>NC_135317.1:4942500-6280000 GCF_048772815.1 Callospermophilus lateralis
GATAGAAGAAGGCATAGAGATTCAAACCAAAGGAATGGACAACATATTAAATGAAATAATACTATAAAACTTCCCAGAATTGAACGATGGATTGGATTGCCAATTCCTGGAAGCCTACAGGACCCCAAACATTCAAAACCAAAATAGACCAACTCCAAGACATATAATGATGAAGATAGCCAACATACAGAACAAGGAGAGAATATTAAAAGCTATAAGAGAAAGGAGGCAGATTACATTCAGGGGTAAACCAATTAGGTTAACAACTGATTTTTCATCACATACTTTGAAAGTGAGAATATCCTGGAACAATGTAATTCAAATGCTGAAAAAAAAAAAAGAATTCCAACCAAGAATACCATATAAAGCAAAATTAAGCTTCAGATTTGACAATGAAATTAAAGTCTTTCACGATAAACAAAAGCTAAAACAATTCTGAGCCAGAAAACCTGCACTGCAAAGCATTTTGTGCAAAATACTACAAGAAGAAGAGTTAAAAAATAGTGCCAAAAATAACAGTGGGAAGTATCTCAGTAAAGCGGGAGGAGAGTAACCAAAAAAGTAAAAACTATCCAAACTAAAATATAATAAATAAATAAACATGACTGGAAGTACAAATCATATTTCAATTGTAACCTTAAATGTTAATGGCCTAAATTCACCAATCAAGAGACATGTGCTAGTAACCTAGATCAAAAAAACAAATCCAACAATATTCTGCCTTCAGGAGACTCATATGATAGGAAAAGACATACACAGGCTGAAGGTAAAAGGTTGGGAAAAATCATAACACTCACATGGCCCTCGGAAGCAAGAAGGATTTGCCATACTCATATGGAATAAAATCAACTTCAAATCTAAGTTAATCAAAAGGGATAAAGAATGACACTATATTCTGTTAAAAGGAATCATCCACCAACAAGAAAAAAAACAATTATCAATTTGTATGCACCCACCAAGCAATGAAGGTGCAACGTTCATAAAACAAACTCTCCTCAAGTTCAAGCGTCAAATAGACTACAACACAATAATTATGGGTGACTTCAACATACCACTGTCAGCATTAGAGAGATCCTCTATACAAAAACTGAATAAAAAAACTATAGAACTCAACAGCACAATCAATAACCTAGACTTAACCGACATATATAGAATATATCAACCATCATCAAGTGGATACATGTTCTTCTCAGAAGCACATGGATCCTACTCAGAGATACACCATATATTATGCCATAGGGAAATTCTTAGTAAATATAAAGGCATGGAGATTATACCATGCACCATATCTTATCATAATGGAATGAAACTGGAAATCAATGAGAAAAGAAAGAAGGAAAAATCCTACATCACATGGAAAATGAACAACATGCTACTGAATAATCAATGGGTTACAGAAGACATAAAGAAGGAGATAAAAAAATTCTTAGAGACAAATGACAATACAGACACAACATACCGGAATCTATAGGACACAATTAAAGCAGTTTTAAGAGGGAAATTCATTTAGTGGAGTTCTTTCCTCAAAAAAAGAAAAATACAACAAATAAATAAACTTAAACTACACCTCAAAAACCTAGAAAAGGAAGAGCAAAACAACAGCAAATGTAGTAGAAGACAAGAAATAATTAAATTTAGAGCAGAAATCAACGAAATTGAAACAAAAAAAAGTTGAAAAAATTGATAAAATTAAAAGTTGGTTCTTTGAAAAAATAAATAAGATCGACAGGCCCTTAGACATGCTAAGGAAGAGAAGAAGAAAGAGAATTCAAATTACTAACATATGGGATGAAAAAGGCAATATCACAACAGACACTACAGAAATACAGAAGATAATTAGAAAGTATTTTGAAACACTATATTCCAATAAAATAGAATATTGTGAAGATATTGATAAATTTCTTAAGTCATACGATCTGCCCAGATTGAGTCAGGAAGACACAAAAAATTTAAACAGGCCAATAACAAAGAAAGAAATAGAAGAAGCAATCAAAAGACTACCAAACAAAAAAAAGCCCTGGACCGGATGGGTATACAGGGGATTTCTACAAAACCTTCAAAGAAGAATTAAAACCAATATTTTTCAAGCTTTTTTAAGAAATAGAAAAAGAAGGAGCTCTTCCAAATTCATTCTATGAGGCCAACATCACCCTGATCCCGAAACCAGACAAAGACACTTCAAAGAAAGAATACTACAGACCAATATATCTAATGAACTTGGATGCAAAAATTCTCAATAAAATCCTGACGAATAGAATACAAAAGCATATCAAAATAATTGTGCACCATCATCAAGGAGGATTCATCCCTGTGATGCAAGGATGGTTCAATGTACGAAAATCAATAAATGCCATTCACCACATCAATAGACTTAAAGACAAGAACCATATGATCATCTCGATAGATGCAGAAAAAGCATTTGACAAAGTTCTGCATCCCTTTATGTTCAAAACACTATAAAAACTAGGGATAACAGGAACTTACCTCAACATTGTAAGAGCTATATATGCTAAACCTCAGGCTAGCATCATCCTAAATGGAGAAAAACTGAAGGCATTCCTTCTAAAATCTGGAACAAGACAGGGATGCCGTCTATCACCACTTCTATTCAATTTAGTTCTTGAAATACTAGCCAGAGCAATTAAACAGACAAAAGAAATTAAAGGCATAAAAATAGGAAAAGAAGAATTTAAAGTATCACTATTTGCAGATGACATGATAATATATTTAACAGACACAAAAATGTCTACAAATAAATGGCTAGAGTTAATAAATGAATTCAGAAATGTGGCAGGATATATAATTAACACGCATAAATCAAAGGCATTCCTGTATAACAGCAACAAAACTTCTGAAATGGAAATGAGGAAAACCACTCTATTCACAATATCCTCAAATAAGATAAGATACTTGGGAATCAACCTAACAAAAGAGGTGAAAGATTTATATAATGAAAACTACAGAACTCTAAAGAGAAAGATAGAAGAACATCTCAGAAGATGGAAACATGTGCCCTGTTCATGAATAGGCAGAACTAACATCATAAAAATGGCAATATTACACAAAGTTCTCTACAGGTTTAATGCAATGCCAATCAAAATTCCAACGGCATTTCTTGTAGAAATAGATAAATCAATCATGAAATTCATATGGAAAAACAGAAGACACAGAATAGCAAAAGCAACTCTAAGCAGGAAGTGTGAATCTGGAGGTATAGCGATACCAGAGTTCAAACTGCACTACAAAGCAATAGTAACAAAAACAGCATGGTACTGGTACTGAAAAAAGCAGGAGGACCAGTGGTACAGAAGAGAGGACACAGAAACCAATCCACAAAATTACAACTTTTTTATATTTGATAAAGGGGCTAAAAGCATGCAATGGAGGAAGGATAGCATCTTCAACAAATGGTGCTGGGAAAATTGGAAATCCATATGCAACAAAATGAAACTGAATCCCGTTCTGTCGCCATGCACAAAATTTAACTCAAAATGGATCAAGGATCTAGATATAAAATCAGAGACACTGCATTTCATAGAAGAAAAAGTTGGCTACGATCTACATACTGTGGGGTCGGGCTCCAAATTTCTTAATAGGACGTCCATAGCCCAAGAGTTATTAACAAGAATAAAAAAATGAGACTTACTTAAACTAAAAAGTTTTTTTTCTCTGCAAGAGAAACAATAAGAGAGGTAAATAGAGAACCTACATCCTGGGAACAAATTTTTACCCCTCACACTTCAGATAGAGCCCCAATATTCTGAATATACAAAGAATTCAAAAAAAATTATCAATAAGATAACAAATAACCTAATCAACAAATGGGCCAAGGACCTGAAAAGACACTTCACAGAGGAGGACATACAATCAATCAACAAGTACATGAAAAAATGCTCACTATATCTAGCAGTCAGAGAAATGCAAATCAAACCCACCCTAAGATACCATCTCACTCCAGTATGATTGGCAGCCATTATGAAGTCAAAAAACAACAAGTGTTTACGAGGATGTGGGGAAAAGGGGACACTTGTACACTGCTGGTGGGACTGCAATTTGGTGAGGCCAACATGGAAAGCAGTATGGGGATTCCTGGGAAAGCTAGGAATGGATCCACCATTTGAACCAGCTATCGCCCTTCTCGGACTATTCCCTGAGGATCTTAAAAGAGTGTACTAAAGGGATACTGCCACATCAATGATCATAGTGGCACAATTCACAATAGCTAGACTTTGGAACCAACCTAGATGCAATTCAATAGATGAATGGATAAAAAAATGTGGCATCTATACACAATGGATGCAGCACTAAAAAATGACAAAATCATAGAATTTGCAGGGAAATGGATGGCATTAGAGCAGATTATGCTAAGAGAAGCTAGCCAATCCTTAAAAAAAAATGTCAAATGTCTTCTTTGATAAAAAGAGAGTAACTAAGAATATAAAAGGGAGGAAGAGCATGAGGAAAAGATTAATATTAAACAAAGACAAGTGGGAGAGAGAAAGGGAGAGAGAAGGGAAAGCATATGGAAATATTAGGAGACCCTCATTGTTACACAAAATTACATATAAGACGTTGTGAGGGGAAAGGAGGGAACAAGAGAGAGAAGTGAAGAACAGCAGATGAGGAAGAGAGGGAAGATAGGATGGGAGGGGAGGGGGGATAGCAGGGGATAATAAAGGTAGCACAGGACAACAGTCACTAATATGATCTTATGGAAAAATGTGAATGTGTAACTGATGTGATTCTGCAATTCGTATTTGGGGAAAATTGGGAGTTCATAAACCATTTGAGTCAAATGTATGAAAGATGATATATCATGAGCTTTGTAATGTTTTGAGAAACCAATAAAAATAAATAAACAAAGGTTTAAAATTGAGTGGGAAGAAATCAGCTAAAAAGGAGTTGAGATGCATTCATTTTGATTAGCATAAAGTTTGTTTTGTGTAGTTGTAAATATCACAAATTTATTTTACCAGAAAACTGGCTTTTAAAAATGAACATATATTGAGATTAAAGGATAATACACCTACCTTCATGAAAAATTCATATCATTTCCTATATTTTTCATATTTCAATTTTTTCGTGAATATTTTGTCATGGACCAGGTCTAGTCTTAGGCTACCTCATCTGAAAAGTTCGTACAATGTGTTGGATTGTTCTTTTCATCTTTTATTTGATAGTTTCTAGCTGATAATGTGTATTTTTCCTTATCTTTATTTGGACATACATACCCAACTATATCTTTGCATTTTATGTTTTACTAGGGAAGAGACTCATCAAAAGCTCTTTATTATATGTATCAACAATCAAACATTTAGAGCATGCAATTATTCTTAATTTTGCATGAAAATATCTTTGTACCATTTTTCTTATAAAGATGTAGAGTTATTAATACTGTCCCTACTGTAATAAGTAACTACTTACAAGAAGAATTAAACAATTGACTTTATATCAATCATGAAAATGAAAATTAATAAAATAAGTATTTGGCAATAAATTTGCAATTGATAGAAATAAAAATCACGAGAAAGCCATTTAAAATGTCAGTGCATATGGTCCTTAAATAATACGTTGTTCAAATGAAATTTCTCTAATTCATAAGAGTTAATATGCCATATTACAGCTTAATGTAATATAAAAACTTAAATGATAAGTATTGATAAATAAGAATGATACCTGTTTACTTAAATATGTTTATTTGATTTTCACTGTAAGTTGTTAATTCTGGAAGACTTGAAAATTAAGAAAGACTTGGTCTATATTATTTCTAACAGGCTAATCAAAGTACTTTTAAATGTATATGAATATATATAACATATGTAATACATATGCATGAATATAGATACATATGTATAATAAATGTATTGTAATATATCTATTGGTTATTATAATTATTAAATTTTCTCAAGAAAAAAGAATGACTATAAAAACATTCTTAAATGTAAATTTCATAGCATATTACTGTTTGTAATGACATGAGAGAAAAACTCCTATGGAGGGAAAATGAAAAAGGAAGAGAGAGAAGGGGGAAAATGAGGAAGAAAGTGAGTAAAGAAGAGGGAGAGGAGTGTTTGATTATAAGATAAAAGTGGAGGGTCTGGGTGTTTGGCTCAGTGGTAACATGCTTGGCTAGCATGTGTGAGGCACTGGGTTATATTCTCATCACCACATATAAATAAATAAAATGAGGTCGATCAACAACTGAAAAAATTTTAAAAAATGTATAAATATTACCAAAATTCCAAGTTTTTATGAATGCTAAATAAAAAAATTGTTACATAGCCTTATGTAATTTCTAGACTCCCCAAAATAGTCATTTAATGATAGATTACTAGTGCGATAACTAAAAATCCATTGCTCTTTCCTCGACATTCTGTGGCATGCTAGTGCTAAAATAAATTGTGTTATAACACCAAAAAAATTCTAATATTTCTACAGTAACTGACCCAGTTTAACATAAATGCAAGAAGATTCCTATGGGATATAATTGTATTTTGACGTTCATTTTTATTCAACACTGGTACATTATTATTTCTCCAGTTTATGCACATCATAGTATGTATATTTCATTCACAATTTAGCAAATTTATACGCATTTGTTTTACTTTCAATCACTTCCTGCTTCAGAACACATGTATTCCTCGACGTTTCTTGACTGCTCCTTTCATGAGACTTTTTTCCAAAGACATTATTTTTGATTTCCATTATCATTTTTGAAGCAAAACTCACACACCCGTCATGATAAACCATAACCCTAAAATTACCATTAGATGTAAAACTGGTGGGAATGAATGATTTTATATCAATATAAGATTTCTTGTATACTTTCAAATATCAATTCAATCCATTATTTAAAGTGGAACCAGTTATATTATTTATTCACAGTATGGTCTATTCATGCATTATCTCTATATTGATAGACACAGGGTACACCTCTGTGTACCCCCAATAATAATTTGTATATCTTCAAAATTTTGCTCCCAGAAATGGTGGAAGAAATACTCATGTCAACTGATCTACATATACATTTTATCACAGTAATATTCTGGACACAAAATGCAAAGGTCACACTTTGGATTGTCCCAAAGCCTAAATGGAAAGTGAACATGGATTACTAAAAACATTCATGTCTTGGATGCCTAATTCTCTCAAATGTCAATCCTATTGGTGAGTACATATTTGTTTCTTCCCAAGATTATATATTCAACCTCAACCATGTTGAAAATGTCTAATCCTATCACTCACTTTATATTTTGTCTGATTTCCTAATGTCTCTATTGATATCTCTTTTCCTACATATTTTCCCCAGTTCATCATAGTGACTGTTTCTTCACATGTGCTGACATTTAAATTCACTCTTTATCCGAAACCCTATTGCTAAAGAACTTTTTGTCCAAATACTATACTCACTCTTATTTCTAAACCTACCAACTATCTACCTAATCCTACCGACTATCTCTTTTTGACTGGATGATCTCTTCAACAATCAATCATCCAAGGTACAAGGTCATATACCATTGTATATTGATTTATCTGAGACATCTGTGCAGAACATAATTCAAAGCTATGTATCCCAATCACGGGCCCAATGCCTTTATGGTCTTCAAATCTTACCTAGATTTCAGTTTTCATAATTATATTTCACCTGTATATTCTTATAAATATTGCAGGTTCCCAATACCATTATTCATCCAGCAGAATGATTCCTAACACAAATCGAACATGTTATTAATCCTAACTATACACTGTTCCCTCAATCCAACTTTGCAGAAGAGCAGGGACAGAGTTGGTCTTACAATACAGGGGTGTAAGGGATCTTCCACCTGTTGACAACCTCAAAGGTCCATGCAGATATGATCCCTGGAGAAGATGCAGGCAGCTTTGAAAGGCCTGAGAGAGCAAAAGTCATCTTCCATGGCAAACAACTCGGTCAGGTTAAAAGCATGTGTCTGAATCATCCTCTCTCTTCTTAATGTAGGGATGATTGACCAAACTAGGCCTGTGTGGAGAGCTGTTCCCAGGTGCCTATGGTTTCTATACCATTCGAACTTGTGAAAGTGTCACAGGATGTAGGGGCATCCTCCATATTATGAGACACCAGGAAGCAAATGTTAGGACAAAGTGGTTGCAAAGGCAGTGACCACATTCAGTTCCTGAAGAAAGTGACCTCACCTCACATCCTTGTTGATGGAACTCTCCGAATTTGGGTTCCAGGAAGCCAGGCAAGTGGTCTCACTTGTTTGGATTTACCAAGGACAGAGTCAGTCTTTTGTGGTACCTAGTGATGTGAGCATGGCCAAATGCCAGGAAAGTTCTGAAGAGGGGCCCTTCCGGAGAAAGAAGGGAGAGGCTCACTGCTGTCTCCTGACAACTTCACAGAGTTGACCGAGGAGACCAGATCTGAGACAGGACAGGCCATTTCTGGGGAACATAGTATGGCGCTCCAGTCAGAGGACACTCTGGATAGTTTCAGACCTACTTGGGGGAAGGAGGTGACATTGTGGGTGTTTGAGTGGGTTTATGGTTTTTTCTCATGTTCTGAGAATAGTTAGGAAAGGGGGTTTGTTTGGTTTGGAGTGAACTGTTTCTAGTTAGTCCTTTGACAAGGCGAGTGTTTCTATGTCTGTGTATCCCACTGTGTCCCTGGTTGTAGACATTAGAAAAGAGAATGCCTCAATGGGTGTGTCCTGTCAAAGAGAAAACTTCCAAGCATTCATCCTTCCCATTTTATAAATGGACTGTGGCTTGCCTTATCATTGGGCAACACCTACTCTTTTCTTACGTTCCTGTATCCTTCCTGAATTCTGGCCACTCTCCAAAATAGGCTCATGGTTTTGTGTACAAGATATGTACCACTTCCAAGCTCTGTGACATGGCCATGTACTGGATAGCTGAAGGGAATGGGATCATCTCAGAAAACTCTGATATCAGTGTGACCAGTAAAGTCTCAGTGGAGAAACCCTGCTTTGGGCCTTTTGATTACCAATTGTTATGTTGCCCTGAATATCAGGAACGTCTTTTACTCAGGCTACTCCTTCCTGAAGCCTGAAGAAAACAGTTTTCACATGGAAATGAATGGGCATTACCTTTGTGTTTTACAATAAAACCTTCACAGAGATTAGGCTCTCATTAACTTAAAAATACTTTTAAATTGTATCTAAGTGTAAAAAGTAACATGTAACTGTACATATCTTTTTGATAACAAGTCCAATTATACAACACAAATGATACACATAAATCTCCAACATGTTTTTATTTTAAGCATAGAATTACCATACAACCTTAGAACACCAGCATGATACAATGCTCTTTTGAAGCTTCTACCTTACACACTTGTATACCTGGAAGATATGAACACATTAACACCACAATTACATTGATGTTTTTATATTAACCAAGTTTAGCTTTTTAAAGAAATAACATGGCACAATTTTATAAAAACAGTACTTGTTTAACCAGCTGTTTAATTTTTTAAGATTACTTGCTCAAAACTTACACATATAACCAACTTACACAAACCTTTTTATTATTTACTTAAACTATTTTAATTACTTTATCATATAGACTCTCTTATCGAGAAACACATTTTCCCTCTATTAAATCTATATATAGAACCTTTTAGTTTCTCTTTTCCATCTGTGAACCTCTTTCTGTTCACATTTTGAAACAATACTTATACATTTCTGAATTTAAGCAGATTATTTTATAGACATCAACATTTTATTAGGGCCTTTTTGTACACCTAGAAAACTTATAGGCCTAATTCTAAAGACATCTTTATTTTTATCTGTTTACCCAATTTGAATTGAACCATTTGAATCACGTGAATCCAAGATATTTATATCAATTTTTAAATATTTTATGAGCGCTCCTCATCTGTCAATTGTCATATCACTGCATGATATATGGAAATACACACATACAGACATACCAACATACAACACGTAACACAAGTGTAACACATAACACAATAGTGAAGGCCTTGTAGCTTTTTCAGGTGAAATCTCCATTGCAATGTTTAAAAACTCCACAGTTTATCAAAAATAGAACTGATCAGAAAACATTAACCCATCTGCAGGATCAAGATCATGAGCTAAAAAAAAAATACAGAATCCAAGAAAAAGCAAGAGTCCCAAAAAAGATGACTGGCCAGAATTAGTAAATACCATATAATGTACTTTTTGTTTGGGTCTAGTTTGAGTTCAGGTAAAAAAACTCTTTTACTCCTTTTTATCTGTCTCCTGCTGAGTGCTGCAGGCTTCTTTTATTTGCATATCAACTTTAGTCCTGGCTGAGGACTTGAAAACTGTAAAGGCTGGAGTTCTGAGCAGAAACCTCATGCCTAAGGCATTTTAGCTATAAGTCATAATTTCCAGGTTTGAATGTTGAAAATTATGATGCAAGTTTAAGATGTAATTCTCAAAATTTTATATCTTTAGGTTTTTCTACACTAGAAAATCTTGAGTCCCTTAGCCTCACCACAAAAAACTGAAAATATGATCATTTTTTGATAATATTAAAGCCACCATCAGAAGAAGTTTCTCTAGGATCATTAAGCCACTTTCTTTGTTCTGAAGTTTCTAAAGTAGTAGTAAGTTACATTAAATTTTTAGAAAAAAATTTAAAAACAACCACAGACTACCATGTGTATCCAAAATTAAGCTTTAAAAATTTCCAAGACTGTTGCTAATTAATGTCATTTCACTAAGCCAGACCAACGTTTTAATTTAGCACGTTTTTAAAAAAATCTTTCACATCGAAGGGAACAGATATCATATCATAATTTATTATCTTTGCCCAAGTTAATGCACTGGTATATCTAGTGAAATTTTCTCAGGCTACCTAGTTCAAAATTAAAACTCTTTAATTATATTTTTTATCCTAAGTATTTAAGTTTTCTAGCATCAACTATCTTAAATCAAACTAAACTCTTGTTTAAACCCAACTTTTAACTGTAAGATAGTGCAATGCTTTAGAAACCCATTTAGATACCAGATTGTTACAATAAAAAATATCATCTTTTAAGTACAATTTCATCCAAGATCATCCCCAAGAAACAATCTAAAATATCAACATATTACTGCATTCATTGTCCCTTTTGTTAAGTAAACAGAGGTGGAGTAATCCTTAAAGTGCAGGTAAGGAATAAGGGAGTTCCCCACAGCAAAATGGCTCTGGCACCTGCTGGGAGTCCCTTAGCCTCACGATTTACTTACAGGATTAGTCCCTCTGGTGGTTTAACCCCAGGCAAAAGGCATATTGTATATCTCCCAACTTTTCTGTAGTCAGCTTCCTAAAAATTCATCCTCTGCTTGCAATTGTTTTGAGTGCTAGGCTTCCCCAAGAGGGCAGAGTGAGGTTCATTGAAAGTCCCCTCTGGTATGTCAAAATTAATGACTGAAGGTTTGGTTCCCATCCCCAAAGCCAAATAATAACAATTTAACAATGAGGACAGGGTTTTGAGAAAAGTTTAAATGAGATATCAAAGTTCTTAGACCCCAGGGATTTCCTTCTGCAGTGGGCGTGCTCAAGCCAACTATGGGAAAAAAATAAATCACTGCTTCCCTAATCTCGCTTAACAAAGGGGAGAAAAGTTTATCAAAGTTCTTTAAAACACAGCTAAGAGAGGTGTAAAAGGTGAGAACAGAAAAGCTGGTGGTTCTATTGACTTTTGGTCCCTCACAGGAGAAGCTTTATGTTAAATTTTAGCTAAAGTTATTTCCACACATCTAACGCAGGTTGGAACTCGGGACTCTGCTTCGGTCCAAACAATGCCATCACATTTAACAGAAACACAGACAAAAAGACACACAAAGGCCATCATGCAGCTCCCGTTTGTTCACAATCCCAAGATCTACAATCTTGTGACTCAGGGAGAATGGAGGGAAGAGGGGGAGGAGCAGAAGTTTTGAGTTATAGGATTGTGGGCAACGGGGTCAGATTGGAGGCAGCGACCAGGAAAGGCTTCAGGGACAGAGGCATGGAATGGCTTTGTCCCATAATGAGAGTTACTCAAACAGAGACAAGGACAAAACAAACGTAACACAAACACGGACACACAGTTAACGTTTAACACGAGTTCAGAAGTAAAGATTAGAACCCAGTAACTGGCATAACCTGATGGGTTACACCACAAAGACAGACAGTGAATTCAACCTGAGAGAAAAAAGTAGCCAGCAAGACCTGATGGGTTTGCAACAGAGTCACTTAATGAGGGCTCATCCGTCCCTCCTCACCTAATGAGGGCACTTCCGTATCTCCTCACCTAATGAGAGCACATCCGTCCCTCCCCGAGTCCTTCAAGGTGTCCCTTGCAAGAACGTGGCTGGTGGCTTTAGGACAGGTTTGTCCACCACTGCCAGGGGGAACTTACACGCTCTGCTGGCAGCCACTCTGCCAACCCAAACCGAAAACCGAAAAACCAAACCTGAACAAAAAGCTCTGAGCGATCACAAGAAAAAATGGAAAGAGGCACCTTTCTTACCCTCAGAGGGGTCCGTTGGGATCTCCTTGTTCGGCGCTGCACGATTCCCGGCCAACTCACCAAAATTAAGGGTTCAGCGAATGTTGGAGGAAGAGACCACCAAGAGACCGCGGATCATGCAACAGCAAAAAGCGTTTATTGAGTTCCAATC
Organism: Callospermophilus lateralis; assembly: GCF_048772815.1. NCBI lineage: Eukaryota > Metazoa > Chordata > Mammalia > Rodentia > Sciuridae > Callospermophilus > Callospermophilus lateralis. Next base: position 4,955,136 of record NC_135317.1, read on the forward strand.
CAGCATGCTGGGGCTCCGTGCTCACTCAAGAAGGGAGAACAGCCCAGAGCCACAAGCAGGGGTTGAGCAGTGCTTAAGTACACTTTTTGGGGAGGGTGTTACTTTACATACATCACAGTCTCCTTTAAAAAATCATCATACACCACGGGAAAATCAAACAACAATTCCTAAACATGATTAGCTCATTCTTTGGTGGGAACAGGTCTGGCAGGAGTGATAGGTCAGTTCTAAAGTCGGGTACACATTGAAACTGATTGGTTTAGGCCCTGTGATACCTATGTGCCAGGCCACAAAGGGTACTAGGTTATTAAACAATCAGGCAGTCAGGGGAAAATTTACTGGGCAGTCCGGGAATTGTCCTACAAGCTACAGGAATTTCAGGTTTTGTGTGTAGCATAGGAACGTAACAATACCTGGTCCTTTACATTTTAACTCAGACCTTGCAGCTTAGAAACTTTACAACACCCAGTCTTTTAAACTTTAAATTTTACACATTAATTTCAATTTCTTTTACACTTACAGATCACTTCTGGTTCACAACAAGGGTGTCAAAGCCACCCTGACTTTAGGCAAATGAGGGGCAAGGGAACTTATTTTGGACACTGTTTTTGGCTGTGCCCCTCATGGCAACCTTCAGCCAGATGTTATGATGAGTGTCTTTATGGAAGAAGATGAGGGCCATGTAGGAGTCTTTTGGTTTTAATTGTGGTCATTTGTGTGGCGGTTGAAAGAGATGACTGGGTCCACCTGGGCTTGAACTCTGCTGTGATTCCTCTTAGAGACTGAGTTCTGGAACTGACCTCAGAAAAGTATTGCCATGAATTGTTGGGATAATAGGAGGCCACGCATGAGAGTCGCCCTTGGAAACTGAGATATAGGCCCAAGATTTCTTTTCACAGAGCACTGAAAATCTCAGCCAGGATATCACATGATTTTTTTATGAAAGACTTGGCAGCCATAGTTGAGAGTCAAAACACACATGAACCTCACATTCAAGACCTCAATGGGCCTTGCTTCATGTGACCTTTTGGCCACTCTTTGGGAAGCCTTGCTATAAAGAGTTCTGCAGAGCTTTCATTGAAATCAGCTTCCTCACCATTTAATGGTTCCTGAATGAATTGATACCCACAGTGCCTCCAACTTCATCCTTGAAAAATGACTAGATAAATACCATGAATTTTTTTGAAATTTTCATGACCAGGTGGCCCTGGAGAACCTTTGGATGTTCTATTGCTGATCATGAGTGTACCAGACAGTGCCTTGATTGACTGGGTTTCATGAAAATGTTGTAGAACAGAGATGCTAGTGAGTTGGAGCCTCCTGAGTAGTGGGTGTAGAGCAGTGGACTATAGGTTTGTGAAAAATACCTGTGGTGGTTTCGCGTGGATCTGCCATTGGCTTCAAAAGACTTGGAACTGACATGGTGCAGGCCACAGACCCTTATATGTATAGGCATCTTGTTATATTGAGAGGTTTGAGGGCAATGTTCAGAATCCGGTTGCTATAGTCAAGGGGGAAAGCTATGTGGGATACACCCCTGTTTTGAACACTCTCCTGGAGACCCTGACCAACCACACGTGACAGAACTCCCTCCAGCACTGTGTCCTTGTTACACTACTTGTATTTCATTAAGCCAATACCAAACACCCAGTGCCACAGTAAGAATCACCACGAAAATGGAGGATGATGACCAAATTGTTTCACAGACCACGCGGGGAGACACTTAACTACCAGTGACCACAGTTTACCTACAAAGGGAGAATTCAAAACTCCTTCCTCATGTTCATTAAAAAATATGGAACCATTTTCTCCAGGTCACATAGATGCAGATCCAGAATTGATGGTGTCACTACAAAAGAAGCTAAATCTTCTGACAACTACATATATTTCATGTGCCCAACCTCAGAGGCAGTTTCTCAAGAAGTTTTAGGCCAGCAGAGCTCCATGTTTGTGCAGTTTTTAACCTCTCCCTTACTTTTGGAAACTGTTCTAACACATCGAATGTTGTGAACTCCTGAGCATTTTCAGTTCCACATATGTAATCACAGGTTTTTGAACTCCTCACCACTAATTGGGTCTTACTTGGAGCGAAGTTAATGTCAAGGAATTGTTCAGGATGAGAGTGGCAAGTTTTTTGTGTAGCACATACTTGCATACACATTAGATTCATTTTCCTATTTTCCATTTTAAATACTGATCCCTGACACTAACACATACCCGACTAGACTCTGAAAACTAATCCTAATATGATGGATAAAAAGAAACCTAACCGAAAAGAAATACAGGCCTTCCATAAGAGGCATGGTGTACACTTTGATTTGCCTTCTGCTTAATCAAGGGTATGTGTTATAAAATTTGTCAAATTTTCTTTGTAATATTTCTCCATGAGATATATATATATATTTTTTTTTTCAAAACATGAAACATATATGTATTATTAAACACTCCCTAAATTCATTCATGTTCCTGTATGTGGATTAATAATCAACTTTTCACAAGATTATTCTCAGAAATATTCAACCACCTGAAATACATATTTCTTTCCTAGTACTGAAAACTAACTTCAATGAATGGTGCTTACAAATCCTAATATTTCTACAGTAACTGACCCAGTTTAACATCAATGCAAGTAGATTCCTATGGGACATGATGTGTATTTTGAAGTGCAGTTTTATTCAACACTGGCACATTACTATTTCTTCAGTTTATGGAAATCATAGGATATATCTTACATTAATAAGCACACGAATTTATAGACATTTGGTTCAATTTCAATCACTTTCTCCTTGAGAACACATATATTACTCCACGTTTCTTTATGGTCTATTCACTAGACTTTTTTCTAAACACATTATTTTCGATTCCATAATCATTTTTGAAGCAAAACTCACACTCTTCATGATAAACCATAACCCTAATATTACCATTAGATATATAACTGGTTGGAATGAATGTATGTATATCAATATAAGATTTGCTATATATTTTCAGATATCAATTCAATCCATTATTTAAAGTTGGAAATAGTTATATAATTTATTCACAATAGTGTCTATTTATGCATAATCTCTAGATTCATCAACACAGGTTACAACAATTTGTATCCTCAGTACTAATTTATAAGTTTTCAAAATTTTGCTCCCCAAAATGGTGGAAGAAATACTCATGTCACCTGATGTACATATAAATTTTATCACAGTAATATTCCGGACACAGTATTGATAAATAAGAATGATACCTGTTTACTTAAATATGTTTATTTGATTTTCACTGTAAGATGTTAATTCTGGAAGACTTGAGAATTAAGAAAGATTTTGTCTATATTATTTCAAACAGGCTAATCAAAGTACTTTTAAATATATATATATATATATATATATATATATATATATATAAAACATATGTAATACATATGCATGAATATAGATACATATGTATAATTAATGTATTGTAATATATCTATCAGGTAATTATAATATTTAAATTTTCTCAAGAAAAAAGAATGACTATAAAAAACTGTCTTAAATGTAAATTTCATAGCATACTACTGTTTGTAATGACATGAGAGAAAAATACATATGGAGGGATTATGAATAAGGAAGAGAAAGAAGGAAGAAAATGAGGAAGAAAGTGAGAAAAGAAGAGGGAGAGGAGTGTTTGATGATAAGATAAAAGTGGAGGGGCTGGGTTTGTGGCTCAGTGGTAACATGCTTGTCTACCATTTGTGAGGCACTAGGTTATATTCTCAGCACCAGATACAAATAAATAAAATGAAGGTCTATCATAAACTGAAAAAATAAAAAATAAAAAAACTAGAAATATTACCAAAATTCCAAGGTTTAATGAATGTTAAATAAAAAAAAATGTTATATAGCCTTATGTAATTTCTACACTCCCCAAAATAGTCATTTAATGTTAGATTATTAATGCTATAACTGAAAATCCATTTCTCTACCCTCTACATTCTGTGGCATGCTAGTGCTAAAATAAATTGTATTATAACACCAAAAAAAATTCTAATATTTCTACAGTAACTGACCCAGTTTAACATCAATGCAAGAATATTCCTATGGGATATAATGTGTATTTTGACGTTCATTTTTTTTCAACACTGGTACATTACTATTTCTCCAGTTTATGCACATAATAGGATGCATATTTCATCCACAATTTAGATAATTTATACGCATTTGTTTTACTTTCAATCACTTCCTGCTACAGAACACATGTATTCCTCCATGTTTCTTGACTGCTCTTTTCATGAGACTTTTTTCCAAACACATTATTTTCGATTTTCATTATCACTTTTGAAGCAAAACTCACACACACGTCATGATAAACCATAACCCTAATATTACCATTACATGTATAAGTGGTGGGAAAGAATGATTGTATATCAATATAAGATTTCTTACTTAGTTAAAGGTATCCATTCAATCCATTATTTAAAGTGGAACTAGTTATATTATTTGGTCACAGTATGGTCTACTCATGCATTATCTCTATATTAATAGACACAGGGTACACCTCTTTGTACACCCAATACTAATTTATACATCTTCAAAATATTGCTCCCAGAAATAGTGGAAGAAATACTCATGTCAACTGATTCTACATATGCATGTTATCACAGTAATATTCAGGACACAAAATGCAAAAGTCACACGTATGATTGTACCAAAGCCTAAAAGGGAACTGAACATGGGTTACTAAAAACATCCATGTCCAGGTTGCCTAATCCTCTCAAACGTCAATCCTATTGGTGACTACATATTTGTTTCTTCCTAAGATTATATATTCAACCTCAAAACTGTTGAAAATGTCTATTTTTTTTACTCACTTTATACTTTGCCTGATTTCCTAATGTCTCTATTGATATCTGCTTTTCTACATATTTTCCCCAGTTCAACATTGTCACTGACCCTTCAAATGTGCTGACATTGACATTCACTCTCTAACCAAAACCCTATTGCTAATGAACTTTGGTCCAAATCCTATACTCACTCTTTTTCAAAAGCATACTGACTATCTTCCTGATCCTATCGACTATCCCTTTTTGAGTGGATGTTCTCTTCTACATTCAATCATCTAAGGTACAAGGTCCTATGCCATTGTTTATCGATTTATCTGAGATATGTATGCAGAACATAATTCAATGCTACGTATCCCAATCAATTGCCCAATGCACTTCTGAGCTTCAAATCTTACTTAGATTTCTGTTTTCATACTTATATTTCACCTATATATCCATGTTAAGTAAAATGAATATTTTTGGATCTGTAGATGATATATATTTCATGATGAATTTTCTACTCACCTGATATACATATATATTTATCTCAGTAATATTCCAGACACAAAATACAAGGGTCACACTTATGATTGTACCAAAGCCTAAATTGAATGTGACCATGTATTACTAACATCATCCATGTCCTTGTTCCCTAACACTCTCAAATATCATTGCTATTGGTGACTACATATTTGTTTCTTCCTAACATTATATATTCAACCTCAACCCTGTTAAAAATGTATTTTCCTATCACACACTTTGAACTTTGCCTGATTTCCTAATGTCTCTATTGATAAATGCTATCCTACACCTTTTGTCCAGTTCATCATTGTGAATGACTCTTCACATGTTCTGACATTGACATTCACTCTCTCACTGAATCCCCATTGCTAAAGAACTTTTGGTCCAAATGCTTTACTCAGTCTTCTTTTGAAACCTACCAACTATCTTCCTTATCCTACCAACTATCCCAGTTTGAGTGGATGTTCACTTCTATATTCAATGATCCAATGAACAAGGTACTATTCCCATGATTATCTATTTAACTGAAACATCTGTGCAGTATGTAATTCAAAGCTATGTATACCAATCAAGTGCCCAATGACCTTCTGGGCTTCCAATTGTTCCTAGATTTCTGTTTTCATACTTATATTTCACCTCTTTAGTCTTATAAATATCGCAGGTTCCCAATAATATTATTCATAGAGCAGAACAATTCCTAACCCAAATCGAACATGTTATTAACCCTAACCATACACTGTTCCCTCAATCTAACTTTACAGAAGAGCAGGTAAAGAGTTGGTCTTACAATACAGGAATTTAGGGGATCTTCCACCTGCTGAGAACCTCAAACGTCCATGCAGAAATGATCTCTGTAGAAGATATAGGCAGCAATGAAAGACCTGAGAGAGTAAGAGTCACCTTCCATGGCCAACAACCTGGTCAGGATGAAGGGATGTGTCTGAATCTGCCTCTCTCTTCTTAATGTAGAGAAGATGGACCAAAACAGGCCAGTGTGGAGAGCTGTTCTGGAGTGCCTATGGATGATATACCATTCTAACTTGTGAAAGTGTCACAGGAAGTAGGCGCAGCCTCCATCTCATGGGGTCTTTGAAAGCAACTATTAGGACAATGGGTTTGCCAAGGCAGTGACCTCATTCAATTCCTGAAGGAAGTGACCTCACGTCACTTCCTTGGTGTTCGAAATCTCTGAACATGTGGTCAAGGAAGCCAGGCAACCAGATCCAGTCCCAGTCCCAGTCCCAGTGATCTCACTTGTTTGGATTTACCAAGGACAGAGTCAGTCTTTCTTGGTACCTACCTCTGTGAGGATGGCCAAATGCCAGTAAAGCTCTGAAGAGGGCCCTTTCCTGAGAAACCAGGTTGTGGCTCACCGCTGGCTCCTGTCAACTTCACAGAGTTGGACAAGGAGAACAGATCTGAGACAGAACAGGCCATTTCATGGAAACATAGTATGGCCCACCAGTCAGAGGACAATCCGGATAGTCACAGACCTACTTGGGGGAAGGAGGTGCATTTGTGGGTGTGGGTGTGGGTTTGTGGTTTTGTCTCATGTTCTGAGAATAGGTAAGAAATGCAGTTTGTTTGGTTTGGAGTTAATTGATTCTAGTAAGTCGTTTGAAAAGGCGAGTGTTTCTAGGTCTGTGTATTCCACTGTGTCCGTGGTTGTAGACATTAGAAAAGAGAATGCTTCAATGCATGTGTCCTGTCTAGTAGAAAGCTTTCCCGGATTCATACTTCCCATTTATGAATGGACTGTGGCTTGCATTATCGATGGGCAACCCCTGATATCTTCCTAAGTTTCTGTTTTCTTTCTGAATTCTGGCCACTTTCCAGAATAGGCTCATGGTTTTGTGTCCAAGATGTGTACCACCACCAAGCTCTGTGACATGGCCATGTACTGGATAGCTGAAGGGAATTTTGAGCATCTAAGAAAACTCAGATATCAGTGTGATCAGGAAAGTCTCAGTGGAGAAATACTGCTTTGGTTACCTATTGTTCTGTTGCCCTCAATGTCAGGAAGGTCTTTGCCTCTGGACACCCCTTTGGGAAGCCTAAAGAAAACAGTTTTCAAATGGAAATCAATGGGCATCACCTGTGACTCTTTGCTTAATTGCATTGGAAAGGGATATGACTAGGTCAAGTGTTAGGCTTTGGCTTAGATTCTCAGCACATGATGGAAGTAAAGAAAATCCCATATTTGCATCCAAAACTAAATTGGCCAAAAGAGCAGTCATTATGGAAGAAGTCTCTCGCCTTCCCCTGTAAGGTTCCTGACCTCCATCAAGTGAGAATAGGAACCTTTGGATCAAATGAGTTCTCCAAAGCCCTTTAGAGGCTATCCCATAGGTGCTTGGGATTTTTCCAGAATCCAAATCACATAAAGAATCTATACCTGACAGTCAGTAGGCCTCAAATTGGAGGAGCAAAGCAATATTAACAGCAGGCCTATTTGATCACTCCTGGTTCCACGGACGAGTGTCCAGGCCACCCTGACTTTAGGCAAATGAGGGGCAATGGAGGTTATTTTGGACACTGTCTTGGGCTGTGCCCCTGATGGAAACCTCAAGCCAGAGGTAATGATGAGTGTCTATATGGAAGAAGATGAGGGCCATGTGGGAGTGTTTTGGTTTTAATTGTGGTCATGTGTGGCCGTTGGAAGGGATGACTGGGTCCACCTTGGCTTGAACTCTGTTGTGATTCCCCTTAGAGACTGAGTTGTGGACCTCACCTCAGAGAAGTATTGCCATGAATTGTGTTGGGATTTTAGGAGGATTCACATGAGAGTCACCCTTGGAAAATGAGATCTAGGCCCAGGGTGGCTGTTCACAGAGCACTGGGAATCTCAGCCAGGTTACCACATGATTTTATTCTGAAAGACTTGGCAGCCATATATGAGAGTCAAAACACACATGGATGTCACAATGTAGATCCTAATGGGCCTTGATTCATGTGATTATTTGGCCACTGTTTGGGAAGCCTTGCCTGTGAGACTTCTCCAGAGATTTTATTGAAATGAGCTTCCTAACCATTTAATAGTTCCAGAATGAAATGAAACACACAGTGCCTCCAACTTCAACCTTGAAAAATGGCTAGATAAATACCAAGAAATTTTTAAACTTCCCATGACCAGGTGGCACTGGAGAATCTTTGGATATGCTGTGGCTGATCATGAGATTACAAGACAGTGCTTTGATTGACTGGTTTTCATGAAAATGGTTCAGAACAGAGATACCAGGAAATTGGAGCCTGCTGAGGAGTGGGCCTACAGCAGTGGTGGGCAGGTGTGTAATAAAACAACTGTGGTGGGGCCATGTGAATCTTCCATTGACTTCCAAATGGCTTGTGACTGACTTGGTGCAGCCAGCAGACCCTTGTATGTAAAGGCATCTTGTTATATGGACAGGATTCAGGGCAATGTTTAGAATCAGGTTGCTATGGTCAAGGGGGCAAGTCATGTGGGATATAAGCCTGGTTGGTGCATTCTCCTGCAGACCCTGACCTACCAAAAGTGACAGAACTTACTCACGCACCGGGTAACTGTTGAATTCTTTGTATATCATGAAGCAAATACCAAAATCCCAGTGCAGCAGCAAGAAACACCACGAAAAGTGGAGGATGACCAAATGGCCTCACAGTCCACATGTGGATACACTTATCCCCCAGTTGCCACAGTTTACCTACAAAAGAGAATTCAGCACTGCTGCCACATATTCAGTGGAAAATAAGAAACCATGTCCTCCAGGTAACATAGATGCAGACACAGCTTTGATTGTCTCACTACAATGGAAGCTAAATCTCCCGACAACAACATATATTTCAAGTGCCCAAACTCAGAGTCATTTTCTCAAGAAGGATTTAGGGAACCAGAGCTCCATGTTTGTGGACTGTTTTCCCTGTCCCTTACTTTTCAAATCTCCTCTACCGTCTTCAAGATTGTGAACTCCTGAGCATATTCCATTCCAGATATTTATTCACTGATTTTCTAACTCTTCTCCTCTAATTGTGCCTTAGTCTCGGTGATTGTAATGTCAAGGCATCCCTTTCTCTGTAGCCTATTCAGCACATGTATTTTTACATGCAATTATAGAATCTTACCTGATACCACACGTACATTCTTGTGAGGTGACTGACTTGGCAGATACAAATTGTAAGAGATCACTCCTCCTAAACGCTGTTGGAACTGAAAATTCAATCTATGAGTGAGCTTTCTTGTTGAACAACATTATACACAAATCCATATTCAATAAAATAAATATATGTGGATCTGTAGATGACATATATTTCATGGTGAATTTCAATTGGAATATATTATGCTATTTTTAATGTCTGTGTGTTTGTGTATATATATATATATATATATATATATATATATATATATATATATATATATATATACACACACACACACACACACTCTCCAGATTTTTCAAAACATGAAATATATGTCTTGTTATACACTCCCTAAACTCATTCATATTCAAGTATGTGTATTTATAATCAAATTTTCACAAGAGTATTCTCAAAATTATTCATTCACCTGAAATACATATTTGTTTCCTAGTACTGAAAACTATCTTCAGTGAATGTGCATACAAATCCTAATATTTCCACGGTAACTGAACCAGTTTAACATCAATGCAAGTAGATTCCTATAGGACATGTTGTGCATTTTGACATTTATTTTATTCAACACTGGTACATTACTATTTCTTCAGTTTATGCTTATCATAGCAAATATATTTCATCCAAAAGTTTGCAAATTTTTAGGCATTTTGTTCACTTTCAATCACTTTATTCTACAGAACACATGTATTCCTCCATGTTTTTAATGGGTCTTTTCTTGAGACTTCTTTCCAAACACATTATTTTCGATTTCCATGATCACTTTTGAAGCAAAACTCAAAGACACTTCGTGATAAACCATAACCCTAATATTACCATTAGATGTATTGCTGGTTGGAATGAATGATGGTATATCGATATAAGATTTCTTATATATTTTCAGATATCAATTCAATCTATTATTTAAAGTGGGACAAGTTATATTATTTATTCACAATGTGGTCTATTCATGCAGTATCTCTATATTCATAGACACAGTGTACACCTCTTTGTACCACCAATACTAATTTATAGGACTTCAAAACATTGCCCCCAGAAATGCTGGAAGAAATACTCATGTCACGCGATCTACATATACATTTTATCACAGTAATACTCTGGACACAAAATGCAAAGGTCACACTTATGATTGTACCAAAGCCTAAAAGGAAAGTGAACAGGGATTACTAAAAACATCCATGTCCACGTTGCCTAATGCTCTCAAATGTCAATCCTATTGGTGACTACATATTTGTTTCTTCCTAAGATTATATATTCAAACTCAACCCTGTTCAAAATGTCTAATCCTATCACTCACTTTATACTTTCCCTGATTTTGTAATGTCTCTATTATTATCTGATTTCCTACATATTTTCCAAAGTTCATCATTGTGACTGAATCTTCATATGTGCTGACATTTACCTTCACCCTCTAACAGAAACCCTATTGCTAAAGAAGTTTTTTTTTCCAAATCCTATACTCACTCTCCTTCCAAAACCTACCAACTATCTTCCTAATCTTACCTACTATACCTTTTTGACTGGATGTTCTGTTCCACATTCAATCATCCAATGTACAAGGTCCTATGCCATTGTATATGGATTTTTCTGAGACATCTGTGCAAAAAGTAAGTCAACACTAAGTATCCCAATGAAGGGCCCAATGCCTTTCAGGGCTTCAAATCTTAGACTTTTGTTTTCATACATATATTTCACCTACATATTCTTATAAATATCGTAGGTTCCCAATAACATTATTCATCCAGCAGAATAGTTCCTAACACAGATTGAACATGTTATTAACCCTAACCATACACTCTTCCCTCAATCTAACTTTACAGAAGAGCAGGGACAGAGTTGGTCTTACAAGACAGAAATTAAAGAAACTTTCACCTGCTGAGAACCTCAAAGATCATTAAAGAAATGATCCCTGGAGAAGATGTAGGCAGCTATTAAGAACCTCAGAGAGCAAAAGTCATCTTCCATGGCAAACAACCTGGTCAGGATGAAGGGTTGTGTCAGAATCAGCCTCTCTCTTCTTAATGTAAAGAAATGCAGCAAACCAGGCCTTTGTGGAGAGCTGTTCCTGGGTGCCTATGGTTGTATACCATTCTAACTTGTGAAAATGTCAGAGTAAGTAGGTGCAGCCTCCATCTCATGGGACCCTTGAAAGCAACTGTTAGAAAAAAGTGGTTGCCGAGGTAGGGACCTCATTCAGTTCCTGAAGGAAGTGACCTCACCTCACTTCCTTGGTGATGGAATTCTCTGAACTTGGGATCCAGGAAGCCAGGCATCCAGAACCAGTCCCAGTCCCAGTCCCAGTGGTCAAACTTTTTCGGATTTAGCAAAGACAGAGTCAGTCTTTCTTGGTACCTACTTATGTGGGGATGGCCAAATGCCAGGAAGGTCTGAAGAGGGGCCTTTCCTGAGAAAGCAGATAGTGGCTCACCACTGGCTCCTTACAGCTTTACAAAGTTGGCCACAGAGACTAGATCTGAGAGAGGACAGTCATTATGAGGGAATTTATTATGGTCCACCATCAAACAACACTCGGTATTGTCACAGACTTACTTGGGGGTCTGTGTGGGTGTGGGGGTGGGTATTGGTTTGTGGTTTTGTCTCATGTTCTGAGTATAGGTAAGAAAGTCGGTTTGTTTGATTTGGTGTGAACCGATTCTAGTAAGTCGTTTGACAAGGCAAGTCTTTCTATGTCTGTGTATCCCACTGTGTCCATGGTTGTAGACAATAAAAAAGAGAATGCATAAATACATGTGTCCTTTCTAGTAGAAATCTTCCCAGCATTCATTCTGCCCAATTTATGAATGGTCTGCGGCTTGCCTAATGGATGGGCAACACCTAATACCTTCTTAAGTTCCTGTTCTCTACCTGAATTATGGGCAATCTCCAGAATATGCTCATGGTATTGTGTCCAAGATATGTGCGACCTCCACGCTCTGTGATATGGCCATGCACTAGAGAGCTGAAGGAAATGATGAGCATCTCAGAAAACTCAGATATCAGTGTGACCAGGAAAGTCTCAGTGGAGAAACCCCGCTTTGGGCCTTTTGCTTACATATCCTTCTGTTGCCCTGAATGTCAGGAAGGTCTTTGCCTCAGGCTACGCCTTTTTGAAGCCTGAAGAAAACAGTTTTCAAATGGAAATGTATGGACATTACCTGTTGCTCTTTCTTAATTGCTTTGGAAAGGGATGTGTCTGAATCAGCCTCTTGGCCCTGTGTGAGGCTGTGGTTTAGATTCTCAGCACCTGATGGATCTAAAGAAAAATCCCATGTGTGCATCCAAATCAAAAATCCAAAAGAGCAGTCATTTTGGATGAAGTCTCTCGCCTTCCTCTGTAAGGTTTCTGACTTCCATCATTGAGAATACAGATCCTTTCGGTCAAATGAGTTCTTCAAAGCCCTGCACACACTAGACCATAGGTTCTTGGGTTTTCTCATGACTCCAATTAACATAAAGAATCTAAACCCCACAGTCAGTAGGCCTTAAAATATAGAATAAGTGCAATATTAACGGCAGGCCTCTTTGAACACTCCTGGTTCACAGGAAGGATGTCCCGGCCACACTGACTTTAGGCAAATGGATGCAAGGGAGCTTATTTTGGACACTGTCTTGGGCTGTGCCCCTCATGGAAACCTCCAGCCAGAGGTTATGATGAGTGTCTATATGCAAGAAAATGAGGGCCATGTGGGAGTGTCTTGATTTTAATTGCGATCATTTGTGTGGCGGTTGGAATAGATGACTGGGTCCACCTGGGCTTGAACACTGGTGTGATTCTCCTTAGAGACTGAGTTCTGGAACTTACCTCAAAGAAGTATTGCCTTGTATTGTGTTGGGATTTTAGGAGGTCACGCATGAGAGTCGCCCTTGGAAATTGAGATCTAGGCCCAGGTTGGCTTTCTACAGAGCACTGGGAATCTCGGGAAGGATCTCACATGATTTTATTCTTAAAGACTTGCAGCCATAGTTGCAAGTCAAAACACACATGGACCTCAAATTGTAGACCTCAATAGGACTGGCTTCATGGGACCTTTGGCCTGTCTTTGGGAAGCCTTGTGTGTGATAGTTCTCTAGAGCTTTCATTGAAATGAGCTTCCTCTCCATTTAATCGTTCCTGAATGAATTGAAACCCACAGTGCCTCCAACTTCACCCTTGAAATATGGCTAGATAAATACCTTTAAATTTTTGACATTCCCATGACCAGGTGGCCCTGGAGAACCTTTGGATGTCCTATTGATGACCATCAGTGTACCAGACAGTGCCTTGATTGACTGGGTTTTATGAAAATGGTGTAGAACAGAGATGCCAGTAATTTGGAGCCTGCTGAGTAGTCGGCCTAGAGCAGTGGTGTGCAGGTGTGTGTTAAAACATCTGTGGTCGAGTCATCTGCATCTGCCCTTTGCTTCCAAATGGTTTGTGACTGACATGGTACAAGCCACAGACCCTTGTATGTAAAGGCATCTTGTTATATGGAGAGGATTCAGGGCAAAGTTTACAATCAGATTGCTATGGTCAAGGGGGCAAGCTATGTGGGATAGAAGGCTTGTTGGTGCATTCTCCTGCAGACCCTTACCCACCACACGTGACAGAACTCCCTCCATCACTGTGTCCCAGTTGAACTTCTTGTATTTCATGTAGCAAATATCAAACTCCCAGTGCAGCTGCAAGAAACACCACAAAAATTGGAGGATGACCAATGGCTTCACATTCCACACTGGGAGACTCTTAGCCACCAGTGGCCACAGTTTACCTACAAAGAGAGAATTCAGCACTGCTGCCTCATGTTCATTGGAAAATAAGAAACAATGTCCTCGAGATCACATAGATGCCGACCCAGCTTTGATCGTCTCACTACAAAGGAAGCTAAAGCTCCTAAAAACAACCTCAGATGAAGTTTCTCAAGAAATCTTTAGGCCGGCAGAGCTCCATGTTTGTGGAGTTTTTACACTGTCCCTTACTTTGGGAAACTCCTATACCACCTCCAAAGTTGTGAACTCCTGAGCATTTTCCATTCCAGATGTGTATTCACAGATTTTCTAACTCTTCTCCTCTAATTGTGTCTTACTTGGGATGAAGGTAATATCATGGCATTGTTCTGAATACACATTGGATTCTTTTTCCAATTTTCCATTCGAAATACTGAATCCCTGACTGTCAGGGGTAGAAGAAATTCACCTTAAAGAATAACCTGACACTTACAAGAAACAGCCCCCATGGAGACATCCTGTCTGGGAGACATCCTGTAGCCAACTGTGTCCCTGAGACATCCTGTTGCCATCTGTCTTCCTGAAACATCCTGAGTTTATCTCACCTTGTGAAGACATCCAGGAACTTCGGATAAGAGAGCTTTCCCATCTCCAGCATATAAATGCCCATGTGTGAAAAATAAAAGTTTGCAGCTTGATCAGAACTCCTGTCTTGCTGTCATCTCTCGTGTCTCTTGTCCCTTCATTCCTCCTCATCTAGGTTCGCTGCCCCTGTTGATGTGTCTTTCCAGCCGGGACTACTGGCACCCACTGACTGGGGCTCGAGCCTTTCACTGATTGGGAACCCCGTCCTCCTGGAAGACTTCATCAAGTGGAGCTCGCGATTGCCTCAGCAGACACCACCAAGAGACAGATCCAGGAGGAGAGTGGGGATGACGCACGGTGAGTGACCCACCATGGGACAAGCAGTTTCGTCACATGATTTGTTTTTGTCAGGCCTCAAGGAGTCCTTCAAGACATGGGGGGTGCGTGTTAAGAAAAAAGGACTTAAAATTTTTCTTCTAATACATAGGAGAATTGTGTCCATGGTTTCACCTTGAAGTGACCATTGATGGTAAAAGATGGCTTAGAGTAAGAGACTGTTTAAAAGATTATTATGAAACCTTTGGCCCAGAAAAAGTGCCAGTTCCCACCTTTTCCTACTGGAACTTAATTAATGAAATTCTTAAAAGTTCACCCTTTGACAATGGTACCTTACAACTTGTCAGGATTGGAGAAGAGACTATGCAAAACACCTCTCGTCTCCCCATGGCATGCCCATGAGTTAGTATAGACATTGACCCTTCTCAGTCTCCCCAGGACCCTGAGAACCTTCCTGGTCCCCCTCAAAATACCACCCTAATGAATAAGGCTCCAATGGTTACCAAACGCCTTTATCGAGTTTAAAATCCCAGAGACACATTGACCCCTGGGACGGAGGCTACCTTAGAGAAGGAAGCAGCAAGCTACCATTCAGAAGATGCGCCACCTCTCAGGACCCTGCCACAGGCTATAGGACTTACACATCTACCTACCTCGTATATCCCTCCTGCCTTTTGTGCTCCAGCCCTTCAGGAGCAAAATGCCACCCAGATATTTTTTCCCCACTTCCCTTGCCTAGCCTGGCTCCCTTGTGAGAGTCTCTCCAACATAGATGGGAACAGATCAAACTTTTAAAAGAATTAAGATCCCTTGACTCTGAGCTCTGTTCATTAGCCTTAGGCACGGAGTCAATGCAAGCTGGCCCACAGCGGTCTAATACAAAGGCTAAGCCGCTCCATCAGCCTGTTCTCGCCTTCCCAGTCACCCGCAGTCAGATAGATAAGCCTGCCCAGTCTGAGGTCAAAGACTTAGACGAGGATAAAGAGGAGGAAGCGGGGGAAATGGATCAAGGAGATCAGGACTCAGAGGATGAGGAGTTCACTCCTAGGCAGGAAGGAACCCAGAGTGTCTACAAAAAATTAAGCCTGCGTTTCTTGAAAAACATAAAAAGACTTGTGCTTACAATGGCCCCACTGTGCCCTACACGTTGACTTTATTAGAAAGCCACAGCGCACAATGGCTTACTCCCAATGATTGGAAATTTTTAGACCGAGCTACCCTCAGTGCCGGAGATTTCCTGTTATGGAATGCAGATTTCAAGGAGCACTGTCAGGAAACTGCTCAAGAAAAATTAACTAAGGCCTCCTCTAAATCCTGAACTTATGTTAAGCTAGTGGGCTATGCACCATTTGACACTAAAACTAAATAGGCACGTTTCCCTGCTGGACTTTTGGCGCAGATTCAGATGGCTGGCTTACATGCTTGGAGATGCCTCCCTCAAACGGGCTCGGCTACGACTTCTTTGGCAAAAATTTGACAAGGACCCAACGACCCTTATAGAAACTTTGTTCCGCGGCTTAACCTAGCTGCAGAATGCTTGCTTGGACCAAGCGAAAGCGAAAGAACTTTTGTAAAACATCTTGCCTTTGAAAACGCCAACCCGGCATGTCAGGATGTTCTTCGACCACATAAGGAAAAAGGGAAACTTTCTGACTTTATTAGACTCTGTGCAGGGGTGGGTGCAGCCCATGCCATGGGTCTCGCCCTACGTGCCCCCTTTACCAAGGCCTTTCACAATCCTGGCTCATGTACTTGCTTTACTTGTAAACAACCTGGCCATTTTGCACGCAAGTGTCCGAAAGGCAAACAAAGCCTAGGAATATCGTCTCCTCAAACTGGGGCTAAACCGCTTTCAGCTACCCTTTGTTCTAGATGTGGTAAATGTCATCACTGGTCCAGTAAGTGTATATCTAAGACAAATGGCCTCAGACAGACTATTTCTTCCTGCTTCTCAGGAAACTCCCTGCGGGGCCATCCCCTGGCCACGACCTCCCCCAGGACAAAACCAGGGCAATATGGTTTGTTCCCTCCCAAACTCCAAACCTACCACAAAATTCTTCACCACAATTGCCTCCCTCCAACTAGCCACCCCAGGCAGCGCAGGATTGGACCTCTGTGCCACCACCAATACAATATTAGACTCAATGCAAGGGCACCAGATAATACCCACTAGAATTATGGGTCCCCCTTCATCTCATACGAGTGCCCTTATTCTTGGAAGAGCCTCTGCTACCTTAAATGGTGTTCAGGTCTTCCCTGGCATTAATGATAATGATTTCACTGGAGAAATAAAAATACTGGCCACAGCTATTAATGGAGTTGCTGCCATCCCAGCAGGAACAAGACTTGCACAATTAATATTCCTTCCCCTGGATTCAGGAGGCACTTCCACCGCCCAAACCTACAACAGGGGGCAGCCTCCCTCGGCTCCTCTGATGTATATTGGGTTCAGCCCATTTCTCACAATAGACCCACCCTTACCTTACTTATTGAAGGAAAGGAATTCCAAGGAATTCTAGATACTGGAGCTGATGCCACAATTATTTCTCACAAATACTGGCCATCAGGTTGGCCCATCACCCCATCTTTGAATGACCTAAAAGGGTTAAGAGTCAAAAAATCCCCATGTCAGTTCTAGGGCTCTTATCTGGACTGATAAAAAGGGTAATAAGGTGACTGTCACTCCTTTCATTGTTCCTGACCTCCCTGTTAACCTATGGGGCCGAGATATTTTGAGTCAAATGGAAGTTATTCTTGCCAGTCTGACTTCCATGGTGACTCATCAAATGCTTCGTATAAATTTTGTCCCTGGTACAGGCCTTGTGAGACTGAGACAAGGACTGGTGGGGACTATAAAACCCATGAAAAAAACAAATACATATGGACTTGGGTATTCTGATTATTAGTGTCGGTTCCTGACCCTTAATCCCTCATCAGACAAACCCGAGGGAGCGCAGGGTTGGACATCTGCGCCTCTGCCAGAGCAGTACTAACTCCAGAGATGGGAGTTCAAATCATTCCCACAGGGATAAAAGGACCTCTTCCCCAAGGGACAGTAGGCTTATTATTGGGACGTAGTTCATCTACATTAAGAGGACTTATGATAAGTCCTGGGGTAATTGATCCCGATTATGTAGGTGAAATAAAAATTATAGCTAGTTCTCCAAGAGGTATATCAGTAATTTCACCAGGAGATAGAGTAGCACAGTTGTTAATAATACCCAGCCTACATAATAAATTTCCTAGTCATAGTGTAAAAAGAGGTTCCAGGGGATTAGGCTCCACAGGTGTAGATTGGGCTATGTTGTCTTTAAATTTAGATTCTCACCCAATGTTAAAACTAAATATTCAAGGACACGACTTTAATGAGCTACTGGACACAGGTGCAGACCTTAGCATCATATCTAGTAAGGAATGGCCAAAACATTGGCCATTACAACAAGCCACTCAAACGCTTCGAGGCCTAGGAGTGGCTACTAATCCCCATAGAAGTGCAATGGTATTAGATTGGAAGGATCCTGAAGGTTTTGAGGGAACTATACAGCAATATGTATTTTATCATCTTCCTATAAATTTATGGGGACGAGATGTCCTAGATCAATTAGGTTTGACATTAACAAATAACATAAATCCTAATGTGCCCACTACTAGGGCTAGACAAGGTTTTAGGAAAGAAAAAAGATTAGGAAAACAACGACAAGGTATAGCAGCACCAATTCAAATAGATTAAGGAACAGAGAGACATGGGTTGGATTTTCAGAAAGGGCCACTGAGACAATAAAAATTACTTGGAAATCAGAAAGACCAGTGTGGGTTCCTCAGTGGCCCCTGACTAAAGAAAAGATAAAAGTAGCCCATGATCTGGTCAAACAACAATTAGCGGAAGGACATATACAACCTTCCATATCTTCCCATAATACTCCCATTTTTGTCATTAAAAAGAAATCTGGTAAATGGAGATTATTGCAAGATTTAAGAGCCATTAATAATGAAATGGTTATTATGGGACCTGCTCAATCAGGGATTCCTCAATTGTCTGCTTTGCCTAAAACCTGGCATGTTTTATCCATAGATATTAAAGATTGTTTTTTTTCAATTCCAATTCATCCCAAGGATAGTCCACGTTTTGCATTTACTATCCCTGCATTAAATCATGAAGGTCCTGATCAGAGATATGAATGGAAAGTACTCCCTCAAGGGATGGCTAACAGCCCAACTATGTGTCAAATATATGTTAACAAAGTAATCCAGCCACTTAGAAATCAAAATCCTGAACTACAAATATTTCACTATATGGATGATGTATTATTGGCACATAAAGATAAAAACATATTGCTGGAATGTTATGCCACACTTACAAACTTATTAAAAAATTATAATCTAGAGATAGCAATAGATAAAGTACAATTAAATTTTCCAATTAATTATTTAGGAGTTCTATTATCCTCAACCATGGTCCGTCCACCAAAAATTCAAATATGAATAGATCAACTCAAGTCACTTAATGACTTTCAAAAGTTATTGGGAGACATAAATTGGATAAGGCCTTATCTAGGCATACCAACAGGAGAGTTGGGACCTTTATTTGATATTCTAAAATGTCCATCAGATCCAAACTCACCTCGCATATTAACTCCTAAAGCAAGAAAGGCATTGAAAATTATTGAAACATATATGGAAAATATACATTTGGATAGAATTGATATAAGTTTGCCTTTATTATTTGTTGTACTACCAACAAAAAATATTCCTACAGGAGTATTTTGGCAAGAAGGTCCATTATTGTGGATACATTTATCTTATTCTCCTAACAGTATTCTTACTAGGTATCCTGAGGCTGTAGGACAATTAATACTCAAAGGAATAAAAGCAGCGAAGGGAGTGTTTGGAATTTCTCCCAGTAAAATTATTACTCCATATACTATGGATCAAATTGATGAGTTAGCTAATGAGTTAAATACTTGGGCAATAATCATGTGTAAATCTAATGTTTCATTTGATAATCACTTACCATCTAATCCTTTGTTGTCTTTTTGGTCTAAGCATCCTGTAGTTTTTCCAAAAATGACAAGAAAAACCCCTATCATGAATGCTCCAAATATATTCACTGATGGGTCAAATAATGGTACAGCAGCAGTAGTTACCCCTGATCAAACTTTTACATTTTTAGTACCCAAACAATCAGCTCAAAAGGTAGAGCTTAATGCAGTATTACAAGCCTTTTTAATGTTTAAAGATTCTGTATTTAATTTATTTTCTGATAGTCAGTATGTAGTTAATGCTATAGTATCTCTTGAAGATGCTGGTAGAATTTCCCCTTCCTCTACTGTTTTCTCTTTGTTTTCCACTATACAAAGTCTAATCTGGGACAGAAAAGATCCATTCTTTATAGGGCATATTAGAGCACATACAGGATTGCCTGGAGCCCTTAGTTTGGGCAATGATTTAGCAGATAAAACTACACATGAAATACATATTTTCTCTACACTAGAAGAAGCTACGAATTTTCATAAAAAATTCCATGTTAATGCTAATACTTTACAAAAGCGTTTTAAAATAACTAAAAAACAAGTCAGACATATAATAAAACAATGTCAAAATTGTGTGACCTTTTTACCACAAGTTAATCTTGGAGTCAATCCTAGAGGACAGATACCTAACTATATTTGGCAGATGGACGTCACACACTTGCCAGAATTTGGAAAATTAAAATATTTACATGTTACAGTTGATACCTCTTCTGGATTTTTGATGGGCTCCCTTCATGCCGGAGAAAAAACTAAAGATGTTATAGCTCATTGCTTACAAAATTTTGCCACTGTGGGCGTTCCTAAACAGTTAAAAACTGATAACTGTCCTGGCTATACCTCTACCTCTTTTAAACAATTTTGCTCATCATTTAGTATTACTCATATAACAGGAATTCCATACAATCCACAGGGACAAGGCATAGTTGAAAGAGCTCATCAAACTATTAAAACGTACTTATTAAAGCAAAAAGAGGGAATTGGAAAGGGGTATATATCCCCCAAAGATAAACTTAAAATAACGCTTTTTACTCTAAATTTTTTAATTTGGATTCATCAGGACTTAGTGCTGCGGAAAGGCATATGTATCCAAAAAATGTGCATAAGCCTAAAGTTCTTTGGAAAGATATTCTAACAGGACAATGGAAAGGTCCTGACCCAGTAATCGTCTGGAGTCGGGGCTCTGTCTGTGTGTTTCCACAGGGAGAACAGCAGCCGATTTGGATTCCAGAAAGACTAACCAAAACGATTTCTACAGATCGAAAAGAAGATGATTTGACTCAAATCCGTAAGAGCTGATATCCAGAACTCCAGCTTCGCCATTCTTACATCTGTGACTGTGATTAACCAGGATGCTTTTTTCAATATCTATTTTATTATTGCATTTTTGCACATCATAAGGCTCTATTTTTATTTTTTGAGCTCATACAAACCTAGGTTAATGTTTTTCTGATCAGTTTTATTTTTTTGACTATGGAGTTTTTAAACATTGCAATGGAGATTTCACCTAGGTAAAGCTACAAGGCCTTTATTATTATCTTATGTGTTGTACGTTTGTTTGCACATTTGTGTTTTGTGTTGTATGTCTGTGTGTCCATATTTCATATATGAGGAGCGCTCATGAGAAAATGGATCCGAATTATTTATTTTTTATTCACGTGATTTAAATGGCTTAATTTAAATTAAGTAAACAGCTGTTAAGGATTCTATTTAAAGGTGGTTAACAGATCTGCTTGTTTACTAATTTAAATCAGGTAAACAGCTGTTAAGGATTGTTTTTTAAGTAGGTTAACAGATCTGTTTGTTTACTTTCACCTTTCCTTTTCATTATATTTAATAATTCTTTTCAGGATAATGTCTTTTTAGCATCATTGTCAGAATTCCTATCTTCATCCCAATGAATATAACTCAACAAGTATGCTCAATCAAGGAGTCAACTTACTTTGGGAGGCAACAGACTTTGGGAGGAGACGGACATATTGATAGATTCCTCCACTTTGAACTGCTTGCAGAACTTGCCTAGACTATGTAACTACATTTAGTGCAGCAAATTGTGGTAATGCTGGCATATCTTTGCTGATGGTGTCACCAGTGATGCAATTTTTATTTCCTTGCCAGCGCACCACATGTTAATTGTGGTAATGCTGGCATATCTTTGCTGATGGTATCACCAATGATGCAATTTTTCCAAAGGAACTGTCAATTGGCTTGGTGTTGTGGCATTTCTGTATCCTCCTCCCTTCTGCTAGTGATGGTCTAAATTTGGGGGCCAATGCCTATATGCTGGACCGGCAGTCAGTGACGGGTATGATCCAATTGCAGTGGTATCAACCTAAGACAGGAGGCTGACGCCTAAAGGTCAGTTGCCTAAAGGTCAGTTTTCCGATGACGGGTAAGGACCATATGTTGAATTGGACAACCTACCAGGCGCGGTCCTTAAGCCACATTAACCTCACTCCCCCACTGGCACCAAGGCCAAATTTGGGGGCCAACAGAGGTGAGGCAAAGAACCTCACCCCCCCACTGGTGCATAGACCTATCCACAAGTATGGCTGTATGCTGGACCGGTAGTCAGTGACGGGTATGATCCAGTTGCAGTGGTATCAACCTAAGACAGGAGGCTGACGCCTAAAGGTCAGTTTTCCAATGACGGGTAAGAACCATATGTTGAACTGGACAACCTACCAGGCACGGTCCTTAAGCCACATTACTTGTTGTTTAATTAATCAGAAGGGGGGAGATGCTGGGAGCCATCAGCCAAGTAGGTATGACAAATTCCTTGCCAGCTTACTCCCATGCTGTCTAGTGGAAGGACTTCTGAAAGGTGACCTTGCTCAAGGACCAGGGCAGCATCCGTGTTTAGGGTGTTCCCCCTTTAGAATAGGGCGGTTTAGCATAATAGGAGATTAGGGTGTTCCCCCTTTAGAATAGGGCGGTTTAGCATAATAGGAGATTAGGGTGTTGCCCCTTTAGAATAGGGGGTATCCTGCTGCTGAGTTCCTCTTGAGTGCTTAGGGTCAGACAGTATATTTTGGGAGACAGAAGCCCATGCGGAGTGGATTTGGGGAGAGTAGTGGATTTGGGAGAAGTGGATTTGGGCAGAGAACGTGGATTCCCCTAGAATGTGTTTGTAGACGGCCGGTGTGAGTTCGGGAATAAAGAATTGCTGTTTGAATCTACAAGCTGTGTGGAGACTCGTGATTTGTGCCAAGCCAGAGACTGCGGCACTGTACCCCATGCAGATAAAATTATTTGGGAGACTCAGACACTTGTGTGGGTGGATCAGTGGCCCCTTACCCAGCCAAAAAATTGGAGGCTGCCTGCATGTTAGCGCAGGAACAGCTGGCAGCCGGCCATGTAGAGCCCTCAACCTCACCATGGAATACTCCTATTTTTGTTATCAAGAAAAAATCAGGCAAGTGGCATCTTTTACAATATTTGTGTGCCATTAATAAAGTTATGTGCCTGATGGGAGCACTACTGCCTGGAATTCCCACACCAGTGGCTATTTCCAAAAACTATTGTAAAATGGTTATTGACTTAAAAGTTTGCTTTTTTACCATTCCTTTACATCCTGAGGATAGACCCTATTTTGCCTTTAGTCTCCCTTGCATTAATTTCCACGGCCCTATGCAGGGATTTCAATGGAAGGTTTTTCCCCAAGGTATGGCCAACAGCCCTAGTCTTTCCTAAAAATAAGTTGTTCAAGCAGTAGACCCTGTGAGAGAGTGATGACCACAATTTTGTTTTACATAATATGGATGATTTTTTAATTGCTAAACCTAATTACCATGACCTTAATAATTGTTACTTGGACCTTTAGAAAACCCTCACTACCTTGAGACTACAGATAGTTCCTGATAAGGTTTAAATACAAAACCCTTATACCTATTTGGGCCTTATCTTCAAGATAATCAGATCCAAATTCCTAAAATACAACTACGTGTGGACCATCTTCACACCCTTAATGATTCTCAAAAATTACTGGGAGATATTCAATGGCTAAGAACATATTTAAAATTACCAACTTGTTTACTTTTGCCTCTTAATGATATTTTCAGAGGTGATTCCTACCCCTCCTCCCCTCAAAAGCTTACTCCCGAGGCATGACAGGCATTAAACCAAGTCACAGAAGCCATTGCCAAACAGTTTGTTACACAAATTTCTTATAACCTTCCTCTGGTTCTGGTTCTTTTACACTGTCCTCATATACCCTCAGAAAAATTTTGGCAGTGATATCCATATTTTAAAAATAAAGGCTTACCCTTGCTTTGGGTCCATTTATCCACCACATCCTCCAAGTTTATTACCGTTTATCTTGCTCAGGTAGCTTCTATTATTATTAAAGGTCCTTTGCTTTCTCGACAACATTTTGGCAAAGACCCTGATAATATTTTAATTCCATATACTAATGACCAAACCCAATTTTTACTACAGAGAGTGGATGAATGGGGTATTGCCCAATCAGGCCATTTGGGAACAATTGATAACCACGTCCCCAATGACACCCTTTTACATTTTGTCCAGATACATCCATTTATTTTTCCCAAAATTACTCAAAAGGCTCCCAGTCCTCAAGCCCTTACTGTCTTTACAGAGGGTTCCAGTAATGGCTGTGCGGTCTTTGTTGTCAATAACCAGCCTACCACCTTTAATACTGTCTATCATTCAGCACAGTTTGTGGAATTGTTTGCCATAACACAAGTTTTTATAATATTTTGTGATAATCCTGTTAATATTCATACAGACAGTGCCTACATTCCTCATTCTGTGCCCCTGCTGGAGATTTCACCAGCCATTAAAGCTTCTTCCAATGCGGCCTTTCTGCTTCACCAGCTTCAGCAGCTAATTCAGGCCAAACAACACCCATTTTTCTTAGGACACATCAGGGCACACTCTGATCTTTCCGGCCCTCTAACACAGGTAATGCTCAAGCTGATGCAGCAACTCCTACCATCTTTCCAATTTTTGGTGGCTCCATTCAAAAGGCCACGGAGCTAAACAATCTTCACCAACTAAATTCCCAGATCCTTCAATTACTTTGTAAAATTACCAGGCAACAGGCACGAGAAATAGTAAAAGAATGCCCTGCTTGCGCTCTCTTCCTCCCCATTCAACACTTGGGAGTTAACCCCCGAGGATTACTGCCAAATCAGGTTTGGCAAATGGATGTTACTCATTTTCCTGAATTTGGAAAAACCAAATATATACACGTTTCTATCGATACCTTCAGCAACTTTATTTTTGCATCACCACATTCTGGAGAGGCTACCAAAGATGTCCTTTCTCTTCTTGTTTCAGCCTTTTCCATAAGGGGTAAACCAATACATATTAAAACAGATAATTGTCCTCCATATACCAGTGCCAAGTTTAAACAGTTTTGTGCTACCTTGCAATTTTGTCAGACTACTGGAATTCAATACAAATCTCAGGGCCAAGGCATTGTGGAATGTTCCACCTTACCTTAAAGACTTGGCTATCCCGCCTTAAGGCTTCCGCCCTTGTATTTACCACTCACAGGCATTGCCTTAACCATGCACTATTTGCCCTTTTTTTTTCTTACCCTAGACAGTGAAGGCCTTTCGGCTGCAGACAGACACTGGCATCCCTTTTCCAATCCGGATCACCCACCTGTTATGTGGCGAAATCCCCTTACAAATAAATGGAAACGCCCAGATCCTGTCCTCATCTGGGAACGAGGCTCAGCTTGTGTTTTGGACCAAGAGCTAGCAGCCCCAAGATGGTTAGCAGAACGCCTGGTTAAACAGGTTAATGACTTACCTCAACCCAGGGACGGAGGCCCTCCCCCAGAGTACAAATTTCCCTCTTTTTCAGATCCATCCAACAATCTGTGTGAGGATCCTGATTAAGGCACTTCTGCTGAACAGGTTTGTGCACGGAGGCCTTGGCCCTCCACCTTCCAACATCATGGAGTACCTTTTTGCCCCCGCCCCCCCTGAATGCAAGGGAGGATCTTGGACTCAGGCTCCCACTAGTTGGAACCAGACTGCTGACTGCATGACTAAGGGGGCTTACCTCCGTGCCGAGGTTGACCATAAACTCAGAGGAGTACATCAGCCTAAATGGGTATGTGTTAACAAGCCAAAGATTATTCCCCCTAGTACAAGTAAAGCTCTCCAAAATTGTTCTGCAACCCGTACGCATACCCAGGCGATGCATGTTTCTTGTTATGTGTCGGCCTCAATTTGTGTTAACAAGCAGGGAGAATGATTTTTTGAAGCCTCCCTAGCTAAAACTCATGAAGCAGGGGGGACCACTATTCATTATACCCCGTTCTCTTTGACCGGGGAGGAGAAGGCAAATACACCAAGTTACAGTCAGCTGGGTGCCAAGGCACTGTCGGAAAACCTTCCTACTGGCCTATTAAGGCCCCTACAGGGGTCTCTGATGGTAGAGGACCCACTGATGCTGTCAAGCATACTCAGATAATCAAACTTTTGAAACCCCAAATCCCTGAGCTCACATATCATCCCTTAATGTATCCGAAATCCCAGTTCCCAGGTTTAGATACCAATACATTAGATATTTTGCAAACTACCTTCTCCTTCCTTAATAATTCCAACCCCACCCTTGCTGGTAATTGCTGGCTCTGCATGACAACAGGGGCAAGCATGCCTATGGCAGTTCCTATTAATTCTACTATGGACAATGATAATACATGCCAACCCGGATTTCCCTTTAAAGTACAGCCTATAGGCACTTTTACATTATGTCTTTTAGACGCGATGCAGAATAATACCTATGATATGGATTTTGGAATTACTTCCTTTGGAAATTGCTCAACAGTACAAAATTATTCCTCACCCATCCCATCTCTTTGTCCCCCCAATGGCACAGTTGTTATGTGTGGAGGAAATGTGGCCTTCCCTGGGCTTCCAGTGAATTGGACCAGTGGCTGTGTTCTTGCCTTATTACTCCCTGATATAACTATTGTCCCAGGAGACGAACCTCTAGCCTAGACACCTTAGTCAAAAGACAGAGGCGGGCGATACAGGCCTTACCACTTATTGCCAGCCTTTGAATAACAGCTGCTGTGGGCACAGGTACACTGGCTTAGGCACGGCTATACACCCTTACCATCGCCTGTCTCAACAACTTAAAATGATGTACAAACTCTATCAGAAACCATTAAAGATTTGTAGGACCAAATAGACTTCCTGGCAAAAGTGTTCCTTCAAAACAGACGAGGCTTAGATTTGCTGACTGCTAACCAGGGAGATATTTCATTGGCCTTAGGGGAATGATGCTACTTTTATGCCAATAAATCAGTCATGGTATGCACTAAATTTAAGCAGCTTCAAGAAGATCTAAAAAAGAGATGAAGAGAACTATTTGAAAATCCCCTCTGGACTAAGCTTAATGGATTTCTACCCTACCTTCTTCCCCTATTAGGCCCTTTGTTGGGTTTACGTTTAATGGTGACCATAGGACCCTGCATTATAAACAGTGTGGTACAATTTATTAAAGAACACATTAATATTATGGCCTCTAAGCCCATAGAGATCCACTATCATCATCTGGAGATGGAAGACCACGCTGTCAAAAGGATGTTCTACCCTTCTCAAAGGCTTATTTCTTAAGTTTACATTCGCACAGATCTCTCTTTCTTACATAAAACTATAAGTAACAGCTCTGACCAACCATCTTCTGCCCTTGCCATAAGGGTTCGTCTCCATGGGCCCTTCGGCTTGGGGGAAGATGCACCCATGGAGTGAGGACGTTAGGCCATAATATCGGAGGGTGCAGGAAGGACTGCAAAAGGATGGATCCACGGATCCCCAAACACAAGACCTCTGAGTGACCCGCTCTGGTGCATGGCAGTTGGCATGCTTCCCCTTCAAGGCCATCTCCTCCAAAAACATGCCAAGGCCACCACGAAATCTGCTAGTAAAGATGCTCGCTCGGATCAGGAGATATTCTAAGGCCTCCTAGAGAAACGGAGCCTCTAACCCCCCCTAAAAACATGGCCAGTAATGTAGGTCAAATATTTTATATAAGAAAGGGGGAGATGTCAGGGCCTAGGAGGAAGTTCTCCTTCAAAGAATAGCCTGACACTTACAAGAAACACCCCCTGGGAGACATCCTGCCTGGGAGATATCCCACAACCATCTATCTCCCTGAGACATCCTGTCGCCATCTGTCTTCCTGAAATATCCTGAGGTTATCTAACCCTGTGAAGACATCCAGCAACTGCCGATAAGAGAGCTTTCCCATCGCCAGCATATAAATACCCTGTGAGAACAATAAAAGTTTGCAGCTTGATCACAACTCCTGTCTGGCTGTCATCTCTCCTGTCTCTTGTCTCTTCATTCCTCCCCAACTATGTTCGATGCCCACGTTGATGTGTCCTGCCAGCCGGGACCCCTGGCACTAACCCATACCCTACTGGACTATGATTACTAATCCTAATATGATGGAGAAAAATAACCCAAATAGAATAGAAATACAAGCAGTTCAGAGGAGGCATGGTGTATAGTTGGAGTTGCCTTTTGCATGATATAGGGTAGGTGTTATAAATCTAGCTAATTTTTAATTGAAATAGTTCTCCATGTGTTTTTAAAGTTAAAAAAAATGTGAATACCTGTCTCCCTTTCTCTGTAGCCTATTCACCACATGTATTTTATATGCACATATAGAATCCTACCTGGTATGACACGTATATTCTTGTGAGGTGGCTGACTTAGCAGATTCAAATTGTGAGAAGAGATCACTTCTCCTAAACGCTGTTGGAACTGAAAATTCAACCTACAGGGGAGCCTCCTAGTAGAAAAATATTATACATAAATCCATGTTAAGTAAAATAAATATTTTTGCATCAGTGGATGATATATATTTCATGAAGAATTTCGATTGGCATATATATTGCTACTTTTTATTGTCTGTGTTTGTGTTTTGAGTGTGTGTGTGTGTATATATATATATATATATATATATACATATATATATATATATATATATATATATATTCTCCAAATTTTTCAAAATATAAAATATATGTGTCCTATACACACTACCTAAATTCATTCATGTTCATGTATGTGGATTCATAATCAACTTTTCACAAGATTATTCTCAGAAATATACATCCACCTGAAATACATATTTGTTTCCTAGTACTGAAAAGTAACTTCAGTGAATGGTGCATACAATCCTAATATTTCTACAGTAACTGACCCAGTTTAACATCAATGCAAATAGATTCCTATGGGACATGATGTGTATTTTGAAGTTCATTTTATTTAACACTGGTACATTACTATTTCTTCAGTTTATGCACACCATAGGATATATATTTCATCCACAGGTTCACAGATTAATAGGCATTTGTTTCACTTTCAATCATTTCCTGCTTCAGAACACATGTATTCCTCCAGGTTTCTTGACTGTTCTTCTCATGAGACTTCTTTCCAAACACATTATTTTCGATTTCCATAAAAATTTGAAGCAAAACTCCCACACTCTTCATGATAAAACATAACCCTAATATTACCATTAGATGTATAACTGGTTGGAATGAATGATTGTATATCAATATAAGATTTCCTGTATATTTTCAGATAACAATTCAATCCATTATTTAAAGTTGGAACCAGTTATATATTTTATGTTGAATGTCTATATGGAAGAAGCTGAAGGCCATTTGAGAGTGTTTTGGTTTTAATTGTGGTCATTTGTTGGTGGTTGGAAGAGATGACTGGGTCCACCTGGGGTTGAACTCTGGTGTGATACCCCATAAGACTGAGTTCTGGAACCGAACTCAGAGAAGTATTGCCATGAAGTCGTGTTGGGATTTTAGGAGGCCACGCATGAGAGTCGCCCTTGGAAACTGAGTTCTAGGCCCAGGATGGCTTTCCACATCGCCATGGGAACCTCATCCAGGATATTACATGATTTTATTTTTAAAGAGTTGGCAGCCATAATTAAGAGACAAAACACACATGGATCTCACATTGTAGACCTCAATGGGCCTGGCTTCATGTGACCTTTTGCCCCCTCTTGGGAAGCCTTGCCTGTGAGAGTTTTCCAGAGGTTTCATTCAAATGAGCTTCCTCAAAATTTTATGGTTCCTGGATGAATGGGAAACCCACAGTGGCTCCAAATTCATCCTTGAAAAATGGCGAGATAAATACCATGAAATTTTGGACATTCCCTTGACCAGGTGGCACTGGAAAACATTTCCATGTCCTATTGCTGATCAGTAGTATACCAGACAGTGCCTTGATTGACTGGGTTTCATGAAAATGCTGTAGAACAGAGATGCCAGTAAGTTGGAGCCTTCTGAGTAGTGAGCCTAGAGTAGTGGTTAGCAAGTGTGTGATAATACATCTGTGCTGTGGCCATAGAGATCTGCCATTGGCTTCCAAATTTCCTGTGACTGACATGGTGCAGCCAGCAGACAATTATATGAAAAGGCATCTTGGTATATGGAGACGTTTCTGGGCAATGTTCAGAATCAGGTTGCTATGGACAAGGGCGCAAGCTATGTGGGATAGAAGCCTGGTTGGTGCGTTCTCCAGCAGACACTGACCAACCACATGTGACAGAATGCCGTGCAGCACTGCGACCCATTTGAACTCCTTGTATTTTGTGAAGCAAATACCAACCTCCCATTGTAGCAGCAAGAAAGACCATTAAAAGTGGAGTATGACCAAAGGGCTTCACAGTCCACACGGGGAGACGCTTAGCCCCAATGGCCATTGTTTACCTACAAAAAGAGAATTCATCACTGCTGCACCATGTTCATTGGAAAATAAGAACACATGTCCTTCAGGTCACATAGATGCATATCTAGCTTTGATGGTCTCACTACAAAAGAAGCTAAAGCTACTGACAACAACATATATTTCAAGTGCCCAGCCTCAGAGGCAGTTTCTCAAAATGTCTTTAGGCCAGGAAACCTCTATATTCATAGACACAGGGTACAACTCTTTGTACACCCAATACTAATTTATACGTCTTCAAAATATTGCTCCCAGAAATGGTACGAAAAAAACTCATGTCACCTGATCTACATATACATTGTATCACAGTAATATTCTGAACACAAAATGCAAAGGTCACACTTATGATTGTACCAAAACCTAAATGGAAAGTGAACCTGCATTACTAAAATCATCCATGTTCACTTGCCTAATGCTCTCAAATGTCAATCCTATTGATAACTACATATTTCTTTTTTCCTAGGATTATATAATTAAAGTCAACCCTGTTGAACGTGTAATCCTATCACTAACTTTATGCTTTGCCTGATTTTATAATGTCTCTATTGATATCTGCTTTCCTACATGTTTTCTCCAGTTCATCATTGTGACTGAGTCTTCACATGTGCTGACATTTACATTCACTCTCTATATAAAACCGTATTGCTAAAGGACTTTTTTCCAAATCCTATATTCACTCTTCTTCATAAACCTACCAACTATATTCCTAATCTTACTGACTATCCCGTTTTGAATGGATGTTCTTTTCTACATTCAATCATCCAAGTAAATGTCAGGTGAGCGTCGGAGGAAGAGACCATCCAGAATCTATCTCATGCAAAAGCAAAGGGTTTATTGGGGGTCCAGCAGGCTGGTGCTCATAGCTCACTTGAATAGAGCAGAGAGCCCTGAGAACAGCTTAAGCAGAGCTTATTTACTTCCCTTGGAGTGGGCAGGGAGGGAATTTTATTAATGGATCAGGGCGAGTGGGCAGTTTGCGCGCAACCGGGTGAGTGAGTGCATTCTGTAGTTTGGCAGTTTGGGACAGCACATTCTGGGAACAAGATTAGCAAACATTTCTCAAGATTTCAACAGTGTTTTGTTAAGCGTACTGAAAAACAGGAAGTGACAAGTGCCTATTTTATTAACCTTTCATTCCCCACTTCTTCTTCTGGCTACTTTTAGTCATAAAAGTGATCATTGGGGGGTGTCACATTTTATGTCTGCTAGTGGGGTATTAACATAAGTTTAACTTGTCCAATTTGAGATTGGAGAAAAGAAATTACGTGGTTGAGCAAACAGAGTTTATAGTTAGCAATAATATGAGGATTATTATTGGACCTGCCAGGGTTGATAAATACGTAGTTAACCAGGGGGACTGTGTGAACCATGACTCAAACCACCCTTTCTTGGCCTCTCTCTCTCATTGACACTCTTCAAGTTGTCCTTTTAATTTACTCATAGATTTTTTTACAACTCCAGAATGGTCAGCATAAACACAACATTCTTCCATCAATGCAGAACAAAGGCCCCCTTCTCTCATGAAGAGGAGGTTCAACCCTCGACTGTTCTGTAAAACAAGTTCAGAGAGAGACGTTAAAGATTTCTGCAAAGCTGTGATGGAGGTTTCTAATATCTTTAAGTTTGGGTCTATTGCTGCTTCTAATTGTGTTATTTGTTGTGTCCCACGGACCAAGGCAGTGGTTCTTGTGCCCACCTCTGCAGCAACTCCTATTTCTAATAGGATGGCTAAAGTGAGGGATATATGTTCCCAGTGGAACCGGGTTTTATTTCCTCCTATTTGAATTTCTAATGAATCTGCATCAGGATAAAGCACTCTGGGAAACATCTGCACCATTACACAATTAATCATATCTGTTGAAAATTTCATGAAAACATAAAAAATGTTTAAGTATATAGAATTATACTGGTGTAGGGACAGACAAGGCAAGGCGCCTAAGATAGTACCGAAGACAGGAAACAGTCCTATTTGTTTGCAACCAGATTCAGAGGACATTACTTCTGTTGTAATCAATAAATCCCCTGAAACCCAAGTTTAGGTAGTTTCAGAATTTTGTACCCAACATGTAAAGGAAGGGGCGCAGAAGTTCACAGTCTGCAGAAGTTCACAAAAAGCAGTTTATTTTTCTGTTTTTTTCCTCTGTTCTTGGCAAGTTAAATTTTCAAGGACACCTGGGTTAGGGAGAGCTCTTTCTTCCCTTTAATTTTCACCCTGCCAGCTGTTACCATGGAGCCCAGTTTGTAACTTCTGTATCTTAGAAATGTAGCCATCTCTGTGAATCCCTAGCTCATGGCCAGAGGCCTTGTACACATATTTTGTGAAAAACTAGTAAGGGGGTGTCTACCTTAGGAGTGCAGATTTTTTTAGCCAGTGGCCAAGTAGAACAGGGCAACACGAAAAGAGGAATTTTATCTACTCTGAAGTCTTTTATAGGGACTCTTTTGCTGAAAGTCCTAAAGTCAGCCATGATGAAGACTTCTGAAGAAGGTCAGATAAGACTTTTCGGTGGGCCTGGTACAGAGGGGGCAGATGGGGTAGGTGGGGCTGAGAGCAGTTCTGAAGATCTAAGAATGAGGAAGGAGAGATGTAAAAGAATAATGGGAAAGGGGTTGGGATTTTTCTAGCAACAAAAACTTGAGCAGTAGAACAGGTAGAGCAGAGGAGAAGACCGGAGTTAGTATCTCTAAATACCTGTAAGGGACTTTAAATTCTGAGTAACCTGTTTTCAGTGATGACAAACTTTTAAGTCCATTTTCATTACATCTTGGATAGGGGTCTGAGGGCTCTCCTCAGATGGTTTGAGATTTGGGTTAGCTGGTAAGAGGACCTGGAGGGATCCGGTGCGGACACTGATAGGAGAAGAGAGGAGGGAGTCGATGGAGGGGTACTTCATTACCTGCTACCTCAGCAATTGGGCAATGGTCTGAGAACTGGCAGAGGTTTGGATTTTTGATCTAGTAATTGGAGGGGAGAAATCATGTTGCTGAGGTGATAGTGACAGCAGAGAGTCTGGAGCAGAAGGCTAAGGGTGAGGATCTATTGGAGAAACATAGGTCAGGATGTGAGCGAAGGAGGGAAAAGGCCTCCACATAGGGGAATCTCCTTTCACAATTTTGAGCATTTGCAGAAGTTAAAAATGTCACGCAGAATTTGAGGATCTAGAGACCCCACTGTGGGCCATCGGTTTTGGGTATCTAATTGGTAATATGACCAATGCTGTGTACAGAATTTTTTTTATTGGTTATTCAAAACATTATAAAGATTGCAGAATCACATTGGTTACACATCCACATTTTTACATAATTCCATAATAGTAACTGTTGTATTCTGCTACCTTTCCTATCCTCTACTATCCCCCCTCCCCTCCCCTTCCATCTTCTCTCTCTACCCCATCTACTGTAATTCATTTCTCTCCTTATTTTTTTCCCATTCCCCTCACAACCTCTTATATGTAATTTTGTATAACAATGAGGTTCTCCTTCCATTTCCATCCAATTTCTCTTTTCTTTCCCTTTTCTCTACAGAATTTGATGAGAAGCTTGAGATCCATCAGGCAGTCCCTGTATGCTCACATCCCCATGACTTACAGAAGAAGTCGGCTTTCCCCCCACACAGCCGTGATTTCTTGTGGCTTTGATAGTCCACCAGGCAATCATAGTAATCTAGGCTAGCCAACCTGCATCTGGCTCGCTTGTCCCTACATCCATTATGTTTGTTTTCATTGTCTATGGTTCGGAAGGGATTTAATGGAATTTTAGTGGCATCCTCTTCATCAGGGATATCCCGATAGGAAAGACGTATAGCCAGCTGATAAATGTCTGGGTGGAGAGATGGTCACTAGTTACCTAAGTGGGCTGTATACGAGATAGACCATACTTCTTTTCCAGTAGGATTTGTGATCAGCCATCGCTGCTGAACGGGTTGATGAGGGTTAGAACTACTGGTGGTCAAGGGGAGAGTCTATAGCTTTATCCACACGGCGAATACACAATTTGAAAGGATTACCAGTCTTTTCCAGTTTCCAGCCAGAGTCTCAACAGGCCGCAGGCTTGAGATGAGAGGTATGGATCCAGGAAATGATTCTGTATACCTTTACCACTGTAGGTGTTATAAGTAGCACCTGGTATGGTCCTTTCAAGCGGGGTTCCAGGGATGACAGCTGATGTCGTCTTACATAGAAGAAGTGTCTTACTTGATGTTGATTTGGAGTCCTCTCATCCCCAGGTTGTTAGGCAGTGGCCATCTGTTTTCACAGGTATCCTGAGTTCTTTCAAGAGCTTTAAGTCTGTCAAGCAAGGGGGTGTAAAAGGGATCGTTAGGTCTTAGAGTTGCGGTTAGGTCCCTTACTGGAGGAGGGGCACCATAGAAAATTTCATAGGGGGTGAGGTTACACAAAGAAACAGAGGGAGTATTTCTTGCATGAAACAGTTCATAAGGCAGTAGCATAGTCCAATATTTTATGCCAGTCACTAAGCTTAATTTCGTTATGGTCTCTTTAATGGTTCTATTCATTCATTCTGCCTGTCCTGAACTCGGGGGTCTATAAGCACAATGTAACTTTCAATAAATCCCCAAGGTCCTGGCTAACCCCTTACTTATGTGGGTTATGAACACCGGTCCATTATCACACCCTATTACTTTAGGCAGGCCGTATCTTGGAAAAATATCTCCCAGGATCTTCTTCACCACAATTTGCACTGTTTCTTTTTTTTTCTTCTCTTTTTTTTTTTTTTTTGGTGGGAAAGGCTTCAATCCATCCTGAAAATGTATCTACAAAGACTAGGAGATATGTAAGTCCATAACTTGCTGGCTTTATTTCAGTAAAGTACACTTCCCAGAATTGTCCTGGTCTGGTTCCTCATAGGTGCTTTCCTGCAGGAAGCTTGGAAAGAAAAGAATTAACCAATTGATGGATCTGACAGGCTTTTGTTAACCATTCAGTTATTTCCTTTAACTGTGAGTCGGTTAGTGGAAAACTCTGTTCTTGATCCTTCATGAATGAATGTAGTTTCTTTAAACTAAGGTGAGTGATTTGGTGTACATTATCTACTGACATAGTTAGAGCTGTGAATATAGGAGTTTTTACTGAAGGATTTAGAAATTCCACTTGGGGGCCTTCAGGGTTAAAAGTTATTTTTGCCCGGAGCTTGGTGAGCAGAACTCTGTCCATCAATGGGGCCGGGCATTCTGGAATTACTAGGAAGAAGTGATGGATTTTTCCTTGCCCCTGGTCCCAGGTCCTCTTAGTTTTCCAAGCCCGATATTTACTGTAATTAGCCCCTTGAATTAGAGACCTTTTATTTGATAGAGGGCAAAATGGGGCCTTAATGGCTGAGTATATTGCCCCTGTAACCACTTCAATGTTTACTGGGGTGCCCTCCACTTCAAAAGTTAACCTGAGCTCGGGGAGGGGATCTGATCCCCAACTTTCTTAGTCATCCTCCAGAGTCAGAATGGCTGGCTGGCGTGGCTGTCTCTTTCTAGGGCTCTCTTTGGCCCAGTGTCCTTTTTCTTTACAGTAGGCACATTGATCTGAGGCCAGGGGTGGCCTCTAGTTTGGGCCCAGGTATCCCTTCCTATCTCCATGTTTCTTATTTCTGGCCTATTTGTTGTTGTGACCAGGACCTTAGTCAATTCCTTAGTCTGTCTTTTGTTTCTTTTATCCTCCCTTTGCTTCCGTATCTTCCTCAGTTTCTCTCGTATAGTATACCTTTTTGGCTTCTCTGACTAAATCTTTCAAAGTCATATCTTGTAATCCATCTAAGTGTTGTAACTTTCTTTAAATATCCAGGGCAGCTTCCCCAATAAAGGCCATCATGACAGATGCCTTTTGAGCCTATGCCTGAGTATCAAAAGGAGTATATCTCCTATATGCCTCCATAATTCTCCCTAGAAACATAGAGGGAGATACATCAGGCCCTTGCATAAACTCTATTACCTTGGCCAAATTAGTTGGTCGCCTAGCAGCCACTAAGATACCCGCTATTAGAGCCCGGAGATAAGTGGACAGATGCTTTCTACCTTCAAAGGTGTTGGGGTCCAAGTTTTGTCGATTCTAGGTAAAGCTGGGTTGAATATGTTGGGAAGTTGTGTCAGTCACCCTTCTGGTCTGAGGATATTATTTTCTAGCTTCCAGGAGGATTCTCTTTTGTTCCTCTGTCATGAGGAGAGTCCCTAGGTGTTGTTGGCAGTCATTCCAAATAGGCTGGTGTGAAAACATCTATGAATCAACCACACCTGAGAGACGAGTGGGGTCCTCAGGAAAAGGGGGATTGTTATTTTTCCAGTTATATAGGTCTGAAGAGGAGAAAGGCCAATACTGGTAGGCTTGCATTTTTTCCCCATGGCCATCATTA
This sequence comes from Callospermophilus lateralis, assembly GCF_048772815.1. Taxonomy (NCBI): domain Eukaryota; kingdom Metazoa; phylum Chordata; class Mammalia; order Rodentia; family Sciuridae; genus Callospermophilus; species Callospermophilus lateralis. Next base: position 4,992,326 of record NC_135317.1, read on the forward strand.
ATCATTGGCACATAGGGACGGAGGGGGAGCATCACGGGAGTTCCAGGGTTTTCAATCATTCATTGAAGGTGAGTTCCTTTAGCCGGGCCAGGTTCCTCCAGGGGAGGAGGGGCTGTGTGTGCTGCAGGGGAGTTTTCTGGAGGGTGCTGGGCTGGCTTAGCTTCCTCCAATGGCGGAGAGGCTGAGTCAGCAGCAGGGGAATCACTTAGAGGGTGTTGGGGGTTGGGAGACCAGGGCAAGGGATAAGGAGAGGGATGAGAGTCCAGTAGAGTTAAATCTTGTGACTTAGGCAGAAAAGAGGGTGGAGGAGGAGGAGGAGCAGAGGGTTTGAGAGATCGTGGGGGAAGGATTAGGAGCGGGGGCAGGGGCAAAGAAAGGCTTCACCCACGGAGGAGATTTGCAGAGGTAATGCCGGGTTAAGATATATGGCTTTTGATCTTGATGGCTATGTGGCCCTTCCTGAAAGACAATATCTCTGACTTTTTAAATTAGTGAGAAGTAGAAAAATCCTTCTAAGGGCCATCCAAATCCAAAGGTGGGCCATTCTGAGGCACAGAGAGTCTGCCAGGTCCAGCGGTTTACTGAAAAAGAAAGATTCTGAGCCCTTATGCGGAATTTGGTCCAGTGATCAAGGGTCAGACACAGAGCGATTGAAGTGGTCTTTCCCATAATGAAAAATGCACAAACAGTAAAAGCAACGACACATGACACAAACAAGAAAAGACAATAAAGACAGGCAATGGACGTCCAACACTGAGATGAGGACTGAGTAGCCGGCAATACCTGATGGGCTAGCAATACCGAATCTGAAACAAAATATCACTGAGTTGAGGAGACTATTGTTCCTCGATTTTCAGAGTCCTCTGGGGTGTCCCTCAGGGTGGTGGCCTGTGGCTCTGTGACACATCTGTCAGCCACCGTGAGAGAGAGCTCACGCTCTTTATTGACAGCCATTTTGCCAAGCCCTAACTTGAAACCTGACACCAGAAAGAGGCGCCTTACAAATTCCGAGAGGAGCCTGTTGGGGTCTCTCGTCCGCTGCTGCCAGAACTCGGTGGAACCTCCATATGTAAAGGTCGGACGAGTGTCAGGCGAAGAGACCTCCAAGAGACTGTCTCATGCAAAAGCAAAGGGTTTATTGGGGGTCCAGCATGCTGGGGCTCAGAGCTCACTTCAATAGAGCAGAGAGTCCTGAGAACAGCTTAAACAGGGCTTATATACTTTCCTTGGGGAGGGCAGGGAGGGAAGTTAAGTATACAGAAAAACATGAAGAGACAACTACCTATTTTACTAACTTTTTACTAACGACTATACTTTGCCAGATTTCCTAATGTCTCTATTGATATCTATTTCCTACATATTTTTCCCAGTTCATCATTGTGACTGACTCTTCACATGTGCTGACATTTACATTTACTCTATACCCGAAAAGCTATAGCTAAAGAACTTTTGGTGCAAATTCTATACTCACTCTCCTTTCTAAACTACCGACTATCTTCTTAATCTTACCGACTATCACTTTTTGACTGGATGTTATCTTTGACAATCAATCATCCAAGGCACAAGGTCCAATGCAATTGTATATCAATGTACCTGAGACATCTGTGCAGAAAATAAATCAAAGCTAAGTATCACAATCAAGGTCCTAATACACTTCTGGGTTTTAAATCTTACCTAGATTTCTGTTTTCATACTTATATTTTACCTATATATTCTTGTAATTATCGCAGGTTATCAATACCATTATTCATCCAGCTGAATGATTCCTAACCCAAATCAAACCTGTTATTAACCCTAACCATACACTGTTGCCTCAATCTAACTTTACAGAAGAGCAGGGACAGAGATGGTCTTACAATACAAAAATGTAGGATTCCTTCCAACTACTGAGAAACTCAAAGGTCCATGCAAAAATGATCCCTGCAGAAGTTGTAGGCAGCTATGTAGGAACTGAGAGAGCAAAAGTCATCTTCCATTGTAAAAAACCTGGTCAGGATGAAGGAATGTGTCTGAATCAGCCTCTGTCTTCTTAATTTAGAGAAGAAGGACCAAACCAGGCCTGTGTTGAGAGCTGTTCCCGGGTGCCTATGGTTGATATACCATTCTAAGTTGTGAAAGTGTCACAGGAAGTAGGGGCAGCCTCCATTTCATGGCACCCTTTGAAGCAACTGTTAGGACAACGTGGTTGCCAAGGCAGTGACCTTAATCACTTCCTGAAGGAAGTGAACTCACCTAACATCCTTGGTGACAGAACTCTCTGAACTAGGGATCCAGGAAGCCAGTCACCCAAATCCAGTCCCAGTCCCACTCCCAGGGGTCTCACTTTTTTGGATTTACCAAGGACAGATTTAGTCTTTCTTGGTACCTACTGATGTGAGGATGGGCAAATGCCAGAAAGCTCTGAAATGTCGCCTTTACTGAGAAAGCAGGTATTGGATCACCGCTGGCACCTCAGTACTTCACGATGTTGACCAAAGAGACCAGATCTGAGACAGGACAGGCCATTTTGGGGGAAGAAAATATGGCCCACAATCAGAGAAACTCTGGATAGTAACAGACCTACTTCGGGGAAGGAGGTGCCTTTGTGGGTGTGGGTGTGAGTTTGTGGATTTGTCTCATGTTCTCAGAATAGGTAGGAAAGTCGGTATGTTTGGTTTGGTGTAGACTGTTTCGAGTAAGTCGTTTGATAAGGCGAGTGTTTCTATGTCTGTGTATCCCACGGTGTCCATGGTTGTAGACATTAGAAAAGAGAATGCATCAATTGATATGTCCTGTCTAGTTGAAAGCTTCCCAGCATTCATCCTGCCCAATTTATTAATTGATTTCAGCTTGCCTTATTGATGGGCAACACTTGCTATCTTTCAAAGTTTCTGCTTTCTTCCTGAATTCTGGCCACTCTCCAGAATTGGCTCATGGTTTTGTGTCCAATATATGTACCACTTCCAAGCCCTGTGACATCGCCATGTACTGGATAGCTGAAGGGAATGGTGAGCATCTCAGAAAACTCAGATACCAGTGTGATCAGGATAGTCTCAGTGGAGAAACCCTGCTTTGGGCCTTTTAATTACCAATTGTTCTGCTGCTCTGAATGTCTGAAAGGTCGTTGCCTCAGGCCACCCCTTTTTGAAGCCTGAAAAAAACTGTTTTCACATGGAAATGAATGGACATCACCTGAGGCTTTTTGCTTAATTCCTTTGGAAAGGATGTGTCTGAAACAGCATTTTGGCCCTGTGTGAGGCTTAGGCTTAGATTCTCAGCACCTGATGGATCTAAAGAAGGATCCCATGTGTGCATCCAAAACCAAAATAGCCAAAAGAGCAGTCATTCTGGATGAAGTCTCTCCCCTTCCTTTGTGAGGCTCCAGACCTACATCAAGTTAGAATAGGAATGCTTTGGGTCAAATAATTTCTTCAAAGCCCTGCAGAGGCTAGCCCGTAGGTGCTTGGGTTTCCTCATGTCTCCAATTCAGACAAAGAATCTAAACCCCACAGTCAGTAGTCCTCAAATTGGAGAAGCAGAGAAGTATTAACAGCAGGCCTATGTGATCACACCAGGTTCACAGGAAGGGTGTCCAAGCCACCCTGATTTTAGGCAAATTAGGGTCAAGGGAGATTATTTTGGAGACTGTCTTGGTCTGCGCCCCTCATAGAAACATTCAACCAGCGGTTATGAAGAGTGTTTATATGAAATATCATGAGGGCCATGTGGGAGTGTGTTGTTTTTAATTGTGGTCATTTGTGTGGTGGTTGGAAGAGATGACTGCGTCCACCTTGACATGATCTCTGGTGTGATTCCCCTAAGAGACTGAGTTCTGGAACTGACCTCAGAGAAGTATTGCCATGAATTGTGTTGGGATGTTAAGAGTCCACACATGAGAGTCGCCCTTGGAAACTGAGATGTATGCCCAGGTTGTATTTCCACAAAGTACTGGGAATCACAGCCAAGATATCACATGATTTTATTCTGAAAGACTTGGCAGCCATAATTGAGAGTCAAAACACACATGGACCTCACATTGTAGACATCAATGGGCCTGGATTCACGTGACCATTTAGCCACTCTTTGGGAAGCCTTGCCTGTGAGAATTCTCCATAGCTTTCATTGACATGAGCTTCCTCAAAATTTAATGGTTCTGGATTGATTTGAAACGCACAGTGCCTCCAACTTCATCTTTCAAAAATGGCTAGATAAATACCAAGAAATTTTTGAAATTCCCATGACCAGGTGGCACTGGAGAACCTTTGGGTGTCCTGTTGCTGATCATGAGTATACCAGACAGTGCCTTGATTGACTGGGTTTCATGAAAATGGTGTAGAACAGAGATGCCAATAAATTGGAGCCTGCTGAGTACTGGGCCTAGAGCAGTAGTGGGCAGGTGTGTGATAAAACATTTGTGGTGGGACCATGTGGATCTGCCATTAGCTTCCAAATGTCTTGTGACTGACATGGTGCAGCAAGCAGTCCCTTCTATGTAAAGGCATCTTGTAATATTGAGAAGTTTCAGGGCAAGTTTCAGAATCAAGTTGCTATGGTCAATGGGGCAAGCTATGTGGGATAGAAGCATGGTTGGTGCATTGTCCTGCAGAAACTGACCCACCACACGTGACAGAACTCCCTCCAGCACTGTGTCCCAGTTGACCTCTTTGTATTTTGTGAAGCAAATACCAAACTCCCAGTGAAGCCGCAAGAAACACCATGAAAATTTTAGGATCACAAAATGGCTTCACAGTCCACACGGGGAGACACTTAGACCCCAGTGGCCACAGTTTAGCTACAAATAGCAAATTCAGCACTGCTGCTCATGTTCAGTGGAAAATAAGAAACCATGTCCTTCAGATCACATAGATGCAGACACACCTTTATTGGTCTCACTAGAAACGAAGCTAAAGCACTTGACAACAACATATGTTTCAAGTGCCCAACCTCAGAGGCAGTTCCACAAGAAGTCTTTAGGACAGAAGAGCTCCAGTTTGTGGAGTGTTTACCCTGTCCCTTACTTTTGGAAACTCCTTAGCATATTCCATTCCAGATATGTATTCACAGATTTTCTAACTCTTCTCCTCTAATTTTGTTTTACTTGGGGAGTAGGTAATGTCAAGCCATTGTTCTGCATGACAGTGGGAACAATTTTTTGTAGCACATATTTGCATACACATTGGATTCATTTTACAATTTTCCAGTCAAAATAGTGAATCCCTCACACTAACCCCTAGGCTACTAAACTTTGACTACTAATCATAATATGATGGAGAATAATAACCCAAACAGAATTGAAATACAAGCAGTTCAGAGGAGGCATCGTGTATAGTTGGACTTGCCTTTTGCATTATATAGGGTAGGAGTTATGAATCTAGTCAATTATTTGGTTGAAAGAATTCTCCATGTTTTTTTAAAGTTAACAAATATGTGAATTCCTGTCTCCCTTTCTCTGTAGCCTATTTATATGCACATATAGAATCATACCTGGTATCACACGTATATTTTTGGTGAGGTGGCTGACTTGGCATATAGAAATTTTGAGAAAATATCACTCCTTCTAAAAGCTGTTGGAACTGAGAATTCAACCCATGGGTGATCCTCCTATTTGAATAGCATTATACATAAATCCATGTTCAGTAAAATGAATATTTTTGAATCTGTGGATGATATGTATTTCATGACGAATTTCGTTTGGCATATTTAATGCTACTTTTTAATGTCTCTCTGTGTGTGTCTCTGTGTATATATATATATATATATATATATATATATATATATATATATCCCCTCCAGATTTTTCAAAATATGAAATATATGTGTCTTATTATGCACTCCAAAAATTTCATTCATATTCATGTATGTGGATTTATAATCTACTTTTCAAAAGATTATTCTCAGAAATATTCATCCACCTGAAATACATTTTGGTTTACTAGTACTGAAAACTATCTTCAGTAAATGGTGCATAGAAATCCTAATATTTTGACATTGCAAGATGGCCATGGATAGAGTGCATCACACCCTTTGTACTGCGCCACTTCACATGTGAATAAGGAGTTAGAATGACAAAAAAGTATCTTGTTAGGATCTTACAGAAAAATGGGTGTGCCTGGAACCTAGAAGAATGATTTCCACCACCAAGTTCCGGTAATTGAGTCTCAAACAAGAGCCAACTATGCGACCGAAGATCTGGGGTGACTGATCCGTGCGGCCCGTGCCGTGGTTACAGACGGTGGGCCTCCACCGATAAGCGACCAGCATGCAGGGAGAAACGTTGCTGTAGATTCTGTGGAATCCGGCTGGCTCACCCGCCACTGAGCCCGGGGCTGAGTTCGGGATTTCAGATGGGGAAGAAAGCGCTACAGTTCTATCCCCCACAACCGAAACTCCACCGAGGAAACCAACGGCCACCATCTTGGAGAGCTGAAGTATCCACCACCACTCTCCCACAGATTGCAACAACAAAACAGGTGTGTGTTACTCAGCTTATCTCCCATACAGCAGGTAATTCGCAAAAATTCTCTCTTAGGCTTTTCAGGGGAGGGATTACCAGAGAAAGCCTTCATAAAGACGGGGGGAAAACTAGTGGCACCTGACCTTCAACTTCCCCTCCCATCACCGGTGAAAACGAAACTTGTCTAGCCAGCACAATGGGTGAGGCAAGCGGAAAAAATCAAAACAATAGAGTGCCAGGGTTCCAAATAGACACCCTCCACACCCAAGAAACGGCAGGCAAAGAGTACAGTTTGAGCTGCTGAGAGGCATCACTCAGGGGAAATCTGGTGTAGCAGAGGAAATCAGGACTCGCAGAGGAAACCAGGGGACTAGAGGACAGACCCGCGTGACTAGGCGGCTGGAGAACGCCTGCCTACCAGCAACCAATCACCCGCTGGTTGCCTGCACAATTGGGCAGCTAGAGATCACCCGCCCGCCGGTGACAGCCCATTCGCTGATTGCACGAATGGATGGCTGGAGACCGCCCGCCCGCCAGCGACCGGGAGGTGAAACCAACCAGAGACAGTCCAGTCCCACCCCCCGATTCAAACACCCCGGCAAGGAGCCTGGGGCCCACCATAGCAGACAGGTGACATCACTGGAGCTCAGCTGTCGGAATTCCTTCCAAGCAGAATCCACTTTTGCAGGCATAGTCTACAAACACAAAAGAGAGACAACAGAGATATATAAAACCAAAACAAATCTATTGAAGAGAGCAGAAACACAGCAATCAAATAGAACTGAAAAGTAACGTGAACATCATGAAAAAACGAGGGAAAAAAAGGTGTGCAAAAAATGCAGGACAACTAAATTCTACAGGAGGACCGAGAAGCATCAGAAATAGGGATAGGGAAAAAACTCAAGGCATACCTAACTCAGATGGAAAGGAATATTAGAGAAGACATGAGGCAGCAAGTCCAAGCAATAAAAGTATATTTTGAAAATCAAATAAACAAACAAATTCAAATGGCAAAGAACGAGCTTTACCAGGAGATAGAGACCTTAAAAAGAAATATCAAACAGTAATCCTAGAAATGCAGGAAACTATAAACCAAATTAAAAACTCAAATGAAGAGTATTACAAATAGACTAGATCAATTAGAAATTAGAACATCAGATAATGAAGACAAAGTTTATCAACTTGAAAAGAATAGAGTAAACACAGAAAAGATGCTTAAATCCCATGAGCAATCTATTCAAGAGATATGGGATGTCATTAAAAAAAACAAATTTGAGAGTCATCGGGATAGAAGAAGGCATAGAGATTCCAACCAAAGGAATGGACAACATATTAAATGAAATAATTCTAGAAAATTTCCCAGAGATGAAAGATGGAATGAATTGCCAAATCCTGGAAGCCTACAGGACCCCAAGCATTCAAAACCATAATAGACCAACTCCAAGACAAATAATTATGAAGATAGCCAGAACAAGGACATACAGAACAAAGAGAGAATATTAAAAGCTACGAGAGAAAGTATGCAGATTACATTCAGGGGTAAACCAATTAAGTTAACGACTGATTTTTCATCACAAACTTTGAAAGCAAGATGATCCTGGAACAAAGTATTTCAAACGCTCAAAAATAATGGATTCCAACCAAGAATACTGTATCCAGCAAAATTAAGCTTCAGATTTGACAATGAAATTTAAGTCTTTCACCATAAACAAAAGCAAAAAGAATTCACAGCCAGAACACCTGCAGTGCAAAGCATTTTGAGCAAAATACTACAAGAAGAGGATTTGAAAAGTAATGCCTGAGACTAGCAGCGGGAGGTATCTCAGTAAAGGGAGAGGAAAATAACCAAAAAGTAAAAACTAACCAAAATAAATAAATAAATAAATAAATAAATAAATAAATAAATAAACATGACTGGAAGTACAAATCATATTTCAATTGTAACCTTAAATGTTAATGGCCTAAACTCACCAATCAAGAGACATAAGCTAGTAACCTTGATCAAAAAAAAAAAAAAATCCAACAATATGCTTCCTTCAGGAGACTCATATGATAGGTAAAGACACACAGAGGCTGAAATTAAAGGTTTGGGAAAAATCATACCACTCACATGACCCTCGGAAGAGAGCAGGAGTGGCCATACTCATATCGAATAAAATCAACTTCAAACCTACGTTAATCAAAAGGGATAAAAAAGGACACTATATACTGTTAAAAGGAACTTTGCACCAACAATGCATAACCATTATCAATTTGTATGCACCAAACAATTGAGCTGCAACACTCATAAAACAAACTCGCCTCAAGTTCAAGAGTCGAATAAACTACAACACAATAATTATGGGTGACTTCAACACACTGTTCTAGCCATTAGACAGATCCTCTAGACAAAAACTGAATAAAGAAACTATAGAATTCAACAGCAAAATCAGTAACCTAGACTTCACTGACATATATAGAATATATCAACCATCAAAAACTGGATACACGTTCTTCTCAGCAGCACATGGATCCTACTCAAAGATAGACCATATATTATGCCATAGGGCAATTCTTAGTAAATATAAAGTCGTGGAGATAATATCATGCACCATATCTGATCATAATGGAAGGAATCTGGAAATCAATGATAAAAGAAGGAAGGAAAAATCCTACATCACATGGAAAATGAACAACATGCTACTGAATGATCAATGGTTTACAGAAGACATAAAGGAGGAGATAAAAAAATTCGTAGAGACAAATGACAATACAGACACAACACACTGGAATCTATGGGACACAATGAAAGCAGTTTTAAGTGGGAAATTCATTTCTTGGAGTTCTTTCATCAAAAAAAAAAAAAGAAAAAAACAGCAAATAAATGAACTCACACTACACCTCCAAAACCTAGAAATGGAAGAGCAAAACAACAGCAAATGTAGTAGAAGACAAAAAATAATTAAAATTAGAGCAGAAATCAACAAAATTGAAACAAAAAAAACATTGAAAATATTGATAAAATAAAGTTGGTTCTTTGATAAAATAAATAAGATTTATAGGCCCTTACCCATGCTAAGGAAGAGAAGAAAAGAGAGAACTCAAATTACTAACATACAGGATGAAAAAGGCAATATCACAACAGACACTACAGAAATAAGAAGATAATTAGAAAGTATATGGAAACCCTATGTTCCAATAAAATAGATGATAGTGAAGATATCAATAAACTTCTTAAGTAATGCGATCTGCCCAGATTGAGTCATGAAGACACACACAATTTAAACAGAACAATAACAAAGGAAGAAATAGAAGAAGACATCAAAATACTACCAACCAAAAAAAGCCATGGACCGGATGGGTATACAGCAGAGATCTACAAAACCTTCAAAAAGTAATTAATACCAATACTTTTGAAGCTATTTCAAGAAATAGAAAAAGAAGGAACTCTTCCAAATTCATTCTATGAGGCCAATATCACCCTGATCCCAAAACCAGACAAAGACACTTCAAAGAAAGAAAACTACAGACCAATATCTCTAATAGACTTGGATGCAAAAATTCTCAATAAAATCTTGGTGAATCGAATACAAAAGCATATCAAAAAAATTATGCACCATGATCATGTAGGATTCATCCCTGGGATGCAAGGCTGGTTCATTATACGGAAATCAATATATGCTATTCACCACATCAATAGACTTAAAGACAACAACCATATGATCATCTCGATAGATTCAGAAAAAACATTTGACAAAGTTAAGAATCCCTTTATGTTGAAAACACTAGACAAACTAGGAATAACAGGAACTTACCTCAAGATTGTAAAAGCTATATATGCTAAACCTCAGGCTGGCATCATCCTAAATTGAGAAAAGCTGAAGGCATTCTCTCTAAAATCTGCAACAAGAGGGATGCCCTCTATCACCACTTCTATTTAATTCAGTTCTTGAAATACTAGGCATAGCAATTAGACAGACAAAAGAAATTAAAGGCATAAAACTAGGAAAAGAAGAACTTAAATTATCGCTATTTGTGGATGACATGATAATATATTTAACAGACCCAAAAGGGTCTACAGAGGAACTGCTAGAGTTAATAAATGAATTCAGCAAAGTGGCAGGTTATACAATCAACACGCATAAATCAAAGGCATTCCTGTATATCAGCAGCAAAACTTCTGAAATGGAAATGAGGAAAACCACTCCATTCAAAATATCCTCAAAGAAAATAAGATAATTGGAAAAACAATTAAATAGTTGGGAAACAACCTAACAAAAGAGGTAAAAGATTTATCAATGAAAACTACAGAACCCTAAAGAGATAGAAGAAGATCTTAGAATATGGAAAAATATACCCAATTCATGGATAGGCAGAACTAACATCATGAAAATGGCGATATTACCCAAATTCTCTACAGGTTTAAATTGATGCCAATCAAAATCCCAACGACATTTCTTGTAGAAATGATAAAGCAATCATGAAATTCATATGGAAAAACAAAAGACCGAGAATAGCAACAGCAATTCTAAGCAGGAAGTTTGAATCTGGAGGTATAGCGATACCAGAGTTCAAACTGTACTACAAAGCAATAGTAACAAAAACAGCATGGTACTGGTACCAAAACAGGCAGGTGGACCAATGGTACAGAATAGAGGACACAGAAACCAATCCACAAAATTACAACTTTCTTATATTTGATAAAAGGGGCTAAAAACCTGCAATATACGAAGGATAGCATCTTCAACAAATGGTGCTAGAAAAATTGGAAATCAATATGCAACAAAATGACACTGATTCCCTTTCTCTCGCCAAGCAAGGAAGTTAACTCAAAATGGATCAAGGAGATAGATATCAAATCAGAGACACTGCATCTGATAGAAGAAAAAGTTGGCTACGATCTACATACTGTGGGGTCGGGCTCCAAATTCCTTAATAGGACACCCATAGCCCAAGAGTTAATAACAAGAATAAATTAATGGGACTTACTTAAACTAAAAAGTTTTTCTTTTTCTCAGCAAGAGAAACAATAAGAGAGGTAAATAGAGAACCTACATCCTGGGAACAAATTTTTACCCCTCACACTTCAGATAAAGCCCTAATATCCAAAATAAACAAAGAACTCAAAAAATTAAAAAATAAGATAACAAATAATCCAATCAACAAATGGGCCAAGGACCTGAACAGACACTTCACAGAGGAGTACATACAATCAATCAACAAGTACATGAAAAAATGCTCACAATCTCTAGCAGTCAGGGAAATGCAAATCAAAACCACCCTAGGATACCATCTCACTCCAGTAAGATTGGCAGCCATTAGGAAGTCAAACAACAGTAAGTGTTGGCGAGGATGTGGGGAAAAGGTGACACTTGTACACTGATGGTGGGACTGTAAATTGGTGCAGTCAATTTGGAAAGCAGTATGGAGATTCCTGGGAAAGCTAGGAATTGATCCACCATTTGACCAAGCTATCACCCTTCTTGGACTATTCCCTGAGGATCTTAAAACAGCGTGCTGTTGGGATACTGCCACATCAATGATCATAGCGGCACAATTCACAATAGCTAGACTGTGGAACCAACTTAGATGCCCTTCAATAAATGAATGGATAAAAAAAATGTGGAATCTACACACAATGGAGTATTACGCAGCACTAAAAAATTACAAAATCATAGAATTTGCAGGGAAATGTATGGCATTAGAGCAGAATATGCTAAGCGAAGTTAGCCAATCCTTAAAAAACAAATGCCAAATGTCTTCTTTGACATAAAGAGAGCAACTAAGAACAGAAAGGGAGGAAGAGCATGAGGAAAAGATTAACATTATACAAAGACGAGTGGGGGGAGAGAAAGGGAGAGAGAACAGAAAGCATATGGAAATGGTAGGATACCCTCAATGATACACAAAATTACACATAATAGGTTGTGAGGGAAAATGGGGGGGAAATTATGGAGAGAATTAAACAACAGCACATGAGGTAGAGAGGGAAGATGGGAGGGGAGGGGAGGCGGAATAGTAGGGGATAGGAAAGGTAGAAGAATACAACAGTCACTAATATGCCATTATGTAAAAATGTGAATGTGTAACTAATGTGTTTCTGCAATTCTTATTTGGGGAAAAAATGGGAGTTCATAAACCAAATGAGAAAAATGTATCAAAGATGATATATCATGAACTTTCTAATGTTTTGAACAACCAATAAAAATAAATAAATAAATAAAGGTTTAAAATTGAGTGGGAAGAAATCAGCTAAAAAAGGGTTGAGATGCATTCATTTTTCTAAGCAGAAACTTTGTTTTGTGTAGTTGTAACTATCACAAATTTATTTTACCAGAAATTTGGCTTTTGAAAATGCACGTAAGTTGAGATTCAAGGATAATTCACATACCTTCATGAAAAGTCATAGCATTTCCTATATTTTTCATATTTCATTTTTTTAGTTAATATTTTGTCATGGACCATGTCTAGCCTTAGGCTATTCTTCCAGAATACTACCTCATCTGACAAGTTCGTACAATGTGTTGGATTTTTCTTTTCATCTTTTATTTAATTGTTACTAGCTAATAATGTGTATTTCTCCTTATCTTTATTTGGACATACATACCCAACTATATCTTTGCATTTTATGTTTTACTGGGGAAGAGACTCATCAAAAGCTCTTTGTTATATGTATTAACAATCAAACATTCAGAGCATGCAATTATTCTTAATTTTGCATGAAAATATCTTTGTACCATTTTTCTTATAAAGATTTAGAATTATTAATAATGTCCCTGCTGTAATAAGTAACTACTTACAAGAAGAATTAAACAATTGACTTTATATCAATTATGAATATGAAAAGTACTAAAATAAATATTTGGCAATTAATACACAATTGATAGAAATTGAAATCACGAGAAAGCCATTTAAAATGTCAGTGCATATGGTCCTTAAATAATAGGTTTTTTAAAAAATTTTTCTCTAATTCATAAGATATATTATGCCATATTATAGCTTAATGTGATATAAAACCTTAAATTATCAGTATACATAAATAAGAAAGATACCTGTTTACTTATATATGTTTAATTGATTTTCACTGTAAGATGTTAATTCTGGAAGTCTTGAGAATTAAGAAAGATATTGTCTATATTATATCTAACAGGCTAATCAAAGTACTTTTAAATATAAATGTATATATACATATATAATATATGTAATGCATATGCATGAATATAGATACATATATATAATAAATGTATAGTAATATATCTATCAGGTGAATATAATTTTAAAATTTTCTCAAGAAAAAAGAATGACTATAAAAAACAGTCTTAAATTTAAATTTCATAGCAAGATACTGTTTGTAATGACATGAGAGAAAAATTGATATGGATGGAAAATGAAAAAGGAAGAGAGAGAAGGGGGGAAATGAGGAAGAAAGTGAGTAAAGAAGAGGGAGAGGCATATTCGATGTTAAAAAAAAGTGGAGGGGCTGGGTTTGTGGCTCAGTGGTAACATGATTGTCTAGCATGTGTGAGGCACTGGGTTCTATTCTCAGCACCACATAAAAATAAACAAAATGAAGGTCCATCAACAACTGAAAAATAAAAAATAAAAAAGAAGAAATATTACCAAAATTCCAAGCTTTTTTGAATGTTAAATAAAAAACAATATGTTACATAGCCTTATGTAATTTCTAAACTCCCCAAAATAGTCATTAAATGTTAGATCATTAGTGCTATAACTAAAAATCCATTGTTCCTTCCTCTACATTCTGTGGCATGCTAGTACTAAAATAAATTGTATTATAACACCAAAAAAAAAAAAGCCAAATCATAATATTTCTACAGTAACTGACCCAAGTTTAAAATCAATGCAAGTAGATTCCTATGGGACATGATGTGCATTTTGACGTTCATTTTTATTCAACACTGGAACATTACTATTTCTTTAGTTTATGCACATCATAGGATACATATTTCATCCACAATTTAGCAAATTTATACGCATTTGTTTAACTTCAAATCACTTCCTGCTTCAGTATCCATGTATTCCTCCATGTTTATTGACTGCTCTTTTCATGAGACTTCTTTCCAAACACATCATTTTTTATTTCCATTATCATATTTGAAGCAAAACACCGTCATGATAAACCATAACCCTAATATTACCATTAAATGTATAAGTGGTTGGAAAGAATGATTGTATATCAATATAAGATTTCTTACTTAGTTTCAGATATCAATTCAATCCATTATTTAAAGTGGAACCAGTTATATTATTTATTCACAGTATGGTCTATTCATGTATTATCTCTATATTCATAGACACAGGGTACATCTCTTTGTACCCCCAATACTAATTTATACGTCGTCAAAATATTGCTCCCAGAAATGGTGGAATAAACACATGTAACCTGATCTACATATACATTTTATCACAGTAATATTCTGAACAGAAAAAGCAAAGTTCACACTTATGATTGTACCATACCTAAATGGAAAGTGAACATGGATTACTAAATACATCCATATCCAGGTTGCCTAATGATCTCAAATGAAAATCCTATTGGTGACTACATATTTGTTTCTTCCAAAGATTATGTATTCAAACTCAACCCTGTTGAATATGTCTAAAGCTGTCACTCACTTTACACTTTGAATGATTTTGTAATGTGTCTATTGATATCTGCTCTCCTACATATTTTCCCCAGTTCATTATTGTGACTGAATCTTCACATGTGCTATCACTAACATTCACTCTCTAACCGAAACCCTATTGCTAAAAAACTTTGGTCCAAATCCTATATTCACTCTTCTTCCTAAACCTACCTACTGTCTTCCTAATCCTACCGACTATCCCTTTTTGACTGGATGTTCTCTTCTACATTCAATCATCCAAGGTATAAGGACCAATGCCATTGTATATCGATTCATCTGAGACATCTGTGCAGAACGTAATTCAAGGCTAAGTATCCCAATCAAGGACCCAATGACCTTCTGGGCTTCAAATCTTACTTAGATTTCTCTTTTCGTTCATATATTTCACCTCTATATTCTTAAAAATATCGCACGTTCCCAATACCATTGTTCATCGAGCAGAATGGTTCCTAACCAAAATTGAAAATGTTATTAACACTAACCATACACTGTTCCCTCAATCTAACTTTACAGAAAATCAGTGACAGTGTTGGTTTTACAATACAGGAATGTATGGGATCTTCCACCTGATGAGAACCTCAAAGGTATGTGCAGAAATGATCCCTGGAGAAGATGTAGGCAGCGATGAAGGACCTGAGAGAGCAAAAGTCATCTTCCATGGTAAACAACCTAGTAGGATGAAGTTTGGTGTCTGAATCAGCCTCTGTCTTCTTAATGTAGCCTCTGGTCTTCTCAAACCAGGCCTTATGGAGACCTGTTCCTGAGAGCCTATGGATTATATCCCATTCTACCTTATGAAAGTGTCACAGGAAGTACGGGCAGCCTCCATCTGAAGGGATCATAAGAAGCAACTGTTAAAACAAAGTGGTTGCCAAGGCAGTGACCTCATTCAGTTCCTGAAGGAAGTGACCTCACCTCACTTCCTTGGTGTTGGAACTCTCTGAACTTGGGATCCAGGAAGCCAGGCACCCCGAGCCAGTCCCAGTCCCAGTCCCAGTTGTCTCACTTGTTTGGATTTACCAAGGACAGGGTCAGTCTTTCTTGGTACCTACTGATTTGAAGATGTCCAAATGCCAGAAGAGCTCTGAAGAGGGGCCTTTCCTGAGAAAGAAGGTAGTGGCTCACTGCTGGATTCCATCAACTCCACAGAGTTGGCCAAGGATACCAGATCTGAGACAAGACAGGCCATTTCAGAGGAACATAGTATGGCCCAGCAGTCAGAGAACACTCCGAATAGTCACAGACCTACTTGGGGGAAGGAGGTGCCTTTGTGGGTGTGGTTGTGGGTTTGTGGTTTGGTCTCATGTTCTGAGAATAAGTTTTTTCAGATATCAGCTCCGGAGCCCAGGAATTAGTTCTCATTGGGGCTAAGGTTCCCCACCAGCGAGATTTGAAATTGGCGCTGGCTGCAGAGTTAACAAGGGCGGGGCCTTTTCACACCACTGCAGAAAAGAAGAAGGTAGGAAGAAGAAGTCCTTAGGCGCCATGTTGGGGTTTTTCTCTGGGGTATGGCTGCCATTTATACTTTTCCTAACATTCCTCCCTTTTTGTTTTCTTAGCAAGTGGGGCGTTGTTTGTCATTTCTGGCTGCTTCCTCCTGTGTGGGGGTGCTGTGGGGCCTAGAAAGGGAAGTGGACGAATGCTCAGGGGGCAGGTCTGGGGATATCATGGCAGCCAGAAATAAAACCCAGTGGTATAGATAGCTACTTCAGTAGGGGTAAAGTCTATGAAAGTTCCCTGATGCCACAAGTTGTCGATGGCATGAAACCAGTCCTGGATGGAGGAGATTGTTGGTATCAGCCACTGGTCCTGTAACAGAGACTCAAGGAAATACTGGAAGCGTTGCCTGGACATGGCGTCACCAGCACCTGAAGAAGATCAGAGCGAATAAAAACAGAATGAAGATAAAAATTAAAGCAAAGGTCAATTTTTGGCAGAAGTTCCATGTTGGGGGACTGACATAGAAGAGGCCAAGGGCCATGAGGAAGCTTAGAAGATCCTAAAGACTCATGAATCCAGGATGGCAGATTAAGAGGTTCTCCAAGCTCGTTGCCTCCCGCTGTCTGATGTACGTTGCATTCCATCGTGCCTGGTAGTGCGCTTCATCACTGAGTGAACTGTTCTCTTGGAGATGTTAGGGGTTCATCGGTCATCAGAGGCTGGTAGTGCCTAAGCAAAAGCTGGTTGAAATTTTGATTAGAAATTTTTTGCAGTTGGGTTTGAAGGAACTTCATTATGCATGGCAAGAGAGCACAAAAAGGGTGCATCCCAATAAGGGGCCCCAAGATAGGTAGTAAGTACATGGCAAGATAGGATTGGAAAAACCCTGTTATGGGATTGGAGGAGCTAGGTTTGAGCAATTTGGTCGATAATTCCTGCAATTTAACAACATTTTTTTCTATCAGCCCAGATTCATTAACATAATAGCAACATTCCTCTCTGAGGAATAGACATGTACCCCCTTTTTCTGCAGTGAGAAGATCAATTGCCCTTTGGTTCTGTAAAGCCACGTGTGCCAATGAAGTAACCTTGCGCTGCAAGGAACCCAGAGACTCAGCAGTGGTATCGAGTGCTTCCTGCAGTTTTTGTTGCAGGTCATTGGATGCCCATAGAGCATGACCTATAGCTCCACCAGAGAGTCCGAGACCCGCCACTGAGGTTGTTAAAGTGAGGCCTACCCGAACCGGCAGAAATACTGCCCTACGGGTTCAGGAAGGTAGGGCCAACTGTCAGAATTCGGTGGGAGTATACAAAGACAGCTGAGGAACTACAGTAACCAAGAAACAGGTGCCAGAGACATTGATCGTTGAGGTACTTAAAGACCCATTACACCAGAGGAAATTTCCAGGTTGCATAAATGCAGGGCTCGATTGGGTGCTTAAGCTCAAGGAACAAATGGGTAAAGAATTTATTATTGGCAGGTGAAAACAGATGAAAGCAAATAAAGCATTGGTGGAATAACTTTTCCACAGTGGGATACGTGTCACATGTAGGGGTTGTCCTTTCTTAGAGAAATTGTAGGTATTTGCTGAAATATTTCCTGCCGCTAATGGGACCGCTGCTAGAAGTGGACGACTAATTGAAGCACAGAGAAAGAACTGAGAAGTAGGCACAGAAAGAGGGGTGGAGTTTAATAATCGAAGAGTTTGGTGTAACAAATTGAGCCATGTGTCAGGGGGACCTGAGGGGGTTGAAGGGTCTGAATCCTTTTTGGATGAGCTATGGATAAGATCTCGAAGTTTTGATTCTACTCCTTAATGTGTTCGACTACCTGGATGGTTGCCTTAGGTGGCATAATCAGGGTGCGGCCAACAGTCATCCAAATTGTGGGTCTGGCTGAGGTTGTCCGAGCATAGACAGCAAACTCAACATAGTCCCAACGTTTGGCCTTGGGGTCAGGTATATCTAAATTATACCATCCATTGTTATCAGATGAAGAGCCTTTATGCCACTTTAGGTAACTAGAAGTCCACCCTTTATGGTAACCAAGTGAGTGGTAAGAATAGCTACCATGTTCATCATGGAACCTGCATGACCTATAGGGGCACCCATTATATATCTCAGGCCACCAATGACAATAGTCTTTTGTTTGATCAAAAAGGAAGCAAATGAAAGGCCAGTTCCAGCTACCAGGGACGAAGGTTCTTGAAGGTGACAATTTTAGGGAAATAGAGGTGCAGTTGTGGATGAAGCAAGTAGTTGCATCCACTGCGCGGACCTTCTGCATGCCATGTTCTGAGTATCGTTCCTGAAGAGTGAATAAATACATGGTAGGAGAGTAGGGTAAAGACCAGTCCCGATAGATAACAGAAAATAAGCAGAGCACAAAAAACAAGCAGTTACAGAAGATTAGGGTGTTGGGAGAGCTCATTGTGACTTTTTTAAGAGGAATTGGGCTGCATGGAACTCCGTGTGAGGCACAACTTAAATGGGTGAGATAAGTGTGGAGAGCAGGAGTAAAGGGGAGGTTCAGGAGGTGATTCTTGGAGTTCCTCTGGGTTGGTTCTGTCGTCAGCAGGTGGGACCTCCTGGTGATATGGCTTCAACCTAGAAATGTGAATCCAGGGAGTGAGACGGTTGTCTGGTAAGGAGAGTTGGCGGCAGTGGGGGTACAGAGAATGACAGGATAGGGGCCTTCCCATTTTGGGGCAAGAGTCCCTTTCTCCTCTGGGGTATTATAATAGACTAAACTCCCAGGTGTTAAGGGAGTAGTGTTTGGAGAGGACACTGGGTCCGGATGAAGCCAGTCCTGATATTTCCAGATTTCCGAGCAGAGATGATACAAACGAGGCAAAGACAAATCTCGGGTGAGAGGTCCTTGTGAAATGACCAACCCAGGGGGTATAAGAGGTCTTCCATACATTATCTGAAAGGGAGACAGTAAAGATCGGTTTTAGGGAGAGCTCTGATTCGAAGCAAATCCAAGGGAAGGAGTTTGACCCAGTCTAAGTTTAATTCCATTGTCAATTTTGTAAGGAATTCCTTTAGAGTACAATTTACGCTTTCCACTTTCCCTGAAGCTTGGGGGTATTATGGACAGTGGGAATGCCACTTGAAGGAGAGGGCTTGAGAGACCTTTTGTGTGATCCTAGAAATAAACTCAGAGCCATTGTCATATTGTAGTGATGTGGGCATACCAAACCTGGGGATGATGTCTGTCAGTAAGATTAAAACTACAGTGGAAGCCGTTTTATTGGAAGTGGGAATGCCTCAATCCAACCAGAGAAAGTGTCCACAAAGACAAGGAGGTATTTAGTGCGCCATACTGTGAGCATGTTGGTGAAGTCTACCTGCCAGTCAGCAGTGGGAATGTGTCCCCGGGCTTGGTGGGAAGGGAAAGGTTTGGGCCTTAAAGGAGTATAAGTGTTCCACTGACAGATCTGACAATTAAAGGCAAATTCTGTAGCATGGCTTTGTCAGAGAGGGTGAGGGAGAAGAAGCTCTGTAAAAAGAGGGTCAAAGACTGAGAATTGGAATGGAATAGAGTATGAAGGAACTTGAAGAGATCCTTGTTCTTACTGGAAGAAGTAGGGGCTTCAGATGAGTTGTCTAAAGTGGCCAATATATGTCCCCCAGGGGGTCCATCATTGGAAGTGGTAGCAGCCATTTGTGCCGCCTGGTCAGCTTTGGCATTGCCCTCAGTGATAAGAGAGACGTCCTTCTGATTAGACCTACAATGGACAACTCCCACCTGGGTGGGTAAGTGGGAGGCCTCTATCAGATTGGTTATAAGAGCCGAATTAGTGATCACATTACCTTTGGTGGTAAGTAGGCCTCGCTTCTTTCATATTGCAGCATGGGATAAGATATGGAAGACATATTTTGAATCAGTATAAAGGGTGAAGGATTTGCCTTGTGCTAGAAGGCTGGCACGAGTGGCTACTATAAGTTCAGACTGCTGGTTGGTAGTTCCTGAAGGCAGAGCTTTGGCCTCTATAATCTCAGTGGCTGAAACTACAGCGTATCCAAAGTAATGAGTGCCATTCTGCCTTAAGGAACTGCCATCAGTAAACCAGATAAGGTCAGGCTTGGCTAGTAGTCTCTCAGAAATGGAAGAATGACAGGGGAGGAAATCATCTAAGGTTTCCAACCAATTATGAGTTGGTGTGTTAGACGTGGGAGTCATTGGGAGCAGTGAGGCAGGGTTCTGTGCAGAGCAGGGGAGGAAAGTAATATTAGGATTTTTCCAGAAAGGAAGTGAGGAACGACAGAAATCTGGATGGAGGAAGGGTTTGAAAGCCCTTATAAGCTAAAAGATCATTCAAGTGATGTGGGGAGTGGATAGTTAAAGGGGCCCCAAAAGTAAGCTTAGAGGCTTATTTGTGTAAAATTTGTCCAGCAGCCAGAGCTCTTAAGCAAGGGGCCCACTCACGGATGGTAGGGTCAAGTTGCTTGGACAAATATGCCACAGGTGCAAATGTAGGCCCATAGTTTTGACCTAAGACCCCAAGTTCTTGCCTCCCTTTTTCATGGACATATACATGAAATGGTCTTGAAAGATCAGGAAGGTGAAGGGCAGGTGCCTTTAAGACAAGTTGCTGAAGCCTGCGCAAGTTGTAGTTTGGGGAGGAGGCAAGAGATTCACTAGGGGGTCCCTTTGCTAGGTCATACAGGATTTGTAAAGAAGAGAATAATTTGGGATCCAGGCCCTAAAATAACCTGCTAGTCCTAGGAATGATAGTATTTTGGCTTTTGTATGGGGCACTGGAAGATCAGAGAGGAGTTGCCTCCTATCCAGTGTTATTTCCTTTTTTCTGGGTGTAAGGCAAAAACCAAGATAGGTGACAGAAGACTGGGAAACCTGGGCCTTGTGGGGAGACTCCCTATTTCTCTTGTCTGCTAGGAAATTAAGAAGCTGAGCGGTGTGGGATTGAGAGTGTTCCCAGAGGGACTACATAGAAGAAGGTCATCGACATATTGAAGGAGATTAGAGTCAGGACAGGTTGGGTGAAAGGATGTGAGGTCCTGGGTAAGAACTTGGCCAAAGAGATGGTGGCTATTCCTGAATCCCTGTAGGAGGACATTCCAGGTAAGCTGATGAGAATGGCGGGTGTGAGAGTCAGTGCAAGTAAAAGCAAAGATATACTGAGATTCTGAGAACAAGGGAATAGAAAAGAACGCATGTTTTAAATTTAGGACCAAGAAGTGGGTAGTATTGGCAGGGATCTGAGAGAGGAGGGTGTAAGGGTTCGACACTAGTGGGTGGATGGGTACCACAGAGGAGTTGACAAGGGGAAGGTCTAGAACCAGCCTGTAGGACACGTTAGGTTTCTTAACTGCCAGAATGGGGGTGTTGAAAGGAGAGTGTGTAGGCCTAAGATACCCCTTTCATATTAAATCCTGGATGATGGCTTCTAATCCGAGGAAGGCTGTGGTTGTGAGTGGATATCATGGTTGACTAATATATCTTGAAGGGTCCCGTAAGACAATATGAATAGGACTGCATTTAGCCATAAAGGGTGTAGTTGTGTCCCAAAACTCAGGGTTAACTGGTTTAGATAGTCATGGGAGAGTGCATGAAGGAGGTGTATCTGCCCCTAGGAACATCATGAGGAAATGAGAGGTAGGAGCGGTGTGGGGTGATATGTGAATGGTGACTTTTAATAGTGAGAGTATGTCCCTTTCCAGAAGGGGAATGGTGCAATGGCTCATAACGAGAAAGGAGTGAGTGAAGGACAAAAGGGATTTTGAGGGAAAATATGTTTACCTTCTACCACGACAATAGGAGTTTTTGAGGGTGTGGTAGGACCCCAATACTCCCTCAAGACCGAAAAAGTGGCTCCAGTATCCAAGAGGAAGGTAATGAAGCGTCCATCCACCAGGAAGGTGACCCTAGGCTTTTGATTCTTGATGGTAATAGTCTGGAGGGAAGGCCAAGGGCTCCATCAATCCTCCTCTGTCAAGCCCAGGAGAGGCTGGGGTTGCCGGGTGGCTGACCAACCTCCCTTCCGGGTTGTTGGGCAGTCTGCCCCTCAGTGTCTCCTTTGATGGCATGTTGGGCAGGGGTTGTAGGGTGTTCTCGGCGAAGGACAATCCTTACCACATTTGAAGCAAGCTCCAGGGGGTGTCACATTGGGACGGCGTGGTGATGGCCTTCTCTGAATGACCTGGGCCAACATTTGAAATTTGGCATTTTCAACTCTCTGCCTACGGCATTCACTTTCATCCTCTCTACCATGAGAAACATTTAAAGCGACAGCGAGGATTTCGGTCTGAGGAGTAGCAGGGCCCTGTTCAATCTTTTTAAGCTTGGCTTTAATGTCAGAGTATTTTTGGGCCAGAACATATGTCATTAAGACATGACGGCCATCAGGGGTTTCTGGGTCGAGTTATGTGCACTGTTGAAGGGCCTTGGTTAGTCTATCCAGGAATTCTGAAGGTGTTTCCTCCTTCCTTTGAATGACCTCCTGCACCTTTTTAAAGTTAACAGCCTTGCGGGTGGCCTTTTTCAGGCCCGCCAAGAGGCAGGATGTAAAAAGGTCATGAGTCTGTAAGCCTTCAGAGGTGTTGTAATCCCATAGGGGATCCTGCTCTGGGACAGCAGGAGGGCCCGTGGGGTGGTTAGGACTGGTCCTATGATTTTCATCAGCATGGGCTTGGGCTAGCTCGCAGACCCATTGCCTTTCCTCGGGGAGAAGTGTATTGGCCAAGAGCATGTATATGTCATGATGAGTGAGGCTATAGGCTTGCAGGACCCATTGAAACTCCCGAATGTAAGTGGTGGGTTTAGTGGTGATTGAGCCTAACTTTCTCTCTAGCTGAGTAATATCTGACCTGGAGAAGGGCACATGGACTCTGATGACACCCTCGGGACCAGCTACCTCACAAAGGGGTTGATTGTCTTAGGTGTGGGAAGGAGTCCTTTAGACCTGGTAACAGGAGGACTGAAAGACGCAGGCGGCGGACAGGAAGGAGAGGGAGGGGAAGGGAGTGTCTCTTTGGAAGAGGAGGAGGTGGAGCAGGCAGAAGAGGACGGAGGGGAGGGTGATTAAATGGAAGGCTGAGGATCCATGGAATCAGGCAGAGGATGAGGAGGGTATAGCAGAAGAGAAGGGGCAGATGGGGCTGTGGATAAGGTGGGGGTTCATCTGCTGAGTCGAATGAGGAAGAATCTGTGATGTCAGAAGTAGAAGTAGGGAAAGAGAGGGGATTGCAAGCAAGGAGGACCTGAGGGGGAGGGCAGGAGGAGCAGAGACAAGGTGCTGTGTGGGAAGGCTAAAACCTTCAATGCAGGGAATCTCCCTCCACTTTTTCAGAAGCTGGCAGTAGTTAAAAAGGTCCTGGGGGAGGTTTGGATCTAAGGAGCCTTCTGGATTCCAATGATTGCCATTATCCAGTGGATATGTAGGCCAATCTTGGGTACAGAATTTGATTAAAGTTTGGGCTTGTTCTCTGGTGTGAGGGAGAGTGTGGCCAGATTTTTTATTAAACATTTGAGAGGTGAGGCTTCAGGTGCAGATGAAGAGGTGCCCATTGTCACAGGGAGAGATGGGAGAGAGAGAGAGAGAGAGAGAGAGAGAGAGAGAGAGAGAGAGAGAGAATAAGAGTAAGCGAGAGAGACAAAGAGAAAACTCGAGCTGGAACAGCTTCTAGGAAGCTAAGGGCCAACGGGGGTCAGGTGGGTGTCCCCAAAATGACCAGCTGTCACGAGGAAATACAGAGGGTACTACCTGGTCGTCACCAGTGAAGTGTGATCTGGAAGACCCAATGGGTTGGGAGCCACGGGCAACCTGACGTCAGGAAAGTTTTTGAACGCAGCTGAAGAAGTCAGTAATGAAAACAGAACTCCAGCTACAGCAGAATGCAGTTCTAGAACAGGAGTTCAGTTTTCCCTGAGCAGAGAGGCAGCTTCAGCCAGACACAGCAGCCCCGCAGGAAACAGCAAATCTAGCCGGCAGCAGCAGTGGCAGCAGAGGAGGAAAAACCACAGAGCCTCTCGTGTAAACTCAAAACCCTCACGCCCCAAAGGGAAACGGATCACCAGAGGGTCAACTGTGACCAGTAAAGGTCTTGGTGGGAGGAATTCCCTCTCCCCTACCGGGCGTCTAGAGTGTGCCGGACGATCACGGTCACAAAACAAGCGGTAGCCCGAAGGGAGTTGGTGAGCCTAGGTCAGGGGAGGCTTACATACATCAGATCAGTGGTGAGTGCAGGAAGTTGGCGTCTGAAAAGAGCGGACCAGGGCGGAGTGTCTTGGCCAAACGGGGGACGGGGATCTTGTTGGAAAGAGCTCACCCGTATCTTCAAATGGGGAACCAGAATGAAAGAACTCCCCACGCAAAGGCAATTCGCCGGGAGAATTCCAATTTTATTGCAAAAAGCTGTGTGCTTATATAGAACTAAGGAGGAGATGGAAGGGCTTAGATGAATGGCAGGCAACCCGTTTATTGGCAAGTTCTTTCAGATATCAGTTCCGGAGCCCAGGAGTTAGTTCTCATTGGGGCTAAGGTTCCCCGCCAGTGAGATTTGAAATTGGCGCCAGTGGGAGAGTTCACATGGGCGGGAAGTTTTCGCGCCACTTCAGGAAAGAAGAAGGTAAAAAGAAGAAGTCCTTAGGCGCCATGTTGGGGTTTTTCTCTGGGGTATGGCTGCCATTTATACTTTTTCCAACAATGAGTATACCAGACAGTGCCTTGATTGACTGGTTTTCATTAAAATGTTGTTTAACAGAGATGCCAGAAAGTTGGATCCTGCTGAGTAGTGGGCCTAGAGCAATGGTGGGCAGGTGTGTGATAAAACATCTGTGGTGGGGTCATGTGGATCTGCCATTGGCTTCCAAATGGCTTGTGACTGACATGGTGAAGCCAGCAGACCCTTATATGTAAAGGCATCTTGTTATATGGAGAGGTTTCAGGACACTGTTCAAAATCAGGTTGCTATAGTCAAGGGGGCAAGCTAGGTGGGATAGAAGCCTGGTTCTTGTATTCTCCTGCAGACCCTGACTCACCACACGTGACAGAACTCCCTCCCATACTGTGTTCCATTTGAACTCCTTGTATTTCGTGAAGCAACTACCAAACTTCCAGTGCAGCAGCAAGAAACACCACGAAAATGGAGGATGACCATATGGCTTCACAGTCCACACGGGGAGACATTTAGCAACCAGGGGCCAAAGTTTACCTACAAAAAGAGAATTCAGCAATGCTGCCTCATGTTCATTGGGAAAAAAGAAACAATGTCCTCCAGGTCACATAGATGCAGACCCAGATTTTATGGTCTCACTAGAAAGAAAGCTAAAGCTCCTGACAACAACATATATTTCAAGTGCCCAACCTCACAAGACAGTTTCCCAAGAAGTCTCTAGGCCAGAAGAATTCCATGTTTGTGGAGTGTTTACCCTGTCCCTTACTTTTGAAAACTCCTCTACCACTTCCAAGATTGTGAACTCCTGATCGTTTTCCATTCCAGATATGTATTCACGAAATTTCTAACTATTCTCCTCTAATTGTGTCTTACTTGGGGCGAAGGTATTGTCAAGGCATTGTTCTGGATGAGAGTGGGAAGAGTTTTGTGTAGCACATATTTACATACACATTGGATACATTTTCCAATTTTTCATTCGAAATACTGAAACCCTGACACTAACCCATACCCTACTAGACTCTGACTACTAATCCTAATATGATGGAGAAAAATAACCCAAACAGAATAGAAATACAAGCAGTTCAGAGGAGGCATGGTGAATAGTTGGTCTTGCCTTTTGCATGATATAGGGTAGGAGTTATAAATCTTGTCAATGCTTTTCTTGAAATAGTTCTCCATGTGTTTTTAAAGTTAACACACATGTGAATTTCTGTCTCCCTTTTTCTGTAGCCAATTCAGCACATGTATTTTTATATGCACATATAAAATCCTACCTGGAATGCACGTACATTTTTGTGAGGTGGCTAACTTGGCAGATACAAAGTATGAGAAGAAATAACTCCTCCTAAATGCTTTTGGAACTGAAAATTCAAACTATGAGTGAGCTTTTTATTTGAACAACATTATACATAAATCCATGTTCAGTAAAATTAATATTTTTGGATCTGTGGATGATATATATTTCACGATGAATTTTGATTGGCATATATTTTCTACTTTCCAATGTGTCTGTGTGATATATATATATATATATATATATATATATATATATATATATATATATATATATATATATACACACACACTCTAGATTTTTCAAAATATGAAATACATGTGTCTTATTATACACTCCCTAAATTCACTAATGTCCATGTATGTGGTTTTATAATCAACTTTTCATAAGATTATTTTCAGAAACATTCATCCACCTGAAATACATATTTGTTTTCTAGTACTGAAAACTTACTTCAGTGAATGGTGCAATCAAATCTTTATATTTCTACAGTAACTGACCCACTTTAACATCAATGCTAGTAGATTCCTATGAGACATGATGTGTATTTTGACGTTCAATTTTATTCAACACTGGTACATTTCTATTTCTTCAGTTTTGTACATCATAAAATGTACATTTCATCCACAAGTTCACAAATTTAAAGACATTTGTAACACATTCAATCACTTCCTGCTTCAGAACACATATATTCCTCCTTGTTTTTGACCGCTCATTTCATGAGACTTCTTTCCAAACACATTATTTTCGATTTCCATAATCAATTTTGAAGCAAAACTCACACACAATTTATGATAAACCACAACCCTAATATTACCATTAGATGTATAAGTGGTTGGAATGAATGTATGTATATCAATATAAGATTTGCTATGTATTTTCAGATATTAATTTATTCCAATTTGTAAAGTTGGAACAAGTTATATTATTTATTCACAGTATGGTCTTTTCAATCATTCTCTCTATATTCATACACACATGGTACACCTATTTGTGCCCCCAATACTAATTTATACCTCTTCAAAATATTGCTCCCAGAAATGGTGCAAGAAATACTCATGTCACCTGATCTACATATACATTTTATCACAGTAATATTCTGGCAACAAAATGCAAAGTTACACTTACGATTGTACCAAAGCCTAAATGGAATATGAGTATGGATTATAAAAATCATCCTTGTCCAGGTTGGCTAATGCTCTGAAATGTCAATCCTATTGGTGACAACATATGTGTTTCTTCCTAATATTATATATTCAACTTCAACCCTGCTGAAAATGTCTAATCCAATCAATCACTTTATCATTTGCCTGATTTCCTATGTCTCTATTGATATCTGCTTTCCTACATATTTTCCCCAATTCACCATTGTGACCAACTCTTCACATGTGCTGACATTTACATTTTCTCTCTACCCGAAACCCTATTGCTAAAGAACTTTTTGTCCAAATCCTATACTCACTCTTTTTTTCCTAATTCTACCAACTATCTTCCTAATCCTATCAACTATCCTTTTTAGACTGGATGTTCTCTTCGACATTCAATCATCCAAGGTACAAGGTCCTATACCATTGTGTATAGATTTATCTGAGACACATGTGCAGAACATAATTCAAAGCTAAGTATCCCAATCAAGGATCCAATGCCCTTCTGGGCTTCAAATCTTACCTAGATTTCTGTTTTCATAAATATATTTCACCTATGTATATACTTATAAATATCGCAGGTACCCAATACCATTATTCATCCAGCAGAATGATTCCTAACCCAAATCAAACATGTTATTAACCCTAACCATACTCTTTGCCCTCAATCTAACTTTACAGAAGAGCAGTGACAGAGTTGGTCTTACAATGCAGGAACATAAGAGATGTTCCACCTGCTGAGAACCTCAAAGGTCCATGCAGAAATGAACCCTGGGGAAGATAGAGGAAGCTATGAAGGACCTGAGAGAGCAAAAGTCATCTTCCACGACAAACAACCTGGTCAGGATGAATGGGTGTGTCTGAAGCAATGTCTCTCTTCTTAATGTAGAGAAGATGGACCAAACCAGGCCTGTGTGGAGAGATTCTTCCGGGTGCTATGTTTGATATACCTTTCTAACTTGTGAAAGTGTCACAGGAAGTAGGGGCAGCCTCCATCTATTAGGACACTTGGAAGCAACTGTTAGGAAAAAGTGATTGCCTAGACAGTGACCTCATTCAGTTCCAGAAGGAAATGACCTACATCACTTTCTTGGTGATGGAACTCTCTGAACTTGGGATCCAAAAAGCCAGGCACCCAGAGGCAGTCAGTCCCAGTCCCAGTGGTCTTTCATGATTGGATTTACCAAGGACAGAGTCAGTCTTTCTTGGTAACTACTGATGTGAAGATGGCCAAATGCCAAGAGAGCTCTGAAGAGGGGCCTTTCCTGAGAGAGCAGGTAGTGGCTCACCAATGGCACCTGATAACTTCACATTGTTGGCAAGGAGACCAGATCTGACATAGGATAGCCCATTTCGGGGGAACATAGTATGGCCCATCAGTCAGAGGACACTCCGGATAGTTACAGACCTACTTGGGGGAAGGCAGTGACTTTGTGGGTGTGCGTGTGAGTTTGTGGTTTTGTCTCATGATCTGGGAATAGGTAGGAAAGTCGTTTTTTTTGGTTTGGAGTGGATCGTTTCTAGTAAGTCTTTTGATAAGGCGAGTGTTTCTATGTCTGTTTATCCCACTGTGTCTGTGGTTGTAGACATTAGAAAAGAGAATGCTTTAATGGATGTTTCCTGTCTTGTAGAAAGCTTCACAGCATTCATCCTGCCCAATTTATAAATGGACTGTGGCTTGCCTTATGGATGGGCAACAACTACTATCTTCCTAAGTTCCTGTTTTCTTCTTGAATTTGGGCCACTCTCCAGAATAGGCTCATGGTTTGATGTTCACAATATGTACCACCTCCAAGCTCTGTGACATGGCCACGTACTGGATAGCTGAAGGGAATGGGATAATCTCAGAAAACTCAGATATCATTCGAGAAACCCTGCTTTGGGCCATTTGCTTACCTATTGTTCTGTTGCCCTAAATGTCAGAAACGTCTTTGTCTCAGTCCACCCCTTTGTGAAGCCTGAAAAAAAATGGTTTTCAATGGAAATTAATGGGCACCACCTGTAGCTCTTTGCTTAATTGCTTTGGAAAGGGATGTGTCTGCATCAGACTCGTGGCAATGTGTGAGGCTGTTGCATAGATTCTCAGAACCTGATGGATCTAAAGAAAGATTAAATGTGTGCTTCCAAAACCAAAATGGCCAAAAAAGCAGTCATTGTAGACGAAGTCTCTCGCCTTCCTCTGTAAGGTTCCTGACCTCCATCAATTGAAAATAGGGATCCTTTGTGTCAAATGAGTTCTTCAAACCCTGCAGAAGATAGCCCATAGGTGCTTGGGTTTTCTCATGATTCCAATTTACATAAAGAATATATACCCGAACGTCAGTAGGCCTCAAATTCGGGAAGCAGAGCAGTATTTATGGCAGGCCTGTTTGTTCACTCCTGGTTCTCAGGAAGGGTGTCCAGGCAACCCTGACTTTAGGCAAATGAGGGGCAAGGGAGGTTATTTTGTACACTGTCTTGGACTGATCCCCTCATGGAAACCTCGAGCCACAGGTTATGATGAGTGTCTATATGGAAGAAGATGAGGGCCTTGTGGGAGTGCTTTGGTTTTAATTGTGGTCATTTGTGTGGTGGTTGGAAGTGATGACTGGTTCTAACTGGGCTTGAACTCTGGTGTGATTCCCCTTATAGTCTGAGTTCTGGAACTGATCTCAGAGAAATATTGCCATGAACTGTGTTCAGATTTTAGGATGCCACGCATGGGATTCGCCCTTGGAAACTGAGATCAAGGACAGGGTGACTTTCCACAGAGCCTTGGAATCTCAGCTAGGATATCACATGATTTTATTCTGAAAGATTTGGCAGCCATAGTTGAGAGTCAGAACACCCATGGACGTCACATTGAAGACCTCAATGGGCCTGGCTTCATGTGACCTTTTGAAGACTCTATGGGAAGACTTGCCTGTGAGAGTTCTCCAGAGCTTTCATTGAACTGAGCTTCCTCACCATTTAATGGTTCCTGAATGAACTGAAACCCACAGTGTCTCCAACTTCATCCATGAAAAATGGCTAGATAAATGCAATAAAATTTTTGAAATTCCAATAATCAGGTGGCACTGGAGAACCTTTGGATGTCTTGTTGCTGATCATGAGTGTACAAGAGAATGCCATGATTGACCGGGTTTCATGAAAATGGTGTAGAACAAAGATGCCAGTAAGTTGGACCCTGCTGAGTAGTGGGCCTATTGCAGTGGTGGGCAGGTGTGTGATAATACATCTGTGGTGTGGCCATGAGGATTTTCCATTGCCTTCCAAATGGCTTGTGACTGACATTGTGCATCCAGTAGACCCTTCTATGTAAAGGCATCATGTTACATGGAGAGGTTCCAGGGCAAAGTTCAGAGTCAGATTTCTATGGACAAGGGGGCAAGCTCTGTGAGATATAACCTGGTTGTTGCATTCTCCTGCAGACTTTGACCCACCACAAGTGACAGAACTCCCTCCAAATCTGGGTCGCAGTTGAACTCATTGTATTTCATGAAGCAAATACCAAACTCCCAGTGCAGCAGCAAGAAACACCACGAAAAGTGGAGGATGAACAAATGGCTTCACAGTCCACACGGGGAGACACTTAGCACCCAGTGGCCACAGTTTACCTACAAAGAGAAAATTCAGCACTGCTGCCTTACGTTCATTAGAATACAAGAAACCATGTCCTCCAGGTCACATAGATTCAAACCCAGCTTTGATGGTCTCCCTAGAAAGGAAGCTAAAGCTCCTTAAAACAACATATATTTCAAGTGCCCAACCTCATAGGAAGTTCCTCAAGAAGTCTTTAGGCCGGCAGAGCACCACGTTTTTGGAGTGTTAACTGTTAGACCAGGACACAAGAAAAGACCACTGACTCTAATTAAAATCAAATTAAATTAATCTTATTATTTCCACCTTTCATGCTGCATCCCCTCCCAAAACAGCCAGAACAAGACAGCAACCCCAGCTTTCCTACAGCCCAGCTTTATAGCCCAGAAAGTTACACAAAAGGGGTGTTACAGATAACAGAACTCTGACAAGCATCACACTAATGGTAGTTTAGATTTTTTTTGCTGTCCCTACATCAGAATTCAGAGGACCATTAGAGCCTCAGAGAGGGATGTTGTCTGGCCAAAGAAGGCAAATATTTATGATGTGTCACTAAAGTTTCAGAGAGGGCTGCTATCTGGTCAGAGAGCCGGGCATGCGTGAGTTCAAGGCACGGGCAGGCATTTCAAGCAGGTTCAGAATTTGCAGTAATTTACGGTAAAGCCAAAATTATCTTTTCATGGCTTTGTGGCAAGATGGCTCCCAATTTTAATAAAAGATCAGGTTGGGTCTATCATTTCCCCCTTTTCTCTGTGTCCCTTTCAAATCTTTAATAGATTAGGGGAAGAGCACTGAGGAAATTTTAATCCCTCAGGTAAGATTCTCCAAATTTTTAGAACTCACCCAATACTGATCTCCCTGATTTTACCTGACTTAATTAATTACTTATATTGATAGTCTATTTATTTTTCTCTCCATTGTTGTAAGAAGAGTGGCGTCAATCATTATTTCTTCTTCTGACCTGAGACAGAGTGAAGGGAGTGGGCCCGGCGTGAGGGACATGAGTTGCCTTTTATAAGTCAGTTGGGGGACATGAGTTGCCTTTTAGAAGTCAGTTTGGATTGAAGTCTGGTTGGGGAAGAACAGGTTGTAAAGTCATCTGGGGATGGGTTCTTCTATGAGAGAAACAAAAACCATGAGTACTGAATAAATGTTGCAGCAGCTGGAACATGTCACTGTATAGAAGTTCCCTCACCAGTCTTTAATACCCCCAGTTATCAGGACTGTCAAA
The DNA here is from genome assembly GCF_048772815.1 of Callospermophilus lateralis. NCBI lineage: Eukaryota > Metazoa > Chordata > Mammalia > Rodentia > Sciuridae > Callospermophilus > Callospermophilus lateralis. The sequence continues at coordinate 5,024,718 of NC_135317.1, forward strand.
TTAATATTTAACTTTTAGTGTTACAGTTGTCCCTCCCCATAAGATACAGTTTAACAATTTAATGTCATCTGATCTTGTAAAATCTTTTTTCTAGTATGACCTCTGTGTCTAATAGAGAAACCTTTAATTCTGTTACTCAGGGCTGGATAATCGTACTAGCAAACACCAAGCCTACCTGTGTAGGTTAGGAATATCTGCAGGCCTTAAATTAGAAATTTCTGCCTGTGGCAGCTCTTCTTAATAGTCTCTTTTTATAAGTATCAGGCATTCCTGTCTGAGAATCCTTCTTTGTAGCCTCCAGTCTTACTTATTTTGGGAGGCTAAAATAAAATGCATACCTTAAAATATTATTATTATTATTATTATTATTATTAATATTATTATTATTATTATTATTTAAAATGCCCAGGAATGGCTGTATTTTGGTCTTAACTGTCTTTGCAAAGTGTTTAAGATGAAGCAGTAAAACGGACTTTTGTTTCTATCTATTGTTAACAGTCAGCTGAGCTTTATGGGAGTCAATTCTGGAAAAACGAGAGCAGATTTTCAACTCTGCTAGTGCCATTTGCGCTAGGTGGGTCCAGGTCTTGCTTGACCATTTGGCTTCCCTCAGAAGCATCAGGGATATCTACTTTCTCTGATGACTCTCCTCTTCATAACAAATGCACTGATTGGCTTTCTGTTCTCCAGTGGTCTCATTAATCTCCCTGATCAGGAGTTTATGTGGCTCAGAGTTGCAAAGCTCTTTAGAGAAGTCCCCTGTTCCCTGGATTCAGATTGACTCAAATATTGGTTTTGATTGAGCCAAATATTGGTTTTCTTGGCCCTTTTCATTTAACTTTAATTTTAAATCCTAATCTTAAACATCCAGCAAATAAATTTTAACAGCCTTAAATTAAGAGTACTGGACTTTAATGTCTATAACTTTATAATTATCTTTTAATTAATTGGGATCTGTATTATTCTGTCTGTATTGTAGGTGATGACTTATTATCTTGATTAAACCCATGTTGTTTTCTTAAAGCAACACATTTGTAAAACACTAACAGGGAATCTTTAGATCACTTATAAGAAAATTTCAAAATAAAATTACCAAAGTAAAAATACTTAGTTCGTGTAATAGTTCTACCCTAAATATTTTGGCTGAGTATTACATTATATTCCCTGTTTGAGATCCTAGGAATCTTGACATTTTTTATGTTTTTAACATAACTTTAAAGAAATATTATCTGACCTACTGGTTTCGTAGTCATTCTCACATATAGTAAGATGCGACACACAGCCTTATCTCAGGTAAGGCAGGGCTCTTTATAAATCTTAAGTATTTTAGTTCTAAAGCTGATCTTTATTTTTAAATATCATTTGACAAAGTTTACATAAATTGCGGTCTCATGAACATTAGCTAACACCATATGATATCACATTTAAAACATGAATTAAAGAAAGCCTGAGAGTTTTCAACTTTTACATAGATTAGGCTCTCATTAACTTAAAAATACATTTAAATTGTTCCACAATGTAAAAAGTAACATAAAACTTTACATATCTTATTGATAACAGGTAAATAAATCTCCAATATATTTTTTTACCATACAACTTCCGAACACAAGCTTGATATAATGCTCTTTTAAAGTTTCTACCTTACAGACTTGCATAACTGTAAGATATGAAAACATTAATAGCATCACAATTACATTGATATTTCTACATTAACCAAGTTTAGCTTTTAAAGAAATGGCAGTACAGTGCTCTAAAACAACAGTTCTGATTTAATAAGTTGTTTAATTTTTATGGTTCCTTTCTCTAGAAAAAATAAAACTTAATTAACACAATGTTATGGGTAAACTTATGTTTCAAAAAAATTTTGTCTCATTAACACATGACTGATTTTTAAAATCTTATATAAAGTTTAGTAAAAACTTATACAGACCTTAGTAAATGAATCAGATATCTAACAAAAGTACTCATGAATGAGTAATCTCATATCAAATTTACTTTACTTATTTATCAAAATATTAGAGAAATGTATTGAACAGTGTAAACCATTTTTATGTTGAAGAAAATGTCCTAGAACTAAGGCACATTAGACGTTTTGTAGATATTAATATTTTATTAGAATTTTGAACACTTAGAAAAATTTGTAAGCTTAAATTTAAAAACATTTATTTTTATCTGTTTATCCAATTTAAATTGAAACATTTAAACCACGTGAACTAAAGATCTTTGGATCCACTTTTTAAAATTTGTTTTTATGAGTGCTTTTTTTTATGAGCGCTTCTTATATATGTTAATTTGTGTATCATATATATGATATACGAATATATGTGTATATAGACAGACAACACATAACAAAATTGTGCACACATAATAATAGTAAAGGCCTTGTAGTTTTTCGCAGGTGAAATCTTTATTGCAATGTTTCAAAAAGTCCACAGTTGGTCAAAGATAGAACTGATCAGAAAAACATTAACCTAGGTCTGTATGCTCAGAATCATGAGCTCAAAAAGAAAATACAGAATCTAAGGAAAAAAATAAGAGTCCTAGAAAAAATGGCTGGCCAGTAATTAGTAAATACCATACAATTTACTTTTTTTTTTTTTTTTTCAGTTAGGCATCAAATCAGTCTCCTACTAAGCTTCCAGGCTTCTTTCATTTGCATTTCAAAATAAGTCATGGCTGAGGTCTGGAAGGAGCAGGAAAAAACTGCTATTCTGAGCAGACACCTCAGGCCTAAGGCATTTTAACCATAATTTTCAGGTTCGGGTGTTGAAAATTATGGTACAAGTTTAAGATACAATTCACAAAATTTTATGTCTTTACATCTTATTTTGTCAACAGATACCATACTATGGTTTACTATCCTTGTCCAAATTAATGCACTGGTCCACACAGTGACATTTTCCCTGGCTACCGAATTCAAAATTGGTTAAAAATAAAAAGACTGAATGATTGGGAAGTTACTTGCCAACTTGGAAGTAGAGTTCTTCAGTTTTCCATTCTAAGTATTTAAGTTCTCTGGCATGAATTACCTGAAATTTTAAAATAAACAATTACCTAAACCCGACTTTTAACTGCAAGATTGTGCAATGCTTCAAAAACCCATTCAGATACCAGTTTGTTATGATAAAACATCATCATTTAGACACACATTCAGCTAAGATCATTCCCAAGAAAAAAATTTATAATATCAACACATTATTGCACATGTCTTAAAGGACCAGAAACAAAGACACAAGACAGACAGAAAGGAGGTAGAGACTATGGTTGTCCGACAGAATCCTTTAAACCAGAGCAGATAAGAGAAAAATCTACTACACCAGTGGCACCACGGGGGGGACCAGATGTTTTAACAGAGGGGCAACCTGAAATGTAAAATAAAGTGTACATGGTGACTTTACTGAATTTAGTGTCCCCTTTTTCTTTTTCTCTTTTTTAACAAGACAGAGGTGGCATAATTCTTACAGTGCACGGAAGGAAGGAGGGTATTCTCTGAATCAACAGGGCTTTGGCAGCTGCTGGGGGTCCCTCAGTCCCTCCTTTTACTTACAGGATTTGCTCCTCTGGTTCAGTTCCACCCCAAGCAAGCTCCATCTCCTAACATTTCAGTAGACAGCTCTCTCAAAGTTCTGGGGCGGATGGGGGGTACCAAATTTGTAACTTAAAGTTCGGTTCCTGACCTAGAAGCCAATTTATACCAATTAAATAATGAGGAATGGGTTCTGAGAAAAAGAAAAGGGGAGGTTAATTGTTTTGCTAACAAAGGAGAAACGCAGGGGACTCTGCCAAATGTTGTGACTCTCTTGATCTGGAGGGACAAGGGGTTTTAAAGGAGTTTCACTTGTTAACCTGGGAGATACTCAGTTCTTAGGTCCCCAGCAGGCATTGCCCTCTGCAATGGGTGTGCTCCAGGCAGCCAGCTAGGGGCTTCTATCATCCTGCTTAACAAAGGGGGGTAAAGTTCATCGCAGTTCCTTAAAACACAGTTCAAAGGGGTGTCAGGCTTACTCTCTTTATTACCCATTTTCACGTCCAATATCCTTAAGTTTTTACCACCGAAATCACACAACAAAATGAACAAAAGCAAACAAACAAACAAACAAAAAAATAGAACGCAGAACAAAACACACACACACACACAAAAAGAAAAACAGAAACCCGGCGCCTAAACAGAAAAACAGTGCTACAGTGCAACATCTTGCTAAAGCTCCAGGGTAGGAGCGCGTGCGTGCCCGTCGGCACCTCTCTACATTTCCAGAGGAATTTCCTACAGAACAGAAGAGAGGACAAAATGATTCTTGTTACTGACCTGGACAGGAGTATATGTGAGCCTCCCCAGGCCACATCTCTGTCATCAGAAGAGATCTCCCTTAACCGGATATCAGATGTTATAAAGGCGCCACTTACCTATGGAGGCCTCCTCCATCAGGTGCTTGCTAATAGTTTTAGTGCGGAGGTTCACTGCAATGCTCCTGGGACTAAAGGCTCTCTTCCTAATATAGAGAAGATGGACCAAACCAGGCCTGAGTGGAGAGCTGTTCCTTGGTGCCTATGGTTGATATACCATTCTAATTTGTGAAAGTGCCACAGAAAGTAGGGTCAGCCTCCTTCTCATGGTACGCTTGGAAGCAACTGTTTGGAAAAAGTGGTTGCCAAGGCAGTAACCTCATTTAGTTCCTGAAGGATGCGACCTCACCTCACTTCCTTGGTAATGGAACTCTCTGAACTTGGGATCCAGGAAGCCAGGCACACAGAGCCAATCCCAGTCCCAGTCCCAGTGGTCTCACTTGCTTCAATTTAGCAAGGACAGAGTCAGTCTTTCTTGGTACCTACTGATGTGAGGATGGCCAAATGCCAGGAAATCTCTGAAGAGGGGCCTTTTTTGAAAAAGCAGGTAGTGGCTCACAGCTGCCTCCTGACCACATCACAGAGTTGGACAAGGAAACCAGATCTGAGACAGGACAGGCCATATCGGGGGAGCACAGTATGGCCCAGCAGTCAGAGGACACTCCGGAGAGTGAGAGACCTACTTGGGGGAAGGAGGTGCCTTTGTGGGTGTGGATGTGTGTTTGTGGTTTTGTCTCATGTTCAGAGAATAGGTAGGAAAGTCGGTTTGTTTGGTTTGGAGTGAACTGTTTCTAGTAAGTTGTTGGACAAGGCGAGTGTTTCTATGTCTGTGTATCCCACTGTGTCCGTGGTTGTAGACATTAGAAAAGAGAATGCATCAATGGATGTTTCCTGTCTATTAGAAAGCTACCAGCATTCATCCTGCCCAATTAATGAATGCTCTAGTGTTTGCCTTATCAATTGGCAACACCGGCTATCTTCCTAAGTTCCTGTTTTCTTCCTGAATTCTGGCCACTCTCCAGAATAGACTCATGCTTTTGTGTCCACGATATGTAGCACCTCCAAGCACTGTGACATGGACATGTACTCAATAGCTGAAGGTATTGGCAAGAATCTCAGAAAACTCAGATACCAGTGTGACCAGGATAGTCTCAGTGGAGAAACCCTGCAATTGGCCTTTTGATTACCTATTGTTCTGTTGCCCTGAATGTCAGGAAGGTTTTTGCCTCAGGCCACGCCTTTGAGATTCCTGAAAAAAACAGTTTTCAAACGGAAATGAATGGGCATCACCTGTGGCTGTTTGCTTAATTGCTTTGGAAATGGATGTGTCTGAATCAGCCCCTTGGCCCTGTGTGAGCCTAGAGCTTAGATTCTCAGCACCTGATGGATCATAAGAAAGATCCCATGTGTGGATCCAAATCAAAATGGCCAAAAATCAGTCATTGTGGATGAAGTCTCTCGCATTCCTCCATAAGGTTCTTAACCTCCCTCAAGTGAGAATAGGGATCCAATGGGTCAAATGAGTTATTCAAAGCCCTGCAGATGCTAGCCCATAGGTTCTTGGGTTTTCTTATGAATCCAATTCAAATAAAGAATCTAAACCGACAGTCAGTAGGCCTCAAATTGGAAAACAGAGCTGTGTTAACGGCAGGCATATTTGATCACTCCAGGTTCACAGGAAGGGTGTCCAGGCCACCCTGACTTTTGGTAAATGAGGGGAAAGGGAGATTATTTGGGACACTGTCTTGTGCTGCGCCTCTCATGGAATCCTCCTGCCAGAAGTTATGATGTGTGTCTATATGGAAGAAGACGAGTGTCATGTGAGAGTGTTTTGGTTTTAACTGCGGTCATTTGTGTGGAAGTTGGAAGAGATAACTGCGTCCAACTTGGCTTGCACTTTGGTGTGATTCCCCTTAGAGACTGTGTTTTGGAACTGACCTCTGAGAAGGTACAAGGCCCTATGACATTGTATATCCATATTTCTGGGACATCTCTACAGAACGTAATTCAATGCTAAGTATACCAATCAAGGGCCAAATGAACTTCTGGACTTCAAAACTTACCTAGATTTCTGTTTTCATACTTATATTGAAAGGTTAATAATATAGATACTTGTCACTTCCTGTTTTTCTGTATGCTTAACAAAATACCGTTGAAATCTTGAGAACTGTTTACTATTCTTGTTCCCAGAATGTGCTGTCCCCAACTGCCAAACTGCAGAATGTACTCCGTCAACCAGTTGCACGCAAACCGCCCACTCACCATTACCCATCAATAAATTTCTCTCCCTGCCCTCTCCAAGGAAAATATGTAAGCATTTCTTAAGCTGTTCTCAGGGCTCTGTGCTCTGTTCAAGTGATCTCTGAGCCCTTCATGCCAGACTCCCAATAAACCCTTTGTTGTTGCATGAGACAGTCTCTTGGTGGTCTCTGCAGCAGATGCTCACCCAACCTTTACATCTGGTGGCCCTAGTGAGATCCGGCAGCTGCAGACAAAATACCCCCAACGGGCTCCTCTGGGGATAAATAAGGCCCATCTTTCTGGTTTCAGGCTTCAGGTTAGGGTATGGCAAAACGGCTATTGGTAAAGAGCGTGAGCTCTCTCCCATGGTGGCTGACACACATGTCACAGAGCCACAGGCCATGTCCCTGGGGGATAGACTCGGGAAATCGAGGAACAATAGTCTCCTTGACTCAGTGATATTTTGTTTCTGATTCGGTATTGCCAGCCCTTCAGGTTTTGCCGACTAGTCAGTCCTGGTCTCAGTATTGGACGTCCATTGCCTGTCTTTATTGTCTTGTCTTGTCTGTGTTGTGTGTTGTTGCTTTCACTGTCTGTGTATATTTCATTATGGGACAGATCATTTCAATGCCTCTGTCCCTGACCCTTGATCACTGGACCAAAATCTGATTAAGGGCTCAGAATCTTTCTTTTTCAGTAAAACGCCAGACCTGGCAGATTCTGTGTCTCAGAATGACCCACCATTGCAGTCGGATGGCTCCTAGAAGGATCTTTCTACTTCGCACTTATTTGAAAAGTCTGAGATATTGTCTTTCAGCAGGGGCCACATAGACATCCAGACCAACAGCCATATATCTTAAGTTGTCAGTACCTCTACAAATTTCCTCCTCCATGGGTCAAGCCTTTCCTTGTCCTTGCACCTGCTCCTACTCCTTCCCCCATGATTCTATCTCTCAAACTCTCTGCTCCTCCTCCTCCACCCTCTGTTCTCCCTGAGTCTCAAGACTCTACTGGACTCTCCTCCCCCTCCTTATCATCTGCCCTCATCTCCCAACCCCCAACACCCTCTAAGTGATTCCCCTTCTGCTGACTCAGCCTCTCCACCATTCGAGGAAGCTCGGCTGGCCCAGCGCCATCCAGATGACTGTCCCGCGGGACACACAGCCCCTCCTTCCCTGGAGGAAGCTGGCCCGGCTAAAAGAACTCAGAGAACTCACCGACGTTTTCACACCTGCCTACTTGGGGTGACTGCCAACACCACCTAGCGACTCTCTTCATGACAGAGCAATGAGAGAAAAATCTCCTGGAATGTAGAAAAAAAATCCTCAGACCTGATGGGCGACCAACACAACTTCCCAACATAATCAAGGCTGGCTTCTCCTTAAACCCACCCAACTGGGACCCCAACACCTTTGAAGATAGGGAGCATCTGTTCAATTATTGCCAGGCATTAACAGCGGGTCTCCAAGGGACCGCTGGGTGACCAACTAATTTGGCCACGGTAAGAGAAATTATTCAAAGGCCTGATGAATCTCCCTTTATGTTTCTAGAGAGAATCATGCAGGCATATAAGAGATATACTCCTTTCGATCCTCAGGCAGCGTATTAAAAGGCATCTGTCACGATGGCCTTAATTGAGCAAGCTGCCATGGATATGAAAAAAAAAATTAAAAGAGAGATTTAGTCAAAGAATCCGAGAAAGTATACTATAAGAGAGAAACAGGGAGAAAGAAAGGGAGCAAACGGAGGATGAGAGAAGCAAAAGACAGACTAAGGCATTGACTAAGGTCCTGATCACAACAAGAAAGAGGCCAGAAATTAAGACATAGGGTGACAGGAAGGGCCCATGCCAGAGGCCACCCCTGGCCTCAGATCAGTGTGCCTACTCTAAAGAAAAAGGATACTGGGCCATAGAGTTTCCTATAAAGAGACAGCCACACCAGCTGGCCATTCTGACTCTGGAGGATGACTAAGAAAGTAGGGGCTCAGATCCCTTCCCCTAGCTCAGGGTAACTTTTGAAGTGGAGGTGACTCCAGTAAACTTTGAAGTGAATACAGGAGCAGTATACTCAGCCCTTAAGGCCCCATTGGGCCCTCTATCAAATAAAAGGTCTCTAGTTCAAAGGGCTGATGGCAGTAAATATCGGGCTTAGACAACTAAGAGGACTATGGAAATGGGAAAAGGAAAAATCCATCACTCCTTCCTAGGAATCCCAGAATGCCTGGACCCATTGATGGGCAGAGATCTGCTCATCAAGCTCTGGGCCAAAATAACTTTTAACCATGAAGGCCCCCAAATGAAATTTCTAAATACTTCAGTAAAAACTCCTATAGCCACGGCTTTAACTATATTAGTAGAAGATGAACATCCACCCTTCACACGCCCCAAGACTGATCAAAGAGGCAAGCTAACCCAAAAATGGATAACAGATTACCCAGATGCCTGGCAAAAACTGCTGGGTTAGGCCTGACCGTGAAACAACCTCCAATAACAGTGGAGTTAAAAACCTCAGTCTCCCCAATCAATGTCAAATAATATCCTCTAAGCAAAAAAACTAAATGTGGGATAAGGCCCCATATTCAGAAATATCTGGCCTTAGGGGTCCTAAGGCCCTGTCAATCGGCCTGGAACACTCCCCTGCTACTAGGGAAAAAAAGCCAGGAACCGGGGTCTATCGCCCCATTAAAGACCTAAGAGAGATCAACAAAAGAGTGCAGGACATTCACCCCACGGTACTTAATCAGTACAATCTGCTTAGCACTCTGAACCCTGAGCGGAAATTATATACTGTTCTGAACTTAAAAGATGCTTTCTTTTGCTTGCCTCTGCATAAAGGTAGTCAGTTGCTGTTTGCTTTCGGATGGGTAGACCCAGAAACCAAAACGTCTGGTCAACTAACTTGGACTAGACTCCCACAGGGGTTCAAAAACTCCCCCACTCTCTTTGATGAAGCCCTCCACAGAGATCTCAACAACTTCAGAACTACGCACCCTGAAGATACCCAGCTTCAATACGTGGATGACCTGCTACTGGCAGCCAACACCAAGGAAAACTGTGAGTCTGGGACCCAAGCACTATTATATGAGCTTGCTCAACTCGGGTATAGAGTTTCGGCCAAAAAGGTCCAAATTTGCTAGCATGAAGTAATCTTCCTGGGCTATTCCCTTAGGGGCAGTGAACGATGGCTCACTGAGCCAAGAAAACAAACCATTGTGTAGATACCACCCCCATCTTACAGCAGACAACTCAGAGAATTTCTTGGGACTGCTGGCTTTTGCAGCTTATGGATACCTGGGTTTGCGTCCTTAGCTGCTCCTTTATACCACTGTTAAAGGAAGATGCGCAAATCCAATGGAACCCTGAGGACCAGGAAGTTTTTGATAACATCTAAGGACACTGACACTGAAAGCCTCAACTTCACTGAGCTCAGCCTGCAATTACAGCAAGCCCTACACTACGTTAAAAATGTACATCAACTCACTCACCTTGGTTCAAAGAAACTGCAGGCATTACTGTAGGATTAAGAACAGAGTTTTCCACTAACCAACTCACAGCGAAAGGAAATAACTGAACGGGTAACAAAAGCCTGTCAGGTCTGTCAATTGGGTAATGCTAACCCTTCCAAGTTTCCTAGAGGAAAGCACCTACGAGGAACCAGACCAGGACAATTCTGGGAAGTGCACATTACTGAAATTAAGCCAGCAAAGTATGGACTTAAATATCTCCTAGTCTTTGTAGATACATTTTCAGGATGGATTGAAGCCTTACACACACACAAAAAAAAAAAAAAAAAAAAAAATCAGCGCAAATGGTTTTCAAGAAGATTCTGAAAGATATTTTTCCAAGATATGATCTGCCTAATGGACTGATAATGGACTGGTGTTCATGGCCCAGGTAAGTCAGGTGTTAACCAGGACCCTGTGGATTAATTGGAAGTTACATTATGCTTATATACCCCAGAACTCAGGACAGGTAGAAATAATAAATAGAACCATTAAAGAGACCTTAATGGCCCCCTTAGGGATCTGGTGGCTATCTCTCCACCCAGACATTTTTCAGCTCGGTAGAGGTCTTTCCTATTGAGATATACCTGATGAAGAGGATCTCACTAAAATTCCATTAAATCCCTTCCATACAATAGATAATTGAAACAAACATTAAGGATGCAGGGACACGCGAGCCAGATGCAGGTTGGCTAGCCTATATTACTATGTATGCCCGGCAGACTATCAAAGCGACAAACATCCACAGCTGTGTGGGGGAAAAGCCGACTTCTTGTGTAAGTCATGGGGATGTGAGCATAGAGGGGCTGCCTGGTGGAACCCAAAGTCCTCATCAAATTCAGTACACAGCATTGGCCATATTACCAATTAGACAACCAAAAACTATGGCCCCCAGAGGGTTCTCTAGATCCTCAAATTCTGCATGACATTTTTAACTTCGGCAAGTGCTCTAAAGGGGGAAATTCCCCTATATGGAATCCTTTTGCCTCCTTCGCTCACATTCTGTACTATGCTTCCCCAATAGTTCCTCACCCTCAGCCTTCTGCTCTAGACTCTCTGCTTTCACTCCCACCTCAGCAACCTGATTTCTCCCCTCCAATTACTAGATCAAAAACCCAAACCTCCGCTGGATCTCAGAACATTGCCCCCTTGCTGAGGAAGCAGGTACCGAGGTACCCCTCCACCCACTCACTCCTCTCTTTTCCTGTCAGTGTCTGCACTAGGTCCCACCAAGTCCTCTAGCAAGCTTAGCCAAAGCTCAAACCAGCTGAGAAGATCCCTCAGACCCCTATCCAAGATGTAATGAACATGACCTTTAAAGTTGATTTGTCATCACTGAAAACAGGTTCTAAGAATTTAAAGTCCCTCACAGGCTTTTTGGTATACTCACTCGCGTCTTCCCCTCTGCTCTACCTGTTCTACTGCTAAAGTTTTTGTTCTAGGAAAATCCCAAACCCCTTTCCCATTATTCTTTGGCATCTCTCCTTCCTCATTCTCAGATCCACGGAGCTGGTCTCAGCATCGCCTTCCCTGTCATCCCCCTCTGTACCAAGTCAACAGAAATATCTTAAATGACCTTCTCCAGAAGTCTTCACCAAGGCTTACTTTAGGTCTTTCAGCAAAAGAGTCCCTCTGAAAAAGTTCAATGGAGATAAACTTCCACTCTTCGTGTTGCCCTGTTCTACTTGGCCACTGGCTGGAAAAATCACCACCCCTAAGCTAGACATCGCCTTACCAGTTTTTCACAAAATATGTGAACAAGGACTCTGGCCTTGAGCTGGGGCTTCAGAGAAATGGCTACATTTCTAAGATAAAAAAGTTACCAACTGGACTCCATGGTGACAGCTGGCCTGGAGGAAAAAAAAGAGACAAAAAAGCTCTCCCGTTCCAAAGTGTCCTTGAAAAGTTAACGTGCACAGAACAGAGGAAAAAAACAGAAACAAAAACTGATTTGTGTGAATTTCTGCATACTGTGAACTTCTGAGCCCCTTCTCTTACATGTTGGGTACAAACACTAAAACTACCAAAACTTGGGGTTCAGGGGATTAATTGATTACAACAGAAGCAATGCCCTCTAAATATGGATGCAACCAAATAAAACTGCTTTCCTGTCTTTGGTGCTATCTTAGGTGCCTTTCCTTGTCTGTCCCTACAACAGTATAATTCTATACACTTTAACATTATTTATGTTTTCATAAAATGGTCAATAGATGCGATTAATTATGTAATGATGCAGATGTTTTCCAGAGTGCTCTATCAGGACGCAGGTTAATTTAAAGATCAAATTGGGGGGCATACAACCCGGTTCCACCGGGAACCTGTATCCCTCACTTTAGCCATCCTATTAGGAATAATAGTTGCTGAAGGGGTGGGCACAGGAACAACTGCCCTAGTCCATGAGACACAACAAAGACACAATTAGAAGCAGAAATAGACCAAAGCTTAAAGACATTAAAAATCGACATCACAGCTTTACAGGAATTTTAACCTCTCTCTCTCTGAAGTTGTTTACACAGCAGGCGAGTGTTGGACCTCCTCTTCATGAGAGAAGGGTGCCTTTTTGCTTGCATTGAGGAAAGAATGATGTTTTTATGCCGACAATACTGGAGTTGTAAAAGAATCTATGAGTAAATTAAGAAAATGACTTGAAGAGCATCAAAGAAAGTCAGAGGCCCCCAAAGGGAGGTTTGAGTCTTGGTTCACATAGTCCACCTGGTTAACTACGCTTTTATGCACCCAGGCTGGTCCATTAATAATTTTCATATTATTGTTAACTGTAGGACCCTGTTTGCTCAACCATGTAGTTTCTTTTCTCACCCAAATTGAAGCTGTTATTAACCCTAACCATACACTGTTCTCTCAATCTAATTTTACAGAAGAGCCGGGACAGAGTTGGTCTTAAAATACAGGAATATAGAGGATCTTCCACCTGCTGAGAACCTCAAAGGTCCATGAAAAAATGATCCCTGGAGAAGATGTAGTCAACTATGAAGGACCTGAGAGAGCAAAAGTCTTCCATGCAAACAACCTCCTCATGATGAAGGGATGTGTCTGAATCAGCCACTCTCTTCTTAATGTAGAGAAGATGGACCAAAGCAGGGATGTGTTTAGAGCTGCTCCTGCATGCCAATGGTTGACATACCATTCTAAGTTGTGAAAGTGTCACAGAAAGTAGAGGCAGCCTCCTTCTCATGGGAACCTTAGAAGCAACTGTTAAGACAAAGTTGTTGCCAAGGCAGTGACCTCATTCAGTTCCTAAAGGAAGTGACCTCACCTAACTTATATGGTGATGGAACTCTCTGAACTTGGAATCCAGGAAGCCTGGCACCCAGAGCCAGTCCCAGTCCCAGTCCCAGTTGTCAAACTTATTTTGATTTACCAAGGACAGACTCAGTCTTTCTTGGGACCTACTGATGTGAGGATGGCCAAATGTAAGAAAAGCTATGAAGAGGGGGCTTTCCTGAGAAAGCAGGCATTGGCTCACCACTGGATCCTGAAAATTTCACAGAGTTGGCCAAGAAGACCAGATTTGAGACAGAACAGGCCATTTCCGGGAACATAGTATGGCCCACCAGTCAGAGGACTCTCCGCATAGTCACAGACCTACATGGGGGAAGGAGGTGCCTTTGTGATGTGGGTGTGAGATTGTGGTTTTGTCTCATGTTCTGAGAATAGGTATGAAAGAAGGTTTGTTTTGTTTGCAGTGAATGGTTTCTAGTAAGTCGTTTGACAACGCGAGTGTTTCTATGTCAGTGTATCCCACTGCGCCCGTGGTTGTAGACATTAGAAGAGAGAATGCATCAATGAATATGTCCTGTCAGGTAGAAAGCTTCCCAGCATTCATCCTTCCCAATTTATTAATGGACTGCAGCTTGCCTTATTGATGGGCAACATCTACTATCTTCCTAAGATCCTGTTTTCTTCCTGAATTCTGGCCACTCTCCAGAATAGGCTCATGGTTTTGTGTTTAAGATATGTACAACCACGAAGCTCTGTGAAATGACCATGTACTAGATAGCTAAAGGGAATGGCGAGCATCTCAGAAAACTCAGATATCAGTGTGACCAGTGAAGTCTCAGTGGAGAAACCCTGCTTGGGGCCTTTTGCTTACCTATTCTGTTGCCGTGAATGTCAGGAAGGTCTTTTCCTCAGGCCACCACTTTGTGAAGCCTGAAGAAAACAGTTTTAAAATGGAAATAAATGGGTATTACCTGTGGTTCTTTGCTTAATTGCTTTGGAGAGGATGTGTCTGAATCAGCCTATTTGCCCTTTGTGAGGCTGTGGCTTAGATTCTCACCTTCTGATGGATATAAAGAAAGATCCCATGTGTACATCCAAAACCAAAATGGCCAAAGAGCAGTCCTTGTGGATGAAGTCTCTCACCTTCCTCTGTAACTTTCCTGAACTCCATCAAGTCAGAATAGGGATCCTTTGGGTCAAATGAGATCTTCAAAGCCCTGCAGAGGCTAGCCCATGGTTGCTTGGGTTTTCTCAAGACTCCAATTCACATAAAGAATCCAAACCCCACAGTCAGTTGACCTCAAATTGAAGAAGTGAAGCAGTATTAATGGGAGGCCTATTTGATCTCTCCTGGTTTACAAGAAGGGTTCCATGCCACCCTGAATTAGGCAATTTAGGTGCAAGAGAGCTTATTTTGGACACGGACTTGAGCTGTGCCCCTCATGGAAAACTCTAGCCAGAGGTTATTATGTGTGTCTATATGGAAGAAGATGAGCGCCACGTTGGAGTGTTTTAATTTAAATTGTGGTCATTTGGGTGGCAGTTAGAAGAGATGACTTGGTCCACAAGTGCTTGAACTCTGGTGTGATTCCCTTAGAGACTGAGTTCTGCAACTGAACTCAGAGAAGTATTGCCATTAATAGTGTTGAGATTTTAGGAAGCCAGGCATGAGTGTCGCCCTTGGAAACTGAGTTCTACGCCCAGGGTGGCTTTCCACAGAGCACTGGGCCTCTCAGCCAGGATACCACATGATTTTATTCTGAAAGACTTGGCACCCATCGTTGAGAGTCAAAACTCATATGGGCCTCACATTGTAGAGCTAAATGAGCTAAACATCATGTGATCTTTTCACCACTCTTTGGGAAGCCTTACCTGTTAGTGTTATCCAGAGCTTTCATTTAAATGAGCTTCCTAACCATTTAATGGTTCCTGAATGAATTGAAACTCACAGTGCCTCCAACTTCATCCTTGAAAAATAGCTAGATAAATACCATGAAATTTTTGAAATTCCCATGACCAGGTGGCACTGGGGAACCTTTGGATGACCTGTTGCTGATCATGAATATTCCAGACAGTGTCTTGTTTTACTGGGTTTCATATAAATGGTGTAGAACAGAGATGTCAGTAAGTTGGACTCTTTTGAATAGTGGGCCTAGAGCAGTGTTGGGCAGGTATGTGATAAAACATCTGTGGTGGGGTCATTTGGATCTGCCATTGGCTTCCAAATGGCTTGTGACTGACATGGCGCAGCCAGCAGAACCTTCCGTGTAAAGGCAACTTGTTATATGGAGAGATTTCAGGACATTGTTCAGAATCAGGTTGCTATGGTCAAGGGGTCAAGCTATGTGGGATAGAAGCCTGGTTCTTGTATCATCCTGCAGACCCTGACCCACCACACATGACAGAACTCCCTCTTTCACTTTGTCCCAGTTGAACTCCTTGTATTTCGTGAAGCAAATACCAAACTCCCAGTGCAGCAGGAAGAAACACCACGAAATGGAGGATGACCATATGGCTTCACAGTCCACACGGGGAGACACTAAGCCCCCAGTGGCCACAGTTTACCTACAAAGAGAGAATTCAGCACTGCTGCCTCGTGTTCATTGTAAAATAAGAAACTTTGTACTCCTGGTCACATAGATGCAGACCCAGCTTTGAGGGTCTCACTACAAAGGAAGCTTAACTCGTGACAACAACCTATATTTCAGTGCCCAACCTCAGTGGCATTTTCTCAAAAAGTTTTAGGCAAGCAGAGCTCCATGTTTGTGGAGTGTGTACCCTGTCCTTATTTTTGGAAACTCCTATACCACCTCTAAGTTTGTGCACTCTTGAGCATTTTCCATTCCAGAAATGTAATCACAGATTTTGTACCTCTTCTCCTCTAATTGTGTCTTACTTGGGGCGAAGGTAATGTCAAGGCATGGTTCTGAATGAGAGTGGGAAGATTTGTTGTAGCACATATTTGCATACACATTGGATTAATTTTCCTATTTTCCATTCGAAATTCTGAATCCCTGACACTAACCCATATTCTACTAGACTGTGACTACTAATCCTAATATGATGGAGAAAAATAACCCAAACAGTACATAAGCACATGCAGTTCAGAGTTCGACTTGCCTTTTGCATGATAAAGGATAGGTGTTATAAATCTAGTCAATTTTTAATTGAAATAGTTCTCCATGTGTTTTCAAAGTTAACAAATATGTGAATTACTGTCTCCCATTCTCTGGAGCCTATTCAGCACATGTATTTTTATATGCACAAATAGAATCCTGCATGGTATCACACGTACATTCTTGTGAATTACATGACTTAGCAGATACAAAGTGTGAGAAGTGATCACTCCTCCTAAACCTTGTTGGAACTGAAAATTCAACCTATGGGTGAGCTTCCCAGTAGAACAACATTATACATAAACCCATGTTCAGTAAAATGAATGTTTTTGCATCTTTATGATATATATTTCATGATGAATTTCGATTGGCATATATATTGCTACTTATTAATGTCTATGTTTGTGTGTGTGTGTGTGTATGTGTGTATGTATATATATATATATATATATATATATATATATATATATATATATATATATATTTATACTCTCCAGATTTTTAAAAATATGAAATATATGTGTCTTATATACAATCCCTAAATTCATTCATGTTCATGTATGTGGATTTTTAATCAACTTTTCACAAGATTATTCTTAGAAATATTCATCCACCCAAAATACATATTTGTTTCTTAGTACTGAAAACTAACTTCAGTGAAAGGTGTATACAAATCCTAATATGTCTACATTAACTTACCCAGTTTAACATCAATGCATGTAGGTTACTATGGAACATGATGTGTATTTTGACATTAATTTTTATTCCACACTTGTACATTACTATTTCTTCAGTTTATGTACATCATAGAATATATATTTGATTCACTAGTTAGCAAATTTATAGGCATTTGTTTCTCTTTCAATCACTTCCTGCTCCAGAACACATAAATTTCTCTGTTTCTTGACTGGTCTATTCATGAGACTATTTTTCCAAATACATTTTTTTCGATTTCCATAATCAATTTTGAAACAAAACTCACAAACCCTTCATGATAAACCATAACCCTAAGATGATCATTAGATATATAACTGGTTGGAATGAATGATTGTATATCAATATAACATTTCTTATATATTTTCAGATATCTATTAAATCCATTATTTAAAGTGGATCCAGTTATATTATTTATTCACAGTATGGTCTATTCATGCATTATGTGTATATTCATAGAAACAGGGTACACCTCTTTGTACGACCATACTAATTTATAAGTCTTCAAAATATTGCTCCAAGAAATGGTGGAAGAAATACTCATGTCACCTGATCTACATACACATTTTATCACAGAAATATTCTGGACACCAAAAGCAAAGGTCACACAATTGTACCAAAGCCTAAATAGAAAGTGAGCATGGATTACTAAAAACATCCATGTCCAGGTTGCCTAATGCTCTCAAATATCAATCCTATTGGTGACTACATATTTGTTTCTTCCTAAGATTATATATTCAACCTCAAACCTGTTGAAAATGTCTAACCCTATCACACACTTTATACTTTGCTTGATTTCCTAATGTCTCTATTGATATCTGCTTTCCTACATGTTTTCCCCAGTTCATCATTGTGACTGACTCTTCACATGTACTGACATTTACATACACTCTCTACCCAAAACCCTATTGCTAAAGAACTTTTGGTCCAAATCCTATACTCACTCTTCTTTCTAAACCTACCGACTACCTTCCTAATCCTACCGACTTTCGCTTTTTGACTGGATGTTCTCTTCAACATTGAATCATCCAAAGTACAAGGTCCGATGCCAGTGTATATTGATTTATTTGAGACATCTGTGCAGCACATAACTCAAAGCTAAGTATCCCACTCAAGTCCCCAATGCCCTTCTGGGCTTCAAATCTTACCTAGATTTCTGCTTTCATAGTTATATTTCACATATATACTCTTGTAAATATTGCAGGTTGCCAATGCCATTATTCATCCCGCAGAATGATTCGTAACCCAAATCGAACCTATTATTAACCCTAACCATACACTGTTCTTTCAATACAACTTACAGAAGAGCAGGGACAGAGTGGGTCTTACAATATAGGAATGTAGATGATCTTCCACCCTCTGAGAACCTAAAAGATCCATGGAGAAATGATCCTTGGAGAATATGTAGGCAGCTATGTAGGACCTGAGAGAGCAATAGTCATCTTCCATGGCAAACAACCTGGTCAGGATGAATTGATGTGTCTGAATCAGCCTCTGTCTTCTTAATGTAGAGAAGATGGACCAATGCAGGCCTCTGTGGAGAGCTGTTCCCGGATATCTATGGTTGATATACCATTCTAACTTCTGAATATGTCACAGGATGTTGGGGCAGCCTCCATCTCATGGGAACCTTGAAAGCAACTGTTAGGACAAAGTGGTTACCAAGGCAGTGACCATATTCAGTTCCTGAAAGAAGTGACCTCACTTCACTTCCTTGGTGATGGAATTCTCTGAACTTGGGATCCAGGAAGCCAGGCACCCAGAGCCAGTCTCACTCCGAGTCCCAGTGGGCTAACTTGTTTGCTTTTCCCAAAGACATAGTCAGTCTTTCTTGGTACCTACTGATGTGAGGATGGCCAAATTCCAGCAGAGCTCTGAAGAGGGGCCTTTCCTGAGAAAGTAGGTAGTGTCGAACCACTGGCTCCTGACAACTTCACAGAATTGGCCAAGGAGACCAAATCTGAAACAGGACAGGCCATTTTTGGGGAACATAATATGGCCCACCAGTCAGAAGACACTCCGGATAATCACAGACCTACTTGGGGGAAAGAATTTCCTTTGCCTTTTTAGGTGTGAGTTTGTGGTTTTTTCTCATGTTCTGAGAATAGCTAGGAAAGGTGGTTTGTTTGGTTTGGAGTGGACTATTTCTAGTAAGTCGTTTGACATGGTGAGTGTTTCTATGTCTGTGTATCCCACTGTATCCGTTTTTGTAGACATTAGAAAAGAGAATGCATCAATGGATGCGTTGTCTCTAGTTGAAAGCTTCCCTACATTCTTACTGCCCAATTGATGAATGGACTGCAGCTTGCCTTATGGATGGGCAACATCTACTATCTTCTTAAGTTCCTGTTTTCTTCGTGTTTTCCAGCCACTCTCCAGAATAGGCTCATGGTTTTGAGTCCCAGATATGTAACACCACAAGGCTCTGTGACATGGCCATGTACTGGATAGCTTAAGGGAACGGGAGCATCTCAGAAAACTCAGATATCAGTGTGACCAGCAAAGTCTCAGTGGAGAAACCCTTCTTTGGGCCATTTGCTTACTTCTGTTTCTATTACCCTGAATGTCAGGAAAGTCTTTGCCTCAGGCCACCCCGTTGTGTAGCCTCAAGAAGACTGTTTTCATATGGAAATGAATGGACATCACCTGTGGCTCTTTGCTTAATTGCTTTGGAATGGAATGTGTCTGAATCAGCCTCTTGTCCTTGAATGAGGTTGTGGCTTAGATTCTCAGCACCTGATGGATCTAAAGAAAGATCCCATGTGGTTCCAAAACCAAAATAACCGAAAGAGAAGTCATTGTGGATGAATATTTTTGCCTTCTTGTTTTAGGTTTCTGACCTCCATCAAGTGAGAATAGGGATCATGTGGGTCAAATGAGTCTTTGAAATCCCTGCAGAGGCTAGCCCATATGTGCTTGGGTTTTCTCATGACTCCAAATCACATCAAGAATTTATAGGCTTCAGCCAGAAGGCCTCAAATTGGAGAAGCGGAACACTTTAACAGCAGGAATATTTGATCACTCCTGGTTCACAGGAATAGTTTTCAGGCCACCATGTTTTTAGGCAAATGAGGGGCAAGTGAGCTTATTTTGGACACTACCTTGTGCTCATTGAAACCTCCAGCTATAGGTTATGATGAGTGTCTACAAGGAAGAAGATTATGGCCCTGTGGGAGTGATTTCATTTTAATTTTGGTCATTTTTGTGGCAGTTGGAAGGGATGACTGGGTCCACCTGGGCTTGAACTCTGGTATGATTTACCCTTAGAGACTGAGTTCTGGAACTGACCTCAGAGAAGTATTGCCATGAATTGTGTTGGGATTTTAGGTGGTGCCGGGGTCCAGCCCCAGCGGGGTCCAGGGAGTCCTGAAGGAGGAGTGGCGTCGGCGAAATGATGAGACAGGAGTCATTCCGTTTGAGCAATCTCCAGAGAGAGAGCTAAAGCAGCTTTCTCTGGGTCCCCTTTTTATTACAATTTTTCTCATAATTATAGATTCACAATACGTCATTGATTATATAATTTAAAACTTTGCCAAGACATGACATTTCCTTAAACATGATTGAGAGCACACCGATCTACATTCTTCCAGGATATGGCCCCCAGCCATACAATCATCAAAGTACAGAATCATCAATAAAACATGTCACCAATTTACATCCTTCAGATTTTCCCAAGATTTACTATTTTTCCCAAGATATGTTATTTCCTTATTAACTGATGCCAAACTACGTAACCAGACTCTAAGTCTCCTAGCCAATCATTAACCTAAAGTACACTTGTACTTTATTTCTAATTCAAAATTCCCATCTAAAAAAGTCCCTTTAAATCTTATATTTAAAATATCCTAAAGTTTATGAATCATCCTTAAAACATATCAGAAACCTATACAACTTAAAGACTTAAGAATTTCTAAACTTAAGAATCTAAATTAAATAATATTTTTAACATTATTCTAAAACTGTGTTTTATAAAGCTATTTTAATTAATTCCTAAATTTATTCTCATAAAACTGGTTTGAGCTGCTTTCTCGAAGAGTTTCTTTGTTTCTCAGTCAAGGTACACTAGTTCTCAAAGAGTTTGTTTCTCAGTCAAGGTGCACTAGTTCTCAAAGAATTTGTTTCTCAGAGGATGATTGTTGTCCATTATTAGGTTTGTCCACAATGTACTAAGATAGAAGAATAGCCTTTTACTTTGTCCTTGATATGCTGAGGGGTGGGTAGAACGGCCTCCAAGGCATGAACTACCTGTTCTGTTCTAGCCATCTGAAATTTAATTTGTTTGGCATTTAACATACTCATGCCTCCTGTGAGAAACATAAGCATGAAAATGCAAAG
Source organism: Callospermophilus lateralis (assembly GCF_048772815.1). Classification (NCBI taxonomy): domain Eukaryota; kingdom Metazoa; phylum Chordata; class Mammalia; order Rodentia; family Sciuridae; genus Callospermophilus; species Callospermophilus lateralis. Next base: position 5,046,212 of record NC_135317.1, read on the forward strand.
TGCCAATTACATAAAAAAGGGTCTCATGGTTTCGGTTACCCACCAACCAGCGTGGCTTTGCCAGCATTCATCCTCACTGTGACCCTGTCAAGACAGTGGGAGAGCGGCTTTGCCAACACTTTTTCTCACTGTGACCCTGTCAAGACAGTGAGTGGGGGATCGCCTCCACCAAGGAGGCCATGCATGAGACTCACTCTTGGAAACTGAGATCTAGGCCCAGGGTGGCTTTCCACAGAGGCCTGGGAATCTCAGCCAGGATATCACATGATTTTATTCTGAAAGACTTGGTAGCCATAGTTGAGAGTCAAAACACACATGGACCTCACATTGTAGACGTCAATTGTCCTGGCTTCATGTGACCTGTTCGCAACTCTTTGAGAAACCTTGACTTTAGAGTTCTCCAGAGCATTCATTGAAATGAGCTTTCTCAACACTTAACGGTTCCTGAATGAATTGAAACCCACAGTGCCTCTAACTTCATTCTTGAAAAATTGCTAGATAAATACCATGAAATTTTTGAAATTCCCATGACCAGGTGGCACTGCAGAAACTTTGGATGTCCTGTTGCTTATCATGTGTATACCAGACAGTGCCTTGTTTGGCTGGGTTTCATGAAAATGGTGTAGAATATGAGATGCCAGGAATTTGGAGCCTGGTGAGTAGTGGGCCTAGGGCAGTGGTGGGCAGGTGTGTGATGAAACATCAAGGTGGGGCCATGTGGATCGGCTATCGGCTTACAAATGGCTTGTGACTGATATGGCGCAGCCACCATTCCCTTGTAGGTAAAGGCATCTTGTTATGTGGAGAGGTTTCAGGGCAATGTTCATAATCAGGTTGCTATGGTTATTGGGACAAGCTATGTGGGATAGAAGCCTGGTTGGTACATTCTCCTGCAGACGCTAACCCACCCCACGTGACAGAACACCCTCCAGCACTGTATCCCAGATGAACTTCTTATATTGTGTGAAGCAAGTACCAAATTCCCAGTGTAGCAGCAAGAAACACCACGAAAAGTGGAGGATGATAAAATGTCTTCACAGTCCCCACCGGGAGACACTTAGCCTCCAGTGGACACAGTTTACCTACAAAGAGAATATTGAGCACTGCTGCCTCATGTTCATTGGAAAATAAGAAATCATGTCTTCCAGGTCACATAGATGCAGACCCAGCTTTGATGGTCTCACTACAAAGGAAGCCAAAGCTCATGACAACAACATATATTTCAAGTGCCCAACCTCAGAGGCAGTATTCCAAGAAGTCTTAGGCCAGCAGAGCTCTTTGTTTGTGGAGTGTTTACCCTGTCCTTTACCTTTGGAAACGCCTCTACCACCTCCAAGGTTGTGAACTCCCGAGCATATTCCATTCCATATATGTATTCATAGATTTTCACACTTTTCTACTATAATTTTGTCTTACTTGGGTGAAGGTAATGTCAAGGCATTGTACTGGATGTGAGTGGGAAGATTTTTGTGTAGCACATATTTACATACACATTGGATTCATTTTTCAATTTTCCATTTAAAATACTGAATCCCTAACACTAACCCATACCCTACTAGACTCTGACTAATGATCCTAATATGATGGTGAAAAATAACCCAAAAAGAATAGAAATACAAGCAGTTCAGAGGAGGCATGGTGTATAGTTGGAATTGCCTTTTGCATTATATTTTGTAGGAGTTATAAATCTAGTCTATTTTTTGTTGAAATAGTTCTATATGTGTTTTTAAAATTAACAAATATATGAATCCCTGTCTCCCTTTCTCTGTAGCCTATTCAGCGCATGTATTTTTATATGCACATATAGAATACTACCTGATATCACTCGTATGCACTTGTGAGGTGGCTGAATTGGCAGATGCAAATTGAGAGAAGAGATCACTCCTCCTAAACACTGTTGGAACTGAAAATTCAACCTATGGGTGAGCTTCCTAGTTGAATAACATTATACATAATTTCATGTTCAGTAACATTAAAATTTTTCAATCTGTGGATTATATATATTTCATGATGAATTTCTATTGGCATATATATCGCTACTTTTTTTATTGGTTGCTCAAAACATTACAAAGCTCTTGACATATCATATTTCATACATTAGATTCAAGTGGGTTATGAACTCCCATTTTTACTCCAAATACAGATTGCAGAATCACATCAGTTACATATCCATATTTTTACATAATGCCCTATTAGTTACTGTTGTATTCTGCTACCTTTCCTATACTCTACTATCCCCCCTCCCTTCTCTTTCCATCTTTTCTCTCTACCATACCTACTGTAATTCATTTCTCTCCTTGTTTATTTTCCCACAACCTCTTATATGTAATTTTGTGTAACAATAAGTGTCTCTCTCCATTACCATGCAATTTTCCTCTTCTCTCCCTTTCCCTCCCACCTCATATTTCAGCTTAATGTTAATCTTTTCTTCATGCTCTTCCTCCCTGCTCTGTTCTTAGTTGCTCTCATTATATCAAAGAAGGCATTTCGTATTTGTTTTTTAGGGATTGGCTAGCTTCACTAAGCATAATCTGCTCTAGTGCCATGCATTTCCCTGCAATTTCCATGATTTTGTCATATTTTAGTGCTATGTAATCCTCCATAGTATATAAAAGTCACATTTTTTTATCCATTCATCTATTGAAGGGCATCTGGGTTGGTTCCACAGTGTAGCAATTGTGAATTGTGCTGCTATGAAAATCGATGTGGCAGTATCCCTGTAGTACGCTCTTTTAAGGTCTTCATGGAATAGTCCTAGAAGGGCAATAGCTGGGTCAAATGGTGCTTCCATTCCAAGCCTTCACAGGAGTCTCCATACTGCTTTCCAAATTGGCTGCACCAGTTTCAGTCCCACCAGCAATGTACAAGAGTACCCTTTTCCCCACATCCTCGCCAGCACTTGTTGTTGTTTGACTTTATTATGGCTGCCAATCTCACTGGATTGAGATGGTATTTTAGGGTGGTTTTTATTTGCATTTCTCTTACTGCTAGAAATGGAGAGCATTTTTTCATGTACTTGTTAATTGATTCTATGTCCTCCTCTGAGAAGTTTCTGTTCAGGTCCTTGGCCCATTGGGTTATTGGTTATCTTATTGTCTAATTTTCTGAGTTATTTGTATACTTTGTATACTCTAGATATTAGGGCTCCATGTGAAGGGTGAGGACTAAAAATTTGTTTCCATGATGTAGGCTCCATATTTACCTCTCTTATTGTTTCTCTTTCTGAGAAAAAAAAAATTCAGTTTAAGTAAGTCCCATTTGTTGATTCTTGTTATTAACTCTTGTTCTATGGGTGTCCTATTAAGGAATTTGGAGCCTGACCACACAATATGTAGATCGGAGCCAACTTTTTCTTCTATCAGACGCAGAGACTCTGATTTGAATCTAGCTCCTTGATCCACTTTGAGTTAACTTTTGTGCATGGCGAGAGGAGGGGATTCAGTTTCATTTTGTTGCATATGGATTTCCAGTTTACCCAACACCATTTGATGAAGATGCTATCCTTCCTCCATTGCAGGCCATTAGCTCCTTTATCAAATATAAGATAGTTGTAGCTTTTTGGATTAGTCTCTGTGTCCTCCATTCTGTACCATTGGTCCACCCGCCTGTTTTGGTACCAGTACCATGCTGTTTTTATTATTATTGAACTGTAATATAGTTTGAAATCTGGTATCGCTATACTGCCTGATTCACACTTCCTGCTTAGAATTGCTTTTGCTATTCTGGGTCTTTTATTTTTCCATTTGAATTTCATGATTGCTTTATCTATTTCTACAAAAAAATTCCTTTGGGATTTTGATTGGCATTGCATTAAACCTATAGAGAACTTTTGGTAATATCGCCATATTGATGATGTTAGTTCTGCCTATCCATGAACGGGGTATATTTTTCAATCTTTTAAGATCTTATTCTATTTCTCTTTTTAAGATTCTGTAGTTTGCATTATATAAATCTTTCACCTCTTTTGTTAGGTTGATTCCCAAGTATTTAATTATTTTGAGGAAATTGGGAATGCAGTGTTTTGACTCATTTTTGTTTCAGAAGTTTTGTCGCTAATATACAGAAATGCCTTTGATTTATGCATGTTGATTTTATATTCTGCCACATTGCTGCATTCATTAATTAGTTCTAGTAGTTTTTTCTGTAGACCCTTTTGGGTCTTCTATGTATAGAATCATGTCATCTGCAAATAGTGATAATTTAAGTTCTTCTTTTCCTATTTTTATGCCTTTAATGTCTTTCATCTCTCTAATTGCTCTGTAAAGTTTTTCGAGAACTATATTGAATAGAAGTGGTGATAGAGGACATGCCTGTCTTGTTCCAGATTTTAAAGGGAATGCCTTCAATTTCTCTCCATTCAGAATGATGCTAGCCTGAGGCTTAACATAGATTGCTTTTACAATGTTGAGGTAAGTTCCTATTATCCCTATTTTTTAAAATGTTTTGAACATAAAGGAATGCTCTACTTTGTTGAATGGTTTTTCTGGGTCTATTGAGATGATCATATGGTTCTTATCTTTAAGGCCAATGATGTTGTGAATAACATTTATTGATTTCCATATATCGAACCAGCCTTGCATGCCAGTGATGAATCCTAGTTGATCATGGTGCACAATTTTATTGATGTGCCTTTGTATCCAATTCGCCAGAATTTTAATGAAGATTTTTGCATCTAGGTTCATCAGAGATATTGGTCTGTAGTTTTCTTTCTTTGAGGTGTCTTTGTCTGGTTTCAAAATCAGGGTGATGTTGGCCTCATAGAATGAATTTGGCAAAGCTCCCAGTTTATCTATTTCCTGAATAACTTGAAAAGTATTGGTATTAATTCTTCTTTAAAGGTTTTGTAAAACTCTGCTGTATACCCATCCGGTCCTGGGCTTTTCTTGGTTGGTAGTCTTTTGATTGCTTCTTCTACTTCATCCATTGATATTGGTCTGTTTAAATTGTATGTTCCCTTATGACTCAGTCTGGGCAAATCATATGACTTAAGAAATTTATCGATGTCTTCACTATTTTTTATTTTATTGGAATACAGTTTTCCAAATAATTTCTAATTTTCTTCTGTATTGATGTTGCATCTGTTGTGATATTGCCTTTTTCATCCCGTATGTTAGTAATTTGAGTTCTCTCTCTTCTTCTCTTCGTTAGCATGGCTAAGGGTCTGTGGATCTTATTTATCTTTTCGAAGAACCAACTTTTAGTTTTGTTAATTTTTTCAATAGTTTCTTTTGTTTCAATTTCGCTCTGATTTTAATTATTTCTTGCCTTCTGCTACATTTGCTGTTGTTTTGCTCTTCCTTTTCTAGGGCTTTGAAATAAAGTGTGAGCTCATTTATTTGTTGTTTTTTTTTTTTTTTTTCCTTTTTTGAAGAATGACCTCCAGGCGATGAATTTACCTCTTAAAACTTCTTTCATTGTGTCCCATAGAATCTGATATGTTGTGTCTGTATTTTCATTTATCTCTAAGAATTTTTTGATTTCCTCCTTTATGTCTTCTGTAACCCATTGATCATTCAGTAACATATTGTTCATTTTGCATGTGATGTATGATTTTTTCTTTTTTCTTTTATCATTGGTTTCCAGTTTCATTCCATTATGATCACAAAAAATTTATGGTATTATCTCCACCCCTTTACATTTACTGAGGCATAACATATGGTCTATTTTTGAGAAGGATCCATGTGCTGCTGAGAAAAAAGTATATCCACTTGATGATGATTGATATATTCTATATATGTCAGTTAAGTCTAGGGTATTGATTGTGATATTGAGTTCTATAGTTTCTTTATTCAACTTTTGTTTGGAGGATCTGTCCAATGGTGAGAGAGGTGAGTTGAAGTCACCCATAATTATTGTATTGTGGTCTATTTGATTCTTGAACTTGAGGAGAATTTGTTTTATGAACCTCGCAGCACCATTATTGCGTGAATATTGATAATTGTTATGTCTTGTCGGTGAATCGTTTCTTTTAACAGTATATAATGTCCTTCCTTATCCCTTTTGATTAAATTAATCTTGAGGACGATTTTATTCGATAGGAGGATGGCCACCCCTGCTTGCTTACGAGGACTGTGTGCAAGGTATAAATTTTCCCAATCTTTCACCTTCAGCTTGTGTATGTCTTTTCCAATCAGATGTGTCCACTGGAGGCACATATTGTTGGATTTGTTTTTTTTTTAATTCAAGTTACTAGCCTATGTCACTTTATTGGAGAGTTTAAGCCATTAACGTTTAGAGTTACTATTGATATATGGTTTGTACTGCCACCCATGTTTGCTTATATCTTTTTTTAAAATTAGTTTGTTTCTCCATGATTAGCTTTTCCCGCCCTCTGTCATTACTGAGGCACTTCCCACTGATGGTTTTCGTTGTTGATTTTCATTTCTTCCTCGTGTAGTGTTTTGCTCAAGATGCTTTCCAATGCTGGTTTTCTGGCTGCAAATTCTTTTAGCTTTTGTTTATCATGAAATATTTTTATTTTGTTGTCTTACATTAAGCTTAATTTTGCTGGATACATTATTCTTGGTTGGCATCCATTGTCTTTCAGTGTTTGAAGTACGTTGTTCCAGGATCTTCTCACTTCCAGCATCTGTGATAGAAAAATCCATCGTTAACCTTTTTGGTTTACCCCTGATTGTAATCTGCCTCCTTTCTCTGGTAGCTTTTAATATTTTCTCTTTGTTTTGTATATTGGATATCTTCATAACAATGTGTCTTGGCATTGGTCTACTGTGATTTTGTGTGCTCAGTGTCCTGTAAGCATCTACAATTTGTTTATCTGTTTCCATTTTTATTTCTGGAAAGTTTTCTCTAATTATTTCATTCAGCAGGTTACTCATTCCCTTGGTTTGAATCTCTGTACCTTCCTCTTTCTGGATGACTCATTAGTTTGTTTTTTTTATTTTATCCCATATCTCTTGGATGTTTTCTCATAATTTTTTACAGCATTTCTTTCTTGGCTAGAGTTTTTTCAAGATGATATATTTTGTCTTCATTATCTGACATTCTGTCTTCTACTTGCTTCACTCTGTTAGTGATACTCTCAATTGAGTTTTTAATTTGGTTTATCATTTCCTTCATTTCTAGAATTATTGTTTGATTTTTCTAATAATCTCTATCTCCTGATAAAGATGCTTAATTTCTTATTTTATCTGTTTATGTAATTCATTTTCAATGCGTTCTTTCACTGTTTGTTTTTGTTGTCTCGTATCCTCTTTAAGGTTCCATTCCATCTGTCTAAGGTATTTCTTGAGTTCTTTATATGACCATTTTTCTGATGACTCTAGATGCTCTTGAATATTTAGGCTGTCCTTCATTGTTTGTACTTTTTTTCTTCCTTGCTTTTTTATGCTGCTCATGTTACTTCTTGTTCTGTTTGACTACTGAGTCACTGCTTACTCTTATAAATTTATTTGATGCTTGGAAGAAAAGATATTAGAAGGGAAGGGAAGAAGTCACTAAAGAGAATGAGAGTAGGCAGGTAGAATTCAAGGAAGGGGGTATAAGAAAATTGAAAAGAAATGAAAAGACAAAAGAAGAAAAATAGAAAATAAAGAAAGAAAATTTTAAGTAATAATGATGATTAAAAAATGAAAATTAAAATTTAAAATAATAATAATAATAATAATAATACAATAAAAAATTTTAAAAAATAAAAACATTAAAAAGTTAAAGAAAAACAACAAAAATGAAAATAAAAGAAAAAGAAAAACATACAAATAAAATAATAATAATAATACATGCAGTCCTAGAGTTCAATTAACTTCTCCTCCAGTAGGTGGAGCTGTGTGCACTGGGCCAAGCTTCTCCTCTCAATAAGTGGGAACCAATCACTGTGCAGCAGCTCTTCCTCCCAGACTGGGCGGGTCTCCAATCCTGAGTGCCTAGGGCCTTCTCTTGTGCTTCCTCAAGCCAGGCCCCGCTCACCTTTGACGCTCACCACAATACTGGTTACACGCCAGGCCTCTGCTCCTGGTAGCCCTGTTTTAATGAACGCCTGGGCACACTCTCCCTGTTTGCCTCCCTCAGACACTAATTTTGTAGAGCTTTGGCCTGAGAAACCCCAGCGAATTTTCTTGTCCTCCGGGAGCCATGCCCCCGGTAGGTGGTGTAAGAGACCTCAATTGTCAGCACTGGTGGGAGCGGTAGCCGGGAATTCCACGCCACGAGTCCCAAGCCAATCCTGATTCCCTAGGTATGGCTATCGCGCTCCTGGGAGAGCTGGGAGGGGCCATTACAGCAGAGCTGGGAAGGGCCCTTGAGGTTTCCCCGTGGTTTTGAGAGAGATGGCAATGGGATTACACACTTGTCGCGTTGGTTTCAATGAAGTTATCTCCTCCGCCTGTAATGTCAGTTCTCTGCCATGGTGGTGTCCCATTAAAATGGTGACCGTTCGTTCCCTTTGCTAGGTGACCAATGCAACGGGTGGGTCCTGACTATCTCTCCCAAGCCCCATTTCAATCCTGTGGCCACTGCCTATGAAGGCTCAGTTGTCTTTTAACTCTGTCAATTCAGAAAGCTCGGCCAGTTATTTCAGCGGGAATGTTAGTGCTGAGTCACAAAAACCAGAAGAATCTAAGCTTGAATGCAGCCAATCCGGGCTCTGTGTGTGTTCTTAGGGGCCCAGACTGTTCGCCCCAGATTCACAACAGGTCAACATTGCCTAGTGATTCTGAGCAAACAGCATTTAGACAGTTTAAGACTCACTATGCCCATGCAGCTGAAGAGATCATAGACTTGATTTCTCCATGCCTGCCTTCATAATGGATCTCCTGTATTGCTACTTTTTAATATCTGTGCATGTGCGTGTGTGTGTGTGTGTGTGTGTGTGTGTGTATATATATATATATATATATATATATATATATATATATATATATATATACTCTCCAGATTTTTCAAAATATGAAATATATGTGTCTTATTATACACTCCCTAAATTCATTCATATTCATATCTGTGGATTTATAATCAACTTTCCACAAGATTATTCTCAGAAATAATCATCCACCTGCAATACATATTGTTTCCTAGTACTGAAAACTAAATTCAGTGAATGGTGGATACAAACCCTAATATTTCTACAGTTACTTAGCCAGTTTAAAATGAATGCAAGCAGATTCCTAGGGGACATGATGTGTATTTTGACTTTCATTTTTATTCAACACTTGTACGTTACTATGTCTTCAGTTTATGCACATCATGGGATATATATTTCAGTCACAAATTAGAAAATTTATAGGCATTTGTTTAATGATCAATCACTTCCTGATTCAGAACACATGCATTCCTCCATGTTTCTTGACTGGTCTTTTCATGAGACTTCTTTCCAAACACATGATTTTCCTTTAACATCATCACTTATAAAGCAAAACTCAAACACCATTCATCATAAACCATAATCTTAATATTACCATTAGAAATATAACTGGTTGGAATGAATGATTGTATATCAATATAAGATTTCTTATATATTTTCACATATCAATTCAATCCATTATTTAAATTGGAATCAGTTATGTTATTTATTCATAGTATGGTCTATTCATGCATTATCTCTATATTCATAGAAACAGGTTACACCTCTTTGTGCCCCTAATACTAATGTATATGTCTTCAAATTATTGCTCCCAGAAATGGTGAAAGAAACACTCATGTCACCTGATCTACATATACATTTTATCACAGTAATATTCTGAACAGAAAAAAAATAAAATGTCACACTTATGATTGTACCAAAGCCTAAAAGGACAGTGAATGTTGATAACTAATAACATCCATGTCCAGGTTGCCTAATGCTCTCAAATGTCATTCCCATTCGTGACGACATATTTGTTTTTTCCTATGATTATATATTCAAACTCAAGTCTGTTGAAAATGTCTAATACTATCACTCACTTTATACTTTGCCTGATTTTGTAATGTCTCTATTGACACCTGCTTTCCTACATATTTTCCCCAGTTCATCATTTTGGCTGACTCTTCACATGTGCTGACATTTACATTCACTCTCTAAACAAAACCCTATTGCTAAAGAAGCTTTTTATTCCAAATCATATACTCACTCTTCTTCCTAAACCTACTGACTATCTTCCTAATCCTACCGACTATCCCTTTTTGACTGGATGTTCTCTTCTACATTCAATCATCCAAGGTACAAGGTCCTATGCCATTGTATTTCAATTTAACTGAGACAATTGTACAGAACATAATTCAACACTAAGTATCCAAACCAAGGGCCCAATGCCCTTCTGGGATTCAAATCTTTCTTAGATTCCCGTTTTCATACATATATTTCACCTATATATTCTTATAAATATAGCAGGTTCCCAATCACATTATTCATCCTGCAGAATGATTCCTAACCCAAATCGAAAATATTATTAACCCTAACCATACACTAACTTTGCAGGAGAGCAGAAACAGTGTGGGTATTAAACTACAGGAATCTAGGGGATCTTCACCTGCTGAGAAACTCAAATGTTCATGCAGAAATGATCCCTGGTGATGATGAAGGCAGCTATGAAGTACCTCAGAAAGCAAAAGTCATCTTCCAGGGCAATCATCCTGGTCAGGATGAAGGGTTGTGTCTGAATCAGTCTCTCTCTTCTTAATGTATAGAACATGGACCAAACCAGTCCTGTGTGGAAGCTGTTCCCGGGTGCTTATGGTTGATATAACATTCTAACTAGAGAAAGTGTCACATGAAAATCGGGGCAGCCTCCACCTCATGGTACTTTTGGAAGCAACTGTTAGGACAAAGTGGTTGCCAAGGCAGTGACATCATTCAGATCCTGAAGAAAGTGATCTCACCTCACTTCCTTGGTGAGGGAACTCTCTGAACTTGGGATCCAGGAACCCAGGCACCCAGAGACAGTCCCTGTTCTAGTCCCAGTGGTCTCACATGTTTGGAATTACCAAGGACAGAGTCAGTCTTTCTTGGTACCTACAGATGTGAGGATGGCCAAATGCCAGGAAACCTCTGAAGAGGGGCTTTTCCTGAGAAAGCAGGTAGTGTCTCACCGCTGACTCTTGAAAACTTCACAGAGTTGGCCAAGCAGACATGATCTGAGATAGGAGAGGTCATTTCAGGGGAACATAGTATGGCCCACCAGTCAGAGGACACTCCGGGGAGTCACAGACCTACTAGGGGGAAGGAGGTGCCTTTGTGGGTGTGGGTGTGAGTTTGTGGTTTTGTCTCATGTTCTGAGAATAGGTAGGAAAGGCGGTTTGTTTGGTATGGAGTGGAATATTTCTATTAAGTCCTTTGACAAGGCGAGTGTTTCTATGTGTGTGTATCCCACTGAGTCCATTGTTGTAGACATTAGAAAAGACAATGCATCAATGGATGTGTCCTGTCTAGTAGAAAGCTTCCCAGCATTCATCCTGCCCAATTCATGAGTGGACTCTGGCTTGCCTTATGGATGGGCAACACCTACAAGCTTCCTAATTTCATGTTTTCTCTCTCAATTCTGGCCACTCTCCAGAATAGTATCATGGTTTTGTGTCCAAGATTTGTACCACCTCCAAGATCTGTGACATGGCTATGTACTGGATAGCTGAAGGAAATGGCTAGCATCTCAGAAATCTCAGATATCTGTTGACCAGAAAAGTCTCAGTGGAGAAACCCTGCTTTGGTCCTTTTGCTTACCTATTGTTCTGTTGAATGTCAGAAAGTTTTTTGCCTCAAGCCACCACTTTGTGAAGCCTGAAGAAAACAGTTTTCAAATGGAAATGAATGGGCATCACCTGTGGCTCTTTGCTTAATTGCTTAGGATTGGGATATGTCTGAATCAGCCTGTTGGCCCTGTGTGAGGCTGTGGCTTAGATTCTCAGCACCGGATGGATCTAAAGATAGATGCCATGCATGCATCCAAAACCAAAATGGCAAAAAGATCAGATATTTTTGACGAACTCTCTTGCCTTCATCTGGTAGGTTCCTGATATCCATCAAGTGAGAATAGGGATTCTTTGGGTCAAATGAGTTCTTCAAAGCCCTGCAGAGGCTAGGCCATAGGTGCTTGATTTTCATGACTCCAATTCACTTAAAGAATCTAAACCCCAAAGCTAGAAGGCCTCAAGTTGGAGAAGCCAAGCAATATTAAAGGCAGGCCTATTTGATCACTCCTGGTTCACAGGAAGAGAGTCCAGGCCACCCTGACTTTAGGCAAATGCGGGGCAGGAAGCATATTTTGGACACTGTGGTGGGCTGCGTCCCTTATGGAAACCTCCAGCCAGAGGATATGATGAGTGTCTATATGGAAGAAGATGAGGACCATGTGAGAGTGTTTTGGTTTTAATTGTGGACATTTGTCTGGCGGTTGGAAGAGATCACTGGGTCCACCTAGGCTTGCACTCTGGTGTGATTCCCCTTAGAGACTGAGTTCTTTTACTGATCTCAGAGAATTATTGCCAGTAATTGTGTTGGAATTATAGATGGCCATGCATGAGAGTTGCCCTTGGAAAGTGACATCTAGGCCCACGTTGACTTTCCACAGAGCACAGGGAATCTCAGACAGGATAACACATGATATTATTCTTAAAGACTTGGCAGCCATATTTGAGAGTCAAAACACACATGGACCATACATTGTAGACCTCAATGGGCCTGGCTTAATCTGACTTTTGGCCACTTTTGGAAGCCTTGCCTGTAAGAATTCTCCAGAGTTTTCATTGAAATGAGCTTCCTCACCATTTAATGGTTTCTGAGTGAATTGAAATCCACAGTGCCTCCAACTTAATCCTTGAAAATTGGCTAGATCAATACCATGAAATTTTTGAAATTCCCATGACCGGGTAGCACTGGAGAACATTTGGATGTCCTGTTGCTGATCATGAGTATACAGGACAGTGCCTTGATTGACTGGGTTTTATGAAAATGGTGTAGAACAGAGATTCCAGTAAGTTGGATCCTGCTGAGTAGTTGTACTAGAGCAGTGTTGACAGGTGTGTGATAAAACATCTGTGGTGGGGGCATGTGGATCTGCCATTGGCTTCCAAATGGATTGTGACTGACATTTTGCAGTAAGTAGAACCTTATATGTAAAAGCATATTGTTATATGGAGAGGTTTCAGGGCAATGTTCAGAATCAGGTTGCTATGGTCAATGGGGCAAGCTATGTGGGATAGAAGCCTGGTTGGTGCATTCTCCTGCAGAACCCGACCCACCACACTAGACAGAACTCACTTCAGCACTGTGTCCCAGTTGAACCCTTGTATTTAATGAAGCAAATACCGAACTCCCAGTGCAGCAGCAAGAAACACCACGAAAGTGGAGGATGACCAAATGAATTTACAGTCCACACGGGGAGACACCTAGAATCCAGTGGCCACAGTGTACCTACAAATAGAAAATTCAGCACTGTTGCCTCATGTTCATTGGAAAGTAAGAAACCATGTCCTCCAGGTCACATAGATGCAGAACCAGATTTGATGGTCTCACTACATATGAAGCTAATGCTTCTGACAACAGCATATATTTCATTGCCCAAACTCAGAGGCAGTTTCTTCAGATGTTAGGCTGGCAGAACTTCATGTTTTTGGAGTGATTACCCTGTCCCTTACTTTTGGAAACTCCTGTACCACCTCCAAATTTGTGAACTTCTGAGCAATTACCATTCCACAAATGTATTCACAGATTTTCTAAATCTTCTCCTCTAATTGTGTCTTATGTAGGACGAAGGTAATGTCAAGGCATTGTTCTGAATGAGAGTGGAAAGATTTTTGTGTAGCACATATTTGCATACACATTGGATACTTTTTCCAATTTTCCATTCGAAATACTGAATCCCTGACACTAACACATACCCTACTAGACTTTGACTTCTTATCCTAATTTGATGGAGAATAATAACCCAAACAGAATACAAATACAAGAGGTTCACAGGAGGCATGGTGTATAATTGGACTTGCCTTTCGTATGATAAATGGTAGGAGTTATAAATCTAGCGAATTTTAATTGAAATAGTTCTCCATGTGTTTTAAAAGTTAACAAATACGTGAATAACTGTCTCCCTTTCTCTGTAGCCTATTCATCACATGTATTTTTATAAGCACATATAGAATTCTACCTGGTATCAGTCGTACATTTGATGAGGTGGCTGGCTTGGCAGATACAAATTGTGAGAAGTGATCACTCCTACTTAACGCTGTTGGAACTGAAAATTCAACATATGGGTGAGCTTTTAGTTGAACAACATAAATCCATGTACATTAAAATGAATATTTTTGGATCTGTGGATGATATATATTTCATGGTGAATTTCAATTCACATATATAATGCTACTTTTTAATGTCTGTGTATGTGTGTGTGTGTCTGTGTGTGTGTATATATATATATATATATATATATATATATATATATATATATATACATATATATATATTCACTCTCCAGATTTTTCAAAATATTTGGTATATTTTTCTTTTTATACCCTCCCTAAATTCATTCATATTCATGTATGTGGATTTATAATCAACTTTTCACAAGATTATTCTCAGAAATATTCCTCCACCTGAAATACATATTTTTTTCCTAGTACTGAAAACTAACTTTGGGGGATCACATGATGGCGGCGAATGGAGTGCATTACCCCCATGTACCGCGTCACTGTGCAGGAGAATGACGAGTTAGAACGGCTAAAACCTATCTTGTTAGGAATTTCCAGCAAATTTGGGGTGCTCCAAAACCTAGTGGACATATATCCATCTCACGAGGATCAGCTACGGGGGCTCAAACGCGAGTGATTTGTCCGCACGGAGGGTCATGCTGCTTCTTCAGCAAATTGCCCTGCAGCTAGAGTCTGTGGCGCGCACTGGGAAACGACGAGATAGCATCGCAAATATACAGTGGTGTGGATTCTATGGGCTCCTGCCAGCTATGCAATTACTGTGCTCAGAGCTGAATTCTGGAATTGAGACGGGGATGGATGCGGTCCAATTCCGTTCTCCATACCGGTCAGACAACAGAGGAAGCCAGCGTCCACCATCTTGAAGAGCTGACGTCACCATCCTGTTTTCGACTGATCGCAGCTCATTCAGCTATAGAACAGGTAATTTCAGGATGCCATTCACCTTTGTCTCGCAGACAAATTACTCAGGCTCAGTGCTAAAGAACCCGCAGAAACTGCGTCTTGGAGCCTGCTCCTATTAGAACATACACTGAGCCCAGAGCGGCAAAATTTGGCCTCCCCGAACTGATCTGGCTCAGGGCGAAAGAACCCGTGGAAACTGCTTTCCGGTCCGGGTCTTGCTGAATAATGTGGAGGTAAATATCAACCGAGCCTACATAGGCAGTGGCAACAGGATTGAGACGGGGCATGTGAGGGCCAGTCAGGACTCACCCATTGCTTTGGTCACCCAGCAAAGGGAACGAAATGCTGCCTTTTGCATGGGATACCAACATGGCAGAGATCTGATGTCATCAGAAAGCAGCGGAAGAGATAACTTTATTGATACCAGCAGTGACAGAAACAGTTAGTCTCCTGGTAAAGAAAGTGAGTCACAAACACCCGAGTCTCTCTCACTTTGTCATCATGCCAGAGGGGCAGAGCAGAGCCGCTGCCCGTGCCCGGAACAGGCCCAGCGACACACCTGCATGATAATCACTTCACCCCAATTGGAATAGAGGCAGAGCAGAGCTGCCACAGGTGCCCAGAACAGGCCCAGTGACCAGTAGGCGTGGTTGTCACGTCACCTCAATTGGAGTAGTTGCAGAGCAGAGCCTTCTCCCGTGCCTAGTACAATCCAAGTGGCCCACCGGCATTGTAGTCACGTCACCCCAATAGGAGTAGGGGCAGAGCAGAGTCTTTGCCCGTGCCCGGAACAGGCCCAGCAACCTGCCAGCTTGGAAGTCACGACACCCCAATTAGAGTAGCGGCAGAGCAGAGCCATCACCCTCGCCCTCAAGGTAGACAAATCTGCACCCGACCAGCAGAAGATGCCCAGTGGCCTGCCAGCGCGGCAGACACTTCACCCCATTTGGAGTAGGGGCAGATCAGATACATCACCCATGCCCGCAAGGTAGGCAGACCTGCGACCGACCGCAGAACAGGCCCACCCACCCGCCGGCGTGGTAGTCACGTCACCCCAATTGGAGTAGGGGCAGAGCAGAGCCGCCGCCCGCGCCTCCAAGGTAGGCAGACCTGCGACCGATCGGCAGAACACCCCAGGGGTCCACGGGTGTGGTAGACACGTCACACCAATTGGAGGAGGGGCTGAGCAGAGCCGCCTCCCGTGCCTGCATGATAGGCAGACCTGCGACCGATCAGGAGAACAGGCCCAGTGGCCCATCAGCGTGGTAGATAGATCACCCCAATTGGAGGAGCAGCACAGCCACCCCCCACCCCTGCAAGGAAGACTTTTCAAATATACAAGAGTAATATAAATATATAGGGGGAAAATTTCAAAATCACAACATTTTCACCAAGCAGAAAGAAACGCGAGTCATATGAAAAGACAAAGAAAAAAGGACCACAAGCAATGCAGGTTAACACAACTTTAGAAGAGGTAATAGCTGCAGCAGATGGAATGTCAGATAAAGAACTCAGGATATACATGCTTCAGATGATCTGGAGTCTCAAGGAAGACATTAGACAGCAAAATCAGACAATGAAAGATCACTTCGACAATGAATTACACAAACAAATCCAAGAAGCAAAAGATCAATTATACAGGGAGATAGAAGTTGTAAAAAATAACAAACAGAAATCCTAGAAATGCAGGAAGCAATAAACCAACTTAAAAACTCAATTGAGAATACTACCATCAGAGTAGAACACTTAGAAGATAGAACATCAGACAATGAAGAAAAGTATTTCAACTTGAAAAGAACATAGACAGCTCAGCAAGACTGTTAAGAAACCATGAACAGAACATCCGAGAAATATGGGATAACATAAAGAGACCAAACTTAAGAGTCATTTGGATACAGGAAGGTATAGAGGTCCAAACCAAAAGAATGAGCAATGTAATCAATGAAATAATATGAGAAAACTTCCCAGACTTGAAGAATGAGACAGACTCCCAAGTCCTAGAAGCCAACAGGATGCCGAATGTGCAAAATCATAAGAGATTCACACCTAGACACATTATAATGAAGATACCCAACGTACAGAATAAAGAGAGAATTTTAAAAGCTACAAGAGAAAGGAAGCAGATTACATTTAGGGATAAACCAATCAGGATAACAGCTGATATTTCAACACAGACTCTGAAAGTTAGAAAATCCTAGAAATATATGTTTTTGTCAGGAGCTTTAGCTTCATTTCTAGTGAAAGCATCAAAGCTGTGTCTGCATCTATGTAACCTGGAGGACATGGTTTCTTATTTTCCAAAAGACATGAGGCGGCAGTGCTGAATTCACTCTTTGTAGGTAAACTGTGGCCACTTAAGGCTAAGTGTCTCCCCGTGTGGACTGTGAAGCCATTTGATCATCCTCCACTTTTCATGGTGTTTCTTGCCACTGCACTGGGAGTTTGGTATTTGTTTCACTAAATAAAACGAGTTCAACTGAGACCCAGTGCTGGAGGGAATTCTGTCATGTGTGGTGGGTCAGGGTCTGCAGGAGAATTCACCAACCAGGATTCTATCCCACATAGATTGCCCCCTTGACCATAGCAACCTGATTCTGAACATTGCCCTGAAATCTCCATATAAAAAGATGCCTTTACATTGAGAGGTTTCAGACATATAAGGTTCTGCTGGATGCACCATGTCAGTCTCAAGCCCTTTGGAAGCAATGGCAGATCCACATGGCCCCACAAGAGATGTTTTATCGCACACCTGCACACCACCGCTCTAGGCCCACTATTAAGTAGGCTACAAGTTACTGGCATTTCTGTTCTACACCATTTTCATGAAACCCAGACAATCAAGGCACTGTCTGGTACACTCATGATGAGCAAAAGAACATCAAAGGTTCTCCAGTGCCACCTGGTCATTGGAATGGCAAAAATTTCATGGTATTTTTGTAGCCACTTTTCAAAGATGAAGTTGTAAGTGCTGTTGGTTTCAATTCATTCAGGAACCATTAAATGATGAGCAAGCTCATTTCAATAAAAGCTCTGGAGAACTCTCAAAGGCAATTTTTCCCAAGGAGTGGGCTAGATCTCAGTTTACAAAGGCGAATCTCATTAGTGGCCTATTCCACTGCCACACAAATGACCGCAATTGAAACCAAAACACTCCCACATGACCCTCATCTTCTGCCATAGAGACACTCATCATAACCTCTTGCTGCAGGTTTCCATGAGGGGTGAAGCCCAAGACAGTGTCCAAAATAAGCTCACTTACCCCTCAATTGCCTAAAGTCAGGGTGGCCTGGACACCCTTCGTGTGGACCAGGAGTGATCAAATAGGCCTGCCCTTAATACTGCTCTGCTTCTCCATTTTGACTCTTACTGATTATTGAGTATAAATTCTTTGTGTGAATTGGAGTCATGAGAAAATCCAAGCACCTATGCATTAGCCTCTGCAGGGCTTTGAAGAACTCATTTGACCCAAATGATATCTATTGTCACTTGATAGAGGTCAGGACTTACAGAGGAAGGCAAGAGACTTCATCCACATTGACTGCTTATTTGGCCATTTTGGTTTTGGATTCAGAGGTGGGATCTTTCTGTAGATCCATCAGGTGCCGAGATTCTAAGCCCCAGCCTCACATAGGGCCAAGGGGCTGATTCAGACACATCCCTTTTTAAGCAATTAAGCAAAGAGCCACAGGTGATGCCCATTCATTTTCATTTGAAAACTGTTTTCTTCAGGCTTTACAAAGTGGTTGCCTGAGGCAAAGAAATTCCTGACATTCAGGGCAACAGAACAATAGGTTAGCAAAAGGCCCAAAGCAGGGTTTCTCCACTGAGACTTTACTGGTCACACTGATATCTGAGTTTTCTGAGATGCTCCCATTGCCTTCAGCTATCCAGTACATGGCCATGTAACAAAGCTTGGAGGCGGTACATATCTTGGACACCAAACCATGAGACTATTCCGGAGAGTGGCCAGAATTCAGGAAGAAAACTGGAGCTTAGAAAGATAGTAGGTGTTGTCCATTCATAAGGCAAGCTGCAGTCCATTCATCAATTGCGCAGGATAAATGCTGGGAAGCTTTCTACTAGACAGGACACTTCCATTGATGCATTCTCTTTTCAAATGTCAACAACCACGGACACAGTGGGATACACTTTTAGAAACCCTCGCCATGTCAAACGACTTTCTAGAAACAATCCGCTCAAAAACAAACAATCCACCATTCCTACCTATTCTCAGAACATGAGAAAAAACCACAAACTCACACCCACACCCACAAAGCACCTCCTTCCCAGAAGTAGGTCTTTGATTATCCGGAGTTTCCTCTGACTGGTGGGCCATACTATGTTCGCCCGAAATGGCCTGTACTTTCTCAGATCTGGTGTCTTTGCCAGAACAACTACTTGCTTTCTCAGGAAACACCCGTCTTCATAGCTTTCCTGGCATTTGGCCATCCTCACATCAGTTGGTACCAATAAAGACTGACTCTGTCCTTGGTAAATACAATCAAGTGTTCCAACTGGGACTGGGACTAGCTCTGGGGGCCGAGCTTCCTGGTTCCCAAGTTCAGAGAGTTCCATTACAAAGGAAGTGAGGTGAGGTCACTTTTTTTCAGGAACTGAATGAGGTCACTGCCTTGGCAACCACTTTGCTCTAACAGTTGCTTCCAAGGGTCCCATGAGATGGATGCTGCCCCAATTCCTGTGACATTTTCACAAGTTTGAATGGTATATCAACCATAGCCACCCAGGAACAGCTCTCCACACAGGCTTGATTTGGTCCATCTTCTCTACATTAAGAAGAGAGAGGCTGATTCAGACACAACCCTTCATCCTGACCAGGCTGTTTGCCATGGAAGATGACCTTTGCTCTCTCAAGTTCTTCATACCTGCCTACATGATTTCCAGGGATAATTTCTGCATGAACCTTTGAGGTTCTAAGTAGGTGAAAGATCCCCTCCATCCCTGCATTGTAAGACCAACTCTGTTCCAGCTCTTCTGTAATGTTAGATTGAGGGAACAGTGTATGGTTAGGCTTAATAACCAGTTCGATTTGGGTTAGGAATCATTCTACAGGATGTATAATGGAATTGGGTAACTGCGATACTTACAAGAATATATAGGTGAAATATAAGTATGAAAACAGAAATCTAGGTAAGATTTGAAGTCCAGAAAGTCATTGGGTCCTTGATAGGATTACTTAGCTTGAATTACGTTCTGCACAGATATCTCAGATAAATTGATATACAATGGCATAGGAACTTGTACTTTGGATGATTGAATGTAGAAGAGAACATCCCCTCAAACAGAGATAGTCAGTAGGATCAGGAAGATAATCGGTAAGTATCAGAAGAACAATGAGTATAGGATTTGGACCAAAAGTTATTTAGCAATAGGGTTCCGGTTAGAGAGTGAATTTCAATAACAGCACATGTGAAGGGTCTCTAACAATGATGAAGTGGGGAAAATATGTAGGAATGCAGATATCAATAGAGACATTAGGAAATCAGGCAAAGTATAAAGTGAGTGATAGAACTAGATATTTTCAACAGGGTTGAGGTTGAACATATAATCTTAGGAAGAAACAAATATGTAGTCACCAATAGGATTGACATTTGAGAGCATAAGGCACCCTGGACATGGATGTTTTTAGTAATCCA
Source organism: Callospermophilus lateralis (assembly GCF_048772815.1). Classification (NCBI taxonomy): domain Eukaryota; kingdom Metazoa; phylum Chordata; class Mammalia; order Rodentia; family Sciuridae; genus Callospermophilus; species Callospermophilus lateralis. Next base: position 5,066,899 of record NC_135317.1, read on the forward strand.
TGTTCACTTTCTATTTAGGATTTGGTAGAAACATAAGTGTGACCTTTGAATTTTGTGTCCAGAATATTACTGTGATGAAATGTATATATAGATCGGGTGACATAAGTATTTCTTCCACCATTTTTGGGAGCAATATTTTGAAGACTTATAAATTAGTATTTGGGGTACACACAGGTGTACCCGGTGTCTATGAATATAGAGATAATGCATGAATAGACCAACTGGGAATAAGTAATATAACTGGTTACACTTTAAATGGTGGATTGAATTGATATCTGAAAATATTAAAAATCTTATATTGATATACAATCATTCATTCCAAAAAGTTATACATCAATGTTAATATTAGGGTTATGGTTTATCATGAAGGGTGTGTGAGTTTTGCTTCAATGTGATTATGAAAATCAAAAATAATGTGTTTGGAAAAAAGAATCTTGAGAAGACCAGTCAAGAAATATGGAAGAATACATGTGTTCTAAAGTAGGAAGTGATTGAAAGTGAAAAAATGCCTATAATTTTGTGATCTTTTGATGAAATATATATCCTATGATGTGGATAAACTGAAGAAATAGTAATGTACCAGTGTTGAATTAAAATGAACATCAAAATACACTTCATGTTCCATATGAATCTTCTTGCATTGAGGATAAACTGGGTCAGTTACTCTAGATATATTAGGATTTGTATGCAACATTCACTGAAGTTAGTTTTCAGTACTAAAAACAAAAAAGTATTTCAGGTGGATGAATATTTCTGAGAATAATATTTAGAAAAGATGATCATAAATCCACATACATGAATATGAATGAATTAAGGGAGTGTATATTAAGATACAAATATTTCATATTTTGAAAAATCTGGAGAATGTTTGTATATATACACACACATACATATATACAAAAAACACACACATTAAAAACTAGCAATATATATGCTATTCGAAATTCATCATGAAATATATGTCATTCACAGATCTAAAAATATTCATTTTACTGAACATGGATTTATGTATAATGTTGTAAAACTAGGAAGCTCACCCATTGGTTATATTTTCAGTTCCAACAGCCTTTAGGAGGAGTGATCTTCTCTCACAATGTGTATCTGCCTAGTCGTTCACCTCACAAGAATGTAGGTGTGGTACCAGGTAGGATTCTATATGTGTTTATTGCTGTTGCATTGGGAGTTTAGTAATTGCTTCATGGAATCCAAGGAGTTCAACTGGGACACAGTGCTGGAGCGAGTTCTGTCAGGCGTGGTGGGTATGCAGGAGAATGCACCAACCAGGCTTCTATCCCACATAGCTTGCCCCCTTAAACATAGCAACCTGATTGTAAACATTGCCCTGAAACGTCACCATATAACAAGATTTCTTTGCATAGGAGGGTCTGCTGACTGGACCATGTCAGTCACAAACCATTTGGAAGCCAATGGCAGATCCATGTGGCCCCACCACAGATGTTTTTTCACACACCTGCCAACCACTACTCTAGGATAACTACTCAGCAGGCTCCAACTTATTTTCATGAAACCCAATCAATCAAGGCACTGTCTGGTACACTCATGATCAGCAACAGAATATCCAATGGCTCTCCATTGCCACCTGGTCATGGGAAATTGAAAATTTTCTTGGTATTTATCTAGCCATTTTTCACGGATGAAGTTGGATGCACTGTGGGTTTCAATTCATTTAGGAACCATTAAATGTTGAGGAAGTTCATTTCAATGTAAGTTCTGGAGAATTCTCACAGGCAAGGCTTTCCAAAGAGTGGCCAAAAGGTCACATGAAGCCAGGGCCATTGAGGTCTAAAATGTGATGTCATTGTCTGTTTTGACTCTCAACAATGGCTTCCAAGTCTTTCAGAATAAAATCATTTGATATCCTGGTTGAGATCAGAGTGCCCTGTGGAAAGCTACCCTGGGCCTTGATCTCAGTTTCCAAGGATGACTCTCATGCGTGGCTTCCTCAAATCCCAACACAATTCATAGCAATACTTCTCTGAGGTGAGTTCCAGAACTCAGTCTCTAAGGGGAATCACACCAGAGTTCAAGCCCAGGTGGACCCAGTCATCTCTTCCAACTGCCACACAAATGACCGCAATAAAACCGAAATTCTCCCACATGGTCCTCATCTTCTTCCATATTGACACTCATCATAACCTCTGGCTGGAGGTGTCCATGAGGGACGCAGCCCAAGACAGTGTCCAAAATAAGCTCCGTTGCTCCTCATTTGCCTAAATTCAGGTGGCCTGGACACCCTTCCTTTGTACCAGGAGTGATCAAAAAGGCCTGCCCGTCATACTGCTCCACTTTTCCCATTTGAGGCCTATTGAGTGTCAGTTAAAGATACTTTATGTGAATTGGAGTGATGAGAAAACCTAAGCACCTACGGGATAGCCTCAGAAGGGCTTTGACGAACTCATCTGACCAAAATGATCCCTATTCTCACTTGATGGAATTCAGGAACCTTACAGAGGAAGGCAAAAGACTTCATCCACAATTACAGCTCTTTTTGCCATTTTTGATTTGGATGCACACATGGGATCTTTCTTTAGATCCATCAGGTGCTGAGAATCTAAGTCAAAGAATCACACTGGGCCAAGAGGCTGATTCAGACACAACTCTTTCCAAATCAATTAAGGAAAGAGCCAAAGGTGAAGCCTATTTATTTCCATTTGAAAACTATTTTCTTCAGGATTCACAAAGGGGTGGTGTGAGACAAAGACTTCCTGACTCTCAGGGCAACAGAACAATAGGTAAGCAAATGGCACAAAGCAGGGTTTCTCCACTGAGACTTTCCTGGTCAACTGATATCTGAGTTTTCTCAGATGCTCGTCATTTCCTTCAGCTATCCAGAACATTGCCTTGTCACAGAACTTGGGGGTGGTACATAACTTAGACACAAAACCATGAGCCTATTCTTGAGAGTGTCCAGAATTCTGGAAGAAAAGAGCAACTTAGGAAGGTAGCAGGTGTTGCCCATTAATAAAGCAATCCACAGTCCATTCATAAAATGGGCAGGATGAATGCTGGGAAGCTTTCTACTAGACAGGACATATCCATTGATGCATTCTCTTTTCTAATGTCTACAACCACGGACACAGTGTGATACACAGACCCAGAAACACTTGCCTTGTCAAACGACTTACTAAAAACAGTTCACTCCAAACCAAACAAACTGACTTTCCTTCCTGTTCTCAGAACATGAGACAAAACCACATACCCACACCCACACTGACAATGACACCTTCTTCCCCCAAATAGGTATGAGACTATCCGGAGTATCCTCTGACTGGTGGGCCATACTATGTTCCCCCGAAATGTCCTGTCCTCTCTCAGATCTGGTCTCCTTGGCCAACTCTGTGAAGTTGTCAGGAGCCAGGAGTGAGCCACTACCTGCTTTTCCAGGAAAAGCCCCTCTTCCGAGCTTTCCAGGCATTTGGCCTCCTCACCTTAGTAGGTACCAAGAAAGACTGATTCTGTCCTTCGTAAATCCAAACAAGTGAGACCACTGGGACTGGGACTGGGACTGGATATGGGTGCCTGGCGTCCTGGATCCCATGTTCAGAGAGTTCCATCAATAAGGAAGTGAGTTGAGGTCACTTCCTTCAGGAACTGAATGAGATCACTGCCTCGGCAACCACTTTGTCCTAAGATTTTCTTCAAACGGTCCCATGAGATGGAGGCTGCTCCTACTTTCTTTGACACTTTCACAAGTTAGAATGGTATATCAACCATAGGTAACCAGGAACAGCTCTCAACACAGTCTTGGTTTGGTCCATCTTCTCTACATTAAGATGAGAGAGGCTGATTCAGAAGCATCCCTGTATCCTGACCAGGTTGTTTGCGATGGAAGATGACTTTTGCTCTCTCAGGTCCTTCATACCTGCCTACATCTTCTCCAGGGATCATTTCTCCATGGCGCTTTGAGGGTCGCAGCAGATGGAAGATCCACTACATTCCTGTATTGTAAGATCAACACTGTCCCTGCTCTTCTGTAAACATGTTATTAACACAAACAGTGTATGGTTAGTGTTAATAACATGTTCCATTTGGGTTAGGAATTATTCTGCTGCATGAATAATGGTATTGGAAACTTGTGATTATTTTAAAAATATAGAGATAAAATATATGTATGAAAAAAGAAATCTAAGTAAGATTTGAAGCCCAGAAGGGCATTGGGCCCTTGATTGTGATACTTAGCGTTGAATTACATTCTGCACCGATGTCTCAGATAAATCAATATACAATAGCATAAGACCTTGTACCTTGAATGATTGAATGTAGAAGAGAACATCCAGTCAAAAAGGGATTCTCGGTAGGATTAAGAAGATAGTTAGTATGTTTAGGAAGAAGAGTGAGTATAGGATTTGGAACAAAAGTTCTTTAGCAATAGGTTATTTATTAGAGTGTGAATGTAAATGTCAGCACATGTGAAGAGTCAGTCACAATGATGAACTGGGGAATATATGTAGGAAAGCAGATAGCAATAGAGACATTATGAAATCAGGCAAAGTATAAAGTGAGGGATAGGATTAGACATTTTCAATTGGGTTGAGTTTGAGTATATAATTTTAAGAAGAAACACATATGTAGTCACCAATAGGATTGACATTTGAGAGCATTAGGGAACCTGGACATGGATGTTTTTAGTAATCCATGTTTTCTTTCCATTTGGGCTTTTATACAATCATAAGTGTGACCATTGCATTTTGTGTCCAGAATATTTCTGTGATTAAATGTATTTGAAGATCAGGTGACATGAGTCCACTTCCACCATTTCAGGGAGTAATATTTTGAAGACGTATAAATTAGTATTGGGGGTACAAAGAGGTGTACACTGCGTCTATGAATATAGAGATAATGCATGAATAGATGATAGTGTGAATAAATAATATAACTGGTTCCACTTTAAATAATGGATATAATTGATATCTGAAAAGATATAAGAAATCTTATATTGACATACAATCATTCATTCAAACCAGTTATACATCTAATGGTAATATCAGAGTGAAAGTTAATATGAATGGTATGTGAGTTTTGCTTCAAAAGTGATTATGGAAATCAAAATTAATGTGTTTGGTATGAAATCTCATAAAAAGACCAGTCAAGAAACTTAGAGGAATACATGTGTTCTGAAGTAGGAAGTGATTGCAAGTGAAACAAATGCCTATAAATTTTTGAACTTGTGGATGAAATGATATATCCTATGATGTTCATAAACTGAAAAAATAATAATGTACCAATATTGAATAAAAATGAACTTCAAAATACACATCATGTCCCGTAGGATTCTACTTGCATTGATGTTAAACTGATTCAGTTACTGTAGAAATATTAGGATTTGTAAGCTCCATTCACTGAAGTTAGTTTTCAGTACTAGGAAATAAATATGTATTTCAGGCGGATGAATATTTCTGAGAATTACCTTGTGAAAAGTTGATTATAAACCACATATAGGAACATGAGTGAATTTAGGGAGTGTATAATAAGACACATATATTTCATATTTTGAAAAATCTGGACAGTATATATATATATATATATATATATAGATATAGATATAGATATAGATATAGATATAGATATAGATATAGATATAGATATATAGATAGATAGATAGACACACACAGACATTATAATGTAGCAATATATATGCTAATTGAAATTCACCGTGAAATACATATCATCCACATATCCAAAAATATTCATTTTACTGAACATCAATTTATATATAATGTTGTTCATCTAGGAAATTCACCAATAGGTTTAATTTTCAGTTCCATCATTATTATTGGGGAGTGATATCTTATCACAATATGTATCTTTCAAAATCAGCGAGCTTACAAAAATGTACTTGTGATACCAGGTAGGATTCTAAATATGCATAAAAAATACATGTGATGAATAGGCTACAGAGAATGGGAGAATGAAATTTACATATGTATTAACTTTAAAAACTCATGGAGAACTATTACAATGAAAAGTTGACTAGATTTATAACACATACCCTTGATAAAGCAGAAGGGAAATCCAAGTATACACCATGCCTCCTATGAACGGCCTATATTTCTATTGTGTTAGGTTTCTTGTTCTCCATCATATTAGGATTAGTAGTCAGAGTCTTGTAGGTTATGGGTTAATGTCAGGGATTCAGTATTTCAAATGGAAAATATGAAAATGAATCTAATGTGTATGCAAATATGTGCTACACAAAAATCATCCCACTCTCATCCAGAACAATGCCTTGACATAACCTTCGCCCCAATTAAGACATAATTAGTGGAGAAGAGTTAGAAAATCTGTGAATACATATGTGGAAATGAAGATGCTCAGGAGTTCACAGCCTTGGAGGCGGTAGAGGAATTTCCAAAAGTATGGGATAGGGTAAATACTCCACAAATATGGAGTTCTGCTGGCCTAATGACTCTTTGAGAAACTGTCTTTGAGGTTGGGCCCTTGTAATATATGTTGTTGTCAGGAGCTTCAGCTTCCTTTGTAGTGAGACAATCAAAGCTGGATCTGCATATATGTGACCTGAAGGACATGGTTTCTTATTTTCTAGTGAACATGAGGCTGCAGTTCTGAATTCCCTCATTGTAGGTAAACTGTGGCCACTGGGAGCTAAGTGTCTCCTTGTGTGGACTGGGAAGCCATTTGGTCATCCTCCACTTTTCCTGGTGATTCTTACTGCTTCACTGGGAGTTTGGTGTTAGCATCAGTAAATACCATGAGTTCAATGGGGACACAGTGCTGGAGGGAGTACTCTCACGTGTGGTGCGTCAGGGTGTGCAGGAGAACGCCCCAACCAGGCTTCTATTCAACAAAGCTTGCCTCCTTGTCTGTAGCAACCCAATTCTGAACATTGCCCTAAAACCTCTCAATGTAACAAGATGCCTTTACATATAAGGGTCTGCTGGCTGCACCATGTCAGTCACAAGGCATTTGGAAGCCAATGGCAGATCCATGTGGCCCCATCACAGATGTTTTATCATACACCTGCAAACCACTGCTCTAGGCCCATACTAAGCAGGTTCCAACGTACTGGCACCTTTGTTCTACACCATTTTCATGAAACCCAGTAAATCAAGGCACTGTCTGGTATACTCATGATCAGCAACAGAACATCCAAAGATTCTCCAGTGCCACCTGCTCTTGGGAATTTCAAATATTCCATGGTATTTATCTAGCCATTTTTCAAGGATGAAGTTGGTGTCACTGTGGGTTTCAATTTATTCAGGAACCATTAAATGGTGAGGAAGCTCATTTCAATGAAAGCTCAGGAGAACTCTCACAGGCAAGTTTTCTCAAAGAGTGGCCAAAAGGTCAAATGAAGCCTGGCCCATTGAGGTCTACAATGTGAGTTCCATGTGTGATTTGACTCTCAAGTATGGCTGCAAAGTTTTTCAGAATGAAATCATGTGATATCCTAGCTGAGATTCCCAGTGCTCTGTGGAAAGCCATCCTGGGCCTAAATCTCATTCTCCAAGGGCAACTCTCATGCATGGCCTTCTAAAATCCCAACAGAATTCATGGTAATACTTCTCTGAGTTCAGTTCCAAAACTCAGGCTCTAAGGGAAATCACACCATAGTTCAAGCCCAGGTTGACCCAGGAATCTCTTCCTACTGCCACACAACTGACCACAATTAATACCAAAACACTCCCACATGGCCCTCATCTTCTTTTATATAGACACTCATCATAACCCCTGGGTTGAGGTTTCCATGAGGGGTGCATACCAAGACAGTGTCCAAAATAATCTCCCTTGCCTCTAATTTGCCTAAAGTCAGGGTGGCCTGGAAACCCCTCCTGTTAAACAGGAATGATCAAATAGGCCTGCCATTAATACTGATCTACTTCTCCAAATAATCACACTGGGCCAAGAGGCTGATTCAGACACATCTCTTTACAAAGCAGTAAAACAAAGAGCCACAGGTGATGCCTATTCATTTCCATTTGAAAACTCTTTTCTTCAGGATTCACAAAGGGGTGGCCTAAGGCAAAGACCTTCTAGATATTCACAGCACCAGAACCATAGGTAAGCAAAATTCCCAAAGCAGGGTTTCTCCACATAGGCTTTACTGTTCACACTGATATCTGAGTTTCCTGAGATGCTCCCATTTTTTTCAGCTCTCCAGTACATGGCCATGTCACAGAGCTTGGAGGTGGTACGTATCTTGGACAGACAACCATAAGCCTATTTCGGAGAGTGGCCAGAATTCAGGAATAAAACAGGAAATTAGGAAGATAGTCATTGCTACCCATCCATAAGGAAAGCTGCAGTCCAATCATAAATTGGGCAGTATGAATTCTGGGAAGCATTATACTAGACAGGACACATTCATTTGATGCATTATGTTTTCTAATGTCTACAACTACAAACACAGTGGGATACATAGACATAGAAACACTTGCCTTGTCAAACGACTTACTAGAAACAGTCCACTTCAAATCAAACAAACTGCCTTTCCTACCAATTCTCAGAACATGAGACAAAACAACAAACTCACACCCACAACAACATAGGACTTTCTTCCCACAAGTAGGTCTTTGACTCTCCGGAATTTCCTCTGACTGTTGTACCATACTATGTTCCCCCAAAATGCCCTGTACTGTCTCAGATCTGGACTCCTTGGCCAACTCTTTGAAGTTGTCAGGAGCCAGCTTTGAGCCACTACCTTCTTTCTCAGGAAAGGCCACTCTCCAAAGCTCTCCTGGCATTTGGCCATTCTCAAATCAGTTGGTACCAAGAAAGACTGATTCTGTCCTTGGTAAAACAAAACAAGTTAGCCCACTGGGACTGGGTCTGGGACTGGTTCTGTGTGCCTGGCTTCCGGGATTCCAAGTTCAGAGTGTTCCAAGACCAAGGAAGTGAGATAGGTCACTTCCGTTCGGAACTGAATGAGGTCACTGGTTTGGCAACCACTTTGTCCTAACAATTCTTTCAAAGGGTCCCATGAGATGGAGGCTGTCCCTACTTTCTGTGACACTTTCACAACTTAGAACGGTATATCAACCGTAGGCACCCGGGAACAGCTCTCACACAGACCTGGTTTGGTCCATCTTCTCTACATTAAGAAGAGAGAGGCTGATTCATACACATCCCTTCATCCTAACCAGGTTGTTTGCCTTACAAGATGACTTTTGCCCTCTCAGGTCCTTTATAGCTGCCTTCATCTTCCCCAGGGATAATTTCTGCATTGACCTTTGAGGTTCTCAGCGGGTGGAAGGTCCCCTTTATTCCTCTATATTAAGACCAACTCTGTCCCTGTTCTTCTATAAAGTTAGATTGAGGGAACAATGTATGGTTAGTGTTAATAACATGTTCGATTTGAGTTAGGAATCATTCTGCTGGATGAATAATGGTATTGAAAACCTGGGATATTTATAAGAATATAGATGAGAAATATAAGTATGAAAACAGAAATCTAGGTAAGATTTTAAGACCAGAAGGGCATTGGGCCCTTGATTGGAATACTTAGCGTTGAAATTCGTTTGCACAGATGTCTCAGATAAATCAATATACAATGGCATATCACCTTGTACCCTGGATGATTGAATGTAGAAGAGTTTTTCCAGTCAAAAATTGATAGATGTTAGGATTAGGAAGATAGTCGGTCTGTTTCAGAAGAAGAGTGAGTATAGGATTTTGACCCAAAGTTCAATAGCCCTAGGTTTTCGGTTAGAGAGTGAATGTAAATTTCAGCACATGTGGAGAGTCAGTCACAATGATGAACTGGGAAAATTATGTAGGAAATCAGATATCAATACACACATTATGAAATCAGGCAAAGTATAAAGTGAATGATAGAATTAGACATTATCAACAAGGTTGAGTTTCAATATATAATCTTAGGAAGAAACAAATATGTAGTAACCAATATGATTGACATTGGAGAGCATTAGGCAACATGGACATGGATGTTTTTAGTAATCCAGGATCACTTTCCATCTAGGATTTGCTACAATCAGAAGTGTGACCTTTGCATTTTGTGATCAGAATATTACTGTGATAAAATGTATATGTAGATCAGTTGACATGAGTATTTCTTCTAACATTTCTGGGAGCAATATTTTGAAGAGGTATAAATTAGTATTGGAGGTACACAGAGTTGTACCCTGTGTCTATGAATGTAGAAGAAATGCATGAATTGACAATACTGTGAATAAATAATATACTGTTTCCACTTTAAATCATGGATTGAATTGACATCTGAAAATATGTAAGAAATTTTATATTGATATACAATCATTCATTCCAACGAGTTATACATCTAATGGTAATATTAGGGTTCTGTTTTATCATGAAGGGTGTGTGAGTTTAGCTTCAAAAGTGATTATGGAAATGGGAAATAATGTGGTTGGAAAGAAATCTCATGAAAAGATGAGTCAAGAAATATAGAGAAATTCATATGTTCTGAAGCAGGATTTGATTGTAAGTATAAAAAAAGCCTATAAATTTCCTAACTTGTGGATGAAATATATATCCTATGATGTGCAAAAACTGAAAAAAATAGTAATGCACCAGTGTTGAATGAAAATGAACATCAAAATACACATCATATCCCATAGGAATCTACTTGCATTGATGCTAAACTGGGTCAGTTACTGTAGAAATATTATGATTTGTATGCACTATTCACTGAAGTTAGTTTTCAGTACTATGAAACGAATACGTATTTCAAGTGGATGAATTTTTATGAGAATAATCTTGTGAAATGTTGACTATAAATTTACATATATGAACATGAATGAATTTAGGGAGTGTATAATAAGAAACATATATTTCATATTTCAAAAAATCTTGAGAGTGTATATATATATATAGATATGTGTGTGTGCATTTATGTGTATATATATACACACACACACACACACAGACACTAAAATGTATCAATATACATGCCAATCGAAATTCACTATGAAACATATATCATCCACAGATTCAAAAATAATCATTTTACTGAACATGGAATTATGTATAATATTGTTCAACTAGGAAGTTCACCCATAGGTTGAATTTTCAGTTCCAACAGCGTTTAGGAGGAGTGATCTCTTCCCACGATTTGTATCTCCCAAGACAGCCAAACTCACAAGGATGTACGTGTGATACCAGTTATGTTTCTATATTTGCATATAAAAATACATGTGCTGAACAGGCTACAGAGAAAGGGAGACAGGAATTCACATATTTATTAACTTAAAAACACATGGAGATCTATTTCAATTAAAAATTGACTAGATTTATAACACCTACACTTTATCATGCAAAAGGAAATTCCAACTATACACCATGCCTTCTCTGAACTGCTTTCATTTCCATTCTGTTTGGTTATTTTTGTCCATCATTTTACGATTAGTAGTCAGAGTCTATTAGGGTATGGGTTAGTGTCAGGAATTCAGTAATTCGAATGGAAAATAGGAAAATGAATCCAATGTGTATGCAAATATGTGCTACACAAAAATATTCCCACTCTCATCCAGAACATTGCCTTTACATTACCTTTGCCCCAAATAAGACATGATTAGAGAAGAAGAGTTAGGAAATCTGTGAATACATATCTGAAATGGAAAATATTCAGGAGTTCACAATCTTGGATGTGGTAGAGGAGTTTCCAAAAGTAAGGGACAGGGTAAACACTCCACAAACATGGAGCTAATTGGGCCTAAAGACTCTTGAGAAACTGCCTCTGAGGTTGGGCACTTGAAATATATGTTGTTGTCAGGAATTTTAGCATCTTTTCTAGTGAGACCAACAAAGCTGGGTCTGATCTCTGTGCCCTGGAGGATATGTTTTTTTATTTTCCAATGAACATGAGGCAGCAGTGCTGAATTCTCTCTTTGTAGGTAAACTGTGGCCACTGGGGTCTAAGTGTCTCCCCATGTGGACTGTGAAGCCATTTGATCATCTTCCACTTTTCGAGGTGTTTCTTGCTTCTGCACGGTGAATTTGGTATTTGCTTCAGGAAATACAAGGAGTTCAACAGGTACCAGTGATGGAGGGAGTTCTGTCACGTGTGGTGGGTCAAGGTCTGCAGGAAAATGCACCAACCAGGCTTCTACCCCTCATAGCTTGCCCGCTTGTCCATAGCAATCTGATTCTGAACATTGCCCTGAAACCTCTCCATATAACAAGATGCTTTTATATATAAGGGTCTGCTGACTTCACCATGTCAGTCTCAAGCCATTTGGAATCCAAGGGCAGATCCACATGGTACCACCACAGATGTTTTATCACATACCTGCACACCACTGCTCTAGGTCCACTACTCAGCAGTCTTCAACTTACAGGGATCTGTTTTCTACACTGTTTTCATGAAACCAAGAAAATCCAAGCACAGTCTGGTACACTCATGATCAGCAACAAGTCATCCAAAGTTTCTCCATTGCCACCTGGTCATGGAAATTTCAAAAAATTCATGGTATGTATTTAGCTATTTTTCAAAGATGAAGTTGGAGGCACTGTGGGTTTCAATTTATTTAAGAAACATTAAATGGTGAGGAAGCTCATTTCAAAGAAATCTCTGGAGAACTCTCACAGACAAGGCTTCCCAAAGAGTGGCCAATATTTCACATGAATCCAGGCCCATTGAGGTCTAAAATGTGAGGTCCATGTGTGTTTTGACTCTCAATTATGGATGCCAAGACTTTCAGAATATAATCATGTGAAATCCTGGCTGAGATTCCCAGTGCTCTGTGGAAGCCACCTTGGCCTAGATCTCAGTTTTCAGGATGACTCTCATGTGTTGCCTCCTAAAATCCCAACACAATTCATGGCAATACTTCTCTGACGACAGTTCCAGATTTCAGTCTCTAAGGGGAATAACACCAGAGTTCAAGCCCAGGTGAACTAAGTCATCTCTTCCAACCGCCACACAAATGACCAGAATTAAAACCAAAACACTCCCACATGGCCCTCAACATCCTCCATATAGACACTTATCATAACCTCTGGCTGGAAATTTCCATGAGGGGCGCAGACAAAGACAGTATCCAAATAAGTTCCCTTGTCCCTCATTTGCCTAAAGTCAGGGGGGCCTGGACACCCTTCCTGAGAACCAAGAGTGGTTAAATAGGCCTGCACTTAATACTGCTATACATCTCCAATTTTGGGCCTACTTACTTTCAGGTATAGATTCTTTATGTGATTTGGAGTCATGAGAAAAGCCAAGCACCTCTGGGCTAGTCTCTGCAGGGTTTGAAGAACTCATTTGACCCAAAGAATCCCTATTCTCACTTGATGGATTTCAGGAACCTAACAGAGGAAAGCAAAAGACTTAATCCACAATGACTGCTCATTTGGCCATTTTGATTTTGGATGCACACATGGTATCTTTCTTTAGATCCATCAGGTGCTAAGAATCTAAGCCACAGCCTCACACAGAGTCATGAGGCTGATTCAGACACATCCCTCTCCAAAGCAATCAAGCAAAGAGCCACAGGTGATGATCATTCATTTGCATTTGAAAACTCTTTTCTTCAGGCTTCACAAAGGCGTGGTCTGAGGCAAAAAGCTTCCTGAAATTCAGGGCAACAGAACAATAGGTAAGCAAATGGCCCAAAGCAGGATTTCTCCACTGAGACTTTCCTGGTCACACTGATATCTGAGTTTTCTGAGATGCTCGCCATTCCCTTTAGCTATCCAGTACATGGCCATGTCACAGAGCTTGGAGGTGGTATATATATTGGACACATAACCATGAGCCTATTCTGGAGAGTGGAGTGAATTCAGGAACAAAATACAAACTTAGGAAGATAGTAGGTGTTGCCCATTCATAAGGCAATCCACAGTCCATTCATAAATTGGCAGGATGAATGTTGGGAAGATTTCTACTAGACAGGAGACATCCATTGATGCATTCTCTTTTCTAATGTCTAGAACCACGGACACAGTGGGATACACAGACTTAGAAACACTCGCCTTTCATAAGACTTATTAGAAACAATTCACTTCAAAACAAAAAAACGCCTTTATTACCTATTCTCAGAACATGAGACAAAACCACAAACCAACACCCACATCCACAAAGACACCTTCTTCCCCCAAGTCAGTCTGTGACTATCCATAGTGTCCTCTGATTGGTGGGCCATACTATGTTACCCCAAAATCGCCTGTCCTGTCTCAGATCTGGTCTCCTTGGTCAACACTGTGAAGTTCTCAGGAGCCAGCGGTGATCCACTAACTGCTTTCTCAGGAAAGGCCACTCTTCAGAGCTTTCCTGGCATTTGGGCATCCTCACCTCCGTAGGTATCAAGAAAGACTGACTCTGTCCTTGGTAAATCCGAACAATTGAGACCACTGGGACTGGGACTGGGACTGAGGCTGGATTTGGGTGCCTGGCTTCCTGGATCCCAAATTAAGAGAGTTCCATCACCAAGGATGTTAGGTGAGGTCACTTCCTTTAAGATCTGAATGAGGTCACTGCCTTGGCAACCACTTTGTCCTAACAGTTGCTTCAAATTGTCCCATGAAATGGAGGCTGCCCCTACATCCTGTGACACTTTCACAAGATAGAATGGTATATCAACCATAGGCACCCGGGAAGTGCTCTCCACACTGGCCTGGTTTGGTCCTTCTTCTCCATATTAAGAAGAGAGAGGCTGATTCAGACACATCCTTTCATCCTGACCAGGTTGTTTTCAATGGAAGATGACTTTTGCTCTCTCAGTTCCTACATATGTGCCTACAAATTTTCCAGGGATCATTTTTGCGTGAACCTTTGAGTTTCTCAGCAGTTGGAAGAAACCGTACATTCCTGTATTGTGAGACCAACTCTGTCCCTGCTCTTCTGTAAAGTTAGATTGAGGGAAGAGTGTATTGTTAGGGTTAATAATAGTTTCTATTGGGGTTAGGAATCATTCTGCTGGATGAATAATGGTATGGCGAACCTTCGATATTTACAAGAATATATAGGTGAAATATAAGTACAAAAACAGAAATAAAGGTAATATTTGAAGCCCAGAAGGGCATTGGGCCCTTGATTGCAATATTTAGCTTTGATTTACTTTCTGCACAGATGTCTCAGATAAATCAATATACAAATGCATAGGACCTTGTACTTTGGATGATTGATTGTCAAAGAGAACCTCCAGTCAAAAAGGGATAGTCGGGGGGCTGGGGATGTGGCTCAAGTGGTAGCGCGCTCGCCTGGCATGCGTGCGCCCCGAGTTCGATCCTCAGCACCACGTACAAACAAAGATGTGTCTGCCAAGTACTAAAAAAAATAAATGTTAAAAAATTCTCTCTCTCTCTCTCCCTCTCTCTCTAACTCTTTCTTTAAGAAAAAAAATTTTAAAAAAAGATAGTCGGTAGGATTAGGATGATAGTCGGTAAGTTTAGAACGGAGAGTGAGTATTGGATTTGCACCAAAAGTTCTTTAGCTATGGGGTTTCGGGTATAGAGTGAATGTAAATGTCAGCACATGTGAAGAGTCAGTCACAATGATGAACTGGGGAAAATATGTAGGAAAGCAGATTTCAATAGAGACATTAGGAAATCTGCCAAAGTATATTCGGTAATGAAAATTTAGTAAAATAGGTAAATGTCACTTCCTGTTTTTCTGTATGCTTAACAAAACACTTTTGAAATCTTGAGAACTGTTTGCTAATCTTGTTCCCAGAATGTGCTGTCCCCAACGTCCAACCTGCAGAATGTACTCATTCACCCGGTTGCACGCAAACTGCTCACTCGCCCAGACGAAACAATAAACTTCCCTCTCTGCCCTCTTCAAGGAAAGTATATAAGCTCTGCTTAAGCTATTCTCAGGGCTCTCTGCTCTATTCAAGTGATCTCTGAGCCCCAGCATGCTGGACACCCAATAAACCCTTTACTTTTGCATGAGACAGTCTCTTGGTGGTCTCTTCACCCGATGCTCGCCTGACCTTTACATATGGAGGTTCCACTGAGATCCGGCAGCGGCGAACGAGAGACCCCAACAGACTCCTCTTGGGGTATGTATGGTGCCTCTTTCTGGTTTCAGGTTTCAGGTTAGGGCTTCGCAAAATGGCTGTCAATGAAGAGTGTGACCTCTCTCCGACGGTGGCTGACATACGTGTCACAGAGCCACAGGCCACATCCCTGGGGGATGCACCAGAGTACTCGGGAAATCGAGGAGCAATAGTCTCCTCAACTCAGTGATATTTTGTTTCAGATTTGGTATCGCCAGCCCATCGGGTTGGGCCAGATACTTAGTCCTGGTCTCAGTGTTGGAAGTTCCATTGTCTGTCTTTATTTTCTTGTCTTGTCTGTGTCGTGTGTCGTCGCTTTTACTGTTTGTGTATCTTTCATTATGGGACAGATCACTTCAATGCCTCTATCCCTGACCCTTGATCACTGGACCAAAGTACCCTTAAGGGCTCAGAATCTTTCTTTTTCAGTAAAATTCTGGACCTGGCAGACCCTCTGTGCCTCAGAATGGCCCACCTTTGGATTCGGATGGCCCCTAGAAGGATCTTTCTACTTCCCACTAATTTAAAAAGTCAGAGGATATTGTCTTTCAGCCAGGGCCACATAGCCATCCGGATCAACAGCCATATATCTTAACTTGGCAGGACCTCTGCAAATCTCCTCCATGGGTGAAGCATTTTCTTGCCCCTACCCCCGCTCCTACTCCTTCCCCCATAATCTCTCAAACCCTCTGCTCCTCCTCCTCCTCCACTCTCTGTTCTCCCTGTGTCACAAGATTTGACTCTACTGGACTCTCGTCCCCCTCCTTATCTCCTGCCCACGTCCCCCAAAGACCAACACCCTCTAAGTGATTCCCATGCTGCTGACTCAACGTCTCCACAATTGGAGGAAGCTAAGCCAGCCCAGCGCCCTCCAGATAATTTCCCCGTGGCACACACAGCCCCTCCTCCTCTGGAGGAAGCTAGCCCGGCTAAAGGTACTCACCAGCGGTGAATGATTGAAAAACCTGGAACTCGAATGATGCTCCCCCTCCATCCCTAGGGGCCAATGATTGACAACGGCCTTGGGGGAAAAATGCAAGCCTACCAGTATTTACCTTTCTCCTCTTCAGACCAATATAACTGGAAAAATAAAAATCCCCCTTTTACCGAGGACCCTACCCGGCTCCTAGGTGTGGTTGAGTCATTGATGTTTTCACACCAGCCTACTTGGGATGACTGCCAACAACACCTAGGGTTGTCTCTTCATGATAGAGAAACAAAAGAGAATCCTCCTGGATGCTAGAGAAAAATATCCTCTGACCAGATGGGTGACCGACAAAACTTCCCAACATATTCAACCCGGCTTTCCCTTGAATCAACGAAACTGGGACCCCAACACCTTTGAAGGTAGGGAGCATCTGTCCACTTATCGCTGGGCTCTAATTGTGGGTATCTTAGTGGCCGCTAGGAGACTAACAAATTTTGCCAAGTTAAGAAAGATTATTCAAGGGCCTGATGAATCTCCCTCTATGTTTTTAGAGAGAATTATGGAGGCATATAGGAGATATACTCCTTTCGATCCTCAGGCAGAGGATCAAAAGGCATCTGTCAAGATGGCTTTTATGGGCAAGCTGCCCTGGATATTAAAAGAAAGTTACAATGCTTAGATGGATTACAAGATATGACTTTGAGAGATTTAGTCAGAGTAGCCGAGAAGGTATACTATAAGACAGAAACTGAGGAAGAGTAGGGAGCAAAGGGAGGATAAAAGAAACAAAAGACAGACTAAGGCATTGACTAAGGTCCTGGTCACAACAACAAATAGCCCAGATACAAAACATGGAGACAGGAAGGGATACCGGGGCCCACACTAGAGGCCACCCCTGGCCTCAATTTAATGTGCCTACTGTAAAGAAAAAGGACACTGCTTCAAAGAGTGCCATTGAAAGAGACAGCCACTCCAGCCAGCCATTCTTACTCTGGAGGATGACTAAGAACGTTAGAGCTCAGATCCCCTCCGAGAGCTCAGGGTAAATTTTGAAGTGGAGGGGAACCCAGCAAACTTTGAAGTGGATACAGGGGCAATATACTCTCCCTTAAGGCCCCATTGGTCTCTCTATCAAATAAAAGGTCTCTAATTCAAGGAGCTAATGGCAGAAAATATCAGGCTTGGACAACTAAGAGGACCATGGACCAGGGGAAAGGAAAAATCCATCACTCGTTCTTAGTAATCCCAGAATGCCCGGCCCCATTGATGGGCAGAGATCTGCTCACCAAGCTCCGGGCCAAAATAACTTTTAACCCTGAAGGCCCATAAGTGGAATTTCTAAATCCTTCAGTAAAAACTCCTATTGTCATGGCTCTAAATATGTCAGTAGAAAATGTACATCAACTCACTCACCTTGGTTCAAAGAAATTGCATTCATTCCTGAAGGATCAAGAACAGAGTTTTTTACTAACCGACTCAAAGCAAAAGGAAATAACTGAATGGGTAACAAAAGCCTGTCAGGTCTGTCATAGATAATGCTTACCCTTCCAAGCTTCCTGCAAAAAAGCACCTATGAGGAACCAGACCAGGACAATTCTGGGAAGTGGACTTTACTAAAATTAAGCCAGCAAGGTTTGAAATTAAATTTCGCCTAGTCTTTGTAGATATATTTTGAGGATGGATTGAAGCCTTTTCCAGGAAAAAAGAAAAAAAAGCGAAACAGCGCAAATGGTCGTCAGAAGATCCTGAAAGATATTTTTACAAGATACGGCCTGCCTAAAGTAATAAGGTCTGATAATAGACTGGCGTTTGTAGCCCAGGTAAGTCAGGGGTTAGGCAAGACCCTGGGGATTAATTAAAAGTTACATTGTGCTTATAGACCACCGAGTTCAGGACAGGTAGAAAGAATGAATAGAACCATTAAAGAGACCATAACGAAATTAAGCTTAGAAACCTGCATAATAGATTGTACTATGATCCTGCCTTATGCACTATATCATGGAAGAAATACTCCCTCTGTTTCTTTGTGTAACCTCACCCCCTATGAAATTGTCCATGGTGCCCCTCCTTCAGTAAGGGACCTAACCCCAACTCTAAGACCTAACGATTCCTTCCACACCCCATTGCTTGACTGAATTAAAGCTCTTGAAAGAACTCAGGGATACCTGTGAAAACAGATGGCCAATGGCTATCAACCTGAGGATGAGTGGACTCTACATCGATATCAAGTAAGAGACTTCATCTACGTAAGTCAACATCAGGTGTCATCCCTGGAACCCCAATGGAAATGACGATACAAGGTGCTACTTATAACACCTACAGCGGTAAAGGTAGACAGAATCACTTCCTGGATCCATACCTCTCATCTCAAGCCTGCGCCCTGTCCAGACTCTGGCTGGAAACTGGAAAAATTTGGTAAAACTTTCAAATTGTGTATTTACCCTGTGTCTAAGGCTATACACTCTCCCCTTGACCACCAGTAGTCCTAAACCTATTCAACCCGTTCAGCAGCGATGACTGATCACAAATCCTACTGGTAAAGAAGTATGATCTATCTCGCAAACAGCCCACTTAGGGACTTGGTGGACATCTATCCACCCAGACATTTGTCAGCTGGCTATAGGTCTTTCCTATTGGGATATACCTGATGAAGAGGATCCCACTAAATTTCCATTAAATCCATTCTGCACCATTGATAATGGAAACAATCATTATGGATGTAGGGACACGCAAGCCAGATGCAGGTTGGCTAGCCTAGATTACTATGTTTGCCCGGTGGACTACCAAAGCCACAAACAGTCACGGTTGTGTGGGGGGAATACGGACTTCTTCTGTAAGTCATAGGGATGTGATCATACAGGCAGTGCATGATGGAACCCAAACTCCTCATCAAATTCTGTACACAGCATTGGCCTTATTACCAATTAGATCACCAAAACCGATGGCCCCTAGAGGGGTCTCTAGATCCTCAAATTCTGCATGACCTTTTTAACTTCTGAAAGTCCTCAAAAGGATGAAAGGAGATTTCCCTATGTGGAGGCCTTTTCCCTCCTTCGCTCACATCCTGAACTATGCTTCTCCAATAGGTCCTCACACTCAGCCTTCTGCTCCAGACTCTCTGCTGTCACTCTCACCTCAGCAACATGATTTCTCCCCTCCAATTACTAGATCAAAAACCCAAACCTCCGCCGGATCTCAGACCATTGCCCCCTTGCTGAGGTAGCAGGTACTGAGGTAACCCTCCACCAAATCACTCCTCTCTTCTCCAGTCAGTGCCCTCACCGGGTCCCACCAGTTCCTCTTACCAGCTAACCCAAAGCTCAAACCAGCTGAGGAGAACCCTCAGACCCCTATCCAAGATGTAGTGAAAATGGCCTTTAAAGTTTCTTTGTCATCACTGAAAACAGGTTACTAAGAATTTAAAGTCCCTCACAGGCTTTTGGGGATATTAACTCCCATCTTCCCCTCTGCTCTACCTGTTCTACTGCTCACCTTTTTGTTGCTAGGAAAATCACAAACCCCTTTCCCAGTATTCTTTCACATCTCTGCTACCTCATTCTCAGATCCACGGAGCTGCTCACAGCCATGCCTTCCCCATCTCCCCCCTCTGTTCCAGGCCCACAGAAAAACATTAACTGACCTTCTACAGAAGTCTTCAGCATGACTGACTTTTGGACTTTCAGCAAAAGAGTCCCCATGAAAGACTTCAAAGTAGATAAACTTCCTCTTTTCCTGTTGCCCTGTTGTACTTGGCCACTGGCTAAAAATATCAGCACTCCTAAGTTAGACACCCCCTTATTAGTTTTTCACAAAATATGTGAACAAGGCCTTTGGCATTGAGCTGGGGCTTCACAGAGATGGCTACATTTCTAAGATAAAGAAGTTACCAACTGGGCTCCATGGTAACAGCTGGAAGGGGGAAAAATAAAGGGAAGAAAAAGCTCTCCTTCACCCAGGTGTCCTTTAAAAGTTAACTTGCCCAGAACAGAGGAAAAAAAAACAGAAAAAAATCTGCTTTTTGTGAACTTCGGCAGGCTGTGAACTTCTGCGCCCCTTCCCTTATATGTTGGGTACAAAATTCTGAAACTACCTAAACGTGGGTTTCAGGGAATTAATTGATTATAACAGAAGTAATGCCCTCTGAATCCGGTTGCAAATAAAATGGAAAGTTTCCCTGTTTTTGGTAGTATCTTAGTTGCCTTGCCTTGTCCGTCTCTACAACAGTATAATTCTATAGACTTAAACATTGTTTATGTTTTCATGGAATTGTCAAGACGATGTGATTAATTGTGTAAAGGTGCAGATGTTTCCCAGAGAGCTTTATCATAAAGCAGGTTCATTTGAAGATCAAATAGGGGGGTATAAAACCCGGTTCCACTGAGAACATATATCCATCACTTTAGCCATCCTATTTGGAATAGGAGTTGCTGCAGGCGTGAGCAGAAGAACCACTGCCTTGGTCCATGGGATACAACAAATGACACAATTAGAAGCAGCAATAGACCAAAACTTAAAGATATTAGAAACCTCCATCTTGGCTTTGCAGGAATCTTTAACCTCTCTCTCTGAAGTTGTTTTACAGAACAGGCGAGGGTTGAACCTCCTCTTCATGAGAGAAGGGGGCCTTTGTTCTGCGTTGATGGAGAATGTTGTGTTTATGCCGACCATACTGGAGTTGTAAAATAATCTAGGAGTAAATTAAAAAGATGCCTTGAAGAGTGTCAATGAGAGAGAGAGGCCCAAAAAGGGTGGTTTGAGTCTTGGTTCACACAGTCCCCCTGGTTAACTACGCATTTATCAACCCTGGCCAGGTCAATAATAATCCTCATATTATTGCTAACTATAAAACCCTGTTTTCTCAACCGTGTAATTTCTTTTCTCCAAGCTCAAATTGGACGAGTTAAACTTATGGTAATACCCCACTAGCAAACATAGAATGTGACACCCCGCAATGATCACTTTTATGATTAAAAGAAGCCAGAAGAAGAAGTGGGGAATGAAAGGTTAATAAAATAGGCACTTTTCACTTCCTTTTTTCCTGTATGCTTAACAAAACACTGTTGAAATCTTGAGAAATGTTTGCTAATCTTGTTCCCAGAATGTGCTGTCCCCAACTGACTAACTGCAGAATGTGCTTCCTCACTGGGTTGCATGCAAACTGACCACTCGCCCTGACACATCAATAAACTTCCCTCCCTGCCGTCACCAAGGAAAGAGTATAAGCTCTGCTTAAGCTGTTCTAAGGGCTCTCTACTCTATTCAAGTGAGCTCTGAGCATCAGCATGCTGGACCCCCAATAAACCCTTTGCTGTTGCATGAGATAGTCTCTTGGTGGTCTCTTCCTTCGACCTCACTCGACCTTTACTTGGATAATTAAATGTAGGAGAGAACATCCATTCAAAAAGGGATAGTCGGTAGGATTAGGAATATAGTTGGTAGGTTTAGGAAGAAGACTGTGTATAGGATTTGGAACAAAAGTTCCTTAGCAATAGGGTTTTGGTTAGAGAGTGAATGTAAATGTCAGCACATGTGAAGAGTCAGTGACAATGATGAACTGGAGAAAATATGTAGGAAATCAGATATCAATACACACATTATGAAATCAGCCAAAGTATAAAGTGAATGATAGGATTAGACATTATCAACAAGGTTGAGTTTCAATATTTAATCTTAGGAAGAAACAAATATGTAGTCACCAATATGATTGACATTGGAGAGCATTAGGCAACCTGGACATGGATGTTTTTAGTAATCCAGGATCACTTTCCATTTAGGATTTGCTACAATCATAAGTTTGACCTTTGCATTTTGTGATCAGAATATTACAGTGATAAAATGTATATGTAGATCAGGTGACATGAGTATTTTTTCTAACATTTCTGGGAGCAATATTTTGAAGAGGTATAAATTAGTGTTGGGGATACACAGAGTTGTACCCTGTGTCTATGAATATAGAAGTAATGCATGAATTGACAATACTTTGAATAAATAATATAACTGTTTCCACTTTAAATCATGGATTGAATTGATATCTGAAAATATATAAGAAATCTTATATTGATATTCAATCATTCATTCCAACGAGTTATGCATCTAATGGTCATATTAGGGTTATGTTTTATCATGAAGGGTGTGTGAGTTTAGCTTCAAAAGTGATTATGAAAATGAAAAATTATGTGTTTGGAAAGAAGTCTCATGAAAAGACGAGTCAAGAAACATAGAGGAATACATGTGTTCTGAAGCAGGAAGTGATTGGAAGTATAAAAAAAAAAACGTATAAATTTCCTAACTTGTGGATGAAATATATATCCTATGATGTGCAAAAACTGAAAAAAATAGTAATGCACCAGTGTTGAATTAAAATGAATGTCAAAATACATATCATGTCCCATAGGAATCTACTTGCATTGATGTTAAACTGGGACAGTTACTGTGGAAACATTAGGATTTGAAAGGACCATTTACTAAAGTTAGTTTTCAGTACTAGGAATCAAATATATATTTCATGTGGATGAATATATCTGAGCATAATCTTGTGAACATTTTATTTTAAATCCACATTCATGACATGAATGAATTTAGGGAGTGTATATAAGACACATATATTTCATATTTTGAAAAATCAGGAGGGTGTATAATATATATATATATATATATATATATATATATATATATATATATATATATCTCACAGATACATTAAAAAGTAGCAATATATAAATATATATGCGTATCAAAATTTATCATGAAATATATATCATCCACAGATTAATAAGTATTCATTTTAGTGAACATGGATTTATGTATAATGTTGTTCAACTAGGAACCTCACTCATAGGTGGAATTTTAAGATCCAAAAGCATTTAGGAGGAGTGATCTCTTCTCACAATTTGTATCTGCAAAGTCAGCCACCTCACAAAAATGTACGTGTGATACCAGGTAGGATTCTATATGTGCATATAAAAATACATGTGCTGAATAGGCTCCAGAGAAATGGAGACAGGAATTCAGAAATAAGTTAACATTAAAAACAATGGAGAACTATTTCAATTAACAATTGACTATATTTATAACACCTACCATTTATCATGCAAAAAGTAAGTCCAACTATACACCATGCCTCCTCTGAACTGCTTGTGTTTCTATAATGTTTGGGATACTTTCCTTCATCATATTAGGATTAGTAATCGGAGTCTAGTAGGGTGGGAGTTAGTGTCAGGGATTCAGTATATCGAATGGAAAATAGGAAAATTAATCCAATGTGTATGCAAATATGTGGTACACAAAAATCTTCCCACTCTCATCCAGAACAACACCTAGATATCACCTTCGCCCCAAGTAAGACACAATTAGAGGAGAAGAGTTAGAAAAGCCGTGACTACATATCTGGAATGGAATGCGATCAGGAGTTCACAACCTTGGAAGTGGTAGAGGAGTTTCCAAAAGTAAGGTACAGGGTAAACACTCCACAAACATGGACCTCTGCCTGCCTAAAGACTTCTTGAGAAACTGTCTCTGAGGTTGGGCACTTAAAACATATGTTGTTGTCAGGAGCTTTAGCTTCCTTTCTAGGGAGACCAACAAAGCTGGGTCTTCATCTCTGCGACCTTGTGGATATCATTGGATATCATTGGATAAATATCATTGGATATTTTCCAATGAACTTGAGGCAGCAGTGCTGAATTCTCTCTTTGTAGGTAAACTGTGGCCACGAGGGGCTAAGTGTATCCACATGTTGACTGTGAATCCATTTGGTCATCCTCCACATTTCGTGGTGATTCTTGGTGCTGCACTGGGAATTTGGTATTTGCTTCATGGAATACAAGGAGCTCAACTGGAACACAGTGCTGGAGGGAGTTCTGTCATGTGTGGTGGGTCAGGGTCAGCAGGAGAATGCGCCAACCAGGTTTCTAGCCCACATAGTTTGCCCCCTTGACCATAATAACCTGATTGTGAACATTTCCCTTAAATCTCTTCTTATAAAAAGATGCCTTTACATATAAGGTTCTGCTGGATGCACCATGTCAGCCACAAGCCATTTGGAAGTCAAAGGCAGATCCACAAGGCCCCACGACAGAAGTTTTATCACAAAACTGCACATCTCTGCTCTAGGTTCACTAATCACCAGGCTTGAACTTACTGGCATCTCTGTTCTACACCATTTTCATGAAACCCAGTCAATCAAGGAACTGTCTGGTACACTCATTGTCAGCAACAGTATATCCAAACGTTCTCCTGTGCAACCTGGTGAAGGGAATTTAAAAAAATTCATGGTATTTATCTAGCCATTATTCAAGCATGATGTTGGAGGCACTGTGGGTTTCAATTTTTTCAGGAAACATTAAATGGTGAGGAAGCTCATTTCAATGAAACCTCTGGAAAACTCTCACAGGCAAGTCTTCCCAAAGAGTGGCCAAAAGGTCACAGAAATCCAGGACTATTGAGGTCTACAATGTGAGGTCCATGTGTGTTTTGACGCTCAAGTATGCCCGCCAAGTGTATTACAAAAAATCATGTGATATCCAGGCTGAGATTCTCAGTGCTCTGTGTAAAGCCACCCTGGACCTAGATCTCAGTTTATAAGGGCGACTCTCATGTGTGGCCTGCTAAAATCCCAACACAATTCATGGCAATACTTCTCTGAGTTCAGTTCCAGAACTCAGTCTCTAAGTTCCCTTGAACTCACACCAGAGTTCAAGCCCAGTTGGACCCAGTCATTTCTTTTAACCGCCACACAAATGACCAAAATTAAAACCTAAACACTCCCACAAGGCCCTCATCTTCTCCATATAGACACTCATCATAACCTCTGGCTGAAGGTTTCCATGAGGGGTGCAGCCCAAGACAGTGACCAAAATGAGCACCCTTGGCCCTCATTTGCCTAAAGTCAGGGTGGCCTGGACACCATTCCTGTGAACCAGGAGGGATTAAATAGACCTGCCATTAATACTGCTTTGCTTCTCCATTTTGAGGCCTACTGAATGTCAGGTATAGATTCTTTATGTGGTTTGGAGTCATGAGAAAACCCAAGCACTTCTGCAGGGCTTTGAAGAACTCATTTGACCCAAAGGATCCCTATTCTCACTTGATGGAGTCAGGAACATCACAGAAGAAGGCTAGAGACTTCATCCACAATGACTGATCTGTTTGCCATTTTGGTTTTGGATGCACACATGGGATCTTTCTTTAGATCCATCAGGTGCTGAGAATCTAAGCCGGAGCCTCACACAGGGCCAAGTGGCTGATTCAGACACCTCCCTTTCCAAAGCAATTATGCCAAGAGCCACAGGTGATCCTTATTCATTTCCATTTGATAACTGTTTTTTTTCAGTCTTCACAAAGGGGTGGCCAGAGGCAAATACCTTCCTGACATTCAGGGCAACAGAACAAAATGTAAGCAAAAGGCCCAAAGCAGGGTTTCTCCACTGAGAGTTTCCTGGCCACACTGATATCTGAGTTTTCTGAGATGCTCGCCATGCCAATCCCTTCAGCTATTCAGTACATGGTCATGTCACAGTGATCGGAGGTGGTACATATCATGGATAAAAAACGATGAGCCTATTCTGGCTAGTGGCCAGAATTCTGGAAGAAAACAGGAACTTAGGAAGGTTGTAGGTGTTTCCCATTGGTAAGGCAAGCCGCAGTCCTTTCATAAATTGGACAGGTTGATTGCTGGGAGGCATTCTTCTACACAGGACATATTCATTGATACATTCTCTTTTCTAATGTCTACAACCACGGACACAATGGGATACACAGAAATAGAAACACTCACCATGTCAAATGACTTATTAGAAACAGTCCATTCCAAAATAAATAAATCACGTTTTTTTACCTATTCTCAGAACATGAGACAAAACCACAAACTGACATGAACACACCCAGGCACCTCCTTCCCCCAAGTAGGTCTGTGACTCTTCTGAGTGTCCTCTGACTGGTAGGCCATACGATGTTCCTCCGAAATTGCCTTTCCTGTCACAGATCTGGTGTCATTCACCAACTCTGTGAAGTTGTCAGGAGGCAGTGGTGAGCCAATTCTAGTCTTGTCAGGAAAGGCCCCTCTTCAGAGCTTTCTTGGAATTTGGCCACCTTCACATGAATAGGTACCTAGAAAGACTGATTCTATCCTTGGTAAATCCAAACAAGTGAGACCAGTGGGACTTGGACGGGTAATGGCTCTGGGTGCCTGGCTTCCTGGATCCCAAATTCAGAGAATTCCATCACAAAGGAAGTAGGTGAGGTCACTTCCTTCAGGAACTGAATGAGGTCACTGACTTGGCCACCAATATGTCCTAACAGTTGCTTCCTAGGTTCTCATAAGATGGAGGCTGCCCCTACTTCCTGTGACACATTCACAAATTAGAATGGTATAGAAACCATAGGCACCTGGGAACAGCTCTCCACAAAGGCCTGGTTTGGTTCAACTTCTCTACATTAAGAAGAGAGAGGCTGATTCAGAAACATCCCTTCATCCTGACTAGGTTGTCTGTCATGGAAGATGACTTTTGCTCTCTCAGGTCCTAAATAGCTGCCTAAATCTTCTCCATGGATCATTTCTGCATGGACTTATGAGGTTCTCAGCAGGTGGAAGATCCCCTACCTTCCTGTATTGTAAGACCAACTCGGTCCCTGCTCTTCTGTAAAGTTAGATTGAGAAAACATTGTATGGTTAGGGTTAATAGCATGTTCGATTTTGGTTAGGAATCATTCTGCTGGATGAATAATGGTTTGGGAACCTGTGATACTGATAAGAATATAGACGTGAAATATAAGTACAAAAACATAAATCTAGGTAAGATTTGAAGCCCAGAAGGGCATTTGGCGATTGATTGGCATACTAAGCTTGAATTATGTTCTGCACCGAGGTCTCAGATAAATTTATTTACAATGGCATAGGATGCTGTACCTCAGATGACTGAATTTAGAAGAGATCATCCAGTCCAAAAGGGATAGTCCATAGGATTAGGAAGATTGTCAGTAGGATTAGGAAGAAGAGTGAGTCTAGGAGTTGGACCAAAAGTTCTTTAGCAAAAGGGTTTCAGTTAGAGAGTGAATGTAAATGTCAGCACATGTGAAGAGTCAGTCACAATGATGAACTGGGGAAAACATGTAGGAAAGAGAGTAAATATGTATCAATAGAGACATTAGGAAATCAGGCAACGTATAAAGTGAGTGATAGGATTAGACATTTTCAACAGGGTTGAGGTTGAATATATAATCTTAGGAAGAAACAATTATTTAATCACCATTAGGATTGACATTTGAGCGCATTAGGGAACCTAGACATGGAGGTTTTTAGTAATCCATGCTCACTTTAAATTTAGGCTTTAGTACAATCATAAGTGTGACCTTTGCATTTTGTGTCAAGAATATTACTGTGGTAAAATATATATTTAGATCAGATTACATGAGTATTTCTTCCACCAATATGAGTAGCAATATTTTGAAAACTTATAAATTAGTATTGCAGATAAAATAGGCATACCCTGTGTTGATGAATAAGAGATGATGCATGAATAGACCATATTGTGAATAAATTATATAACTGGTTCCAACTTTAAATAATGCATTGAAATTATTTTTGAAAATATATAGGAAATCTTATATTGATATATATATATACATTCATTCCAACCAGTTATACATCTAATGGTAATATTAGGGTTACGGTTTATCATGAAGAGTGTGTAAGTTTTGCTTCAAAAATGAGTATAGAATAGAAAATAATGTTTTTAGAAAGAAGTCTAGTGAAAAGACCACTAAAGAATCATAGAGGAATACATGTTTTCTGAAAGAGGAAGTGATTGAAAGTGAACCACATGCCTATAAATTTGTGAATTTGTTGATGAAAGTATATATCCTATCATGTCCATAAACTTAAAAAATAGTAATGTACCAGTGTGGAATAAAAATGAACTTCAAAATACATATCATGTCCCATAGGAATCTAACTGCATTGATGTTAAACTTGGTCAGTTACTATAGAAATATTAGGATATATAAGGACCATTCACTGAAGTTAGTTTTCAGTACTAGGGAACAAATATGTATTTCAGGTGGTTGAATATTTCTGAGAATAATCTGTTGAGAGCCACAGCCAAAGGAGCCCCAGCAAACTTGCAGCTGCCAGCAAACTTCTATCTGCCGGCTGATGATTGGCTCACAGCGGCCCCAGCAACATCTAGCTGATTGGCTCCTCTGTGGTGATGCACATTGGGCTGGTTCCCTGCCCTTTCAGACCACGGAACTGCTCATTGGGGGACTTTTTTGGGTCCGCCCACACGACCCAGGCAATCGGCCTCAAGAGGAGGAGACTTGTGTTTGAGGGAGAGGCTTGTGGGAAGCCTGTGGTGGCAGCTGGGCTCTGACAGCTTTTCCTTAGGAGCTGTTTCGTTTGGTGTCATCTTGTTGGGTTGTATTATAGTAGAAATACGGGATCAGAAATTAGTAAAAAAAAAAAAAACTGAAAGAGTGTTCAGTAAATTCTTAGAGGAAGGAGGCATCTCAGTAAAATCAAGAAAAGTCAGGGCATACGTTGATAGAATACAAAAATGTAGCCCATGGCTTTTTCAGAAGGAGTTGTTAAATATATCACAATGGAACCATCATGGTGAAGATTTAAAAAGAATAGAAAAGAAAAGTCCAGGGACTCTGCCAGTTGGCACATTGCTATTGCGGACGTTTGTACCTTGTTTGCTTAGTGGAAAGCCTTCAGTTCAGACAATGGTAGAGGAAGGAGAAGACATATTGATTCAAGTAAAACATAAGGTCTCTCAAGTTAGTCAGACAGAGGAAAAAATTCAAGTAAAAGAAAAGGTCTCTCGAACTAGTCAGACAGAGGAAAAAATTCAAGTAAAAGAGAAGGCCTTTCAAGCCAGTCATACAGAGGAAGAAAGTGTAAAACAGAAAAAGCCATCAGGGGGAAAGTTAAAACAGGAGACTACTACTAACACCTTTCTATCACCAGAGGGTGTAAGTGTCCAACCAACAGCACCACCTCTACAGGAGACTGCTACTAACACCTTTCTATCACCAGAGGAAGTAAGTGTCCAACTAACAAGGCCACCTCCATATGCTGGGAGGCCCCCAACCCCCGCAGTTGATAGTTGGGATCCTGAGACAAGATCTCAAATATTAACATGCCCAGTATTTGAGGCAGGAGGGCAGTGAGATTACCATACTTTAAATTTCAAAAAAGTGAAGCAGCTAATAGAGGCTGTAACAACCTATGGTCCTCAAGCACCCTTCACTGTAAGCATTATCGAATCCATTAACAACATGAACATGAAGCCAGCAGATTGGGCTAATATGTAAAGCTGTGCTAAATGGAGGACAATACCTGTTATGGAAGATTGCCAATGAGGAATTTTGCAAGGAGATGGCTAGGCAAAATGCAGCAGCTAGTTATCCTCAGAGAAATCTAGATATATTGTTAGGAAAGGGACCTTATGAAGATCAGCAGCAGCAATGTGCATATGATCCTGGTGTATATGCACAGATTGCTATAGATGCAATTAAGGCATGGAAGACTTTACAAGGACAAGGAGGTTTACAAGGTCAATTATCTAAGGTAATACAAGGAGCTAATGAACCTTATGCTGAATTTGTAGATAGGCTTATTCAAACAGCTACCAGAGTTTTTGGAAATACACAACAAGCAATGCCATTACTAAAACAACTGGCTCATGAGCAAGTGAATCGTTGTTGCAAAGATATCATTAGACCATGGAAACATGAAGATTTAAACACATATATTAAATTATGTAGAGACATTAAAGAACAAGAGCAAGTCGTGGAAGCTGCAGTAAAACAGGCTTTAGATGCCAGAGACATTAATGAACAAGGGCAAATTGTGGCAGCTGCAGTAAAACAGGCTTTAGATGCCAGGCCAAGAACATGCTACAATTGTGAAGAAACAGGACATTTTAAAATAAATTGTCCCATAGGAGGAGGGTTTAACAAACTAGGTATCAAAGGAGTAGAATACCAGGTATTTGTCCACAATGCCGTAGAGGGAGATTTTGGGCTAATGAATGCTGTTCTCAAACCACCATTGAGGGTACACCATTATCAAAAAACTAACAAGGACCAGGTCTTTATCCACAATATCGTGGACAAAGACATGGAGCTCCATTGCCAAAAAAATGGACAAGGGGGCTCAGTGCTCCGGGCCCAAAACCACAAATATACGCAGCACTGGAGAAACCCAGCAACCCCATCAGGGTAGTGCCCAGGACACATTGTCCATCAGATCCCTTATCAGACAAACCAGAGGGAGCACAGGGTTGGACATCTGTGCCTCCGCCAGAGCAGTACTAACTGCAGAGATGGGAGTTCAATTCATTTCCACAGTGGTAAAAGGACCTCTTCCCAAAGGAACAGTAGGCTTATTATTGGGACACAGCTCTTCTACTCTAAAAGGACTTATGATAAGTCCTGGGGTAATTGATCTCGACTATGAAGGTGAAATAAAAATTACAGCCAGTTCTCCAAAGGGTATATCAGTAATTTCACCAGGAGATAGAATAGCACAGTTACTAATAATACCCAGCCTACATGAAAAATTTTCCAGTAGTACTGTAGAAAGAGGTTCCAAGTGATTAGGCTCCACAGGTGTAGATTGGGCTGTGCTTTCTTTAAATTTAGATTCTGGCCCCATGCTAAAACTAAATATTCAAGGGCATAAATTTAATGGGCTACTGGAAACAGACACAGACCTTAGCATCATCTCTCGTCAAGAATGGCCAAACATTGGCCATTACAACAAGCCACTCAAACGCTTCGAGGCCTAGGAGTGGCGTCTAATCCCCATAGAAGTGCAATGGTATTAGATTGGAAGGATCCTGAAGGATGTGAAGGAACTCTACAGCCATATGTATTGGATCATCTTCCCGTAAATTTATGGGGACGAGATAGTCTCCTGGACTCAGTGATTTTTTTTTTCGGATTCGGTATTGCCAGTCAATCGGGTTTTGCCAGCTCCTCAGTCCTGGTCTCAGTGTTGGACGTCCATTGCCTGTCTTCATTGCCTTGTCTTGTCTGTGTCATGTTTCATTGCTTTAACTGTTTGTGTATGTTTCATTATGGGACAGAGCACTTCAATGCCTCTGTCCCTGATCCTTGATCACTGGACAAAAGTCCGCTTAAGGGCTCAGAATCTTTCTTTTTCAGTAAAGCGCCGGATGTGGCAGACTCTCTGTGCTTCAGAATGGCCCACCTTTGGATTCGGATGACCCCTAGAAGGATCTTTCTACTTCCCACTAATTTAAAAAAGTCAGAGATATTGTCTTTCAGCCGGGGCCACATAGCCATCTGGATCAACAGCCATATATCTTAACTCGGCGGGAACTCTGCATATCTCCTCCTCCATGGGTGAAGCCTTTCCTTGCCCCTGCCCCCACTCTGACTCCTTCCCCCAGGAACTCTCAAATACTCTGCTCCTCCTCCTACACCCTCTGTTCTCCCTGAGTCACCAGATTTCACTCTACTGGACTCTCCTTCCCCTCCTTATCCCCTGCCCTCGTCCCCCAACCTCAGCCTCAGCCTCTCCTCCATTGGAGGAAGCTATGCCGGCCCAGCGCCCTCCAGATAATTCCCTTGCAGCACACACAGCACCTCTTCCCTTGAAGGAAGCTGGCCCGTCTAAAGGAACTCGCTGGCAGTAAATGATTGAAAACCCTGGAACTCTCGGGATGCTCCCCCTCCATCCCTATGGGCCAATGATTGACGATGGCCACGGGGAAAAAATGCAAGCCTACCAGTATTAGCCTTTCTCCTCGTCAGACCTATATAACTTAAAAAAATTATAATCCCCCTTTTTCTGAGGACCCCACCCGGCTCTCAGGTCTGGTTGAGTCATTGATGTTTTCACACCAGCCTACTTCGGATGACTGCCAAAAACTCCTAGGGATTCTCTTCATGACAGAGGAACAACAGTGAATCCTCCAGGAGGCTAGAAAAAAATATCCTCAAACAAGATGTACGTCCGACACAACTTCCCAACATAATCAAAGGCGGCTTTTCCTTGAACCCACCCAACTGAGACCCCAAGATCTTTGAAGGTAGGGAGCATCCACTTATCACCGGGCTCTAATAGTGTGTCTCCAAGCAGCCGCTAGCGACAAACTAATTTGGACAAGGTAAGAGAGATTATTCAAGGGCCTGATGAATCTCCCGCTATGTTTCTAGAGAGAATTATGGAGGCATATAGGAGATATACTCCTTTTGATCCTCAGGCAGAGAATCAAAAGGCATCTGTCATGATGGCCTTTATTGGGCAAACTGGCCTGGAAATTAAAACAAAGTTACAAAGCTAGATTGATTACAAGATATGACTTTGAGAGATTTAGTCAGAGAAGCCAAGAACGTATACTAGAAGAGAGAAACTGAGGAAGAGAAGGGAGCAAAGGGAGGATAAAAGAAACAAAAGGCAGACTAAGGCGTTGACTAAGGTCCTGGTCACAACAACAAATAGGCCAGAAATTAAGAAACAGGTAGACAAGAAGGGATAACATTGGCCCATGCCAGAGGCCACCCTGCGCTGAGATTAATGTGCCTACTCTAAAGAAAAAAGGACACTGGGCCAAAATTGCCCTAAAAAGCGACAGCCACACCATCCAGCCATTCTGACTCTGGAGGATGACTGAGAAAGTCAGGGCTCAGATTCCCTCCCCAAGCTCAAGGTAACTTTTGAAGTGTTTCAAAAGTGATAATGGAAATCGAGAATAATGTGTTTGGAAAGAAGTCTCATGAAAAGGTCAGTCAAGAAACATGGATGAATACATGTGTTCTGAAGCACGAAGTGATTGAAAGTGAGACAAATGCCTATAAATTTGCTAACTTGTGGATGAAATATATATTCTATGATGTGCATAAAGTGAATAAATAGTAATGTAGAAGTGTTGAATAAAGTTGAACATCAAAATACACATCATGTCCCATAGTAATCTACTTGAATTGATTTTAAACAGGGTCAGATACTGTTGAAATGTTAGGATATGTTTGCACCATTCAAAGAAGTTAGTTTTCAGTACTAGGAAACAAATATGTATTTCAGGTGGATGAATATTACTGAGAATAATCTTGTGAAAAGTTGATTATAAATCCAAATACATCAATATGAATTAATTTAGGGAGTGTATAATAAGACACATGTTATATATATATATATATATATATATATATATATATATATATATATATATATATCACAGACATAAAAAGTAGCAATATATATGCCAATTGAAATTCATCTTGAAATATATATCATATTCATATCCAAAAATATTCATTTTAATGAATATGGATTTTTATAATTTTGTTCAAATAGGAAGCTCACCCATGGGTTGAATTTTCAGTTCCAACAGTGTTTAGGAGGAGTGATCACTTCTCACAATTTGTATGTGCCATGTCAGCCACCTCATGAGAATATACGTGTGACACCAGGTAGGATTCTATATGTGCATATTAAAACACATGTGCTGAATAGGCTACTGAGAAAGGAAGACAGTAATTCATATATTTGTTAACTTTAAAAACACATGTAGAACTATTTCAATTAAAAATTGACTAGATTTATAACTCCTACCCTATATATTTCAAAAGGCATGTCCAACTATACAACATGCCTCCTCTGAAATGCTTGTATTTCTATTCTGTTTGGGTTATGTTTCTCCATCATATTAGGATTAGTAGTCAGAGTCTAGTAGGGAATGTGTTAGTGTCAGGGATTCAGTATTTCAAATATATGTTGCACAAAAATCTTCCCACTCTCATTCAGAACAATGCCTAGACATTACCTTCGTCCCAAGTAAGACACAATTAGAGGAGAAGAGTTAAAAATTCTGTCAATACATATCTGGAAATGAATATTCTCATGAGTTCACAACCTTGGAGGTCGTAGAGGAGTTTCCAAAAGTATGGGACAGGGTAAGCACTCCACAAACATGGAGCTCTGCTGCCCTAAAGACTTCTTGAGAAACTGCCTCTGAGGTTGGGCACTTGAAATACATGTTTTCGTAACGAGCTTTCTTTGTACGGAGACCATCAAAGCTGGGTGTGCATCTATGCGACCTGGAGGACATGGTTTCATATTTCCCAATGAACATGAGGCAGCAGTGCTGAATTCTCTCTATGTAGGTAAACTGTGTCCACTGGGGCCTAAGTGTCTCCACGTGTGGACTGTGAAGCCATTTGGTCATCCTCCACTTTTCCTGGTGTTTCTTGCTGCTGCACTGGGAGTTTGGTATTTGCTTATGAAGTAAAAAAAAGATCACCTGGGACACAGGGCTTGAGGGAGTTCTGTCACGTGTGGTGGGTCAGGGTCTGCAAGAGAATATACCAACAATGCTTCTATTCCACATAGCTTTTCCCCTTGACCATAGCAACATAATTCTCAACATTGCCCTGAAACCTCTCTATATAACAAGATGCCATTACATATAAGGGTCTGCTGGCTGCACCATGTCAGTCACAAGGCATTTGGAAGCCAATGGAAGATCAACATGGCCCCAACACAGATGTTTTATCACACACCTCCCCTCCACTGCTCTAGGCCCACTACTCAGCAGGTTCCAACTTACTGGCATCTCTGTTATACACCATTTTGATGAAACCTAGTCAATCAAGGCACTGTCTGGTATACTCATGATCAGCAACCGGTTTTCCAAATTTTCTCCAGTGCCACCTGGTCATGGAAATTTCAATAATTTTATTGTATTTATCTAGACATTTTTCACGGATGAAGTTGGAGGCACTGTGGATTTCAATTCGTACAGGAACCATTAAATGATGAGAAACCTCATTTCAATGAAAGCTCTGTAGAACTGTTAAAGACAAGGCTTCCCAGGGAGTGGCCAAAAAGTCACATGAAATCAGGCCCATTGAGGTCTACAATGTGAGGTCCATGTGTGTTTTGACTGCCACCTATTCCTGCCAAGTCTTTCAGAAAAAAAAAATCATGTGATATCCTGGCTGAGATTCCCAGTGCTCTGTGGAAAGCCACCCTGGGCCTAGATCTCAGTTTCCAAGAGAGACTCTCATGCGTGCCCTCCTAAAATCCCAACACAATTCATGGCACAAGTTCTCCGAGATCAGATCCAGAATGCACTCTCTAAGTTTAATCACACCAGAGTTCAAGCCCATGTGGACCCAGGCATTTCCTTTAACTGCCACTGAATGACCACAATTAAACCCAAAACACTCCCACATGGCCCTCATCTTTTTCCAAATAGATACTCATCATAACCTCTGGCTGGAGGTTTCCATGAGGGGCGCAGTTCAAGACAGTGTCCAAAATAAGCTCCCTTGCCCCTCATTTGCCTAAAGTCAGGGTGGCCTGGACATACTTCCTGTGAACCCGGAGTGATCAAATAGGCATGCCGTTAATACTGCACCGCTTCTTCAATTTGAGGCCTACTGAGTTAGAGGTATAGATTCTTTATGTGAATTAGAGTCATGAGAAAACCCAAGCACCTCTGCAGGGCTTTGAAGAACTCAATTGACCCAAAGGATCCCTATTCTCACTTGATAGAGGTCAAGAACCTCACAGAGGAAAGCGGGACTTTATCCACAATGAATGGTTTATTTGCCATTTTGGTTTTGGATGCACACATGGGATCTTTCTTTAGATCCATCTGGTGCTGAGAATCTAAGCCGCAACCTCAGGGCCAAGATGCTAATTCAGGCACATCCCTTTCCAAAGCAATTAAGCAAAGAGCCACAGGTGATGCCCATTCATTTCCATTTGAAAACTGTTTACTTCAGGCTTCACAAAGGAGTGGCCAGAGCAAGAACTTCCTGACATTCAGTTCAACAGAACAATATATAAGCAAAATGCCCAAAGCAGGGTTTTTCCACTGAGATTTTCCTGGTCACACTGATATCTGAGTTTTTTGAGATGCTCTCCATTTCTTTCAGCTATCCAGTACATGGCCATGTCACAGAGCTTGGATGTGGTTCATATGTTGGACACAAAACCATGAGCCTATTTTGGAGAGTGAACAGAATTCATGAAGAAACCTGGAAATTAGGAATGTAGTAGGTTATGCCCATCTTTAAGTAAAGCCACAATCCATTCATAAATTGGGCAGGATAAAATGGGAAGCTTTCTACTAGACAGGACACATCCATTGATGCACTCTCTTTTCTAATGTCTACAACCATGGACACCATGGGATACACAGACATAGAAACACTCACCTTTTCAAATGACTTACGAGAAACAGTTCACTCCTAACCAAACAAACCACCTTTCCTTCCTATTCTTACAACATGAGACAAAATCACAAACTCACAACCACACCCACAAAGGCACCTCCTTCCCCTAAGTAGGTCTGTGAGTCTATGGAGTGTCCTCTGACTGGTGGGCCACACAATGTTCCCCCGAAATGTCCTGTCCTGTCTCAAATCTGGTCTCCTTGGCCAACTCTATGAAGTTTTCAGGAGCCAGCGGTGGGCCACTACCTGCTTTTTCAGGAAAGGCCCCTCTTCAGAGCTCTCCTGGCTTTTGGCCATTCTAACATCAGTAGGTACAAAGAAAGACTGACTCTGTCCTTGGTAATTCCAAACAAGTGAACCCACTGGGACTGGTACTGGGACTGGCTCTGTGTGCCTGGCTTCCAGGATCCCAAGTTCAGAGAGTTCCATCACCAAGGGAGTAAGGTGAGATCACTTCCTTCAGGAACTGAATGAGGTCACTGCCTTGGCAACCACTTTATCCTAACAGTTGCTTCCAAGTGTCTCATTAGATGGAGGCTTCCCCTACTTCCTGTGAAACATTCACAAGTTAGAATGGTATATCAACCATAGGAACCCGGTAATAGCTCTCCACACAGGCCTGGTTTGGTCCATCTCCTCTACAATGAGAAGAGAGGTTCTGATTCAGACACATCCCGTCATCCTGACCAGGTATTTTCCCCTGAAGATTACTTTTGCTTTCTCAGGTCCTCCATAGCTGACTACATATTCTCCAGGGATCATTTCTGCATTGAACTTGTGGTTCTCAACAGGTGAAAGATCCCCTACATTCCTGTATTGTAAGACCAACTCTGTCCCTGCTCTTCATTAAATTTACATTGAGGGAACAGTGTATTGTTAGGGTTAATAAAATGTTTGATTTGGGTTAGAAATCATTCTGCTGGATGAATAATGGTATTGGGAACCTGCGATATTTTTAAAAATATAGAGGTGAAATATATAAATGAAAAAAGGAAGTCTAGATAATTTTGAAGCCCAGAGGGGCAATGGGCCCTTCATTGGGATACTTAGCTTTGATTTACGTTGTGCAAAGATATCTCAGATAAATCGATATACAATGGCATAGGACCTTGTACCTTGGATGATTAAAATTCGAAGAGAAAATCCAGTCAAAAAGGGATAGTCGGTAGGATTAGATAGATATCCAGTAGGTTAACAAAGAAGAGTGAGTATAGGATTTGGAACAAAAGTTCTTTAGCAATAGGGTTTGGGTTAAAGTGTGAAAGTAAATATCAGCACACTTGAAGGGTCAGTCACAATGATGAACAGGGGAAAATATGTAGGAAAGCAGATATCAATAGAGATATTACAAAATCAACAAATGGGCCAAGGACCTGAACAGACACTTCTCAGAAGAAGACATACAATCAATTAATAAGTACATGAAAAAATTCTCACCTTCTCTAGCAGTCAGAGAAATGCAAATCAAAACCACCCTAAGATACCATCTCACTCCAGTAAGATTGGCAGCCATTAGGATGTCAAACAATAATAAGTGCTGGCGAGGATGTGGGGAAAAGGGTACACTTGTACATTGCTGGTGGGACTGCAAAATGGTGTGGCCATTATGGAAAGCAGTTTGGAGATTCCTGGGAAAGCTGGGAATGGAACCACCATTTGACCCAGCTATCGCCCTCCTCGGACTATTCCCTGAGGACCATAAAAGAGCATGCTATAGGGATACTGCCACATCAATGATCATAGAAACAAAATTCACAATAGGCAGACTGTGGAACCAACCTAGATGCCCTTCAATAGATGAATGGTTAAAAAAAAGGTGGCATCTATACACAATGGAGTATTATGCAGCACTAAAAAATGACAAATTCATGGAATTTGCAGGGAAATGGATGGCATTAGAGCAGATTATGCAAAGTGAAGCTAGCCAATCCTTAAAATCAAATGCCAAATATCTTCTTTGATTTAAGGAGAGCAACTAAGAACTGAACAGAAGGAAAGAGCATGAGGAAAATATTAACATTAAACTGAGACAAGTGATGGGAGGGAAAGGGAGAGAGAAGGGAAATTGCATGGAAACGGAAGGAAACCCTCAACGTTATACGAAATCACATATACGAGGTTGTGAGGGGAAAGGGGGGGGAGGGAGAGAACGGAACAACAACAGATGAGGTAGAGAGGGAAGATGAAAGGGGAGGGGAGGGGGGATAGTAGGGGATAGGAAAGTCAGCAGAATACAACAGTCACTAATATGGCATTATGTAAACATTGTGAATGTGTAACTGATGTGATTCTGCAATCTGTATTGGGGGTAAAAATGGAAATGCATAACTCACTTGAATCAAATATATGAAAGATGAAAAAAATAAAAATTAAAAAAAGTACTAAGTTGGCTCATCCTAACATTAAAAAAAGAGATATTACAAAATCAGGCAAAGTATAAAGTGAGTGATATTATTAGAAATTTTCAACACGGTTGATTTTGAATATATAATCTTAGGAAGAAACAAATATGTAGTAACCAATAGGATTGATATTTGAGAGCATTAGGCAACCTGAACATGGAAGTAATCCATGTTCACTTTCCATTTAGGCTTTAGTACAATAATAAGTGTGAACTTTGCATTTTGTGTCCAGAATATTACTGTGATAAAATGTATATGTAGATTAGGTGACATGAGTATTTCTTTCACCATTTCTGCGAGTAATATTTTGAAGACATATACATAAGTATTGGTTGTACAAAAAGCTGTACCCTGTGTCTATGAATATACAGATAATGCATGAATAGACCATACTGTGAATAAATAGTATAGCTGGTTCCACTTTAAATAATGGATTGAATTGATATTCACAAAGGAGTGGTCTGAGGCAAAAACCTTCTTGAAATTCAGGGCAACAGAACAATAGGTAAACAAAAGGCACAAAGCAGGGTTTCTCCACTGAGACTTTCCTGGTCACACTGATATCTGAGTTTTCTGAGATGCTCGCCTTTCCCTTCAGCTATCCAGTACATAGCCATATCAAATAGCTTGGAGGTAGTACATATTTTGGACACAAAACAATGAGGCAATTCTGGAGAGTGTACAGAATTCAGGATGTAAACAGAAACTTTGGAAGATAGCAGGTGTTGCCCTTCAATAAGGAAAGCCGCAGTCCATTAATAAATGGGGCAGGATGAATGTTGCAAAGCTTTCTCCTAGACAGGACACATCCATTGATGCATTTTCTTTTCTAATGTCTACAACCACGGACAGAGTGGGATACACAGACATAGAAGCACTCGCCTTGTCAAAGGACTTACTAGAAACAGTCCACGCCAATTCAAACAAACAGCCTTTCTTACATCTTCTCAGAACATGAGAAAAAACCATACACACACCTACACCCACAAAGGCACCTCCTTTGTGGAGTGTCCTCTGAATGGTGGGCCATACTATATTCCCCCAAAATGGCCTGTTGTATCTCAAATCTGGTCTCCTTGGCCAACTCTGTGCAGTTGTCAGGAGCCAGCGGTGAACCAACACCTGCTTTCTCAGGAAAGGCCTTTCTTCAGAGCTTTCCTGGCATTTGGCCATCCTCACATCTGTTGGTACTAAGAAAGACTGACTCTGTCCTTGGTAAATTGAAACAAGTGAGACCACAGGGACTGGGACTGCGACTGGCTCTGGGTGCCTCTCTTCCTGTATCCCAAGTTCAGAGAGTTCCATCACCAAGGAAGTGAAGTGAGGTCACTTCCTTCAGGAACAGAATGAAGTCACTGCCTTGGCAACCTCTTTGTCCTAACAGTTACTTCTAAGGGTCCCATGAGATGGAGTCTGTCCCTTCTTTCTGTCACACTTTCACAAGTTAGAATGGTATATCAACCATAGGCACCTGGGAAGAGCTCTCCACACAGGCCTGATTTGGTCCATCTTCTTTACATTTAGAAGATAGAGGTTGATTCAGACACATCCATTCATCCTGACCAGGTTGTTTACCATAAAAGATGACTTTTCCTCTCTCAGGTCCTTCATACCTGCCTACATCTTCTCCAGGGATCATTTCTGCATGGACCTTTGATGTTCTCAGAAGGTGGAAGATCCCCTACATTCCTGTATTGTAAGACCAACTCTGTCCCTCCTCTTTTGTAAAGTTAGATTGAGGGAACAGTGTATGTTTAGGGTAAATAACATGTTTGATTTGGGTTAGGAATCTCTCTGCCGCATGAATAATGGTATTGGGAACCTGTGATATTTACAAGAATATATAGGTGAAATGTAAGTATGAAAACAGAAATCTAGGTAAGATTCGAAGTCAGAAGGGCATTGGGTCCTTGAGTGGGATTCATAGGTTTGAATTATGTTCTGCATATATGTCTCCGATAAATTGAAATACAATGGTTTAGGACTTTATACCTTCGATGATTAATTGTCGAAGAGAACATTGAGTCAAAAAGCAATAGTAGGATTAGGAAGATAGTCAGTAGGTTTAGAAATAAGAGTGAGTATAGGATTTAGACCAAAATTTCTTTAGCAATAGGGTCTCGGGTAGACATTGAATGTAAATGTCAGCATATGTGAAGTGTCAGACACAATGATGAACTGGGGAATATATGTAGGAAAGCAGATATCAATAGAGATATAAGGAAATCAGGCAAAGTATAAACTGAGTGATACGATTAGACATTTTCAACAGGCTTGAAGTTGAATATATAATCATAGAAAGAAACAAATATGTAGTCACCAATAGGATTTACATTTGAGAGCATTAGGCAACCTGGACATGGTTGTTTTTAGTAATCCATGCTCACTTTCCATTTAGGCTTTGATACAATCATGAGTGTGACCTTCGTTTTTTTGTGTCCAGAATATTACTGTGATAAAAAAAAGAAATATATATATATATATATATATATATATATATATATATATATATATATATATAGATAGATATATAGATATATAGATATATAGATATATAGATATATAGATATATAGATATAGATAGATAGATAGATAAGGTGACATGAATATTTCTTCTACCACTTCTGGGAGCAATGTTTTGAAGAGGTATAAATTATTATTGGGGGAACAAAGAGGTGTACACTGTGTCTATGAATATAGAGATAATGCATTAATAGACCATACTGTGAATAAATAACATACCTGGTTCCAACTTTAATAATGGATTGAATTGAAATGTGAAAATGTACAGGAAATCTTATATTGATATACACACATTCATTCCAACCACTTATACATCTAATGGTAATATTAATGTTATGGTTTATCTTGAAGAGTGTGTGGGTTTAGCTTCAAAATTGATTATGAAAATCGAAAATAATGTGTTTGGAAATAAGTCTCATGAAAAGACCAGTCAAGTAACATGGAGGAATACATGTGTTCTGAAGCAGGAAGTGATTAAAAGTGAAACGAATTCCTATAAATTTGTGAACTTGTGAATGAAATATATATCCTATGATGTGCAAAAACTGAAGAAATAGTAATGTACATGTGTTGAATTAAAATGAAAGTCAAAATAGACATCATGTCCCATTGAAATATACTTGCAATGATGCTAAACTGGGTCAGTTACTGTAGAAATATTAGAATTTGTAAGCACCATTGATTGAAGTTAGTTTTCAGCACTTGGAAACAAATATGTATTTCAGGTAGATGATTATTTCTGAGAATAATCTTGTGAAAAGTTGATTATAAATCCACATACATGAACATGAATGAATTTACGGAGTGTATATAAGACAAATATATTTCATATTTTATAAAATCTGTAGAGTGTGTGTGTATATATATATATATATATATATATATATATATATATACAAAAAACACAAAAATTCATTAAAAAGTATCAATATATATATATATGCGAATCGTAATTCATCATGTAATATATATCATCCAAAGATGCAAACATATTTA
Source organism: Callospermophilus lateralis (assembly GCF_048772815.1). Taxonomy (NCBI): domain Eukaryota; kingdom Metazoa; phylum Chordata; class Mammalia; order Rodentia; family Sciuridae; genus Callospermophilus; species Callospermophilus lateralis. The sequence continues at coordinate 5,109,915 of NC_135317.1, forward strand.
TTTTACTAAACATGGGTTTATGTATAATATTGTTCTAATAGGAAGCTCAACCATAGTTTGAATTTTCAGTTCCCATAGCATTAAGGAGGACTGATCTCTTCTTACAATTTGTTTCTGCCAAGTCAGCCAACTCATAAAAATATACGTGTGATACCAAGTAGGAATCAATATGTGCATATAAAAAGTACATGGGCTGAGTAGGCTACAGAGAAAGGGAGACAGGAATTCACATATTTGTTAACTTTAAAAATGAATGGAGAGAGCTGGGGATGTGGCTCAAGTGGTAGCGCGCTCGCCTGGCATGCGTGCGGCATGGGTTCGATTCTCAGCACCACGTGCAAACAAAGATCTTGTGTCCGCCGATAACTAAAAAATAAATATTATAGAATTCTCTCTCTCCTCTCTCACTCTCTCTTAAAAAAAAACACATGGAGGACTATTTCAATTAAAAATTGAGTAGATTTATAAAACCGACCCTTTATCATGCAAGAGGGAAGTCCAACTATACACCATGCCTTCTCTGAACTGCTTGTATTTTCATTCTTTTTGGGTATTTTTCTCCATCATATTAGGATTAGTAGTCAGAGTCTAGTAGGGTATGAGTTAGTGTCAGGGATTCAGTATTTCAAATGGAAAATTGGAAAATGGATCAATGTGTATGCAAATGTGTACTACAAAAAAATTTTCCCACTCTCATTCAGAACAATGCCTTGATATTACCTTCACCCCAAGTAAGACACAATTAGAGGAGAAGAGTTAGAAAATCTTTGAATACATATCTGAAATTGAAAATGCTTAGGGTTCACAACCTTGGAGATTGTAGAGGAGTTTACAAAAGTAAGGGACAGTGTAAAAATTCTACAAACATGGAGATTTGCCTGCCTAACGACGTCTGGAGAAACTGCCTCTAGGTTGGGCACTTGAAATATATGTTGTTGTCAGGAGCTTTAGCTTCCTTTCTAGTGAGACCATGAAAGCTGCGTCTTCATCTCTGTGATCTGGAGGACATTGTTTATAATTTTCCAATAAACATGAAGCAGCAGTGCTGAATTCTCTCTTTGTATGTAAACTGTGGCCACTGGGGGCTAAGTGTCTCCCCATGTGGACTGCGAAGCCATTTCATCATCCTCCACTTTTCATAATGTTTTTTCCTGCTGCACTCGGAGTTTGGTATTTGCTTCACGAAATACAAGGAGTTCAAATGGGACACAGTGCTGCAGCGAGTTCTGTCACGTGTGGTGGATCAGGGTCTGCAGGAGAATGCACCAACAGGGCTTGTATACCACATAGGATGCCCCCTTGACCATAGCAACCTGATTCTGAACATTGCCCTAAAACCTCTCCATATAACAAGTTGCCTTTACATATAAGGGTCTGCTGGCTCACCATGTCAGTCACAAGCCATTTGGAAGCCAATGGCAGATCCACATGGCCCCACCTCAGATGTTTTATCACAAATTTGCTCACCACTGCTCTAGGACCACTACTCAGCAGGATCCAAATTACTGAGATCTCTGTTCTACACCATTTTCATCAAAACCAGTCAATCAAGGCACTGTCTGGTACACTCGTGATCTCAACAGGACATTTAATGGTTCTTCATTGCCACCTGGTCATTGGAATTTCAAAAATTTCATGGTATTTATCTAGCCAATTTTCAATTATGAACTTGGAAGCACTATGGCTTTCAAATCATTCAGGAATCATTCAATGGTGAGGAAGCTCATTTCAATGAAAGCTTTGAAGAACTCTCACAGGCAAGGCTTCCAAAAGAGTGGCCTAAAGGTCACATGAATCCAGGCCCATCAAGGTCTACAATTGAGGTCCATGTGTGTTTTGACTAGCAAATATGGCTTCCAAGTATTTCAGAATAAAATAATGTGATATCCTGGCTGAGATTCCCAGTGCTCTGTGGAAAGCCACCCTAGGACTAGATCTCAGTTTCCAATGGAGACTCTCATGCGTGGCCTCCTAAATTCCCAACACAATTCATGGCAATACTTCTTTGATGATTATTCCAGAACTCAGAGTTCAAGCCCAGGTGGATCCAGTCATCTCTTCCAACTGCCACACGAATGACTACAATTAAAACCAAAACACTCCCACATGGTCCTCACCTTCTTCCATATAGACACTCATCATTACCTCTGGCTGGAGTTTTTCATGTGGGACGCATCCCAAGAGAGTGTCCAAAATAATCTTCCTTGCCCCTCATTTGCCTAAAGTCAGGGTGGCATGGTCACCCTTCCTGTGAACCTGGAGTGATCCAATAGGCCTGACATGAATACTGCTCTGCTTCTCCAATTTGAGGCCTACTGACTCTCAGGGATAGATTCTTTAAGTGATTTGGAGTCACAAGAAAACACAAGCACCTCTGCAGTTCTTCAAAGAACTCATTTGACCTAAAGGATCCCTATTCTCACTTGATAGAGGTCAGAATTCTAACAGAGGAAGGCAAGAGACTCATCAACAATGACAGATTTTTGGCCATTTTGGTTTTGATTGCACACATGGAATCTATCTTTAGATCCAGCATGTGCTGAGAATCTAAGCCACAACCTCATACAGGGCCAAGAGGCTGATTTAGACACATCCTTTTACAAGCAATTAAGCAAAGAGCCATAGGTGATGCCCATTCATTTCCATTTGAAAACTGTTTTCTTCAGGCTTCAAAAAGGGGTGGCCTGAGGCAAAGACCATCCTGACATTCAGGACAACAGAACCATAGGTAAGCAAATGAACCAAAACAGGGTTTCTCCACTGAGAATTTACTGGTCACACTGATATCTGAGTTTTCTAAGATGTTCTCATTCTCTACAGCTATCAAGTATATGGACATGTTTCAGAGCTTGGAGGTGGTATATATCTTGGAAACAAAACCATGAGACTATTCAGTGTGACCAGTAAATTCTCCACTGAGAATTTACTGGTCACACTGATATCTGAGTTTTCTAAGATGTTCTCATTCTCTACAGCTATCAAGTATATGGACATGTTTCAGAGCTTGGAGGTGGTATATATCTTGGAAACAAAACCATGAGACTATTCTGGAGAGTGGCCAGAATTCAGGAAGAAAACAGGAACTTAGGAATTTAGTAGGTGTTGCCCATCCATAAGGCAAACCAAAGTCCATTCTTCAATTAGGCAGGATGAATGCAGGGAAGTTTTCTACTAGACAGGACACATCCTTTGATGCCTTCTCTTTTCTAATGTCTACAACCACGGACACAGTGGGATACTCAGACATAGAAACACTAGCCTTGTCAAACGACTTACTAGAAACAGTCCACTCCAACCCAAACAAACAGCCTTTCCTACCTATTCTCAGAACATGAGAGAAAACCACAAACTCACTCCACACCCACAAAGGCACCTCCTTAACCCAAGTAGGTCTGTGACTATCCGGAGTGTCCTCTAACTGGTGGACCATACTATGTTCCCCTGAAATGGCCTGTCCTTTCTCAGATCTGGTCTCCTTGGCCAACTCTGTGAAGTTGTCAGGAGCCAGCGGTGAACCAATACCTGCTTTCTCAGGAAAGGCCCCTCTTCAGAGCTCTTCTGCCATTTGACAATCCTCATATCAGTTGGTACAAAGGAAGACTGACTCTGTCCTTGGTAAATCCAAACAAGTGAGACCACTGGGACTGGGACTGGGACTGGCTCTGGGTGCCTGGCTTCCTGCATCACAATTTCAGAGTTTTTGATCACCAAGGAAGAGAGCTGAGGTCACTTCCTTCAGGAACTGAATGAGGTCACTACCTTGGCCACCACTTTGTCCTAACAGTTGCTTTGAAAGGTCCCATGAAATGGAGGCTGCCCCTACTTCCTTTGACACTTTCACAAGTTAGAATTGGTATATGAACCATAGGCACCTGGAAACAGCTCTCCACACAGGCATGGTTTGATCAGTTCTCTATATTAAAAAGGGAGAGGCTGATTCAGACACATCCCTTCATACTGACCCGGTTGTTTGCCATGGAATATGACTTTTCCCCTCTTAGGTCCTTCATTGCTGCCTGCAACTTTTTCAGGGTATAATTTCTGCATGGTCCTTTGATGTTCTCAGCAGGTGGAAGATCCCCTACATTACTGTATTGTAAGACAAACTCTCTCTTGGCTCTTCTGTAAAGTTAGTTTGAGGGAACAATGTATGGTTAGGCTTAATAACATGTTTGATTTGAGTTAGGAATCATTCTGCTTAATGAATAATGGTATTGGGAACTTGCGATATTTACAAGAATATATTGGTGAAATATAAGTTTGAAAACAGAAATCTAGATAAGATTTGAATCCAGGAAGGGCATTGGGCTGTTGATTGGGATACTTAGCTTTGAATTATGTTCTGCACAGATGTCTCAGATAAATCAATATACAATGGCATAGGACCTTGTACCTTGGATGATTGATTGTCGAAGAGATCATCCAGTCAAAAAGGGATAGTCTTTAGGATTAGGAAGATAGTCGGTATGTTAGAAAAAAGAGTGAGTATAGGATTTGGACCAAAAGTTCTTTAGCAATAGGGTTTCGTATAGAGAGTGAATGTAAATGTCAGCACATGTGAAGAGTCAGTCACAATGATGAACTGGGGAAAATATGTAGGAAAGCAGATATCAATAGAGACATTAGGAAATCAGGCAAAATATAAAGTGAGTGATAGGGTTAGTCATTTTCAAAAAGGTTGAGGTTGAATATATTATCTTAAGAAGAAACAAATATGTAGTCACCAATAGGATTGATTTGAGAGCATTAGGCAACCTGGACATGGATGTGTTTAGTAATCTATGCTCACTTTCCATTTAGGCTTTGGTGAAAGGTTAATAAAATAGTTACTTGTTACTTACTGTTTTTCTGTGTGCTTAACAAAACACTGTTGAAGTCTTGAGGACTGTTTGCTAATCTTGTTTCCAGAATGTGCTGTCCCCAACTGCAAAACTGCAAATGTATACCCTCACCCGTTTGCACGCAAACCACCCACTTGCCCTGACCCATCAATAAACTTCCCTCCCTGCCCTCTCCAAGGAAAGCATATAAGCTCTGCTTAAGCTGTTCTCATTGCTCTCTGCTCTATTCAAGTGAGCTCTGAGCCCCAGAATGCTGGACCCATAATAAACCATTTACTGTTGCATGAGACATTCCTCTGGTGGTCTCTTCCACTGATGCTTGCCCGACCTTTACATCTGGAAGCACGAGCAAGATCTGGCATCGGCGGATGAAAGATCCCCAAGGGGCTCCTTTCAGGGTAAGTAGGGGAACTCTTTTTGGTTTTAGGTTTCAGGTTACGGATTGGCAAAATGGCTATCGGTGATGAGCATGAGCTCTCTCTGACAGAGGCTGACATACGTGTCACAGAGCCACAGGCCACGTCCCTGGGGGATGCCCCAGAGGACTCAGGAAATCGAGGAACAATAGTTTCCTTGACTCAGTGATATTTTGCTTCAGATTCGGTATTGCCAGCCCATCAGGTTTTGCCGGCTACTCAGTCCTGGCCTCAGTATTGGACGTCCATTGCCTGCCTTTACTGTCTTGTCTTGTCAGTGTAGTGTGTCATTGCTTTCACTGTTTGTGTATCTCTCATTTTGGGACAGAGCACTTCAACACCTCTCTTCCTGAACCTTGATCACTGGACCAAAGTCCGCTTAAGGGCCCAGAATCTTTTTTTTTCAGTAAATTGCTGGACCTGGCAGACCCTCTGTGCCTCAGAATGACCCACCTTTGGAGTTGGATAGCCCCTAGAAACATCTACTTCCCACTAATTCAAAAAGTCAGAGATTTTGTCTTTCAACCGCGGCCACATAGACATCCAGATCAACAGTCATATATCTTAACTTTGCAGGACCTCTGCAAATCTCCTCCTCTATGGGTGAAGCCTTTCCTTCTCTCTGCCCCCACTCCTACTCCTTCCACCATGATTCAATCTCTCAATCCCTCTGCTCCTCCTCCTCCACCCTCTGTTCTCCCTGAGTCTCAAGACTCTACTGGACTCTCCTCCCCTTCTTATCCACTGCCCTCGTCCACCAACCCCCAACAACCTCTAAGTGATTCCCCTGCTGCTGACTCAGCGTCTCCGCCATTGGAGGAAGCTAGGCTGGCCCAGCGCCCACCAGATGACTCCCCCTTGTCACACACACAGCCCCTCCTTCCCTGGAGGAAGCTGACCCGGCTAAAAGAACTCAAAGAACTCCCTGGCATTTTCACACCTGCCTACTTGGGATGACTGCCAACAAATCCTAGGGATTCTCTTCATGACAGAGGAATGAGAGAGAAATTTCCTGGAAGCTAGAAAAAAATATCCTCGGACCAGATGGGTGACCAACACAACTTCTCAACATAATCAAAGCCGGCTTCCCCTTGAACTGACCCAATTGGGACCCCGACACCTTTGAAGGTAGGGAGCATCTGTCCACTTATTGCCGGGCCCTAATAGTGGGTTTCCAACCTGCCGCTAGGCAACCAAATAATTTGGCCAAGGTAAGAGAGATTATTCAAGGGCCTGATGAATATCCCTCTATGTTTCTAGAGAGAATTATGGAGGCATATAGGATATATACTCCTTTAGATCTTCAGGCAGAGGATCAAAAGACATATGTCATGATGGCCTTCATTGGGCAAGCTGATCTGGATATTAAAAGAAAGTTACAATACTTAGATGGATTACAAGATATGACATTGAGAGATTTAGTCAGAGTAGCCGAGAAAGTATCCTATAAGAGAGAAACAGAGAGAACGAAAGGGAGCAAAGGGAGGATGAGAGATGAAAAAAACAGATTAAGGTATTAATTAAGGTCCTGGTCAAAACAATAAATAGGTCAGAAATTAAGAAACAGGGAGACAAGAAGCGATACCTGGGTCCCCGCCAGAGGCCACCCTTGGCCTCAGATCAATGTGCCTACTGTAAAGAAAAAGGACACTGAGCCAAAGAGTGCCCTAGAAAGAGACAGCCACGCCAGACAGCCTTTCTGACTCTGGAGGTTGACTAAGAATGTCGGGGCTCAGATCCCTTCCCCGAGCTCAGGGTAACTTTTGAAGTGAAGGGGACCCCATAAACTTTGAAGTGGATACAGCAGCAGTATACTCAGCCCTTAAGGCCCCACTGGGCCCTCTATCAAATAAAAGGTCTCTAGTTCAATGGGCTAACAGCAGTAAATATCAGACTTAGACAACTAAGAGGACCATGGACATGGGGAAAGGAAAAATCCAACACTCCTTCCTAGTAATCCCAGAATGCCTGGCCCCATTGATGGGCAGAGATCTGCTCAGTAAGCTCTGGGCCAAAACAACTTTTAACCCCGAAGGCCCCAAAATGAAATTTCTAAATCCTTCATTAAAAACTCCTATAGTCATGGCTTTATAAATGTCAGTCGAAGATGAACATCCACTTTTCACACACACCAAGACTGATCAAAGAGGCAAGCTACCCCAGAAATGGATAACAGATTACCCAGATGCCTGGGAAAAAAATTGTTGGGTTAGGCCTAGCCATGAATCAACCTCCAAAAACAGTGGAGTTAAAAACCTCAGCCTCCCCAATCAATGTCAAACAAAATCCTCTGAGCAAAAATGCTAAAGAAGGGATAAGGCCCCATATTCAGAAATATCTGGCCTTAGGGTCCTAAGGCCCTGTCAATCGGCCAGGAACACTCCCCGGCTGCCAGTAAAAAATCCAGGAACTGGGGACTATCCCCCGTTCAAGACCTAAGAGAGATCAACAACAGAGTGCAGGACATTCACCCCACGGTAAATAATTCGTACAATCTGCTTATCACTCTGAACCCTGAGTAGAAATGGTATGGACATAAAGATGCTATCTTTTGCATGCCTCTGTATAAAGAAAGTCAGTTGCTGTTTGCTTTTGAGTGGGTAGACCCAGAAACCGGAACGTATGGTAAACTAACATGGACTAGACTCTCACAGGGGTTCAAAAACTCCCCCACTCTCTTTGATGAAGCCCTCCACAGAGATGTCAACAACTTCAGAACTATGCACCCCGAAGTCACCCAGCTTCAATGTGTGGATGACCTGCTACTGCAGCCAACACCAAGGAAAACTGTGAGTCTGGGAACCAAGCACTATTATGTAAGCTTGCTCAACTCGGGCATAGAGCTTCTCCCAAAAAACACCAAATTTGCCAGCAAGAAGTAGTCTTCCTGGGCTATTCCCTTAGGGGTGGTAAACGATGGCTCACTGAGCCCAGAAAACAAACGGTTGTGCAGATAACCGCCCCCCCCCTAGCAGCAGACAACACAGAGAATTTCTTGGGACTACTGGGTTTTGCAGGTTATGGATTCCTGTGTTTGCGTCCTTAACTTCACCTTTATACCCCCTGTTAAAGGGAGATGCCCAATTCCAATGGACCCCTGAGCACCAGCAAGCTTTTGATAACATCTTACAACACTGGCACTGAACTCCTCAACTTCACTGAGCCAAACCTGCAATTTCAAAAAGCCCTACACTACGTTAAAAATGTACATCAATTCACACACCTTGGTCCAAAGAAACTGCAAGCATTCCTGAAGGGTCAAGAACAGAGTTTTCCACTAACCGACTCACAGCGAAAGGACATAACTGAACGGGTAACAAAACCCTGTCCGTTCTGTCAATAGGTTAATGCTTACCCTTCCAAGCTTCCTGCGGGAAAGCACCTATGAGCAACCAGACCAGGACAATTCTGGGAAGTGGACTTTACTGAAATTAAGCCAGCAAGGTATGGACTTCAATATCTCCTAGTGTTTGTAGATATATTTTCAGGATGGATTGAAGCCTTCCCCACAAAAAAAGGCACAAATGGTGGTAAAAAATCCTGAAAGATATTTTTCCATGATACGGCCTACCTAAGGTAATAGGGTCTTATAATGGACCGGCGTTCATGGCCCAGGTAAGTAAGGGGTTAGCCAGGATCCTGGGGATAAATTGGAAGTTACATTGTGCTTATAGACCCCAGAGGTCAGGACAGGTTAAAAAAAATTAATAGAACCATTAAAGAGACCTTAACGAAATTAAGCTTAGAGAGGGCATCAAAGATTGGACTATGCTCCTGCCTTATGCACTGTTTCATGCAAGAAATACTCCCTCTGTTTCTTTGATTAACCTCACCTCCTATGAAATTCTCTATGGGGCCCCTCCTCCAGTAAGGACCTAACCACAACTCTAAGACCTACCGATCCCTTCCACACCCCCTTGCTTGACAAACTTAAAGCTCTTGAAAGAACTCAGCGATACCTGTCAAAACAGCTGGTCACTGCCTACCAACCTGGTGAAGAGGAGACTCCACATCGATATCAAAAAAGAGACTTCATCTACAGAAGATGACATCAGGTGTCATCCCTGGAACCCCGCTGGACAAGACCATACCAGGTGCTACTTATAAAACCTACAGTGGTAAAGGTAGACGGAATCACTTCCTGGATCCTAATTCTCATCTCAAGCCTGTGCCCTGTCCAGACTCTGGCTTGAAAGTGGAAAAGACTGGTAACCCTTTCAAATTGCATATTTGCCATGTGGATAAAGCTATAGACTCTCCCCTTGGCCACCACTATTCCTAACCATCATCAGCCCATTCAGCAGCGATGGCTGATCACAAATCCTATTAGACAAGAAGTATGGTCTGTCTCGCATACAGCCCCCTTAGGGACCTGGTGGCCATCTCTCCACCCAGATTTTTGTCAGCTGGGTATACGTCTTTCCTATTGGGATATCTCTGGTGAAGAGGATCCCACTAAAATTCCATTAAATTTCTTCCATACCATAGATAATGGAAACAAACATTATGAATGTAGGGACACACGAGCCTGATGCAGGTTGGCTAGCCTAGATTACTATGTTTGCCCGGTGGACTATCAAAGCCACAAACAACCACGGCTGTGTGGGGGAAAAGCCGTCTTCTTCCGTAAGTCATGGGGATGTGAGCATACAGGGGCTGCCTGGTGGAACCCAAACTCCTCATCAAATTCAGTTCACAGCATTGGCCTTATTACCAATTAGACAACCAAAACCGATGGCCCCCAGAGGGGCCTCTAGATCCTCAAATTCTGTGTGACTATTTCAACTTCGGCAAGTGCTCAAAAGGATGGAAGAAAATTCCCCTATGTGTAGGCCTTTTCCCTCCTTTGCTCACATCATGAACTATGTTTCTCCAATAGATCCTTCTGCTCCAGACTCTCTGCTGTCACTCTCACATCAACAACCTGATTTCTCCCCTCCAATTACTAGATCAAAAACCCAAACCTCCGCTGGTTCTCAGACCATTGCCCCCTTGCTGAGGTAGCAGGTACTGAGGTACCTTTCCACCCACTCACTCCTCTCTTCTCCTGTCAGTGCCCACACCGGATCCCACCAGGTCCTCTTACCAGCTAACCCAAAGCTCAAACCAGCTGAGGAGTGCCCTCAGACGCCTATCCAAGATGTAATGAAAATGGCCTTTAAAGTTGCTTTGTCATCACTAAAAACAGGTTACTAAGAATTTAAAGTCCCTCACAGGCTTTTTGGGATACTCACTCCCGTCTTCCCATCTGCTCTACCTGTTCTAATGCTCAAGTTTTTTTGCCAGGAAAATCCCAAACCCTTTTCCCATTATTCTTTTACATCTCTTTTTCCTCAATCTCAGAACCACAGAACTGCTCTCAGCCCCCGCCTTCCCCGTTTTCCCCTCTGTACCAGGCCCACAGAAAAATCTCAAATGGCCTTCTCCAGAAGTCTTCATCGTGGCTGACTTTAGGACTTTCAGCAACAAAGTCCCTATAAAAGAGTTCAGTGTAGATAAACTTCCTCTTTTCGTGTTGCTCTGTTATACTTGGCCACTGGCTGGAAAAATCAGCACTTCTAAGCTAGACACCCCCTTACTAGTTTTTCACAAAATATGTGAACAAGGCCTCTGGCCTTGAGCTGAGGCTTCCAGAGATGGCTACATTTCCAAGATAAAGAAGTTACCAACTGGGCTCCATGCTAACAGCTGGCAGGGAGAAAATAAAAGAGAAGAAAAAAGCTCTCCCCCTCCCAGGTGTCCTTAAAAAAGTTATCTTTCCCAGAGAAGAGGAAAAAAAACAGAACCAAAACCCGCTTTTTGTGAACTTCTGCAGAGTGTGAATTTCTGAGTCCTTTCCCTTACATGTTGGGTACACAATTCTGAAACTACCTAAACTTGGGATTCAGGGGATTAATTGATTACAACAGAAGCAATGCCCTCTATATCCGGTTGCAACCAAATAGGACTGTTTCCCTGTCTTTGGTGCTATCTTAGGTGCCTTGCCTTGTCCATACCTACAACAGTATAATTCTATATACTTAAACATTGTTTATTCATAAAATTATCAACAGATGTGATTAATTATGTAATTGTGCAGATGTTTCCCCCAGTGCTCTATCATGAGGCAGGATCATTTAAATTTCAAATAGGGGGGCATATAACCCGGTTCCACTGGCAACCTGTATCCTTCACTTTAGCCATCCTATGAGGAATAGTAGTTGCTGCAGAGGTGGGCACAGGAACCACTGCCCTAATCCATGGGACACAACAAATGACCCAATTAGAAGCAGCAATAGACCAAAACTTAAAGATATTAAAAAAACACCATCACACCTTTACAAGAATCTTTAACCTCTCTCTCTGAAGTTGTTTTACAGAACAGGCGAGGGTTCGACCTCCTCTTCATGAGAGAAGGGGCCTTTGACCTGCATTGAGGGAAGAATGTTGTTATTATGCCTACCATACTGGAGTTGTAAAAGAATCTATGATTAAATTAAGAAGACGCATTGAAGAGCATCAACAAGAGAGAGAGGCCCAAAAAGGGTGGTTTGAGTCTTGGTTCACAGAGTCCCCCTGGTTAACTACGCTTTTATCAGCCCTGGCCGGTCCATTAATAATCCTCACATTATTGCTAACTGTAGGACCCTGTTTGCTCAACCGTGTAGTTTCCTTTCTCCAAGCTCAAATTGGACAAGTTAAACTTATGGTAATCAGAAATCAATATACCACACTAGCAGACATAAAATGTAACATCCCCAATGATCACTATTATGATTTAATGTAACCAAAAGAAAGTGGGGAATGAAAGGTAAATAAAATAGGTAATTGTCACTTCCAGTTTTACGGTATGTTTAACAAAACACTGTTGATATCTTGAGAACTGTTTGCTAATCTTGTTCCCTGAATGTCCTGTACCAACTGCAAAACTGCAGAATGTACTCCCTCACCCATTTGCGCGCAAACTGCCCACTCGCCCTGACCCATCAATAATCTTCCCTCCCTGCCCTCTCCACGGAAAGTATATAAGCTCTGCTTAAGCTGTTCTCAGGGCTCTCTGCTCTATTCAAGGGAGCTCTGAGCCCCAGCATGCTGGACCCCCATAAACTTTTGGCTGTTGCATTAGACACTCCCTGGTAGTCTCTTCCTCCGATGCTCGCCTGACATTTACATTGGTAAAATAATAAGTGTGACCATTGCTTCTGTGTCCAAATGTACAAATTAATATTGGGGGTACAAATAGGTGTACCCTGTGATATGAATATAGAGATAATGCATGAATAGACAATACTGTGAATAAATAATATAATGTTTTTCAAAATTAATAATGGATTCAATTGATATCTGAAAATATACAGGAAATCTTATATTGATATACATACATTCATTCCAACCAGTTATACATCTAAACGTTATATTAGGATTATGGTTTATCATGAAGAGTGTGTGAGTTTTGCTTCAAAACTGATTATGGAAGTTGAAAATAATGTGTTTGGAAAGAAGTCTCATGAAAAGACCAGACAAGAAACCTGGAGGAATCCATGTGTTCTGAAGCAGGAAGTTATTGAAAGTGAAAAAAATGCCTATAAGTTTGCTAACTTGTGGATGAAATATATATCCTATGATGTGCATAAATTGAAGAAATAGTAATGTACCAGTGTTGAATAAAAATGAACGTCAAAATACACATCATGTCCCATAGTAATCTACTTGCATTGATGTTAAACTGGGTCAGTTACTGTACAAATATTAGTATTTGTATGCAACATTAACTGAAGTTAGTTTTCAGTACTGGAAACAAATATGTATTTCAGGTGGATAAATATTTCTGAGAATAATCTTGTGAATACTTGATTATAAATCCATATGCATGAACATGAATGAATTTAAGGAGTGTATATAAGACACATATATTTCATATTTGGAAAAATCTGGAGAGTATATATATATATATATATATGACCCTGGGTGCCTGGTTTCTGGGATCCCAAGTTCAGATAGTTCCATCACAATTAAGTGAGGTAGGTCACTTCCTTCATGAACTGAATGAGCTCACAGCCTTGGCAAACACTTTGTCCTAACAGTTTCTTCCTAGGGTCCCATGAGATGGAGGCTGCCCCTACTTCCTGTGATACTTTCACAAGTTAGAATGGTATATCAACCATAGGTACTGGGAGAGAGATCTCCACACAGGCTTGGTTTGGTCCATTTTGTCTACATTAAAATGCGAGAGGCTTATTCAGACAAATCTCTTCATCCTGACCAGGTTGTTTGCCATGGAAAATGACTTTTGCTCTCTCAGGTCCTTCATAGCATTCTATATCTTCTTCAGGGATAATTTCTGCATGGATCTTTGAGATTCTCAGCAGGTGGAAGATCCCCTATATTCCTGTATTGTAAGACCAACTCTATCCCTGCACTGCTGTAAAGTTAGATTGAGGGAACAGTGTATGGTTAGTGTTAATATCATGTTCTATTTGGGTTAGGAATCATTCTGCTGGATGAATAATGGCATTGGGAACATGAGATATTTACAAGAATATATAGGTGAAATATAAGTATGGAAACAGAAATCTAAGGAAGACTTGAAGCCAAGTAGGACATTGGGCCCTTGAGTAGCATACTTTGCTTTGAATTATATTCTGCACAGATGTCTCAGATAAATCAATATACAAAGAAATAGGATCTTATACACTGAATGATTGAATAACATACAGAATATCCAATAAAAAAGGGATAGTCTGTAGGATTAGCAAGATAGTCAGTAGGTTTAGAAAGAAGAGTGAGTATAGGATTTGTACAAAAATTTCTTTAGAAATAAGTTTTCGGGTAGAGAGTGAATGTAAATGTCAGCACATGTGAAGAGTCAGTCACAATGACGAATTGGGGAAAATAGGAGGGAAAGCAGATATAAATAGAGACATTAGGAAGTCAGTAAAAGTATAAAGTGTGCAATTTGTTTAGACATTTTCAATGGTTTGAGTCTGAATATATAATCTTAGGCAGAAACTAATATGTTGCCACAAATTGGATTGACTTTTGAGAGCATTAGGTAACCAGGACATGGATGTTTTTATTAATCCATGCTCACTTTTTATTTAGGCTTTGGTAAAATCATAAGTGTGACCTTTGCATTTTGTGTCCAGAATATTATTGTGATAAAATGTATATGTAGATCAGGTGACATAAGTATTTCTTCCACCATTTCTGTAGCAATATTTTGTAGACGTATAAATTACTATTGAGGGTACAAATAGGTGTACCCTGTGTCTATTAATATGCAGATAATGCATGAATAAACCATACTGTGTGTAAATAATATAACTGGTTCCACTTTAAATAATGGATTGAATTGATATCTGAAAATATAAAAGAAATCTCATATTGATATACAATCATTCACTGCAACCAGTTATACATCTAATGGTAATATTATGGTTGTGGTTTATCCTGAAAGGTGTGTGAGTTTTGTTTCAAAAGTGATTATGGAAATCAAAAATAATGTGTTTGGAAAGAATTCTCATGAAAAGAATAGTCAAGAAACCTGTAAGAATACATGTGTTCTCAAGCAGGAAGTGATGGAACATTATATATCATACTATATATAATGTGCATTAACTGCAGAAATAGTAATGTACCAGTGTTGAATAAAAATGAACATCAAAATACACATCATGTCCCATAGGAATCAACTTGCATTGATGTTAATCTGGGTCAGTTACTGTAGAAATATTAGGATTTTTTTGCACCATTCACTGAAGTTACTTTTCAGTACTAGGAAAAAAGTATGTATTTAAGTTGGATGAATATTTCTGAGAATAATCTTGTGAAAATTTGATTTTAAATCCACATAAATCACAAAACATTATAAACACAGAAGTCACATGGACATTAAAATGTAGCAATATATATGCCAATTTAAATCCATCTTGAAATATATATCATCCACTGATCCAAAACTATTTATTTAATGAACTTGAATTTATGTATAATGTTGTTCAGCTAGGAAGCTTCCCCATAGATTGAATTTTATGTTCCAACAGTGTTTAGGAGGAGTGATCTCCTAAATGTGTATGCAAATATGTGCTACACAAAAATCTTCCCACTCTCATCCAGAACAATGCCTTGATATTACCTTCACCCCAAGTAAGACACAGTTGGAGGACAAGAGTTAGAAAATCTGTGAATACATATCTGGAATGTAAAATGGTCAGGAGTTCACAACCTTGCAGGTTGTAGAGGAGTTTCCAAAAGTAAAAGACAGGCTTGATAGACCCAACCTGATCTTTTATTAGAATTGGGAGCCATCTTGCCAGGAAGCTGTGAAAAGATAATTTGGGCTTTACTATAAATTACTGCAAATTCTGAACCTGCTTGGAATGCCTGCCCGTGCCTTGAACTCATCCATGCCTGGCTCTCTGACCAGATAACAGTGCTCTCTGAAACATTAGTGACACCTAATAAATATTGGCCTTCCCAGGCCAGACAACGACCCTCTCTGAGTCTCTAATGGTCCTCATAATTTCTGATCTTGGGGCCAGCAAAAAAAAATGTAAACTACCATTAGTGTGATGCTTTCAAAGTTCTGTTATCTGTAACCCCCTTTTTGTGTAACTTTCTGGGCTATATAGCTGGGCTGTAGGAAAGGTGGTGTTGCTGTCTTGTTCCCGCCATTTTGGGAGGGAGAGGCAGCCTGGCCGGTTTTAATAATAAGCTTGCCTTAATTTGATTTTAATTTGAGTCAGTGGTCTTTTCTTGCATCCTAGTCCAACATTTTGGAGTTCCCCAGTGAGATGACCCTGCCCGACCAGATCACAAGACCAGACTGATGAAAATTCTGAAGCTGGCCTTCCCTCCAGGGCTACGGGCTGGGGAGCCACTCTAGGGGGTGCACAACTTGAGATGTTCCAAGGCCTTGGAGTGAGCCCTCGGTCTGGGGAGCACTGCAGTGAACCACCGCAGTGAAACTATTAGCAAGCACCTGGTGGAGGAGGCCTCCATAAGTAAGTGGCACCTTGATAACATCTTATATCTGGTTAAGGGAGATCTCTTCTAATGACAGAGAGGTGGCCTGGGGAGGCTCACATACACTCCTGTCCAGGACAGTAATGAGAATCGTTCTGTCCTCTGTTCCATTCTGTAGGGAATTCCTCTGGAAGGTTAGAGAGGTGCCGAGGGACACGCACGCGCTCCTACCCCAGAGCTTTAGCAAGACGTTGAATTGCTCCTCTGTTTTTCTGTTTGGGCACCGGGATTCTGTTTTTTTTTTTTTTTTTTTGTGTGTGTGTGTGTGTGTGTGTGTGTGTTTTGTTCTGTGTTTTATATGTTTTTTGTTTGTTTGTTTTTGTGCATTTTGCATTTTGTTTTGTGATTTCTGTGATAAAATCTTAAGGATATTGAACGTGAAAATGGGTAACAAAGCAAGTAAGCCTGACACCCCTTTGGACTATGTTTTAAGGAACTGTGATGAACTTTACCACCATTTGTTAAGCAGAATGAGAGAAGCCCCTAGCTGGCTGCCTGGAGCACACCCAGTGCAGATGGCATTGCCTGCTGGGGAATGAAGAACTGAGTATCTCCCAGCATCTGCCGAAGCCCTGTTGCTTCAGGGAATTCCCTCCTTCGTTCCCTGCACTGTAAGGATAATGCCAACTCTGTCTTCTTAAAAAAAGAGAAAAACAAAAAGGGGACACTAAATGCAGTAAAGTCACGATGGAGACACTTTATTTTACATTTCAGGTTGCTCCTCTGTGAAAACATTTGGTCCCCTTGTGGGGACATCTGTGGTGCCACTGGGGAAGGAGATTTTTCTCTTATTTGCTCTGTTTTAAAGGGTTCTGTCTGTCAGCCATTGTCTGGAGTTCATTTCTGTCTGTCTTGTGCCTTTTTTCTGGCCCTTTAAGACATGTGCAATAATGTGTTAATATTATAAATTGTTTCTTGGAAATGATCTTAGCTGAATGCGTGTCTAAATGATGATGTTTCATTGTACCAATCTGGTATCTGAATGCGTTTTTGAAGCATTCCACAATCTTGCAGTAGAATGTCGGGTTTAGGTAATTGTTTAGTTTATGGTTTCAGATAATTCATGCCAGAGAACTTAAATACATAGGATGGAAAACTAAAGAACTCTACTTCCAAGTTGGCAAGTAACTTCCCAATCATTCAGTCTTTTTTACACCAATTTTAAATTAGGTAGCCTGGGAAAATGTCACTGTGTGTACCAGTGCATTAATTTGGACAAGGATACTAAATCATAGTATGATATCTATTGACAAAACAACTTGTAAAGATATAAAATTTTGTGAATTGTATCTTAAACTTGTATCATAATTTTCAACATCCTAACCTGAAAATTATGGTTAAAATACCTTAGGCCTAAGGTTTCTGCTCAGAATAGCCATTTTTTCCTGCTTCTTCCAGACCTCAGCCAGGACTTATTTTGAAATGCAAATGAAAGAAGCCTGTAAGCTTAGTAGGAGAATTATTTCAGGTCTAAGGAAAAAAAAAGGTAAATTATATGGTATTTACTAATTACTGGCCAGTCATTTTTTCTAGGACTCATAATTTTTTCTTTAGATTCTTTATTTATTTTTTGAGCTCATGATTTTGCTCCTACAGACCTAGGTTAATGTTTTTCTGATCAGTAATATCTTTGACCAACTGTGGAATTTTTAAATCATTGCAATGGAGATTTCACCTGTGAAAAGCTACAAGGCCTTCACTTTTATTATGTGTGCACAATTTGTTATGTTTTGTATATATATATATATATATATATATATATATATATATATATATATATCCATATATCATATATATGATACACAAATTAACATATATAAGGAGCACTCATATTAAAAAGCACTCATAAAAACAATTTTAAAAAGTGGATCCAAAGATCTTTAATTCACGTGATTTAAATGTTTCAATTTAAATTGGGTAAACAGATAAATATAAATGTCTTTAAATTTAAGCTTACAAGTTTTTCTAGGTGTTCAAAAATCTAATAAAGTATTAATGTCTACAAAAGGTCTAATATGCCTTTGTTCCAGGACTTTTCTTTCAATCAAAAAATGGTTTACACTGTTCAAAACATTTGTCTAATATTTTGATAAATAAGTAAAGTAAATTTGATATGGGATTACTCATTCATGAGTACTTTTGTTTGATATCTGATAGATATACTAAGGTCTGTATAAGTTTGTACAAACGTCTGTATAAGATTGTAAAAATCAGTCATGTGTTAAAGAGACAAAAATTTCTTAAACATAAGGTTACCCATAACATTTAGTTTATTAAGATTTAAATTTTCTAGAGCAAGCAACGATAAAAATTAAACAACTGTTTAAATAAGAACTGTTATTTTAGAGCACTGTACTGCCATTTCTTTAAAAGCTAAACTTGGTTAATGTAGAAACATCATTGTAATTGTGATGCTATTAATGTGCTCATATCTTCCAGTTATACAACTCAATAAAGTAGAAACTTTAAAATAGCATTATATCAAGCAGGTGTTCTGAAGTTGTATGGTAAATAAAATATATATTGGGGATTTATTTACCTGTTATCAATAATATATGTAAAGTTTTATGTTACTTTTTACATTGTGGAACAATTTAAATGTATTTTTAAATTAATGAGACCCTAATCTATGTAAAGGTTAAAATCTTTCAGCCGTACTTTAATTCATGTTTTAAATGTGATATCATATGGTGTGAGCTAATGTTCATGTGACCTCAAACAATTTATGTAAACTTTGTAAAATGATATTTTAAAAAAAAAGATCAGCTTTAGAACTAAAGCATTTAAGATTTATAAGGAGCCCTGCTTACCTGAGATGAGACTCTGTGTCCCATCTTACTACATGTGAGAATGACAACGAAAGCTGTAGGTCAGATTTTATTTCATTTAAAGTTATGTTCAAATTTTTTTTTCTGTCAAGATTACTAGGATCTCAAAAAGGTGATATAATATATAACTCACCCAAAAAATTCAGGGTAGCTATTACATGAACTAAGTATTTTTACTCTTGTTAAAAAAAATTATTTTTTAATTTCCTTATAAGTGATCTAAAGATTCCCTGTTGGTGTTTTACAGAAGTGTTGCTTTAAGAACACAACATGGGTTAATTTAAGAAAATAAGTCATCAACTACAAGACAGACAGAATAATAATATCCCAATTAATAAAGTATAAATAATTATAAACTTATAGACATTAAAGCACAGTACTCTTAATATATGGCTGTTAAAATTTATTTGCTGGTTGTTTCAGATTAGGATTGAAAATTAAAGTTAAATGAAAAGGGCCAAAAAAAGCAATATTTGACTCTTGCCCTCTGAGTCAGTCTGAATCCAGGGAACAGGGGACTTCTTTATGAGCTTTGCAACTCTGGGCCATATAACCTCCCGATCAGGGAGATTAATGAAACCACTGGAGAACAGAAAGCCAATCAGTGCATTTTCTACAAAGAGGAGAGTCATCAGGAAAGGGAGACATCCCTGATGCTTCTGAGGGAAGCCACATGGTCAAGCAAGACCTGAACCCACCTAGCTCAAATTGCACTAGCAGAACTGAGAAGCTGCTCTCAAGTTTCCCAAGGAATGACTCCCATAAAATCTCAGCTGACTGCTAACAATAGATAGAAACAAAAGTCAGTTTGACTGCTTCATCTTAAACACTTAGCAAAGACAGTTAAAACCAAAATACAGCCATTCCTGGGCATTTTAAATAATAATAATAATAATAATAATAATAATAATAATAATAATAATAATAATATTTTAAGGCATACACTTTATGTTGGCCTCCCAAAATAAGTAAAACTGTTGGCTACAAAGAAGGATTCTCAGACAGGAATGCCTGATAACTATAAAAAGAGACTATCAAGAGGAGCTGCCAGAGGCAGAAGTTTTTAGTTTAAGGCCTACAGATATTAGTAACCTACACAGGTAGGCTTGGTGTTTGCTAGTACGATCATCCAGTTCTGAGTAACAGAATTAAATGTTTCTCTATTAGACACAGAGGTCATACTAGTGAAAGGATTTTGCAAAATCAGATGACATTAAATTATTAAACTGTATATTATGGGGAGGGACAACTGTAACACTAAAAGTTAAATATTAAGTTGACAGTCCTGATAATTGGGGATATTAAAGACTGGTGAGGGTACTTCATACAGTGACATGATCCAGCTACTGCAACATTTATTCAATACTCATGTTTTTTGTTTCTCTCATAGAAGAACCCATCCCCAGATGACTTTACAACCTGTTCTTCCTCAACAAGACTTCAAAAAGAACTGACTTCTAAAAGGCAACTCATATCCCTCAACTGACTTCAAAAAGACAACTCATGTCCCTCACGCCATGCACACTCATGTCACCCTCTCTCAGCTGAGAAGAAGCCAAAATGAGAGACGACTCTCTACTTACACCAATGGAGCCAAAAATAAATAGACTATCAATATAAGTAATTAATTAAGTCAGGTAATATCAGGGAGACTGGTTTTCGGTGAGTTCTAAAAATTTGGAGACTGTTAACTGAGGGATTAAAATTTCCTCAGTGCTTTTCTCCTAACCTATAAAGGATTACAAAGGGACACATAAGAAAAGGGGGGAATGATAGACCCAACCTTATCTTTTATTAAAATTGGGAGCCATCTTGCAACAAAGCCATGAAAAAATCATTTTGGCTTTACTGTAAATTACTGCAAACTCTGAACCTGCTTGGAATGACTGCCCATGCCTTGAACTCACCCATGCATGGCTCTCTGACCAGATAGCAGCCCTCTCTGAAACTTTGTCACACCTCATAAATATTGGCCTTCTGTGGCCAGACAATGACCCTCTCTGAGGCTCTAATGGTCCTCATAAATTTTGATGTTGGGGCTAGCAAAAAAAAATGTAAAATCCCATTAGTGTGATGCTTGTCAGAGTTCTGTTATCTGTTACCCCATTTTTGTGTAACTTTCTGGGCTACAAACCTGGGCTGTAGTAAAGGTGGGGTTGCTCTCTTGTTCTCGCAATGTTGGGAGGGAGAGGCAGCCCAGCCAGTGGAAATAATAAGCTTACTTTAATTTGATTTTAATTGGAGTCAGTGTTCTTTTCTTACATCCTGGTCTAAGAGGTAAACACTCCACAAACATAGAGCTCTGCTGGCCTAAAAACTTCTTGAGAAACTGCCTCTGAGGTTGGGTACTTTAAATATATTTTGTTGTCAGAAGGTTTATCTTCTTTTCTAGTGAGACCATCAAAGCTGGGTCTGCATCTATGTGAATGGAGAGCATGGTTTCTTATTTTCCAATGAACATGAGGCAGCAGTGCTGAATTCTCTCTTGGTAGGTAAACTTTGGCCACTGGGGGTTAAGTGTCTCCTCGTGTGGACTGTGAAGCCATTTGATCATCTTCCATTTTTGTGGTGTTTCTTGGTGCTGCACAGGGAGTTTGGTATTTGCTTCACGAAATACAAGGAGTTCAACTGGGACACAGTGCTGGAGGCAGTTCTGTCACGTGTGGTGGGTCAGGAACTGCAGGAGAATGCACCAACCAGGCTTCTATTTCACATAGCTTTTTCCTTGACCATACCCACCTGATTCTGAACATTGCCTTGAAACCTCTCCATATAATAAGATGCCTTTACATGTAAGGTTCTGCTGGATGCACCATGGCAGCCAAAAGGCATTTGGAAGTCAATTGGAAATCCACATGGCCCCACCTCAGATATTTTATCACACACCTGCACACCACTGCTCTGGGCCCACTACTCAGCATTCTCAACTTACTGGCATCTCTGTTCTTCACCATTTTCATGAAACCCAGTCAATCAAGGCACTATCTGGTACACTCATGATCAGCAACAGGAGATCCAAAGGTTCTCCAGTGCCACCTGGTCATGGGAGTTTCAAAAATTTCAGGGTATTTATCTAGCCACTTTTCAAGGATGAAGTTGGAGAAACTGTGGGTTTCAATTCATTCAGGAACCATTAAATGGAGAGGAAGCTAGCAGGTGTTGCCCATCCATAAGGCAAGGCACACTCCATTCATAAATTGGGCAGGATGAATGCTGGGAAGCTTTCTACTAGACAGGACACATCCATTAATTCATTCTCTTCTCTAATGTCTACAACCACAGACACAGTGGGATACACAGACATAGAAACACTCACATGTCAAACGACTTACTAGAAACAGTCCAATCCAAACCAAACAAACCGCATTTCCTACCTATTCTCAGAACATGTGACAAAACCACAAAACCACAACCACTCCCACAAAGGCACCTCCTTCCCCCAAGTAGGACTGTGACTATCCAGAGTGTCCTCTGACTGGTGGGCCATACAATGTTCTCCCGAAATGTCCTGTCCTGACTCAGATCTGGTCTCCTTGGCCAACTCTGTGAAGTTGTCAGGAGCCAGTGGTGAGCCACTACCTTCTTTCTCAGAAAAGGTCCCTCTTCAGAGCTCTCCTGGCATTTGGCCATCCTCACATAGGTAGGTACCAAGAAAGACTGACCCTGTCCTTGGTAAAACCGAACAAGTGTGCCCACTGGGACTGGGACTGGGACTGGCTCTGGGTGCCTGTCTTCATGGATCCCAAGTTCAGAGAATTCCTTCACCAAGGAAGTGACCTAGGTCACTTCCTTCAGGAACTGAATTAGGTTACTGCCTTGGCAACCAATTTGTTCTAACAGTTACTTCCAAGAGTCCAATGAGTTGGAGGCTGCCCCTACTTCCAGTGAAACTTTCACAAGTTTTCATTGTATATCAACCATAGGCACCCAAATAAAGCTCTCCAGATAGGCCTGGTTTGGTCCATCTTCTATATATTAGGAAAAGAAATGTTTATTCAGACACATCCCTTCATGCTAACCAGGTTGTTTGTCATGGAAGATGACTTTTGCTCTCTGACGTCATTCATAGCTGCCTACATTTAATCCAGGGATCATTTCTTTAATGACCTTGGAGGTTCTCAGCAAGTGGAAGATCCCCTAATTTCTGGATTGAAAGACCAACTCTGTCCCTGCTCTTCAGTAAAGTTAGATTGAGAGAACAGTGTATGGTCAGGGTTAATAACATGTTCCATTTGGGTTAGGAATCATTCTGCGGGATGAATTATGGTATTGGGAACGTGCGATATTTATAAGAATATAAGTGAAATATAAGTATGAAAACAGACATCTAGGTAATATTTGAAGCCCAGAATTGCATTGGACCCTTGGCTGAGATTCTTAGCTTTGAATTATATTCTGCACAGATGTCTCAGATAAATCGATATACAATGGCATAATTCCTTGTACCTTGATTGATTGAATGTTAAGAGAACATCCAGTCAAAAAGGGATGATTTGTAGGATTAGTAAGATAGTCGGTAGGTTTTCAAAGAAGAGTGAGTATAGGATTTGGATGAAAAGATCTTTAGCAATAGGGTTTCGGATAGAGAGTGAATGTAATTGTCAGCACATGTGGAGAGTCTGTCAAAAGGATGAACTGGGGAAAAAAATTAGGAATGCAGATATCAATTGACATTAGGATATCAGGCAAAGTATAAAGTGAGTGATAGAATTATACATTTTCAACAGGCTTGAGTTTGAATATATAATCTTAGGAAGAAACAAACATGTAGTCACCAATAGGATGAACTTTTGAGAGCATTAGGCAATATGGACATGGATGTTTTCCGTAATCCATGCTCACTTTCCTTTTAGGCTTTGGTACAAACATAAGTTTGACCTCTTCTTTCTCTGTGCAGAATATTACTGTGGTAAAATGTATATGTAGATCAGGTGACATGAGTATTTCTTCCACCATTTCTGGGAGCAATATTTTTAAGACGTATAAATTATTTTTGGAGGTAAAAATGGTGTACACTTTGTCTATAATTATAGAGATAATGCATGAATAGACAATACTGTAAAAAATATTATAACTGGTTCTAACTTTAAATAATGGATTGAATTGATATCTGAAAATAAACAGAAAATCTTACATTGATATACAATCCTTCATTCCAACCAGTAATATATCTAATGGTTATATCAGCACTATGGTTTTTCATGAAGAATGTGTGAATTTTGCTTCAAAAGTGATTATGAAAATCGGAAATAATGTGTTTGGAAAGAAGTCTCATGAAAAGACCAGTCAAGAAACCTGGAGGAATACATGTGTTTTGAAGCAGAAAGTGATTGAAAGTGAAACAAATGCCTATAAATTTGTGAACTTGTGGATCAAATATATATACTATGATGTGCGTAAACTGAAGAAATAGTAATGTACCACTGTTACATGAAAATGAATGTCAAAATACACATCATGTCCTCTCCCACAGAAATCTACTTGCATTGATGTTAAACTGGGTCAGTTATTGTAGAAATATTAGGATAATGCCGTAGTCTTGCTGGGCACAATCAGGAGCCACTTGTCAAAAGAAACTAACTTTATTTTTAGAACCACACACGCCAAACAAAACAGCCTCTCAGGAAAAACCTTCAGAGCCCCAACTGCCACCACTGGCTTCCCAAAACCTCTCCCTCCCACACAAGCCTCTCTCCGCCTCCCACAATCCTCGTGCTCTTGAGGCCGATTGGCTGTGTCATGTGGGCGGAGTCAAAAAAAGTCCCCAATGAGCAGTTTTGTGGTCTGAAAGGGCAGGAAAACTGCCCATTGAGCATCACTGCAGAGGAGCCAATCAGCTAGGTGTTGCTGCAGCCGCTGTGAGCCAATCATCAGCCGGCAGCTGGAAGTTTGCTGGCAGCAGGAATTTTGCTGGGGCCCCTTCGGCTGTGGGTCTCAACATCTTCCCCTCTCTGTTTAAATAACACGCATGTGGCTTAGGGACCGTGCCTGCCTTAGGTTGTCCAATAGTACATATGATCTTTACCCCTTAAGTTGGTACCATTGCAATTGGATCTTACCAGTCACTGACTACCCGTCCAGTATAGAGCCACACCTGTGGAGAGGTCTTTGTACCAGCGGGGGTGGGTGAGGTTCTTTGCCTCACCTCTGTTGGCCCACCAAATTTTAGCTGGATGATCATGACACGCAGAAGGGAGGAAGATACACCAAGCCAATTGACGGCTCCTTTTGGAAAAATTGTACCATCGATGACATCATCAGCAAATATACCCCAACACTACCACAAGTCGCTGCACCAACAGATTGTTCACAATGCATTTAGGTGAGTTCACAATGTGTCCAGGCAAGTTCTGCAAGCAGTACAGGGATGGCTTTTGCAGAAGCTGTAGATTGGTATTATCTTTGATTTCATCTGCACTGGGATGAAGATAGGAACTCTGGCAATAATGTCTAAAGAAAAAAATTGTGTAACATTCCAGAAGGCACTAAAACCAAAAAAAAATATGTAACATTCCAGAACGCACATCAAAAAGCAAAATTGCCCAAAAAGCAGTCATTGAGGATGAAGTCTCTTACCTTCCTTTGTAAGGTTCCTGACCTCCATAAAATGAGAATAGGGATTAATTGGGTCAAATGAGTTCTTCAAAACCCTGCAGAGGGTAGCCAATGGGTTATTGGGTTTTTTCATTACTCCAATTCACATCAAGAATCTATACTCCACTGAGAGTAGGCCTCAAATTGGAGAAGCAGAGCAGTATTAAAGTCAGGGTTATTTGATCACTCATGGCTCACAGAATGGGTGTCCAGGCCACCCTGACTTTAGGCAAATGAGAGGAAAGGGAGATTATTTTGGACACTGTCTTGGGCTGTGCCCCTCAAGGAAACGTCAAGCCAGAGGTTATGATGAGTGTCTATATGGAAGAAGATGAGGGCCATTTGGGAGTGTTTTGGTTTTCATTGTGGTCATTTATGTGGCAGTCGGAAGAGATGACTGGGTCCACCAGGGCTTGAACTCTGGTGTGATTCCCCTTAGAGACTGAGTTCTGGAACTGACCTCAGAGAAGTATTGCCATGATTTGTGTTGGGATTTTAGAAGGCCACCCATGAGAGTCGCCCTTTGAAACTGAGATCTAGGCCCGGGGTGGCTTTCCACAGAGCACTGGGAATCTCAGACAGAATATCATATGATGTTATTTTGAAATACTTGCCAGACATAGTTGAGAGTCAAAACACACATGGACCTCACATTGTAGACCTCAATTGGCCTGGCATCATGTGACTATTTGGCCACTCTTTGGGAAGCCTTGCCTGTGAGAGTTCTCCAGAACTTTCATTGAAATGAGCTTCCTCAACATTGAATGATTCCTGAAAGAATTGAAACCCACAATGCCTCCAACTTCATCCTTGTAACATGGCTAGATAAATACCATGAAACTTTTGAAATTCGCATGATGAGGTGGCACTGGAGAACCTTTGATGTCCTGTTGCTGATCATTAGTGTACCAGACAGTGCCTTGATTGATTGGGTATAATGAAAGTGGTGTAGAACAGAGATGCCGGTTAGATGGAGACTGTGGAGTAGTTGGCCCAGAGTTATGGTGTGCAGGTGTGTGATAAAATATTTATGGTGGTGCCATGTGGATCTGCCATTGACTTCCAAATGACTTTTAGCTGACATGGTGCACCCAGCAGATCCTTATATGCAAAGGCATCTTGTTATATGGAGAGGTTTCAGGGCAATGTTCAGAATCAGGTTGCTATGGTCAAGGGGGCAAGCTATGTGGGATAGAAGCCGGGTTGGTGCGTTCTCCTGGAGACTCTGACCCACCACATGCCACAGAACTCCCTCCAACACTGTGTCCCAGTTGAACTCCTTGTATTTCTTGAAGCAAATACCAAACTCCCAGTTCAGCACCAAGAAACACCATGAAAATTGGAGGATGACTAAATGGCTTCACAGTCCACACGGTTAGACACTTTGGCCCAGTGGCCTCTGTTTACCTACAAAGAGAGAAATCAGCACTGTTGCCTCAGGTTCATTGGAAAATAAGAAACCATGTTCTCCAGGTCACATAGATTCAGACCCAGCTTTGATGGTTTCACTACAAATGACGACAAAGCTCCTGACAACAACATATATTTCAAGTGCCACACCTCAGAGGCAGTTTCTCCAGAAGTCTTTTTTCCAGCAGAGCTCCATGGTTGTGGAGTGTTTACCCAGTCCCTTACTTCTGGAAACTCCTCTACCTGCTCCCAGGTTGAGAACTCCTGAGAATTTTCCATTCCAGATATATATTCACAGAATTTCTAACTCTTCTTCTCTAATTGTGTCTCACTTGGGGCAAAGGTAATGTCAAGGCATTGTTCTAGGTGAGAGTGGGAAGATTATTGTGTAGCACATATTTGCATACACATTGGATACATTATCCTATTTTCCATTTGCAATACTGAATTCCCGACACTAACCCATACCCTACTAGACTCTGACTACTTATCCTAAAATGATGGAGAAAAAGAAACCTAACAGAATAGAAATACAGGACTTTTGTAGGAGGCATGGTGTATACTTTGATTTTTCTTCTCCTTTATCAAGGATATGTGTTATAAATCTAGTCAACTTTTCATTGTAATATTTCTCCATGAGTTTTCAAAGTTAACACATATG
This sequence comes from Callospermophilus lateralis, assembly GCF_048772815.1. NCBI lineage: Eukaryota > Metazoa > Chordata > Mammalia > Rodentia > Sciuridae > Callospermophilus > Callospermophilus lateralis. The sequence goes on from NC_135317.1 coordinate 5,137,669, forward strand.
TAAATTCCTGTCTCCTTTTCTCTGTAGCCTCTTTAGAACATGTATATTTTTATGCATATATAGACTCCTACCTGGTAACACACGTACATTCTTGTGAGCTCACTGACTTTGGAAAATACAAATTATGAGAATAGATCACTTCCCCTAATTACTAATGGAACTGAAAATTCAACCTATGGGTGAGCTTCCTAGTGAACAACATCATACATAAATCCATGTTCAGTAAAGTGAATATTTTTAGATATGTGGATGATATATATTTCATGATAAATTTCGATTGGCATATATTGCTACATTTTATTGTTGTGTGTGTGTGTGTGTGTTTATGTGTGTGTATATATATATATATATATATATATATATATATATATATATATATATATATACTCACCAGATTTTCCAGATTTTCCAAAATATGAAATATATGTGTCTTATTATACACTCCCTAAATTCATTCAAGTTCATGTATGTGGATTTAAAATCAACATTTTACATGATTATCATCAGTCTGGCTGGGCACAATTCAGGATCCAATTGTCAAAAGAAACGAACTTTATTTTTAGAACCACACAAGCCAAACAAAACAGCTTCTCAGGAAAAACCCTCAGAGCCCAACTGCCACCACAGTCTTTCCACAAGCCTCTCCCTCAACCATAAGCCTCCTCCTTTTGAGGCCGATTGGCTGGGTCACATGGGCGGAGCCAAAAAAGTCCACCAATGAGAAGCTCCGTTGTCTGAAAGGGCAGGGAAACATCCCATTGAGCATCACCACAGAGGAGCCAATCAGCTAGATGTTGCTGGGGCCTCTGTGAGCCAATCATCCACTGGCAGTCTGAAAGGGCGGGGAAACAGCTCAATGAGCATCTGCAATGAGCATCACCGCAGAGGAGCCAATCATCTAGATGTTGCTGGGGCCGCTGTGAGCCAATCATCAGCCGGCAGCTGGAAGTTTGCTGGCAGCTGGAGGTTTCCTGGGGCCCCTTTGGCTGTGGCTCTCAACATCTCCCCCTCTCTGTTTAAACAACAAGCATGTGGCTTAGGGACCATGCCTGCCTTTGGTTGTGCAATAGTACATATGGTCCTTACTGGAGACCCTTGGCTGTGTCTATCAACAGGATTTGTATGTACCATTCACTGAAGTTAGTTTTCAGTACTAGGAAACAAATATGTATTTCAGGTGGATAAATATTTCTAAGAAAAATCTTGTGAAAAGTTGATTATAAATCCACATACTTGAACATAAATGAATTTAGGGAGTGTAAATAAGATACATATATTTCATATTTTCAAAAATCTGGAGTGTGTGTGTGTGTGTGTGTATACACACACAGACACACACAGATATTAAAATGTAGCAACATATATGCAAATCGAAATTCACCATGAAATATACATCAATCACAGATCCAAAAATATTCAATTTTCTTAACAGGGATTTATGTATAATGTTGTTCTACTAGGAAGCTCACCCATTATTTGAATTTTCAGTTCCAACAGCATTTAGGAGGAGTGATGTCTTCTCACAAATTGTATCTCCCAAGTCAGTCACCTCACAAGAATGTAGGTGTGACACCAGGTAGGATTTGATATGTGCATATAAAAATACATGTGCTGAATAGGCTACAGACAAAGGGAGACAGGAATTCACATATTTGTTAACTTTAAAAACACATGGAGATCTATTCCAATTAAAAATAGACTGGATTTATAACACCTAACATTTATCATGCAAAAGGCAAGATCAACTATACCCCATGCCTCCTCTGAACTGCTTGTATTTCAATTCTGTTTGTGTTACTTTTCTGCATCATATTAGAATTAGTAGTCAGAGTCTAGTAGGGTATGGGTTCGTGTCAGGAATTCAGTATTTCGAATAGAAAATTGGAACATGAATCCAATGTGTATGCAAATAAGTGCTACACAAAAAAAAATTCCCACTCTCATTCAGAACAATGACTTGAAATAACCACGCCCCATGTAAGAAACAATTAGAGGAGAAGAGTTAGAAAATCTGTGAATACATACGTAGAATGGAAAATGCTCAGTAGTTCACAACCTTTGAGGTGGAAGAGACGTTTCCAAACCTTAGGGACAGAGTAAAACTCTACAAACATGGAACTCTGCTGGCCTAAACACTTCTAGAGATACTGACAATGAGGTTGGGTACTTGAAATATATGTTGTTGTCAGAAGCTTTAGCTTCCTTTGTAGTGAGACCATCAAACTTGGGTCTGCATTTTTGTGACCTGGAGGACATGAATTCTTATTGTCCAATGAACATGAGGCAGCAGTGCTGAATTCACTCTTTGTAGCTAAACTGTGGCCACTGGAGGATAAGTGTCTCCCCGGCTGGACTTTGAAATCATTTGGTCATCCTCCACTTTTCGTGGTGTTTCTTGCTGCTGCAGTGGGTGTTTTGTATTTGGTTCATGACATACAAGGAGTTAAACTGGGACACAATGCTGGAGGGAGTCCTGTAACATATGGTGTGTCAGGGTCTGCAGGAGAATGCACAAACCAGGCTTCTATCCCCCATTGCTTGCCCCCTTTACCATAGGAACTTGATTCTGAACATTGCCCTGACTACTCTCCATGTAACATGATGCCTTTACATACAAAGTTCTGCTAGCTGCAACATGTCAGTCACAAGGCATTTGGAAGCAAATGTAAGATCCACATGACCCCACCACAGATGTATTGTCACACACCTGCACACAACTGCTCTAGGCCCACTACTCAGGAGGCTCCAACTTACTGGCATCTCTGTTCTACACCATTTTCAGGAAACGCAGTCAATGAAGGCATTTTCTGGTACACTCATGATCAGCAACAGGACATCCAAAGGTTCTCCAGTGCCACCTGGTCATCGGAATTTCAAAAATTTGGTGGTATTTATCTAGCCATTTTTGAAGGATGAATTTGGAGGCACTGTGGGTTTCAATTCATTCAGGAGCCATTAAATGTTGAGTAAGCTCATTTCGATGAAAGCTCTGGAGAACTCTCACAGGCAAGGCTTCCCAAAGAGTGGCCCAAGGTCACATGAAACCAGGCCCATTGAGGTCTACAATGTGAGGTCCATGTGTGTTTTGACTCTCAACTATGGCTGCCAAGTCTTTCAAAATAAAATCATGTGATATACTGGCTGAGATTCTCAGTGCTCTGTGGAAAGGAACCCTGGGCTTAGATCTCAGTTTCCAAGGGCGACTCTCATGCATGGCCTGATAAAATCCCAACACAATTCATGGCAATACTTCTCTGAGTTCAGTTCCAGAACTCAGTCTCTAAGGTAAATCACACCTGAGTTCAATTTCAGGTGGACCCAGTCATCTCTTCCAAATGCCACACAAATGACCACAATTAAAACCAAAACACTCCCACATGGCCCTCATCTTCTTCCATATAGACACACATCATAACCACTGGCTGGTGGTTTTCATGAGTTGCGCAGCCTAAGACAGTATCCAAAATAAGCTCCCTTGCCCCTCATTTGCCTAAAGTCATGGTGGCCTGGACACCCTTCCTGTGAAACATGAGTGATCAAAAAGGCTTGCTGTTAATACTGCTTCGATTTTCAAATTTTAGGCCTACTGACTCTTGGATTTAGATTCTTAATATTAAATGAAGTCATGAGGAAAACCAAGCACCTCTGGGCTAGCCTCTGCAGGGCTTTGAAAAACTCATTTGACCAAAAAGATCCTGATTCTCACTTGATGGAGGTCAGGATCCTTAGAAGAAGTCGAGAGACTTCAACCACAATGACTGCTTTTTTGGCCATTTTGGTTTTGGATACACAAGAGATCTTTCTTTAGATCCCTCAGGTTCTGAGAATCTAAGCCACAGCCTCACAGGGGGCCAAGAGCCTGAATCAGACACATCCCATTCCAAAGCAATTAAGCAAAGAGCCACAGGTGATGCCCATTTATTTCCATTTGAAAACTGTTTTCTTCAGGCTTCACAAAGGGGTGGCCTGAGGCAAAGTTATTCCTGACATTCAGGGAAACAGAACAATAGGTAAGCAAAATGCCCAAAGCAGGGTTTCTCCACTGAGACTTTCCTGGTCACACTGATATCTGAGTTTTCTGAGATGCTCACCATTCTTTTCAGCTATGTAGTACATGGCCATGTCACAGAGCTTGGAGGTGGTACATATTTTGGACACAAAACCATCAGCCTATTATGGAGAGTGCCCACAATTCATGAAGAAAATAGGAACTTAGGAAGATAGTAGGTGTTGCCCATCTATAAGACAAGCCACAGTCCATTCATATATCGGGCAGGATGAATGCTGAGAAGATTTCAACTAGACAGGACTCATCCATTGATGCATTTTCTTTTCTAATGTCTACAACCAGGGGCACAGGGGGATACACTGATATCCAAACACATGCCTTGTCAAAGGACTTACTACAAACAGGTCCCGCCAAAACAAACAAACCGCCATTCCTACCTATTCTCACAACATGAGACAAATTCACAAATCCACACCCACACTCACAAAGACACCTCCTTCCCCCAAGTAGGTCTGTGACTATCTGGAGTTTCCACTGACTCGTGGGCCATAGTATGTTCCAAAGAAATGGCCTTCCTGTCTCAGATCTGCTTTCCTTGTGCAACTCTGTGAAGTTGTCAGGAGCCAGCAGTGTGCCACTACCTGCTTTCTCAGGAAAAGCCCCTCTTCAGAGCTTTCCTGCGTTTTGGACATCCTCACATCAGTAGGTACCAAGAATGACTGACTGTGTCCTTGGTAAATCCAAACAAGTGAGACCACTGGGACTGGGACTGGACTGGCTATGGGTTCCTGTCTTCCTGAATCCCAAGTTCAGAGAGTTCCATCACCAAAGAAGTGATGTGAGGTCACTTCCTTCAGGAACTGAATCAGATCACTGCCTTGGCAACCTCTTTGTCCTAACAGTTTCTTCCAAGGCTACCATGAGAAAAAGGCTGCCCCTACTTCCTGTGACACTTTCACAAGTTAGAATGCTATATCAACCATAGGCACCCAGGAGCAGCTCTCCACAGAAGCCTGGTTTGGTCCATCTTCTCTACATTAAAAAGAGAGAGGCTGATTCAGAAACAACCCTTCATTCTGACCATGTTGTTTGCCAGGGAAGATGACTTATGCTCTCTCAGGTTCTTCATAGCTGCCTACATCTTCTCCAGTGATCATTTCTGCATGGACCTTTGTGGTTCTCAGCAGGTGAAAGATCCCCTACATTCCTGTATTGTAAGACCAACTCTGTCCCTGCTCATCTGTAAAGTTAGATTGAGGGAACAGTGTATGGTTAGAGTTAATAACATGTTCGATTTGGGTTAGGAATCATTCTGCTGGATGAATAATTGTACAAGAATAATGAGGTGAAATATATGTATGAAAACAGAAATCTAAGTAAAATTTTAAGCCCAGAAGGGGATTGGGCTTCAAGGGATTGTGATACTTAGCATTGGGATCAAGGGATTGTGATACTTAACATTGAATTATGTTCTGCAGAGATGTCTCAGAGAGATCGATATACAATGGCATAAGACCCTGTACCTTGGATTATTGAATTTAGAAGCGAACATCCAGTCAGAAAGGGTTAATTGGTAGGATTAGGAAGATAGTCAGTAGGTTTAGGAGGAAGAGTGAGTATAGGATTTGGAACAAAAATTCCTTAGCAATAGGGTTTCGATTAGAGTGTGAATGGAAATGTCAGCACATGTGAAGAGTCAGTCACAATGATGAACTGGGGAAAATATGTAGAAAAGCAATCAATAGAGACATTATGAAATCAGGAAAAGTATAAAGTGAGAGACAGGATTAGATGTTTTCAACAGGGTTGAATTTGAATATATAATCTTAGGAAGAAACAAATATATTGTCACAAATAGGATTGATTTTTGAGAGCATTAGGCAACTTGGACATGGATGTTTTTAGTAATCCATATTCACTTTACATTTAGGCTTTGGTACAAACATAAGTGTGACCTTTTCTTTTTGTGTCCAGAATATTACTGTGATAAAATGTATATGTAGATAAGGTGACATGAGTATTTCTTCCACCATTTCTGGGAGCAATAATTTGAAGACGTATAAATTAGTATTGGGTTTACAAAGAGGTGTACTCTGTGTCTATGAATATATAGAAAAAGCATGGATAGACCATACAGTGAATAAATAATATAACTTGTTTCACTTTAAATCATGGATTGAATTGATATCTGAAAATATATAAGAAATATTATATTGATATAAAATCATTCATTCCAACCAGTTATACATCTAATGGTAATATTGTGGTTATAGATTATCATGAAGGGTGTGTGAGTTTTGCTTCAAAAGTGATTATGGAAATCGAAAATAATGTATTTGGAAAGAAGTCTCATGAGAAGACCAGTCAAGAAACATGGAGGAATACATGTGTTCCAAAGCAGAAAATGATTGAAAGTGAAACAAATGCCTATAATTTTGCTAACTTGTGGATAAAATATATATCTTATAATGTGCATAAACTGAAGAAATAGTAAAATACCAGTGGTGAATAATAATGAACATAAAAATACACATTATGTCCCATAGGAATCTACTTGCATAGATGAGAAACTGGGTCAATTATTGTAGAAATATTAGGATTTGTATGCACGATTCACTGAAGTTAATTTTCAGTAATAGGAAACAAAGAGTATTTCAGGTGGTTGAATATTTCCGAGAATAATCTTGTGAAATGTTGACTATAAATCCACATACATGAACTAGAATGAAATTAAGGAGTGTATAATAAGACACATATATTTAATATTTTTAAAAATCTGGAGTGTGTATACACACACACACACACACACACACACATTAAAAAGTAGTAGTATATATGCCAATCGAAATTCATCATGAAATATATATCATCCACAGATCGAAAAATATTCATTTTCTTGAACATGGAATTAAGTATAATATTGTTCAACTAGGAAGCTCACACAGAGGATGAATTTTCAGATCCCACAGTGTTTAGGAGGAGTGATCACTTCTCACAATTTGTATCTTCCAAGTCAGACACCTGACAAGAATGTACGTGTGATACCAGGTAGGATTCTATATATGCATATAAAAATAGATGTGCTGAATAGGATACATAGAATGGGAGAGAGGAATTCACATATTTGTTAACTTTAAAAACACATGGAGAACTATATCAATTACAAATTGACTAGATTTATAACACCTACACTTTGTCATGCAAAAGCCCTGTCCAACTATACACTATGCCTCCTCTGATATGCTTGTATTTCTATTCTGTTTGAGTTATTTTTCTCCATCATATTAGGATTAGTAGTCAGAGTATAGTAGGGTATGGGTTAGTGTCAGGGATTCAGTATTTCAATTAGAAAATAGGAAAATGAATCTAATATGCATGAAAATATGTGCTACAAAAAATATCCCCACTCTCATCCAGAAGAATGCCTTGAAATTATCTTCAGCCCCTAGTATGACACAATTAGAGGAGAAGAGTTAGAAAATATGTGAATACATATCTGGACTGGAAAATGCTCAGCATTACACAACTATGGAGGTGGTAGAACAGTTTCCAAAAGTAAGGGACAGTGTAAACACTGGAGAAACATGGAGCTATGCTGGCCTAAAGACTTCTTGAGAAACTGCCTCTGAGTTTGGGCAGTTGAAATATATGTTGTTGTCAGGAGCTTAACTTCCTTTGTAGTGAGACCATCAAAGTTTGATCTGCATCTATGTGACCTGGAGGACATGGTTTCTTATTTTCCAATGAACATGAGGCAGCAGTGCTGAATTCACTCTTTGTAGCTAAACTGTGGTCACTGGGGGCTAACTGTCTCCCCATGTGGACTTTGAAGCCATTTGGTCATTCTCCACTTTTCCTGGTGTTTCTTGCTGCTGCACTGGGTGTTTTGTATTTGCTTCACGACATACAAGGAATTCAACTGGGAAACAGTGCTGGAGGGAGTCCTGTAACATGTGGTGGGTCAGGGTCTGCAGGAGAATGCCCCAACTTGGCTTCTATCCCACATTGCTTGCCCCCTTGACCATACCAACCTGATTCTGAACATTGCCCTGAAACCTCCCCATATTACAAGATGCCATTTCATATAATGGTCTGCTGGCTGCACCAAGTCAGTCACAAGCAATTTGGAAGCCAATGGAAGAAAATGTAAGATCCACATGGCCACACCACAGATGTATTATCACACACCTGCACACCACTGCTCTAGGCCCACTACTCAGCACGCTCCAACTTACTGGCATCTCTGTTCTACACCATTTTCAAGAAATCCATTAAATCAAGGCCCTGTCTGGTACACTCATGATCAGCAATGGGAAATCCAATGGTTCTCCAGTGCCACCTGGTCATTGGGAATTTCAAAAATTTTATGATATCTATCTATCCATTTTTCAAGAATGAAGTTGGAGGCACTTTGGGGTTTCCATTCAACCCGGAACCATTAAATGGTGAGGAAGCTCATTTCAATGAAAGCTCTGAGGAACTCTCACAGAAAGGCTTCCCAGAGAGTGCCCAAAAGGTCACATGAAGCTAGGCCCTTTAAGGTCTATAAGGTGAGGTCCATGTGTGTTTTGACTCTTAACTGTGGCTGCCAAGTTTTTCAGAAAAAAATCATGTGATATCCTTGATGAGATTCTCAGTGCTCTGTTGAAAGCTTTCCTGGGCCTAGATCTCAGGTTTCAAGGGTGACTCTCATGCATGGCCTCCTACAATCCCAACACAACTCATGGCAATACTTCTCTGAGGTCAGTTCCAGAACTCAGTTTCTAAGGGGAATCACACCAGAGTTCAAGCCCATGTGGACCCAGACATCTCTTCCAAACGCCACAAAAATGACCACATTTAAAACCAAAACATTCCCACATTGCCCTTATCTTTAACCATATAAACACTCATCATTAACTCTGGCTGCAGGTTTCCAAGAGTGGTGCAGCCCAAGACAGTGTCCAAATAATGCACCCTTGCCCCTGATATGTCTAAAGTAAGGGTGGCCTGTTCACCCTTCTTATGAACCAGGAGTGATCAAATAGGCCTGCCATAAATACTGCTCTGCTTCTCCAATTTGAGGCCTACTGACTGTCAGGTATAGATTCTTTATGTGATTTGGCATCATGAGACAACCCAAGCAGTTCTGCAGGACTTTGAAGAACTTATTTGATCCAAAGGATCCCTATTCTCACTTGATGGAGGTCAGGAACCAAACAGAAGAATGTAAGAGACTTCATCCACAATGACAGATTTTTTGCCATTTTGGTTTTGGATGCACACATGGGATCTTCTTTAGATCTATCAATAGCTGAGAATCTTAGCCACAGCCTCAAACAGGGCCTAGTGTCTGATTAAGACACATCCCTTTCCAGAGCAATTAAGCAAAGAGCCACAGGTGATGCCCATTCATTTTCATTTGAAAACTGTTTCTTCAGGCTTCACAAAGGGGTGGCCTGAGGCAAAGGCCTTCCTGACATTCAAGGCAACAGAAACATAGATAAGCAAATGGAGCCAAGCAGGGTTTCTCCACTGAGACTTTACTGGTCACACTGATATCTGAGTTTTCTGAGATGTTCCCATTCGCTTCAGCTATCAAGGACATGGCCATGTCACAGAGTTTGGAGGTGGTACATATCTTGGACAATAAACCATGATACTATTCTGGAGAGTGGCCAGAATTCAGGAAGAAAACAGCAACTTAGGAAGTTAGTAGGTGTTTCCCATCCATAAGGCAAGCAACAGTCCATTAATCAATTGTGTAGGATGAATGCTGTGAAGCTTTCAACTAGACAGGACACCTCCATTGATGCACTCTCGTTTCTAATGTCTAAAACCACGGACACAGTGGCTACACAGACATGGAAACACTCGCCTTGTCTAAAGACTTACTAGAAACAGTCGACTCCAAACCAAACCAACCACCTTTTCTACCTATTCTCAGAACATGAAACAAAGCCGCAAACTCACACCCACAACCAAAAAGGCACCTCCTTCCCAAAAATAGGTCTTTAACTATCTGGAGTGTCCTCTGACTGGTGGGCCATACTATGTTCCACTCGAAATGGCCTGTCCGGTCTCAGATCTTGTCTCCTTGGCTAACTCTGTTATTCTGTGAGGAGCCAGCGGTTAGCCACTACCTGCTGTCTCAAGAAAGGCCCCTCTTCAGAGCTCTACTGGCATTTGGCCATCCTCACATCAGTAGGTACCAAGAAGGTCTGACTCTGTACTTGGTAAATCCAAACAAGTGAGCCCACTGGGACTGGGACTGGGACTGGCTCTTGGTGCTTGGCTTCTTGCATCCCAATTTCAGAGAGTTCCATCACCAAGGAAATGAGGTATGTCACTTTCTTTGGAACTGAATGAGGTCACTGCCTTGGCAACAACTTTGTCCTAACACTTGCTTCCAATGGTCCCATGAGTTGGAGGGTGCCCCTACTTCCTGTGACAAATTGACTAGTTTGAATGGTATATCAAAATAGACACCATGGAACAGCTCCCTACGGAGGCCTGGTTAGGTCCATCTTCTCTACATTAAGAAGAGAGAGTCTGATGCATACACATCCCTTCGTCCTGTCCAGGTTGTTTGACATGGAAGATGGCTTTTGCTCATTCAGGTCCTTCATAGCTGCCTACATCTTCTCCAGGGATCATTTCTGCATCGAACTTTGAGGTTCTCAGCAGTTGGAAGATTACCTACACCCCTTATTGAAAGAATAGCCCTGTCCCTGCTCTTTTATAATGTTAGATTGAGGCAACAGTGTATGATTAGGGTTAATAACAGGTTCAATTTGGGTTAGGAATCATTCTGCGGGATGAATAATGGAATTGGGAACCTGCAATATATAGAAATATAGTGGTTAAATATAAGTATGGAAACAGAAATCTAGGTAAGATTTGAAGCTCAGAAGTGCATTGGGCAATAGATTGGGACACGTAGCTTTGAATTACGTTCTGCCTACATGTTTCAGAAAAATCGATATACAATGCCATAGGACCTTGTACCTCGGATGATTGAATGTAGTAGAGTACATCACTCAAAAAGGGATAGTCGATAGGATCAGGAAGATAGTCAGTATGTTTCGGAAGAAGATACAGTATAGGATTTGGACCAAAGTTCATTAGCAATAGGGTTTCAGTTAGAGAGTGAATGTCAATGTCAGCACATGTGAAGGGTCAGTCACAATGTTGAACTGGGAAAAATATGTAGGAAAGTAGATATCAATAGAGACATTAGGAAATCAGGCAAAGTATAAAGTGAGTGAAAAAACTAGACATTTCCAACAGTTTTGAGGTTGAATATGTAATCTTAGGAAGAAACAAAAATGTGGTCACTAATAGGATTGACATTTGAGAGCATTAGGCAACCTGGATATGGATGTTTTTAGTAATCCATGTTCAGTTTCCATTTAGGCTTTGGTACAATCATACGTGTGACTTTTGCATTTTGTGTCCAGAATATTACTGTGATAACATGCATATGTACATCAGGTGACATGAGTATTTCTTCCACCATTTCTGGGAGCAATATTTAGAAGACGAATAAATTAGTATTGGGGGTACTAAGAGGTGTACCCTGTGTCTATGAATATAGAGATAATGCATGAATAAACCATATAGTGAATAAATAATATAACTGGTTCCACTTTAAATAATGGATTAAACTGATATCAGAAAATATATAAGAAATACTATATTGATATAAAATCATTCATTCCAACCAGTTATACATCTAATGGTGATATTATAGTTATGGTTTATCATGAAGTGAGTGTCAGTTTTGCTTCAAAAGTGATAAAGGAAATCAAAAATAATGTATTTGGAAAGAAGTCTCATGATAAGACCAGTCAAGAAACCTGGAAGAATCCATGTATTCTGAAGCAGGAAGTGATTGAAAGTGAAACAAATGCCTATAAGTTTGATAACTTGTGGATGAAATATATATCCTATGATGTGCATAAATTGAAGAAATAGTAATGTACCAGTGTTGAATTAAAATGAATTTCAAAATACACATCATGTCATATAGGAATGTACTTGCATTGATGTTAAACTGGGTCAGTTACTGTAGAAGTATTAGTATTTGTATGCAACATTAACTGAAGTTAGTTTTCAGTACTGGAAACAATATGTATTTCAGGTGGATGAATATTTCTGAGAATGATCTTGTGAAAAGTTGATTATAAATCCATATACATGAACATGAATGAATTTAGGGAGTGTATATAAGACACATATATTTCATATTTTGAAAAATCTGGACAGTGTATGTATATATATATATATATATATATATATATATATATATATATATATACAAAAAAAACACACACAGACAATAAATTAGCAATCGAAATTTATCATGAAATATATATCTTCCACAGATGCAAAATTATTTCTTTTAGAACATGGATTTATGTATAATGTTGTTCTTCTAGGAAACACACCCCTAGGTTAAATTTTCAGTTCCAACAGAATTTAACAGGAGTGATCACTTCTCACAAATTGTATTTGCCAAATTAGCCACCTCACAAGAATGTAGGTGTGATACCAGGTAGTGTTCTATATGTGCATTTAAAAATACATGTGCTGAATAGGCTATAGAGAAAGGGAGATAGGAATTCACATATTTGTTAACATTAAAAACACATGGAGAACTCTTTCAATTAAAAATTGACTAGATTTGAAACACCTACAATTAATCATGCAAAGAACAAGTCCAACTATACACCATGATTCCTCTGAATTGCTAGTATTCCTATTCTCTTTGTGTTATTTTTCTCCATCATATTAGGAGTAGTAGTCAGAGTCTATTAGGGTATGCGTTAGTGTCAGGGATTCAGTATTTGGAATGGAAAATTGGAAAATGACTCTAATGGGTATGCAAATATGTGCTACACATAAATGTTCACACTCTCATCCAGAAGATTGCCTTGACATTACCTTAGTTCCAAGTAAGATACAATTAGAGGAGAAAAGTTAGAAAATCTGTAAATACATATCAGGAATAAAAAATGCTCAGGAGTTCACAAACTTGTAGGTGGTAGAGGAGTTTCCAAAAGTAAGAGACAGGGTAAACACTCCACAAACATTGAGCTCTGCTTGTGTAAAGACTTCTTGAGAAACTCTCTGAGGTTGGGCTCTTAAAATACATGTTGTTGTCAGGAGATTTAGCTTCCTTTGTTGTGTGACCATCAAATCTGGGTGTGCAAATATGTGACCTGAAGGACATTGTTTCTAATTTTCCAATGAAAATGAGACAGCAGTGCTGAATACTCTTTTTGTAGTTAAACTATGGCCACTGGGGTGTAAGTGTCTCCCCGGGTTGACTGTGAAGCCATTTGGTCATCCTCCAATTTTCGTGGTGTTTCTTGCTGGTGCACTGGGAGTTTGGTATTTGCTTCATGAAATACAAGTAGTTCAACTGGGACAAAGTGCTGGAGGGAGTTCTGTCACATGTGGAGGGACACGGTCTGCATGAGAATGCACCAACCAGGATTCTGTCCCACATAGGTTGCCCCTTTGTTCATAGCAACCTGATTCTGAACTTTGCCCAGAAACCTATCCATATAACAAGATGCCTTTACATATAAGGGTCTGCTGGCTGTACCCTGTCAGTCACAAGGCAATTGGAAGCCAATGGCAGATCCACATGCCCCAACACACATGTTTTATCACACACCTTCACACCACTGCTCTAGGCCCACTAATGAACAGGCTCCAACTTACTGGCATCACTGTTCTACACAATTTTCATGAAATCCAGTCAGTCAAGGCACTGTCTGATACACTCATGATCAGCAACAGGACATCCAAAAGTTTTCCAGTGCCACCTGGTAATGGGAATTTCAAAACTTTCATGGTATTTATCAAGCCATTTTTCGAGGATAAAGTTGGAGGCTCTGTGGGTTTCAATTCATTCAGGAACCATTAAAAGTTGAAGAAGCTCATTTCAATGAAAGATCTTGAGAACACTCACAGACAAGGCTTCCCAAAGAGTGGCCAAAAGGTCACATGAAGTCAGGCCCATTGAGGTCTACAATGTGAGGTCCATGTGTGTTTTGACTCTCAACTGTGGCTTTAAAGAATTTCAGAATAAAATCCTGTGATATCCAGGCTGAGATTCCCAGTGCTCTGGGCAAAGCCACCCTGAACCTAGATCTCCCTGCACCACAATTAATACCTGAGATCTAGGTTGCATGGCCTAGTAAAATCCCAACACAATTCATGACAATACTTCTCTGATGTCACTTCCAGAATTCAGTCTCTAAGGGGAATCATACCAGAGTTCAAGCCCAGGTGGACCCAGTCATCTCCTCCAACCATCACACAAATGACCACAATTAATACCAAAACACTCTCACATGGCCCTCCTCTTCTTCTATAAAGGCACTCATCATAACATCTGGCTGGAGGTTTCCATGAGGGGCACAGCCCAAGACAGTGTCCCAAATAAGCTCCCTTGCCACTCATTTGCCTAAATTCAGGGTGGCTTGGACACCCTTCTTGTGCACCAGGAGTGATGTGTAAGGGTAAAATAAATTGAAATTAAAGTGTGAAAGTTGAAGTGTAAAAGACCGGGTTTTGTAAAGTTTCTAAAGCTGCAAGGCCTGAGTTAAAGTGTAAAGGACCAGGTATTGTTAAGTTCCTATGCTACATGCAAAACCTGAAATTCCTCTAGCTTGTAGTACAATTCCGGACTGCCCAGTAAATATTCCCCCTGACCTCCTGGTTGTTTAATAACCTAGGACCCTGTGTGGCCTGGCACATAGGCATCACAAGGTCTAAACCAATCTGTTTGAATGTGTACCTCGCTTTAGAACTGACCTATCACTCCCGCCTGACCTGTTCCTGCCAATGAATGAACTAATCATGTTTAGGAATTGTTGTTTGATTTTTCTGCGGTATGTTGATTTCTTAAAGGAGACTGTGATATATGTAAAGTCCCGCCCTCCCCAAAAAGTGTACTTAAGCACTGCTCAACCCCTGCTCGGGGCTCTGGGCTGCTCTCCCTTCTTGAGTGAGCACGTAGCCCCAGCATGCTGGATTGGATCCTCAATGAACGCCTTTTTCTGTTGTATGAGCCGTGGTCTCTTGGTGGTCTCTTCCTCCGACGTTCACCGGACCCTTACATTTGGTGCGTTGGCCGGGAATCACGCAGCACAGGAAAAGGACACCCCAACAGACCCCTCTGGGGGTAAGGAAGGTGCTTCTTTACATTTTTCCTTGCGATCGCTCAGAGCTTTTTGTTCAGGTTCCATTTTTCCCTTTTCGGATTGGGTTGGCAGAGTGGCTGCCAGCGGAGAACGTAAGTTCCCCCTGTCAGTGGTGGACAAACGTGTCCTAAAGCCACAGGCCACGTCCTTGCAAGGGATGCCTTGGAGGACTCGGGGAGTGATGGATGTGCCCTCATTAGGTGAGGAGGGACGGATGAGCCCACATTATGTGACTCTGCTGGCAACCCATCATATCTTGCTGGCTACTTTTTTCTCTCAGGTTGAATTCACTGTCTGTCTTTGTGGTCTAACCCATCAGGTTTTGTCAGTTACTAGGTTCTAATCTTTACTTCTGAACTCGTGTTAAATGTTAACTGTGTGTACATGTTTGTGTGACGTTTGTATTGTCCTTGTCTCTGTTTGAGAAACTCTCATTATGGGACAAAGCCATTCCATGCCTCTGTCTTTGAAGCCTTTCCTGATCCCTGCCTCCAATCTGACCCCTTCACCCAGGATCCTATCACTCAATCCTTCTTCTCCTCCCCCTCTTCCCTCCATTCTCCCTGAGTCACAAGATTGTAGATCTTGGGGTTGTGAACAAACGGGAGCTGCATGTTGGTCTTTGTGTGTCATTTTATCTGTGTTTCTGTTAAATGTGATGGCATTGTTTGGACCGATGCAGAGTCCCGAGTTCCAACCTGCCTTACATATGTGGAAGTTACTTTAGCTAAATTTTAAACTAATGCTTCTCCTGTGAGGGACCAAAAGTCAATAGAACTGCCAGTTTTTCTGTTATCACCTTTTACACCTCTCTTAGCTGTGCTTTAAAGAACTTTGATAAACTTTACTCCCCTTTGTTAAGCAAGATTATGGAAGCAGTGATTTCTTTTCTTCCCGTAGTTGGCTTTAGCATGCCCAATGCAGAGAGAAATGTCTGGGGTCTAAGAACTTTGATATCTCGCTTAAACTTTTCTCAAAACCCTGTCCTCATTATTAAATTGGCACCAATTGGCTTTGGGATGGGAACCAAGCCTTCAGTCATAAATTTTGACACCCCAGAGGGGACTTTAAATAAACCCCACTCTGCCCTCTTGGGGAAGCCTAGCACTCAAAACAACTTCAAGCAGAGGATAAAATTTTGGGGAGCTGACTACTGCAAAGTTGGGAGACATAGAATATGCCTGGTGCCTGGGGTCAAAGCAAACCAGAGGAACTAATCCTGTAAGTAAATGGTGAGCCTAAGGGACCCCCAGCAGCTGCCAGAGCCATTTTGTTGTGGGGAACTCCCGTATTCCTTACGTGCACTTTAAGGATTTCTCCACCTCTGTTTACTTAACAAAAGGGACAATGAATGCATTAATATGTTGATATTATAGATTGTTTATTGGGGATGATCTAGGGTGAATGTGTATCTAAAAATGATTTTTTTATTTTAACCATCTGGTATCTAAATGGGTTTCTAAAGCATTGCACTATCTTACAGTTAAAAGTTGGGTTTAAACAATTGTTTAGTTTGATTTCAGGTAGTTCATGCTAGGAAACTTAAATACTTAGGATAAAAAAAATTAAAGAGTTTTAATTTTGAAATAGGCAGCCTGAAAAAATTTCACTAGATATACCAGTGCATTAACTTGGGCAAAGATAATAAATTATGATATGGTATCTATTCCCATCAGTGTGTAAGATTTTAAAAAATGGTACTAAATTAAAACGTTGGTCTGGCTTATTGAAATGACATTAATTAGCAACAGTCTTGGAATTTTTTAAAGCTTAATTTCGGATACACATGGTAGTGTGTGGTTCTTTTTAAAAATTTTTCAGCCAATTTAATGTAACTTAATACTATTAGAAACTTCATAACAAAGAAAGGGGCTTAATGATCCTATAGAAACATCTTCTGATGGTGGCTTTAATATTATCAAAAAATGATCCTACTTTCAGTTTTGTGTGAGCAAGTTTTTCTAGTGTAGAAAAATCTAAAGAAATAAAATTTTGAGAATTACATCTTAAACTTGCATCAAAATTTTCAACATCCAAACCTGGAAATTATGACTTATAGCTAAAATGCCTTAGGCCTGAGGTTTCTGCTCAGAATTCCAGTCTTTCCAGTTTTCCAGACCTCAGGAAGGACTTAAGTTGATATGCAAATAAAAGAAGCCTGCAGCACTCAGCAGGAGACAGATAAAAAAGAGTAAAAGTGTCTTTTTACCTGAACTCAAACTAGACCTAACCAAAAAAGTATATTATATGGTATTTACTAATTACCGGCCAGTCATCTTTTTTAGGACTCTTGCTTTTCTTAGATTCTGTAATTTTTTTTTTGAGCTCATGATCTTGATTCTGCTGATGGGTTAATGTTTTCTGATCAGTTCTATTTTTTATTGACTCTGGAGTTTTTAGCATTACAATGGAGATTTCACCTGAAAAAGCTACAAGGCCTTTACTATTGTGTTATGTGTTACATTTGTGTTATGTGTTGTATGTTGGTATGTCTGTATGTGTGTATGTCCATATATCATGCAGTGATATGACAATTGACAGATGAGGAGCGCTCATGAAAAATTTAAAAATGTATCCAAATGTCTTTGATTCACGTGATTCATATGTTTTAATTCAAATTGGGTAAACAGATAAAAATAAAGATGTCTTTAAAATTAGGCATATAAGTTTTCTAGGTTTTCAAAAAGGCCCTAATAAAATGTAGATGTCTATAAAATAATCTGCTTAAATTCAGAAATTTACAAGTATTGTATTGAAATGTGAACAGAAAGAGGTTAGTAGATGGAAAAGAGAATCTAAAAGGTTCTAGATATTGATCTAATAGAGGAAAAATATGTTTCTGGATAAGAGAGTCTATATGATTAAGTAATTAAAAGGGTTTAAGTAAATAATAAAAAAAGGTTTGTGTAACTTGGTTATATGTGTAAGTTTTGAGCAAGTAATCTTAAAAAATTAAACAGCTGGTAAAACAAGTACTGTTTTTATAAAATTGTGCCATGTTATTTCTTTAAAATCTAAACTTGTTTATTACAAAAACATCAATGTAATTGTTGTGTTAATGTGTTCATATCTTCCAGGTATACAAGTTTGTAAGGTAGAAGCTTCCAAAGACCATTGTATCAAGCTGGTGTTCTAAGGTTGTATGGTAATTCTAGGCTTAAAAGCAAAACATGTTGGAGATTTATGTATATCATTTGTGTTCTATAATTGGACTTGTTATCAATAAGATATGTACAGTTCCATGTTACTTTTTACACTGAGATACAATCTAAAAGTATTTTTAAGTTAATGAGAGGCAAATCTGTGAAGGTTTTATTGTAAACACAAAGGTAATGCCCATTCATTTCCATGTGAAAACTGTTTTCTTCAGGTTTCACAAAGGGGTGGCCTGAGACAAAGACTTTCCTGATATTCAGTGCAACATAACAATAGGTAATCAAAAGGCCCAAAGCAGGGTTTCTCCACTGAGACTTTACTGGCTACACTGATATCTGAGTTTTCTGAGATGCTTGCCATTCCCTTCAGCTATCCAGTACATGGCCATGTCACAGAGCTTGGAAGTGGTACATATATTGGACACAAAATCATGAGCTTATTCTGGAGAGTGGCCAGAATTCAGGAAGAAAACAGGAACGTAGGAAGATAGTTGGTGTTGCCCATTGATAAGGCAAGCAACACTCCATTCATAAATTGTGCCGGATGAATGCTGGGAAGGTTTCTCCTTGAGAGGATACACCCATTGAGGCATTCTCTTTTCTAATGTCTACAACCACGGACACAGTGAGATACACAGACCTATAAACACTCGCCTTGTCAAAGGACTAACTAGAAACAGTCCACTCCAAACCAAACACACCCCCTTTCCTAACTATTCTCAAAACAAAAGAAAAAACCACAAACCCACACCCACAATCACAAAGGCACCTCCTTCCCCCAAGTAGGTCTGGAACTATCCAGAGTGACCTCTGACTGGAGGCAATCCTATGTTCCCCAGAAATAGTCTGTCCTGTTTCAGATCTGGACTCCTTGGTCAACTCTGTGAAGTTGTCAGGAGCCAGCAGTGAGCCTCTACCTGTTTTCTCCCGAAGGGCCCCTTTTCAGAATTTTCCTGGAATTTGGCCATTCTCACATAAGTAGGTACCACAAAAGACTGACTCTGTCCTTGGAAAATCCAAACAAGTGAGAACACTGGAACTGGTGCTGGGACTGGGTCTGGGTGCCTGGCTTCCTGGAACCCAAATTTGGAGAGTTCCATCAACAAGGATGTGAGGTGAGGTCACTTCCTTTAGGAACTGAATGAGGTCACTGCCTTGGCAACCAATTTCTCCTAACATTTGCTTCCTAAGGTCTCATAACATGGAGGATGTCCCTACTTCCTGTGACACTTTCACAAGTTAGAATGGTATAGAAACCATAGTCACCTGGGAACAGCTCTCCACACAGGCCTAGTTTGGTTCATCTCCTCTACATTAAGAAGAGAGAATCTGATTCAGACACAACCCTTCATCCTGACCAGGTTTTTTGCCATGGAAGATGCCTTTTGCTCTCTCAGGTCCTTCATAGCTGCCTACATCTTCTCCAGGGATCATTTCTGCATGGAACTTTGAAGTTTTCAGCAGGTGGAAGATCCCGTGCATTCCTGAATTGTAAGACCAAATCTGTCCCTGCTTTTCTGAATACTTAGATTGAGGGAACAGTGTATGGTTTGTGTTAATAATATGTTCAATTAAAACCAAAATACTCCCACATGGCCCTCATATTCTTCCATGTAGACATTGATCATAACCTCTGGGTGGAGGTTTCCATAAGGGGCGCAGCCCAAGACAGTGTCCAAAATAAGTTCCCTTGCCCCTCATTTTCCTAAAGTCAGGGTTTCCTGGACACCCTTCCTGTAAACCAGGATTGATCAAATAGGCCTGCGAGTAATACTGCTCTGTTTCTTCATTTTGAAGCCTACTGACTGTGAGGTACAGATTCTTTATGTGATTTGGAGTCATGTGAGAACCCAAGCACTGCTGCAGGGCTTTGAAGAACTCATTTGTCTCAAAGGATCCCTATACTTACTTGATGGAGGTCAGGAACCTAACAGAGGAAGCAAGAAACTTCATCCACAATGACTGATCTTTTTGCCATTTTGGTTTTGGATGCACACATGGGATCTTTCTTTAGATCCATCAGGTGCTGAAAATCAAAGCCACAGCCTCTCTCAGAGTCGAAAGGATGATTCAGACACATCCCTTTCCAAAGCAATAAATCAAAGATACACAGGTGATGCTCATTCATTTCCAATTGAAAGCAGTTTTCTTCAGGCTTCACAAACTGGTGGCCTGAGGAAAAGACCTTCCTGACATTCAGGTCAACAGAACAGTAGGTAAGCAAAAGGCACAAAGCAGGGTTTCTCTACTGAGACTTTACTGGTCACACTGATATCCGAGTTTTCTGAGATGCTCCCAATTCCCTTCATCTATCCAATACATGGCCATGTCACAGAACTCGACGGAGGTTCATATCTTGGACACAAAACCATGAGCCTATTCTGGAGAGTGGCCAGAATTCAGGAAGAAAACAGGAACTAAGGAAAGAAGTAGGTGTTGCCCATATAAGGCAAGCCACAGTCCATTCATAAATTGGGAAGGATGTGTGCTGAGATGCTTTCTACTAGACAGGACACATCCATTGATGCATTCACTTTTCTAATATCTACAACCACGGAAAGTGGGATACACAAACATAGAAACACTCGCCATGTCAAATGACTTACTAAAAACAGTCCACTCCAAACCAAACATACTGCCTTTCCTACCTATTCTCAGAACATGATACAAAACCAAAAATTCACACCCACACCCACAAAGGCACCTCCATTACCCAAGTAGGTCTGTGACTATCCAGAGTGTCCTCAGACTGATGGGCCTTACTCTGCTCCCTCGAAATGGACTGTCCTGTCTGAGATCAGGTCTCCTTTACCAACTCTGTAAAGTTGTCAGCATCAATCAGTGAGTCACTACCTGCTTTCTCAGGAAAGGCCCCTCTTCAGAGCTTTCCTGGCATTTAGCCATCCACACATCAGTATGTACCAAGAAAGACCGACTCTGTCCTTGGTAAATCCAAACAAGTGAACCCACTGGGACTGGGACTGGGACTGACTCTGAGTGCCTGGCTTCCTGGATCCCAAGTTCAGAGAGTTCCATCACCAAGGAAGTGAGGTAGGTCACTTCCTTCAGGAACTGAATGAGGTCACTACCTTGGCAACCACTTTATCCTAACATTTGCTTCCAAGGATCCCATGAGAGAGAGGCTGCCCCTACTTCCTGTGTCACATTCACAAGATAGAATGGTATATCAACCATAGGCCCATGTTAACAACTCACCACACAGACCTAGTTTGGTCCGTCTTCTCTACATTTAGAAGAGAGAGGCTTATTCAGACACATCACTTCATCCTGACCAGGTATTTTACCAAGGAAGATGACTGTTGCTCTCTCAGGTCCTTCATAGCTGCCTACATCTTTTCCAGGGTTTATTTCTGCATGGAACTTGAGGTTCTCAACAGGTGGAAGATCCCCTACCTACCTGTATTATAACACCAACTCTGTCCCTGCTCTTCGTAAAGTTAAATTGAGGGAACAGTGCATGGTTAGGGTTAATAACATGTTCGATTTGGGTTAGGAATCATTCTGCGAGATGAATAGTGGTATTGGGAACCTCCGATATTTACAAGCATATATAGGTGTAATATAAGTATGAATACAGAAATCTAGGAAAGATTTGAAACCCAGATGAACACTGGGCCCTTGATTGGGATACTTAGCTTTGAATTATTTCTGCAAAGTTGTCTCAGATAAATCGATATACAATGGCATAGGACCTTGTACCTTGGATGACTGAATGAGGAAGAGATCGTCCAGACAAAAAGGGATAGTTCCAAAAGTTATTTAGATATACGGTTTTGGTTAGAGAGTGAATGTAAATGTCAGCATATGTGAAGAGTCAGTCACAGTGATGAACTGGGGAAAATGTGTAGGAAAGCAGATATCAATAGAGACATTAGGAAATCAGGCAAAGTACAAAGTGAGTGATAGGATAAGACGTTTTTAACAGGTTTGAGTTTGAATATATAATCTTAGGAAGAAACAAATATGTAGTCACCAATAAGAATGATATTTGAGATCATTAGTTAATCAGGACATGGATGTTGTTAGTAATACATGCTCACATTAAACACAGGGCCATCATCTTCTTCCATGTAGACACTCATCATAACCTCTAGCTGGAGGTTTCTATGAGCCCAAGGTAGTGTCCAAATAAGATCACATGCCCCTCATTTGCCTAAAATCATGATGGCCTGGACACTCTTCCTGTGAACCAGGAATGATCAAATATTCCTGCTGTTAAAGTGTTCCACTTCTCAAATTTGAGGCCTACTGGCTGTAGGGAATAGATTCTTTATGTGATTTGGAGTCATGAGAAAACCGAAGCAAATATGGGCTAGCCTCTGCAGGGATTTCAAGAACTCATTTGACCCAAAGGATCCCTATTCTCACTTGATGGAGGTCAGGAACCTAAAACAAGAACGCAAAAATATTCATCCACAATGACTGCTCTTTTGGCCATTTTAGTTTTGGAAGCACATGGGATCTTTCTTTAGATCCATCAGGTCCTGAGAATCCAAGCCACAACCTCATACAAGGACAAGAGGCTGATTCAGACACATCCCATTCCAAATCAATTAAGCAAAGAGCCACAGGTGATGTCCATACATTTCCATATGAAAACAGTTTTCTTCAGGCTACACAAAGGGGTGGCCTGAGGCAAAGACCTTCCTGACATTCAGGGTAATAGAAATAGAAGTAAGCAAATGGCCCAAAGAAGGGTTTCTCCACTGAGACATTACTGGTCACACTGAAATCTGAGTTTTCTTAGATGCTCCCATTCCCTTCAGCTATCCAGTACATGGCCATGTCACAGAACCTTGTGGTGTTACATATTTGGGAAACAAAACCATGAGCCTATTCTGGAGAGTGGCCAGAATTCACGAAGAAAACAGGAACTTTAGAAGATAGTAGATGTTGCCCATCCATAAGGCAAGCTGCAGTCCATTCATTAATTGGGCAGAATGAATGCGGGGAAGCTTTCAACTAGAGACAACACATCTATTGATGCATTCTCTTTTCTAATGTCTACAACCATGGATACAGTGGGATACACAGACCTAGAATCACTCACCATGTCAAACGACTTACTAGAAACAGTCCACTCCAAACCAAACAAACCACCTTTCCTACTTATTCTCAGAACATGAGAAAAAACCACAAACTCACACCTACAATGGCAAAGGCACTTCCTTCCCCCAAATAGGTCTGTGACTATCCGGAGTGTCTTCTGACTTGTGGGCCATATTATATTCCCCCAAAATGGCCTGTCCTGTTTCAGATCTGGTCTCCTTGGCAAACTCTGTGAAGTTGTCAGGAGCCAACGGTGAGCCACTACCTGCTTACTCAGAAAAGGCCCCTCTTCAGAGCTCTGCTGGCATTTGGCCATCCTCACATCAGTAGGTACCAAGAAAGACTGACTATGTCTTTGGGAAAAGCAAACAAGTTAGCCCACTGGAACTGGGAGTGGGACTGGCTCTGGGTGCCTTCCTTCCTGGATCCCAGGTTCAGAGAATTCCATCACCAAGGACGTGAAGTGAGGTCACTTCTTTTAGGAACTGAATATGGTCACTGCCTTGGTAACCACTTTGTGCTAACAGTTGCTTCCAGGGTTCCAATGAGATGGAGGCTGCCCCAACATCCTGTGACATATTCAGAAGTTAGAATGGTATATCAACCATAGGTACCAGGGAACAGCTCTCCACAGAGGCCTGGTTCAGTCCATCTTCTCTTCATTAAGAAGAGAGAGGCTGATTCAGACCATCAATTAATCCTGACCAGGTTGTTTGCCATGGAAGATGACTATTGGTCTCTCAGGTCATACATAGCTGCCTATATCTTCTGCAAGGATCATTTCTCCATGGATCTTTGAGGTTCTCAGCAGGTGGAAGATTATCTACATTGCTATATTGTAAGACCCACACTGTCCCTGCTCTTAAGTAAGTTATACTGAGGGAACAGTGTATGGTTAGGGTTAATAACATGTTCAATTTGGGTTACAAATCATTCTGCGGGATGAATAATGGTATTGGCAAAATGCGATATTTACAAGAGTATATATGTGAAACATAAGTATGAAAGCAGAAATCTAGGTAAGATTTGAAACCCAGAAGGGCATTGGGGACTTGAGTGGGATACTTAGCTTTGAGTAATGTGCAGCACAGATGTCTCAGATAAATCAATATACACTGGCATCGGACCTTGTACCTTGGATATTGAATGTTGAAGAGAACATCCAGTCAAAAAGCGAAAGTCGGTAGGATTAGGAAGGTAGTCGGTAGGTTTAGAAAGAAGAGTGAGTATAGGATTTGGACCAAAAGTTCTTTAGCAATAAGATTTCGGGTAGAGAGTGTATGTAAATGTAAGCACATGTGAAGAGTCAGTCACAATGATGAACTGGGGTAAAATATAGGAAAGCAGATATCAATAGAGACATTAGAAAATCAAGCAAAGTATAAATTGTGTGATAGGGTTAGACATTTTCAACAAGTTTGAAGTTGAATATATAATCTTAGGAAGAAACAAATATGTAGTCAAAAATAGAATTGATATTTGAGAGCATTAGGCAACCTGGACATGGATGTTTTTAGTAATCCATGCTCACTTTCCATTTACGCTTTGGTACAATTGTAAGTGTGACCTTTGCTTTTTGTGTCCAGAATATTTCTGTAATAAAATGTGTATGTAGATCAGGTAACAAGAGTATTTCTTCCACCAATTTTGAAAGCAATATTTTGAAGACTTACAAATTAGTATGGGGGTACAAATAGGTGTACCCTGTTTCTATGAATATAGACATAATGCATGAATAGACCATACTGTGAATAAATAATATAACTGGATCCACTTTAAATAATGGATTGAATAAATATCTGAAAATTTATAAGAAATTTTATATTGATATGCAATCATTCATTCCAACCAGTTATATATCTAACAATCATCTTAGGGTTATGGTTTATCATGAAGGGTGTGTGAGTTTTGGTTCAAAATTGATTATGGAAATCGAAAATAATATATTTGGAAAAAAGTCTCATGAATAGACCAGTCAAGAAACAAAGAGGAATACATGTGTTCTGGAGCAGGAAGTGATTGAAAGTGAAACAAATGCCAATAAATTTGCTAACTAATGAATAAAATATATATACTAAGATGTGCATAAACTGAAGAAATGGTAATGTACCAATGTGGAATAAAAATTAACGTCAAAATACACATCATGTCCCATAGGAACCTACATGCATTGATGTTAAACTGGGTCAGTTAATGTAGACAAATTAGGATTTGTATGCACCTTTTACTGAAGTTAGTTTTCAGTACTAGGAAACAAATATGTATTTCTGGTGGATGAATATTTCTGAGAATAATCTTGTGAAAAGTTGATTATTAATCCACATACATGAACATGAATGAATTTAGGAGTGTATATAAGACACAAATATTTCATATTTTTAAAAATATGGAGAATATATATATATATATATATATATATATATATATATATATATATATATATATACATATATACACACACACACACACAAACAAACACAGACATTAAAAAGTAGCAATATATATGCCAATCGAAATTCATCATGAAATATATATCATAAAGATGCAAAAACATTCATTTTAGTGAACATGGGTTTATGTATAATGTTGTTCCACTGGGAAGCTCACCCATAGGTTGAATTTTCATTTTCAACAGCGTTTAGGAGGAGTGATCACTTCTCACACTTTGTATCTGCTAAGTCATATACCTCACAAGGATGTACGTATGATACCTTGTAGGATTCTATTTGTGCATATAAAAATACATGTGCTGAATAGGCTCCAGAGAATGGGAGACAGTAATTCACATATTTGTTAACTTTAAAAACACATGGAGAACTATTTCAATTAAATATTGAATAGATTTATAACACCTACCCTTTATCATGAAAATGGCAAGTCCAACTCTGAACTGCAAGTATTTATGTACTGTTTGGATTATTTTTTTCCATCATATTAGAATTAGTAGTCAGAGTCTAGTAGAATATGGGTTAGTGTCAGGGATTCAGAATTTCAAATGGAAAATAGGAAAATTAATCTTCCGACTCTCATCCAGAACAATGCCTTGTCATTACCTTCGCCCCAAGGAAGACACAATTAGAGTAGAAGAGTTACAAAATCTGTGATTACATTTCTGGAATCAAAAATGCTCAGGAGTGCACAAACTTGGAGGTGGTATAGGAGTTTCCAAAAGTAAGGACAGGGTACACACTCCACAAACATGAAGCTCTACTTGCCTAAAAATTTTTGAGAAACTGCCAGTGAAGTTGGGCACTGAAATATAGGTTGTTGTCAGGAGTTAAGCTTCCTTTGTAGTGAGACCCTCAAAGCTGGGTCTGCATCTATGTGACCTGGAGGACAACGTTTCTTATTTTCCAATGAACACGAGGCAGCAGTGCTGAATTCTCTCTTTGTAGGTAAACTGTGGGCACTGGGGGCTTATTTTCTCCCCGTGTGGACTGTGAAACCATTTGGTCATCCTCCACTTTTCGTGGTGTTTCTTGCTGCTGCACTTGTAGTTTGGTTCATGCTTCACGAAATACAAGGAGTTAAACTGGGAAACAGTGCTTGAGGTAGTTCTGTGGTGGGTCAGGGTCTGCAAGAAAATTCACCAACCAGGCTTCTATCTCTCAAAGATTGCCCCCTTGTCCATAGCAACCTGATTCTGAACATTGCCCTGAAACTACTCCATATAACAAGATGCCTTTACATATAAGGGTCTGATGTCTGCACTCTGTCAGTTACAAGCCATTTGGAAGCCAATGGCAGATACAAATGGCCCCACCATGATGTATTATCACATACCTGTCCACCACTGCTCTAGGCCCACTACTCAGCAGGCTCCAAAATACTGGCATCTCTGTTCTAAACAATTTTCATGAAACCCTGTCAATCAAGGCACTGTCTGGTACACTCATGATAAGCAACAGGACATCGAAAGTTTCTGCAGTTCCACCTGGTCATGGAAATTTCAAAAATTTCGTGGTATTTATCTAGCCATTTTTCAAGGATGACGTTGGATGCACTGTGGATTTCAATTATTCAGGAACCATTAAATGTTGAGAAAGTTCATTTCAAAGAAAATTCTAGAGAACTCTCACAGGCAAGGCTTTCCAAAGAGTGGACAAAAGGTCACTTGAAGCCAGGACCATTGAGGTCTACAATGTGAGGTCCTATGTCTTTTGACTCTCAACTATGGCTGCCAAGTCTTTCAGAATAAAATCATGTGATATCCAGGCTGAGATTCCCAGTTCTTTGTGGAAAGCCACCCTGGTCCTAGATCTCAGGTTCTAAGGGCGACTCTCATGCGTGGCCTCCTAAAATCCCAACACAATTCATGGCAATACTTCTCTGAGATCAGTTTCAGAACTCAGTCTCTACGTGGAAACACACCAGAGTTCAAGCCCAGTTGACCCAGTCATCTCTTCCAACCGCCACACCAATGACCAGAATTAAAACCAAAACACTCCCACATGGCCCTCATTTTCTTCCATATAGACACTCATCATAACCTTGGCTGGAAGTTTTTATGAGGCACACAGTCCAAGACAATGTCAAAATAAGCTCCATTGCCCTTCATTTGTCTAAAGTCAGTGTTTCCTGGATAACGTTCCTGTATACCAGGACTGATCAAAGAGGCCTGCCATTAATACTGTTCCGCTTTTCCAATTTGAGGCATACTGACTGTCGGGTATAGTTTCTTTATGTGATTTGCAGTCATGAGAAAACCCAAGCACCTATGGGCTAGCCTCTGCAGGGCTTGAAGAACTCAGTTGACCCAAAGATCCCTCTTCTCACTTGATGGAGATCAGGAACCTTACAGAGGAAGGCAAGAGACTTCATCACAATGACTTCTCTTTTGGCCATTTTGGATTTGGATGCACACATGGGATCTTTCTTTAGATCCATCAGGTGCTGAGAATCTAAGTGATAATCTCAAACTGCACTAAGAGGCTGATTCAGACATATCCCTTTGCAAAGCAATTAAGCCAGGAGCCAGAGGTGATGCCCATTTATTTCCATTTGAAAACTGTTTTTTTTTTTTCAGGCTTTGGAAATGTGTGGCCTTAGGCAAAGACCTTCATTACATTCAGGGCAACAGAACAATAGGTAAGCAAAATCCCAAAGCAGATTTTCTCCACTGAGACTTTCCTGGTCACATTGATATCTGAGTTTTCTGAGATATTCACCATTCTCTTCAGCTATCCAGTACATGGCCATGTCCCAGATTGTGGAGGAGATACATATCTTGAACACAAAACCATGAGCCTATGGGAGAGTGGCAAGAATTCAGGAAGAAATCAGGAACGTAGGAAGGTAGTAGGTGTTGCCCATCCATAAGGTAACCTGCAGTCCATTCATAAATTGGACAGGATGAATTCTGCGAAGATTTCTACTAGACAGGACACATCTATTGATGCATTCTCTTTTCTATTGTCTACAACCACGGACAGAGTGGGATACCCAGACATAGAAACACTCGCCTTCTCAAAGGACTTACTAGAAACAGTCCACTCCAAACCAAACAAACCGACTTTCCTACATATTCTCAAAACATGAGACAAAATCACAAACACACACACACACACACACACACCCACAAAGGCACCTTCTTTCCCCAAATAGGTCTGTGACTATCTGGAGCGTCTTTTGACTGGTGGGTCATACTATGTTCCCCCGAAATGGGCTGTCCTATGTCAGATCTGGTCTCCTTGGCCAAAACTGTGAAGTTATCAGGAGCCAGCAGTGAGCCACTGCCTGTTTCTTCAGGTAAAGCCCCTCTTCAGAGCTATCCTGGCATTTTTCCATCTTCAATTTAGTAGTTGCCAAGAAAGACTGACTCTGTCCTTCTTAAATCCAAACATTTGAGACCACTGGGACTTGGACTGGGACTGCCTCAGGGTGCCTGGCTTCCTGGATCCCAAGTTCAGAGTGTTCCATCAACAAGAAAGTGACATAGGTCACTTCGTCTAGAACTGAATGAGGTCACTGCCTTGGCAACTACTTTGTCCTAATAGTTGCTTCCAAGGGTCCATGAGATGGATCCTGCCCCTACTTCCTATGACACTTTCACAAGTTAGAATGGAATATCAAGCATAGGCACCCGGGAACAGCTCTCCACACAAGCCTGGTTTGGTCTATCTTCTCTACATTAAGAAGAGAGACACTGCTTCAGACACACCCCTTCATCCTGACCTGTTTTTTTTTTTTTTGTCATGAAAGATGACTTTCGCACTCTCAGGTCCTTCATAGCTGCCTACATCTTCTTTAGGGATCATTTCTGCATGGACCTTTGAGGTTCTCCGCAGGTTGAAGATCTCCTACATTCCTGTATTGTAAGACCAACTCTGTCCCTGCTCTTCTGTAAAGTTAGATTGAGGGAACAGTGTATGGTTAGGGTTAATAACATGTTTGATTTGGGTTAGGATCATTCTGCTGGATGAATAATGGTATTGGGAACCTGCGATATTTATAAGATTATATAGGTGAAATATATGAATGAAAATAGAAATCTCGGTAAGATTTGAAGCCCAGAAGGGCATTGGGTCCTTGATTGGGATACTTAGCTTTTAATTATGTTCTGCACAGATGTCTCAGATAAATCTATACACAATGGCATAGGACCTGATACCTTGGATGATTGAATGTTGAGGAGAACAACCATTCAAAGAGGGAGAGTCGGTAGGATTAGGAAGATAGTTGGTAGGATTAGAAAAAAGTGTGAATAGCATTTGGACAAATAGTTCTTTAGCAATAGGTTTTCAGGTAGACAGAAAATGTAAATGTCAGCACATGTGAAGACTCAGTCACAGTGATGAACTGGAGAAAATATGTAGGAAAGCAGATATCAATAGAGACATTAGGAAATCAAGCAAAGTATAAAGTGAGTGATAGCAATAGATATTTTCAAAAGGCTTGAGATTGAATATATAATCTAAGGAAGTAACAAATATGTAGTCACCAATAGGATTGACATTTGAGAGCATTAGGAAACGTGGACATGGGTGATTTTCATAACCCATACTCACATTCCATTTAGGCTTTGGTACAATCGTAAGTGTGACTTTGCATTTTGTGGCCAGAATATTACTGTGATAAAACGTATATGTAGATCAGGTGACATGAGTATTTCTTGCACCATTTCTTGGAGCAATCTTAAGAAGGGGTCTAAATTAGTATTGGGGGTACATATAGGTGTACCATGTATGTATGAATATAGAGATAATGCATGAATAGACCATACTGGGAATAAATAATATAACTTGTTCCAACTTTAAATAATGGATTGAATTGATATCTGAAAATACACAGGAATCATATATTGATATATATACATTCATTCCAACCAGTAATACATCTAATGGTAATATTATGGTTGTGGTTTATCATAAAGAGTGTGTGAATTTTGCTTCAAAATTGATTATGGAAATCGAAAATAATGTGTTTGGAAAGAAGTCTCATGAAATGACCAGTCAAAAACAAGGAGGAATACATATGTTCTGAAGCAGGAAGTGATTGAATGTGTTACAAATTTCTTTAAATTTGTGAACTTGTGGATGAAATGTATATTCTATGATGTACAAAAACTGCAGAAAGAGTAATGTACCAGTGTTTAATAAAAATGAACGTCAAAATACACATCATGTCCCATAGGAATTTACTTGCATTGATGTTAAAGTGGGTCAGCTACTGTAAAAATATAAGGATTTGTTTGCACCATTCACTGAAGTAACTTTTTAGTACTAGAAAACAAATATGTATTTCAGGTGGATGAATATTTTTAAAATAATCTTATGAAAAGTTTAATATAAAACCACATACATGAACAAGAATGAATTTAGGGAGTGTATAATAGGACACATATATTTTATATTTTAAAAAATCTAGAGAGTATATATATATGTATATATATATATATATATATATATATATATATATATATATACACACACACACACACACAGAGACATTAAAAAGTAGCAATATATATGCCAATTAAAATTCATTGTGAAATATATATCATCCACAGATCCAAAATATTAATTTTACTGAACATGGATTTATGTATAATGTTCTTCAACTAAGAAGCTCACTCATAGTCTGAATTTTCAGTTCCAAAAGCAGTAATGAGGAGTGATCTCTTCTCACACTTTGCATCTGCCAAGTTAGCCACCTCTAAAGAATATGCATGTGATACCAGGTAGGATTCTATATGTGCGTATAAAAATACATGTGCTGAATAGGCTACAGAATAATGGAGACAGGAATTCACATATGTGTTAACTTTAAAAACACATGCAGAACTATTTCAACAAAAAATTGACAAGATTTATAACTCCTACCCTATATCATGCAAAAGGCAAGACCAACTATACACCATGCCTCCTCTGAAGTGCTAGTATTTCTATTCTGTTTGGGTTATTTTTCTCCATCATATTATAATTAGTAGTCAGAGTCTAGTAGGGTATTGGTTAGTGTCAAGGATTCAGTATTTCGAATGGAAAATTGAACAATAAATCCAATGTGTATGTAAATATGTGCTACACAAAATTATTCCCACTCTCAACCAGAACAATGCCTTGACAATTCCTTCACCCCAAGTAAGACACAATTAGAGGAGAAGATTTAGAAAATCTGTGAATAAATATGTGGAATGGAATATGCTCAGGAGCTTACAACCTTGGAATTGGTAGAGTAGTTTCCAAAAGTATGGGACAGGGTAAAAACTCCACAAACATGGAGGTCTGCTTGCCTAGAGACTTCTTGAGAAACTGCCTGTGAGGTTGGGCACTTGAAAAATATGTTGTTGTCAAGAGCTTTACCTTCCTTTCTAGGGAGACCATAAAAGCTTGGTCTGAATCTATGAGACCTGGAGGACATGGTTTCTTATTTCCCAATGAGGCAGCAGGGCTGAATTCTCTTTTTAGGTAAACTGTGGCCACTGGGGGCTAAATGTGTGCCGGTGTGCACTCTGAAGGCATATGGTCATCTTCCATTTTCGTGGTGTTTCTTCCTGCTGCACTGGGAGTTTGGTATTTGCTTCACGAAATACAAAGAATTCAACTGGGTCACAGTGCAAGAGGAAGTTCTGTCATGTATGGTGGGTCAGGTTTTGCAGGAGGATACAAGAACCAGGATCCTATCCCACATATCTTGCCCCCTTGACCATAGCAACCGGATTCTGAACAATGTCCTGAAACCTCTCCATATAACAACTTGCCTTTACATGGAAGGTTCTGCTGGCAGCACCATGTCAGTCACAAGCCATTTGGAAGCCAATGGAAGATCCACATGGCCCCACCACAGATGTTTTATCACATACCTGCCCACCACTGCTCTAACCTACTACTCAACAGAGTCCAACTTACTGGCATCTCTGTTCTACACCATTTACATGAAACCCAGTCAATCAAGGCACTGTCTGGTATATTCATGATAAGCAACAGGACATCAAAAGGTTTTCCAGTGCCACCTGGTGATGGGAAATTCAAAAATTTCATGGTATTTATCTAGCCATTTTTCAAGGATGAAGTTGGAGGCACTGTGAGTTTCAATTCTTTCAGGAACCATTAAATGGTTAGGAAGCTCATTTCAATGAAATCTCTGGAGAACACTCACAGGTAAGGCTTCCCAAAGAGTGACCAAAAGATCATATGATGTTATGCTCATTTAGGTCTACAAT
Source organism: Callospermophilus lateralis (assembly GCF_048772815.1). NCBI lineage: Eukaryota > Metazoa > Chordata > Mammalia > Rodentia > Sciuridae > Callospermophilus > Callospermophilus lateralis. Next base: position 5,170,762 of record NC_135317.1, read on the forward strand.
GTGAGGTCCATATGAGTTTTGACTCTCAACTATGGGTGCCAAGTCTTTCAGAATAAAATTTGTGGTATCCTGGCTGAGAGGCTCAGTGCTCTGTGGAAAGCCACCCTGGGCCTAGAACTCAGTTTCCAAGGGCGACCCTCATGCCTGGCTTCCGAAAATCTCAACACTATTCATGGCAATACTTCTCTGAGGTCAGTTCCAGAACTCAGACTCTAAGGGAATCACACCAGAGTTCAAGAACATGTGGACCAAGTCATCTCTTCCAACCGCCACCCAAATGACCACAATTTAAACCAAAACACTCCAACGTGGCGCTCATCCTCTTCCATATAGACACTCACAATGACCTATGGCTGGAGTTTTCCATGAGGGGCACAGCCCAAGACCGTGTCCAAAATAAGCTCTCTTGCACCTAACTTGCCTAAATTCAGGGTGGCCTGGACACCCTTCTTGTGAACCAGAAGAGATTAAATAGGCCTCCTGTTAATACTGCTCCACTTCTTCAATTTGAGGCCAAATGACTGTGGGGTTTGGATTCTTTATGTGAATTGGAGTCTTGAGAAAACCCAAGCAACTATGGGCTAGCCTCTGCAGGGCTTTGAAGAACTCATTTGACCCAAAGGATCCCTAATCTGACTTGAAGGAGGTCAGGAAAGTTACAGAGGAAGGCGAGAGACTTCATCCACAAGGACTGCTCTTTTGGCCATTTTGGTTTTGGATGTACACATGGGATCTTTCTTTAGATCCATCAGGTGCTGAGAATCTAAGCCACAGCCTCACACAGGGTAAATAGGCTGATTCAGACACATCCTTTCCAAAGCAATTAAGCAAAGAGCCACAGGTAATGCCCATTCATTTCCATTTGAAAACTGTTTTCTTCAGGCTTCACAAAGTGGTGGACTGAGGAAAAGACCTTCCTGACATTCAGGGCAACAGAAGAATAGGTAAACAAAAGGCCCCAAGCAGGGTATATCCACTGAGACTTTCCTGGTCACACTGATATCTGAGTTTTCTGAGATGCTCACCATTCCCTTCAGCTATACAGTACATGGTCATGTCACAGAGCTTCGAGGTTGTACATATCTTAAACAGAAAACCATGAACCTATTCTGGAGTGTGGCCAGAATTCAGGAATAAAACAGAAACTAAGGAAGATAGCAGGTGTTGCACATCAATAAGGCAAGCTGCAGTCCATTCATAAATAGGGCAGGATGAATGCTGGGAAGCTTTCTACTAGACAGGACATATTTATTGATGCATTCTCTTTTCTAATGTCTACAACCACGGACACAGTGGGATACACAGACATAGAAATTCTCGCCTTGTCAAACGACTTACTAGAAACAGTTCACTCCAAACAAAACAAACCTTCTTTCATACCTATTCTCAGAACATGAGACAAAACCACAAACCCACACCCACACCACAAAGGCACCTCCTTCCCCCAAGTAGGTCTGTGACTATCCGGAGTGTCCTCTGACTGGTGGGACTTACTATGTTCCCTGGAAATAGCCTATTCTGTCTCAAATCTGGTCTTTTTGGCCAACTCTGTGAAGTTGTCAGGAGCCATCGGTGAGCCACTGCCTGCTTTCTCAGGAAAGGCCCCTCTTCATAGCTTTCCTTGCATTTGGCCATCCTTACATCAGTAGGTCCCAAGAAAGACAGAGTCTGTCCTTGGGAAATCAAAATAAGTTTGACCACTGGGACTGGGACTGGGACTGGCTATGGGTGCCTGGCTTCCTGGATTCCAAGTTCTGAGAGTTCCATCACCAAGGAAGTTAGGTGAGGTCACTTCCTTTTGGAACTGAATGAGGTCACTGCCTTGGCAACAACTTTGTCCTAACAGTTGCTTCCAAGGTTCCCATGAGAAGGAGGCTGCTCCTACTTCCTGTGACACTTTCACAGGTCAGAGAGGTATGTCAACCATAGGCATGCAGGAGCAGCTCTCAACACATGCCTGCTTTGGTCCATCTTCTCTACATTAAGAAGAGAGTGGCTGATTCAGACACATCCCTTCATCCTGAGCAGGTTGTTTGCATTGGAAGACTTTTGTTCTCTCAGGTCCTTCATACTTGCCTACATCTTCTCCAGGGATCATTTCTGCGTGGACCTTTGAGGTTTTCAGCAGGTGGAAGATCCTCTATATTCCTGTATTTTAATACCAATTCTGTCCCTGCTCTTCTGTAAAATTAGATTGAGAGAACAGTGTATGTTTAGGATTAATAACAGGTTCGATTTGGTTTAGAAAGGAAACTACACGGTTGAGCAAACAGGGTCCTACAGTTAGCAATAATATGAGGATTTTTAATGGACCGGCCATGGAAGATAAAAGCGTAGTTAATCAGGTCACTATGTGAACCAAGACTCAAACCTCCCTTTTGGGGCCTCTGTCTCTCTTTGACGCTCTTCAAGTCGTTTTCTTAATTTACTCATAGATTCTTTTACAACTCCAGTATTGTCGGCATAAAAACAACATTCTTCCCTCAAAGCAAGCAAAAAGTCACCTTTCTCTCATGAAGAGGAGGTCCAACACTCGCCTGCTTTGTAAAACAACTTCAGAAAGAGAGAGGTTAAAATTCCTGTAAAGCTGTGATGTCAGTTTTTAATGTCTTTAAGTTTTGGCGTATTTCTGCTTCTAATTGTGTCTTTGTTGTGTCTCATGGACTAGTCCACCCCTTCAGCAACTATTATTTCTAATAGGATGGCTAAAGTGAGGGATACAGGTTCCCAGTGGAACCGGGTTGTATGCCCCCCTATTTGATCTTTAAATAAACCTACATCATGATAGAGAACTCTGGAAAACATCTGCATCATTACATAATTATCACATATATTGACCATTTTATGAAAACATAAATAATGTTAAAGTGTATAGAATTATACTGTTGTAGGGACGGACAAGGAAAGGAACCTAAGATAGCACCAAACACAGAAAAACAGCCTTATTTGGTTGCATCCGGATTTAGAGGGCATTGCTTCTGTTGTAATCAATTAATCCCCTGAACCCCAAGTTTCGGTAGTTTTAGAATTTGTACCCAACATGTAAGGGAAGTGGCTCAGAAGTTCACAGTCTGTAGAAATTCACAAAAATCAGTTTTTGTTTCTGTTTTTGTTCCTCTGTTCTGGGCAAATTAACTTTTCAAGGACACCTTGGAAAGGGAGAGCTTTTTTGTCTCTTTTTTCTTCCTGCCAGCTGTCTCCATGAAGCCCAGTTGGTAACTTTTTTATCTTAGAAATGTAGCCATCTCTGTGAAGCCCCAGCTCAAGGACAGAGGCTTTTTTCACATATTTTGTGAAACCCTAGTAAGGCGGTGTCAAGCTTAGGGGTGGTGATTTTTCCAGCCAGTGGCCAAGTAGAACAGGGCAACACGAAAAGTGGAAGTTTATCTACATTGAACTCTTTCAGAGGGGCTCTTTTGCTGAAAGACCTAATGTAAGCCTCGGTGAAGACTTCTGGAGAAGGTTATTTAAGACATATCTATGGACCTGGTACAGAGGGGGAAGACGGGGAAGGCGAGGCTGAGAGCAGCTCCGTGGATCTGAGAATGAGGAAGATGAGATGTAAAAGAATAATGGAAAAGGGGTTTGGGATTTTCCTAGAACAAAACTTGAGCAGTAGAAGAGGTAGAGCAGAGGTGAAGATGGGAGTGAGCATTCCAAAAAGCCTGTGAGGGACTTTAAATTCTTAGAAACTTGTTTTCAGTGATGACAAAGCAACTTTAAAGGCCATTTTTATTACATCTTGGATAGGGGTCTGAGGGCTCTTCTCAGCTGGTTTGAGCTTTGGTTTAGCTTCTTAGAGGACTTGGTGGGACCTAGTGCAGGCACAGACAGAAAAAGAGAGGAGTGAGTGAGTGGAGGGGTACCTCGGTACCTGCTACCTCAGCAAGGGGGCAATGGTCTGAGAACTGGCGGAGGTTTGGGTTTTTGATCTAGTAATTGGAGGGGAGAAATCAGGTTGCTGAGGTGGGAGTGACAGCAGAGAGTCTAGAGCAGAAGGCTGAGGGTGAGGAACTATTGGAGAAGCATAGTACAGGATGTGAGTAAAGGAGGGAAAAGGATTCCGCATAGGGGAATTTTCCCCTTTTGAGCACTTGCCGAAGTTAAAAATGTCACGCAGAATTTGAGGATCTAGAGAACCTCTGGGGGCCATAGTTTTTAGTTTTCTAATTGGTAATATGGCCAATGCTGTGTACTGAATTTGATGAGGAGTTTGGGTTCCACCAGGCAGCCCCTGTATGCTCACATCCCCATGAGTTACACAAGAAGTTGGCTTTTCCCCCACACAGCCATGGCTGTTTGTGGCTTTGATAGTCCGCCGGGCATAAATAGTAATCTAGTCTAGCCAACCTGAATCTGGCTCGCGTTTCCGTGCATCCATAATGTTTGTTTCAATTATCTATGGAACGGAAGGGATTTAGTGGAACTTTAGTGGGATCCTCTTCATCAGGGTTATCTCAATAGGAAAGACCTATACCAAGCTGAAAAATGTGTGGGTGGAGAGATAGTCACCAGGTCCCTAAGGGGGCTGTATGCGAGATATACCATACTTCTTGTCTAGTAGGATTTGAGATCAGCCTTCACTGCTGAACAGGCTGATGAGGGTTAGGAGTACTGGTGGCCAAGGGGAGAGTCTATAGTCTTGTCCACATAGCGAATACGCAATTTGAAATGGTTACCAGTCTTTTCCAGTTTCCAACCAGAGGCTGGACACAGCGAAGGCTTTTGATGAGAGGCATGGATCCAAAAAGTGATTCTGTCTACTTTTACCGCTGTAGGTGTTATAAGTAGCACCTGGTATGTTCCTTTCCAGCGGGGTTCTAGGGATGACACCTGATGTTGTCTTATGTAGACGAAGTCCCTTACTTGATATTGATGTGGAATCCCCTCGCCCCCAGGTTGGTAGGCAGTGGCCAGCTGTTTCCACAGTTATCACTGAGTTCTTTCAATGGCTTTAAGTCTGTCAAGCAAGGGGTGTGGAAAGGATTGTTAGGCCTTAGAGTTGGGGATTAGGTCCCTTACTGGATGATGGGCATCATAGAGAATTTCATAGGGGGTGAGGTTACACAAAGAAACAGAGGGAGTATTTCTCACATGAAACAGTGCATTAGGCAGGAGCATAGTCCAATCTTTAATGCCGGTCTCTAAGCTTAATTTCGTTAAGGTCTCTTTAATGGTTCTATTTATTTTTTCTACCTCTCCTGAGCTCTGGGGTATATAAGCATAATGTAACTTACAATTAATCCACACCTGACTTACCTGGGCCATGAACACAAGTCCATTATCAGACCCTATTACCTTAGACAGACCGTATCTTGGAAAAATATCTTCCAGGATCTTCTTGAGAACCATTTGCGCCGTTGTTTTTTTTTTTTTTTTTTCTGTGTGTGTGTGTGTGTGTGTGTGTGTGTAAGGCTTCAATCCATCCTGAAAATGTATCTACAAAGACTAGGAGATATTTAAGTCCTTACCTTGCTGGCTTAATTTCAGTAATGTCCACTTCCCAGAATTTTCCTGGTCTGGTTCCTCGTAGGTGCTTTCCTCTAAGAAACTTGGAAGGGTAAGCATTAAAAAATTGACTGACCCGACAGGCTTTTGTTACCGGTTCAGTTATTTCCTTTCGCTGTGAGTCGGTTAGTGGAAAACTCTGTTCTTAATCCTTCAGGAATGCCTGCAGTTTCTTTGAACCAATGTGAGTGAGTTGACGTGCATTTTTAACGTAGTGTAGGGCTTTCTATAATTGCAGGCTGTGCTCAGTAAAGTTGAGGTGTTCAGTGTCAGTGTCCTTAGATGTTATCTAAAACTTCCTGGTACTCAGGGGTCCATTGAAATTGGGCATCTCCCTTTAACAGCGGGTATAAAGGAGCAGCTAAGGACGCAAACCCATTTATGCATAACCTGCAAAACCCAGCAATCCCAAGAAACTCTCTTAGTTGTCTGCTGTAAGATGGGGTTGGTATCTGCTCAACGGTTTGTTTTCTGGGCTCAGTGAGCCATCATTTACTGCCCCTAAGGAAAGAGTCGAGGAAGATTACTTCTTGCTGGCAAATTGGGCAATTTTGGCAGAAGCTCTATACCCAAGTTGAGCAAGCTCGGATAATAGTGCTTGGGTCTCAGTTCACAGTTTTTCTTGTTGTTGGATGCCAGTAGCATGTGATCCACGTATTGAAGCTGGGTGACTTCGGGGTGTGTAGTTTTGAAATTGTTGAGATCTCTGTGGAGGGCTTCATCAAAGAGAGTCGGGGAGTTTTTGAACCCCTCTGGGAGTCTAGTCCAAGTTAGTTGACTAGACTTTCCGGTTTCTGGGTCTACCCACGCAAAAGCAAACAGCAACTGACTATCTTTATGCAGAGGCAAGCAAAAGAAAGCTTGTTTTAAGTTCAGAACAGTATACCATTTCTGCTCAGGGTTCAGAGTGCTAAGCAGATTGAACAGATTAGGTACCGTGGGGTGAATGTCCTGCACTCTGTTGTTGATCTCTCTTAGGTCTTTAACAGGTTGATAGTCCCCGGTTCCTGGCTTTTTCTTCTAATAGCAGGGGAGTGTTCCAGGCAAATTGACAGGACCTTAGGACCCCTAAGGCCAGATATTTCTGAATATAGGACCTTATCCCATCTTTAGCTTTTTATGTTTAGAAGATATTATTTGACATTGATTGGGGAGGCTGAGGTTTTTAACTCCACTGTTATTGGAGGTTGTTTCACGGCCAGGCCTAACACAGCAGTTTTTGCCCAGGCATCTGGGTAATCTGTTATCCATTTTTGGGGTAGCTTGCCTGTTGATCAGTCTTGGGGGGTGTGAAGAGTGGACGTTCATCTTCTACTAATATAGTTAAAGCCGTGACTATAGGAGTTTTTACTGAAGGATTTAGAAATTTCATTTGGGGGCCTTCATGGTTAAAAGTTATTTTGGCCCAGAGCTTGGTGAGCAGATCTCTGCCCATCAATGGGTGCGGGCATTCTGGGATTACTAGGAAGGAGTGATGGATTTTTTCTTTCCCCAGGTCCATGGTCCTCTTAGTAGTCTAAGCCCGATATTTACTGCTATTAGCCCTTTGAACTACAGACCTTTTATTTGATAGACGGGCCAATGGGGCCTTAAGGGCTGAGTATACTGCTCCTGTATTCACTTCAAAGTTTACTGGGGTCCCCTACACTTCAAAAGTTACCCTGAGCTAGGGGAAGGAATCTGAGCCCCAACTTTCTTAGTCATCCTCCAGAGTCAGAATGGCTGGCTGGCGTGTCTGTCTCTTTATAGGGCACTCTTTGGCCCAGTGTCCTTTTTTTACAGTAGGCACATTGATCTGAGTCCAGGGGTGGCCTCTGGCTCGGGCCCAGGTATCCCTTCCTGTCACCTTATGTCTTAATTTCTGGCCTCTTTCTTGTTGTCACCAGGATCTTAGTCAATGCCTTAGTCTTTCTTTTGCTTCTCTCATTCTCCCTTTGCTCCCTTTCTTTTCCCCTGTTTCTCTCTTATGGTATACTTTATCAGCTTCTCTGACTAAATCTCTCTTTTAACTTCTTTTTTTAATATCCATGGCAGCTTCCCCAATTAAGGCCATCGTGACAGATGCCTTTTGATCTGCTGCCTGAGGATCGAAAAGAGTATATCTCTTATATGCCTCCATAATTCTCTCTAGAAACATAGAGGAAGATTCATCAGGCCTTTTAATAATTTCTCTTACCATTGCCAAATTAGTTGGTCACCTAGCGGCCCCTTGGATACCCGCTATTAGAGCCTGGCAATAATTGGACAGATGCTCCCTATCTTCAAAGGTGTTGGGGTCCCAGTTGGGTTGGTTTAAGGGGAAGCCAGCTTTGATTATGTTGGGAAGTTGTGTTGGTCGCCCATCAGGTCCGAGGATATTTTTTTCTAGCTTCCAGGAGGTTTTTCTCTCATTCCTCTGTCATGAAGAGAGTCCCTAGGAGTTGTTGGCAGTCATCCCAAGTAGGCAGGTGTGAAAACGTTGGCGAGTTCTCAGAGTTTTTTTAGCCGGGCCAGCTTCCTCCAGGGAAGGAGGGCCTGTGTGTGCCATGGGACAGTCATCTGGAGGGCGCTGGGCCATCCTGGCTTCCTCGAATGGTGGAGAGGCTGAGTCAGCAGCAGGGGAATTACTTACAGGGTTTTGGGGGTTGGGGGACAAGGGCAGAGGATAAGGACGAGTAGAGTCTTGAGACTCAGGGAGAACAGAGGGTGGAGGTTGAGGAGCAGAGAGTTTGAGAGATAAAATCATAGGGGAAGGATTAGGAGTGGGTGCAGGAACAAGGAAAGGATTCACCCATGGAGGAGGAGATTTGCAGAGGTCTTGACAAGTTAAGATATATGGCTACTGATCTGGATGACTATGTGGCCCCGGCTGAAAGACAATATCTCAGACTTTTCAAATTAGTGCGAAGTAGAAACATCTTTCTAGGGGCCATCCGACTACAAAGGTGGGTTATTCTGAGACACAGAATCTGCCAGGTCTGGTGTTTTACTGAAAAAGAAAGATTCTGAGCTCTTAAGCAGACTTTGGTCCAGTGATTAAGGGTCAGGGACAGAGGCATTGAAATGCTCTGTCCCATAATGAAATATACACAGACAGTGAAAGCAACAACACACGACACAGACAAGACAAGACAATAAAGACAGGCAATGGACGTCCAATACTGAGACCAAGACTGAGTAGCCGGCAAAACCTGATGGGCTGGCAATTCCAAATCTTAAAGAAAATATCACTGAATCAAGGAGACTATGGTTCCTCGATTTCCAGAGTCCATCCCCCAGGGACATGGCCTGTGGCTCTGTGACATGTGTGTCAGCCACCGTGGGAGAGAGCTCACGCTCTTTACCTATAGCCATTTTGTCAAACCCTAACCTGAATCCTGAAACCAGAAAGAGGGGCCTTATTTACCCCCAGAGGAGCCCGTTGGGGGTCTTTCATCTGCAGCTGCCGGATCTCGCTGGGGCCACCAGAAGTAAAGGTTGGGTGAGCGTCGGTGGAAGAGACCACCAAGAGACTGTCTAATGCAACAGCAAAGGGTTTATTGGGAGTCCGGCATGCAAGGGCTCAGAGCTCACTTGAATTGATCAGAGAGCCCTGAGAACAGCTTAATAAGTGCTTATATATTTTCCTTGGAGTGGGCAGGGAGGGAAGTTTATTGATGGGTAAGGGCGAGTGGGCGGTTTGCGTGCAAATGGTTGATGGAGTACATTCTGCAGTTTGGCAGTTGGGGGCACCACATTCTGGGAACAAGAATAGCAAACAGTTCTCAAGATTTCAACAGTGTTTTATTAAGCATACAGAAAAACAGGAAGTGACAAGTACCTATTTTATTAACCTTTCAATATAAGTATGAAAACAGAAATCTAGGTAAGATTTGAAGCCCAGAAGTTCATTTGGCCCTTGATTGGTATACTTAGCTTTGAATTACGTTCCATAGAGATGTCCCAGAAATATGGAAATACAATGACACAGGACCTTGTACCTTCTCAGAGGTCAGTTCCAAAACACAGTCTCTAAGGGGAATCACACCAAAGTTCAAGACAAGGTGGACCCAATTATCTCTACCAACCGCCACACAAATGACCACAATTAAAACCAAAACACTCCCAAATGGCACTCATCTTCTTCCAAACAGACACTCATCATAACTTCTGGCAGGAGGATTCCATAAGAGGCGCAGCACAAGACACTGTCCCAAATAATCTCCCTTTCCCATCATTTGCCAAAAGTCAGAGTGGCCTGGACACCCTTCCTGTGAACCAGGAGTGATCAAATATGCCTGCCATTAATACAGCTCTGTTCTTCAATTTGAGGCCTACTGACTGTGGGGTTTAGATTCTTTATTTGAATTGTATTCATAAGAAAACCCAAGAACCTATGGTCTAGCAACTGCAGGGCTTTGAAGAACTCAATTGACCCAATGGATCCCTTTTCTCACTTGATGGAGATCAGGAACCTTACAGAGGAATGCGAGAGACTTCATCAACAATGACTGATTTTTTGGCCATTTTGATTTTGGATCCACGCATGGGATCTTTCTTTTGATCTATCAGGTGCTGATAATCTAAGCCACAGGCTCACACAGGGCCAAGATGCTGATTCAGACACATCCCTTTACAACGCACTTAAGCAAAGAGCCACAGGTGATGCCCATTCATTTCTGTTTGAAAACCATTTCCTTCAGGCTTCACAAAGGGGTGGCCTGAGGCAAAGACCTTCCTGACATTCAGGGCAACAGAACAATACGTAATCAAAAGGCCCTCTGCAGGGTTTCTCTACTGAGACTTTCCAAGTCACACTGATATCTGACTTTTCTGAGATGCTTGCCATTATCTTCAGCTATCCAGTACATGTCCATGTCACAGTGCTTGGAGGTGGTACATATCGTGGATGCAAATGCATGAACCTATTCTGGAGAGTGGCTAGATTTCAGGAAGAAAACAGGAACTTAGGAAATTAGCAGGTGTTGCCCATCGATAAGGCAAGCCCTAGTGCATTCATAAATTGGGCAGGATGAATGCTGGGAAGCTTTATACTTGACAGGAAACATCCATTGATGCATTCTCTTTTCTAATGTCTACAAGCACGGACACAGTGGGATACACAGACATAGAAACACTCGCCTTGTGAAACAACTTACTAGAAACAGTTCACTTCAAACCAAACAAACCGACTTTCCTGCCTATTCTCAGAACATGAGACAAAACCACAAACACACATCCATACCCACAAAGGCACCTCCTTCCCCAAGTAGGTCTCTTACTCTCCAGAGTGTCCTCTGACTGCTGGGCCATACTATGTTCCCCCAATATGGTGTGTCCTGTCTCAGATCTGGTCTCCTTGTCCAACTTTGTGAAGTGTTCAGGAGCCAGCTGTGAGCCACTACCTGTTTTTTTAGGAAAGGCCCCTCTTCAGAGAACTCCTGGCATTTGGCCATCCTCACATCAGTAGGTACCAAGAAAGACTGACTCTGTCCTTGCTAAATCGAAGCAAGTGAGACACTGGGACTGGGACTGAGACTGACTCTGTGTGCCTGGCTTTCTGGATCCCAAGTTCACAGAGTTCCATTACCAAGGGATTGAGGTGAGGTCACATCCTTCAGGAACTGAATGAGGTCACTGCCTTGGCAACCACTTTATCCAAACAGTTGCTTTCAAGCGTACCATGAGAAGGAGGCTTACCCTATTTTCTGTGGCACTTTCACAAATTAGAATGGTATATCAACCATAGGCACCAAGGAACCGCTCTTCACACAGGCCTGATTTGGTCCATCTTCTTTATATTTGAAAGAGAGCCTTTAGCCCAGGTAGCATTGCAGTGAACCTCTGCACTAAAACTATTAGCAAGCACCTGATGGAGGAGGCCTCCATAGGTAAGTGGCTCCTTTATAACATCTGATATCCAATTAAGGGAGATCTCTTCTGATGACAGAGATGTGGCACGGGGAGGCTCACATATACTTCTGTCCAGGACAGTAACGAGAATCTTTCTGTCCTCTGTTCTGTTCTGTAGGGAATTTCTCTGGAACTGTAGAGAGGTGCCAACGGGCACGCACGCGCTCCTACCCTGGAGCTTTAGCAAGATGTTGCACTGTTCCCCTGTTTCTGTGTTTAGGCGCCGGGATTCTGTTTATTTGTGTTCTGTGTTCTAGTTTTTGTTTTTTTGTTTGTTTGTGTTTGTTCGTTTTGTTGTGTGATTTTGGTGGTAAAAACTTAAGTATATTGGAAATGAAAATCAGAAATAAAGAGAGTAAGCCTGACACCCCTTTGGACTGTGTTTTAAGGAACTGCAATGAACTTTATCCCCCTTTGTAAAGCAGGATGATAGAAGCCCCTAGCTGACTGCCTGGAGCACACCCATTGCAGAGGGCAATGCCTGCTGGGGACCTAAGAACAGAGTATCTCCCAGGTTAACAAGTGAAACTCCTTTAAAACCCCTTGTCCCTCCAGATAAATAGAGTCACATCTTTGGCAGAGTCCCCTGTGTTTCTCCTTTGTTAGCCAAGCAATTAACCTCCTTTTTTCTTTTTCTCAAAACCCAGTCCTCATTATTAAATTGGTATTAATTGGCTTCAAGGTCAGGAACCAAACTTTAAGTTACAAATCTTGTACCCCCCCTCAGCCCTGGAACTTTGTGAGAGCTATCTACTGAAATGTTAGGAGATAGAGCATGCTTGGTGTGGAACTGAATCAGAGGAGCTAATCCTGTATGTAAAAGGAGAAACTGAGGGACTCCCAGCAGCTGCCAAAGCCCTGTTGATTCAGGGAATTACCTTCTTCCTTCCCTGCACTGTAAGGATTATGCCACCTCTGTCTTGTTAAAAAAAGAGAAAAAGAAAAAGGGGACATTAAACGCAGTAAAGTCACCATGGAGACACTTTATTTTACATTTCAGGTTGCCCCTCTGTGAAAACATCTGGTCCCCTTGTGGGGACATCTATGGTCCCACTGGTGTAGGAGATTTTTATCTTATCTGCTCTGGTTTAAAGGGTTCTGTCTGACAGCCATAGTCTGGACCTTATTTCTTTCTGTATTGTGTCTTTGTTTCTGGCCCTTTAAGGCATGTGCCATAATGTGTTGATATTATAAATTGTTTTTTGGAATGATCTTAGCTGAATGTGTGTCTAAATGATGATGTTTTATTTTAACAATCTGGTATCTGAATGGGTTTTTGAAGCATTGCACAATCTTGCAGTTAAAAGTCGGGTTTAGGTAATTGTTTAGTTTATGATTTCAGATAATTCATGCCAGAGAACTTAAATACTTAGGATGGATAACTGAAGAACTCTACTTCCAAGTTGGCAAGAAACTTCCCAATCATACAGTCTTTTTTTTTCTCCAATTTTGAATTGGGTAGCCTGGGAAAATGTCACTGTGTGTACCAGTGCATTAATATGGACATGGAGAGTAAATCATAGTATGGTGTCTGTTGACAAAACAAGATGTAAAGATATAAAATTTTGTGAATTGTATCTTAAACTTGTATCATAATTTTCAACATCCGAACCTGAAAATTATGGTTAAAATGCCTTAGTCCTGAGATGTCTGTTCAGAATAGCAGTTTTTTTCCTGCTCCTTCCAGACCTCAGCCATGACTTATGTTGAAATGCAAATGAAAGAAGCCTGCAAGCTTTGTAGGAGACTGATTTGAGGTCTAAGGGAAAAAAAGGTAAATTGTATGGTATTTACTAATTACTGGCAAGTCATTTTTTCTAGGACTCTTATTTTTTTTCTTAGATACTTTATGTTTTTTGACCTCATGATTTTGAGCCTACAGACCTAGGTTAATGTTTTTCTGATCAGTTCTATCTTTGACCAACTGTGGACTTTTTGAAACATTGCAATAAAGATTTCACCTGCGAAAAGCTACAAGGCCTTTACTATTATTATGTGTGCACAATTTTGTTATGTGTTGTATGTCTATATATACATATGTCCGTATATCATATATATGATACACAAATTAACATATATAAGGAGTGCTCATTAAAAAAGCGCTCATAAAAACAAATTTTAAAAAGTGGATCCAAAGTTCTTTAATTCACGTGATTAAAATATCTCAATTTAAATTGGATAAAGAGATAAAAACAAATGTCTTTCAATTTAAGCTTACAAAGTTTTCTAGGTGTTCAAACATCTAACAAAATATTAACATCTACAAAATGTCTAATATGCCTTGGCTCTAGTACCTTTCCTTCAACATAAAAATGGTTTACACTGTTCAATACATTTCTCTAAATTTTTGATAAATAAGTAAAGTAAATTTGATATGGGATTACTCATTCATGAGTACTTTTGTTAGATATCTGATTGATTTACTAAGATCTGTATTTTTTTGTAAACTGTATAAGATTGTAAAAATCAGTCATGTGTTAATGAGACAAAAATTTCTTAAAACATAAGTTTACCCATAACATTGAGTTTATTAAGATTTATGTTTTCTAGAGCAAGCAACCATAAAAATTAAACAACTGATTAAATAAGAACTGTTATTTTAGAGCACTGTACTGCCATTTCTTTAAAAGCCAAACTTGAGGTTTCAAATCCCAGCACCCCCAACAAAAAAATAATAATAAATAAGTGAAGTGTTCAATGGTTTGGGTTTTTTTAATAGAAACAGTCTTTTTAAAAAAAAAGCCAAACTTGATTAATGTAGAAACTTAAATGTAATTGTTATGCTATTAATGTTTTCATATCTTACACGTATGCAAGTCTGTAAGGCAGAAACGTTAAAAGAGCATTGTATCAAGCTGGTGCTCTGAAGTTGTGTGGTAAAAAATATATTTAGGATTTATTTACCTGTTATCAATAAGATATGTAAAGTTTTATGTTACTTTTTACATTGGGGAACAATTTAAATGTATTTTTAAGTTAATGAGAGCCTAATCTTTGTAAAGGTTAAAAACTTTCAGCCTTTCTTTAATTCATGTTTTAAATGTGATATCATATGGTGTTAGCTAATTTCATGTGACCTCAAACAATTTATGTAAACTTTGTCAAATGATATTTAAAAATAAACATCAGCTTTAGAACTAAAATACTTAAGATTTATAAAGAGCCCTGCCTTACCTGAGATAAGGCTGTGTGTTCCATCTTACTACATGTGAGAATGACTATGAAACCAGTAGGTCAGATAATATTTCTTTAAAGTTATGTTAAAAAGTTTTTTTTTATTGTCAATATTCCTAGGATCTCAAACAGGGGATATAATGTATAACTCAGCCAAAAAATTCAGGGAAGATATTACACGAACTAAGTATTTTTACTTTTGTTAATTTTAGTTTGAAATTTTCTTATAAGTGATCTAAAGATTCCCTGTTAGTGTTTTACAAATGTGTTGCTTTAAGAACACAACATGGGTTTATTCAAGATAATAAGTCATCAACTACAATACAGACAGAATAATACAGATCCTAATTAATAAAAAGGTAATTATAAAGTTATAGACATTAAATCCCAGTACTCTTAATATAAGGCTGTTAAAATTTATTTGCTGGATGTTTAAGATTAGGATTTAAAATTAATGTTAAATGAAAAGGGCCAAGAAAACCAATATTTGGCTCTTGCCCTCTGAGTCAGTCTGAATCCAGGGAACAGGGGACTTCTCTAAAGAGCTTTGCAACTCTGAGCCACATAACCTCCTGATCAGGGAGATTAATGAGACCACTGGAGAACAGAAAGCCAATCAGTGCATTTGTTACAAAGAGGAGAGTCATCAGAGAAAGGAGACATCCCTGATGCTTCTGAGGGAAGCCAAATGGTCAAGCAAGACCTGGACTCACCTAGCGCAAATGGCACTAGCAGAACTGAGAATCTCCTCTCAAGTTTCCCCAGAATTGATTCCCACAAAAGCTCAGCTGACTGTTAACAATAGATAGAAACAAAAGTCAGTTTGACTGCTTCATCTTAAACACTTAGCAAAGACAGTTAAGACCAAAATACAGCCATTCCTGGGCATTTTAAATAATCATAATCATAATAATAATAATAATAATAATAATAATAATAATATTATTATTATTTTAAGGTATGCACTTTATCTTATCCTCCCAAAATAAGTAAGACTGGAGGCTACAAAGAAGGATTCTCAGACAGGAATGCCTAATACTTATAAAAAGAGACTATCAAGAAGAGCTGCCACAGGCAGAAGTTTTCAGTTTAAGACCTACAGATATTCCTAACGTACACAGGTAGCCTTGGTGTTTGCTAGTACTATTATCCAGCCCTGAGTAACAGAATTAAAGGTTTCTCTATTAGACGCAGAGGTCATACTAGTAAAAGGATTTTACAAGATCAGATGACATTAAATTATTAAACTGTGTCTTATTGGGAGGGCCAACTGTAACACTTAAAGTTAAATATTAAGTTGACAGTCCTGATAACTGGGGATATTAAAGACTGGTGAGGGAATTTCTATACAGTGACATGTTCCAGCTGCTGCAACATTTATTCAGTACTCATGGTTTTTGTTTCACTCATAGAAGAACCCATTCACAGATGACTTTACAACCTGTTCTTCTCCAACCTGACTTCAAACCGAACTGACTTCTAAAAGGCAACTCATGTCTCTCAACTGACTTCTAATAGGCAACTCATGTCCCTGACACCGAGCCCACTCACGTCACCCTGTCTCAGGACAGAAGAAGAAAAAATTAGTGATGCCACTCTTCTTACAACAATGGAGAGAAAGATAAATAGACTATCAATATAAGTAATTAATTAAGTCAGGTAAAATCAGGGAGATCGGTTTTGGGTGAGTTCTAAAAATTTGGAGACTCTTACCTGAGGAATTAAAATTTCCTCAGTGCTCTTCCCCTAATCTATCAAAGATTTGAAAGGGACACAGAGAAAATGGGGGAATTGTAGACCCAACCTGATCTTTTATTAAAATTGGGAGCCATCATGCCACAAAGCCATGAAAAGATAATTTTTGCTTTACCATAAATTACTTCAAATTCTGAACCTGAGTGGAATGCCTGCCCGTGCCTTGAACTCACGCATGCCCGGCTCTCTGACCAGATAGCAGCCCTCTCTGAAACTTTAGTGACACATCATAAATATTTGCCTTCTCTGGCCAGACAACAACCCTCTCTGAGGCTCTAATGTTCCTCATGAATTCTGATGTAGGGACAGCAAAAAAATTGTAAACTACCTTTAGTGTGATGTTTATCAGAGTTCTGTTATCTGTAACCCCCTTTTTGTGTAACTTTCTGGGCTATAAAGCTGGGCTGTAGGAAAGCTGGGGTTGCTGTCTTGTTCCCACCGTTTTGGGAGGGAGAGGCAGCACGGCCGGTGGAAATAATAAGCTTAATTTTATTTGATTTTAATTTGAGTCAGTGGTCTTTTCTAGCGTACTGGTCTAACAGGTAAACACTCCAAAAACATGGAGCTCTGACGGCCTAAAGACTTCTTGAGAAACTTCCTCTGAGGTTGAGCACTTGAAATACATGTTGTTGTAAGGAGATTTAGCTTCCTTTCTAGTGACACCATAAAAGCTGGGTCTGCATCTACGTGACCTGGAGGACATGGTTTCTTGTATTCTAATGAACATGAGGCAGCAGTGCTGAATTTTCTATTTGTAGGAAAACTGTGGCCACTTGGTGCTAAGTGTCTCCCCGTGTGAACTGTGAAGCCATTTGGTCATCCTCCACTTTTCGTGGTGTTTCTTGCTGCTGCACTGGGAGTTTGGTATTTGCTTCATGAAATACAATGAGTTCAACTGGGACCCAGTATTGGAGGGAGTTCTGTCACTTGTGGTGGGTCAGGGTCTGCAGGAGAATGCACCAACCAGGCTTCTATCTCACAAAGCTTGCCCCTTTGTCCATAGAAATCTGACTCTGAACTTTGCCCGGAAACCTCTCCATATAACAAGAAGGGTCTGCTGGCTGCACCATATCAGTCACAAGCCATTTTGAAGGCAATGGAAAATCCTCATGGCCACACCACAGATGTATTATCACACACCTGCCCACCACTGCAATAGGCCCAATACTCAGCAGGGTCCAACTTACTGGCATCTTTGTTCTACACCATTTTCATGAAACCCCGTCAATCATGGCATTCTCTTGTACACTCATGATCAGGAAAAAGACATCCAAAGGTTCTCCAGTGCCACCTGGTTAAGGGAATTTCAAAAATTTTATTGTATTTATCTAGCCATTTTTCATGGATGAAGTTGGAGGCACTGTGGGTTTCAGTTCATTCTGGAACCATTAAATGGTGAGGAAGCTCATTTCAATGAAAGCTCTGGAGAACTCTCACAGGCAAGTCATCCCATAGAGTGGTCAAAAGGTCACATGAAGCCAGGCCCATTGAGGTCTTCAATGTGACGTCCATGGGTGTTCTGACTGTCAACTATGGCTGCCAAATCTTTCAGAATAAAATCATGTGATATCTTAGCTGAGATTCCAAGGCTCTGTGGAAAGTGACCCTCATTTTTGATCTCAGTTTCCAAGGGGGAATCCCATGCGTGGCCTCCTAAAAATCTGAACACAGTTCATGGCAAAATTTCTCTGAGATCAGTTCCAGAACTCAGACTCTAAGGGGAATCACACCAGAGTTCAAGCCCAGGTAGAACCTGTCATCACTTCCAAGCACTACACAAATGACCACAATTAAAACCAAAACACTCCCACAAGGCCCTCATCTTCTTCCATATAGACACTCATCATAACCTGTGGCTGGAGGTTTCCATGAGGGGCTCAGCCCAATACAGTGTACAAAATAACCTCCCTTGCCCATAATTTGCCTAAAGTCAGGGTTATCTGGACACCCTTTCTGAGAACCAAGAGTGATCAAATAGGCCTGCCATAAATACTGCTCTGTTTCTCCAATTTGAGGCCTACTGACTCTCGGGTATAGACTCTTTATGTTAATTGGAATCATGAGAAAACCCAAGCACATTTGGGCTATCATCTGCAGGGTTTTGAGAACTCATTTGACACAAAGGATCCCTATTTTCACTTGATGGAGGTTAGGAACCTTACAGAGGAATGCGAGAGACTTTATCCACAATGACTGCTTTTTTGGCCATTTTGATTTTGGAAGCACACATGGGAACTTTCTTTAGATCCATCAGGTGCTGAGAATCTATGCAACAGCCTCACACATGGCCAAGAGTCTGATGCAGACACATCCTTTTCCAAAGCAATTAAGCAAAGAGCAACAGGTGATGCCCATTAATTCCTATTGAAAACCGTTTCTTCAGGCTTCACAAAGGGGTGGACTGAGGCAAAGACCTTTCTGACATTCAGGGCAAGAAAACAATAGGTAAGCAAATGGCCCATTGCAGGGTTTCTCAATGATATCTGAGTTTTCTGAGATGATCCCATTCCCTTCAGCTATCCAGTACATGGCCATGTCACAGAGCTTGGAGGTGGTACATATCGTGGACACAAAACCCTGAACCTATTCTGGAGAGTGGCCAGAATTCAAGAAGACAAACAGGAACTTAGGAAGATAGTAGTTATTGCCCATCCATTAGGCAAGCCACAGTCCATTCATAAATTAGGCAGGATAAATGCTGTGAACCTTTCTACTAGACAGGACACATCCATTGATGCATTCTCTTTTCTAATGTCTACAACCACAGACACAGTGGGATAAACAGACATAGAAACACTCGCATTGTCAAAAGACTTACTAGAAACAGTCCACTCCAAACCAAACAAACCGACTTTCCTACATATTCTCAGATCATGAGACAAAACCACAAACTCACACGCACACCCACTAAGTCAAATCCTTCCCCCAAGTAGGTCTGTGACTATCCGGAGTGTCCTCTGACTGATGGGCCATACTACGTTTCCCCGAAATGGGCTGTCCTATGTCAGATCTGGTCTCCTTGGCCAACACTGTGAAGTTGTCAGGTGCCAGTGGTGAGACAATACCTGCTTTCTCAGGAAAGGCCCCTCTTCAGAGCTCTCCTGGAATTTGGCCATCCTCACATCAGTAGTTACCAAGAAAAACCGATTCTGTCCTTGGTAAATCCAAACATGTGTGGCCACTGGGACTGGGAATGGGAATGCCTCTGGGTGCCTGGCTTCCTGGATCCCAAGTTCAGAGAGTTCCATCACCAAGAAAGTGATATAGGTCACTTCCTTCAGGAACTGAATGAGGTCACTGCCTTGGCAACCTCTTTGTCCTAACAGTTGCTTCCAAGTGTCCCAATAGATGGAAGCTTCCCCTACTTCCTGTGACACTTTCACAAGTAAGAATGGTATATCAAACATAGGCACCCGTGAACAGCTCTCCAAACAGGCCTGGTTTGGTCCATCTTCTCTACATTAAGAAGAGAGAGACTGCTTCAGACACACCCCTTCATCCTGACCTGTTTTTTTTTTTTTTTTTTTGTCATGAAAGATGACTTTTGCTCTCTCAGGTCCTGCATAGCTTTCTATATCTTCCCCAGGGTTCACTTCTGCATGGACCTTTGAGGTTCTCAGCAGGTGGAAGATCTCTTACATTTCTATATAAGACCAACTCTGTCCTTGCTTTTCTGTAAAGTTAGATTGAGGAAACAAAGTATGGTTAGGGTTAATAACATGTTTGATTTGGGTTAGGAATCATTCTGCTGCATGAATAATGGTATTGGGAACCTGCAATATTTATAAGTATATATTGAGGTGAAATATATGTATGAAAACACAAATCTAGGTAAGATGTGAAGCCCAAAAGGGCATTGGATCCTTGATTGGGATACTTCACTCTGAATTATGTTGTGCACATGTGTCTCAGATAAATCTATACATAATGGCATAGGACCTTGTACCTTGGATAATTGAATGTCGAAGAGAACATCCAGTCAAAAAAGGATAGTTGGTAGGATTAGGAAGATAGTTGGTAGGATTAGAAAAAAAGACTGAGTATAGGATTTGGACAAAAAGTTCTTTAGCAATAGGGTTTCAGGTAGACAGAAAATGTAAATGTCAGCACATGTGAAGAGTCAGTAACAATGATGAACTGGGTAAAATATGTAGGAAAGCAGATATCATTAGAGACATTAGGAAATCAGGCAAATGATGAAGTGATTGATAGGATTAGACATTTTCAACAGGCTTGAGGTTGAATACATAATCTTAGGAAGAAACAAATATGTAGTCACCAATAGGACTGACATTTGAGAGCATTAGGCAACCTGGACATGGGTGATTTTCATAATCCATACTCACATTCCATTTAGGCTTTGGTACAATTGTAAGTGTGACTTTGCATTTTGTGGCCAGAATATTACTGTGATAAAATGTATATGTAGATCAGGTGACATGAGTATTTCTTGCACCATTTCTGGGAGCAATATTTAGAAGAGATATAAATTAGTATTGGGGGCACAAATAGGTGTACCATGTGTGAATATATAATATAACTGATTCCAACTTTAGAAATTGGAATAAATTGATATCTGAAAATACACAGGAAATGTTATATTGATATACATTCATTCATTCCTACCAGTTATACATCTAATGGTAATATTAGGGTTGTGGTTTATCATAAAGTGTGTGTGAGTTTTGCTTCAAAATTGATTATGGAAATCGAAAATAATGTGTTTGGAAAGAAGTCTCATGAAATGACCAGTCAAAAGCAAGGAGGAATACATGTGTACTGAAGCAGGAAGTGATTGAATGTGTTTGAAATGTCTTTAAATTTGTGAACTTGTGGATGAAATGTATATTCTATGATGTACAAAAACTGAAGAAATAGTAATGTACCAGTGTTAAATAAAAATCAACGTCAAAATACACATCATGCCCCATTGGAATATACTTGCATTGATGTTAAATTGGGTCAGTTACTGTAGAAATATAAGGATTTGTTTGCACCATTCAGTGAAGCGAGTTTTCAGTACTAGAAAACAAATATGTATTTCAGGTGGATTAATATTTCTGAAAATAATCGTATGAAAATTTGATTATAAAACCACATACATGAGCATGAGTGAATTATTTAGGGAGTGTATAATAAGACACATATATTTTATATTTGGAAAAATCTAGAGAATATATATATATATTTATATATATATATATATATATATATATATATATTTATATATATATATATATATATATATATATATATATATATATATATCACAGAGAAACATTAGAAAGTAGCAATATATATGCCAATCAAAATTCATCGTGAAATATATATCATCCACCGATCCAAAAATATTAATTTTACTGAACATGGATTTATGTATAATGTTGTTCAACTAAAAAGCTCACTCATAGTTCGAATTTTCAGTTCCAAAAGCGTTTAGGAGGGGTGATCTCTTCTCATACTTTGTTTCTGCCAAGTTAGCCACCTCACCAAAATGTACGTGTGATACCAGGTAGGATTTTATATGTGCATATAAAAATACATGTGCTGAATTGGCTACAGAAAAAAGGAGACAGAAATTCACATATGTGTTAACTTTAAAAACACATGGAGTACTATTTCAACAAACAATTGACAAGATTTATAACTCCTACACTATATCATGCAAAAGGCAAGACCAACTATACACCATGCCTCCTCTGAACTGCTTGTATTAATTTTATGTTTGGGTTATTTGTCTCCATCATATTAAGATTAGTAGTCAGAGTCTAGTAGGGTATGGGTTACTGACAGGGATTCAGTATTTCGAATGGAAAATTGGAAAATGAATCCAATGTGCTACACAAAAATCTTCCCACTCTCATCCAGAACAATACCTTGACAACACCTTCACCCCATGTAAGACACAATTAGAGGAGAAGAGTTAGAAAATCCCTGAATACATATCTGGAATGGAATGCAATCAGGAGTTCACAACCTTGGAAGTGTTAGAGGAGTTTCCAAAAGTAAGGGACAGGGTAAACACTTCAAAAACATGTAGGTCTGTTGTCCTAGAGACTTCTTGAGATACTGCCTGTGAGGTTGGGCACTTGAAATATATGTTGTTGTCACGTGCTTTAGCTTCCTTTCTAGTGAGACCATAAACCTGGGTCTGCATCTATGTGACCTGGAGGACATAGTTTCTTATTTTCCAATGAACATGAGACACCAGTGCTGAATTCTCCCTTTGAAGGTAAACTGTGGCCCCTTGGGGCTAAATGTCTCTTTGTGTGGACTATGAAGCCATATGGTCATCCTCTATTTTCGTGGTGTTTCTTGGTGCTGCACTGGGAGTTTGGTATTTGCTTCACGAAATACAAGGAGTTCAACGGGGACACAGTGCATGAGGGATTTCTGTCACATGTGGTGGGTCAGGGTCTGTAGGAGAATACAAGAACCAGGCTTCTATCCCACATAGCTTGCCCCCTTGAACATAGAAACCTGATTCTGAACAATGTCCTGAATCCTCTCCATGTAACAAGATGCCTTTACATATAAGGGTCTGCTGGCTTCACCATGTCAGTCACAAGCCATTTGGAAGCCAATGGCAGATCCACATGGTCCCACCGCTGATGTTTTATCACATACATGCCCACCATTGCTCTAGGCCCACTAATCAGCAGGATCCAACTTTCTGGCATCTCTGTTAAACACCATTTTGATGAAAACCAGTCAATCAAGGCACTGTCTGGTATACTCATTGTTGGGAAAAGTATAAACGGCAGCCATACCCCAGAGAAAAACCCCAACATGGCGCCTAAGCACTTCTTCTTCCTACCTTCTTCTTTTCTGCAGTGGTGCGAAATGTTCCCGCCCGTGTGAACTCTTCTGCTGGCGCCAATTTCAAATCTTGCTGGCCGGGAACCTTAGCCCCAATAAGAACTAATTCCTGGGCTCCGGAGCTGATATCTGAAAGAACTTGCCAATAAACGGATTGCCTGCCATTTATCTAAGCCCTGCCATCTCCTCCTTAGTTCTATATAAGCACACAGCTTTTTGCAATAAAATTGGAATTCTCCCAGTTAAGTGCCTTTGCGTGGGGAGTTCTTTCATTCTGGTGCCCCGTTTGAGGATATGGGTGAGTTCTTTCCAACAAGAGCCCCGTCCCCTGCACCACCCTGAAACTCTGCCCTGGTCTGCTCTTTTCAGACGCAGGCTTCCTGCACTCACCACTGATTTGTTGTATGTAAGCCTCCCCTGACCCCGGCTCGCCAACTCCCTTCGGGCTACTGCTGGCTTTGTGACCATGATTGTCTGTCACACTCTAGACGCCTGGTAGGGGGGAGGGAATTCCTCCCACTAAGACCTTTACTGGTTGCAGTGGACCCTCTGGTGATCCGTTTCCCTTTGGGGTGTGAGGCTTCTGAGTTTACATGAGAGGCTCTGTGGTTTTTCCTCCTCTGCTGCTGCTGCTGCTGCCGGCTACAGTTGCTGTTTCCTGCGGGGCTGCTGTGTCTGGCTGAAACTGCCTCTCTGCTCGGGGAAAACTGAACTCCCGTCCTGGAACTGCATTCTGCGGGAGCCGGAGTTCTGTTTTCATTACTTACTTCTTCCTCTGCATTCGAAAACTTTCCTGATGTCAGGTTTCCCGTGTCTCCGAACCCATTGGGTCTCACAGATTGCACTTCACTGGT
Organism: Callospermophilus lateralis; assembly: GCF_048772815.1. Classification (NCBI taxonomy): domain Eukaryota; kingdom Metazoa; phylum Chordata; class Mammalia; order Rodentia; family Sciuridae; genus Callospermophilus; species Callospermophilus lateralis. Next base: position 5,194,743 of record NC_135317.1, read on the forward strand.
GACAATCAGGTAGTGCCCTCTGTATTTCCTCATGACGGCTGGTCATTTTGGGGATGCCCACCTGACCCCCATTCGCCCTGAGCTTCCCGGAGTCCGTTTCAGCCCAGGATTTCTTTTTGTCTCTCTTGCTTACACTTATTCTCTCTCTCTCTCTCTCTCTCTCTCTTCCATCTCTCCCTGTGACTGTGGGCACCTCTTCATCTGTACCTGAAACCTCACCTCTCAAATGTTTAATAAAAAATCTGGCCACACTCTCCCTCACACCAGACATCAAGCCCAAACTTCTAATCAAATTCTGTACCCAAGATTGGCCTACATATCCACTGGATAATGGCAATCATTGGCCTCCAGAAGGCTCCTTAGATCCAAACCTCCTCTTGGACCTTTTTAATTACTGCCAACATCTGAAAAAGTGGAGTGACATTCCCTGTATTGAATGTTTTAGCCTTCTCGCACAGCACCCTGTCTCTGTTCCTCCTGCCTTCCCTCTCAGGTACTTCTTGCTTGCAAACCCCTCTCTTCCCCTAGTTCTACTCCTGACTTCACAGATTCTTCCTCATTCGACCCAGCAGATGAACCCCCACCTTATCCCCCAGCCCCAACTGACCCTTCTCTCCCTCAAAATCCTCCTCTTCCTCTGCCTAATTCCATGGATCCTCAACCTTCCATTTCATCCCCCTCCCTTCCCACCTCTTCTGCCTGCTCCACCTCCTCCTCTTCCACAGAGACACTCCCTTCCCCTCCCTCTCCTTCCTGTCCACAGCCTGCCTCTTTCAGTCCTCCTGTTACCAGGTCTAAGGGACTCCTTCCCACCCCCAAGACAATCGCACCCCTTCATGAGGTAGCTGGTCCCGAGGGTGTCATCAGAGTCCACGTGCCCTTCTCCATGTCGGACATTACTCAGCTAGAGAGGAAGTTAGGCTCTTTCACCATGGACCCCACCACTTACATTCGGGAGTTTCAATGGGTTCTGCAAGCATATAGCCTCACTCATCATGACATCTACATCCTCTTGGCCAATAAACTTCTCCCCAAGGAAAAGCAATGGTTCTGGGAGCTAGCCCAAGCCCATGCTGATGAAAATCATAGGACCAATCCTTACCACCCACAGGCCCTCATGCTGCCCCAGAGCAGGATCCCCTATGGGCTTACAGTCTAGTGACCTTTTTACATCCTGCCTCTTGGTGGGCCTGAAAAAGGCCACCCGCAAGGCTGTTAACTTTCAAAAGGTGCAGGAGGTCATTCAAAGGAAGGAGGAAACACCTTCAGAATTCCTGGATAGACTAACCAAGTCCCTTCAACAGTACACAAACCTCGACCCAGAAACCCCTGATGGCCGTCATGTCTTAATGACATATGTTCTGGCCCAAAGCTACCCTGACATTAAAGCCAAGCTTAAAAAGCTTGAACAGGGCCCTGCTACTCCTCAGACCAAAATCCTCGCTGTCACTTTCAAGGTTTTTCATGGTAGAGAGGATGAAAGTGAATGCCGTAGGAGAGGGCTGAAAATGCCAAATTCCAAATGTTGGCCCAGCTCATTCAGAGAAGGCCATCACCATGCCGTCCCAATATGACACCCCCTGGAGCTTGCTTCAAATGTGGTAAGGAGGGACATTGGACCAGGAATTGTTCTTCGCCGAGGACACCCTACAACCCCTGCGCAAAATGCCATCGATGTGGACACTGGGGGGCAGACTGCCCAACAACCCAGAAGGGAGGTTGGTCTGCCGCCCAGCAACCCCAGCCTCACCTGGGCTTGGCAGAGGAGGATTAACGGAGTCCTGGGCCTTCCCTCCAGACTATTACCATCAAGAATCAAGAGCCTAGGGTCACCTTCCTGGTGGATGGACGCTTCATTAACTTCCTCTTGGATACTGGTGCCGCTTTTTTGATCTTGAGGGAGTATTAGGGTCCTACCACACCCTCAAAAACTCCTATTGTCAGGGTAGGAGGTAAAAAGATTTTTCCTCAAACTCCCCCCCCATCATGTTATATGCAGGGATCCCTTTTGTCCTTCACTCACTCCTTTCTCATTATGAGCCATTGCCCCATTCCCCTTCTGGGAAGGGACATACTCTCACTATTAAAAGTCACCATTCACATATCACCCCACACCTCTCCTACCTCTCATTTCCTCATGATATTCCTAGGGGCAGATACACCTCCTTCATGCACTCTCCCACGACTATCTAAACCATTTAGCCCTGAGGTTTGGGACACAATTACACCCTTTATGGCTAAATGCAGTCCTATTCATATTGTCTTACGGGACCCTTCAAGATATATTAGTCAACCACAATATCCACTCACAACCACATCCCTCCTTGGATTAGAACCCATCATCCAGGATTTATTATGAAAGGGGTATCTTAGGCCTACACACTCTCCTTTCAACACACCCATTCTGGAAGTTAAGAAACCTAACGTGTCCTACAGGCTGGTTCAAGAACTTCGCCTTGTCAACTCCTCTGTGGACCCCATCCACCAGCTAGTGCCCAACCCTTACACCCTCCTCTCTCAGATCCCTGCCACTACTACTCACTTCTCAGTCCTAGATTTAAAAGATGCATTCTTTTCTATTCCCTTGTTCTCAGAATCTCAGGATATCTTTGCTTTTTCATGGACTGACTCTCACACCCGCCATTCTCATCAGCTTACCTGGACTGTCCTCCCACAGGGATTCAGAAATAGCCCCCAACTCTTTGGCCAATTTCTTGCCCAGGACCTCACATTCTTTCACCTGACCTGTCCTGACTCTACTCTCCTTCAATATGTCTATGACCTTCTTCTATGTAGTCCTTCTGGGAACACTCTCAATACCACACCGCTCAGCTTCTTAAATTCCAAGAAGACAAGGGATATAGGGAGTCTCCCCACAAGGCCCAGGTTTCCCAGTCTTCGGTCACCTATCTTGGATTTTGCCTTACACCCGGGAAAAAGGAAATAACACTGGATAGGAGGCAACTCCTCTGTGATCTTTCAGTGCCCTATACGAAAGCCAAAATACTATCATTCCTAGGATTAGCAGGTTATTTTAGGGCCTGGATCCCCAATTATTCTCTTCTCTCCAAACCCCTGTATGACCTAGCAAAGGGACCCCCTAGTGAATTTCTTGCCTCCTCTCCCATCTACCACTTCCGCAGGCTTCAGCAACTCCTCTTAAAGGCACCTGCCCTTCACCTTCCAGATCTTTCAAGAACATTTCATCTATATGTCCATGAAAAAGGGGGGAAAGCACTTGGGGTCTTAGGTCAAAACTATGGGCCTACATTTGCACCTGTGTCATATTTGTCCAAGCAACTAGACCCTACCATCCGTGGGTGGGCCCCTTGCTTAAGAGCTCTGGCTACTGGACAAATTTTACACAAAGAAGTCTCTAAGCTGACTTTTGGGGCCCCTTGAACTATCCACTCCCCACATCACTTGAAGGATCTTTTAACTTAAAAGGGCCTTCAAACTCTCCCTACATCCAGAGTTCTGTCGCTCCTCACTTCCTTTCTGGAAAACCCTAATATTATTTTCCTCCCCTGCTCTGCACTGAACGCTGCCTCACTGCTCCCAATGACTCCCATGTCTCACACACCAACTCATAATTGCTTGGAAACCTTAGATGATTTCCTCCCCTGTCATTCTTCCATTTCTGAGAGACCACTCACCAAGCCTGACCTTATCTGGTTTACTGACAGCAGTTCCTTTAGGCAGAACGGAACTCATTACTCTGGATACGCTGTATTTTCAGCCACTGAGATTATAGAGGCCAAAGTTTTGCCTTCAAGAACTACAGACCAGCAGGCTGAACTTATAGCATCCACTCGTGCCTGCCTTCTAGCACAAGGCAAATCCCTCACCCTCTAAACTGATTCAAAATATGTCTTCCATATCTTATTATCCCATGCTGCAATTTGAAAGAAGCGAGGCCTACTTACCACCAAAGGTAATGCAATCACTAATTCAGCTCTTATAACCAATCTGATAGAGGCCTCCCACTTACCCACCCAGTTGGGAGTTGTTCATTGTACGTCCCATCAGAAGGATGGCTCTCTAATCACTGAGGGCAATGCCAAAGCTGACCAGGCGGCACGAATGGCTGCTACCACTTCCAATTATGGCCCCCATGGGGGACATTTAATGGCCACTTTAGACAGCTCATCTGAAGCCCCTACTTCTTTCAGTAAGAACAAGCATCTTTTCAAGTTCCTTCATACTCTATTCCTTTCCAATTCTCAGTCTTTGATCCTCTTTTTACAGAGTTTCTTCTCCCTCACCCCCTCTGACAAGCCATGGTACAGAATATAGCCTCTAATTTTCAGATCTGTCAGCGGACCAAGCCTCATACTCCTTTAAGGCCCAAACCTTTCCCTTCCCACCAAGCCCGGGGACACATTCCCGCTGCTGACTGGCAGGTAGACTTCACCAACATGCCCACAGTATGGCGCACTAAATACCTCCTTGTCTTTGTGGACACTTTCTCTGGTTGGGTTGAGGCATTTCCCACTTCCAATAAAAAGGCTTCCACTGTAGCTTCAATCTTACTGACAGACATCGTCCCCAGGTTTGGTATGCCCACTTCCCTACAATATGACAATGGCCCTGAGTTTACTTCTAGGATCACACAAAAGGTCTCTCAAGCCCTCTCCTTCAAGTGGCATTTCAACTGTCCATATTTCCCCCAGGCTTCAGGGAAAGTGTAAAGGGTAAATTCTACTCTAAAGGAAGTCCTTACCAAATTGACAATGGAATTAAACATAGACTGGGTCAAACTCCTTCCCTTGGCTTTGCTTCGAATCAGAGCTCTCCCTAAGAAACCATCTTTAGTGTCTCCATTTGAGAAAATGTATGGAAGACCTCTTATAACCCCTGGGTTAGTCATTTCACAAGGACCTCTCACCCGAGATTTGTCTTTGCCTCTCTTGCTCCATCTCCGCTCGGAACTCTGGAAATATCAGGACTGGCTTCTTCCGGACCCAGTCTCCTCTCCAAACACTCCTCCCTTAACACCTGTTAGTCTAGTCTATTATAATACCCCAGAGGAGAAAGGGACTCTTGCCCCAAAATTGGAAGGCCCATATCCTGTCATTCTCTGTACCTCCACCGCCGCCAAACTCTCCTTACCAGACAACCATCTCACTCCCTGGATTCACATATCTAGGTTGAAGCCACATCACCAAGAGGCCCCACCTGCTGACGACAGGGCCACCCCAGAGGAACTCCAAGAATCACCTCCTGAACCTCCCCTTTACTCCTGCTCTCCACACCCATCTCACCCATTTAAGTTGCGGCTCACACGGTTTTCCTTGCAGCCCAATTCCTCTTAAAGAAGGCACAATGAGCTCTCCCAACACCCTAGTCTTCTCTAACTGCTTGTTTTTTGTGCTCTGCTTATTTTCTGTGCTCTGTCAGGACTGGTCTTTACCCTCCTCACCTACCATGCATTTATTCACTCTTCGGGAACGATACTCAGAACATTGAATGCAGAAGGTCCGCGCAGTGGATGCAACTACTTGCTTCATCCACAACTGCACCTCTATTTCCCTAAAATTGTCACCTTCAAGGACCTTCGTCCCTGGTAGCTGGAACTGGCCTTTCATTTGCTTCCTTTTTGATCAAACAAAAGACTATTGTCATTGGTGGCCTGAGATTTATAATGGGTGTCCAATTGGTCATGCATTTTCCATGATGAACGTGGTAGGTATTCTTACCACTCACTTGGTTACCCTGAAGGGTGGACTTCTAGTTATATAAAGTGGCATAAAGTCTCTTCATCCGATAACAATGGATGGTATACTTTAGATAAACCTGACCCCAAGGCCAAACGTTGGGGCTATGTTGAGTTTGCTGTCTATGCTCGGACAACGTCAGTCAGACCCACAGGGTGGATGACTATTGGCTGCACCCTGACTACGCCACCTAAGGCAACCATCCAGGTAGTCAAACACATTAAGGAGTCAGAATCAAAACTTCGAGATCGTATCCATAGCTCATCCAAAGAGGATTCAGAGCCTTCAACCCCCTCAGGTCCCCCTCCCACATGGCTCAATTTGCTACACCAAACTTTTTGATTATTAAACTCCACCCCTCTTTCTGTGCCTACTTCTCAGTGCTTTCTCTGTGCTTCACTTAGTCGCCCACTTCTAGCAGCAGTCCCATTAGCAGCAGGAAATATTCCAGCAAAAACCTACAATTTCTCTAAAAAGGACAACCCCTATATGTGACACGTATCCCACTGTGGGAAAGTTATTCCACCAATATTTTATTTCCTTTCATCTGTTTCCACCTGCCAATAATGAATCCTTTACCCATTTGTTCCTTGAGCTACAGCACCCCATAGAGCCCTGTGTTTATGCAACCTGGACATTTCCTCTGGTGTAATGGGTCTTTAAGTACCTCAACGATCAATGTCTTTGGCACCTGTTTCTTGGTTACTGTAGTTCCTCAGCTATCTTTGTATACTCCCACCGAATTCCGACAGTTGGCCAAACCTTCCCGCACCCGTAGGGTAGTCTTTCTGCCGGTTCTGGGAGGCCTCATTATAACAACCTCAGAAGAGTCTCGGACTCTCTGGTGGAGCTATAGGTCATGCTCTATGGGCATCCAATGACCTTCAACAAAAACTGCAGGAAACACTCAATACCATTGCTGAGTCTCTGGGTTCCTTGCAGCGGCAGGTTACTTCATTGGCACAAGTGGCTTTACAGAACCAAAGGGCAATTGATCTTCTCACTGCAGAAAAAGGGGTTACATGCCTATTCCTCAGAGAGGAATGTTGCTATTATGTTAATGAATCTGGGCTAATAGAAAGAAATGTTGTTAAATTGCAGGAATTATCGACCCAATTGCTCAAACCTACCTCCTCCAATCCCATAATGGGGTTCTTCCAATCCTATCTTGCCATGTACTTACTACATATCTTGGGGCCCCTTATTGGGATGCTCCTTTTTTGTGCTCTCTTGCCCTGCATAATGAAGTGCCTTCAAACTCAACTGCAAAAAATTCCTAATCAAACTTTCAACCAGCTTTTGCTTAGGCACTACCAGCCTCTGATGACCGATGAACCCCCAACATCTCCAAGAGAACAGTTCACTCAGTGATGAAGCTCACTACCAGGCACGATGGAATGCAATGGGTATCAGACAGCGGGAGACAACGAGCTCGGAGAACCTCTTAATCTGCCATCCTGGATTCATGAGTCTTTACCACCTTCTAAGCTTTCTCATGGCCCTTGGCCTCTTCTATGTCAGTCCCCCAACATGGAACTTCTGCCAAAAATTGATATTTGCTTTAATTTTTATCTTCATTCTGTTTTTATTCGCTCTGATCTTCTTCAGGTGCTGGTGACGCCATGTCCAGGCAACGCTTCCAGTATTTCCTAGAGTCTCTGTTACAGGACCAATGGCTGAAACCAACAATCTCTTCCATCCAGGACTGGTTCCATGCCATCGACAACTTTAGCTTCAGGGAACATTCATTGACTTCACCCCTATGAAAGTAGCTGTCTATAGCCACTGGGTTTTATTTCTGGCTGCCATGATATCCCCATACCTGCCCCCTGAGCATTCCTCCACTTCTCTTTCTAGGCCCCATACCACCCCCACACAGCAGGAAGCAGCCGGATCTGACAAACGATGCCCAACTTCCTAAGAAAACAAAAAGGGTGGAATGTTGGGAAAAGAATAAATGGCAGCCATACCCCAGAAAAAACCCCCAACATGGCGCCTAAGGACTTCTTCTTCCTACCTTCTTCATTTCTGCAGTGGCGCAAAAAGTTCCCGCCCTTGTGAAATCTCCCGCCAGCGCCAATTTCAAATCTTGCTTGTGGGAAACCTTAGCCCCAATGAGAACTAATTCCTGAGCTCTGGAGCTGATATTTGAAAGAACTTGTCAATAAACGGGTTGCTGCCATTTATCTAAGCCCTACCATCTCCCCCTTAGTTCTATATAAGCACACAGCTTTTAGCAATAAAATTGGAATTCTCCCAGTGAAGTGTCATTTCGTGGGGAATTATTTCACTCATGATCAGCAACAGGATATCCAAAGGTTCTCCAGTGCCACCTGGTCACGGGAATTTCAGAAATTCGATGGTATTTATTTAGCCATTTTTGAAGGATGAAGTTGGAGTCACTGTGCATTTCAATTAATGCAGGAACCATTATGTGGTGAGGAAGCTCATTTAAATAAAATCTCTGGAGAACTCTTACAGGCAAGGCTTCCCAAAGAGTTGCCAAAAGGTCACATGAAGCCAGGATCATTGAGGTCTACAATATGATTTCCATGTGTGTTTAGACTCTCAACTATGGCTGCCAAGTCTTTCAGAATAAAATCATGTGATATTTTGGCTGAGATTCCCAGTGCACTATGGAAAGACACCCTGGCCCTCGATCTCAGTTTTCAAGGGCGATTCTCATGCGTGGCCTCCTAAAATCCCAACACATTTCATGGCAATACTTTTTTGAGGTAAATTCCAGAACTCAGTCTCTAAGAGGAATCATGACAGAGTTCAAGCCAAGGTGGATCCAGTTATCTCTTCCAACCGCCAAACAAATGACCACAATTAAAACCAAACACTCCCACTTGGCCCTCATCTTCTTCCATATAGACACTTATCATAACCTCTGGCTGGAGTTTTTCATGAGGGGTGCAGCCCAAGACAGTGTCAAAAATAAGCTCCCTTGCCCCTCATTTGCCTAAAGTCAGGGTGGCATGGACACCCATCCTGTGAACCAGGAGTGATCAGATAGGCCAGCTGTTACTACTGCTCTGCATCTCCAATTTGAGGCCTACTGACTGTCAGGTATAGATTCTTTATATGATTTGGAGCCATGAGAAAACCCAAAACCTATGGGCTAGCCTCGGCAGGGCTGTGCATAACTCATTTGACCCAAAGGATCCGTATTCTCACTTGATGGTGGTCAGGAACCTTACAAATGAATGCGAGAGACTTCATTTACAATAATTGCTCTTTTAGCCATTTTGGTTTTGGATGCACACATGGGATCTCTCTTTACATCCATCAGGTGCTGAGAATCTAAGCCACAACCTCACACAGGGCCTAGAGGCTGATTCAGACACATCCCTTTCCAAAGCAATTAAGCAAAGAGCCACAGGTGATGCCCATTCATTTCCATTTGAAAACTGTTTTCTTCAGGGTTCACAAAGGGGTGGCCTGAGGCAAAGACCTTCCTGACATTCAGGGCAACAGAACAATTGATAAGCAAAAGGCCGAAAGTATGGTTTCTCCACTGAGACTTTCTTGGTCACACTGATATCTGAGTTTTCTGAGATGCTAGCCATTCCCTTCAGATATCCAGGACATGGCAATGTCACAGAGCTTGGAGGTGGTACATATTTTGGACACAAAACCATGAGACTATTCTGGAGAGTGGTGAGAATTCTGGAAGAAACAGGAACTTAGGAAGATAGCAGGTGTTGCCCATGGATAAGGCAAGCTGCAGTCCATTCATAAATTGGGCAGGATGAATGCAGGGAATCTTTCTACTATACAGGACTTATCAATTGTTGCATTCTATTTTCTAATGTCTACAACCACGGACACAGTGGGATACACAGACATAGAAACACTTGCCTTGTCCAACGACTTACTAGAAGAAGACCACTCCAAATCAAACAAACCGTCTTTCCTACCTATTCTCAGATCATGAGACAAAACCACAAAATCACACCCACACCCACAAAGACACCTCCTTCCCCCATGTAACTCTGTGACTATCCGGAGTTTCCTCTGAGTTGTGGGCCATACTATGTTCCCCCAAAATGACCTGTCCTATCTCAGATCTGGTCTCCTTGGCCAACTCTGTGAAGTTGTCAGGAGGCTGCGGTGAACCACTACCTATTTTCTAAGGAAAGGCCCCTATTCAGAGCTCTCCTCGTATTTGGCCATCCTCACATCTGTAGGTACCAAGAAAGACTGACACTCTTTTTGGTAAATCCAAACAAGTGAGCCTACTGGGTCTGGGACTGGACTGGCTCCGGGTGCCTGGCTTCCTGGATCTCAAGTTAAGAGAGTTCCATCACCAAGGAAGTAAGGTAGATCACTTCTTCAGGAAATGAATGAGGTCATTGCCTTGACAACCACTTTGTCCTAACAGTTGCTTTCAAGAGTCCCATGTGATGGAGGCTGCCCCTACTTCCTGTGACACTTTCACAATTTAGAATGGTATATAAACCATGGGCACCCAGGAACAGCTCTCCACCTAGTACTGGTTTGGTCCATCTTCTCTACATTAAGAAGAGAGGCTGATTTATACACATCCCTTCATGCTGACAAGGTTGTTTGCCATAGAAGATGACTTTTCTCTCTCAGGTCTTTCGTAGCTGCCTACATCTTCTCAAGGGATAATTTCTGCATGGATCTTTGATGTTCTCAACAGGTGGAAGATGCCCTACATTCCTGTATTTTAAGAGCAACCCTGTCCCTTCTCTTCTGTAAAGTTCGATTGAGAGAACAGTGTATGGTTTGGGTTAGTAACATGTTCAATTTGGGTTAGAAATCCTTCTGCATGACGAATAATGGTATTGGGAAACTATGATATTTACAAGAATATATAGGTGAAATATAAGTATAAAAACAGAAATCTAGGGAAGAAATGAAGTCCAGAAGGGCATTGGGCCCTTAATTGGTACACTTAGCTTTGAATTATTTTCTGCAAAAATGTCTCAGATAAATCTATATACAATGGCATAGGAGCTTGTACCTTGGATGATTGAATGTCGAAGAGAACATCCACTCAAAAAGGGATAGTCGGCAGGATTAGGAAGATAGTCAGTAGGTTTACAAAGAAGAGTGAGAATAGGATTTAGACCAAAAGTTCTTAAGCAATAGGGTTTCAGGTAGACAGTGAATGTAAATGTCAGCACAAGTGAAGAGTCAGTCACAATGATGAACAGGGGAAAATATGTAGGAAAATAGATATAAATAGAGACATTACTAAATCAGGCAAAGTATAAACTGAGTGATAGGATTAGACATTTTCAACAGGCTTCAGGTTGAATATATAATCTTAGGAAGAAACAAAAATGTAGTCACCAATAAGATTGACATTTGAGAGCATTAGGCCACCTAGACATGGAAAGTTTTAGTAATCCATGCTCACTTTCCATTTAGGCTTTGGTACAACCTTAAGGGTGACCTTTGATTTTTTTGTCCAGAATATTACTGTGATAAAATGTATATATAGATCAGGTGACATGAGTATTTCTTCCACCATTTTTTGAGGAATATTTTGAAAATGTATAAATTAGTATTGAGGGTAAAAATAGGTGTACCCTTTGTCTATGAATATAGAGATAATGCATGAATAGACCATACAGTTAATAAATAATATAACTGGTACCACTTTAAATAATGTATTGAATTGATATCTGAAAATATATAAGAAATCATATATTCATATATAATCATTCATAACAACTAGTTATACGTCTAATTGTAATCCTTGGGTTATGGTTTTTCATGAAGAGTGTGTGAGTTTTGCTTCAAAAGTGATCATGGAAATCAAAAATAATGTGTTTGGAAAGAAGTCTCATGAAAAGACCAGTTTGAAACATGGCGAAACATGTGTTTTCTGAAGCAGAAAGTGATTGAAAGTGAAATAAATGCCTATAAATTTGTGAACTTGTGGATGAAATAAATATCCTATAATGTGCATAAACTGAAGAAATAGTAATGTATCAGTGTTGAATAAAAATGAACTTCAAAATACTTACCAAGTCCCATAGGAATCTACTTGCATTGATGTGAAACTGGGTCAGTTACTGTAGAAATATTAGGATTTATATGCACCATTCACTGAAGTTAGTTTTCAATACTAGGAAAAAAAATACGTATATCAGGTGAATGAATATTTCTGAGAATAATCTTTTGAAAAGTTGATAATAAATCCACATACATAATCATGAATGAATTTAGGGAGTGTATAATAAGACACATATATTAAATATTTTGAAATATCTGGAGAGAAAATATATATATATATATCTCCACACACAGATTTTAAAAATTAACAATATATATGCCAATCGAATTACACCGTGAAATATATATCATCCACAGATCCAAAAATATTCATTTTACTGGATATGGATTTATGTATAACTTTTTTCAACTAGGAAGCTCACCCATAGGTTGAATTTTCAGTTCAAACAGCATTTAGGAGGAGTGATCACTTCTCACATTTTGTATCTGTCAAGTCATGTAACTCACAAGAATGTACGTGTGATACCAGGTAGGATTCTGTATATGCATATAAAAATACATGTGCTGAATAGAATACAGAGAAAGGGAGACAGGAATTCACATATTTGTTAACTTTAAAAGCACATGGAAAACTATTTCAACCAAAAATTGACTATATTTTTAACTCCTACCCCATATAATGCAAAAGGCAAGTTCAAGTATACAACATGCCTCCTCTGAACTGCTTGTATTTCTATTCTGTTTCGGTTATTTTTCTCCATCATATTAGGATTAGTATTCAGAATCTAGTAGGGTATGTGTTAGTGTCAGGGATTCAGTATTGCAAATGTAAAATAGAAAAATGGATCCAATGTGTATGCAAATATGTGCTAAACAAAATCTTCCCACTCTCATCCAGAACTATTCCTTGACATTTCCTTCGCCCAAAGTAACACACAATTAGAGGAGAAGAGTAATAAAATCTGTGAATAATATGCTCAGGAGTTTACAACCTTGGAAGTGGTAGAGGAGTTTCCCTAGTATGGGACAGGGTAAACACTCCATAAACATGGAGCTCTGCTGGCCTAAATACTTCTTGAGAAACTGCCTATGAGTTTGGGCACTTGAAATATATGTTGTTGTCAGGAGCTTTAGCTTCTTTTTAGTGAGACCATCAAAGCTGTGTCTCCATCTATGTGACCTGGAGGACATCGTTTCTTATTTTCCAATGAACATGAGGCAGCAGTGCTGAATTCTCTCTTTGTAAGTAAACTGTGGCCACTGGGGGCTAAGGATATTCCCCTGTGGACTGGGAAGCCATTTGGTCATCCTCCACTTTTCGTGGTGTTTCTTGCTGTTGCACTGGGACTTTGGCATTTGCTTCATGAAATAAAAGAAGTTCAACTGGGACACAGTTCTGGAGGCAATTCTGTCATGTGTGGTTGGTCAGGGTCTGCAGGAGAATGCACCAACCAGGCTTCTATCCCACATAGCTTGGCCCCATGTCCATAGCAACCTGATTCTGAACATTGCCTGGAAACATCTCCATATAACAAGAAGCCTTTACATGGAAGGGTCTGCTGGCTGCACCATGTCAGTCACAAGCCATTTGGGAGCCAATGGCAGATCCTCATGGCCCCACCACAAATTTTTTATCACACACCTGCCTACCACTGCTCTAGGCCCACTACTCAGCAGGTTCCAACATACTGTCATCTCTGTTCTACACCATTTTCATGAAACCCACTCAATCAAGGCAACATTGCATATTTACGATCAGCAACAGGACATCCAAAGTTTCTCCAGTGCCACCTGGTCATGGGAATTTCAAAAATTTTATGGTATTTATCTAGCCATTTTTCAAGGATGAAGTTGGAGGCACTGTGCGTTTCAAATCATTCAGGAACCATTAAATGGAGAGGAAGCTCATTTCAGTGAATGATCTGGAGAATTATCACAGGCAAGGCTTCCCAAAGAGTGGCCAAAAGGTCACATGAGGCCAGGCCAAATGAGGTCTACAATGTGAGGTCCATGTGTGTTTTGACTCTCAACTATGGTTGCCAAGTTTTTCAGAATAAAATCATGTGATATCCTGGCTGAGATTCCCTGTGCTCTGTGGAAAGCCATCCTGGGCCTAGATCTCAGTTTCCAAGGGTGACTCTCATGCGTGGCCTCTAAAATCCCAACACAATTCAGGGCAATACTTCTCTGAATTCAGTCTCTAAGGGGAATCACACCAGAGTTCAAGCCCAGGTGGTCCCAGTCATGTCTTCCAACCGGACACAAATGACCAAAATTAAAACCAAAACCCTCCCATATGGCCCTCATCTTCTTCCATATAGATACTAATCACAACCTCTGACTGAAGGTTTCCATGAGTGGCGGAGTCCAAGAGAGTGGCCAAAATAACTCCCCTGCCCCTCATTGGTGTAACATCAGGGTGGTCTGGACACCCTTCATGTGAAACAGGAGTGATCAAATATGCTAGACGTTAATACTTCTATGCTTCTCCAATTTGTGGAAAACTGAGTGTCAGGTATATATTTTTATGTGATTTGCAGTCATGAGAAAACACAAGCACCTCTGCAGGTCTTTGAAGAACCCATTTGACCCAAAGGATCCCTATTCTCACTTGATGGAGTTCAAGAACTTTAAAGAGGAAGGCGAGAGACTTCATCCACAAGGACTGCTTTTTGGCCATTTTGGATTTGGATGCACACATGGGATCTTTCTTTAGATCTATCAGGTGCTGAGAATCTAAGCCACAACCTCACACAGGGCCAAGAGGCTGATTCAGACACATCCCTTTCCAAAGCAATTAAGCAAAGAGCCACAGGTGATGCCCATTCATTTCCACTTGAAAACTGTTTTCTTCAGGGTTCACAAAGGGGTGGCCTGAGGCAAAGACCTTCCTGACATTCAGGGCAACAGAACAATAGGTTATCAAATGGCCCAAAGCAGTGTTTCTCCACTGAGACTTTCCTCGTCACACTGATATCTGAATTTTCTGAGATGCTCGCCATTCCCTTCAGCTATCCAGTACATGGCCATGTCACAGAGCTTGGAGGTGGTACATATCTTGGTCACAAAATCATGAGCCTATTCTGGAGATTGGCCAGAATTCAGGAAGAAAACAGAAACTTAGGAAGATAGCAGGTGTTACCCATCCATAAGGCAAGCCGCATTCCTTTCATAAATTGGGCAGAAAGAATTCTGGTAAGCTTTCTACTAGCCTGGACACATCCTTTGATGCATTCTCTTTTCTAATGTCTACAACCATGGACACAGTGGGATACACAGACATAAAAACACTCGCCTTGTCAAATCACTTATTAGAAATTGTCCACTCCAAACCAAACAAACCGCCTTTCCTACCTATTCTCAGAACATGAGACAAAATCACAAACACACACTCACACCCACAAAGTCACCTCCTTTCCCAAAGTAGGTCTCTGACTATTGGGTGTGTCCTCTGACTTGTGGGCCATACTATGTTCCCATCAAATGGCCTGTCCTGTCTCAGATCTGGTTTCCTTGGCCAACTCTATGAAGTTGTCAGGAGACAGCGGTGAGCCACTTCCTGCTTACTCAGGAAAGGCCACTCTTCAGAGCTTTCCTGGCATTTGGCCATCCTCACATCAGTAGGTACCAAGAAAGAATGACTCTGTCCTTGGTAAATCAAAAGAAGTGAGACCACTGGGACTGGGACTGGGACTATATTTGTGTGCCTGGATTCCTTGATCCCAAGTTCAGAGAGTTCCATCACCAAGGATGTGAGGTGAGGTCACTTCCTTCAGGAACTGAATGAGGTCACTGCCTTGGCAAGCACATTGTCCTAACATTTGCTTCCAAAAGTCCCATGAAATGGAGGCTGCCCCTAATTCCTTTGACACTTTCACAAGTTAGAATGGTATATCAAACATTGGTAACCGGGAACAGCTCTCCACAGAGGCCTCGTTTGGTCCTTCTTCTCTACATAAAGAAGAGAGAGGCTGATTCAGACACATCCCTTCATGCTGACCAGGTTGTTTGCAATGAAAGATGACTTTTGCTCTTTCAGTTCCTTCATAGGTGCCTAAAACTTCTCTAGGGATCATTTGCGCATGGACCTTTGAGTTTCTCAGCAGTTGGAAGATCCTCTACATTCCTGTATTTTAACACCAACTCTGTCCTTGCTCTTCTCTAAAGTTAGATTGATGGAACAGTGTATGGTTAGGGTTAATAACAGGTTTGATTTGGAATAGAAATCATTCTGCTGGATGAATAATGGTATTGGGAACCTGTGATATTTTCAAGAATATATAGGTAAAATATATGAATCTGAAAACAGAAATCTAGGTAAGATTTGAAGCCCAGAAAGGCATTGGGCCCTTGATTTCGGTATTAAGCATAGGACCTTGTAAGTTGGATGATTGATTGTCAAAGAGAACTTCCAGTCAAAAAGGGATAGTTGGTAGTATTAGGAAGATAGTCAGTATGTTTATAAAGGAGAGTGAGTATAGGATTTGGACCAAAAGTTCTTTAGCTATAGGGTTTCTGGTATTGAGTGAATGTAAATGTCAGCACATGTGAAGAATCAATCACAATGATGAACTGGGGAAAATATGTAGGAATGCAGATATCAATAGAGACTTTAAGAAATCTGGCAAAGTATAGTCGGTAGTGAAATGTTAATAAAATAGATTCTTGTCACTTCCTGTTTTTCTGTATGCTTAATAAAACACTGTTGAAATCTTGAGAAGTGTTTTCTAATCTTTTTCCCAGAATGTGCTGTCCCCAACTGCCAAACTTCAGAATGTACTCCCTCACCCAGTTGCACGCAAACTGCTCACCCGCCCAGACCCATCAATAAACTTCCCTCCCTGCCCTCTTCAAGGAAAGTATATAAGCTCTGCTTAAGCTGTTCTCAGGGTTCTCTGCTCTATTCAAATGAGCTCTGAGCCCCAGCATGCTGGACCCCCAATAAACCCTTTGTATTTGCATGAGAGAGTCTCTTGGTGGTCTCTTCCCCCAACGCTCTTCCGATCTTTATATATGGAGGTTCCACCGAAATCCAGCAGCGGTGAACGAGAGACCCCAATGGGTTACTCTCAGGGAAAGTAAGGCGCCTCTTTCTGGTTTCAGGTTTCAGGTTAGGGCTTGGCAAAATGGCTGTTGATGAAGTGTGTGAGCTCTCTTTGATGGTGGCTGGCAGACGTGTCACAGAGCTACAAGCCAAGTCCCTGGGGGACGCCACAGAGGACTCGGGAATCGAGGAATAATAGTCTCCTCGACTCAGTGATATTTTGTTTCAGATTCGGTATTGCCAGCCCATCGGATTTTGCCGCCTGCTCAGTCTTGGTCTCAGTGTTGGACGTCCATTGCCTGTCTTTATTGTTTTCTCTTGTCTGTGTCCTGTGTCGTTGCTTTTACTGTTTGTGTATCTTTCATTATGGGACAGATCACTTCAATGCCTCTGTCCCTGACCCTTGATCACTGGACCAAAGTCCGCTTAAGGGCTCAGAATCTTTCTTTTTCAGTAAAATGCTGGACCTGGCCCACCTTTGGATTCGGATGGCCCCTAGAAGGATCTTTCTACTTCCCACTAATTTAAAAAGACAGAGATATTGTCTTACAGCCAGGGCCACATAGCCATTCTGATAAACAGGAATATACCTTAACTTGGCAGGACCTCTGCAAATCTCCTTCTCCGTGGGTGAAGCCTTTCCTTGCTGTGTCCCTGTTCCTACTCCTTCCCCCATGATCCCTCAACCCCTCTGCTCCTCCTCCTCCTCCACCCTCTGTTCTCCCTGAGTCACAAGATTTGACTCTACTGGACTCTCGTCCCACTCCTTATCTTCTACTCTTGTCCCACAACCCCCAACACCCTCTAAGTGATTCTCCAGCTGCTGACTCAGCCTCTCCGCAATTGGAGGAAGCTAAGCCAGCCCAGGGCCCTCCAGATAACTCCCCTGCATCACACACAGCCCCTCCTTCCCTGGAGGAAGCTGGACTTGCTAAAGGAACTCGCCGGTGGCAAATGATTGAAAACCCTGGAACTCCCGTGTTGCTTTCCCTCCATCCCTATGGGCCAATGATTTACGATGGCCATGGGGAAAAAATGCAAGCCTACCAGTATTGGCCTTCTCCTCTTCAGACCTATATAAATGGAAAAATAACAATCCCCCTTTTACCGAGGACTCAACCTGGCTCTCAGGTCTGGTGAAGTCATTGATGTTTTCAAACCAACCTACTTGGGATGACTGCCAACAACTCCTAGGGACTCTCTTCATGACAGAGGAACAAAAGAGAATCCTCCTGGATGCTAGAAAAAAGTATCCTCGGACTAAATGCGTGACCGACACAACTTCCCAACATATTCAAAGCCGGCCTTCTCTTGAAATGACCCAACTGGGACCCCAAAACCTTTGAAAATAGGGAGCATCTGTCCACTTATCGCTGGGCTCTAATAGTGGGTATCTTAGTGGCCACTAGGTGACCAACTAATTTGGCCAAGGTAAGAGAGATTATTTAAGGGCCTGATGAATCTCCCTCTATTTTCCTAGAGATAATTATGTAGGCATATAAGAGACATACTCCTTTCTATCCTCAGGCAGAGGATCAAAAGGCATCTGTCACAATGGCCTTTATTGGGAAAGCTGCCCTGGATATTAAAAGAAAGTTTCAATGCTTAGATGGATTACAAGATATGACTTTGAGGGATTTAGTCAGAGAAGCCGAGAAGGTATACTTTAAGAGAGAATCTGAGGAAGAGAAGAGAGCAGAGCGAGGATAAAAGAAACAAAAGACAGACTAAGGCATTGACTAAGGTCCTGGTCACAACAACAAATAGGCCAGAAATTAAGAAACAGAGAGACAGGAAGGGATACCTGGGCACACACTAGAGGCCACCCCTGGCCTCAGATCAATGTGCCTACTCTAAAGAAAAAGGACACTGGGCCAAAGAGTGCCCTAGAAAGAGACAGCCACACCAGCCAGATATTCTGACTCTGGAGGAATACTAAGAAAGTCCAGGCTCAGATCCTCTCCCTGACCTCAAGGTAACTTTTGAAGTGGAAGGGAACACAATAAACTTTGAAGTAGATGCAGGGGCAATACACTCAGCCCGTAAGGCCCATTGGGCCCTCTACCGAATAAAAGGTCTCTAATTCAAGAGTCTAATAGAATTAAATATCGAGCTTTGACAACTAAGAGGACCATGGACCAGGGAAAAGGAAAAATCCATCACTCCTTCCTATTAATCCCAGAATGCCTGGCCCCATTGATGGGCAGAGATCTGCTCACCAAGCTCTGGGCCAAAATAACTTTTAACCATGAAGGCCCCCAAGTGGATTTTTTTAATCCTTCAGTAACTACTCCTATAATCATGGCTCTAACTATGTCAGTAGCAAATGTCCATCAACTCACTCACCTTTGTTCAAAGAAACTGCATTCATTCGTGAAGGATCAAGAACACAGTTTTCCTCTAACCTACTCACACCAAAAGGAAATAACTGAATGGGTAACAAAAGCCTGTCAGGTCCATTGATTGGTTAATGCTTACACTTTCAAGCTTTCTACAGGAAAGCACCTACGAGGAACCAGACGAGGACAATTTTGGGAAGTGGACTTTACTGAAATTAAGCCAGCAAGGTATGGACTTAAATAACTCCTAGTCTTTGAAGATACATTTTCAGGATGTATTGAAGCCTTCCCCACAAAGAAAAAAAAAAAGAAAGAAAAAATAAGAAAAAAGAAACATTGCAAATGGTTGTAAAGAAGATCCTGGAAGATATTTTTCTCCCCTTGACGACAAGTAGTCTTAACCCTCATCAGCCCCTTAAGCTGCGATGGCTGATCACAAATCCCACTGGACAAGAAGTATGGTCTCTCTCGCATACAGCCCCCCTGGTGGCCATCTCTCCACCCAGTCATATGTCAGCTGGCTATAGGTCTTTCCTATTGGGATATCCCTGATGAACAGGATCCCACTAAAATTTCATTAAATCCCTTCCGTACAATAGATAATGGAAACAAACATTATAGATGTAGGGACACGTGAGCCAGATGCAGGTTGGCTAGCCTAGATTACTATGTTTGCCCGGCAGACTATCAAAGCCACAGTCACGGCTGTGTGGGGGAAGAGCAGACTTCTTCTGTAAGTCATGGGGATGTGAGCATACAGGGACTGTAAGATGGAACCCAAACTCCTCATCAAATTCTGTACACAGCATTGGCCATATTACCAATTACATAACCAAAACCGATGGCCCCCAGAGGGGTCTCTAGATCCTCAAATTCTGTGTGACCTTTTTAACTTCTGCAAGTGCTCAAAAGGGTGAAAGGAGATTCCGCTATGTGGAGACCTTCTCTCTCCTTTGCTCACATCCTGAACTATGCTTCTCCAATAGATGCTCACCCTCAGCCTTGTGCTCCAGCCTCTCTGCTGTCACTCCCACCTCAGCAACTTGATTTCTCCCCTCCAATATCTAGATCGAAAACCCAAATCTCGACCGGTTCTCAGACCAATGCCCCCTTGGTGAGGTCGCAGGTACTGAGGTACCACTCCACTCACTCACTCCTCTCCTCTCCTGTCAGTGCCCACACCGGGTCCCACCCGGTCCTCTTACCAGCTAACGCAAAGCTCAAACCCGCTGAGAAGAATCCTCAGACCCTAATGCAAGATGTAATGAAAATGGCCTTTAATTTTGCTTTGTCATCACTAAAAACAGGTTACTAAGAATTTAAAGTCCCTCACAGGCTGTTTGGATACTCACTCCTGTCTCCCCCTCTGTTCTATCTGTTCTACTGCTCAAGTTTTTGTTGCTATTAAGATCCCAAAGCCCTCTCCCAATATTCTTTTACATCTCTCCTTCCTCATTCTCAGATCCACAGAGCTGCTCTTATCCCTGCCTTCCAAATTGTTCCCCTCTGTACCAGGCCCACAGAAAAGTCTTTACTGACCTTCTCCAGAAGTCTTCACCATGGCTGATTTAGGACTTTCAGCAAAAGAATCCCTATAAAAGAGTTCACTGTAGATAAACTTCCTATTTTTGTGTTGCGCTGGTCTCCTTGGAAACTGGCTAAAAAATTCAGCACTCCTGATATAGACACACCCTTACTAGTTTTTCACAAAATATGTAAAAAAAAGGCCTCTGGCCTTGAGCTGGGGCTTCACAGAGATGGCTACATTTCTAAGATAAAGAAGTTACAAACTGGGCTGCATGGAAACAGCTGGCAGGGGGAAAAAAAGAAAGGGAAGACACCCCCAGCTAGGTGTCCTTGAAAAGTTAACTTGCCCAAACTGAGGCAAAAACAGAAACAAAAACTGCTTTTTGTGAACTTCTGCAGACTGTGAACTTCTGAGCCCCTTCCCTTACGTGTTGGGTACAAAATTCTAAAACTACCTAAACTTGGGTTTCAGGGGATTAATTGATTACAACAGAAGCAATGCCCTCTGAATCTGGTTGAAACCAAAAAAGACTGTTTCCGTGTCTTTGGTGCTATCTTAGGTGCCTTGCCTTGTCCGTCCCTACAACAGTATAATTCTATATACTTAAACATTGTTTATGTTTTCCTGAAATGGTCAACAGATTTGGTTAATTGTGAAATGGTGCAGATGTTTCCCAGAGTGCTCTATCATGACGCAGGTTTATTTGAAGATCAAAGAGGGGGACATACAACCCGGTTCCGCTGGGAACATATGTCTCTCACCTTAGCCATTCTATTACGAATAGGAGTTGCTGCAGGGTTGGGCACAAGAACCACTGGTCTGGTCCATGGGACACAACAAATGACCCAATTAGAAGCAGCAATAGATCAAAACTTAAAGATTTTAGAAACCTCCATCACAGCTTTGCAGGAATCTTTAACCTTTCTCTCTGAAGTTGTTTTACAGAACAGTCGAGGGTTGGACCTCCTTTTCATGACAGAAGGGGGCCTTTTGGCTTCATTGAGGAAAGAATGTTGTTTTTATGTCGACAATACTGGAGTTGTAAAAAAATCTATGAGTAAATTAAAAAGACACCTTGAAGAGCAACAACGAGAGAGAGAGGCACAAAAAGGGTAGTTTGAGTCTTTTTTTTAACACAGTCCCCCTGGTTAATTACGTTTGTATCAACCCTGGCCGGTCCAATAATAATCCTCATATTATTGCTAACTATAAAACCCTGTTTCCTCAACAATGTAATTTTTTTTCTCCAAGCTCAAATTGGACAAATTAAAATTATGGTAATACCCCACTAGCAGACATAGAATGTGACACCCCACAACGATCACTTTTATGATTAAAAGTAGCCAGAAAAAGAAGTGGGGAATGAAAGGTTAATAAAATATGTACTTGTCACTTCCTGTTTTTCTGTACACTTAATGAAACACTGTTGAAATCTTGAGAACTGTTTGCTAATCTTGTTGCCAGAATGTGCTGTCCCCAATTGCCAAACTGCAGAATCTACTCCCTCAACCGGTTGAATAGAAACCTGAACTGTACTTGGATCATTGAATGTAGAAGAGAACATCCATTCAAAAAGTTATAGTCAGTAGGATTAGAAAGATAGTCGGTAAGTTTAGGAAGAAAAGTGAGTATAGGATTTGGAACAAAAGTTCTTTAGCAATTGGGTTTTGGTTAGAGAGTCAATGTAAATGTCAACACATGTGAAGAGTCAGTCACAATGATGCACAGGGAAAAATATGTAGGAAAGCAGATATCAATAGAGACATTAGGAAATCAGGAAAAGTATAAAGTGAGTGATGGGATTAGATATTTTCAACAGGGTTGAGGGTGAATATATGAGCTTAGGAAAAAACAAATATGAAGTCAACAATAGGATTGACATTTGATAGCATTAGCGTAGCCCAAGACAGTGTCCAAAATAAGCTCTGTTGCCCCTCATTTGCCTAAATTCCCGGTGGCCTGTACACCCTTCCTGTGTACCAGGAGTTATCAAATAGGCCTGCCCTTAATACTGCTCTGCTTCTCCAATTTGAGGCCTACTGAGTGTCGGGTACAGATTCTTTATGTGAATTGGAAAGATGAGAAAACTCAAGCACCTATTGGATAGCCTCTGAATAGATTTGAAGATCTCATTTGACCCAAAAGATCCCTATTCTCACTTGATGGAATTCAGGAACCTTACAGAGGAAGGCAAAATACTTCATCCACAATGACTGCTTTTTTTTACCATTTTGGATTTTATGCACCCATGGGATCTGAGAATCTAAGTCAAAGAATCACACTGGGCCAAGAGGCTGATTCACACACATCTCTTTCCAAATCAATTAAGGAAAGAGCCAAAGGTAAAGCATATTCATTTCCATTTGAAAAATCTTTTCTTCAGGATTCACAAAGGGTTGGCCTGAGACAAAGACCTTCCTGACTCTCAGGGCAACAGAACAATAGGTAAGCAAATGGCCCAAAGCAGGGATTCTCCACTGAGACTTTACTGGTCACACTGATATCTGAGTTTTCTGAGATGCTCGCCATTCCATCCAGCTATCCAGTACATGGTAATGTCACAGAGCTTGGAGGTAGTACATATCTTGGACACAAAACCATGAGCCTATTCTGGAGACTGGCCATAATTCAGGAAGAAAACAGCAACTTAGGAAGGTAGCAGGTATCGCCCATCAATAAGGCAAGCCACAGTCAATTCATAAATTGTGCTGGATGAATGCTGGGAAGCTTTCTATGAGACAGGACACATCCATTGATGCATTCTCTTTTCTAATGTCTACAAGCACGGACACAGTGGGATACACAGACATAGAAACACTTGCATTGTCAAACGACTTACTAGAAGCAGTTCACTCCAAACCAAACAAACCGCCTTTTCTACCTATTCTCAGAACATGAGACAAAACCACAAACCCACACCTGCAATGGCACCTCCTTCCCTCAAATAGGTCTGTGACTATCCGGAGTGTGCTCTGACTGATGGGCCATACTATGATCCTCTGAAATGGCCTGTCCTGTCTCAGATCTGGTCTTCTTGGCTAACAATGTGAAGTTGTTAGAAGCCAGGAGTGAGCCACTATCTGCTTTCTCAGGAAGAGCCCCTCTTCCGAGCTTTCCTGGCATTTGGCCATCCTTACATCAGTAGGAATCAAGAAAGACTGACTCTGTCCTTGGTAAATCCAAAAAAGTGAGACCACTGGGACAAGGACTGGGACTGGCTCTGGGTGCCTGGTTTTCTGTATCCCAAGTTCAAAGAGTTCCATCACCAAGGAAGTGAGATGAGATCACTTCTTTCAGGAACTGAATGAGATCACTGCCTTGGCAACCACTTTGTCATAACAATTGCTTCCAACGGTCCCATGAGATGGAGGCTGCCCCTACTTCCTGTGACACTTTCACAAGTTAGAATGGTATATCACCCATAGGCAAAAGGGAACAGCTCTCCACACAGGCCTGGTTTGGTCCATCTTCTCTACATTAAGAAGAGATAGGCTCATTCTGACGCAACCCTAAATCCTCACCAGGTTGTTTGCCATGGAAGATGATTTTTGCTCTCTCAGGTCTTACATAGCTGCCTACATCTTCTCCAGAGATCATTTCTGCATGGAGCTTTGAGATTCTCAAGAGATGGAAGATCCACTGCATTCCTGTATTGTAAGACCAACACTGTCCCTGCTCTTCTGTAAACTTAGATGTGAATTGGAGTCATGAGAAAACCCACGAACCTATGGGCTAGTCTCTGCAGGGCTTTAAAGAATTCACTTGACCCAAATGATCCCTATTCTCACTTAATGGAGGTTAGGAACCTTACAGAGGAAGGCGAGAGACTCTTTCCACAATGACAGCTTTTTTGTCCATTTTGGTTTTGGATGCACACATGGGATTTTTCTTTAGACCCATCATGTGCTGTGAATCTAAGCCACAGCCTCACATAGGGCCGAGAGGCTGATTCAGACACATCCATTTCCAAAGCAATTAAGCAAAGAGGCACAGGTAATGACAATTCATTTCCATTTGAAAACTATTTTCTTCAGGCTTCACAAAGTGTGGCCTGAGGCAAAGACCTTCCTGACATTCAGGGCAACAGAATAGGTAAGCAAAAGGCCCAAAGCAGGGTTTCTCCCCTGAGACTTTCTTGGGCATACTGATATCTGAGTTTTCTGAGATACTCGTCATTCCCATCAGCATCCAGTACATGGCCATGTCACAGAGATGGAGGTGGTACATATCTTGGACACAAAATCATGAGTGTATTCTGGAGAGTGTCCAGAATTCAGGAAGAAAACAGGAATTTATTAAGATGGCAGGAGTTGCCCATCCATACGGCAAGCTGAAGTCCATTCATAAATTGCACAGGATAAATGCTGGGAAGCTTTCTCATAGACAGGACACATCCATTGATGCATTCTCTTTTCTACTGTCTACAATCACGGACACAGTATGATATATAGACACAGAAACACTCACCTTGTCAAAGGACTTACTAGAAACAGTCCACTCCAAAACAAACAAACCAGCTTTCCTAACTATTCTCAGAACATGAGACAAAACCAAAAACTCACACTCACACCCAAAAAGGCACCTCCTTCCCCCAAGTAGGTCTGTGACTATCTGGAGTGTCCTTTGACTTGTGGGCCATACTATGTTCCCCAAAAATGGCCTGTCCTGTCTCCGATCTGGTCTCTTTGACCAACTCTGTGAATTTGTCAGGAGCCCGTGGTGAGAAACTACCTGCTTTCTCTAGAAAGGCCAGTCTTCATAGTTTCCAGGAATTTGGCTGTCCTCACATCAGTAGGTACCAAGAAAGAGTGACTCTATCTTGTTAAATACAAACAAGTGATCCCACTGGGACATGGACTGGGTTTGACTCTGTGTGCCTGGTTTCCTGAATCCCAAGATCACAGACTATCATCACCAAAAATGTAAGGTGAGGTCACTTCCTTCAAGGACTGAATGAAGTCACTGCCTTGGAAACCACTTTGTTTTAACAGTTGCTTCCAAGGTTCCCAAAAGATGGAGGCTGCCTCTACTTGCTGTGACTTATTCATAAGTTAGAATGGTATATCAACCATAGGCACCGGGGAACAGCTCTCCACACAGGCATGGTTTGGTCCATCTTCTCTACATTAGGAAGATAGAGGCTAATTCAGACACATCCCTTCAACCTGACCACGTTGTTTGCCATGGAAGATGACTTTTGCTCTCTCAGGTCCTTCATAGCTGTCTACATCTTCTCCAGGGATCATTTCAGCATGGACCTTTTAGGTTTTCAGCAGGTGGAAGATCGCCTATGTTCCTGTATTGTAAGACCAACTCTGTCCCTGCTCTTCTGTAAAATTAGATTGAGGGAAAAGTGTATGGTTAGGGTTAATAACATGTTCAATTTGGGTTAGGAATCATTCTCTGGAATGAATATTTGTATTGGGAACCTGCGATATTTATAAGAATATATAGGTGAAATATAAGTATGAAAACAGAAATCTAGGTAAGTTTTGAAGCCCAGAAGGGCATTGGGCCCTTGATTGGGATACTTAGCATTGATTTATGTCCTGCACAGTTGTCTCAGTTAAATCGACATACAATGGCATAGGACCTTCTAATTTGGATGATTGAATGTGGAAGAGAACATCCAGTAAAATAGGGATATTCCGTAGGATTAGGAAAATAGTCGGTAGGTTTAGATAAAAGAGTGAGTATAGGATTTGGACCAAAAGTTCTTTAGCAATAGGGTTTCAGGTAGAGAGTGAATGTAAATGTCAGCACATGTAAAGAGTCAGTCACAATGATGAACTGGGTAAAATATGTAGGAAAGCAATATTTTGAAGACGTATAAATTAATTGGGGGTACAAATAGGTGTACCCTGTGCCTATGAATATAGAGATAATGCATGAATAGACCATACTGTGAATAAATAATATAACTGGTTCGAACTTTAAATAATGGATTGAATTGATTTCTGAAAATATACAGGAAACCTAATATTGATATACAATCATTCATTTCAAACAGTTATGCATCTAATGGTGATATTAGGTTTATGGTTTATCATAAATAGTGTGTGAGTTTTGCTTCAAAAATGATTATGAAATTAAAAAAAAAATGTGTTTGGAGAGAAGTCTCATGAAAAGACCAGTCAAGAAACCGGGAGGAATACATGTGTTCTGAAGCAGGAAATGATTAAAAGTGAAACAAATGCCTATAAAGTTGTGAACTTGTGGATGAAATATATATCCTATGATGTGCAAAAACTGCAGAAATATTAATGTAGCAGTGTTGAATATAAATTAATGTCAAAATACACGTCATGTCCCATAGGAATCTACTTGCATTGATGTTAAACTGGGTCAGTTACTGTAGAATTATTAGGATTTGTATGCACCATTCACTGAAGTGAGTTGTCAGTACAAGGAAACAAATATGTATTTCAGGTGGATGAATATTTCCAAGAATAATCTTGTGAAAAGTTGATTATATTTCCTCATGCATGAACATGAATGAATGTATGAATGTAGAGAGTGTATATAAGACACATATATTTCATATTTTGATAAATCAGGAAAGTGTATATATATATATATATATATATATATATATATATATATATATACAAAAAACACAGAGACATAAAAAAGCAGCAATATATATGCCAATCGAAATTTATAATGAAATATATAACATCTACTGATGCAAAAATATATAATTTACTGAACATGGAATTATGTATAATGTTGTTGTACTAGGAAGCTCACCCATAGGTTGAATTTTTAGTTGCAACAGCGTTTAGGAGCGGTAATATCTTCACACAATTTATATCTGCCGAGTCAGCCACCTCACAAAAATATACCTGTGATACCAGGTAGGATTCTATATGTACATATAAAAATACATGTGCTGTATAGGCTACAGAGAAAGGGAGGCAGGAATTCACATATTTGTTAATTTTAAAAACACATGAAAAACTATTCCAAATAAAAATTCACTATATTTATAACACCTACCATTTATTATGCAAAAGAAAAGTCCAAAAATACACCATGCCTCCTCTGACCTGCTTGTATTTCTGTTCTATTTGGGTTATTTTTCTCCATCATATTAGAATTAGTAGTCAGAGTCTAGTAGGGTATGTGTTAGTGTCAGGGATTCAGTATTTTGAATGGAAAATAGGAAAAAGAGTCCAATGTCTATCAAATATGTGCTACACAAAATATTTTTCCTCTCTCATCCAGAACAATGCCTTGACATTACCTTCGCCCCAAGTAAGACACAATTAGTGGAGAAGAGTTAGAAAATCTGTGAATATATAACTGGAATGGAAAATGCTCAGGAGTTCACAACCTTGGATGTGGTAGAGAAGTTTCCATAAGTAAGGGACAGGTTAAAAACTCCACAAACATGGAGCTCTGCTGGCCTAAAGGACTTCTTGATAAACTGCCTCTGAGGTTGGGCACTTGAAATATATGTTGTTTTCAGGAGCTTTAGCTTCCTTTGTCGTGAGACCATCAAAGCTGGGTCTGATTCTATGTGACCTGGAGGACATGGTTTCTTATTTTCTAATGAACATGAGGCAGCAGTGGTGAATTCTCTCTTTTAAGTAAAATGTGACCAGTGCGTGCTAAGTCTCTCCCCATCTGGACTTTGAAGCCATTTGGTCATCCTCCACTTTTTCATGGTTTTTCTTTCTCCTGCATTGGGAGTTTGGTATTTGCTTCACGAAATACAAGGAGTTCAAAAGGGACACAGTGCTGGATGGAGTTCTGCCACATGTGGTGGGTCAGGGTCTGCAAGAGAATGCACCAACCAGGCTTCTATCCCACATAGCTTTTTCCCTTGTTTATTGCAACCTGATTCTTAACATTGCCATTAAACCTCTGCATATAAAAGATGCCCTCACATATTAGCATCTGCTGGCCTCACCATGTCTGTCACAAGCTATTTGGAATCTAATGGGATATCCACATGGCCACATCAGAGATGTATTATCACACACATACACACCACTGCTCTAGGCACACTACTCAGCAGGCACCAACTTACTGGCATCTCTGTTCTAGATCATTTTCATGAAACACAGTGAATCAAGGTACTGTCTAGTATACTCATGATAAACAACAGGACATCCAAAGGTTCTCCAGTTCTACCTGGTAATGGGAATTTCAAAAATTTCATTGTATTTATGAAGCCATTTTACAAAGATGAAGTTGGAGGCACTGTGGGTTTCAGTTCATTCAGGAACTATTAAATGGTGAGGAGGGACATTTCAATGAAAGCTGTTGGGAACTCACACAGGCAAGTCTTCTCAAAGAGGGGCCAAAGGTCACAGGAAGCCAGGCCCATTGAGGTCTACAATGTAAGGTCCATGTGTGTTTTGACTCTCAACTATTGCTGCCAAGTCTTTCAGAATAAAATAATGTGATATCCTGAGTGAGATTCTCAGTGCTCGATGGAAAGCCACACTGGGCCTAGATATCAGTTTCCAAGGTCGACTCTCTTGCATGGCCTCCAAAAATCCCAATACAATTAATGGCAATACTTCTCTGAGGTCAGTTCCAGAACTCAGACTCTAAGGAGGATCACACGAGAGTTCAAGCGCAGGTGGACACAGTCATCTCTTCCAACCACCACACAAATGACCACAATTAAATCCAAAAAACTCCCACATGACCCTCAATTTCTTCCATATATACACTCATCATAGCCTCTGGCTGGAGATTTCAATGAGGGGTGAAGCCTAAGACAGTGTCCAAAATAAGATCTCTTGTTACTCATTTGCCTAAAATCAGTGTGGGCTGGACATCCTTCCAGTGAACCAGTAGTGATCAAATAGGCCTGCCATTAATACTGCTCCGCTTCACCAATTCGAGTCCTATTGACTGTGTGTTTTAGATTCTTTATGTGAATTGGAGTTATGAGAAAACCCAAGCACATATGGGCTAGCCTCTGCAGGGCTTTGAAGAACTCAATTGACCCAAAGGATCACTATTCTCACTTGATGGAGGTCAGGAACCTTACAGAGGAAGGCGAGAGACTTCATCCACAATGACTGCTCTTTTGGCCAGTTTGGTTTCGAATGCACAAATGGGGTTATTCTTTAGATCCATCAGGTGGTGAGAATCAAAGCCACAGCCTCACATAGGGCCGAGAGGCTGGGTCAGACACATCCCTTTCCAAAGCAATTAAGCAAAGAGCCACAGGTGATGCCCATTCATTTCCATTTGAATACCATTTTCTTCAGGCTTCAGAAAGGGGTGGCCTGAGGCAAAGACCTTCCTGACATTCAGGGCAACAGAACAACAGGTAAGCAAAGGCCCAAAGCATGGTTTCACCACTGAGACATTCTTGGTTACACTGATATCTCAGTTTTCAGAGATGCCCCACATTCCCTTCAGCTATCAAGTACATGGACTTGTCACAGAGCTTGGAGGTGGTACATATCTTAGACACAAAACCATGAGCCTATTCTGGAGTGTAAGCAGAATTCAGGAAAAAAACAGGAACTTAGGAAGATAACAGGTGTTTCCCATCTATAAGGCAAGCTGCAGTCCACTCATACATTGGGCAGGATGAATGCTGGGAAACTTTCTACTAGACCGGACACATCTATTGATGCATTCTCTTTTCTATTGTCTACAACCACGGACACTGTGGGATACCCAGACATAGAAACACTTGCCTTCTCAAAGGACTTACTAGAAACAGTCCACTCCAAACCAAACAAACCAACTTTCCTACATATTCTCAAAACATGAGACAAAATCACAAACACACACACACACACACCCACAAAGGCACCTTCTTTCCCCAAATAGGTCTGTGACTATCTGGAGCGTCCTCTGACTGGTGGGCCATACTATGTTCCCCGGAAATGGGCTGTCCTATGTCAGATCTGGTCTCCTTGGCCAAAACTGTGAAGTTATCAGGAGCCAGCAGTGAGCCACTGCCTGCTTTCTCAGGAAAAGCCCCTCTTCAGAGCCTTCCTGGCATTTGTCCATCTTCAATTCAGTAGTTGCCAAGAAAGACTGACTCTGTCCTTCTTAAATCCAAACATGTGAGACCACTGGGACTTGGACTGGGACTGCCTCAGGGTGCCTGGCTTCCTGGATCCCAAGTTCAGAGTGTTCCATCAACAAGAAAGTGACATAGGTCACTTCGTCTAGAACTGAATGAGGTCACTGCCTTGGCAACCACTTTGTCCTAACAGTTGCTTCCAAGGGTCCATGAGATGGATCCTGCCCCTACTTCCTATGACACTTTCACAAGTTAGAATGGAATATCAACCATAGGCACCCGGGAACAGCTCTCCACACAAGCCTAGTTTGGTCCATCTTCTCTACTGCTTCAGACACACCCCTTCATCCTGACCTGTTTTTTTGTCATGAAAGATGACTTTCGTTCTCTCAGGTTCTTCATAGCTGCCTATATCTTCTTTAGGGATCATTTCTGCATGGACCTTTGAGGTTCACAGGAGGTTGAAGATCTCCCACATTCCTGTATTGTAAGACCAACTCTGTCCCTGCTCTTCTGTAAAGTTAGATTGAGGGAACAGTGTATGGTTAGGGTTAATAACATGTTCTATTTGGATTAGGAATCATTCTGCTGGATGTTTAATGGTATTGGGAACGTGCGATATTTATAAGAATATAGAGGTGAAATATATGTATGAAAAAAGAAATCTAAGTAAGATTTGAAGCGCAGAAAGTCATTGGGTCCTTGATTGGGATACTTAGCATTGAATTACGTTCTCACAGATGTCTCAGATAAATCGGTATAAAATGGCACAAGACCTTGTATCTTGGATGATTGAATGTAGAAGTGAATATACAGTCAAAAAGAGATAGTCAGTAAGATTAGGAAGATAGTCAGTAGGTTTAGGAGGAAGAGAGAGTATAGGATTTGGAAAAAAAGTTCTTCAGCAATAAGTTATCAATTAGAGTGTGAATGTAAATATCAGCACATGTGAAGGGTCAGTCACTATGATGAAATGGGGAAAATATGTAAGAAAGTAGATACCAATAGAGACATTATGAAATCAGTCAATGTATAAAGTGAGGGACAGGATTGGACATTTTCAATAGGGTTGAGTTTGAATATATAATCTTAAGAAGAAACAAATATGTAGTCACCATTAGGATTGATATTTGAGAGAATTAGGCAACCCGGACATCGATGTTTTTAGTAATCCATGTTTACTTTCCTTTCAGGCTTTGGTACAAACATAAGTGTGACCTATGCATTTTTTGTCCAGAATATTTCTGTGATTAAATGTATATGTAGATCAAGTGACATGAGTATTTTCTCCACCAAAATTTTGAAGACGTATACATTAGTATTGGGGGTACCAAATGGTGTACACTGTGTCTATGAATATAAAGAAAATGCATGCATAGACCATACTGTGAATAAATAATATAACTGGTTTTACTTTAAATAATGGATTGAATTGATATCTGAAAATATATAAGAAATCTTATATTGGTATACAATCATTCATTCCAACCAGTTACACATCTAATGGTAATATCACAGTTATAATTTATCATGAAGAGGAAGTGAGTTTTGCTTAAAAATTGATTATGGAAATCAGAAATAATGTGTTTGGAAAGAAGTCTCATGAAAAGACCAGTCAAGAATTATGGAAGAATACATGTGTCCTGAAGCAGGAAGTGATTGAAAGTGAAACAAATTCCTATAAATTTGGGAACTTGTAGATGAAATATATATACTATGATGTGCATGAACTTACGAAATAGTAATGTACCAGTGTTGAATAAAAATGAACATAAAAATACAAATCATGTCCCATAGGAATCTACTTGCATTGATGATAAACTGGGTCAGTAACTCTTGAAATATTAGGATATGTATGTGCCATTCACTGAAGTTAGTTTTCAGTACTAGGAAACAAATATGTATTTCAGGTGGATGAATATTTCTGAGAATAATATTGTGAAAAGTTGATTATAAATCCACATACATGAACATGAATGAATTTAGCGAGTGTATATAAGACACATATATTTCATATTTTAAAAATCTGGAGAGTGTGTATATATATATATATATATATATATATATATATATATATATATATATATATATATACAAAAAAAACACACACACAAACTTTAAAATGTCAATACACACACAGACATTAAAAAGTAGCAATATATATGCCAATCAAAATTTATCGAGAAATATATGTCATCCACAGATCCAAAAAAATTCAATTTAATAAACATGGATTTATGTATAATGTTGTTCAACTAGGAGCTCACCCATTGATTGAATTTTTAGTTCCAACAGCGTTTAGGATAGTGATCTCTTCTCACAATTTGTATCTGCCATGTCAGCCACCTCACAAGAATGTACGTGTGATACAAGTTAGGATTCTATATGTGCATATCAAAACACATGTCCTGAATAGGCTACAGAGAAAGGGAGACAGGAATTCACATATTTGTTAAGTTTAAAACACATGGAGAGAAATCCAAAATGGCAGAGGCTATGGAAAGATCAAGTCTCTGACCTCTTTAGCTGCGTGGGAAAAGGGAGTCATAAACTGTCTAAATGCTGTTTGCTCAGGATCACTAGGCAATGCTGCGCTGACGTGAATCTAGGGTAAACAGTCTGGGCCCCTCAGAACACACACTGAGCCCAGATCTTTTGCATTCAACCTCCGGTTTGCCTGCTTTTTGTGACTCAGCACTAACGATCCAGCTGAAATAACTGGTCGGCCCTTCTGAACTTAGAGAGGTAGAAGCCAACCTAGCCTTCATAGGCAGTGGCCAAAGGATTGAAACGGGGAATGGGAAAGACAGTCAGGACCCACCCATTGCATTGGTCAACCGGCAAAGGGAACGGACGATCACCATTTACATGGGATACCACCATGGCATAGAACTGACGTCATGGGTGGAGGAGATAACTTCATTGAAACCAGCGCGACAGGTGTGTAATCCCCTAGCCATCTTTCTCCACACAGCAGGGAATCCTTAAGGGCCCCTCCCAGCTCTCCCGTAAGGGTTCCTCTCAGCTCTACCATGAGCGTGATAGCCAGACCGAGAAAATCAGGAGTGGTGTGGGACTCGCTGTCCAGAACTCCAAGCAACCGCTCCCACCAGTGCTGACAACTGAGGTCTCTTGCACCAGCTACCGGGGGCGTGGCTCCCGGAGGGCAAGCAAATTCGCTGGGGGTTCTCACCCCCAAGCTCTACAAACTTAGGGTCTGAGGGAGGCAAACCGGGAAAGTGTGCCCAGGTGTTCATCAAAACAGGGCTCCCAGGAGCAGCAGACCTGGCGTGTCGCCAGTATTGTGGTGAGTGTCACAGGTGAGCGGGGCCTGGCTTGAGGAAACACAAGAGAAGACCCTAGGGTGTCAGGATTGGACACCTGCCCAGTCTGGGAGAAAGAGCAGCTGCATAGTGATTGTTTCCCACCTATTGAGAGGAGAACCTTGGCCCAGTGGGCACAGCACCACCTACTGGAAGAGAAGTTAATCAAACTCTATGACTGCATTTATTATTATTATTATTAATTTATTTTTTTTAAATTTGGGGTGTTTTTTGTTTTTGATTTTTTATTCTTTTTCTTTCATTTTCATTTTTTTGTTGTTTTTCTTTAACTTTTTTAATGTTTTTATTTTTTAAATTTTTTAATTTTATTATTATCATTATTTTTTTTAATTTTAATTTTCATTTCTTTATTATCATTTTTTAAATTTTTCTTTCATTCTTTATTTTCACTTATTTTCTTTTTTCTTTTCATTTCTTTTCAATTTTCTTATTCCCCCTTCCTTGAATTCTACCTGCCTACTCTACTCTCATTCTCTTTAGTGACTTCCTCCCTTCTCTTCTAATATCTTTCCTCCCAAGCATCAAATAAATTTATAAGAGTAAGCACTAACTCAGCACTCAAACAGAACAAGAAGTAACATGAGCAGCATAAGAAAGCAAGAAAGAACAGGTGTACAAACAATGAAGGACAGCCTAAATATTCAGGAGGACCTAGAGTCATCAGAAAAAAATGGTCATATAAAGAACTCAAGGAATACCTTAGACAGATGGAATGGAACCTTAAAGAGGATACGAGACAGCAAATCTGAACAGTGAAAGAACACGTTGAAAATGAATTAGATAAACAGATAAAAAAAGAAGTTAACCATCTTTATCAGGAGATAGAGATAATAAAAAAATCAAACAATAATTCTAGAAATGAAGGAAACGATAAACCAAATTAAAAACTCAATTGAGAGTATCACTAACAGAGTGGAGCAAGTAGAAGCCAGAAAGTCAGATAATGAAGACAAAATATATCTGTTCTTCTTTTTCTAAGGCTTTGAGGTGTAGTATGAGGTCATTTATTTGTTGGCTTTTCCTTCTTTTAAGGAATGAACTCCATGAAATGAATTTTCCTCTTAGTACTGCTTTCATAGTGTCCCAAAGATTTCAATATGTTGTTTCTGAGTTTTAGTTTACCTCTAAGAATTTTTTAATTTCCTCTTTGATGTCTTCTGTAACCCTTTGTTCATTCAGTAGCATATTGTTTAATCTCCATGTGATGTAGGGTTTTTCCTTTCTCCTTTTATTATTGATTTCCAATTTCATTCCATTATGATCAGATAAAATGCATGGTAGTATCTCAACTCCTTTGTAATTGCTAAGCTTTGCCCTGTGACATAATATATGGTCTATTTTTGAGAAGGATCCATGTGCTGCTGAGAAGAAAGTGTATCCGGTTGATGTTGGGTGGTATATTCTGTATATATCAATTAAGTCTAAGTTATTTATTGTATTATTGAGCTCTATGGTTTTTTTATTCAATTTTTGTTTGGAAGATCTGTCCATTGGTGAGAGAGGTGTATTAAAATCTCCCATGATTATTGTGTTGTGGTCTATTAGACTCTTGAACTTGAGAAGAGTTTGTTTGATGAACGTAGCTGCACCATTGTTTGGGGTATATATATTAATGATCGTCAAGTCTTGTTGGTGTATGGTTCCCTTGAGCAGTATGTATTGTCCTTGTTTATCCCTTTTGATTAACTTTGGCTTGAAGTCTATTTTATTTGATACAAGTATGGACACCCCTGCTTGCTTCCGGGGTCCGTATGAGTGATATGATTTTTCCCAACCTTTCACCTTCAGTCTGTATATGTCTTTTCCTATCAGATGAGTCTCCTCTAGGCAGCATATTGTTGGATCTTTTTTTTTAATCCATTCTAATAGCCTATGTCTTTTGATTGGTGCATTTAAGCCATTAACATTTAGGGTTACTATTGAGATATGGTTTGTATTTCCAGCCATATTTGGTTATGTATGACACTTAACATGATTAGTTTTTCCTCTATGCTTAGTTTTTCCTTTATTGTACTACCTCCCGTTGTTGGTTTTCATTGTTATTTTTCATGTCCTCTTCCTGTAATGTTTTGCCAAGGATGTTTTGAAGAGCTGGTTTTCTAGCTACAAATTCTTTTAACTTTTGCTTATCGTGGAAGATTTTTATTTCATCTTCAATCCTGAAGCTTAATTTCGCTGGATACATGATTCTTGGTTGGAACCCTTTTTCTTTCAGCGTTTGAAATATGTTGTTCCAGGATCTTCTAGCTTTCAGAGTCTGTGTTGAAAGATCAGCAGTTATCCTGATTGGTTTACCCTTAAATGTAATCTGCTTCCTCTCTCTTGTGGCCTTTAAGATTCTCTCCTTATTCTGTATGTTGGGCATCTTCATTATTATATGTCTTGGTGTGGATCTCTTATGATTTTGTATATTCGGTGTCCTGTAGGCTCCTAGTATTTGGATTTCTTTTTCATTCTTTAAGTCTGGGAAGTTTTCTAGTAGTATTTCATTGAATAGATTACTCATTCCCTTGGTTTGGACCTCTGTACCCTCTTGTATCCCAATAACTCTTAGCTTTGGTTTCTTGATGTTATCCCATAAATCTTGGATGTTCTGCTCATGATTTCTTAACATTCTCGCTGAACTGTCTATTTTCTTTTCAAGTTGAAAAACTTTGTCTTCGTTGTCTGAAGTTCTATCTTCCAAGTGTTCTACTCTGCTGGTAATACTCTCATTTGAGTTTTTAATTTGGTTTATTGTTTCCTGCATTTCCAGGATTTCTGTTTGTTTGTTTTTTATATCCTCTATCTCCCTATAGAGTTGATCTTTTGCTTCTTGGATTTGTTTATGTAATTCATTGTCAAAGTGATTTTTCATTGTCTGAATTTGATGAATAATGTCTTCCTTGAGACTCCAGATCATCTGAAGCATGTATATCCTGAACTCTTTGTCTGACATTCCATCAGCTGCAGATATTACCTCATCTAATGTTGAATTGACCTGTATTGTTTGTGGTCCTTTCTTTCCTTGTCTTTTCATACTGCTCATGATTCTTTCTAGCTTTGTGAAACTGTTGAGCTAATGTTTTTCCCCTTATATATTTGTATTGTTCTTGAATAGCTCCAATATCCCTCTTTTTCGGAGAAAGACAATGTTAACAGATCCCAATATCAACAGTACATTATCTAAGGACAAGTTTACATTATTAATACATTTATAGTTAGATTCTAAGACTATAGATATTGGATTTAATTATTACTTAAGAATATATTCCTTAGTTTCATAAAAGGCGTACCATATCTGGTGGCATATAGAAAACTTAATTTCAGACGAAGGATGTTATACTTAAAGAGAAAGGAGTGAGGGAATGAGGTTAAACTAACTTAGCACCTTTGGAGAACTCTAACCACTCCACTGGTAATTTATGGAAGAATGTATAGACTCAACCTCCTATTTAGATAGTTACCCTATGTATAGATAGCAAAAGTTAGGAGATTGAAAGTGGTATAGAGAGAATATGAATTAAAAAGAAAAGAAAAGAAAAGAAATAACAAGGAAGAAAAGAGAAATAAGAGAAGGGAAAGGGAAGTAAGATAGAAATACAGAAAAAAATGGGGGGGAGGTGGGGTATATGCAATGCCTCTATATTATATTACTTTGGTAATTCAGTTGTTCATGCTCAGTTCTTGGTTTCACATATGCTGAAGTTGTGGAAGAGAGAGAAGAAAAGAGAAAGAGAGGAAAAAAAAAAGTCTCTCAGAACACTGTTTTCCTTGCTTCCAGTGGGTGGCATTGTCTATTCCTAGATTGAGCCTCTGTATTCAGGGTGGTGGGTATAGCCAGTGTGAAGGGAAATGAGCTTTCACCTGTATCTTCCCTACTCTAGTCTCTGAGGTAGAAACCAGGTGCCTCTACAGTTGTTGTTTTGTGTTGATCGCTACAATCCCCAAAAGCTGGTGGGAAATATTTTGAGTTATCGCAGCTAAGGGTGGGGGAGTTGGAAACCGGGTACCTGGATCAGCCGCAACTGTGCTGGTAGCCACACCCACTTTGATGGGTTTTAAGGTTTGATGGGCTTCCTGGAGACTAGCGCTCGGGGCGGAACCGGACTTCCTCCTCCGGTCTGGCTGAGCGGCTGGCGCCTTCCTGCTCCGGTTTGGCTGGCGGCTGGCGCCTTCCTGCTCCAGTCTGGCTGGGCGGCTGTCGCGGCTTCCTGCTCCGCTCTGGCTGGGCGGCTGTCGCGGCTTCCTGCTCCGGGCTTTCTGGGCGGCTGTCGCGGCTTCCTGCTCCGGTCTGGCTGGGCGGCTGTCGCGGCTTCCTGGTCCAGTCTGGCTGGGCGGCTGTTGCGGCTTCCTGCTCCGGTCTGAAGACAAAATATATCATCTTGAAAAGAGTCTAGCCAACTCAGAAAGGCTGGTAAAAAATCACAAGAAAAACATCCAAGAGATATGGGATAACATAAAAATACCAAACTTATGAGTTATCTGGATAGAGAAAAGTACAGAGATTCAAACCAAGGGAATGAGTAACCTGCTGAATGAAATAATTACAGAAAACTTTCCAGAAATAAAAAAGGAAACGCATATACAAATTGTAGTTGCATAGAGGACACCGAGCACACAAAATCACAGTAGACCAATGCCAAGACATTTGTTATGAACATATCTAATATACAGAACAAAGAGAAAATTTTAAAAGCTACAAGAGAAAGGAGGCAGATTACATTCAGCGGTAAATCAATAAGTTTAACAATGAATATTTCATCACAGATGATGAAAGCGAGAAGATCTTGGAACAATGTATTTTGAACACTGAAAGACAATGGATGCTAACCAAAAATTCTGTATCCAGCAAAATTAACCTTCAGGTATGACAACGAAATAAAAATCTTTCATGATAAACAAAAGCTAAAAGAATTTGCAGCCAGAAAACCAGCATTGCAAAGCTTCTTGAGCAAAACACTACACGAGGAAAAAATGAACAACAACAACCAAAACCATCAGTGGGAAATGCCTGGGTAATGACAGAGGGCAGGGGGAAAGCTAATCATGGAGAAACAAACTAATTAAAAAACAAAGATAAATAATCAAACATGGCTGGCAGTACAAACAATACATCAATAGTAGCACTAAACATTTATGGCTTAAAATCTCCAATAAAGCGACATAGGCTGGTAACTTGGATTAAAAAACAAATCCAACAATATGTTGCCTCCAGGAGACACATCTGAATGGAAAAGACATACACAGGCTGAAGGTGAAAGGTTGGGAAAATTTATACCATGCACATGGTTCTCGTAAGGAAGCAGGGGTGGCCATCCTCATATCGAATAAAATCGACTTCAAGACTAAGTTAATCAAAAGGAATAAGGAAGGACATTATATACTGTTGAGAGGAACCATTCACCAACAAGACAAAAAAATTAAAATATTTATGCACCAAATAATGGTGTTGCAACATTCATAAAACAAATTCTCCTCAAGTTCAATAATCAAATAGACCACACCATAATTATTATGGGTGACGTCAACACACCTCTCTCACCATTGGACAGATCCTCCAAACAAAAGTTGAATAAAGAAACTATAGAACTAAATATCACTATCAATAATCTAGACTTAACTGACATATATAGAATATATCAACCATCATCAAGTGGATATACTTTTTTCTCAGCAGCACATAGATCCTTCTCAAAAATAGACCATATATTATGCCATAGGGCAACCCTCAGTAAATATAAAAGGATGGAGATAATACCATGCATTTTATCTGATCATAATGGAATGAAACTGGAAATCAATGATAAAAGAAGGAAGAAAAAATCCTACATCACATGGAAAATGAACAATATGTTACTGAATGATCCATGGGTTACAGAAGACATAAAGGAGGGAATCAAAAAATTCTTAGAGATAAAGGAAAATACACACACAACATATCGGAATCTATGGGACACAATGAACACAATTTTAAGAGGTTAATTCATCACCTGGTGGTCATTCCTCAAAAAAAGCAAAAACCAACAAATAAATGAGCTCATACTTCATCTCAAAGCCCTAGAAAAGGAAGAGCAAAACAACAGCAAGTGTAGCAGAAGGCAAGAAATAATTAAAATCAGAGTGGAAATCAATGAAATTGAAACAAAAGAAATTATTGAAAAAAACTAACAAAAATAAAAGTTGGTTATTCGAAAAAATAAATAAGATCAACAGACCCTTAGCCATGCTAACGAAGAGGAGAAGAGAGAGAACTCAAATTACTAACATAGAGGATGAAAAAGGCATTATCACAACAGATGCTACAGAAATACAGAAGACAATTAGAAATTATTTTGAAAACCTGTATTCCAATAAAATAGAAAATAGTGAAGACATCGGTAAATTTCTTAAGTCATTTGATTTGCCCAGACTGAGTCAGGAGGATGCACACAATTTAAACATACCAATATCAATGGATGATTTAGAAGAAGCAATCAAAAGACGACCAACCAAGAAAAGCCCAGGACAAGGTGCGTAAACAGCGGAATTTTGCAAAACCTTTAAAGAAGAATTAATACCAATACTTTTCAAGGTATTTCAGGAAACAGAAAAAGAGGGAGCTCTGCCAAATTCATTGTATGAGGTCAAAATCACCCTGATACTGAAACCAGACAAAGACACCTCAAAGAAAGAAAACTACAGACCAATATATCTGATGAAGCTTGATGCAAAAATCCTCAATAAAATTCTGGCGAATCGAATACAAACGCACATCAAAAAATTGTGCACCATTATCAAGTAGGATTTATCCCTGGGATGCAAGGATGTTTCAATATACAGAAATCAATACATGTTATTCACCACATTAATAGACTTAAAGATAAGAACCATATGATCATCTCGATAGACGCAAAAAAAAAAAGCAGTCGACAAATACAGCATCCCTTTATGTTCAAAACATTAATAAAACTAGGGATAATGGAAATTTACCTCGACATTGTAAAAGCTATCTATGCTAAGCCTCAGGCTAGCATAATTCTGAATGGAGAAAAATTGAAGGCATTCCCTCTAAAATCTGGAACAAGACAGAGATGCCCTCTATCCCCACTTCAATTCAATATAGTTCTCGAAACACTGGCCAGAGCAATTAGACAGACGAAAGAAATCAAAGGCATGAACATAGGAAAAGAAGAACGTAAATTATTACTATTTGCTGGTGACATGATTCTATACATAGAAGACCCAAAAGGGTCTACAGAAAAAAACTACCAGAACTAATAAATGGATTCAGCAATGTGGCAGGATATAAAATCAACACGCATAAATCAAAGACCTTTCTGTATACCAGCAGCAAAACTTCTGAAAAGGAAATGAGGAAAAACAGTCCATTCAAATCATCCTCATAAAAATAAAATACATGGGAATCAACCTAACAAAAGAGGTGAAAGATTTATACAATGAAAACTATAGAACCCTAAAAAGAGAAGTAGAAGAAGATCTTAGTAAATGAAAAAATATACCCTGTACTTGGATAGGCAGAACTAACATCATCAAAATGGCGATATTACCAAAAGTTCTCTAAAGGTTTAATGCAATGCCAATCAAAATCCCAATGGCATTTCTTATAGAAATAGATAAATCAATCATGAAATTCAAATGGAAAAATATAAAACCCAGAAATACAAAACCAATTCTAAGTGGGAAGTGTAAATCAGGTGGTATAGTGATACCAGATTTCAAACTATATTACAGAGCAATAGTAACAAAAACAGCATGGTACTGGTACCAAAACAGGCGGGTGGACAAGTGGTACAGAATACAGGACACAAGAGACTAATCCACAAAGCTACAACTATGTTATATTTGATAAAGGAGCTAAAAGCATGCAATGGAGGAAGGATAGCATCTTCAAAAAATGGTCTTGGGTAAACTGGAAATCCATATGTAACAAAATGGAACTGAATCCCCTCCTCTCGCCATGCACAAGAGTTAACTCAAACTGGATCAAGAAGCTAGATATCAAATCAGTGACTCTGCATGTGTTAAAAGAAAAAGTTTGCTCCAATCTACATATTGTGGGGTCGGGCTCCAAATTCCTTAATAGGACACCCATAGCACCAGAGTTAATAACAAGAATCAACAAATGGGACTTACTTAAATTGAAAAGTTTTTTCTCAGCAAAAGAAACAATAAGAGAGGTAAATAAGGAGCCTACATCATGGGAACAAATTTTTACTCATCACACTTCAGATAGAGCCCTAATATCCAGAGTATACAAAGAACTCAAAAAATTAGACAATAAGATAACAAATAACCCAATCAACAAATGGGCCAAGGACCTGAACAGACACTTCTCAGAGGAGGACATACAATCAATCAATAAGTACATGAAAAAATGCTCACCATCGCTAGCAGTCAGAGAAATGCAAATCAAAACCACCCTAAGATACCATCTCACTCCAGTAAGATTGGCAGCCTTTATGAAGTCAAACAACAACAAGTGCTGGTGAGGATGTGGGGAAAAGGGTACTCTTGTACATTGCTGGTGGGACTGCAAACTGGTGCGGCCAATTTGGAAAGCAGTATGGAGAATCCTGGGAAAGCTGGGAATTGAACCACCATTTGACCCAGCTATTGCCCTTCTCGGACTATTCCCTGAAGACCTTAAAAGAGCGTATTACAGGGATACTGCCACATCGATGTTCATAGCAGCACTATTCACAATTGCTAGACTGTGGAACCAACCCAGATGCC
This sequence comes from Callospermophilus lateralis, assembly GCF_048772815.1. Lineage (NCBI taxonomy): Eukaryota > Metazoa > Chordata > Mammalia > Rodentia > Sciuridae > Callospermophilus > Callospermophilus lateralis. Next base: position 5,237,430 of record NC_135317.1, read on the forward strand.
CTACAATAGATGAATGAATAAAATAAATGTGGCATTTTTACACCATGGAGTAATACACAGCACTAAAAAAAATGACAAAATCATGGAATTTGCAGGGAAATGGATGGCACTAGAGCAGATAATGCTTAGTGAAGCTAGCCGATCCCTAAAAAAAATACCAAATGTCTTATTTGATATAATGAGAGCAACTAAGACCAGAGCAGGGAGGAAGAGCAGGAAGAAGATTAACATTAAACAGAGACATGAGTTGGGGGGAAGGGAGAGAAAAGGGAAATTTCATGCTAATGGAGGGAGACCCTCATTATTACACAAAATTACATATAAGAGGTTGTGAGGGGAATGGGAAAATAAACAAGGAGAGAAATGAATTACAGTAGATGGGGTAAAGAGAGAAGATGGGAGGGGAGGGGAGGGGGGATAGTAGAGGATAGGAAAGGTAGCAGAATGCAAATGTTACTAATAGGGCATTATTTAAATGTGGATGTATATCCGATGTGATTCTGCAATCCGTATTTGGGGCAAAAATGGGAGTTCATAACCCACTTGAATCTAATGTATGAAATACGATATGTCAAGAGCTTTGTAATGTTTTTAAAAACCAACTAAAAAATAAAATTAAATAAAATAAAAAATTGGAAAAAAAAACACATGGAGATCTATTTCAACACAAAATTGACTAGATGTATAACTCCTACCTTATGTAATGCAAAATGCAAGTCCAACTATACACCATGCCTCCTCTGAAATGCTTGTCATTCTATTCTGTTTGGGTTGTTTTCCTTCATCTTATTAGTATTAGTAGTCAGAGTCTAGTAGGTTAGGTGTTAGTGTCAGGTATTTAGTATTTCGAATGGAAAATTGGAAAATGAACCCAATGTGTATGCAAATATGTGCTACACAAAAATTTTCCCACTGTCATCCAGAACAATGCCTTGACATTACCCTCGCCCCAAGTAATACATCATTAGAGGTGAAGAGTTAGAAAATCTGGGAATAAATATCTGAAATGGAATATGCTCAAAAGTTTACAACCTGGGAGGTGGTAGAGTAGTTTCCAAAAGTAAGGGACAGGGTAAACACTCCACAAACATGGAGCTGTGCTGGCATAAAGACTTTTTGAGAAACTGCCTCTGAGTTTGGGCACTTGAAATATATGATGTTGTCAGGAGCTTTAGCTTCCTTTGTAGTGAGACCATCAAAGTGGGTCTGCATCTATGTGACCTGAAGGACATGGTTTAATATTTTCCAATGAACATGAGGCAGCAGTGCTTAATTCAATCTTTGTAGGTAAACTGTGGCCACTGGGGGCTAAGTGTCTCCCCGTGTGAACTGTGAACTCATTTGGTCATTCTCCACATTTTGTGGTGTTTCTTGCTGCTGCACTGGTAGTTTGGTATTTGCTTCACAAAATACAAGGAGTTAAACTGAAACACAGTGCTGGAGGGAGTTCTGTCACGTGTGGTGGGTCAGGGTCTGCCGGAGAATGCACCAACCAAGGTTCTATCCCTCATAGCTTGCCCCTTTACCATAGCAACCTGATTCTGAACATTGCCCTTAAACCTCTCCATATAACCAGATGCCTTTACATATAAGGGTCTGCTGGCTGCACCATGTCAGCCACAAGCCATTTGGAAGCCAATGGCAGATCCACTTGGCCCCACCACAGATATTCCATCACATAGCTGCCCACCACGGCTATAAGCACACTATTCAGCAGGCTCCAAATTACTGGCATCTCTGTCCTGCACCATTTTCTTGAAACCCAGTCAATCAAGGCACTGTCTGGTATACTCATAATCAGCAACAGGATATTCAAAGGTTCTCCATAGCCACCTGTTCATGAAAATTTAAAAAAATTCATGGTATTTATTGAGCCATTTTTCAAGGATGAAGTTGGAGGCAATGTGGGTTTCAATTCATTCAGGAACAATTAAATGATGAGGATGCTCATTTTAATAAAAGGTTTGTAGAACTCTCAGAGGCAAGTCTTCCCAAAGAGTAGCCAAAAGGTCAAATGAAGCAATGTTCATTGAGGTCTACAATATGAGGTCCATGTGTGTTTTTACTCTCAACTATGGCTGCTAAGTCGTACAGAATAATATCATGTGATATCCTGGCTGAGATTCCCAGTGCTCTGTGGAAAGCCACCCTGGGCCTAGATCTCGGTTTCCAAGGGCGAATCTCATGCGTGGCCTCCTAAATTTCCCAACACAATTCATGAAAATACTTCGATGAGTTTAGTTCCAGAACTCAGTCTCTAAGGGGAATCACACCAGAGTTTAAGCCCAGGTGGACCCAGTCATCTTTTCCAACCGCCACACAAATGACCACAAATAAAACCAAGACACTCCCACATGACATCATCTTCTTCCATTTAGACACTCATCATTACTTCTGGCTGGAGGTTTCCATGAGGGGCTCACCCCAAGACAGTGTCCAAAAAATCTCCCTTGCATCTTATTTGCCTAAAGTCAGGGTGGACTGTACACCCTTCCTGTGAACCAGGAGTGATCAAATAGGCCTGCCATTAATACTGCTCCGCTTCTCCAATTTGAGGCCTACTGACTAAGGGATTTAGATTCTTTATGTGAATTGAAGTCATGAGAAAACCTAAGCACCTATGGGCTAGCATCTGCAGGGCTTTGAGGAACTTATTTGACCCAAAGGATCCCTATTCTCACTTGATAGAGGTCAGCAAACTTACAGAGGAAGGCGAGAGACTTCATCCACAAGGACTGCTCTTTGGCCATTTTGGTTTTGGATGTACACATGGAATCTTTCTTTAGATCCATCAGGTGCTGAACTCTAAGCCACCACCTCACACAGGGCCAAGAGTCTGAATAAGACACATCCTTTTCAAAGCAATTAAGCAAAGTGCCACAGGTGATGCCCATTCATTTCCATTTGAAAACTGTTCTCTTCAGTCTTAAAAAAAGGTGTGGCCTGAGGCAAAGACCTTCCTGACATTCAGGGCAACAGAACAATAGGTAAGCATAAGGCCCAAAGCAGGGTTTCTCCACTGAGACTTTCCTGGTCCCAATGATTTCTGAGTTTTCTGAGATGCTCGCCATTCCCTTCAGCTATCCAGTACATGGCCATGTCACAGAGCTTGAAGGTGGTACATAACTTGGACACAAATCCATGAGCCTATTCTGGAGAGTCTCCAGAATTCAGGAAGAAAACAGGAACTTAGGAAGATATCAGGTGTAGCCCATTGATAAGGCAAGCTGCAGTCCATTCATAAATTGGGCAGGGTGAATGCTGGGAAGCTTTCTAATAGACAGGACACATCCATTGAGGCATTCTCTTTTCTAATGTCTATAACCACGGACACAGTGGTATACACAGACATAGAAACACTCACCTTGTCAAAGGACTTACTAGAAAAGGTTCACTAATTCCAAACAAACCGCCTTTCCTACCTATTCTCAGAACAAGGGAAAACCACAAACATACACCCACACCCACAAAGGCACTGCCTTAACCCAAGTAATTCTGAGACTATCTGGAGTGTCCTCTGACTGGTGGGCCATAGTATGCTTCCTCAAAATGGCATGTCCTGTCTCAGATCTTCTCCTTATCCAACTCTGTGTAGTTGTCAGGAGCCAGCAGTGAGCAACTACCTTTTTTCCCAGGAAAGGCCGGTCTTCAGAACTCTCTTGGCATTTGGCCATCCCCACATCGGTAGGTACCAAGGAAGACTGATTTTGTCCTTGGTAAATCCAAACAAGTGAGAACATGGGACTGGGACTGGGACTGGCTCTGGGTGCCTGGCTTCCTGGATCCCAAGTTCAGAGAGTTCCATCACCAAGGAAGTGCGGTGAGGTCACTTCCTTCAGGAACTGAATGGGATCACTGCCTTGGCAACCACGTTATCCTAACAGTTGCTTCCAAGGGTCCCTTGAGATGCAAGCTGCTCCTACTGCCTGTGACAGTTTCACAAGTTAGAATGTTATATCCACCATAGGCACTCGGAAACAACTCTCCACACAGGCCTGGTTTGGTCCATCTTCTCTACATTAAGAAGAGAGAGGCTGATTCAGACACAACCCTTCATCCTGACCAGGTTGTTTGCCATGGAAGATGACTTTTGCTCTCTCAGGTACTTTATAGGTGCCTACATCTTCTCAAAAGATCATATCTGCATAGACCTTTGAGGTTCTCAGCAAGTGAAAGATCCCCTATATTCTTGTATTGTAAGACCAACTCTGTGTCTGCTCTTCTGTAAAGTTAGATTGAGGGTAGAGGGTATGGTTAGGATTCATAACATGTTCGATTTGTGTTACGAATCATTCTGCTGGATGAATAATGGTATTGGGAGCCTGAGATATTTTTAAGAATATAGAGGTGAAATATTGTAATGGTCGGGTGAGTATAGGAGGAAGAGTCCACCAAGAGACTGTCTCATGCAACAAAAAAGGTTTTATTGTGGGTCCAGCATGCTAGGGCTCAGAATTCACTTGAATAGAGCCCTGAGAACAGCTTAAGCAGAGCTTATATACTTTTCTTGGAGAAGGCAGGGATAAAAGTTTATTGATGGGTCAGGGCAAGTGGGCGGTTTGCTTTCAACCGGGTGACTGAGTACATTCTGCAGTTTGGCAGTTGGGGACAGCACATTCTGGGAACAAGATTAGCAAACAGTTCTCAAGATTTCAACAGTGTTTTGTTAAGCATACAGAAAAACAAGAATTGACAAGTACCTATTTTATTAACCTTTCATTCCCCACTTCTTCTTCTAGTTACTTTTAATCATAAAAGTGATCATTGATGGGTGTTACATTTTATGTCTGCTCGTGTGGTATATTGTTGTCTGATTACCATAGTTTAACTTGTCCAATTTGTGCTTGGAGAAAGGAAACTACATGATTGAGCCAAAAGGGTCCTACAGTTCACAATAATATAAGGATTATTAATGGACCAGCCAGGGCTGATAAAAGCATGGTTAACAAGACGGACTGTGTGAACCAAGACTCAAACCACTTTTTTTGGGCCTCTCTCTCTCGTTGACCCTCCTCAAGGTGTTTTCTTAATTTACTCCTAGATTCTTTTACAACTCTAGTGTGGCCGGCATAAAAACAACATTCTTCCCTCAATGCACCACAAAGTCCCCCTTCTCTCATGAAGAGGAGGTTTTAACCTTCGCCTGTTTTGTAAAACAGCTTCACAGAGAGAGGTTAAACATTCCTGTAAAGCTGTGATGGAGGTTTTATTATCTTGAAGTTTTGGTCTATTGCTGCTTCTAATTGGGTCATTTGTTGTGTCCTTTGGGCTAGGGCAGTGGTTCCTTTGCCCATTTCTGCAGCAACTCCTATTCCTAATAGGATGGCTAAAGTGAGAAATACAGGTTCCCAGCAGAACTGGGTTGTTTGCCCTCCTGTTTGATCTTTAAATGGACCTGCGTCAAGATAGAGCACTCTGGGAAACATCTGCAACATTACATAATTAATCACATCTGTTGACCATTTCATGAAAACATAAACAATGTTTAAGTATATAGATTCTTTCTGTTGTAGGGACGGACAAGGCAAGGCACCTAAGATAGCACCGAAGACAGGAAAACAGTCCTATTTTGTTGCAAACGGATTTAGAGGGCATTGCTTCTGTTGCAATTAATTAACCCCCTGAATCCCAAGTTTAGGTAGTTTCAGAATTTGTACCCAACATGAAAGGGAAGGGGCTCAGAAGTTCACAGTCTGCAGAAGTTCACAAAAAGCTGTTTTTCTATCTTTTTGTTTTTCCTCTGTTCTTGGCAAGTTAACTTTTCAAGGACACCTGAAAGGGAGAGAGATTTTTTTTCCCTGCCAGGTGTTACCATGGAGCCTAGTTGGTAACTTCTTTATCTTAGAAATGTAGCCATCTCTGTGACGCCCCAACTCAAGGTCAGAGGCCTTGTTCACATATTTTTTGAAAAACTAGTAAGGGTGTGTCTAGCTCAGAAGTGCTGATTTTTTTTAGCCAGTTGCCAAGTAGACCAGGGCAACACGAAAAGAGGAAGTTTATCTACAGTGAACTCTTTTTTAGGGACTCTTTTGCTGAAAGTTCTAAAGTCAGCCATGGTGAAGACTTCTGGAGAAGGTCAGTTAAGATTTTTCTGTGAGCCTGGTACAGAGGGGGAAGACGTGGAAAGCAAGGCTGAGAGCAGCTCCATGGATCTGAGAATGAGGAAGGAGAGATGTAAAAGAATATTGGGAAAGGGGTTTGAGATTTTCCTAGTAACAAAAACTTGAGCAGTAAAACAGGTAGAGCAGAGGGGATGACGGGAGTGAGTATCCCAAATAGCCTGTGAGGGATTTTAAATTCATAGTCACCTGTTTTCAGTGATGACAAAGCAACTTTAAAGGCCATTTTCATTACATCTTGGATAGGGGTCTGAGTGATCTCCTCAGCTGGTTTGAGCTTTGGGTTAGCTGGTTAGAGGACCTGATGGGACCCAGTGCGGGCTCTGACAGAAGAAGAGAGGAGTGAGTGTGTGGAGGGGTACCTGAGTACCGGATACCTCAGCAAGGAGGCAATTGTCTGAGAAGCGGCAGAGGTTTTGATTTTTGATCTAGTAATTGGAGGGTAGAAATCAGGTTGCTCAGGTGCAAGTGCCAGCAAAGAGTCTGGAGCAGAAGGCTGAGGGTGAGCATCTATTGGAGAAGTATAGTTCAGGATGTGAGCCAAGGAGGAAAATGTTCTCCACATAGGGGAATCTCCTTTCACCCTTTTGAGCACTTGCAGAAGTTAAAAAGGTCACGCAGAATTTGAGGATCTAGAGACCCCTCTGGGGGTCATCGGTTTTGATTGTCTAATTGGTAATATGGCCAATTCTCTGTATTGAATTTGATGATGAGTTTGGGTTCCACCAGGCAGTCACTGTATGCTAACATCCCCATGACTTACAGAATAAGTCGGCTTTTCCCCCACAAAGCTGTGGCTGTTTGTGGCTTTGATAGTCTTCTGGGCAAACATAGTAATCTAGGCTTCCAACCTGCATCTGGCTCATGTGTCCCTACATCCATAATGTTTGTTTCCATTATCTATGATACGGAAGGGATTTAATGGAATTTTAGTGGGATCTGCTTTATCAGGGATATCCTAATAGGAAAAACCTATAGGCAGCTGACAAATGTCTGGGTGTTGAGATGGCCAACAGGTCCCTATGTGGGCTGTAAGCGAGATAGACCGTTCTTCTTTTCTATGAGGATTTGTGATCAGCCATCGCTGATGAATGGGCTGATGAGGATTAGGACTAGTGGTGGCCAAGGGGAGAGTCTATAGCCTTATCCACATGCCAAATACGCAATTTGAAAGGGTTACCAGTCATTTCCAGTTTCCAGAAAGAATATGGACAGAGCACAGGCTTGAGATGGGAAGCATGGATACAGGAAGGGATTCCGTCTACATATACTGCTGTAGGTGTTATAAATAGCACGTGATATGTTCCTTTCCAGTGGGGTTCCAGGGATGACACCTGATGTCTTCTAATATAGATGAAGTCTCTTACTTGATATTGATGTGGAGTCCCCTCGTCCCCAGGTTGGTAGGCCGTGGCCACTGTTTTAACAGGTATTGCTGAGTTCTTTCAAGAGCTTTAAGTCTGTCGAGCAAGGGGGTGTGGAAGGGATCCTTAGTTTTTTGAGTTGGGGTTAGGTCCCTTACTGGAGGAGGGGCAACATAGAGAATTTCACAGGGGGAGAGGTTACACAAAGAAACAGAGGGAGTAATTCTTACATGAAACAGTGCATAAGGCAGGAGTATAGTCCAATCTTTTATGCTGGTCTCTAAGCTTAATTTTATTAAGGTCTCTTTAATGGTTCTATTTATTTTTTCTACCTGTCCTGAGCTCTGGGATCTATAAGCATAATGTAACTACCAATTAATCACCAGGGTACTGGTTAACCCATGACTTACCTGGGCCATGAACACCAGTCCATTATCAGACCATATTACCTTAGGCAGGCCGTTTCTTGGAAAAATATCTTTCAGGATCATCTTGACCACCATTTGCGCCATGTTTTTTTTTTTTTTTCTTTTTTTCTTTTTTTTTTTTATTGAGAAGGTTTCAATACATCCTGAAAATGTATCTACAAACTAGGAGATATTTAAGTCCATACCTTGCTGGCTTAATTTCAGCATAGTCCACTTCTGGGAATTTTCCTGGTCTGGTTCCTCGAAGGTGCTTTTCTGCAGGAAGGTAAAAAGGGTAAGCATTAACCAATTGATGGACCCGAGAGGCTTTTGATACCCATTCAGTTACTTCCTTCTGCTGTGAGTCGGTCAGTAGAAAACTCTGTTTTTGATCCTTCAGTAAAGAATGCAGTTTCTTTGAACTAAGGTGAGTGAGTTGATGCACATTTTCTACTGACTTTGTTAGAGCCATGACTATAGGAGTTTTTACTGAAGGATTTAGAAATTCCACTTGGGGGCCTTCAGGGTTAAAAGTTATTATGGCTCAGAGCTTGGTGAGCAGATCTCTAACCATTAATGGGGCCAGGCATTCTGGGATTACTAGGAAGGAGTGATGGATTTTTCCTTTCCCCAGGTCCATGGTCCTCTTTGTTTTCCATGCCCGATTTTACTGCCATTAGCCCCTTGAACTAGAGACCTTTTATTTGATTGAGGACCCAATGGGGCCTTAAGGGCTGAGTATATTGCCCGTGTGTCTACTTCAAAGTTTACTGGGGTCCCCTCAACCTCAAAAGTTATTTACTTTCACTGTGAGTTGGTTAGTGGAGTTGGTTAGACTTCATTCACAAAGAGTGCTCTTTTGGCAATTTTGGTTTTGGATGCACACAAGGGATCTTTCTTTAGATTCATCAAGTGCTGAGAATCTAAGCCACAGCCTCACACAAGGCCAAAATGCTGATTCAGACACATCCCTTTCCAATGCAATTAAGCAAAGAGTAACAGGTGATGTCCACTCATTTCCATTTGAAAACTCTTTTCTTCAGGCTTTACACAGGGGTGGCCTGAGGCAAAGACCTTCCTGACATTCAGGCAATATAACAATAGGCAAACAAAAGGCCCATAGCAGGGTTTCTCCACTGAGACTTTCCTGGTAACACTGATATCTGAATTTTCTGAGATGCTCACCATTCCCTTCAGCTGTCCAGTACATGGCCATATCACAGATCTTGGAGGTTGTACATATCTGATACACAAAACCATGAGCCTATTCCTGAAAGTGACCAGAATTCAGGAAGAAAACAGGAACTTAGGAAGATAGTAGGTGTTGCCCATCCATAAGTCAAGCCACAGTCCATTCATCAATTGGACAAGATTAATCCTGGGAAGCTTTCTCCTAGACAGGAAACATCCATTGATGCATTCTCTTTTCTAATTTCTACAACCACGGACACAGTGGGATACACAGAAATAGAAACACTCGCCTTGTCAAATGACTTACCAGAAACAGTTCACACCAAACCAAACAAACCGCCTTTCCTACCTATTCTCAGAACATGAGACAAAACCGCAAACACACACCCACATCCACAAGGGCACCTCCCTCCCCCAAGGAGGTCTGTGACTATCCAGAGTGTTCTCTTACTGGTGGGCAATACTATGTTCTCCCGAATTGGATTGTCTTGTCTCAGATCTGGTCTCCTTGACCAACTCTGTGAACTTCATAGCTGCATACATCTTCTCCAGAGATTATTTCTGCATGGATCTTTGAGGTTCTTAGCAGGTGGAAGATCCCCTACATTCCTGTACTGTAAGACAACACTGTTCCTGCTCTTCTGTAATGTTAGATTGAGGGAACAGTGTATGTTTACGGTTAATAACACGTTCGATTTGAGATAGGAATCATTCTGCAGGATGAATAATGGTATTGGGAACCTGCGATATTTACAAGAATATATAGGTGAAATATAAGTATGAAAACAGGATTCCTGGTAAGATTTGGAGCTCAGAAGGGCATTGGGCCCTTGATTGGGATACTTAGTTTTGCATTATGTTCTGCACACATGCCTCAGATGAATCGATATAAAATGGCATAGGACCTTGTTCCTTGGATGATTGAATGTCGAAGAGAACATCCAGTCAAAAAGGGACAGTAGGTAGGATTAGGAATATAGTCAGTAGGTTTAGAAAAAAGCGTGAGTATAGGATTCGGACCAAAATTTTTTTAGCAATAGGGTTTCATTAAGATAGTGAATGTCAATGTCAGCACATATGAAGAATGAGTCACAATGATGAGCTGGGGAAAATATGTAGGAAAGCAGATATCAATAAAGACATTACAAAATGAGACAAAGTATAAAGTGAGTAATTCGATTAGACATTTTCAACAGGCTTGAGTTTGAATATATAAACTTAGGAAGAAACAAAAATGACGTCACCAATAGGATTCACATTTGAGAACATTAGGCAAATTGCACATGGATATTTTTAGTAATTCATGTTCATGTTCCATTTTGGCTTTGGTACAATCATAAGTGCGAACTTTGCATTTTTTGTCCCGAATATAACTGTGATAAAATGTATATATATATCAGGTGTCATGAGTATGTCTTCCACCATTTCTGGGAGCAATATTTTGAAGACATATAATTAGTATTGGGGGTACAAAGAGGTGTACCCTGTGTCTATGTATATAGAGATAATGCATGAAGAGACCATACTGTGAATAAATAATATAACTGGTTACACTTTAAATAATGGATTGAATTGATATCTGAAAATATATAGGAAATCTTATATTGATATACAATCATTCATTCCAACCAATTATACATATAATGGTAATATTAGGGTTTCAGTTTATCATGACGGGTGTGTGAGTTTTGCTTCAAAAGTGACAATGGAAATTGAAAATAATGTGTTTGGAAGGAAGTCTCATAAAAAGAGCAGTCAAGAAACATGGAGGAATACATGTGTTCTGAATCAGGATGTGATTGAAAATGAAACAAATGCCTATCAATTTGATAAATTTTGGATGAAATATATATGCTATGATATACATTAAATGAAGAAATAGTAAAGTACCAGTGTTTAATAAAAATGAACGCCAAAATACACATCATGTCCCATAGGAATCTACTTGCATTGATGTGAAACTGGGTCAGTTACTGTAGAAATATTAGGATTTGTATGCACCATTTACTGAAGATAGTTTTCAGTACTAGGAAACAAATATGTATTTCGGGTGGATGAATATTTCGGAGAATAATCTTGTGAAAAGTTGATAATAAATCCACATTTATGAATATGAATGCATTTAGGGAGTGTATAATAAGACACATATATTTCAAAATTTGAAAAATCTGTAGACTGCATACACACACACACACACACACACAGACATTAAAGGTAGCAATATATATGAAAATCAAAATTCATCATGAAATATATATCATCCACAGTTTCAAAAATATTCATTTTACTGAACATGGATTTATGTATAATGTTGTTCAACTAGGAAGGGAACAGTGTATGGTTAGGGTTAATAAAAGGTTCAATTTGGGTTAGGAATCATTCTGTGGGATGAATAATGGTATTGGGAACCTGCAATATTTACAAGAATGTATAAGTGAAATATAAGAAAGAAAACAGAAATCTAGGTATGATTTGAAGCCCAGAAGGGCATTGGGCCCTTGATTGGGTTACTTAGCTTTGAATTATGTTCTGCAGAGATGCCTCAGATAAATTGATGTACAATGGCATAGGACCTTAAACCTTGGATGGTGGAATGTGGTTGAGAACATCTAGTCAAAAAGGGACAGTCAGTATTATTAGAAAGAGAGTTGGTAGGTTTAGAAAGAAGAGTGAGTATAGGATTTGGACCAAAAGTTCTTTAGCAATAGGGATTCCGGCAGAGAGTGAATGTAAATGTGAGCACATGTGAAGAGTCAGTCACAATGATGAACTGGGGAAAATATGTAGGAAAGCAGATATCAATAGAGACATTAGGAAATCAGGCAAATGATAAGGTGATTGATAGGATTAGACATTTTCAACAGGCTTCAGGATAAATATATAATTTTATGTAGAAACAAATTAGTCACCAATAGAATTTTCATTTGAGAGCATTAGGCAAACTGGACATGGATGTTTTTTGTAATCTATGTTCACATTCCGTTTAGGTTTGGTACAAACATAAGTGTGACCTTTGTTTTTTGTGTCCTGAATATTACTGTGATAAAATGTATATGTAGATCAGGTGACATGGGTATTTCTTCCCCCATTTCTTGGAGAAATATTTTGAAGACGTATGAATTAGTATTGGGGTTCAATGAGGTGTACCGTGTGTCTATGAATATAGAGATAATGCGTGAATAGACGATACTGTGAATAAATAATATAACTGATTCCACTTTAAATAATCGATTGAATTGATATCTGAAACTATACAGGAAATTTTATATTGATAAACAATCATTCATTCCAATTGGTGATACATCTAATTTTAATATTAGGTTTATGGTTTATCATGAAGAGTGTGTGAGCTTTGTTTCAAAAGTGATTATGGAAATCAAAAATAATGTGTTTGGAAAGATGTCTCATGAAAAGACCAGTCAAGAAACCTGGAGGAATACATGTGTACTGAAGCAGGAAGTGATTGAAAGTGAAATAAATGCCTATAAATTTGTGAACTTGTGGATGAAATATATATCCTATGATGTGCGTAAACTGAAGAAATAATAATGTACCAGTGTTGTAAAAAAGTGAACGTCAAAATACACATCATGTCCCATAGGAATCTACAGGCAATGATGCTAAAGTGGGTCAGTTACTGTAGAAATATTAGGATTTGTATGCAACATTCACTGAAGTTAGTTTTCAGTACAAGGAAACAAATATGTATTTCAGGTGGATGAATATTTCTGAGAATAATCTTGTGAAAAGTTGATTATGAATCCACATACATGAGCATGAATGAATTCAGGGAGTGAATATAACACACATATATTTCATATTTTGAAAAATCTGGAGAGTGTGAATATATATATATATATATATATATATATATATATATATATAAACACACACAGACATTAAAAAGTAGCAATATATATGCCAATCGAAATTCATCATTAAATTTATATCATCAACAAATGCAAAAGTATTTATTTTATTAAACATGGATTTATGTATAATGTTTTTCAACTGGGAAGCTCACCCATAGTTTGAATTTTCAGTTCCAAAAGCATTTTGGAGGAGTTATCTCTTCTCAAAATTTGTATCTTCCTAGTCAGTCACCTCAAAAGTATGTATGTGTGATACCAGGTAGAATTTTATATGTGCATATAAAATTACATGTGCTGAATAGGCTACAGAGAAATGGAGACAGGAATTCACATATTCATTAACTTTAAAACACATGGAGAACTATTTCAACAGAAAATTTACTAGATTTAAAACACCAACCCTTTATCATGCAAAAGACAAGTCCAACTATACACCATTCCTCCTCTGAACTGCTTGTATTTCTATTCTGTTTGGGTAATTTTTGTCCATCATAATGGTTTAGTAGTCAGAAACTAGTAAGCTATTGATTAGTGTCAGGGATTCAGTATTTCAAATGGAAAATTAGATAATGAATCCAATGTGTATGCAAATATGTGCTAAACAAAATTTTTCCCAATCTCATCCAGAACAATGCCTTCACATTACTTCTGCCCCAAGTAAGGCACAATTAGAGGAGAAGAGTTAGAAAATTTGTGAATACATATCAGGAATGCAAAATCCTCAGGAGTTCACAACCTTGGAGGTGGTAGGGGAGTTTCCAAAAGTAAGGGACAATGTTGATAGATCCAACCTGATCTTTTATTAAAATTGGAAGCCATCTTGCCACAAAGCCATGAAAAGATAATTTTGGCTTTACTATAAATTAGTGCAAATTCTGAACCTGCTTGGAATGCTTACCAGTGCCTTGAACTCACCCATCCCTGGATCTCTGACCAGATAGCAGCACTCTCTGAAACTTTAGTGATACCTCATAAATATTTTCTTTCCCTGGCCAGACAACTAGTCTCTGAGGCTCTAATGGTCTTCATAAATTCTGATGTTGGGGCCAGCAAAAAAAAAATGTAAAATACCATTAGTGTGATGCTTGTCAAAGTTCTCTTATCTGTAACCCCACTTTTGTGTATCTTTCTGGGCTACATAGCTGGGCTATAGGAAAGGTGGGGTTGCTGTCTTGTTCCCGCCTTTTTGGAAGGGAGAGGCAGCCTGGCCGGTTGAAATAATAAGCTTGCCTTAATTTGATTTCAATTGGAGACAGTGGTCTTTTCTTGCATCCTGGTCTAACATTTGGAGTTCCAAAGCATGATGACCCTGATCACAAGATCATCCAGATCACAAGACCAGACTGCTGGAAATTCTGAAGGTGGCCTTCCCTCCAGGGCTCCAGGCTGGAGAGCCACTCTAGGGGGTGTGCAACTTGAGACATTCCAAGGCCTTGGATTGAGCCTTGGGTCCGTGGAGAACTGCAGTGAACCAAAGCACTAAAACTATTAGCAAGCACCTGGTGGAGGAGGCCTCCATAGGTAAGTGACGCCTTTATAACATCTGATATCCAGTAAACGGCGATCTCTTCTGATGACAGAGAGGTGGTTTGGGGAGACTCACATATACTCCTCTCTGGGACAGTAACAAGAATCGTTCTGTCCTCTGTTCTGTTCTGTAGGGAATTGCTCTGGAAGGGTAGAGAGGTGCCGACGGGCACGCATGCCCTCCTACCCCAGACCTTTAGCAAGATGTTGCATTGCTCCTCTGTTTTTCTCTTTTGGCACGGGGTTTCTATTTTTGTGTGTGTTTTCTTCTGTGTTCTATATGTTATTTGTTTGTTTGGTTTTGTGCGTTTTGTTGTGTGATTTCTGTGGTAAAAACTTAAGGATATTGGACGTGAAAAAGGGTAACAAAGCAAGTAAGCCTGACACCACTTTGGACTGTGTTCTAAGGAACTATGATGAACTTTACCCTCCTTTGTTAAGCAGGATGAAAGAAGCCCCAAGCTGGCTGCCTGGAGCACACCCACTGCAGAGGGCAATTCCTGCTTGGGACCTAAGAACTGAGTATCTCCCAGGTTAACAAGTGAAACTACTTTAAAACCCCTTGTCCCTCCAGATCAAGAGAGTCACAACCTTTGGACAAAGTCCCTTGTGTTTCTCCTTTGCTAGCAAAGCAATAAAACTCCCTTTTTATTTTTCTCTAAACCCAGTCCTCATTATTAAATTGGTATCAATTGGCTTCAAGATCAGGAAGCGAACTTTAAGTTACAAATTTTGATACTCCCCCACCCCAGAACTTTTTGAGAGCTGACTACTGAAATGTTAGGAGATGGAGCGTGCGTGGGGTGGACCCGAACCTGAGGAGGTAATCCTGTAAGTAAAAGGAGGAACTGAGGGACTCCCAGCAGCTGCTGAAGTCCTGTTGATTCAGGGAATTCCCTCCTTCCTTTCCAGCACTGTAAGGATTATACCACCTCTGTCTTATTAAAAAAGAGAAAAAGAAAAAGGGGACACTAAATGCAGTAAAGTCACCATGGAGACCCTTGATTTTACATTTCAGGTTGCCCCTCTGTGAAAACATCTGGTCCCCTTGTGGGGACATCTATGGTGCCACTGGTGTAGGAGATTTTTCTCTTATCTGTTCTGTTTTAATGGCTTCCGTCTGTCAACCATAGTTTGCAGCTCCTTTCTGTCTTTCTTGTGTCTTTGTTTCTGCCCCTTTAAGACATGAGCAATAATGTTTTGATATTATAAATTGTTTCTTGGGAATTATCTTAGCTGAATGTGTGTCTAAAGGATGATGTTTTATTGTAACAATCTGTTATCTGAATAGTTTTTTGAACCATTGAACAATCTTGCAGTTAAATGTCAGTTTTAGGTAATTGTTAATTTATGATTTCAGATAATTCATTCCAGAGAACTTTAATACTTAGGATGGAAAACTAAAGAACTCTACTTCCAAGATGGCAAGTAACTTCGCAATCATTCAGTCTTTTTTTTCACCAATTTTGAATTGGGTAGCCTGCAAAATGTCACTGTGTGTACCAGTGCATTAATTTGGACAAGGATAGTAAATCAGAGTATATCTTTTGACAAAACAAGATGTAAAGATATAATATTTTGTGAATTGTATCTTAAACTTGTATCATTATTTTCAACATCCTAATCTGAAAATTATGGCTAAAATGCCTTAGGCCTGAGGTGTCTGCTCAGAATAGCAGTTTTTTCGAACTCCTTCAAGACCTCAGCCAGGACTTATGTTGAAATGCAAATGAAAGAAGCCTGCAAGCTCAGTCAGAGACTGGTCTGAGGCCTAAGGGGGAAAAAATGTAAACTGTATGGTATCACCTAATTACTGGCCAGTCATTTTTTCTATGACTCTTATTTTTTCCTTAGATTCTTTCTTTATTTTTTTTTGAGCTCATGATTTTAATCCTACAGACCTAGGTTAAAGTTTTTCTGATCAATTCTCTCTTTGACCCACTGTGGAGTTTTTGAAACATTGCAATGGAAATTTCACCAGTGAAAAGCTACAAGGCCTTTACTATTATTTTGTGTGCACACTTCTTTATGTGTTGTGTGTATATATATATATATATATATATATATATATATATATATATATATATATATATATACATATGTCCTTATATCATATATATGATACACAAATTAACATATATAAGAAGCGCTCATAAAAATGCGCTCATAAAAACAAATTTTGAAAAGTGGAACCAAAGATCTTTAATTCACGTGATTTAAATGATTCAATTTAAATTGGATAAACAGATAAATATAAATGTCTTTAAATTTAAGCTCACAAGTCTTTCTAGGTGTTCAAAAATCTAATAAAATATTAATGTCTACAAAAGGTCTAATATGCCTTTGTTCTAGGACTTTTCCTTCAACAACAACAAAAAAAAATTTTACAATTTTCAATACAATTGTCTAATATTTTGATAAATAAGTAAAGTAAATTTCATATGGGATTACTCATTCATGATATCTGATTGATTTACTAAGGTGTGTATAAGTTTGTACTAAAGTCTGTATAAGATTGTAAAATTCAGTCATTTGTTAAAGAGAAAAAATTTCTGATAACATAAGTTTACTCATAACATTGTGTTTATTAAGTTTTATTTTTTCTAGAGCAAGCAACCATAAAAATTAAACAACTGATAAAATACGAACTGTTATTTTAGAGAACTGTACTGCCATTTCTTTAAAAGCTAAACTTGGTTAATGTAGAAACATCAATGTAATTTTGATGCTATCAATGTGCTCATATCTTCCATGTATACAAGTCTGTAAGGTAGAAACTTGAAAAGAGCATTATATCAAGCTGGTGTTCTAAAGTTATATGGTAAAAAATTATATTGGGGATTTATTTACCTGTTATCAATAAGACATATAAAGTTTTATGTTACTTTTTACATTGGGGAACAATTTAAATGTATTTTTAAGTTAATGAGTGCCTAATCTATGTAAAGGTTAAAAACTTTCAGCCTTTCTTTAATTCATGTTTTAAATGTGATATCATATGCTGTTAGCTAATGTTCATGTGACCTCAAACAATTTATATAAACTTTGTAAAATGATATTTAAAAAACAAAGATCAGCTTTAGAACTAAAACACTTAAGATTCGTAAAGACCCCTGCATAACCTGGGATAAGGCTGTGTGTCCCATCTTACAACATGTTAGAATGACTACGAAAGCAGTAGGTCAGATTCTATTACATTTAAAGTTATGTTCAAAAGTTTCCTTGGTTTTTTTTTTTCTGCAAAGATTCCTAGGATCTCAAACAGGGGATATAATGTATAACTCAGCCAAAAAATTAAGGGTAGCTATTACACGAACTAAGTATTTTTACTCTTGTTAAAAATTTTTATATTGTAATTTCCTTATAAGTGATCTAAAGAGTCCCTGTCAGTGTTTTATAGAAGTGTTGCTTTAAGAACACAACATGGGTTAATTTAAGATAATAAGTCATCACCTACAAGAAAGACAGAATAATACAGATTCCAACAAATAAAAAGATAAATAATTTTAAAGTTATACACATTAAACGCCAGTACTTGTAATATAAGGCTGTTAAAAATTATTTGCTGGATGTTTAAGATTAGCATTTAATTAAAGTTAAATGAAAAGGGTCAAGAAAACCAATATTTGGCTCTTGCCCTTTGAGTCAGTCTAGTACTTGTAATATAAGGCTGTTAAAAATTATTTGCTGGATGTTTAAGATTAGCATTTAATTAAGGTTAAATGAAAAGGGTCAAGAAAACCAATATTTGGCTCTTGTCGTCTGAGTCAGTCTGAAACCAGGGAACAGGGGACTTCTCTAAAGAGCTTTGCAACTCTGGGCCACATAACCTCCCGATCAGGGAGATTAATGAGACCACTGGAGAACAGAAAGCCAATCAGTGCATTTGCCATGAAGAGGAGAGTCATCAGAGAAGGGAGACATTTTGATGCTTCTGAGGGAAACCACATGGTCAAGAAAGACCTGGACCCACCTAGCGAAAATGGCACTATCAGAACTGAGAAGATGCTCTCAAGTTTTCCCAAAATTGACTCCCATAAAAGCTCAGCTGACTGTTAACAATAGATAGAAACAAAAGTCAGTTTGACTGTTTCATCTTAAACACTTAGCAAAGACAGTTAAAACGAAAATACAGCCATTCTTGGGCATTTTAATTAATAATAATAATAATAATAATAATAATAATAATAATAATATTTTAAGGTATACACTTTATGTTAGCCTCCCAAAATAAGTAATACTGGAAGCTACAAAGAAGGATTCTCAGACAGGAATGCCTGATAACTATAAAAAGAGACTATCAAGAGAAGCTGCCAGAGACAGAAGTTTTTAGGTTAAGTCCTACGGATATTCCTAACCTACACAGGTAGTCTTGGTGTCTGACAGTACGATTATCCAGCCCTGAGTAACAGAATTAAAGGTTTCTCTATTAGATACAGAAGTCAACTAGTAAAAGGATTTTGCAAGATCAAATGACATTAAATTATTAAACTGTATCTTATGGGGAGGGACAACTGTAACAAGATAAATAAAAGGTTAAGTTGACAGTCCTGATAACTGGGGAAACTTAATTCTGGTGAGGGAACATATATACAGCGACATGTTTCAACTGCTGCAACATTTATTCAGTACTCATTGAGAAACAAAAACTTTCAGGGCAGCGGAACAATAGGTAATCAAAAGGCCCAAAGCAGGGTTTCTCCACTGAGACTTTAATGGTCACACTGATATCTGAGTTTTCTGAAATGCTGGCCATTCCTTTCTGGTATCCAGTACATAGCCATGTCACAGAGATTGGAGGTGTTACATATCTTGAACACAAAAACATGAGTCTATTCTGGATAGTGGCCAGAATTCAAGAAGAAAACAGGAACTTAGGAAGATAGCAGGTGTTGCCCATTGATAAGGCAAGCTGCAGTCCATTCATAAATTGGGCAGGATGAATGCTGGGAAGCTTTCTACTAGACTGGACACAGCCAATGATGCATTCTCTTTTCTAATGTCTACAACCACGGACAGAGTGGGATACACAGACATAGAAACACTTGCCTTGTCAAATGACTTACTAAAAACCATTCACTCCAAACCAAATAAACCGCCTTTCCTACCTATTCACAGAAAATGAGACAAAACCATAAACCCACACCCACACACACAAAGGCACCTCCTTCCCCCAAGTAGGTTTGTGACTATCCGGAGTGTCCTCGGACTGGTGGGCTATTCTGTGTTCACCGGAAATGGCCTGTCCTATCTCAGATCTGGTCTCTTTGGCCAACTCTGTGAAGTTGTCAGAAGCGAGCTGTGAGCCACTACCTGCTTTCTCAGGAAAGACCGCTCTTCAGAGCTTTCCTGGCATTTGGCCAACCTCACATCAGTAGGTTCAAAGAAAGACTGACCCTGTCATTGGTAAATCCAAACAAGTGAGACAACTGGGACTGGGATTGAGACTGGCTCTGGGTGCCTGGCATCCCGGATCCCAATTTCAGAGAGTTCCATCACCAAGGAAGTGAGGTGAGGTCACTTCCTTCCTGAACTGAATGAGGTCACTGCCTTGGCAACCAGTTTGTCCTAACAGCTGCTTCCACGGGTCCCATGAGATGGGGGCTGCCCCTACTTCCTGTGATCCTTTCACAAGTTAGAATGTTAAATCAAACATAGGGACCAGAGAACAGCTCTCCACACAGGCCTGGTTTGGTCCATCTTCTCTACATTAAGAATAGAGAGGCTGTTTCAGACACAATCCTTCATCCTGACTAGGTTGCTTTCCATGGAAGAAGACTTTTGCTCTCTCAGGTCCCTCATAGCTGCCTACATCTTCTCCAGGCATCATTTCTGCATGGACCTTTGAGGTTCTTAGCAGGTGTAAGATCCCTTACATTCCTGTATTTTAAGACCAACTCTGTCCCTGCTCTTCTGTAAAGTAAGATTGAGGGAACAGTGTATGGTTAGGGTTAATAACAGATTCGATTTCGGTTAGGAATCATTCTGCAGGATGAATAAAGGTATTCAGAACCTGCAATATTTACAGCAATATATAGGTGAAATATAATTATGAAAACAGAAATCTAAGTAAGATTTGAAGCCCAGAAGGTCATTGGGCCCTTGATTGGTATACTTAGCATTGAATTACTTTCTGCACAGATGTCTCAGATAAATCTATATACAATGGCATAGTACCTTGTACCTGGGATGATTGAATGGAGAAGAGAACATCCAGTCAAAAAGTGATCGAACTTAGGATTAGGAAGATAGTCAGTAGGTTTAGGAAGAAGAGTGAATTTAGGATTTGGAACAAATGTTCTTTAGCAATAGGGTTTCGGTTAGAGAGTGAATGTAAGTGTCACCACATGTGAAGATTCAGTCACAGAGATGAACTGGGGAAAATATCTAGGAAAGAAGATATCAACTGAGACATTACAAAATCAGGTAAAGTATAAAGTGAGGGACACGATTAGACTTTTTCAAAAGGGTTGAGTTTGATTATATAATCTTTGGGACAAACAAATATGTAGTCACCAATAGAATTTTCATTTGAGAGCATTAGGCAACCTGGACAAGGATGTTTTTAATAATCCATGTTCACTTTCCGTTTAGGTTTGGTACAATCATAAGTGTGACCTTTGCTTTTTGCGTCCTGAATATTACTGTGATAAAATGTATATGAAGGTCAGGTGACATGAGTATTTCTTCCACCATTTGGGAGGAATATTTTGAAGATATAAATTAGTATTGATTTCAATGAGTTGTACCCTGTGTCTATGAATATAGAGATAATGCATGAATAGACGATACTGTGAATTAATTATATAACTGATTCCACTTTAAATAATGGAATGAATTGATATCTGAAAATATTTAAGAAATCTTATATTGATAAACATTCATTCATTCCAACCAGTTGTACATCTAATGTTAACATTAGGGTTATGGATTATCATGAAGAGTGTGTGAGTTTTGCTTCAAAAGTGATTATGGAAATTGAAAATAAAGTGTTTGAAAAGAAGTCTCATTGAAAGACCCGTCAAGAAACCTGGAGGAATACATGTGTTCTGAAACAGGAAGTGATTGAGGGTGAAACAAATGCCTATAATTTGCGAACTTGTGGATGAATTATATATCCTATGATGTGCATAAACTGAAGAAATAGTAAAGTACCAGTGTTGAATAAAAATGAATGTCAAAAGTCACATCATATCCCATAGGAATCTACTTGCATTGATGTTTAACTGGATGAGTTACTGTAGAAATATTAGGATTTTATGCACCAGTCACTAAAGTTAGTTGTCAGTACTAGGAAGCAATATGTATTTCGGGTGGATGAATATTTTTAGAATAATCTTTTGAAATGTTGATTATGAATCCACATACATGAACATGAATGAATTTATAGAGTGTATAACAAGAAGCATATATTTCATATTTTGAAAAATCTGGAGTGTGTGTGTGTGTGTGTGTGTGTGTATATATATATATATATATATATATATATATATATATATATATATATATATATATATATATACATATAACACACAGACATTAAAAAGTAGCAATATATATACCAATCGAAATTTGTTGTGAAATATATATCATCCACAGGTCCAAATATATTTATTTTACTCAGCATGGATTTATGTATAATGTTGTTCAACTAGGAAATTCACCCATAGTTTGAATTTTCAGTTCCAACAGTGTTTAGTAGGAGTGATCTCTGCTCACAATTTGTATCTGCCAAATCAGCCATCTCAAAAGAATGTACATGTGATTCCAGGTAGGAATCTATATGTGCATATAAAATTACATGTGCTGAATAGGCTACAGAGAAAGGGAGACAGGAATTTATCTATTTGTTAACTTAAAAACACATGGATATTTCAACAAAAAATTGACTAGATTTATAACAGCTACACTTTATCATGCAAAAAGCCAAGTCCAATTGTACACCATGTCTCTTCTGAACTGCTTGAATTTCCAATCTGTTTGGGTTATTTTTCTCCATCATATTAGGATTAGTAGTCAGAGTCTAGTAGCTTATGGAGTAATGTCAGGGATAAAGTATTTCCTTAGAAAAATTGGAAAATGAATCCAATGAGTAGGCAAATATGTGCTACAAAAATTCCTCCCACACTCATCCAGAACAATGCCTTGACATAACCATTTCCCCAAGTATGACACAATTGGAAGAGAATAGTTTGAAAATCTGTGATTATATATCTGGAATAAAACATGCTCTGGAGTTCACAACCTTGGAGTTGGTAGAGGAGTTTCCAAAAGTAAGGGACAGGGTAAACACGCCACAAACATGGAGTTCTGCTGGAATAAAGACTTATTAAGAAACAGCCTCTGAGTTTGGACACATGAAATATATGCTGTTGTCAGGAGCTTTAGCTTCCTTTGTAGTGAGACCATCAAAGCTGTGTCTGCATCTATGTGACCTGGAGGACGTGGTTTTTTTATTTTCCAATGAATACGAGGCAGCAGTGCTGAATTCTATCTTTGTAGGTAAACTGTAGTCATAGGAGACTAAGTGTCTCCCCCCCTGTGAACCGTGAAGCCATTTGGTCATCCTCCATTTTTCCTGGTGTTTCTTGCAGCTGCACTGGGAGTTTGGTATTTGCTTCATGAAATACAAGGAGTTCAACTGGGACACAGTGCTGGAGGGAAATCTGTCACGTGTGGTGGGACAGGGTCGGCAAGAGAATGCAGCAACCAGGCTTCTATTCCATATAGCTTGCCCCCTTGACTATAGCAACCTGATTCTGAACATTGCCCTGAAAGTTCTCCATATAACAAGATGCCTTTACTTAAAAGGGTCTGCTGGCTACGCCATGTCTGTCACAAGCCATTTGGAAGACAATGCCGGATCCACATGGCCCCACCACAGATGTTTTATCACACACCTGCCCACCACTCCTCTAGGCCCACTACTCAGCAGGCACCAACTTACTGGCATCTCTGTTCTACACCATTTTCATGAAACCCAGTCAATCAAGGCACTGTGTGGCACACTCATGATCAGCAACAGGACATCCAAAAGTTGTCCAGTGCCACCTGTTCATGGGAATTTAAAAAATTATATGGTATTTATCTAGTCATTTTTCAAGGATGAGGTTGGAGGCACTGTGGGTTTCAATTCATTCAGGAAACATTAAATGGTGAGGAAGCTCATTTCATAGAAAGCTCTGGAGGACTATCACAGGCAAGAATTCCCAAAAAGTGGCCATAATGTCACATGAAGCCAGGCCCATTGAGGTATACAATGTGAGGTCCATGTGTGTTTTGCCTCTCAACTCTGGCTGTCAAGTTTTTCAGAATAAAATTATGTGATATCCTAGCTGAAATTCCCAGTGCTCTGTGGAAAACAACGCTGGCCCTAGATAAGTTTGCAAAGGCAACTCTTGTGCGTGGCCTCCTAAAATCCCAACACAATTCATGGCAATATTTCTCTGATGTCAGTTCCAGTACTCAGTATCTAAGGAGAATCACACCAGAGTTCAAGCCAAGGTGGACCCAGTCATCCCTTCCAACTGCCACACAAATAACCACAATTAAAACCAAAACACTGCCACATGGCCCTCATCTTCTTCCATATAGGCACTTAACAAAAACTCTGGTTGGTGGTTTCCATGAGGGATGAAGCTCAAGACAGTGTCAAAAATATGCTCCCTTGCCACTCATTTGCCTAAAGTCAGAGTGGCCTGGACCCACTTCCGGTGAACCAGGAGTGATCAAATAGGCCTGCCATTAATGCTGCTCTGCTTCTCCAATTTGAGGCCTACTGACTGTCAGGCATAGATTCTTTATGCGATTTGGAGTCTTGAGAAAACCCAAGCACCTCTGCAGGGCTTTTAAGAACTCATTTGACCCAAAGGATCCCTATTCTCACTTGATGGAGGTCAGGAACCTAACAGAGGAAGGCAAGTGACTTCATCCACAATGACTGATCTTTTGCCATTTTGGTTTTGGATGCACAAATGGGATCTTTCTTATGATCCATTAGGTGCTGAGAATCTAAGCCACAGCCTCACACAGGGCGAAGAGGCTGATTCAGACACATTCTTTTCCAAAGCATTTAAGCAAAGAAACACAGGTGATGCCCATTCATTTCCATTTGAAAACTGTTTTCTTCAGGGTTCCCCAAAGTTTGGCCTGAGGCAAAGACCTTCCTGACATTCAGGGCAACAGAACATTAGGTAAGCAAAAGACATAAAGCAGAGTGGCCAGAATTCAGAAAAAAAAAACAGGAACTTAGGAAGGTAGCAGGTTTTGCACATCAATAAGGCTAGCCACACTCTATTCATAAATTGGGCAGGATGAACGCTGGAAAGCTGTTTACTAGACAGGAAACATTCATTGATGCATTCTCTTTTTTAATGTCTATATCCACAGACACAGTGTGATACACAGATATAGAAACACTCTCCTTGTCAAATGACATTCTAGAAGCAGTTCAGTCCAAACCAAACAAACTGCCTTTCCTACCTATTCTCAGACCATGAGACATAACCAGAAACACACACCCACACCCACAAAGGCACCTACTTCCACCAAGTAGGTCTGTGACTATCTGGAGTGTCCTCTGACAAACTGACTTTCCCTGAAATGGCCTGTCCTGTCTCAGATTTGCTCCTTTGGCCAACACTCTGAGGTTTTCAGTAGCCAGGAGTGAGCCACTACCTGCTTTTTCAGGATAGGCCCCTCTTCAGAGCTTTCATGGCATTTGCCCATCCCCAGATTAGTAGGTAACAAGAATGACTGACCCTGTCCTTGGTAATTCCAATCAAGTGAGCACACTGAAACTGGGACTGGGACTGGCTCTGGATGCCTGGCTTCCTGGATCCCAAGTTCAGAGAGTTCCATCAACTAGAAAATGAGGTGAGGTCACTTATTTCAGGAACTGAATGAGGTCACTGCTTTGGTAACCCTATGTCCTTACAGTTGCTTCCAAGAGTCCAATGAGATGGAGGCTGCCCCTACTGCCTATGAAACTTTCACAAGTTAGAATGGTATATCAACCATAGGCACCCTAGAAAAGCTCTCAACAGAGGCCTGGATTGGTCCACCTTCTTTACATTGAGAAGAGAGTGGCTCATTCAGACCATAAAGATCAAGTTGTTTGCCATGGATGATGACTTTTGCCCTCTCAGGTTTTTCATAGCTGAATACATCTTCTCCAGGGATCATTTCTGCATGGACCTTTGAGGTTCTCAGAAGGTGGAAGATCCCCTACATTCCTGTATTGTAAGACCTCCTCATCGCTGCTCTTTTGTAAAGTTAGATTGAGGATACAGTGTATGGTTAGGATTAATAACATGTTCGATTTGGGTTAGGAATCATTCTGCTGGATGAATAATGTTATAGGGAACCTGTGATATTTATAAGAATATAGAGGTGAAATATAAGTATGAAAACAGAAATCTAGTTAAGATTTGAAGCCCAGAAGGGCATTGGGCCCTTGATATGGATACTTAGCATTGAATTACGTCCTGCACAGATTTCTGAGATAAATCGACATACAATGGCATGGGACCATTTACCTTGGATGATTGAATGTAGCAGAGAACATCCAGTCAAAGAGAGAGAGGCGGTAGGATTAAGAAGGTAGTCGGTATATTTTGGAAGAAGAGTGAGTATAGGATTTGGACCAAAATTTCTTTAGAAATAGGGTTTCTGGTAGAGAATGACTGTAAATGTCAGCACATGTGAAGAGTCAGTCACAATGATGAATTGGTGAAAATATGTAGGAAAGCAGACATCAATAGAGACATTAGGAAATGAGCAAAGTATAAAGTGAATGATTGGGTTAGACAATTTCAACAAGCTTGAGAGAATATATAATCTTAGGAAGAAACAAATATGTAGTCACCAATAGGATTGACATTTGAAAGCATTAGGCAAACTGAACGTGGATGTTTTTAGTAATCCCTGCTCACTTTCCATTTACGTTTTGGTAGAAGCATAAGTGTGACCTTTGGTTTTTGTGTCCAGAATATTACTGTGATAAAATATATTTGTAGGTAAGGTGACATGAGTATTTCTTCCACCATTACTCAGAGCAATATTTTGAAGATGTATAAATTACTATTGGGGATACAAATAGGTTTACACTGTGTCTATGAATATACAGATAATGCATGAATAGATCATAATGTGAATAAATAATATAACTGGTTCCAATTTTAAATAATGGATTGAATTGATATCTGAAAATATACAGGAAATGTTATATTGATATACATACATTCATTCCAACGAGTTCTACATCTAATGGTAATATTAGGGTTATGGTTTATCAGGAAGAGTGTGTGAGTTATGCTATTGTGGGTGAAGGGACACGCGAGCCAGATGCAGGTTGGCTAGCCTAGATTACTATGTTTACCCGGCAGTTATCAAAGCCACAAAAGCCACGGCTGTGTGAGGGAAAAGCCGACTTCTTCTGTAAGTCATGGGGTTGTGAGCATGTAGGGGTGGCCTAGTGGTACCAAATTCCTCATCAAATTCAGTACACAGCATTGGCCATATTACCAATTAGACAACCAGAACCAATGGGCCCCAAAGGGGCCTCTAGATCCTCAAATTATGTGTGACCTTTATAACTTTGGCAAGTGCTCAATAGCGTGGAAAGAAATTCCCCTATGTGGAGGCCTTTTCCCTCCTTCACTCAAATCCTAAACTATGCTTCTCCAATAGATCCTCACCCTCTGCCTTCTGCTCCAGACGCTCTGCTGTCAATCCCACCTCAGCAACCTGATTTCTCCCCTTCAATTACTAGGTCAAATACCCAAACCTTCGCCAGTTCTAAGACCATTGCCTGCTTGCTGAGGTAGCAGGTACTGAGGTACCCCTCTAACCACTCACTCCTGTCTTCTCCTGTCAGGGTCCTCACCGGGTCCCACCAGGTCCTCTTACCAGCTAACCCAAATCTCAAACAGGCTGAGGCGAGCTCTTAGACCCCTATCCAAAATGTCACGAAAATGGCCTTTAAAGTTGCTTTGTCAACACTGAAAACAGGTTACTAATAATTTAAAGTACCTCAAAGGCTTTTTGAGATACTCACTCTCATCTTCCCCTCTAGTCTATCTGTTCTACTGCTCAACTTTTTGTTGCTAGGAAATCCCAAACTCCTTTCCCATTATTCTTTTACATCTCTCCTTCCTCATTCTCAGATCCACAGAGCTGCTCTCACCCCCCACATTCCACGTCTTCCCCCTCTGTACCAGGACCACAGAAAATTGTTAACTGACCTTCTCCAGAAGTCTTCACCATGCCTGACTTTAGGACTTTCAGCAAAAGAGTCCCTATGAACGAGTTCAATGCAGATAAACTTCCTCTTTTCTTGTTGCCCTGTTCTACTTGCCACTGGTTGGTATAATCAGCAATAGTAAGCTAGACACCCCCTTACTAGTTTTTCACCAAATATGTGAACAAGGCCTCTGGCCTTGAGCTGGGGCTTCACAGAGATGGCTACATTTCTAAGATAAAGAAGTTACCAACTGGGCTCCCTGGTAATAGCTGGCAGGGAGAAAAAAGAAAGAGAAAACAAAAGCTCTCCCCCTCCCAAGTGTCCTTAAAAAGTTAACTTGCCCAGAACAGAGGAAATAAAACAGAAACAAAAATTGCTTTTTGTTAACTTCTGCAGACTGTGTAATTCTGAGCCACTTCCCTTACATGTTGGGTACAAAATTCTGAAACTACCTAAACTTGGGGTTCAGCGGATTAATTGATTACAACAGAAGCAATGCCCTCTAAATCCGTTTGCAACAAAATAGGACTGTTTCCCTAGCTTCGGTGCTATCTTAGGAGCCTTGCCTTGTCTGTCCCTACAACAGTATAATTCTACATACTTAAACATTGTTTATGTGTTCATAAAATGGTCAACAGATGTGATCAATTATGTAATGGTGCAGATGTTTCCCAGAGTCCTCTATCATGACACAGGTTCATTTAAAAACCAAATAGGGGGGCAAAAAACTCGGTTCCGCTGGGAAGTTGTATCCCTCACTTTAGCCATCCTATTCAGAATAGAAGTTGCTGCAGGGGTGAGCACAGGAACCACTGCCCTAGTCCATGGGACACAACAAATGACCCAATGAGAAGCAGCAAGAGATCAAAACTTAAAGATATTAAAAACCTCCATCACAGCTTTACAGGAATCTTTAACCTATCTCTCTGAACTAGTTTTACAGAACAGGTGACGGTTGGACCTCCTCTTCATGAGAGAAGGGGCCTTTGTGCTGCATTGAGGGAAGAATGTTGTTTTTATGCCAACAATACTGGAGATGTAAAAGAATCTATGAGTAAATTAAGAAAACGCCTTGAAGAGTGTCAACGAGAGAGAGAGGCCCAAAAAGGGTGGTTTGAGTCTTGGTTCACACAGTCCTCATGGTTAACTACACTTTTATAATTCTTGGCCGGTCCATTAATAATGCTCATATTATTGCTAACTGTAGGGCCTTGTATGCTCAACCCTGTAGTTTGCTTTCTACAAGCTCAAATTTGACAAGTTAAACTTATGTTAATCAGACAGCAATATACCCGACTAGCAGACATAAAATGTGACACCCCCCAATGATCACTTTTATGATTAAAAGTAACCAGAACAAGAAGTGGGGAATGAAAGGTTAATAAAATAGGTACTTGTCAATTTCTG
This sequence comes from Callospermophilus lateralis, assembly GCF_048772815.1. Classification (NCBI taxonomy): domain Eukaryota; kingdom Metazoa; phylum Chordata; class Mammalia; order Rodentia; family Sciuridae; genus Callospermophilus; species Callospermophilus lateralis. The sequence goes on from NC_135317.1 coordinate 5,266,560, forward strand.
TTTTTCTGTATGCTTAACAAAACACTATTGAAATCTTGAGAACTGTTTGCTTATCTTGTTCCCCAAATGAACTGTCCCCAATTGCCAAACTGCAGAATGTACTCCCTCACACATTTGCACACAAACAGCCAACTTGCCGTGACCCATCAATAAATTTCACTCCCTGCCCTCTCCAAGGAAAGTATATAAGCTCTGCTTAAGCTGTTCTCAGGGCTCTCTGCTAAATTCAAGTGAGCACTGAGACGCAGCATGCTGGACACCCAATAAACACTTTGCTGTTGCATGAGACAGTCTCTTGGTGGTCTCTTACTCCAACGCTCGACCAACCTTTACATTGGTACAATCATAAGTGTGACCTTTGCTTTTTGTTTCCAGAATATTACTGTGATAAAATGTATATGTAGGTCACGTGACATTAGTATTTCTTCCACCATTTGGGAGGAATATTTTGAAGACATGTAAATTAGTATTGGGGGAATAAAGAGGTGTACCCTATGTCTATGAATATAGAGATGATGCATGAATAGACAATATTGTGTATAAATAATATAACTGGTTCCTCTTTAAATAATGGATTGAATTGATATCTGAAAATATATAAGAAATCATATATTGATATACAATCCTTCATTTTAACCAGTTATACATCTAATGGTAATATTAGGGTTATGGTTCATCATGTTGGGTGTGTGAGATTTGCTTCAAAATAATTATGGATATCAAAAATAATATGTTTGAAAAGAAGTCTCATGAAAAGACCAGTCAAAAATCATGGAGGAATATATGTGTTCTGAAGTAGAAAGTGATTGAAAGTGAAACAAATGCCTATAAATTTGTGAACTTGTGGATGAAATATATATCCAATGATGTGCATAAACTAAAGAAATTGTAATGTACAAGTTTTGAAAGAAATTAATTTCAAAATACACATCATGTCCCATAGGAGTCTACTTGTATTGATGTTAAACTGGGTCAGTTACTGTAGAAATATTAGGATTTGTATACACCATTCACTGAATTTCGTTTTCAGTAGTAGGAAACAAATATGGATTTCAGGTGGATGAATATTTCTGAGAAAAATCTTGAAAAGATGATTATAAATCCACATACATGAATATGAATGAATTTAGGAAATGTAAAATAAGACACATATATTTCATATTTTGAAAAATCTGGAGAGTATATATATATATATATATATATATATATATATATATATATATATACACACACAAACACACACAGATTTTAAAAAGTAGCACTATATGCCAATTGAAATTCACCATGAAATATATATCATCCACAGATCAAAAATATTCATTTTACTGAACATGAATTTATATATAATGTTGTTCAGCTAGGAAGCTCACCCATAGGTTGAATTTTCAGTTCCATCAGCATTTAGGAGGACTGATCTCTTCTCACAATTTGTATCTGCCAAGTCAGCCACCACACAATAGTGTTCGTGTGGTATCAGGTAGGATTGTAGATGTGCTTATAAAAATACATGTGCTGAATAGGCTACAGTGAAAGGGAGACAGGAATTCACATATTTGTTAGCTTTAAACACACATGGAGAATTATTTCAACAAAAAATTGACTAGATTTATTATTCCTACCCTATATAGTGCAACAGGAAGTCCAACTATACACCATGCCTCTTTTGAACTGTTTGTATTTCAGTTTTGTTTGGGTTATTTTTCTCCATCATATTAGCATTAGTACACAGAGTCTAGTAGGGTATGGGGTTGTGTCAGGGATTCAGTATTTCAAATGGAAAATTGGAAAATGAATCCAATGTGTATGCAAATATGTGCTACACAAAAATCCTCCCACTCTCATCCAGAACAATTCCTTGACATTACCTTCGGCCCAAGTAAGACACAATTTGAGGAGAAGAGTTATAAAATCTGTGAATACATATCTGGAATGGAAATTGCTCAGGAGTTCACAACTTTGGAGGTGGTAGCCGAGTTTCCAAAAGTAAGGAAAAGTGTAAAACTCCACAATCATGGAGCTCTGCTGGTCTAAATACTTCTTGAGAAACTACCTCTGATTTTCGGCACTTGAAATATATGTTGTTGTCCGGAGCTTTAGCTTCCTTTGTAGTGAGACCATCAAAACTGGGTCTGCATCTATGTGACCTGGAGGACATGGTCTCTAATATTCCAATGAACATTAAGCAGCAGTGCTGAATTCTCTCTTTGTAGATAATTGTGGACACTGTGGGCTAAGTGTCTCCCCATGTGGACTGTGAAGCTACTTGGTCATCCTCCACTTTTTGTGGTGTTTCTTGCCGCTGCACTTGGAATTTGCTATTTGCTTCACGAAATACAAAAAGTTCAACTGGGACAAATTGCTGAAGGGAGTTCAGTCACGTGTCATGGGTCAGGGTCTGCAGGAGAATACAACAACCCAGCTCCTATCCCACATAGCTTGCCCCCTTGACCAAAGGAACCTGATTCTGAACATTGCCCTGAAACTTCTCCATATAACAAGATGCCATTACATACATGGTTCTGCTGAATGCTCCATGTCTGTCACAACCCAACATTGAAAGCCAATGGCAGATCCACATGGCCCCACCACAGATGTTTTAACACAAACCTGCACAACACTGCTCTGTGACCACTAATCAGCACGTTGCAACTTACTGACATCTGTGTTCTACATCATTATCATGAAACCCAGTCAATCAAGGCACTGTCTGGTTCACTCAAATCAGCATTAGGACATCCAAGGTTGTTAAGTGCCACCTGGTCATGGGAATTTCAAAAATGTCATGGTATTTATGTAGCCATTTTTCAAAGATGAATTTGGAGGCACTGTGGGTTTCAATTCATTCAGGAACCATTAAATGTTGAGGAAGATCATTTCAATGAAAGCTCTAGAGAACTCTCACAGGCAAGGCTTCCCAAAGAGTGGCTAAAAGGTTACATGAAGCCAGGCCCATAGAGGTCTACAATGTGAGGTCCATGTTTGATTTGACTCTTAACTATGGCTGCCAAGTCTTTCAGAATTAAATCATATGATATCATGGGTGAGATTCCCTGTGCTCTGTGGAAAGACACCCTTGGTCTAGATCTCAGTTTCCATGGGTGACTCTCATGCGTGGCCTCCAAAAATCCCAACACAATTCACGGCAATACTTCTCTGAGGTCAGTTCCTCAACACAGTCTCTAAGGGGAATCACAACAGAGTTTAAATCTCGGTGGACCCAGTCATCTCTCAACCGCCAAACAAATGACCAGAATTAAATCCAAAACACTCCCACATAGCCCTCATATTCTTCCATATATACATTCATCATAACCTGTGGGTGGAGATTTCCATGAGGGGCACATCCAAAAACAGTGTCCAAAAAAAGCTCCCTTGCCCCTCATTGGCCTAATTTCAGTGTGTCCTGGACACCCTTCCTGTGAACCAGGAGTGATCAAGTAGGCCTGCTCTCTGTTTCTCCAATTTGAGGCCTACTGACTGTCAGGTATAGATTCTTCATGTTATTTGGAGTCATGAGGAAACCCAAGCACCTCTGCATGGCTTTGAAGAACTCATTTGAGTGAAAGGATTTCTATTCTCACTTGATGGAGGTCATGAAACTAAGAGACAAAGGCAAGAAGCTTCATCAACAATAACTGATTTTTTGCCATTTTGGTTTTGGATGCACACATGGGATCTTTCTTTAGATCCATCTGGTGCTGAGAATCTAAGACACAACCTCACAAAGGCCAAGATGCTGATTCAGATACATCCCTTTCCAAAGCAATTAAGCAAAGAGCCACAGGTGATGCCCATTTTTTTCCATATGAAAACTATTTTCTTCAGGCTTCACAAAGTGTGGCCTGAGGCAAAGAGCTTCCTGACATTCATGGCAACAGAAGAATAGGTAAGCAAAAGTCCCAAATCAGGGTTTCTCCACTGAGACTTTCCTGGTCACACTGATATCTGAGTTTTCTGAGATGCTTCCATTCCCTTCAGCTATTCAGTACATGGCCATTTCACAGAGCTTGGAAGTGGTTTATATCTTGGACACAAAACCATGAGCCTATTCTGGAGAGTTACCAGAATTCAGGAAGAAAACTGGAACTTGGGAAGATAATAGGTGTTGCCCATCCATAAGGCAATCTGCAGTCCATTCCTAAATTGGGCCGGATGTATGATGGGAGCTTTCTATTAGACAGGACACATCCATTGATGCATTCTCTTTTCTAATGTCTACAACCTCGGACATAGTAGGATAAACAGACATAGAAACCCTCACCTTGTCAAATGACATACAAGAAACAGTCCACTCCAAACCAAACAAACCGACTTTCCTACCTATTCTCAGAACATGAAACAAAACCACATACTCACACTCACACTCAAACGGTGCCTCCTTCCCCCAAGTAGGTCTGTGACTATATGGAGTGTCCTCTGACTGGTGGGCCATACTATGTTCCCGCAAAATGCTTTTTACGGTCTCAGATCTTCACTCCTTTTCAAACTCTGTGAATTTGCCAGGAGCCAGTCGTGAGCAACTATCTGCTTTCCCAGGAAAGGCTCCTCTTCAGAGCTCTCCTGGCATTTGGCCATCCTCACATCAGTAAGTACCAAGAAAGACTGACCCTGTCCTTGGAAAATCCAAACAAGTAAGCCCAATGTGACTGGGACTGGGACTGGCTCTGGATGCCTTGCTTCCTGGATCCCAAGTTCAGAGAGTTCCATCACCAAGGAAGTTAGGTAGGTCAATTCCTTCAGGAACTGAATGAGGTCACTGCCTTGACAACCATTTTGTCCTAACAGTTGTTTCAAAGGGTCCCATGAAATGGAGGCTGCCGCTAATTCCTGTGACACTTTCAAAAGTAAGAATGGTATTTCAACCATAGGCACCTGGGAACAGTTCTCCAAACAGCCCTGGTTTGGTCCATGTTCTCTATATTAAGAAGAAAGAGACTGATTCAGACACATCCCTTCATCCTGACCAGGGTTTTTCCCATGGAAGATGACTTTTGCTCTCTTAGGTCCTCCATAGCTGCCTACATCTTATCCAGGGATCATTTCTGCATGGACCTTTGAGGTTCTCAGCAGCTGGAAGATCCCGTACATTCCCGTATTGTAAGACCAACTCTGTACCTGGTCTTCTGTAACGTGAGATTGAGCAAACAGTGTATGGTTAGGGTTAATAACAGGTTCGATTTGGGTTAGGAATCATTCTGCGAGATGAAGAATGGTATTGGAAACCTGTGATATTTACAACAGAAATCTAGGTAAGATTTGAAACCCAGTAAGGCATTAGGCCCTTGAGTGGGATACTTAGTTTTGAATTATATTCTGCATAGATGTCTCAGATGAATCGATATACAATGGCATAGGACCTTGTACCTTCGATGATTGAATGTCGAAGAGAGCATCCAGTCAAAAAGGGTAGTCAGTAGGATTAGGATGATAGCTGGTAGGTTTAGAAAGAAGAGTGAGTATATGAGTGGGACCAAACATTCTTTAGCAATAGGCTTTTGGGTAGAGAGTGAATGTAAATATCAGCACATGAGAAGGGTCAGTCACAATAATGAACTGGGATAACATCCTCACTCCATGGGTGCATCCTCCCCCAAGTGGAGAGGCCCATGGGGGACGAACCCTTATGGCAAGGGCAGAAGATGGTTGATCGGAGCTGTTACTCATACTTTTATATAAGAAAGAGATATCTGTGGGGATGTAAACTTAAGAAATAAGCCTGTGAGAAGGGTAGAACATCCTTTTTAATATTGGCAGCGCGGTCTTCCATCTCCAGACGATGATGGACCTGTATGGGCTTAGAGGACAAAATATTAATCTGTTCTTTCATAAATTGTACCAGCCTGTTTATAATGCAGCGTCCTGTGGACATCATCATAAGTAAGCCCAACAAAGGGCCTAATAGGGGAAGAAGGTAGGGTAGAAATCCATTAAGCCCAGTCCAGAGGGGATTTTCAAATAGTTCGCATCGTCTCTTTCTAGATCTTATTGAAGGTGCTTAATTTTAGTGCATACCATGCCTGATTTATTGGCATAAAAGCAGCATCGTTCCCCTAAGCCCAAGCAAATACCTCCCTCGTTATCTGTCAGCAAATCTAAGCCTCGTCTTTTTGAAGGAACACTTCTGCCTGGGAGTCTATTTGGTCCTGCAAAACTTTAATGGTTCCTGATAGAGTTTGTACAACATTTATAAGTTGTTGAGACAGGCGATGGTAAGAGTGTATAGCCGTGCCTAAGCCAGTGTACCTGTGCCCACAGCAGCTGTTATTCCAAGGCTGGCAATGAGTGGTAAGGCCTGTATTGCCCGCCTTTGTCTTATGACTAAGGTGTCTAGGCTAGGAATGGTTAGAGGTTCGTCTTCTGGGACTATAGTTATATCAGGGAGTAATAAGGCAAGAACAGAGCCACCGGTCCATTTCGCTCGAAACCTGGGGAAGGCCAAGTTTACTCCACACATAAAAACACTGCCATTGGGAGGACAAAGAGTTGGGGTGGGTGAGGAATAATTTTGTATGTTGAGCAATTTCCAAAGGAAGTAACTCCAACAACAATGTCATAGGTATTATTCTGCATTGTGCCTAAAAGACATAGTGTAAAAGTGCCCATAGGCTGTGCTTTAAAAGGAATTCCGGGTTGGCATGTATTATCATTGTCTAAAATAGAATTAATAGGAACAGCCATAGGCATGATTGCCCCTGTTGTCATGCAGAGCCAGCAATCACCAGCAAGGGTGGGGTTGGAATTATTAAGCAAGGAGAAGGTAGTTTCCAAAAAATCTAATGTATTGGTATCTAAACCAAGGAGCTGGGATTTAGGATACATTAAGGGATGATATGTGAGCTCAGGGATTTGGGATTTCAAATGTTTGATTATCTGATGATGCTTGACAGCATCAGTGGTTCTTCCCCCATCAGAGACCCATGTAGGGGCCTTAATGGGCCAGCAGGAAGGTTTACCGACAGGGCCTTGGCAACCAGCTGACTGTAGCTTTGTGTATTTGCCTTCTCCTCCCCGGTCAAAGAGAACGGGGGTATAATGAAGAGTGGTCCCCCCTGTTGCGTGAGTTTTAGTTTGGGAGGCTTCAAAAAATTGTTCTCCCTGCTTGTTAACACAAATTGAGGGCGTCACATAACAAGAAATATGCATTGCCTGGGTATGCATACAGGTTGCAGAAGAATTTTGGAGAGCTTTACTTGTACTAGGGGGAATTAACTTTGGCTTGTTAACACATACCCATTTAGGCTAATGAACTCCTCTGAGTTTATGGTCAACCTCGGCATGGAGGTAAGCCTCCTTAGTCATGCAGTCAGCAGTCTGGGTCCAACTAGTGGGAGCCTGAGTCCAAGAATCTCCCTTTAATTCGCAGGTGGGCCAAAAACTTACTTCATGATGTTGGAACGTGGATGGCCAAGGCCTCCATGTACAAACCTGTTCAGCAGAAGTGCCTAAAGCAGAATCCTCACACAGATTGTTGGCTGCATCTGAAAAAGAGGAAAATTTGTCCTCAGGGGGAGGGCCTCCATCCCTGTGTTGAGGTAAGTCATTAACCTGTTTAACCAGGCATTCTGGTAACCATCTTGGGGCTGCTTTCTCTTGGTCCAAAACACAAGCTGAGCCTTGTCCCCAGATGAGGACATGATCTGGAACTTTCCATTTATTTGTAAGGGGACTGCACCACATAACAGGTGGGCGAACAGAATTGGAAGAGGAATGCCAGTGTCTGCCTGTGGCCCAATGGCCTTCAATGTCTAGGGTAAGAAAAATAAGGGCAAATAATGCATGGTTAAGTCGATGCCTGGGAGTGGTAAATCCAAGGCGGAAGCCTTATGGTGTGTTAGCCAAGTCTTTAAGCTTAGGTGGGCACCTTCCACAATGCCTTGGCCCTGAGGGTTGTATGGAATTCCAGTAGTATGATGAAATTGCAAGGTAGCACAAAACTATTTAAACTTGGCACAGGTATATGCAGGATAATTATCTGTTTTAGTATGTATTGGTTTACCCATTACGTATAAGGCTGAAACAAGATGAGAAAGGACATCTTTGGTAGCCTCTCCAGAATGTGGTGATGCAAAAATAAAGTCGCTGAAGGTATCTATAGAAACGTGTATCTATTTGGTTTTTCCAAATTCAGGAAAATGAGTAACATCCATTTGCCAAAACTGATTGGGCAGTAATTCTCGGGGGTTAACTCTCAAGTGTTGAATGGGGAGGGAGTCAGTGCAACCAGGGCATGCTTTTAATATTTCTCATGCCTATTTCCTGGTAATTTTACAAAGTAATTGAAGGCTCTTGGAATTTAGATGGTGAAGATTGTGTAACTCCGTGGCCTTTTGAATGGAGCCCACAAAAATTGGAAAGATGGAACGAGTTGCTGCATCAGCTTGGGCATTACCTTGTGTTAGAGGCCCGGGAAGATCAGAGTGTGCCCTGATGTGTCCTAAGAAAAATGGGTTTTGTCTGGCCTGAATTAGCTGCTAAAGCTGGTGAAACAGAAAGGCCACATTGGAAGAAGCCTTAATGGCAGGTGAAATCTCCAGCAGGGGCACAGAATGAGCAATGTAGGCACTGTCTGTATTAATATTAACAGGATTAAAAAATATGTTATTAAAACTTGTGTTATGGCAAACAATTCCACAAACTGTGCTGACTGATAGATAGTATCAAAGGTGGTAGGCTGGTTATTGACAACAAAGACCACTCGGCCATTACTGGAACCGTCTGTAAAGACAGTAAGGGCTTGAGGAATGGGAGCATTTTGAGTAATTTTTGGAAAAATAAATGGATGTAACTGGAAATATGTAAAAGGGGGACATTGGGGAGGTGGTTATCAATTGTTCCCAAAAAGCCTGATAGGGCAATACCCCATTCATCCCATGTCTGTATTAAAAATTGGGTTTGGTCCTTCGTATATGGAATTAAAATATTATCCGGTTCTTTGCCAAAATATTGTCAAGAAAGCAAACGATCTTTAATAATAATAGAACCTACCTGAGCAAGATAAACAGTAATAACCTTGGAGGATGTGGTGGGAAAATGGACCCAAAGCAAGGGGCAGCCTTTATTTTTAAAATGTGGATCTCGCTGCCAAAATATTTCTGTGTGAGTATGAGGAGTGTGTAAAATAATCAGAACCAGAGGAAGGTTATAAGAAATTTGTGTAACAAACTGTTGGGCAATGGCTTCTGTGACTTTGTTTAATGCCTGTCATGCCTCGGGAGTAAGCTTTTGAGGGGAGGAGGGGTGGGAATCACCTCTCAAAACATCATTAAGGGGCAAAATTACAATAACTGGGTAATTTTAAATATGTTCTTAGCCATTGAATATCCCCCAGTAATTTTTGAAAATCATTAAGTGTATGAAGATTGTCCACACGTAGTTGTATTTTAGGAATTTGGATCTGATTATCTTGAAGTTAAAGGCCAAATAGGTATAAGGGTCCTGTGTTTGAACCTTATCAGCAGCTTTCTGTAGTCCCAAGGTAGTTAGGGTTTTGTAAAGGTCCAAGTAACAATTATTAAGGTCATTGGTATTAGGTGCATCAATTAACGAATCATTCATATAATGTAAATTATAAATTTGTGGCCATCACTCTCTCACATGGTCTACTGCTTGAGGAACGTATTTTTGGAAAAGACTAGGGCTGTTGGCCATATCTTGGGGAAGAACCTTCCATTGAAATCTCTGCATAGAGCCCTGAAAATTAATGTGAGGGAGACTAAAGGCAAAATAGGGTCTAGCCTCAGGATGTAAAGCAATGGCAAAAAAGCAATCTTTTAAGTCAATAACCATTTTACAATAGTTTTTGGGAATAGCCACTGGTGTGGAAATGCCTGGCTGTAGTGCTCCCATCGGGCACATAACTTTATTAATGGCACACAAATATTGTAAAAGGTGCCACTTGCCTGATTTTTTCTTGATAACAAAAATATTTGTATTCCATGGTGAGGTTGAGGGTTCTACATGGCGGGCTGCAGCTGTTCCTGCCTTAACATGGAGGAAGCCTCCAAATTTTCTTGGGTAAGGGGCCAGTGATCCACCCACAGAGGAGTCTGAGTCTCCAAAATAATTTTATCTGCATGGGGTATGGGAGGGTCAGGGACCAACACTAAAAATCCGAATACCCAAGCCCATATGTATTTGTTTTCTGTATGGGTTGTATTGGCTCAACCAGTCCTTGTCTCAGTCTCACAAAGCTTGTACCAGGGACAAAATTAATACGAAGCATTTGATGAGTCACCATGGAATTGGGACTGGAAAGTATAACTTCCATTTGACTCAAAATATCTCGACCGCATAGGTTAACAGTGAGGTCAGGAACAAAGAAAGGAGTGACAGTTCCCTTATTACCCTCTTTATCAGTCCAGCTAAGAGCCCTAGAGCTGACCAGAGGATTTTTTGACTTTAAGGTCTTTAAGGTCTGTCAAGGATGGGGTGAGGGGCAAACCTGTTGGCCAGAATTTTTGAGAAATAATTGTGGCATCAGCACCAGTAAAAAGAATTCCTTGGAATTTCTTTCCTTATATAAGTAAGATAAGGGTGGGTCTATTGTGAGAAATGGGCTGAACCCAATATACCTCAGAGGAGCCCAAGGAGGTAGTCCCCCTCGGTAGGTTTGGGTGGTGGAAGTGCCTCCTGAATCCAAGGGAAGGAGTATTAATTGGCAAGTGTTGTTCCTGCTGGGATGGCCACAACTCTATTAATATCTGTGGCCAGTATTTTTATTTCTCCAGTGCAATCATTATCATAAATGCCAGGGAAGACCTGAACACCTTGTAAGGTAGTAGAGGCTCTTTCAAGAATAAGGGCACACATATGAGATGGAGGGGGACCCATAATTCCAGTGGGTATTATCTGAGGCCTTTGCATTGAGTCCAATATTGTATTGGTGGCGGCAAAAAGATCCAATCCTGCGCTGCCTGGGATGGCTAATTGGAGGGAGGCAATTGTGGAGAAGGACTATTCGATAGGCTGTTGAGGGCATTTGTCTTAGATCTACACTCACTCACCAGTGATGACCTTTACCACATCTATGGCAAAGGGTAGCTGGGGGCTTTTTAGCCCCAGTTTAAGGAGACACTATTCCTAAGCTTTGTTTGCCTGTCGGACACTCACGTACAAAATGGCCAGGTTGTTTACAAGTCAAGCAAGTACGTGAGCCAGGATTGTGAAAGGCCTTGGTAAAGGCAGCACCTAGGGCGAGACCCATGGCAAGGGCTACACCCACCCCTGCACAGAGTCTAATAAAGTCACAAAGTTTCACTTTATCCTTATGTGTTCAAAGAACATCCTGACATGCCAGGTTGGCGTTTTCTAAGGCAAGGTGTTTTACAAAGGTGTTTTCACTTTCACTTGGTCCAAGCAAGCATGCCGCAGGTAGATTAAGCCGGGGAACAAAGTCGCTATAAGGCTTGTCGGGCCCTTGTCGAATTTTTGCCAGGAAAGTGGTAGCGGAGGGCTTTTGAGGGAGGCAACTCCAAGCATGTAAGCCAGCCATCTGAATCTGCGCCAAAAGTCCAGCAGAAAAACGTGCCTGTTTAGTTTTAGTGTCAAAAGGCGCATTGCCCACTATCTTAACATAAGTCCAGGAATTAGAGGAGGACTTAGTTAAATTTTTTTGAGTGGTTTCCTGATGGTGCTCTTTGAAATCTGCATTCCATAACAGGAAGTCTCCGGCACTGAGGGTAGCTTGGTCTAAAAATTTCCAATCATTGTTAGTAAGACATTGTGTGCTGTGGCTTTCTAATACAGCCTACGTGTAGGGCGCAGTGGGTCCATAGTGAGCATTTTTTCAAGAAAATGCAGGCTTAATTTTTTGTAGACACTCTGGGTTCCTTCCTTCCGAGGGGTGAACTCCTCATCCTCTGAGTCCTGATCTCCTTGATCCATTTCCCACACTTCTTCCTCTTGATCCTCGTCTAAGTCTTTGACCTCAACCTTGGCAGGCTTATCTATCTGACTGCAGGTGACTGGGAAGGCAAGAACAGTCCTGTGGAGTGGCTTAGCCTTTGTTTTAGACCACCTTGGGCCAGCTTGCATTGACTCTATGCCTAAGGCTAATGAACAGAGCTCAGAGTCAAGGGATCTTAATTCTTTTAAAAGTTGGATCTCTTTCAGTCTATGTTGGAGAGACTCTCCCAAGGGAGCCAGGTTAGGCAAGGGAAGTAGGGAAAAATATCTGGTGTGGGGATTTGGCCCCTGAAGGGCCAGAGCACAAAAGGCAAGAGAGATATAGGAGGGAGGTGGATATGTAAGTCCTATAGGCTGTGGCAGGGTCCTAAGAGGTGGCGGGTCTTCTGAATCATAGGGAGCTGATTCCTTCTCCAAGTTAGCCTCCTCTCCAGGGATCAATGTGTCTCCAAGATTTTAAACTGGATAAAGGTGGTTGGTAACCATTTGAGCCCTATTCATTAGGGTGGTATTTTGAGGGGGACCAGGAAGGTTCCCAGGGTCCTGGGGAGACAGAGAATGGTCTATGTCTATACTAACTGATGGGCATGCGAGGGGGGACAAGAGGTCTTTTGCATAGTCTCTTCCCCAATCCTGAAAAGTTTTAAGGTACCATTGTCAAAGGGTGAACTTTTAAGAAATTCATTAATTAATTTCCAGGAAGAAAAGGTGGGAACAGGCATTTTTTCTGGCCAAAGGATTCATAATAATCTTTTAAACAGTCTCCTACTCTAAGCTATCTTTTACTATCAATGTTCCCTTCAAGGGGAAATCATGGACACAATTCTCCTATGTATGAAAAAAAAAAAATTAAGTCCTTTTTCTTAACACACACCCCCCCATGTCTTGAAAGACTCCTTCAGGCGTGACAAAACAAATCATGTGACGAAACTGCTTGTCCCATGGTGGGTCACTCCCCGTGCGTTATCCCCACTCGCCTCCTGGATCTGTCTCTCGGTGGTGTCTGCTGAGGCAATCGAGAGCTCCGCTTGACCAAGTCTTCCAGGAGAACGGGGTTCCCTATCACTCAAAGGCTCAAGCCCCAGTCAATGGGCGCTAGATGTCCCGGCTGACAGGACACATCAACGTGGGCAGCGAACCTAGATGGGGAGAAATGAAGAGACAAGAGACACGAGAGATGACAACAAGACAGGAGTTCTGATCAAGCTGCAAAATTCATTGTTCACACAGGGGAATTTATATGCTGGAGATGGGAAAGCTCTCTTATTGGCAGTTCCTGGATGTCTTCACAAGGTGAGATAACCTCAGGATATTTCAAGAAGACAGATGGCCACAGGATGTCTCAGGGACACAGATGGCTACAGGATGTCTCCAAGACAGGATGTCTCCCTGGGTGCTGTTTCTTGTGTCAGGCTATTCTATGAAGGAGAATTTCTTCTACCCCTGACATTCAGGGATTCAGTATTTTGAATGGAAAATTGGAAAAAGAATGCAATGTGTACGCAAATATGTGCTACCCAAAAATCTTCCCACTCTCATTCAGAACAATGCCTTGACATTACCTTCACCCTAAGTAAGACACAATTAGAGGAGAAGAGTTAGAAAATCTGTGAATACACATCTGGAATGGAAAAAACTTAAGAGTTCACAAACTTGGAGGTGGTAGAGGAGTTTCCAAAAGTAAGGGACAGGGTAAAAACTCCACAAACATGGAGTTCTGCCAGCCTAAAGATTTCTTGAGAAACTGCCTCTGAGGTTGGGCACTTGAAATATATGTTGTTGTCAGGAGGTTTAGCTTCCATTGTAGTGAGACCATCAAATCTTGGTCTGCATCTATGTGACCTGGAGGACATGGTTTTTTATTTTTCAATGGAAGAGATGCAGCAGTGCTGAATTCTCTCTTTGTAATTAAACTGTTGCCACTGGGGGCTATGTGTCTCCCAGTGGGGACTGTGAAGTCATTTAATCAACCTCCACTTTTCGTGGTGTTTCTTGCAGCTGCACTGGGAGTTTGGAATTTGCTTCTCATAATACAAGGAGTTCAACTTGGACACAGTGCTGGAGGGAGTTCTGTCACGTGTGGTGGGTAAGGGTCTGCAAGAGAATGCACCAACCAGGCTTCTATCCCACATAGCTTGCCCCCTTGACCATAGACATCTGATTCTAAACATTGCACTGAAACCTCTCCATATAACATGATGCCTTTACATACAAGGGTCTAGGGGCTGCACTATGTCAGTCACAAATCATTTGGAAGCCACTGGCAGATCCACATGACCCCACCACAGATGTTTTAACACACACCTGCACACCACTGCTCTAGGCCGACTACTCATCAGGTTCCAAATTACTGGCATATCTCTTCTAACACAATTTTCATAAACACCAGTCAATCAAGGAACTCTCTGGTACACTCATGATCATCAATAGGACATACAAAGTTTTTCCAGTGCCACCTGGTCATGGGAATTCAAAAATTTAATGGTATTTATCTAGCCATTTTTCAACAATGACATTGGAGGCACTGTGCGTTTCAATTAATTCAGGAACCATTAAATGGAGAGGAAGCTCATTTCAATGAAAGCTCTGGAAAACATTAACAGGCAAGGCTTCCCAAAAACAGTCCAAAAGGTCACATGAAGCCAGGCCCATTGAGGTCCACAATGTGATGTCCATGTGTGTTTTTACTTGCAACTATGGCTGCCACGTCTTTAAGAATAAAATCATGTGATATCTTTCCTGAGATTCCCAGTGCTTTGTGGAAAGCAACCCTGGGCCTAGATCTCAGTTTCCAAGGGCAACTCTCATGCGTGGCCTCCTAAAATCCCAACACAATACACAGCAATACTTCTTTGAGGTCAGTTCCAGAACACAGTCTTTAGGGGAATCACACCAGTGTTCAAGCCCAGGTAGACCCAGTCATCTCTTCCTACAGCCACACAAATGACCACAATTAAAACCAAAACACTCCCACATGGCCCTCATCTTCTTCCATATAGACACTCAACATAACCTCAGGCTGTTGGTTTTCATGAGGGGCGCATCCAAAGAGAGTGTCCAAAATAAGCTCCCTTGCCTCCATTTTCCTAAAGTCAGTGTGGCCAGGACACCCTTTCTGTGAACCATGAGTGATCAAAGAGGCCTGCAGTTAATACTGCTCTGTTTCTCCTTTTTGAGGCCTACTGGGGTTTAGATTCTTTTTGTTAATGGAGTCATGAGGAAACCCAAGCACCTATGGGCTAGACTATGCAGGTATTTGAAGAACTCATTTAACCCAAAGGATCTCTATTCTCAATGATTGAGGTCAGCAACCTTACAGAGGAAGGCGAGAGACTTCATCCACAATGACAGTTCATTTGGCTATTTTGGTTTTGGATGCACACATGAGATTTTTCATTAGATCCATCAGGTGCTGAGAATCTAAGCGACAGCCTCACACAGGGCCAAGAGGCTGATTCAGACACATCCCTTTCCAAAACAATTAAGCAAAGAGCCACAGGTGATGTCCACTCATTTCCATTTAAAAACTGTTTTCTTCAGGCTTTACAAAGGGGTGGCCTGAGGCAAGACCTTCCTGACATTCATGGCAACAGAACAATTGGTAAGCAAAAGGCCCAAAGCAGGGTTTCTCCACTGAGACTTTCCTGGTAACACTGATATCTGAGTTTTCTGAGATGAACACCATTCCCTTCAGCTATCCAGTACATGGCCATGTCATAGAGCTTGGAGGTGGTACATATCTTGGACACAAAACCATGAGCCTATTTTGGAGATAGGCCAGAATTCAGGAAGAAAACAGGAACTTAGGAAGATATTAGGTGTTGCCCATCCATAAGGCAAGTGCAGACCATTCATAAATTTGGCAGGATGAATGCTGGGAAGATTTTTATTAAAAAGGACACATGTATTGATGTATTATCTTTTCTAATTTCTACAACCAGGAACACAGTGGGATACACAGACATTGAAACACTCACCTTTTCAAACGACTTACTAGAAACAATTCACACCAAACCAAACAAATCGACTTTCCTTCCTATTCTCAGAACATGAGACAAAACCACAAACCCACACCCACACCCACACAAACCCCCAAGTAGGTCTGTGACAATACGGAGTGTTCTTTGACTGGTGGGCCATAATATATTCCCCCATAATGGGCTGTCCTATATCAGATCTGGTCTCTGTGGCCAACTCTGTGAAGGTGTCAAGAGCCAGAGGTGAGCCACCACCTGCTTTAACAGGAAAATCCCCTCTTCAGACCTTCCTGGCTTTTGGCCATCATCACATCAGTAGGTACCAAGAAAGACTGACTCTATCCTTGATAAATACAAACAAGTTTGACCACTGGGACTTTGACTGGGAGTGGCTCTTGGTGCCTTTCTTCCTGGATTACAAGTTCAGAGAGTTCCATCACTAAAGAAGTGAAGTGAGGTCACTTCCTTTAGGAACTGAATGAGGTCACTACCTTGGCAACAACTATATCCTAACAGTTGCTTCCAAGGGTCAAATTAGATGGAGGCTGCACCTACTTCCTGTGACACTTTCACAAGTTATAATGGTATATCAAACATAGGCACCCGGGAACAGCTCTCCTCACAGGCCTGGTTTGGTCCATCTTCTTGACATTAAGAAGAGAGTGGCTGATTCCGACACAACCCTTCATCCTGACCAGGTTGTTTTCCATGGAAGATGACATTTGCTGACTCAGGTCCTCCATAGCTGCCTACATCTTTTCCAGGGATCATTTCTGAAAAGACCTTAGAGGTTCTCAGCAGGTGGAAGATCCTCTACCTTCCTGTACTGTAAGACCAACTCTGTTTCTGCTCTTCTGTAAAGTTAGATTAGGGAAGTGTGTATAGTTAGGGTTAATAACATGTTTGAATTGTGTTATGAATCATTCTTCTGGATGAATAATGGTATTAGGAACCTGCGATATTTATAATAATATATAGGTGAGATATATGTATGAAAACCATAAATCTAAGATTTGAAGCCCAAAAGAGCATTGAGAACTTGATTGTGATACTTAGTGTTGAATTACGTTCTGCACAGATGTCTCAGATAAATCCATATACAATGGCACAGGACCTTGTACATTGCATGATTGATTGTGGAAGAGAACGTCCAGTCAAAAAGGGATAGTCGGTAGCATTAGAAAGATAGTCGGTATGTTTAGGAAGAAGAGTGAGTATTGGATTTGGACCGAAAGTTCTTTAGCAATAGGGTTTCAGTTAGAGAGTGAATGTAAATATCAGCACATATGAAGATTCAGTCACAATGATGAACTCAGGAAAATATGTAGGAAAGCAGATAACAATAGAGATATTACAAAATATGGCAAAGTATAAATTGAGTGATAGTATTAGACACTTTGAACAGGGTTGAGTTTGAATATGTAATGTTAGGATGAAACAAATATCTAGGATTGACATTTGAGAGCACTGGGCAACCTGGACACGGATGTTTTTAGTAATCCATGATCACTTTCTTTTGAGGCTTTGGTACAATCATAATTGTGAACTTTGCATTTTGTGTCCAGAATATTACTGTGATAAAATGTATATGTAGATCAGGTGACATGAGTATTTCTTCCAGCATTTCTGGGAGCAATGATTTGAAGTCCTATAAATTAGTATTGGGGGTACAAAGAGGTGTACCCTGTGTCTATGAAAATACAGATGATGCATGAAGAGACCACATTGTGAATAAATAAAATAACTGGCCCCACTTTAAATAATGGATTGAATTGATATATGAAAATATATAAGAAATCATATATTGATATACAATCATTCATTCCAACCAGCAATACATCTACTGATAATATTAGGGTTATGGATTATCATGAAGTGTGTGTGAGTTTTGCTTCAAAAGTGATCATGGAAATTGAAAATAATGTATTTGGAGAGAAGTCTCATGAAAAGACCAGTCAAAAAACATGGAGGAATACATGTGTTCTGAAGAAGAAAGTGTTTTAAAATGAAACAAAAGCCTAGAAATTTGTGAAATTGTGGATGAATTATATATACTATACCCGGTGCATGAGGGAGTTCTGTCATGCCTGGTAGGTTATGGTCTGCAGGAAAATGCACCAACCAGGCTTATATCCCTCATAGCTTGCCCCCTTGACCATAGGAACCTGATTCCAAACATTGACCTGAAACCTCTCCGTATAACAAGATGCCTTTACATATAATGGTCTGCTGGCTGCACAATGGTAGTCACAAGCCATTTGGACACCAATGGGAGATCCACATGGCCCCACCACAGATGTTTTATCACACACCTGCCCACCACTGCTCTAGGCCCACTCCTCAGCAGGCTCCAACTTCCTAGCATCTCTGTTCTGCACCATTTTCATGAAAACCAGTCAATCAAGGCACTGTCTGGTATACTCATGATCAGCCACAGTATATACAAAAATTCTCCAGTGCCACCTGGTCACTGGAATTTTAAAAATTCCATGGTATTTATCTAGCCATTTTTCAAGAATGAAGTTGAGTCACTGTGGGTTTCAATTCACTCTGGAACCATTAAATGGTGAGGAAGCTCATTTCAATGAATTATCTGGAGAACTCTCACAGGCAAGGCTTCCCAAATAGTGGCCAAAATATCACAGGAATCCAGGCCCATTGAGGTCTAAAATGTGATATCCATGTGTGTTTTCACTCTCAACTATGGCTGCCAAGTCTTTCAGAATAAAATCATGTGATATCCAGGCTGAGATTCCCAGTGCTCTGTGAAAAGCCACCCTGGGACTACATCTCAGTTTCCAAGGTAAACTCTTGATAAAGCCTCCTAAAATTCCAACAAAATTCTTGGCAATACTTCTCTGACGTCAGTTCCAGAACTCAGTCTCTAAGGGAAATCACACCAGAGTTCAAGGCCAGGTGGACCCAGTCATCTCTTCCAACCGCCACACAAATGACCACAATTAAAACCAAAACACTTCCACATGGCTATAATCTTCTTCCATATAGACACTGATCATAACCTCTGGCTGGAGGTTTCCAAAAGGGGTGCAGCCCAAGACAGTGTCCAAAATATACTCCTTTGCCCCTCATTTGCCTAAAGTCAGGGTGGCCTGGACACTCGTCCAGGGAACCAGGAGTGATCAAATAGGCCTGCTGTAAATACTGCTCTGCTTCTCCAATTTGAGGGCTACTTATCATGAGTTATAGATTCTTTATGTGATTTGTATTCTGGCAAAACCCAAGCACCTATGGGCTAGCCGCTGCAGGGCTTTGAAGAACTCATTTGAAGCAAATGTTCCAATTCTCACTTGATGGAGGTCAGAAACCTTATAGAGGAAGGCGAGAAAATTCTTCCACAAGGACTGCTCTTTTGGCCAATTTGGTTTTGGATGCACACATGGAATCTTTCTTTACATCCATCATGTGCTGAGAATCTAAGCCACAGGCTCATACAGGACCTAGAGCCTGATTCAGACACAACTTTTTCCAAAGCAATTAAGCAAAGTGCCACAGGTGATGCCCATTCATTTCCATTTGAAAACTGTTTTCTTCTGGCTTCACAAAGGGGTGGCCTGAGGCAAAGACCTTTCTGACATTCAGTGCAACAGAACAATAGGTAAGCAAAAGGCCCAAAGCAGAGTTTCTCCATTGAGACTTTCCTGGTCACACTGATATCTGAGTTTTCTGAGATGCCCCCATTCCCTTCAGCTATCCAGTACATGGCCTTGTCACAAAGCTTGGAGGTGGTACATATATTGGACACAACACCATGAGCCTATTCTGGAGAGTTGCCAGAATTCAGGAAGTAATCAAGAACTTAGAAATATTGTAGATGTTGCCCATCCAAAAGTCAAGCAGCAGTCCATTCAAAAATTGTGTAAGAATAATCCTGGGAAGTTTTCCACTAGACAGGACACATCCATTGATGCATTCTATTTTCTAATGTCTACAACCACGGACACAGTGGGATACACAGACCCAGAAACTCTCGCCTTGTCAAATGAATTACTAGAATCAGTTCACTCCAAACAAAACAAACAGCCTTTCTTACCTATTCTCAGAACATGAGACAAAACCAGAAACCCACACCCACACCCACAAAGGCACATCCTTCCCTCAAGTAGGTCTGTGACAATCCGGAGTGTCCTCTGACTGGTGGGCCATACTATGTTCCCCCGAAATGGCCTGTCCTGTCTCAGATCTGTTCTCCTTGTCCAACTCTTTGAAGTTGACAGGAGCCATGCGTGAGCCACTACCTGGTTTCTCAGGAAAGGCCTCTCTTCAGAGCTTTCCTGGCATTTGGCCATCCTCACATAAGTAGGTACCAAGAAAGGCTGCCTCTGTCCTTGATAAATCCAATCAAGTGAGAACACTGGGACTGGGACTGGACTGGCTCTGTGTGCCTGGCTTCCTGGATCCCATGTTCAGAAAGTTCCATCACCAAGGAAGTGAGGTTAAGTCACTTCCTTCAGGAATTGAATGAGGTCACTGCCTTGGCAAACACATTGTCCTAAGACTTGCTTCCAAGTGTCCCATGAGATAGAGTCTGTCCCTACTTCCTGTGACACTTTCACAAGTTAGAATTCTTTATCAACCATAGGCACTCAGGAACAGCTGTTCACACAGTCCTTCTTTGGTCTATCTTCTCTATATTAAGAAGATAGAGGCTGATTCAGACACAACCCTTCATCGTGACCAGGTTTTTTGCAATGGAAGATGACTCTTACTCTCTCAGGTCCTTCATAGCTCCCTACATTTTCTACAGGGATCATTTCTGAATGGACGTTTGAAGTTCTCACCAGGTGGAAGATCCCTACATTGCTGTATTGTAAGACCAACTCTTTCCCTGCTCTTTTGAAAAGTTAGATTGAGGGAACAGTGTATGGTTATAGTTAATAACATGTTCGATTTGGGTTAGAAATCATTCTGCTGGATGAATAATGGTATTGGGAACCTGCAATATTTATAAGATTATAGAGGTGAAATATAAGTATGAAAATAGAAAACTAGGAACGATTTGAAGCACAGAAGGTCATTGGGCACTTGATTGGTTTACTTAGCTTTGAATTAGGTTTTGCACAGATGTTTCAGGTAAATAAATAATCAATGGCAGAGGACCTTGTACCTTTGATCACTGAATTTAGAAGAGAACATCCACTCAAACAGGGATAGTCGATAGGATTAGAAAGATAGTTGGTAGGTTTCAAATGACAAGTGAGTAAAGCATTTGGACCAGAAGTTCTTTAGCAATGTTGATTCCGTTAGAGAGAGAATGTCAATGTCAACACATGTGAAGTGTCATTCACAATGATTAACTGGAGAAAATGTGTAGGAAAGCAGATATCAATAGAGACATTAGGAAATCAGGCAAAGTACAAAGTGTGTGATAGGAAAAGACATTTTTAAAAGGGTTGAGGTTGAATATATAATCTTAGGAAGAAACAAATATGTACTCACCAATAGGAATGATATTTGAGAGCAGTAGGGAACAAGGATATGGATGTTGTTAGTAATACATGGTCACATTCAATTTAGGCTTTGGTACAATCATAAGTGTGACGCTTGTATTTTGTGTGAGGAATATTACTGAGATGAAATGTATATGTATATCAGATGAGTAGAAAATACATCATGAAATATATATCATCCACAGATCCAACATGGATAACATGGATATATAGGTGAAATATAAGTATGAAAACAGAAGCCTAGGTAAGATTTGAATCCCAGAAGAACATAGGGCCCTTGATTGTGATACTTTGATTTGAATTCAGTTCTGCAGAGGTGTCTCAGATAAATCGATATACAATGGCACAGGACCTTATATCTTGGATGACTGAATGTCAAAGAAAACATCCAGTCAAAAAGGTATAGTCGGTAGCATTAGGAAGATATTCAGTAGGATTAGAAAAAAGAATGAGTAAAGGATTTGGACAACAAGTTTTGCTTCTCCAATTTGAGGCCTACTGTCATGCATGGGTGATGCTCATGCATGGCCTCCTAATATCCCAACAAAATTCATGGCAATACTTCTCTGAGGTCATTTCCAAAACTCAGTATCTTAGGGGAATCACACCAGAGTTCAAACCCAGGTGGACCCAGTCATCTCTTCCAACCACCACACAAATGACAACAATTAAAACCAAAACACTCACACATGGATCTCATCTTCTTCCATATAGACACTCATCATTACCTCTGGCTGGAGGTTTCCATGAAGGGCGCAGCCCATGACAGTGTCCAAAATAAGCTCACTTGCCCCTCATTTGCCTAAAGTCAGGGTGGCCTGTACAACCTTCCTGTGAATCAGGAGTGATCAAATAGACCTGTGGTTAATATTGCTTCACTTCTCCAATCTGAGGCCTACTGACTGTAGGGTTTAGATTCTTTATGTGAATTGGAGTCATGAGAAAACCCAAGCACCTAAGAGGTAGCCTCTGCAGGGCTTTGAAGAACTCATTTGACCCAAAGGATCCCTATTCTCACTTGATGTAAGTCAGGAACCTTACAGAGGAAGGTGAGTGTCTTCATCTACAATGACTGCTCTTTTTGCCATTTTGGTTTTGGATGCACATATGGTATCTTTCTTTAGATCCATCTGGTGGTAAGAATCTAAGCCACAACCTCACACAGGGCCAAGATGCTGATTCAGACACATCCCTTTCCAAAGCAATTAAGCAAAGAGCCACAGGTGATGCCCATTCATTTCCATTTGAAAACTGTTCTCTTCAGGCTTCACAAAGGGTGGTCTGAGGCAAAGACCTTCCTGACATTCAGGGCAACAGAACAATAGGTAAGCAAAAGGCTCAAAGCAGGGTTTCTCCACTGAGACTCCCTGTACACACTGATATTGGAGTTTTCTGAGATGCTCGCCATTCCCTTCAGCTATCCAGTACATGGCCATGTCACAGAGCTTGGAGGTGGTACATATCTTGGACACAAAATCATGAGGACAAAATGGAGAGTGGCCAGAATTCAGGAAGAATACAGGAATTTAGCATGATGGTATGTCTTGAACATGGATAAGGCAAGCTGCAGTCCATTCATAAATTGGGCAAGATGAATGCTGGGAAGCTTTCTACTGGACAGGACACACCCATTGCAGCATTCTTTTTTCTAATGTCTACAACTACGGAGACAGGGGGATACACATACATAGAAACACTCGCCTTGTCAAAGACTTATTAGAAACATTCCACTCCAAAACAAACAAACCGACTTTTTTACTTATTCTCAGAACATGAGACAAAACCACAAACTGTCGTCCACACACACCAAGGCACATTTTCCCCCAAGTAGGTCTGTGACTATCCGGAGTGTCCTCTGACTATATGCCATATGATGTTCCTCAAAAATGGCCTTTCCTGTCATAGATCTGGTCTCCTTTGTCACCTCTGTGAAGTTGTCAGGAGCCAGCAGTGAGCCACTTTCTGTCCTCTTAGGAAAGGCCCCTCTTCAGAGCTGTCCTGGCATTTGGCCACCCTCACATCAGTAGGTACCAAGAAAGACTGACTCTCTCCTTTGTAAAACCAAACAAGTGAGCTCACTGGAACTGGGACTGGTACTGGCTCTGTGTGCCTGGCTTCCTGGATCCCAAGTCCAGAGAGTTTCATCACCAAGGAAGTAGGTGAGGTCACTTTCTTCAGGAACTGAATGTGGTCACTGCCTTGGTCACCTCTTTGTCCTAACAGTTGCTTGGTATGGTCTCTGAGATGGAGGCTGCCCCTACTTCCTGTGACACTTTAAGAAGTTAGAATGGTATGGAAACCATAATTGCCTGAAAACAGCTCTCCACCCAGAATGATTTTGTCCTTCTTCCCTACATTAAGAAGAGAGAGGCTGATTCAGACACATCCTTTCATCCTGACCGGGTTGTTTGCCATGGAAAATGACTTTTGCTCTCTCAGGTTCTTCGTAGCTGCCTACATCTTCTCCAGGGATTATTTCTGCATGGACTTTTGAGGTTCTCAGCAGGTGGAAGATCCACTACCTTACTGTATTGTAAGACCAACTCTGTCCCTGCTCTTCTATAAAGTGAGATTAAGTGAACAGTGTATGGTTAGGGTTAAAACCATGTTCGATTTGGGTTAGGAATCATTCTGCTGGATGAATAATAGTATTGGGAACCTGTGATATTTATAAGAATATAGACATGAAATATATGTATGAGAACAGAGATCTAGGAAAGATTTGAAGCGCAGAAAGGCATTGGGCCTTTGATTGGTATACTTAGCTTGAATTATGTTCTGCACCAAGGTATCAGATAAATTGATACACAATGGCATAGGACCGTGTACATTGGATGATTGAATGTAGAAGAGAACATCCAGTCAAAAAGGGATAATTTGTAGATTTAGGAAGATAGTCAGTATGTTTAGGAAGAAGAGTGAGTCTAGGAGTTGGACCAAAGGTTCTTTAGTAATAGGCTTTCAGTTAGAGAGAGAATGTGAATGTCAGCACATGTGAAGAGACTGTCACAATGATGAACTGGGGAAAATATGTTGGAAAGCAGATATCAATAGGGACATTAGGAAATCAGGAAAAGTATAAAGTCAGTTATAGGATTAGATATTTTCCACAGGCTTGAGGTTGAATATATAATCTTAAGAAGAAACAAACATGTAGTCACCAATAGGATTGATATTTGAGAGCATTAGGCAACCTGGACATGGGTGTTATTAGTAATCCATGCTCACTTTCCATTTAGGCTTTGGAACAATCATAAGTGTGACCTTTGTATTTTGTGTCCAGAATACTACTGTGGTAAATGTATGTGTAGATCAGGTGACATGAGTATTTCTTCCACCATTATGGGGAGCAAAATTCTGAAAACTTATGAATTAGTACTGGGGATACAAATAGGTGTACCCTCTTTTGATGATTATAGAGATGATGCATGAATTGACCATATTCGTGATTAAAGTATATAACTGCTTCCAACTTTAAATAATGGATTGAATTTACATCTGGAAATATATCAAAAATCTTATATTGATATATATTCATTCATTCCAAATAGTTATATATCAAATGGTAATATTAGGGTTACAGTTTATTATGAAGAGTGTGTGAGATTTGTTTCAAAAATGATTATGGAATCAAAAATAATGTGTTTAGAAAGAAGTCTAGTGAAAAGAAAAGTAAAGTATCATGGAGGAATACATGTGTTCTGAAGTAGAAAGTGATTGAAAGTGAACCAAATGCCTACAAATTTGTGAACTTGTGGATGAAAAAATATATCCTATTATGTCCATAAACTGAAGAAATTGTAATGTACAAGTGTTGAATAAAAATGAGGAGAGGAGTTAGAAAATCTGTAAATACATATGTGGAATGGAAATTGCTCAGGAGTTCACAACACTGGACGTGGTAGAACAGTTTCCAAAAGTAAGGGAGATGGTAAACACTTCAGAAACTTGGAGCTCTGCTGCCCTAAAGACTTCTTGAGAAACTTCCTCTGAGGTTGGGCACAAAATATATGTAATTGTCAGGAGATTTAGCTTTATTTGTAGTGACACCATCATATCTGGGTCAGCATTTATGTTACCTGGAGGACATGGTTCCTTATTTTCTAACGAATATGAGGCAGAAGTTCTGAATTCTCTCTTTGTAAATTAACTGTGGCCACTGGGAGCTAAGTGTCTTCCCGTGTGGTCTGTGAAGCCATTTGGTCATCCTCCATTTTTCGAGGTGATTTTACTGCTGCACTGGAAGTTTGGTATTGGCTTCACGAAATACAAGAAGTTCAACTGGTACACAATGCTGGAGGGAGTTCTTTCACGTGTGGTTGGTCAAGGTCTCCATGAGAATGTATGAACCAGGATTCTGTCGCACAGAGCTTTCCCCCTTGACTATAGCACCTGACTCTGAACATTGCCCTGAAACCTCTCCATATAAAAAGATGCCTTTACATATAAGGGTCTGCTGACTGCACTATGTCAGTCTCAAGTATTTTGGAAGCTAATGGCAGATCCAGGTGGTCCTATCAAATAAAAATATTTATTCACACACCTACAGTCCACTGCTCTACACCCACTACTCAGCAGGCTCCAACTTACTGGCATCTCTGTTCTACACCATTTTCACGAAACCCAGTCAATCAAGGCACTCTCTGGTACACTCATGTTCAGCAACAAGATATCCAAAGTTCTCCAGTGCCACCTGGTCATGGAAATTTCAAAAATTTCATGGTATTTATCTAGCCATTTTTCAAGGATGAAGTTAGAGGCACTGTGGGTTTCAATTTATTCAGGAACCATTAAATGGTGAGGAAGCTCATTTCAAAGAAAGCTCTGGAGAACACTCACAGGCAAGCCTTCCTAAAGAGTGGCCAAGAGGTCACATTAATCCAGGCCCATTGAGGACTACAATGTGAGGTCCATTTGTGTTTGGACTCTCAACTATGGCTGCCAAGTCTTTTAAATAAAATCATGTGATATCCTGGCTTAGATTCCCCGAGCTCAGTGGAAAGCGAAACTGGGCCTAGAACTCAGGTTGCAAGAGCGATTCTCATGCTTGGCCTCCTAAAATTTCAAGAATATTCATTGCAATACTTCTCTGAGGTCAGGTCCAGAATTCAGTCTCTAAGAGGAATTACAACAGAGTTCAAGATCAGGTGGACCCAGTCATCACTTCCAATAGCCACACAAATGACCACAATTAAAACCAAATCTCTCAAACATGGCCCTCATGTTCTTCCATATAGACACTTATCATAACCTCTGGCTGGAGGTTTCCATGAGGGGCGCAGACCAAGACACTGTCCAAAATAAGCGCCCTTGCCCCTCATTTCCCTAAAGTCGAGGTGGCTTGGACACACTTTCTGTGAACCAGGAGTGATCAAATAGGCCTGCCCTTAATACTTCTCCACTTTACCAATTTGAGGCCTATTGCCTGTGGGGTTTAGATTCTTAATGTAAATTGGAGTCATGACAAAACCCAAGCACCAATGGCCTAGCCTCTGCATGTTTTGAAGTACTCATCTGACCCAAAGGATCCCTATTCTCACTTGATGAAGGTCAGGAACCTTACAGAGGAAGGCGAGTGACTTCATCCCAATTACTGCTCTTTGGGCCATTTTGGTTTGGATGCACACATGGGATCTTTTTTTAGATCCATCAGGTGCTGAGAATCTAAGCCACAGCCTCACACAGGGCCAAAGGGCTATTTAGACAATCCAAAAGCAATTAAGCAAAGAGCCACAGGTATGCCCATTCATTTCCATTTGAAAACTTTTTTCTTCAGGCTTCAAAAGGGGTAGCCTGAGGCAAAGACCTTCCTGACATTCAGGGCAACAGAACAATTGGTAAGCAAAAGGCCCAAAGCAGGGTGTCTCCACGGAGACTCTCCTAGTCACATTGATATCTGAGTTTTCTGAGATGCTCGCCATTCCCTTCAGCTATCCAGTTCATGGCCATGTCACAGAGCTTGGAGTTGGTATATATCCTGGACACAAAACCATGGGCCTATTCTGGAGAGATGCCAGAATTCAGGAACATCAGGAACTTAGTTATATATCAGGGGTTGCCCATCGATAAGACAAGCTACAGTCCATTCATTAATGGGGCACAATGAATGATGGGAATCTTTCTACTAGACACGACATATCCATTGATGCATTCTCTTTTCTAAAGTCTACAACCACGGACACAATGGGATACACAGATATAGAAACACTCGCCTTGTTAAACGACTTACTAGAAACAGTCCACTCCATACCAAACAAACCGAATTTCCTATCTATTCTCAGAACATGATACAAAACCACAAAACCACAACCACACCCACACCCACAAAGGTACCTCCTTCCAACAAGTAGGTCTGTGACTCTCCGGAGTGTCCTCTGACTGATGGGCCATACTATGTTCTCCTGAAATAGCCTGTCCTGTCTCAGATCTGGTCTCCTTGGACAACACTGTGATGTTGTCAGGAGCCACCGGTGAGCCACTCCCTGCTTTATCTAGAATGGCCCCTCTTCAGAGCTTCCTGTGACACTTTCACAAGTTTGAATGGTATATCAACCATAGTCACCCAGGAACAGATCTCCACACAGGCCTGGTTTGGTCCATCTTCTCGACATTAAGAAGAGAAGCTGATTCAGACACAACCCTTTATCCTGACCAGGTTGTTTGCCATGGAAGATGACTTTTGCTCACTCAGGTCCTTCATAGCTGCCTACATCTTCTCCAAAGATCATTTCTGCATGGACCTTTGAGGTTCTCAGCAGGTGGAAGATCCCCTACATTCCTGTATTGTAAGACCAACTCTTCTCCTGCTCTTCTGTAAAGATAGATTGAGGGAACAGTGTATGGTTATGATTAATAACATGTTTGGTATGGGTTAGAAATCATTCTGCTGGATGAATAATGGTATTGGTCACCTGCGATATGTACAAGAATATATAGGTGAAATATATGTATGAAAACAGAAATCTAAGTAAGATTTGAAGCCCAAAAAGGCATTGGGCCCTTGATTGGGATACGCAGTGTTGAATTACATTCTGCACAGATGTCTCAGATACATCGATATACAATGACATAGGACCTTGTACCTTGGATGATTGAATGTAGAAGAGAACATCCAGTGAAAAAGGGATAGTCGGTAGTGAAAGCTTAATAAATTAGGTACTTTTAACTTCCTGTTTTTCTGTATGCTTAACAAAACTCTGTTGAGAAATATTTGCTAATCTTTTTTCCAAAATGTGCTGTTCCCAAGTGCCAAACTGCAGAATGTACTCCCTCACTCGGTGTCAGGCAAACCGCCCACTCGCACTTACCCATCAGTAAATTTCCCTCCCTTCCCTCTCCAAGGAAAGTATATAAGCTCTGCTTAAGCTGTTCTCAGGGCTCTCTGCTCTATTCAAGTGAGCTCTGAGGCCCACCATGCTGGACCCCAAATAAACCCTTTGCTGTTGCATGAGACAGTCTCTTGGTGGTCTCTTCATCCGAAGCTCGCATGAGCTTTACATATTGAGTTCCACCGAGTTCCGGCAGCGGCGGACGAGAGACCCCAAGGGGCTTCTCTTGGGGCAAGTAAGGCGCCTCTTTCTGGTTTCATATTTCAGGTTAGGGCTTGGCAAAATCACTGGCTATGAAGAGCCTGAGCTCTCTCTGATGGTGTCTGAGAGACATGTCACAGAGACACAGGGCACATCCCTGGGGGACGCCCCAGAGGACTCGGGAAATCAAGGAACAATAGTCTCCTCGACTCAGTGATATTTTGTTTCAGAATCGGTATTGCCAGCCCATCGGATTTTGCCAGCTACTCCTTCCTGGTCTCAGTGTTGGACGTCCATTGCCTGTCTTTATTGTCTTGTCTTTTCTGTGTCGCGTGTCGTTGCTTTTACTGTTTGTGTACCTTTCATTATAGGACAGAGCACTTCAATGCCTCTGTCCCTGACCCTTGATCACTGGACCAAATTCCGTTTAAGGACTCAGAATCTTTCTTTTTCAGTAAAACGCTGGACCTGGCAGACTCTTTGTGCCTCAAAATGGCCCACCTTTGGATTCGGATGGCCCCTAGAAGGCTCATTCTACTTCCCACTAATTTAAAAAGTCAGAGATATTGTCTTTCAGCCGGGGCCACATAGCTATCCTGATCAACAGCTATATATCTTAACTTGATAGGACCTCTGCAAATCTCTTCCTCTATGGGTGAAGCCATTGCTTGCCCCTGCCCCCGCTCCTACTCCATCCCCCATGATATCTCAAACCCTCTGCTCCTCCCCCTCATTCACCATCTGTTCTCCCTGATTTGACTCTACTGGACTCTCCTCCCCCTTCTTATCCCCTGCCCTCGTCCCCTAACCCACAACACCCTCTAAGTGATTCTCCTTTTGCTAACTCAGCCTCTCTGCCATTGGAGAAAGCTATGCCGGCCCAGCACCCTCCAGATAACTCCCTCATGGAACACACATCCCCTCCTCCACTAGAGGAAGCTGGCCCGGCTAAAGGAACTCACTGGCGGCGAATGATTGAAAACCCTGGAACTCCCATGATGCACCACTTCCGTCCCTATGGGCCAAAGATTGATGATGGCCATGGGGGAAAAATGCAAGTCTACAATTATTGGCCTTTCTTCTCTTCAAACCTATATAACTGGAAAAATAACAATCCCCCTTTTTCCGAGGAACCCACCGGCTCACAGGTCTGGTTGAGTCATTGATGTTTTCACACCGGCCTACTTGGGATGACTGCCAACAACTCCTAAGGACTCTCTTCATGACAGAGGAACAAAAGAGAATCCTCCTGCATGCTAGAAAAAATTATCCTCAGTCCATGTGGGCGACCCACACAACTTCCCAACATAATCAAAGCCGGCTATCCCTTGAACTGACCCAACTGGGACTCCAACACCTTTGAAGGTAGGGAGAATCTGTGCACTTATCGCCGGGCTCTAATAGCGGGTTTCCAAGTGGCCACTAGGCGACCAACTAATTTGGCAAAGATAAGAGAGATTATTCAAGTGCCTGATGAATCTCCCTCTATGTTTCCAGAGAGAATTATGGAGGCATATAGGAGATATACTCCTTTGGATTCTCAGGCAGAAGATCAAAAGGCATCTGTCATGATGGCCTTTATTGGGAATGGTGCCCTGGATATTAAAAGAAAGTTGCAATGCTTAGATAGATTACAAGATATGACTTTGAGAGATTTAGTCAGAGAAGCCAAGAAGGTATACTATAAGAGAGAAACTGAGGAAGAGAAAGGAGCAAAGGGAGGATAAACGAAACAAATACAGACTAAGGCGTTGACTAAAGTCCTGGTCACAACAAAAAATAGGCCAGAAATTAAGAAACAGGGAGACAGGAAGGGATACTTGGGCCCATGCCAGAGGCCACCCCTGGCCTCAGATCAATGTGCCTACTGTAAATAAAAAGGACACAGGGCCAAAGAGTGCCCCAGAAATAGACAGCCACATTAGCCAGCCATTCTGACACTGGAGGATGACTACTAGAGTTGGGGCTCAGATCTCCTCCCCGAGCTCAGGGTAACTTGAAGTGGAGGGGACCCCAGTAAACTTTGAAGTGGATTCAGGGGCAATATACTCAGCCCTTAAGGCCCCATTTGGTGCTCTGTCAAATAAAAGGTCTCTAGTTCAAGGGGCTAACAGCAGTAAATATCAGGCTTATACAACTACGAGGACCATGGACCTGGGGAAAGGAAAATCCATCACTCCTTCCTAGTAATCCCAGAATGCCTGGCCCCATTGATAGGCAGAGATCTGCTCACCAAGCTCCGGGCCAAAATAATTTTTAACACTGAAGGCCCCCAAGTGGAATTTCTAAATCCTTCAGTAAAAATTCCAATAGTCACGGCTCCAACTATGTCAGTAGAAAATGTACATCAACTCACTCACCTTGGTTCAAAGAAACTGCAGGCATTCCTGAAGGATCAAGAACAGAGATTTAAACTAACCCACTCACAGCAAAATGAAATAACGGAATGGTTAACAAAAGCCTGTCAGGTCCATATTGGTTAATGATTACCCTTTCAAGCTTCCTGCAGGAAAGCACCTACGAGGAACCAGACCAGGACAATTCTGGGAAGTGGACTTTGCTGAAATTAAGCCAGCAAGGTATGAACTTAAATATCTCCTAGTCTTTGTTGATACATTTTCAGTATGGATTGAAACCTTCCCAACAAAAAAATAAAATAAAATAAAATAAAAAAAAATAAAAGAAAAGAAAGAAAAAAGAAACAGCGCAAATGGTTGTCAAGAAGATCCTGGAAGATATTTTTCCAAGATATGGCCTGCCTAAGGTAATAGGGTCTGATAGTAGACAGGGGTTTGTGGCCCAGGTAAGTCAGGGGTTAGCCAGAACCCTGAAGATTAATTGGAAGTTACATTGTGCTTATAGACCCCAGAGTTCAGGACAGGTAGGAAGAATCAATAGAGCCATTAAACAGACCTTAACGAAATTAAGCTTAGAGACCGGAAGAAAAGATTGGACTATGCTTCTGCCATATGCAATGTTGCATGCAAGAGATACTCCCTCTGTTTCTTTGTGTAATCTCACCCCCTATGAAATTCTCTATTGTGCACCTCCTCCAGTAAGGGACCTAACCCCAACTCTAACACCTAACGATCCCTTCCACCCCCCTTGCTTGACAGACTTAAAGCTCTTGAAAGAACTCAGTAATACCTGTGAAACCAGCTGGCTAAGGCCTACCAACCTGGGGATGAGGGGACTCTACATCGATATCAAGTAAGAGACTTCATCTACGTAAGACGTCATCAGGTGTCATCCCTGGAATCCCGCTAGAAAGGACCATAGCAGGTGCTACTTATAACACCTACAGTGGTAAAGGTAGAAGAAATCACTTCCTGGATCCATGCCTCTCATCTCAAGCCTGCGCCCTGTCCAGACTCTGGCAGGAAACTAGAAAAGACTGGATACCCTTTCAAATTGTGTATTCGCCGTTTGGATAAGGCTATAGACTCTCCCATTGGCCACCAGTAGTCCTAACCCTCCTCAGTCCATTCAGCCGTGATGGGTGATCACAAATCTTACTGGAAAAGAAGTATAATCTATCTTGCATACAACCCCCTTAGGGAACTGGTGGCCATCTCTCCATACAGACATTTGTCAGCTGGCTATAGGTCTTTCCTATTAGGGTATCCCTGATGAAGAGGATCCCACTAAAATTCCATTAAATCCCTTCCGTAACATAGATAATGGAAACAAACATTATGGATGTAGGGATACGAGAGCCAGATGCAGTTTGGCTAGCCTAGATTACTACATTTGCCCGGCGGACTATCAAAGCCACAAACAGTCACGGCTGTGTGGGGGAAAAGCCGACTTCTTCTGTATGTCATGGGGAAGTGAGCATACAGGGGCTGCCTAATGGAAGCCAAATGCTTCATCAAATTCAGTATACATCCTTCGCCATAATACCAATTAGGTAACCACAACAGATGGCCCCCAGAGGAGTCTCTAGATCCTCAAATTCTGCATGTACTTTTTAACTTCTGCAAGTGCTCAAAAGGGTGAAAGGAGATTCCCCTATGTGGAAGCCTTTTCCCTCCTTCACTCACATCCTGAACTATGCTTCTCCAATAGATCCTCAACATCAACCTTCTGCTCCAGACTCTCTGCTGTCACTCCCATTTAAGCACCCTGATTTATCCCCTCCAATTACTAGATCAAAAACCCGAACCTCCGCTGGTCCTAAGACCACTTCCACCTTGCTGAGGTAGCAGGTACTCACGTACCCCTCCACCCACTCATTCCTCTCTTCTTCTGTCAGTGACCACACCGGGTTCCACCAGGTCCTCTTACCATTTAACCCAAAGCTCAAACCAGCTGAGGAGATCCCTCAGACCCTTATCCAAGATGTAATGAAAATGGACTTTAATGTTGCTTTGTCATAACTGAAAACAGGTGACTAAGAATTTAATGTCCCTCACAGGATTTTGGGATACTCACTCCCGTCTTCCCCTTTGCTCTAACATTTCTACTGCTCAAGTATTTGTTGCTAGGAAAATCCCAAACCCCTTTCCCATTATTCTTTTATATCTCTCCTTCCTCATTCTCAGATCGTCGGAGCTGCTCTCAGCCCCACCTTCCCCGTCTTCCCACGCTGTACCAGGCCCACAGAAAAGTCTTAACTGACCTTCTCCAGAAGTCTTCACCATGGCTGACTTTAAAACTTTCAGCAAAAGAGTCCCTACAAAGAGTTCAATGTAGATAAACTTTCTCTTTTTTTGTTGCCCTGTTCTACTTGACCACTGGCTAAAAAACTCAGCACTTCTAAGCTAGACACCCCCTTACTAGTTTTTCACAAAAAATGTGAACAAGGCCTCTAGCCTTGAGCTGGGGCTTCACAGAGATGGCTACATTTCTAAGATAAAGAAGTTACCAACTGGAATCCATGGTAACAGCTGGCAGGAAAAAAAAGAAAGGCAAAAAAAAGTGTCCCCCTCTCAGGTGTCCTTGAAAAGTTAACTTGCTGAGAACAGAGGAAAAAACAAAAACAAAAACTGCTTTTTGTGAACTTCTCAGGACTATGAACTTCTGAGCCCCTTCCCTTTCATGTTTGGTACAAAATTCTGAAACTATCTAAACATGGGGTTCAGGGGATTAATTGATTACAACAGAAACAATGCCCTCTGAATCCAGTTGCAAGCAAATAGGACTGTTTCCCTGTCTTTAGTGCTATCTTAGGTGCCTTGCCTTGTCTTTCCCTACAACAATATATTTCTATATACTTAAACATTGTTTATGTTTTCATGAAATGGTCAACCGATGTGATTAATTGTGTAATGGTGCAAATGTTTCCCAGAGTGCACTATCATGACGCAGGTTCATTTGAAGATCAAATAGGGGGGCATACAACCTGGTTCCCCTGGGAACATATACCCTCACTTTAGCCATACTATTGGGAATAGGGGTTGCTGCATGGGGTGGGCACAGGAATCAGTGCCCTGGTCCATGGGACACAACAGGAACCAGTGCCCTGGTCCATGGGACACAACAAGTCACCCAATTGGAAGCAGCACTAGACCAATACATAAAGATATTAGAAACCTCCATCACAGCTTTTCAGGAATCTTTTATCTCTCTATCTGAAGTTGTTTTACAGAACACTCGAGGTTTGGACCTCCTCTTCATGAGAGAAGGGGACCTTTGTGCTGTATTGAGGAAAGAATGTTGTTTTTATGCTGACCATACTGGAGTTGTAAAAAAAAAATCTATTAGTAAATTAAAGAGACACCTTGAAGATCATCAACGAGAGAGAGAGGCCCAAAAAGGGTGGTTTGAGTCTTTTCACACAGTCCCCCTGGTTAACTACGCTTTTATCAACTCTGGCCAGTCTAATAATAATCCTCATATTATTGCTAACTATAAAACCCTGTAAGCTCAACCGTGTAATTTCTTTTCTCCAAGCTCAAATTGGACAAGTTAAACATATGGCAATACCCCACTAGCCGACATAGAATGTACACCCCCCAATGTTCACTTTTATTTTTAAAAGTATCCAATAGAAGAAGTGGGGAATGAAAGGTTAATAAAATAGGTACTTGTCACTTCCTGTTTTTCTGTATGCTTAGAAAAACACTGTTGAAATATTGACAACTGTTTACTAATCTTGTTCCCAGAATGTGCTATCCCCAACTGCCAAATTGCACAATGTACTCCCTCACCCGTTTAAACGCAAACCGCCTACTCGCCCTGACCCATCAATAAACTTCTATCCCTGCCGCCTCCAAGGAAAGTATATAAGATCTGCTTAAGCCATTCTCAGGGCTCTCTACTCTATTCAAGGGAGCTCTGAGCTCCAGTATGCTAGACCCCTAATAAACCCTTAGCTGTTGCATAAGACTGTCTCTTGGTGGTCTCTTCCTCTGACACTCGCCCGAATATTATTGGATGATTAAATGTAGAAGAAAACATACAGTCAAAAAGGGATAGTCGGTAGGATTAGGAAGATAGTCAGTAGGTTTAGGAAGAAGGGTGAGTATAGAATTTGGAACAAAAGTTCTTTAGCAATAATGTTTCAGTTAGAGAGTGAAGTTAAATGTCAGAACACGTGAAGAGTCAGTCACAATGATGAACTGGGAAAAATATGTAGGAAAGCAGATATCAATAGAGACATTATGAAATCAGTCAAAGTATAAAGTGAGTGATTGGATTAGACATTTTCAAGAGCGTTGAGGTTGAATATATAATCTTAGGAAGAAACAAATATGTAGTCACCAATAGGATTGACATTTGAGAGCATTAGGAAACCTGGACATGGATGTTTTTAGTAATCCATGTTCACTTATAAGAAATCTTATATTGATATACAATCATTCATTCCAACCAATTATACAACTAATGGTAATATTAGGGTTATGGTTTATCATGAAATTGTGTGAGTTTTGCTTCAAAAGGCATTATGGAAATCAAAAACAATGTGTGTGGAAAGAAGTCTCATGAAAATACAAGCCAAGAAACATAGAAGGAATACATGTGTTCTGAGGCAGGAAGTGATTGAATGTGAAACAAATGCCTATAAATTTGCTAACTGTGGATGATATATATATATATATATATATATATATATATATATATATATATATATATATATATATATATCCTTTGATGTGCATAAACTGAAGAAATAGTAATGTACCAGTGTTGAATAAAAATGAACGTCAGCCTACATATCATGTCCCATCGGAATCTACTTGAATTGATGTTAAGCCTGGGTCAGTTACTGTAGAATAATTAGGATTTGTATGCACCATTCACTGAAGTTTTTTCTCAGTACTAGGAAACAAATATGTATGTCAGATGGATGAATATTTCTGAGAATAATCTTGTAAAATGTTGATTATACATCCACATACATGAATATGAATGAATTTAGGGAGTGTATAATAAGAGCCATTTCTCATATTTTGAAAAATATTGAGAGTATATATATATATATATATATATATATATATATATATATATACAAACAGACACACACAGAGACATTAAAAATAGCAATATATATTCCAATGGAAATTCACCATGAAATATATATCATCCACAGATCCAAAAATATTCATTTCGCTAAACATGGATTTATATATTATGATTCTCAACTAGGAAACTCCCCATAGGTTGAATTTTCAGTTCCAACAGCATTTAGGAGGAGTGGTCTCTTCTCACAATTTGAATATGCCATGTCAGCCACCTCACAAAAATGTAAGTGTGATGACAGGTAGGATTCTATATGTGCATATAAAAATACAGGTGCTGAATAGGCTACAGAGAGAGGAGAAAGGAATTTGTTGAGAGCCACAGCTGAAGGGGCCCCAGGAAACCTCCAGCTGCCAGCAAATTTCCAGCTGCCTACTGATTATTGGCTCACAGCGGCCCCAGCAACATCTAGCTGATTGGCTCCTCTGCGGTGATGCTCATTGGGCTGTTTCCCTGCCCTTTCAGACCACGGAGCTGCTCATTGGGGGACTTTTTTGGCTCCACCCTTGTGACCCAGCCAATCGGCCTCAAGAGCAGGAGGATTGTGGGAGTTGGAGAGGCTTGTGGGTGTGAGAGAGACTTTACAAGGAAGCCAGTGGTGGCAGTTGGGCTCTAAGGGTTTTTCCTGAGGAGCTGTTTTGTTTGGCGTGTGAGGTTCTAAAAATTAAGTTTGTTTCTTCTGACAAGTGGCTCCTTAATCGTGCCCAGCCAGACTGAAGCATTTGGTGGCTCGCACGGGGACCGACTGAACGTAAGTCATAAGGTAAACTGCTCGCCCCTGAGGGCAGGGCGAGAGGATGGGTAGCCATTTTGAGATTCCTCTTTAGTTTTGCTTCACTTTTGTTTTAAGTTGCCTGTCCCTGGAGATGAGTGAGATGGAAAAAAAAAAAAACGCTCACATCTGAGGAGAAACTTTTTACATCTGAGGAACAGAGAGTGATAAAGGACGGGTGCACATGTCAGGAGGATAGAAAGGCTATAATGACTTTTTGGTGTTCTCTTTTTATTTTATTCTGTCTCGGTTTTGTTTGGCGTCATCTTGTTGGGTTGTATTATAGTAGAAATGCAGAATCAAAAATTAGTAAAAAAACAAACTGAAAAAGTGTTAAGTAAATTGTTAGAGGGAGGAGGCATCTCACTAAATCAAGAACAATCAGGGCATATGTTGATACAATATAAAAATGTAGCCCATGGCTTTTTAAGGAGGAGTTGTAAAATATATCAGAATGGAACCATCATGGTGAAGATTTAAAAAGAGGAGAAAAGAACAGCCCAGAAACTCTGCCAGTTGGCACATTGCCATTGTGGACGTTCATATCTGGTTTGCTTAGTCCAAAGCCTTCAGTTCAGACAAAGATAGAGAAACAAAGCTTAGATCAGAAAAAGCCATCAGGGGGAAAGTTACCAAAGGAGACTGCTACTAACAACTTTCTATCACCAGAGAGCATTAGTGCCCAACCAACAGCGCCACCTCTACAGGAGACTGTTACTAACACATTTCTATCACCAGAGAATGTAAATGTCCAACTAACAAGGCCACCTCCATATGCTGGGGGGCCCCCAACCCCCGCAGTTGATAATTTGGATACTGAGACAGGATCTCAAATATAAACATGCCCTGTAATTGAGGTAGGAGGGCAGCGAATTCACCATGCTTTAAATTTCAAAACAGTGAAGCAGCTAAAAGAGGCTGTAACAACCTATGGTCCTCAAGCAAACTTCATTGTAAGCTTGGTCACATCCATTAACAACTTGAACATGACTCCAGGAGATTGGGCTAATATGTGTAAAGCTGTGCTAAATGGAGGTCAGTATCTGTTATGGAAGGTTGCCAATGAGGAATTTTGCAAGGAGACGGCTAGGCAAAATGCAGCAGCTGGTAATGCTCAGAGAAATCTATGTTGTTAGGAAAGGGACTTTATGAGGATCAGCAGCAACAAATTGCATATGATCCTGGCGTATACCCACAAATTCCTGTAAAGGTGGTTAGGGCATGGAAGACTCTACAAGGACATGGAGGTTTACAAGGTCAATTATCTAAGGTAATACAAGGAGCTAATGAATCTTTTGCTTAATTTGTAGATAGGCTTATTCCAACAGCTACCAGAGTTTTTGGAAATACAGAACAAGCAACGCCATTAATAAAAGAACTGGCTTATGTCCAAGCAAATTGTGGGTGCAGAGACATCATTAGACCATGGAAACATGTGGATTTAAACACATATATTAAATTGTGCAGAGACACTAATGAACAAGAGCAAGTCATTGCAGCTGCAGTACCACAGGCTTTATATGCCAGAGACATTAATGAACAAGGGAAAACTGTGGCAGCTGCAGTAAAACAGGCTTTAGATGCCAGGCTAAGAACATGCTACAATTGTGAACAAACAGGACTTTTTAAAAGGAATTGTCCCATAGGACGAGGGTTTAACAAAACTAGGTTTCAAAGGAGTAGAATACGGGGTATTTGGCCACGATGTCGTAGAGGGAGACATTGGGCTAATGATTGCCATTCTCAAACCACCATAGAGGGTACTTCATTATCAAAAAAAACGAACAAGGACCAGGTGTTTATCCACGATATCATGGAGAAAGCCATCGGGCTCCTTTTGCCAAAAAATGGACAGGGGGTCCCAATACTCTGGGGCCGCAAACCACAAATATACGGAGCACCGGAGGAACCCAGCAACCACATCAGGGTAGTTCCCAGGACACATTGTCCATCAGATCCCTCCTCAGAAAAACCAGAGGGAGCACAGGGTTGGACATCTGTGCCTCCACCAGATCAGTACTAACTCCAGAGTTGGGAGTTCAAATCATTCCCACAGGGGTGAAAGGACCTCTTCCCAAAGGAACAGTAGGCTTATTATTGGGATGCAGCTCTTCTACTCTAAAAAGACTTATGAAAAGTCCTGGGGTAATTGATCCCAATTATGAAGGTGAAATAAAAATTTTATCCAGTTCTCCAAAGGGTATATCAGTAATTTCACCAGGAGATAGAATAGCACAGTTACTAATAATACCAAGCCTGCATGATAAATTTTCCAGTCATACTGTAGAAAGAGGTTCCAAGGGATTAGGCTCCACAGGTGTAGATTGGGCTATGCTTTCTTTAAATTTAAATTCTCGCCCCATGCTAAAACTAAATATTCAAGAACATGAATTTAATGAGCTACTGGATACAGGTGAAGACCTTAGCATCATCTCTCGTCAAGAATGGCCAAAACATTGGCCATTACAACAAGCCACTCAAACACTTCGAGGCCAAGGAGTGGCGACTAATCCCCATAAAGGTGCAATGGTATTAGATTGGAAGGATCCTGAAGGATGTGAAGAAACTATACAGCCATATTTATTGGATCATCTTCCCTTAAATTTATGGGGATGAGATGTCCTAGATCAATTAGGTTTGACATTAACAAAAAACATCAATCAAAAGGCACCCACTATTATGGCTAGACAAGGTTTTAGGAAAGGAAAAAATTAGAAATACAAGAACAAGGCATAGCAGCACCAATACAAATTGATCAAGGATCAGACAGACATGGGTTGGATTTTCAGAAAGGGCCACTGAGACAATAAAAATTACTTGGAAATCAGAAAGACCAGTATAAGTTCCTTAGTGGGCCCTGACTAAAGAAAAGATACAAGCAGCCCATGACCTGGTCAAACAACAATTAGCGGAAGGACATATACAACCTTCTGTATCTCCCCATAATACTCCCATTTTTATCCTCAAATGAAATCTGGTAAATGGATATTATTTCAAGATTTAAGAGCCATTAATAATGAGATGGTTATTATGGGACATGCTCAATCGGGGATTCCTCAATTGTCTGCTTTGCAAAAACTTGGCATGTTTTCGGTATAGATATTAAAGATTTTTTTTTTTCCAGTTCCAATTCATCCTGAGGATAGTCCACGTTTTGCATTTACTATCCCTGCACTGAATCACGAATGTCCTGATCAGAGATATGAGTGGAAAGTACTCCCTCAAGGGATGGCTAACAGCCCAACTATGTGTCAAATTTATTTTAACAAATTAATCCAGCCACTTAGAAATCAAAATCCTGAACTACAAATATTTCACTATATGGATGATGTATTATTAGCACACAAAGCCAAAAACCCATTGCTAGAATGTTATGCCACACTTACAAACTTATTAAAAATTGTAATCTAGAGATAGCAATAAATAAAGTACAATTAAATTTTCCAATTAATTATTTCGGAGTTCTATAATCCTCAACCACGGTCCACCACCAAAAATTCAAATACGATTAGATCAACTCAAATCAATTGATGACTTTCAAAAGTTATTAGGAGACACAAATTGGATAAGGCCTTATCTTGGTATAACAACAGGAGAGTTAGGACCTTTATTTGATATCCTAAAAGGTCCATCAGATCCAACTTCACCCAGAATGTTAATGCCTGAAACAAGAAAGGCATTAAAAAGCATTGAAACATATATGGGAAATATGCATTTGGATAGAGTTGATATAATTTTGCATTTATTAATATTGTATTACCTACAAAAAATATTCCTACAGGAGTATTTTGGCAAGAAGGTCCATTATTATGAATACATTTATCTTATTCTTCTAACACTATTATTACTAGGTATCCTGAGTCTGAGGGACAATTAATACTCATAGGAATAAAAGCAGCAAAGGGAGTGTTTGGAATATCTCCCAATAAAATTATTACTCCATATACTATGAATCAAATTGATGAATTAGCTAATGAGTTAAATACTTGGGCAATATTCATGTGTAAATCTAATGTTTCATTTGTTAACCACTTACCATCTAATCCTTTATTGTCGTTTTGCTCATCGCATCCTATAATTTTTCCAAAAATGACAAGGACACACCTATCATGAATGCTCCAAATATGTTCACTGATGGGTCAAATAATGGTACAGCAGCAATAGTTACACCTGATCAAACTTTTACATTTTTAGTACCCAAATGATCAGCTCAAACGGTAGAGCTTAATCAGTATTACAAGCTTTTGTGATGTTTAAAGATTCTGTATTTAATTTATTTTCCCTTAGTCAGTATATAGTTAATGCTATAGTATCCCTTGAAGATGCTGGTAGGATTTCCCCTTCCTCTACTGTTTTCTCTTTGCTTTCCACTATACAAAGTTTAATTTGGGAAAGAAAAGATCCATTCTTTATAAGATATATCAGGACACATACAGGATTGCCTGGAGCCCTTAGTTTGGGCAATGATTTAGCAGAGAAAACTACACATGACATACATTCATATTTTCTCAACACTAGAAGAAGCTATAAATTGTCATAAAAAGTCCATGTCAATGCTAATTCTTTACAAAAGCATTTTAAAAAGACTAAGGAACTAGCTAGAGAAATAATAAAATAATGTCAAAATTGTGTGACCATTTTACCACAAGTTAATCTTGGAGTCAATCCTAGATGATTGATACCCAACCATGTTTGGCAGATGGACGTCACACACTTGCCAGAATTTGGAAAATTAAAATATTTGCATGTTACAGTTGATACTTCTTCTGGATTTTTGATGGGCTCCCTTCATGCTGGAGAAAAAACTAAAGATGTTATAGCTCATTGCTTACAAAATTTTGCCACTGTTCGCGTTCCTAAACAGTTAAAAACAGATAATGACCCTGGTTATACTTCTACCTCTTTTAAACAATTTTGCTCATCATTTGGCATTACTCATATAACAGGAATCCCATATAATCCACAGGGACAAGGCATAGTTGAAAGAGCAAATCAAACTATTAAAATGTACTTATTAAAGCAAAAAGACGGAATTGGAAAGGAGTATATATTCCCCAAAGATAAACTTAAAATAACCCTTTTTACTCTAAACTTTTTAAATTTGGATTCATCAGGACTTAGTGCTGCGGAAAGGCATATGTGTCCAAAAAATGTGCATTAGCCCAAGGTACTTTGGAAGGATATTCTAACAGGACATAGGAAAGGTTCTGACCCAGTAATTGTCTGGAGTCAGGGGTCTGTTTGTTTGTATCCTCAGGAAGAACAGCAGCCAATTTGGATTCCAGAGAGATTAACTAAAGTGATTTCTATACACAAAAAAGAAGATTATTTTTCTCAAATCCATAACTGCTGAAATACAAAACTCCAGTTTGGCTATCCTTACATCTGCGACAGAACCAGGATGCTTTTTTCAATATCTATGTTATTATTGCCCCTTCCCACATCATGAAGTTTTATATTTGTTTTTTGAGCTCATACAGACCTAGGTTAATGTTTTGCTCATCAGTTCTAATTTTTGACGATAGATTTTTTTAAACATTCCAATGGTGATTTCACATGTAAAAAATTATAAGGTTTTTACTATTATCTTATGTGTTGTATGTATTATACTATGTGTGCACACTTGTGTTTTGTATTATATGTTTGAATGTACGTACGTCCATATATCATATATGATGAGCACTCATGAAAAAATGGATGTAAATATTTTTTCTAATCACGTAATTTAAATAGTTTAATTAAAATTGGTAAACAACTGTTGAGGATTGTTCTAAGATGTGAACAAAAAAAGGACGTTAACAGAACTGTTTGTTTACTTTCATCTTTCCTTTTCATTATATTTAATAATTCTCTTCAAGATAATGTAAATTGTTAAGAAAATTGTTTTTTTTTTTTTTTTTAGTGCCTTCTGAAATGATACATGATTTTTTCTTTAGTCGTTATTGCCAGAATTCCTATCTTCATCCCAGTGCCGGTGAAGACAAAGATAAAACCAATCTACAGCTTCTGCAATAGCCATCACCAAACTGTTTGCAGAACATGCCTGGACTATGTATCACTTGTATGCATTGTGAACTCACTTGTATGCATTGTGAACTATCTGTTGGTGCAGCGACTTGTGGTAGTGTTGGGGTATTTATGCTGATGCTGTCATCGGTGGTACAATTTTTCCAAAAGGAGCCAAAAATTGGCTTGGTATATCTTCCCTATTCTCACTTGATAGAGTTCAGGAACCTTACAGAAGAAAGCGAAAGACTTCATCCGCAATGACTGCTCTTTTGGCCATTTTGGTTTTGGACGCACACATGGGATCTTTCTTTACGTCCATCAGGTGCTGAGAATCTAAGCCACAGCCTCACACAGGGTCACAAGCCTGATTTAGACACATCCCTTTCCAAAGCAATTAAGCAAAGAGCCACAGGTGATGCCCATTCATTTCCATTTGAAAACT
Organism: Callospermophilus lateralis; assembly: GCF_048772815.1. NCBI lineage: Eukaryota > Metazoa > Chordata > Mammalia > Rodentia > Sciuridae > Callospermophilus > Callospermophilus lateralis. The sequence continues at coordinate 5,310,125 of NC_135317.1, forward strand.
GTTTTCTTCAGGTTTCACAAAGGGGTGGCCTGAGGCAAAGAACTTTCTGACAGTCAGGGCAACAGAACAATAGGTAAGCAAAGGACCCAAAGCAGGATTTCTCCCCTGAGACTTTCCTCGTCACACTGATATCTGAGTTTTCTGAGATGCTCACCATTCCCTTCAGCTATCCAGAACATGGCCATGTCACAGAGATTGGAGGTGGTACATACCTTGGACACAAAATCATGAGCCTCTTCTGGAGAGCAGCCAGAATTCAGGAAGAAAACAGCAACTTAGGAAATTAGCAGGTGTTGCCCATTGATAAGGCACACCACAGTCCCTTCATAAATTGGGCAGAATGAATGCAGGGAAGCTTTCTACTAGATAGGATACATCCATTGTATCATTCTCTTTTCTTATGTCTACAACCACGGACACAGTGTGATACACAGACATAGAATCACTCACCTTGTCAAACAACTTATTAAAAACTGTTCACTCCAAACCAAACAAACAACCTTTCCTACATATTCTCAGAACATGAGACAAACAAAAAACCCACACCCACACTTACTAAGGCACGTCCTTTCCCCAAATTGGTCTGTGACTATCCGGAGTGTCCTCTGACTGGTGGACCACACTATGCTCCCCTGAGATGGCCTGTCCTGTATTAGATTAGGTCTCCTTGGCTAACTCTGTGAAGTTTTCAGGAGCCAGCGGTGAGCTCCTAACTGCTTGCTCAGGAAAGGCCCCTCTTCAGAGCTTTCCTGGTATTTGGCCATTCTCACATGAGTAGGTATCAAGAAAGAATGACTCTGTCCTTGGAAAATCCAAACAAGTGAGACCACTTATACTGGGACTGGGACTGACTCTGGGTGCCTGGCTTCCTGGATACCAAGTTCAGAGAGTTCCATCACCAAGGAAGTGAGGTAATCACTTCCTTCAGGATTTAAAATAGTTCACTACCTTGGCAACCACTTTTTCCTAACAGTTGATTCCAAGGGTCCCATGAGACAGAGGCTGCCCCTGCTTTCTGTGACACTTTCACAAATTTGAATGGCATATCAACCATAGGCACCCGGGAACAGCTCTCCACACAGGCGTGGTTTAGTTCATCTTCTCTACATTAAGAAGAGAGAGGCTGATTCAGGCACATCCCTTTATCCTTACCAGGTTGTTTGCCATGGAAGATGACTTTTGCTCTCTCAGGTCTTTCATAGCTGCCTACAACTTATCCAGGGATCATTTCTGTATGGACATTCTAGGTTCTCAACAGGTGGAAGATCACCTACATTCCTGTATTGAAATACCAACTCTGTCCCTGCTCTTCTGTAAAGTTAGATTGAGGGAACAGTGCATGATTAGTGTTAATAACAAGTTCAATTTGGGTGAGGAATCATTCTGAGGGTTAAATAATGGTATTGGGAACCTGCAATATTTACAAGAATATAAAGGTGAAATATAAGTATAAAAACAGAAATATTGGTAAGATTTGAAGCCCAGCAGGAAATTGGGCACTTGATTGGGATGCTTAGCATTGAATTACATTCTGAACAGATGTCTCAGATAAATCGACACACAATGACATAGTACCAAGTACCATGGATGATTGAATGTCGAAGAGAACATGCAGTCAAAAAGGAATATTCGGTAGCATCAGGAGATAGTCAGTAGTTTTAGGAAGAAGAGTGAGTATAGGATTTGGAATAAAAGTTCTTTAGCAATATGGTTTCGGTTAGAGAGTGAATGTAAATATCAGCACATATGAAGATTCAGTCACAATGATGAAATTTGAAAAATATGTAGGAAAGCAGAAAATAATAGAGATATTACAAAATCATGCAAAGTATAAAGGGAGTGATAGGATTAGACATTTTGAACAATGTTGAGTTTGAATATATAATCTTAGGAAGAAACAAATATGTAATCACCAATAGAATTGAAATTTGAGAGCATTGAGCAACCTGGACATCGATGTTTTTAGTAATCCATGTTCACTTTCCATTTAGGGTTTGGTACAATCATAAGTGTGACATTTGCATTTAGTGTCCAGAATACTACTGTGAAAAAATGTATATGTAGATCAGGTGACATGAGTATTTCTTCCACCATATCAGGGAGCAATATTTTGAAGACCTGTGAATTAGTATTGGGGGAACAAAGAGGTGTACCCTGTGTCTATGAATATAGAGATAATGAATAAATAGACCATATGCTGAATAAATAATATAACAGGTGCCACATTAAATAATGGATTGAATTGATAACTGAAAATATATAAGAATTCTTATATTGATATACAATAATTCATTACAACCAGTTATACATCTAATGGTAATATTAGGGTTATAGTTAATCATGAACTGTGTGTGAGTTTTGCTTCAGAATTGATTATGGAAATCAAAAATAATGTGTTTGGAAAGAAGTCTCATGAAAAGACCAGTCCAGTCAAGAAACCTGGAGAAATACATGTGTAATGATGCAGGAAGTGATTGAAAGTGAACCAAATGCCTATAAATTTGCTAACTTGTGGATGAAATATATATACTATGATGTGCATTAACTGAAGAAATAGTAATGTAACCAATGTTGAATAAAAATGAACGCCAAAATACACATCATGTCCCATAGGAATCTACTTGATTTGATGTTAAGGTGAGTAAGGTACTGTAGAAATATTAGGATTTGTGTGCACCATTCACTGAATTTAGTTTTCAGTACAAGGAAACAAATATGTATTTCAGGTGGATGAATATTTGAATATTTCTGAGAATGATCTTGTGAAAAGTTGATTAGTAATTCACATACAAGAACATGAATGAATTTAGGGAGTGTACAATAAGACACATATATTTCATGTTTTGAAAAATCTGGAGAATATATATATATATATATATATATATATATATATATATATATATATATATATATATATATTTCATCCAGAATAATGCCTTGACAATACCTTCGCCCCAAGTAAGACACAATTAGACTAAATGAGTTAGAAAATCAGTGAATACATAACTGGAATGGAAAATGCTCAGGAGTTTACAACCTTGGAGGTGGTCGAGAAGTTTCCAAAAGTAAGGGACAAGGTAAAAACTACACAAACGTGGAACTCTGCTGGCCTAAAGACTTTTTTCATTTCCATTTGAAAACAGTTTTCTTCAGGCTTCAAAAAAGGTGTGGCCTGAGGCAAAGACGTTCCTGACATTCAGGGCAACAGAACATTAGGTAAGGAAATGGTGCAAAGCAGGGTTTCTCCAGTGAGACTTTCCTGGTCACATTGATATCTGAGTTTTCTGAAATGCTCCCATTCCCTTCAGCTATCCAGTACATGGCCATGTGACAGAGCATGGAGGTGGTACATATCTTGGACACAAAACCATGAGCTTATTCTGGAGAGTGGCCAGAATTCAGGAAGAAAACAAGAACTTAGGAAAATAGCAGATGTTGCACATCAATAAGCCTGCCACACTCAATTCATAAATGGGGAATGATGAATGCTTAAAATCTGTCTACTAGACAGGAAACATCCATTGATGCATTCTTTTGTCTAATGTCTACATCCACAGACACAATGTGATACACAAACACAGAAACACTCGCCTTGTCAAACAACATTCTTGAAACAGTCCAGTCCATACCAAAGAAACCGCCTTTCCTACCTATTCTCAGAACATGAGACAAAACCACAAACTCACACCCACACCCACAAAGGCACCTCCTTCCACCAAGTAGGTCTGTGACTATTCAGAGTGTCCTCTGACTGGTGGGCCATACTATCTTTCCCTGAAATTGCCTGTCCTGTCAAAGATCTGGTCCCTTGGCCAACTCTCTGAGGTTGTCAGTAGCCACTGGTGAGTCACTACCTACTTTTTAAGGACAGGCTCCTCTTCAGAGCTTTCCTGGCATTTGTCCATCCTCAAATCAGTAGGTACCAAGAATGACTGACCTGTCCTTGGTAATTCCAAACAAGTGAGCACACTGAAACTGGGACTGGGACTGGGATTGGCTCTGGGTGCCTGGCTTCCTGGATCCCAATTTCAGAGATTTCCATCAACAAGGAAGTGAGGTGATGTCATTTTCTTCTGGAACTGAATGAGGTCACTGCTTTGGTACCCATCTGTCGTAACAGTTGCTTCCAAGAGTCCCATGAGATGGAGGCTGCCCCCACTTCCTGTGAGACTTTCACAAGTTAGAATGGTATATCAACCATAGGCACCCTGGAACAGCTCTCCACACAGGCCTGGTTTGCTCCACCTTCTCCACATTGAGAAGAGAGTGGATCATTCATACACACCCCTTCATCCTGATCAAGTTGATTTCCATGGATGATGACTTTTGTACTATAAGGTCCTTCATAGCCGCATACAACTTCTCCAGGGATTATTTCTTCATGGACCTTTGAGGAATATCCCCTACATTCCTGAATTGTAAGACTAACTCTGTCCCTGCTCTTCTGTAAAGCAAGATTGAGGAAAAAGTGTATGGTTAGGATTAATAACATGTTCAATTTGCATTAAGAATCATTCTGCGAGATGAATAATGGTATTGGGAACCTGCGATATTTTTAAGAATATAGAGGTGAAATATAAGTATGAAAACAGAAATCTAGGTAAGATTTGAATCCCAGAAGGGCATTTGGCCCTTGATGGGAATACTTAGCTTTGAATTACGTTCTGCACAGATGTCTCAGATAAATCAACATACAATTGCATAGGACCATTTACCTTGGATGAATGAATGTATTAGAGAATATCCCGTCAAACAGAGATAGTCGGTAGGATTAGGAAGGTAGTCGGTAGATTTTGCAAGAAGAGTGAGTATAGGATTTGGACCAAAACTTTTTTAGCAATAGGGTTTCAGGTAGAGAATTAGTGTAAATATCAGCACATGTGAGGAGTCAGTCACAATGATGAACTGGTGGAAACATGTAGGAAAGCAGATATCAAAACAGACATTAGGAAATCAGGCAAAGTATAAAGTGAGTGATAGGATTGGACATTTTCAATAGGCTTTATTGAATACATAATCTTAGGAAGAAACAAATATGTAGTCACCAATAGGATTGACATTTGAGAACATTAGGCAACCTGAACGTGGATGTTTTTAGTACTCCATGCTCACATTCCAATTAGGTTTTGGTACAAGCATAAGTGTGACCTTTGTTTTTCGTCTCTAGAATATTACTGTTTTAAAATATATATGTAGATTAGGTGACATGAGTTTGTCTTCCACATTTCTGGGAGCAATTTTTTGAAGACGTATAAATTAGTATTGGGGTTATGAATAGTTTTACCCTGTGTCTACAAATATAGAAATAATGCATGAATAGACCATACTGTTAATAAATAATGTAACTGATTCCAACTTTAAATAATGGATTGAATTGATATCTGAAAATATACAGGAAATCTTATATTGATATACATGCATTCATTCAAATGAGTAATACATCTAATGGTAATATTAGGGTTCTGGTTTATCAGGAAGAGTGTGTGAGTTTTGCTATTATGGATGTAGGGACACGTGAGCCAGATGCACGTTGGCTAGCCTAGATTACTATGTTTACAAGGCAGACTATCAAAGCCAGAAACAGCCACGGCTCTGTGAGGGAAAATCCTACTTCTTCTGTAAGTCATGGTGATATGAGCATATAGGAGCTTCCTGGTGAAACCCAAACTCCTCATCAAATTCAGTACACAGCATTTGCCATGTTACCAATTAGACAACCAAAACCGATGGCCCCCAGAGGGGTCTCTAGATCTTCAAATTCTGCGTGACCTATTTAACTTAGGCAAGTGTTCAAAAGGGTGGAAGGAAATTCCCCTATGTGCAGGCCTTTTCCCTCCTTCGTTCACATCCTGAACTATGCTTCTCCAATCGATCCTCACCCTCTGCCTTCTGCTCCAGATGCTCTGCTGTCAATTCCACCTCAGGATCCTGATTTCTCCCTTCCAATTACTAGATCAAATACCCAAACCTCCGCCGGTTCTCAGACCATTGCCCCCTTGCAGAGGTAGCAGGTAATGAGGTACCCTTCCACCTACTCACTCCTCTCTTCTCCTGTCAGTGCCTGCACCGGGTTTCACCAGGTACTCTTACCAGCTAACGCAAAGCTCAAACAGGCTGAGGAGAGCCCTCAGACCCCTATCCAAGATGTAATGAAAATGGCCTTTAATGTTGCTTTGTAAAAACTGAAAAGAGGTTACTTAAAATTAAAGTCCCTCACAGGCTTTTTGGGATACTCAATCCCATCTTCCCCTCTGCTCTACCTGTTCTACTGCTAAAGTTTTTGTTGCTAGAAAAATCCCAAACCCCTTTCCCATTATTCTTTTATATCTCTCCTTCCTCATTCTGAGATCCACAGAGCTGCTCTCACCCCCCGCCATACACGTCTTCCCCCTCTGTACCAGGACCACAGAAAATTCTTAACTGACCTTCTCCAGCAGTCTTCACCATGCCTGACTTTAGGAATTTCAGCAAAAGAGTCCCTAAAAAAAGTTCAATGTAGATAAACTTCCTCTTTTCTTGTTGCCCTATTCTACTTGCCACTGGCTGGAAAAATCAGCACTCCTAAGCTAGACACTCCCTTACTAGTTTTTCACCAAATATGTGAACAAGGCCTCTGGCCTTGAGCTGGGGCTTCACAGAGATGGCTACATATCTAAGATAAAGAAGTTACCAACTGGGCTCCATTTTACCAGCTGGCAGGGGAAAAAAAAGAGAAGACAAAAGCTCCCCCCCTCCCAGGTGTCATTAAAAAGTTAACTTGCCCAGAACAGAGGAAATAAACAGAAACAAAAACTGCTTTTTGTGAACTTCTGCAGACTCTGAACTTCTGAGCTCCTTCCCTTACATGTTGGGTACAAAATTCTGAAACTACCTAAACTTGGGGTTCAGGGGATTAATTGATGACAGAATGATGACAGAAGCAATGCCCTCTAAATCTTTTTGCAACCAAATAGGACTGATTCCCTAGCTTCAGTGGTATATCAGGTTCCTTGCCATGTCCGTCCCTACAACAGTATAATTCTATATACTTAAACATTGTTTATGTTTTCATAAAATGGTCAACAGATGTGATTAATTATGTAATGGTGCAGATGTTTCCCAGAGTGCTCTATCATGATGCAGGTTCAGTTAAAGATCAAATAGGGCGGGCATACAACACAGTGCCGCAGGGAACCTTTATCCATCACTTTAGCCATGCTATTAGGAATAGGAGTTGCTGCAGGGGTGGGCACAGGAACCACTGCCCTAGTCCATGGGACACAACAAATCACCCAATTAGAAGCAGCAATAGACCAAAACTTAAAGATATTAAAAACCTCCATCACAGCTTTACAGGAATCTTTAACCTCTCTCTCTGAAGTCGTTTTACAGAACAGTGGAGGGTTGGACCTCCTCTTCATGAGAGAAGGGGCCTTTGTGCTGCATTGAGAAAACAATGTTGTTTTTATGCCAACAATACTGGAGTTGTAAAAGAATCTATGAATAAATTAAGAAAACGCCTTGAAGAGTATCAACGAGAGAAAGAGGTCTAAAAAGGGTTGTTTGAGTCTTGGTTCACACAGTCCCCATGGTTAACTATGCTTTAATCTGCCTTGTCCGGTCCATTAATAATCCTAATATTATTGCTAACTGTAGGGCCCTGTTAGCTCAATCATGTAGTTTCCTTTCTCCAAGCTCAAATTGGACAAGTTAAACTTATGGAAATCAGACAACAATATGCCCCACTAGCAGACATAAAATATGACACCCCCAATGATCACCTTTGTGATTAAAAATAAACAGAAAAAGAAGTGGGGAATGAAATGTTAATAAAATAGGTACTTGTCACTTCCTGTTTTTCTATATGCTTAACAAAACACTGTTGAAATCTTGAGAACTGTTTGCTAATCTTGCTCCCAGAATGTGCTGTCCCCAACTGCCAAAATGCAGAATGTACTCCCTCACACATTTACATGCAAACCGCCCACTTGCCCTGACCCATCAATAAACTTCACTCCCTGCCCTCTCCAAGGAAAGTATATAAGCTCGGCTTAAGCTCTTCTCAGGGCTCTCTGCTAAATTTAAGTGAGCTCTGAGCCCCAGCATGCTGAACCCCCAATAATCCCTTTGCTGTTGCATGAGACAGTCTCTTGGTGGTCTCTTCCTCCGATGCTCACCAGACCTTTACATTGGTACATTCATAAGTGTGATATTTGCTTTTAGTGTCCAGAATATTAACGTGAAAAAATGTATATGTAGGTCAGGTGACATGAGTATTTCTTCCACCATTTCTGGGAATAATATTTTGAAGACGTATAAAATAGTATTGGGGGTATAAAGAGGTCTACCATGTGTCTATGCTTATAGAGATAATGCATGAATAGACAATACAGGGTATAAATAATATAACTGGTTCCACTTTAAATAATTGATTGAATTCATATCTGAAAATACATAAGAAATCATTTATTGATATACAATCATTCATTCCAACCAGTTATACATCTAGTGGTAATATTAGGGTTATGGTTCATCAAGTAGGGTGTGTGAGATTTGCTTCAAAAGTAATTATGGAAATCGAAGATAATGTGTTTGGAAAGAAGTCTCATGAAAATACCAGTCAAGAAACATGGAGGAATATATCTGTTCTGAAGTAGAAATTGATTGAAAGTGAAACAAATGCCTATAAATGTGCGAACTTGTAGATGAAATATATATATATATATATATATATAATGGTGTGAATAAACTACAGAAATCGTAATGTACCAGTGTTGAAAAAAAATGAACTTCAAAATACACATCATGTCCAATAGGAGTCTAATCACATTGATGTTAAACTGGGTCAGTTACCTTAGAAATATTAGGATTTGTATACACAATTCACTGAAGGTAGTTTTTAGTAGTAGGAAACAAATATGTATTTCAGGTGGATGAATATTTCTGAGAATAATCTTGTGAAAAGATGATTATAAATCCACATATAGAAACAGGAGTGAATTTAGGAAATGTATAATAAGACACAGATATTTCATATTTTGAAAAATCTGGAGAGTATATATATATATATATATATATATATATATATATATATATATATGTGTGTTTGTGTGTGTGTATATATATATATACACACACACACAAACACACACACAGATAATAAAAAGTACCACTATATGCAATTGAAATTCACCATGAAATATATATCATCCACAGATCAAAAATATTCATTTTACTGAACATGGATTTATGTATAATCTTGTTCAGCTAGGAAGCTCACCCATAGGTTGGATTTTCAGTTCCAACATCGTTTAGGAGGAGTGATCTCTTCTCACAATTTGTATCTGCCATGTCTGCGTCCACACAATAATGTACATGTGGTACCAGGTAGAATTTTACATGTGCTTATAAAAATATATATGCTGAATTGGCTACAGAGAAAGGGAGACTGAATTCACATATTTGTTAACTTTAAAAACACATTAAGAACTATTTCAACAAAAAATTGACTAGATTCATAACTCCTACCCTATATAATGTAAAAGGCAAGTGCAACTATACACCATGCCTCTTCTGAACTGCTTGTATTTCAATTCTGTTTGAGTTATTTTTCTCCATCATATTAGGATTAGTATTAACAGTCTAGTAGGGTATGGGGTAGTGTCAAGGATTCATTATTTCGAATGGAAATTTGGAAAATGAATCCAATGTGTATGCAAATATGTGCTACACAAAAATCCTCCCAGTCTCATCCAGAACAATTCCTTGACATTACTTTCACCCCAAGTAAGACACAATTAGAGGAGAAGGTTTATAAAATATGTGAATACATATCTGGAATGGCAATTGCTCAGGAGCTCACAACTTTGGAGGTGGTAGAGGTGTTTCTAAAAGTAAGGGACAGGGTAAAACTCCACAATCATGGAGCTCTGCTGGCCTAAAGATTTCTTGAGAAACTGCCACTGAGGTTGGGCACTTGAAATATATAATGTTGTCAGGAGCTGTATCTTCTTTGTATTGAGACCATCATGGCTGGGTCTGCATCTATGTGACCTGGAGGACATGGTCTCTTATATTCCAATGAACGTTAGGCAGCAGTGTTGAATTCTCTGTTTGTGGTAAAATTTGGGCACTAGGGGCTAAGTGTCTCCCCGTGTGGACTATGAAGCTATTTGGTCATCCACCTATTGTCGTGGTGTTTCTTGCTGCTGCACTGTTAGTTTGGTATTTGTTTCATGGAATTCAAAAATTTTAACAGGGACACAGTCCTGGAGGGATTTCTGTCATGTGTGGTGGTTCAGGGTCTGCAGGAGGATGCACCAACCAGGCTTCTATCCCACATAGCTTGCTCCCTAGACCATAGCAACATGATTCTGAACATTGCAATGAAACTTCTCCATATAACAAGATTCCTTTAAATACAAGGGTCTGCTGGAAGCACCATGTCAGTCAAAAGCCATTTGGAATCCAATGGCACATCCACATGGCCTCACCACAGATGTTTTATCACACACCTGCATACCACTTCTCTAGGACCACAAATCAACAGGCTCAAACTAACTGACATCTCTGTTCTACACCATTTGCATGAAAACCAGTCAATCAAGGCACTGTCTGTTACACTCATGATCAGCATCAGGACATTCAAGGTTCTCCAGTGAAACCTGGTCATGGAAATTTCAAAAATGTCATAATATTGATGTAGGCATTTTTCAAGGATTAATTTGGAGGCACTGTGGGTTTCAATTCATTCAGAATCCATTAAATGTTGAGGAAGATCATTTCAATGAAAGCTCTGGAGAATTGTCACAGGCAAGGCTTCCCAAAGAGTGGCCAAAAGGTTACATGAAGCCAGGACCATAGAGGTCTACAATGTGCGGTCCATGTGTGTTTTGACTCTCAACTATGGCTGCCAAGTCTTTCAAATAAAATCATATGATATCATGGCTGAGATTCCCTGTGCTCTGTGGAAAGCAAAAATGGGCCTAGATCTCAGATTCCAAGGGCGACTCTCATCCGTGTCCTCCTAAAATCCCAACACAATTCATGGCAATAGTTCTCTGAGGACAATTCTACAACACAGTCTCTTAGGGGAATCACACCAGAGTTTAAATCCAGGTGGACCCAGTCATCTCTTCCAACCGCAACACAAATGACCACAATTAAAACCCAAACACTCCCACATAGCCCTCATATCCTTCCATATTGACACTCATCATAACCTCTGGCTGGAGGTTTCCATGAGGGGCACATCCAATGACAGTTTCCAAAATAAGCTCCCTTGCTCCTCATTTGCCTAACATCATTGTGGCCAGGACACCTTTCCTGTGAACCAGGAGTGGTCAAATAGCCCTGACTTTAATACTTCTCTGCTTCTCCAATTTGACTCCTACTGACTGTCAGGTATAGATTCTTTATGTGATTTGGAGTCATGAGGAAATCCCAGCACTTCTGCAGGGCTATGAATAACTCATTTGACACAAAGGATCCCTATTTTCACTTGATGGAGGTCAGGAACCTCACAGAGGAAGGCGAGACTTCATCCACAATGAATGATCTTTTTGCCATTTTGGTTTTGGATGCACATATGGTATCTTTTTTTACATCCATCTGGTGGTGAGAATCTAAGCCACAACCTCACAAAGGGCCAAGATGCTGATTCAGACACATCCCTTTCCAAAGCAATTAAGCAAAGAGCCACAGGTGATGCCCAATCATTTTCACTTGAAAACTGTTTTCTTCAGGCTTCACATAGTGTGGCCTGAGGCAAAGACCTTCCTGACATTCAGGGCAACAGAACAATAGGTAAGCAAAAGGCCCAAAGCAGGGTTTCTCCACTGAGACATTCCTAGTCACACTGATATCTGATTTTTCTGAGATGCTCCCATTACCTTCAGCTATTCAGTACATGGCCATTTCATAGAGCTTGGAGGTGGTTCATATCTTGGACACAAAACCATGAGCCTATCCTGGAGAGTTACCAGAATTCAGGAAGAAAACTGGAACTTAGGAAGACAGTAGTTGTTGCCCATCTATAAGGCAAGCTGCAGTCCATTCATAAATTGGGCAGGATGAATGCTGGGAGCTTTCTACTAGACATAACAAATCCATTGATGCATTCTCTAATGTCTACAACCACGGACACAGTGGGATACACAGACATAGAAACACTCGCCTTGTCACAGGACATACAAGAAACAGTCCACTCCAAACCAAACAAATCAACTTTCCTACCTATTCTCAGAACATGAGATAAAACCACATAATCACATGCACACCCAAATAGACACCTCCTTCCCCCAAGGAGGTCTGTGACTATATGGAGTGTCCTCTGACTTGTGGGCCATACTATGTTCCCCCGAAATGGCCTGTACTATCTCAGATCTTGTCTCCTTGTCCAACTCTGTGAAATTGTCAGGAGCCAGGGGTGAACAACTACCTGCTTTCCCAGGAAAGGCCCCTATTCAGAGCTTTTCTTTCATTTGGACATCCTCACATCAGTTGGTACCAAGAAAAATTGACCCTGTCCTCGGTAAATCCAAACAAGTGAGGCCACTGGGAGTGGGACTGGGACTGGCTCTGGGTTCCTGGCTTCTTGGATCCCAAGTTCAGAGAGTTCCATCACCAAGGAAGTTAGGTAGGTCAATTCCTTCAGAAACTGAATGAGGTCACTGCCTTGACAACCACTTTGTCCTAACAGTTGCTTCCAAGGATCCCATGAGATAGAGGCTGCCACTACTTCCTGTGACACTTTCACAAGTTAGAATTGTATATCAACCATAGGCACCGGGAAACAGCTCTCCACATAAGCCTGGTTTGGTCCATCTTCTCTACATTAATAAGAGAGATCCTGATTCAGACACATTCCTTCATCCTTACCAGGGTGTTTGGCATCAAGAGGATTTTTCTCTCTTAGGTCCTTCATAGCTGCCTACATCTTATCTGGGGATAATTTCTGCATGTACCATTGAGGTTCTCAGCAGGTGGAATATTTCCAATATTCCTGTATTGTAAGACCAACTCTGTCCCTGCTCTTCTGTAACGTTAGATTGAGGGAACAGTGTATGATTATGTTAATAACAGGTTTGATATTTTTTAGGAATCATTCTGCGATATGAATAATGGTATTGGGAACCTGCAATATTTACAACAATATACAGGTGAAATATAAGTTTGAAAACAGAAATCTAGGTAAGATTTGAAGCCCAGTAAGGCATTAGGCCCATGAGTGGAATACTTAGCTTTGAATTATATTCTGCACAGATGTCTTAGATAAATCGAGATACAATGGCATAGGACCTTTTACCTTGAATGACTGAATGTCAAAGAGAACATCCAGTAAAAAAGAGAGAGTCAGTAGGATTAGGAAGATAGTCAGCACGTTTAGAAAGAAGAGTGAGTATAGGAGTGGGACCAAAAGTTCTTTAGGAATAGGGTTTCTGGTAGAGAGTGAATGTAAATATCAGCCCATGTGAAGAGTAAGTCAAAATAATGAACTGGAATAATATGTAGGGAAGAAGATATCAATAGAGACATTAGGAAATCATGCAAAGTATAAAGAGAGTGATAGGATTAGACATTTTCAGCAGGCTTGAGGTTGAATATATAGTTTTAGGGAGAAACAAATATGTAGTCACCAATAGGATTGACATTTGAGAGCATTAGGCAACCTGGACATGGATGTTTTTAGTAATCCCTGCTCACTTTCCATTTAGGCTTTGGTACAATCATAAGTGTGACCTCTGCTTTTTCTGTCCAGAATATTACTGTGATAAAATGCATATGTAGATCAGGTGTCATGAGTATTTCTTCCACCATTTCAGGGAGCAACATTTTGAATACGAATAAATTAGCATTACTGTTACAAATAGATGTACCCTGTGTCTATGAGTATAGAGATAATGCATGAATAGACCATACTGTTAATAAGTAATATAACTGGTTCCAACTTTAAATAATGCATTGAATTGATATTTGAAAATACACAGGAAATCATATATTGATATACAATCATTCATTCCAACCAGTTATACATCTAATGGTAATATTAGGGTTATGGTTTATTACGAAGAGTGTGTGAGTATTGCTTCAAAATGATTATGGAAAACGAAAATAATGTGTTTGGAAAGAAGTCTCATAAAAAGACCATTCAAGAAACCTGGAGAAATACATTGGTTCTGAAGCAGGAAATGATTGAAAGTGAATCAAATGCCTATAAATTTGTGAACTTGTGGATGGAATATATATCCTATGATGTTCATAAACTGAAGAAATAGTAACTTACCAGTGTTGAATGAAATGAACTTCAAAATACACATCCTGTCCCATAGGAATCTACTTGCATTGATGTTAAACTGGGTCACTTACTGTAGAAATGTTAGGATTGTATCCACCATTCACTGAAGTTTTTTTTTCAGTACTAGAAACAAATATGTAGTTCAGGTGGATGAATATTTCTGAGAATAATCTTCTGAAAAGTTGATTATAAATCCACATACATGAACATGAATGAATTTACGTAGTGTATATAAGACACATATATTTCGTATTTTGAAAAAAATTGGAGAGTTTGTATATATATATATATATATATATATATACACACACACACTACACACACACACATACACACAAAACACACAAAAAATTAAAAGTACCAATATATATGCCAATTGAATTTCATCATAAATTATATATCAACCACAGATGCAAAAATATTTATTTTACTGAACATGGATTTATGTATAATATTGTTCTACTAGGAGGCTCACCCATAGTTTGAACTTTCAGTTCCAACAGCGTTTAGGAGGAGTGATCTCTTCTCACAATTTGTATCTGCCAAGTCAGCACACCTCACAAGAATATACGTATGATACCAGGTAGGATTCTATATGTGCATATAAAAATACATGTGCTGAATAGGCTATAGAGAAAGGGAGACAGGTATTCACATATTTGTTTACTTTAAAAACACATGGACAATTATTTAAATTAAAAATTAACTAGATTTATAATACCTACCCTATATCATGCAAATAAGGCAAGTCCAACTATACACCATGCCTCCTCTGAACTGCTTGCATTTCTATTCTGTTTGGGTTATTTTTCTCCATCATATTCGGATAAGGAGTCATAGTCTAGTAGGGTATGCTTTAGTGTCAGGTGTCCCGGCCAGCAGGACACATCAACTTGGGCGTCGAACCTAGTTGGGAAGGAATGAAGGGTCAAGAGACATGAGAGATGATAGCAAGAGAGGTGTTCTGATCATGCTGCAAAATTTTATTGTTTTCACAGGGTATTTATATGCTGCGAATGGGAAAGCTCCCTTATCAGCAGTTGCTGGATGTCTTCACAGGGTGAGATAACCTCAGGATATTTCAGAATGTCAGATGGCCGCAGGATGTCTCAGGGAGATAGATTGCTGGGGGATGTCTCCCAGGCAGGATGTCTCCCAGGGCGATGTTTCATGTAAGTGTCAGGCTATTCTTCAGAGGAGAGCTTCCTTCTAGCCCCTGACCTCTCCCCCTTTCTTATATAAAATATTTGACCATACATTATTGCCTATGTTTTTAGGGGGTGATAGAGGCTCTGTTCCTCTAGGAGGCCTTAGAATATATCGTGATCCAAGAGAGCACCTTCACTAGGAGATTTTGTGGTGGTCTTTGCATGTTTTTGGAGGAGATGGCTTTGAGCGGGAACATGCCAACCGCCATGCACCAGAGCGTGTCACTCAGAGGTCTTGGGTTTTGTGGTCCGTGCATCCATCCTCCTGCAGTCCTTCTTGCACCCTCCGTTATTATGGCCTAACGTCCTCACTCAATGGGTACGTCCTCCTGCAAGCAGAGGGGCCCATGGAGGAGCAAACCCTTATGGCAAGGACAGAAGACGGTTGTTCAGAGCTGTTACTCATACTTTTATATAAGAAAGAGAGATCTTGGGGATGTAAACTTAAGAAATAAGCCTGTGAGAAGGGTAGAACATCCTTTTAAATGTTGACAGCACGGTCGTCCATCTCCAGATGATGATAGTGGACCTCAATTGGCTTAGAGGCCAAAATATTAATCTGTTCTTTAATAAATTGTACCAGCCTGTTTATAATGCAAGGTCCTATGGACACCATTAAAAGTAAACCCAACAAAGGGCCTAATAGGGGAAGAAGGTAGGGTAGAAATCCATTAAGCCCACCTCAGAGGGGATTTTTAAATAGTTCTCTTTGTCTCTATTTTAGTGCATACTATGCCTGATTTTTTGGCATAAAAGCAGCATCGTTCCCCTAAGGCCAAGCAAATAGCTCCATGGTTAGCAGTCAGCAAATCTAAGCCTCATCTGTTTTGAATGAACACTTCTGCCAGGGTGTCTATTTGGTCCTGCTAATCTTGTACATCTTGTACATCATTTATAAGTTGTTGATACGGGCGATGGTAAGAGTGTTTAGCTGTGTCTAAGCCAGTGTACCTGTGCCCACAGCAGCTGTTATTCCAGGGCTGGCAATGAGTGTTAAGGACTGTATTGCCCGCCTTTGTCTTTTGACTAAGGTGTCTAGGCTAGGAATGGGTAGAGGTTCGTCTCATGGGACAATAGTCATATCAGGGAGTAATAAGGTAAAAAAACAGCCACCAGTCCAATTCGCTGGAAGCATGGGGAAGACCGGTTTTCCCCCACACATAAAAACTGTGCCATTGTGGTTACAAGGAGATGGGTGGGTGAGGAATAATTTTGTACTGTTGAGCAATTTCCAAAGGAAGAAACTCCAACATCAATATCATAGGTATTATACTGCATCGCGCCTAAAAGACATAATGTAAAAGTGCCTATAAGCTGTACTTTAAAAGGAAATCCAGGTTGGCATGTATTATCATTGTGTGTGATAGAATAAATAGAAACTGCCATAGGCATGATTGCCCCTGTTGTCATGCAGAGCCAGCAATCACAAGCAAGGGTGGGTTTGGAATTATTAAGCAAGGAGAAGGTAGTTTCCAACATTTCTAATGTATTGGTATCTAAACCTGGGAGCTGGGATTTAGGCTACATTAAGGGATGATATGTGAGCTCAGGGATTTGGGGTTGCAAAAGTTTGATTATCTGAGGATGCTTGATAGCATCAGTGGGTCCTCCACGATCAGAGACCCCTGTAGGGGCCTTAATGGGCCAGAAGGAGGGTTTACCAACAGTGCCTTGGCACCCAGCTGACTGTAGCTTGGTGTATCTGTGTTCTCCTCCCCGGTCAAAGAGAACGGGGATATAATAAATAGTGGTCCCCCCTGCTGCATGAGTTTTAGTTAGGGAGGCTTCAAAAAATTGTTCTCCCTGCTTGTTAACACAAATTTAGGGTGACACATAACAAGAGCCATGCATCACCTGGGTATGCGAACAGGTTGCAGAACAATTTTGGAGAGCTTTACTTGTACTATGGAGAATAATCTTTGGCTTTTTAACACATACCCATTCAGGCTGATGAACTCCTCCCAGTTTATGGTCAATCTCGGCACAGAGGTAAGCCATTTTAGTCACGCAGTCAGCAGTCTGGGTCCATCTAGTTGGAGCCTGAGTCCAAGATCCTCCCTTGCATTCGCAGGGAGGGCCAAAAAGGTACTCCATGATATTGGAAGGTGTAGGGCTAAGGCCTGCGTGTACAAACCTGTTCAGCAGAAGTGCCTTAAGCAGGATGCTCACACAGATTGTTGGCTGCATTCGAAAAAGATGAAAATTTGTCCTCAAGGGGAGGACGTCCGTCCCTATGTTGAGGTAAGTCATTATCCTGTTTAACCAGGCATTCGGGTAACCATTTTGGGGCTGCTTGCTCTTGGTCCAAAACACAAGCTGAGCCTCATCCCCATATGAGGACAGGATCTGGGCCTTTCCATTTATTTGTAAGGGCATCTGGCCAAATAACAGGTGGGCGAACAGAATTGGATGATGGATGCCAGTGTCTGTCTGCAGCTGAATGGCCTTCACTGTCTAGGGTAAGAAAAAAAACGGCAAATAATGCATGGTTAAGGCGATGCCTGGGAGTGGTAAATTCAAAGGCAGATGCCTTAAAGTGGGTTAGCCAAGTCTTTAAGGTAAGGTGCGCACCTTCCATAATGCCTTGGCCCTGAGGGTTGTATGGAATTCCAGTGGTATGACAAATTTGCAAGGTAGCACAAAACTATTTAAACGTGGCACTGGTATATGCAGAATAATTATCTGTTTAATATGTATTGGTTTACCCATTACGGAAAAGCCTGAAACAAGATGAGAAAGGACATCTTTGGTAGCCTCTCCAGAATGTGGTGATGCAAAAATGAAGTCGCTGAAGGTATCTATAGAAACGTGTATATATTTGGTTTTTCCAAATTCAGGAAAATGAGTAGCATCCATTTGTCAAACCTGATTGGGCAGTAATCCTCGGGGGTTAACTCCCAAGTGTTGAATGGGGAGGGAGACAGTGAAATCAGGGAATGCTTTTACTATCTCTCCTGCCTGTTGCCTGGTAATTTTACAAAGTAATAGAAGGCTCTGGGAATTTAGATGGTGAAGATTGTGTCACTCCATGGCCTTTTGAATGAAGCCAACAAAAATTAGAAACATGGAACGAGTTGTTGCGTCAGCAGGGGCAATACCTTGTGTCAGAGGCCCGGGAAGATCAGAGTGTGCCCTGATGTGTTCTAAGAAAAATGGGTTTTGTCTGGCCTGAATTAGCTGCTAAAGCTGGTAAAACAGAAAGGCCGCATTGGAAGAAGCCTTAATGGTGGGCGAAATCTCTAGCAGCAGCACAGAATGAACAATGTAGGCACTGTCTGCATAAATATTAACAGAATTATCAAAAAATGTTATAAAAACTTGTGTTATGGCAAACAACTCCACAAACTGTGCTGACTGATAGACAGTATCAAAGGTGGTAGGCTGGTTATTGATAACAAAGACCGCATGGCCGTTACTTTAACCGTCTGTAACGACAGTAAGGACTTGAGGAATGGGAGTCTTATGAGTAATTTTGGGAAAAATAAATGGATGTAACTAGACAAAATGTAAAAGGGGGACATTGGGAAGGTGGTTATCAATTGTTCCCAAAAATCCTGATAGGGCAATACCCCATTCATCCACTGGCTATAGTAAAAAATGGGTTTGGTTCTTAGTATATGGAATAAAATATTATCAGGCTCTGTGCCAAAATGTTGTCGAGAAAGCAAACGACCTTTAAAAATAATAGACACTACCTGAGCAACATAAACAGTAATTACCTTGGAGGATGTGGTGTGTAAATGGACCCAAAGCAAGGGGCAGCCTTTATTTTTAAAATGTTTATCTAATTGCCAAAATATTCTTGTGGGTGTATGAGGAGTGGTTAAAATAACCAGAACCAGAGGGAGGTTATAAAAAATTTGTGTAACAAACTGTTGGGCAATGGCTTCTGTGACTTGTTTTAATGCCTGTCATGCCTCGGGAGTAAGCTTTTGAAAGGAGGAGGGGTGGGAAATACCTCTCAAAACATCATTAAGGGGCAAAAGTACACAAGTGGGTAATTTTATATATGTTCTTAGCCATTGAATATCCCCCAGTTATTTTTGAAAATCATTAAGGGTGTGAAGATGGTTCACACATAGTTGTATTTTAAGAATTTGGATCTGATTATCTTGAAGTTTATTGCCTAAATAGGTTTAAGGGTCCTGTGTTTGAACCTTGTTCAGGAGCTATCTGTAGTCCCAAGGTAGTGAGGGTTTTGTAAAGTTCCAAGTAACAATTATTAAGGTTATGGGTATTAGGTGCATCAATTAACAAATCATCCATATAATGTAAAGTATAAATTTGTGGCCATCGCTCTCTCACAGGGTCTACTGCTTGAGCAAAGCATTTTTGGAAAAGACTAGGCCTGTTGGCCATACCTTGGGGAAGAACCTTCTATTGAAATCTCTGCATAGGGCCCTGAAAATTAATGAGAGGGAGACAAAAGGCAAAATAGGATCTATCCTCAGGATGTAAAGGAATGGTAAAAAAGCAATCTTTTAAGTCAATAAGCATTTTACAATAGTCTTTTGGGAATAGCCACTGGTGTGGGAATGCCTGGCTGTAGTGCTCCCATCGGGCACATAACTTTATTAATGGCACACATATTGTAAAAGGCGGCACTTGCCTGCTTTTTTCTTGATAACAAAAATAGGAGTGTTCCATGGTGAGGTTGAGGGCTCTACATAGCCGGTTTCCAGCAGTTCCTGCAATAACATGGAGGCAGCCTCTAATTTTTCTTGTATAAGCAGCCACTGATCCATCCACAAAAGAGTCTTAATATCCCAAATAACTCTATCTCCATGGGGTACAGGAGGTCAGGGACCGACACTAAAAATCAGAATACCCAAGACCATATGTATTTGTTTTTTGTATGGTTTGTATAGACTCAACCAGTCCTTATCTCAGTCTCAAAAGGCCTGTACCAGGGACAAAATTCATATGAAGCATTTGATGAGTCACCATGGAATTGGGACTGGCAAGAATAACTTCCATTTGACTCAAAATATCTCAGCCCTGTAGGTTAACAGGGAGGTCAGGAACAACGAAAGGAGTGACAGTTCCCTTATTACCCTCTTTATCAGTCCAGCTAAGAGCCCTAGAGCTGACCAGAGGATTTTTGACTGTCCTATCCCTTTAAGGTCAGTCAATGGTGGGGTGAGGGGCCAACCTGATGGCCAGTATTTTTGAGAAATTATTGTGGCATCAGCTCCAGTATATAGAATTCCTTGAAATTCCTTTCCTTCAATAAATAAGGTAAGGGTGTGTCTATTGTGAAAAATGGGCCAAACCCAATATACATCAGAAGAGCCCAAGGAGGCAATTCCCTGGGGTAGGTTTGGGCGGTGGAAGTGCCTCCTGAACCCAAGGGAAGGATTATTTATTATGCAAGTCTTGTTCCTGCTTGGATGGCCATAACTCAATTAATATCTGTCGCCAGGATTTTTATTTCTCCAGTGAAATCATTATCATTAATGCCAGGGAAGACCTGAACACCTTGTAAGGTAGTAGAGGTTCTTCCAAGAATAAGGGCACTCGTATGAGATGGAGGGAGACCCATAATTCCAGTGGATATTATCTGGATATTAATTCCAGTGGATATTAATATTGTATCAGCGGCAGCACAAAGGTCGAATCCTGCACTGCCTGGAGTGGCTAGTTGGAGGGAGGCAATTGTGGAGAAGGATTTTGAGGTAGGTTGGGAGTTTGGGAGGGAACAAACGTTATTGCCCCTGGGTTTGTCCTGGGGGAGGTCGTGGCCAGGGGCTGGCCCCAATAGAATTTTCCTGAGAAGCAGGAAGAAATAGGCTGTCCCAGGGCATTTGTCTTAGATCTACACTCACTGACCCAGTGATGACCTTTACCACATCTAGGGCAAAGTGTAGCTCGGGGAAGTTTAGTCCCAGTTTGAGGAGATGCTATTCCTAGGCTTTGTTTGCCTGTAGGACACTTGCGTGCAAAATAGCCAGGTTTTTTACAAGTAAAGCAAGTATGTGAGCCAGGATTGTGAAAGGCCTTGGTAAAAGCGGCACCTAAAGCGAGACACATTGCATGGGCTGCACCTACCCCTGGACAGAGTCTAATAAAGTCAGAATGTTTCCCTTTATCTTTGTGTGGTCGAAGAACATCCTGACATGCCGGGTTGGCGTTTGCAAAGGCAAGATATTTTACAAAGGTGCTTTCGCTTTTGCTTGGTCCAAGCAAGCATTCTGCATCTAGGTTAAGCCGGGGAACAAAGTCGCTATAAGGCTCATCAGGCCCTTGTCGAATTTTTGCCAGGGAAGTGGTAGTGGAGGCCTTTTGAGGGAGGCGTCTCCAAGAATGTAAGCCAGCCACCTGAATCTGCACCAAAAGTCAAGCAGGGAAAAGTGCCTGTTTAGTTTTAGTGTCAAAAGTCGCATTGCCCACTAGCTTAACATAAGTCCAGGATTTAGAGTAGGCCTTAGTTAAATTTTTGTGAGCAGTTTCCTGACAGTGCTCTTGAAATCTGCATTCCATAACAGGAAGTCTCCAGCACTGAGAGTACCTCGGGCTAGGAATTTCCAATCATTGGGAGTAAGCCATTGTGTGCTGTGGCTTTCTACTAAAGCCAATGTGTAGGGCTCAGTGGGTCCATAGTGAGCACAAGCCTTTTTAAGTTTTTCAAGAAAACACAGGCTTAATTTTTTGTAGACACTTTGAGTTCCTTCCTTCAGAGGGGTGAACTCCTCATTCTATGAGTCCTTATCTCCTCGATCCATTTCCCCGGCTTCCTCCTCTTGATCCTTATCTAAGTCTTTGACCTCAGCCTGGGCAGGCTTATCTATCTGACTGCGGGTGACTGAGAAGGTGAGAACAGGCCAATGGAGCAGCTTAGCCTTTGTATTAGACCACCTTGGGCAAGCTTGCATTGACTCCATGCCTAAGGCAAATGAACAGAGCTCAGAGTCAAGGGATCTTAATTCTTTTAAAAGTTGGATCTGTTCCCGTCTATGTTGGAGAGACTCTCGCAAGGGAGCCAGGTTAGGCAAGGGAAGTGGGGAAAAAATATCTGGGGGGGGGGCATTTGGCCCCTGAAGGGCCAGACCACAAAAGGCAGGAGGGATATAGGAGGGAGGTGGATGTTTATGTCCTATAGGCTGTGGCAGGGTCCTGAGAGGTGCTGGATCATCTGAGTGGTAGCGAGCTGCTTCCTTCTCCAAAGTAGCCTCCTCCGTAGGGGTCAATGTGTCTCTGGGATATAAAACTGGATAAAGGCGGTTGGTAACCATTGGAGCCTTATTTATTAGGGTGGTATTTTGAGGGGGACCAGGAAGTTTCCCAGGGTCCTGTGGAGAATGAGAAGGGTCTATGTCTATACTAACTAATGGGCATGCCGAGGGGGGACGAGAGGTCTTTTACATAGTCTCTTTCCCAATCTTGACAAGTTTTAAGGTACCATTGTCAAAGAGTGAACTTTTACGAATTTCATTAATTAAGTTTCAGTAAGAAAAGGTGGGAACAGGCACTTTTTCTGGGCCAAAGAATTCATAATAATCTTTTTAACAATCTCCTACTCTAAACCATCTTTTTCCATTTGTGGTCCGTTCAAGGGGAATCCATGGACACAATTCTCCATGTATGACCAGAAAAATTTTAAGTCCTTTTTCTTAACAGGCTCTCCCTATGTCTTGAAGGACTCCTTGAGGCCTGACAAAAACAAATCATGTGATGAAACTGCTTGTCCCATGGTGGGTCACTCACCATGCGTCATTGCCACTCTCCTCCTGGATCTGTCACTTGGTGGTATCTGCTGAGGCAATCGCGAGCTCCGCTTGACCAAGACTTCCAAAAGAACGAGGTTCCCAATCAGTCAAAAGCTCGAGCCCCAGTCAGTGGGCGACAGATGTCCCGGCCAGCAGGACACATCAACGTGGGCAGCGAACATAGATGGGGAGGAATTCAGGGACATGACACACGAGAGATGACAGCAAGACAGCAGTTCTAATCAAGCTGCAAACTTTTATTGTTCACATAGGGGAATTTATATGCTGTAGATGGGAAAGCTCTCTTATCGGCTTTTCCTGGATGTGTTCACAAGGTGAGATAACCTCAGGATGTTTCAAGAAGACAGATGGCCATAGGATGTCTCAGGGACACAGATGGCAAGAGGATGTCTCCCAGACAGGATGTCTCCCCGGGGGCTGTTTCTTGTAAGTGTCAGACTATTCTTTGAAGGAGAATTCCTTCTACCCCTGACAGTCAGGGATTCAGTATTTCAAATGGAAAATTGGAAAATGAATCCAATGTGTATGCAAATATGTGCTACCCAAAATGTTCCCACTCTCATTCAGAACAATGCCTTGACATTACCTTCACCATAAGTAAGACACAATTAGAGGGGGAGAGTTAGAAATTCTGTGAATACACATCTGGAATGAAAAATGCTCAGGAGTTCACAAACTTGGAGGTGGTAGAGGAGTTTCCAAAAGTAAGGGACATGGTAAAAACTCCACAAACATGGAGCTCTGCCAGTCTAAAGACTTCTTGAGAAACTGCCTCTGAGGTTGGGCACTTGAAATATATGTTGTTGTCAGGAGCTTTAGCTTCCTTTGTAGTGACACCATCAAAGCTGGGTCTGCATCTATGTGACCTGGAAGACATGGTTTCTTATTTTCCAGTGAACATGAGGTAGCAGTGCTGAATTCTCTCTTTGTAGGTAAACTGTTTCCACTGGGGTCTAAGTATCTCCCAGTATGGACTGTGAAGCCATTTAATCATCCTCCACTTTTTGAGATGTTTCTTGCAGCTGCACTGGGAGTTTGGTATTTGCTTCAAGAAATAAAAGGAGTTCAACTGGGACAAAGTGCATGAGGGAGTTCTGTAATGTGTGGTGGGTAAGGGTCTACAGAAGAATGCCCCAACCAGTCTTCTATCTGACATAGATTGCCCCCTAGACCATAGCAAAATGATTTTAAACATTTCACTGAAACCTCTCCATATAACAAGATGCCTTTACATAAAGGGGATTGGGGGCTGCCCCATGTCAGTCAGAAACCATTTGGAAGCTAATGGAAGATCCATATGACCCCACCACAGGTGTTTTAACACACATTGCAAACCACTACTCTAACCCGACTACTCAGCAGGCTGCAAATTACTGGCCTCTCTGTTCTACACCATTTTCATGAAACCCAGTCAATCAAGGCACTGTCTGGTACACTCATGATCATCAATAGGACATCAAACAGTTCTCCAGTGAAACCTGGTCATGGGAATTTCAAAAATTTAATAGTATTTATCTAGAGATTTTTCAAGGATGAACTTGGAGGCACTGTGGGTTTCAATTTATTCAGGAACCATTAAATGGAGAGGAAGCTCATTTCAATGAAAGCTCTGGAGAACACTAACAGGCAAGGTTTTCCAAAGAAAGGCCAAAAGGTCACATGAAGCCAGGCCCATTGAGGTCTACAATGTGAGGTCCATGTGTGTTTTGACTTGCAAATATGGCTGCCAAGTCTTTTAAATAAAATCATGTGATATCCTGTCTGAGATTCCCAATGCTCTGTGAAAAACCACCCTGGGCCTAGATCTCATTTTCCAAGCGTGACTCTCATGCATGGACTCCTAAAATCCCAACTCAATACAAAGCAATACTTCTTTGAGGTCAGTTCCAGAACACAGTCTCTAGGGGAATCACACAAGTGTTTAAGCCCAGGTGGATCCTGTTATCTCTTCCTACAGCCACACAAATGACCACAATTAAAACCAAAACACTCCCACATGGCCCTAATCTTCTTCTATATAGACACTCATTATATCCTCAGGCTGTAGCTTTCCATGAGGGGCACAGCCAAAAGAGAGTCGAAAATAATCTCCCTTGCCCCCATTTGCCTAAAGTCAGTGTGGCCAGGACACCCTTCCTGTGAACCAGGAGTGATCAAAGAGGCCTGCCATTAATACTGCTCTGATTCTCCATTTTGAGGCCTACCGACTGTGGGGTTTAAATTCTTTATGTTAATTGAAGTCATGAGAAAACCCAAGCATCTATGGCCTACTCCCTGCAGGGCTTTGCAGAACTCATTTAACCCAAAGGATCTCTATTCTCAATGATGGAGGTCAGGAACCTGACAGAGGAAGGTGAGACTTCATCCACAATGACTGCTCTTTTGGCTAATTTGGTTTTGAATGTACACATGGGATTTTTCTTTAGATCCATCAGGTGCTGAGAATCTAAGCCACTTCCTCACACAGGGCCAAGAGGCTGATTCAGACACATCCCTTTCCAAAGCAATTAAGCAAAGATCCACAGGTAATGCCCATACGTTTCCATTTGAAAACTGTTTTCTTAATGCTTCACAAAGGGGTGGCCTGAGGCAAAGACCTTCCTGAAATTCAGGGCAACAGAAGAATAGGTAAGCAAAAGGCCCAAAGCAGGGTTTCTCCACTGAGACTTTCCTGGTCACACTGATATCTGAGTTTTCTGAGATGCTCAACATTCCCTTCAGCTATCCAGTACATGGCCATGTCACAGAGCTTGGAGGTGGTACATATCATGGACACAAAACCATGATACTCTTCTAGAGATTGGCCAGAATTCAGGAAGAAAACAGGAACTTAGGAAGATATTAGGTGTTGCCCATCCATATGGCAAGCCGCAGACCATTCATAAATTGGGCAGGAATAATGCTGGGAAGATTTCTACTAGACAGGACACGTGTATTGATGAATTCTCTTTTCTAATGTCTACAACCACGAACACAGTGGGATACACAGACATAAAAACCCTCGCTTTGTCAAACAACTTACAAGAAACAATTCACACCAAACCAAACAAACCGACTTTCCTACCTATTCTCAGAACATGAGACAAAACCACAAACCCACACCCACACCCACACAGACTCCCAAGTAGGTTTGTGACAATACGGAGTGTCCATTGACTGGTGGGCCATAATATATTCCACTATAATGGGCTGTGCTGGTTCAGATCTTGTCTCCGTGGCCAACTCTGTGAAGCTGTCTGAGGCTAGCTGTGAGCCTCCACCTGCTTTCTCAGGAAAGGCCCCTCTTCAGACCTTCCTGGCATTTGGCCAGCCTCACATCAGTAGGTACCAAGAAATACTGACTCTGTCCTTGGTAAACCCAAACAAGTTTGACCACTGGAACTTGGACTGGACTGGCTCTGGGTGCCTGGCTTCCTGGATTCCAAGTTCAGAGAGTTCCATCACCAAGGAAGTGAGGTGAGGTCACTTCCTTCAGGAACTGAATGAGGTCACTACCTTGGCAACCACTATGTCCTAACAGTTGCTTCCAAGGGTCCAATGAGATGGCGGCTGCACCTACTTGCTCTGATATTTTCATAATTTAGAATGGTATATCAACCATAGGCACCTGGGAACAGCTCTCCACACAGGCCTGGTTTGGTCGATCTTCTCTACATTAAGAATATAGAGGCTGATTCAGACACAACCCTTCATCCTGACCAAGTTGCTTTCCGTGGAAGATGACTTTTGCTCTCTCAGGTCCTTCATAGCTGCCTACATCTTCTCCAGGGATCATTTCTGCATGGACCTTTGAGGTTCTCAGCAGGTGGAAGATCCCCTACATTCCTGTATTGTAAGACCAGCTCTGTCCCTGCTCCTCTGTAAAGTTAGGTTGAGGGAAGAGTGTATGGTAAGGGTTAATAACATGTTCAATTTGTGTTACGAATCATTCTGCTGAATGAATAATGGTATTGGGACATTGTGATATTTATAAGAATATATAGGTGAAATATATGTATGAAAACAGAAATCTAAGATTTGAAGCCCAGAAGGGCATTAGGCGCTTCGTTGGAATACTTAATGTTGAATATCATTCTGCACAGATGTCTCAGATAAATCCATACACAATGGCATAGGACCTTGAAAATTGGATGATTGAATGTGGAAGGTAATATCCAGTCATAAAGGGATAGTTGGTAGGATTAGGAAGATAGTCGGTAGGTTTAGGAAGAAGAGTTAATATAGGATTTGGACCAAAAGTTCTTTAGCAAAAGGTTTTCGGTTAGAGAGTGAATGTAAATGTCAGCACATATGAAGATTCAGTCACAATGATGAACTTTGAAAAATATGTAGGAAATCAGATAATAATAGAGACATTACAAAATCAGGCAAAGTATAAAGTGAGTTATACGATTAGACATTTTGAACAAGGATGAGTTTTAATATGTAATCTTAGAAAGAAACAAATATGTAGTCACCAATAGGTTTGACATTTGAGAACATTAGCCAACCTGGACATGGATGTTTTTAGTAATCCATGCTCACCTTCCTTTTAGGCTTTGGTACAATCTTAAGTGTGATCTTTGTATTTGGTGTCCAGAATATTACTGTGATAAAATGTATATGTAGATAAGGTGACATGAGTATTTCTTCCAGCATTTCCGAGAGCAATGTTTTGAAGTCCAATAAATTAGTATTGGGGGTACAAAGAGGTATACCCTGAGTCTATGAATATAGAGATAATGCATGAAGAGACCACATTGTGAATAAATAATATAACTGGTCTCACTTTAAATAATGGATTGATTTGATATTTGAAAATATATAAGAAATCGTAAATTGATATACCATCATTAATTCCAACCAGCAATACATCTAATGGACATATTAGGGTTATGGTTTTTCATGAATTGTGTGTGAGTTTTGCTTCAAAAGTGATCATGGAAATCGAAAATAATGTGTTTAGAAAGAAGTCCCATGAAAATACCAGTCAAGAAAATGGAGGAATACATGTGTTCTGAAGAATAAAATGACTGAAAGAGAAACAATTGCCTATAAATTTGCGAATTTGTGGATGAAATATATATCTTATGATGTGCATAAACTGAAGGAATAGTAATGTTCCTATGTTGAATTAAAATGAAAGTCAAAATTCATATCATGTCCCATAGGAATCTACTTGCATTGATGTTAAACTGGGTCAGTTACTTTAGAAATATTAGGATTTGTATGCACCAATCACTGAAGTTACTTTTCAGTACTAGGATACAAATATGTATTTCAGGTGAATGAATATTTTTGAGAATACTCTAGTGAAAATTTATTTTTAAATTCACATACATGAATATGAATGAGTTTAGAGGGTGTATAATAAGACACATATTTCATATTTTGAAAAATCTGGAGACTCTATATATATATACAAACACACAGACATTAAAAATAACATAATATATGCCAATTGAAATTCATCATGAAATGTATATCATCCACAGATCCAAAAATATTTATATTATTGAACATGGATTTATGTATATTGTTGTTCAACAAGGAAACTAACTCATAAGTTGAATTTTCAGTTCAAACAGCGTTTAGGCGGAGTGATCTCTTAAAATTTGTATCTGCCAAGTGAGTCACGTCATAAGAATGTACGTGGGGTATCAGGTAAAATTCTATAATTACATGTAAAAATACATGTGCTGAATAGGCTACAGAGAAAGGGAGACAGGAATTCACATATTTGTTAACTTTAAAACACATGGAGAATTATTTCAACAAATAATTGACTACATTTATAACTCCTACCCTTTATAATGCAAAAGGCAATTCCAACAATACACCATGCCTCCTCTGAACTGCTTGTATTTCTATTCTTTTTGGGTTATTTTTCTCCATCTTATTAGAATTAGTAGTCAGAGTCTAGTAGGGTAGGTGTTAGTGTCAGCAATTCAGTATTTTGAATGGAAAATTGGAAAATGAATCCAATATGTATGTAAATATGTGGTACACAAAATTCTTTCCACTGTCATTCAGAACAATGCCTTGACATTACAATCTCCCAGAGTAAGACAATTAGAGGAGAAGAGTTAGAATATCTGTGAATAAATATCTGGTATGGAATATGCTCAGGAGTCACAACCTTTCAGTTGGTAGAGGAGATTCCAAAAGCAAGGGACAGGGTAAACACTCTACAAACATGGAGCTCTGCTTGCCTTATGAAAACTTGAAAAACTGCCTCTGAGGTTGGGCACTTGAAATATATGTTGTTGTCAGGAGCTTTAGCTTTCTTTGTAGTGAGACCATCAAAGCTGGGTCTGCATTTATGTGACCTGGAGGACATGGTTTCTTATTTTCCACTGAATATGAGGGAGAAGTGCTGAATTCTCTCTTTGTAGGTAAACTGTGGACACGGGGGGCTAAGTTTATCCAAATGTGGACCATGAAGCCATTCGGTCATCCTCCACTTTTCATGGTGTTTCTTGTTCTTCACTGGAATTTTGGTATTTGTTTCATGAAATAAAAAGAATTCAACTGTTACCCGGTGCATGACTGAGTTCTGTCACGTGTGGTAGGTCAGGGTCTGCAGGATAATGCACCAACCAGGCTGATATCCCACATAGCTTGCCCCCTTGACCATAGCAACCTGATTCTAAACATTGCCCTGAAACCTCTCCATATAACAAGATGCTTTTACATATAAGGGTCTGCTGGCTGTACCATGTCAGTCACAAACCATTTGGAAGCCAATGGGAAATCCACATGGCCCCACCACAGATGTTTTATCACTCACGTCCCCACCACTCCTCTAGGCCCACTCTTCAGCAGGCTCCAACTTTCTGGCTTCTCTCTTCTGCACCATTTTCATGAAAACCACTCAATCAAGGCATTGTCTGGTATACTCATGATCAGCCACAGGATATCCAAAGATTCCGCACTGCCACCAGGTCATGGGAATTTTAAAAATTTCATGGCATTTATCTACCCATTTTTCAAGGATGAAATTGGAAGCACTATGGGTTTCAATTCATTCTGGAACCATTAAATGTTGAGGAAACTCATTTCAATGAAATCTGTGGAGAACTCTCACAGGCAAGGCTTCCAAAATAGTGGCCAAAAGATCACATGATTCCAGGCACATTGAGGTCTACAATGTGATTTCCATGTGTGTTTTGACTCTCAACTATGGCTGCCAAGTCTTTCAGAATAAAATCATGTGATATCCAGGCTGAGATTCCCAGTGCTCTGTGAAAAGCCATCCTGGGCCTAGATCTCAGTTTCCAAGGGCGACTCTCATGCGAAGCCTCCTAAAATCCCAACACAATTCTTGGCAATACTTCTCTGAGGTCAGTTCCAGAGCTCTGTCTCTAAGGGAAATGACACCAGAGTTTAAGCCCAGGTGGACCCAGTCATCTCTTCCAACCGCCACACAAATGACCACAATTAAAACCAAAACACTCCCACATGGCCCTTATCGTCTTCCATACAGACACTTAACATAACCTCTGGCTGGAGGTTTTCATGAGGGCTGCAGCCAAAGACAGTGTCCAAAATAACCTCCGTTGCCCCTCATTTGCCTAAAGTCACGGTGGCCTGGACACCCGTCGGGGCAACAAGGAGTGATCAAATAGGCCTGCTGTTAATACTGCTCTGCTTCTCCTATTTGAGGCCTACTGACTATCAGGTATAGATTCTTTATGTGATTTGGATTCTGGAGAAAACACAATCACCTATGGGCTAGACTCTTAAGGGCTTTGAAGAACTCATTTGAACCAAATGTTCCTATTCTCACTTGATGGAGGTCAAGAACCTTACAGAGGAAGGCGAGAGACTTCTCCCACAATTACTGCTCTTTTGGCCAATTTAGTTTTGGATGCACACATGGGATCTTTCTTTACATCCATCATGTGCTGAGAATCTAAGCCACAGCCTCACACAGGACCTAGAGCCTGATTCAGACACATCCCTTTCCAAAGAAAATAAGCAAAGAGCCACAGGTGATGCCCATTCATTTCCATTTGAAAACTGTTTTCTTCAGGCTTTCCAAAGTGTGGCCTGAGCAAAGACCTTTCAGACATTCAGGGCAACAGAACAATAGGTAAGCAAACAGCCCAAAACAGTGTTTCTCCACTGAGACTTACCTGATCACACTGATATCTGAGTTTTCTGAGATGCTCGCCACTCCCTTCAGCTATCCAGTACATGGCCACATCACAGACCTTGGAGTTGGTACATATCTTGGACACAAAACCTTGAGCCTATTCTGGAGATTGGCCAGAATTCACAAAGACAACAGGAACTCAGGAAGATATCAGGGGTTGCCCATCGATAAGGCAAGCCGCAGTCCATTCATAAAATGGGAAGTATGAATGCTGGGAAGCTTTCTGCTAGACAGGACACATTCATTGAAGCATTCTCTTTTCTAATATCTACAACCACGGACACAGTGGGATACACAGACCTAGAAACACTTGCCTTGTCAAATGATTTACTAGAATCACTTCACTCCAAACCAAACAATCCGCCTTTCTTACCTATTCTCAGAACATGAGACAAAACCACAAACCCACACCCACACCCACAAAGGCACCTCCTTCCCCCAAGCAGGTCTGTAACTATCCAGAGTGTCCTCTGACAGGTGGGCCATACTATGTTCGCCTGAAATGTCCTGTCCTGTCTCAGATATGTTTTCCTTGTCCAACTCTGTGAAGTTGACACGAGCCAGCAGTGAGCTACTACCTGGTTTATCAGGAAAGGCCCCTCTTAAGAGCTTTTCTGGCATTTGACCATCCTCACATCAGTAGGTACCCAGAAAGACTGACTCTGTACTTGGTAAATCCAAACAAGTGTGACCACTGGGACTGGGACTGGGACTGGCTCTGGGTGCCTCTCTTTCTGGATCCCATGTTCCATCACCAAGGAAGTGACGTGAGGTCACTTCCTTCAGGAACTGAATGAGGTCACTGCCTTGGCAACCACATTTTCCTGACAGTTGCTTCCAAGGTTTCCATGAGGTGGAGGCTGCCCTTACTTCCTGTGACACTTTCAGAAGTTAGAATGGTATATCAACCATAGGCACTCGGTAACAGCTCTCCACACAGGCATGCTTGGTGCATCTTCTCTACATTAAGAAGAGAGAGGCTGATTCAGACACAACCTTTCATCGTGACCAGGTTTTTTGCCATGGAAAATGACTCTTACTCTCTCAGGTGCTTCATAGCTGCCTACATATTCTACAGGGATCATTTCTGCATGGACGTTTGAAGTTCTCATCAGGTGGAAGATCCCCTACATTCCTGTGTTGTAAGACCAACTATTTCCCTGCTCTTATGTAAAGTTAGATTGAGGGAACAGTATATGGTTACAGTTAATAACATGTTCGATTTGGGTTAGGAATCATCTGCTGAATGAACAATGGTATTGGGAATCTGTGATATTTATAAGACTATAGAGGTGAAATTTAAGTATGAAAACAGAAATCTAGGAACGATTGGAATCCCAGAAGGTCATTGGGCACTTGATTGGTATACTTAGCTTAGAATAACTTTCTGCAAAGATGTTTCAAATAAATAGATTATCAATGGCATAGGACCTTGTACCTTGGATCATTGAATGTAGAAGAGAACATCTACTCAAACAGGGATAGTCGGTAGGATTAGGAAGATAGTAGGTAGGTTTCAAAAGAAGAGTGAGTAAAGCATTTGGACCCAAAGTTCTTTAGCAATGTTAATTTAGTTAGAGAGTGAATGTCAATGTCAGCACATGTGAAGAGTCATTCACAATGATTAACTGGAGAAAAGGTGTAGGAAAGCAGATATCAATAGAGACATTTGGAAATCAGGCAAAGTACAAAGTGTGTGATAGGAAAAGACATTTTTAACAGGGTTGAGGTTGAATACATAATCTTAGGAAGAAACAAATATGTACTCACCAATATGAATGATATTTGAGAGCATTAGGGAACCAGAACATGGATGTTGTTAGTAATACATGGTCACATTCAATTTAGGCTTTGGTACAATCATAAGTGTGACCCTTGTATTTTGTGTCAGGAATATTACTTAGATGAAATGTATATGTATATCAGGTGAGTAGAAAATTCATCATAAAATATATAGCATCCACAGATCAAAAAATATTCATTTTACTTAAGGTGGATAAATAGGTCAAATATAAGTATGAAAACAGTAGCCTAGGTAAGATATGAAACCCAGAAGAACATCAGGCCCCTGATTGTGATACTTAGATTTGAATTATGTTCTGCAGAGGTGTCTCAGATAAATCGATATACAATTGCACAGGACCTTACACCTTGGATGGTTGAATTTCAAAGAGAACATCCAGTCAAAAAGGTATACTAGGTAGGATTAGGAAAATAGTCGGTAGGATTAGAAAGAATAATGAGTAAAGGATTTGGACAACAAGTTTGCTTCTCAATTTGAGGCCTACTGTCATGCATGGGCGATGCTCATGCGTGGCCTCCTAATATCCCAACACAATTCATGGCAATACTTCTCTGAGGTCATTTCCAAAACTCAGTATCTTCGGGGGATCACACCAGAGTTCAACCCCAGGTGGACCCAGTCATCTTTACCAACCACTAAACAAATGACCACAATTAAAACCAAAACATTCCCACATGGCCCTCATCTTCTTCTATATAGACACTCATTATAACCTCTAGCTGGTGTTTTCCAAGAGGGGCTCAGCGCAGACAGTGTCCAAAACAAGCTCCCTTGCCCCTCATTGCCCAATGTCAAGGTGGCCTGGACACCCTTCCTGTGAACCAGGTGTGATCAAATAGGCCTGCCATGAATACTGCTCTACTTCTCCAATTTGAGGCCTACTGACTGTGGGGTTTAGATTTTTTATGTGAATTGGAGTCATGAGAAAACCCAATCACCTATGGGCTACCTTTTGCAGGGCTTGGAACAACCCATTTGAGTGAGTCTAGGAGTTGGACAAAAAGTTCTTTAGAAAAAGGGTTTTGGTAAGAGATTGAATGTAAATGTCAGCACATGAGAAGAATCATTCACAATGATGAACTGGAGAAAAGGTGTAGGAAAGCAGATATCAATAGAGACATTAGGAAATCAGGCAATGTACAAAGTGTGTGATAGGAAAAGACATTTTTAACAGGGTTGAGGTTGAATACATAATCATAGGAAGAAACAAATATGTAGTCACCAATAGGAATGATATTTGAGAGCATTATGAAACAAGGACATGGATGTTTTTAGTAATACATGGTCATATTCAATTTAGGCTTTGGTTCAATCATAAGTGTGACCCTTGCATTTTGTGTCAAGAATATTACTGAGATGAAATGTATATGTATATCAGGTGAGTAGAGTGTTTATTCCATCGTTTTTGAAGCAATATTTTGAAGACTTATAAATTAGTATTGCGGATACAAGTGGTATACCCTGTGTCTATGAATTTAGAGATGATGCCTTTATAGAAAGTACTGTAAATAAATAACAGAACTGGTTCCAACTTTAAATAATGAATTGAATTGATATCTGAAAATATATAGGAAATCTTATATTGATATACATACATTCATTCCAATCAGTTACACATAGAATTTTGACATTAGCGTTACGGTTTATCATGAAGAGTGGGTAAGTTTGGCTTCAAACGTCATTATGGAAATCAAAAATCATGTGTTTGGAACAAAGTCTCATGAAAAGACCACTCAAGAAACATGGAGGAATACATGTGTTCTGAAGCATGAAGTGATTGAAAGTGAACCAAATGCCTATAAATTTTTGAACTTGTGGATGAAAGGATATATCCTATTATGTCCATAAACTGAAGAAATAGTAATGTACAAGTGTTGAATAAAAATGACCTTCAAATATACATCATGTCCCATAGGATTATACTTGCATTGATGTTAAACTGGGTCAGTTACTGTAGAGATATTAGGATTTGTAAGCACCATTCACCGAAGTTAGTTTTCAGTACTAGGAAATAAATATGTATTTCAGGTGGATGAATATTTCTGAGAATAATCTTGTGAAATGTTGATTATAAATCCACATATAGAAACATGAGTGAATTTAGGAAGTGTATAATAAGACACATACATTTCATATTTTGAAAAATCTGGAATATATATATATATATATATATATATATATATATATATATATATATATATATAAACACACATACAAAGACATTAAAATGTAGCAATACATGACAA
Source organism: Callospermophilus lateralis (assembly GCF_048772815.1). Lineage (NCBI taxonomy): Eukaryota > Metazoa > Chordata > Mammalia > Rodentia > Sciuridae > Callospermophilus > Callospermophilus lateralis. The sequence continues at coordinate 5,345,522 of NC_135317.1, forward strand.
TCGAAATTCATCATGAAATATATATCATCCACATATCCAAAAAATATTCATTTTACTGAACATGGATTTATGTGTAATGTTGTTCATCTAGGATATTCACCCATAGGTTGAATTCCAGTACCATCAGTATTTAGGGGGAGTGATCTCTTTTTACAATTTGTATCTTCCAAAATCAGCGAGCTCACAAGAATGTACGTGTGATACCAGGTAGGATTCTAAATATGCATAAAGTAATACATGTGCTGAATAGGCTACAGAGAAAGGGAGACAGGGATTTACGTATGTGTTAACATTGAAAACTCATGGAGAAGTATACAATGAAAAATTGACTTGATTTATAACACATACCCTTGATAAAGCAGAAGGAAAGTCAAAGTATACACCATGCTTCCTATGAATGGCCTGTATTCCTATTCTGTTAGGTTTCTTTTTGTCCATCATATTAGGATTAGTAGTCAGAGTCTAGTAGGGTATGGGTTAGTGTCAGGGATTCAGTATTCCAAATGGAAAATAGCAAAATGAATCTAATGTATATGCAAATATGTGCTACACAAAAATCTTCCCACTCTCATCCAGAACAATGCCTTGACTATACCTTGGCCCCAAGTAAGACACAAGTAGAAAAGAAGAGTTAAACTCTGTGAATACATATGTGGAAAGGAAAATGCTCAGGATTTCACAAACTTGCAGGTGGTAGAACAGTTTCCAAAAGTAAGGGACAGGGTAAACACTACCCAAACATGGAGCTCTCCTGGCCTAGTGACTTTTTGATAAACTGCCTCTGAGGTTGGGCCCTTGAAATATATGTTGTTGTCAGGAGATTCAGGTTCCTTGGTAGTGAGACCATCAAAGCTGGGTCTGCATCTATGTGACCTGGAGGACATGCTTCCTTATTTTCTAATGAACATGAGGCAGCAGTTCTGAATTTTCTCTTTTTAGTAAACTGTGGCCACTGGGGTCTAAGTATCTACCCGTGTGGTCTGTGAAGCCATTTGGTCATCCTCCACTTTTCGTGGTGTTTCTTACTGCTGCACTGGGAGTTTGGTTTTGGCTTCATGAAATACAAGGAGTTCAACAGGGACACAGTGCTGGAGGAAGTACTCTCACCTGTGGTGGGTCAGGGTCTGCAGGAGAATGCACCAACCACGCTTCTATCCCACATAGCTTGCCACTTTGAACATAGAAACCTGATTCTGAACATTGCTCTGAAACTTCTACATATAACAAGATGCCTTTACATATAAGGGTCTGCTGACTGCAGGGGAAGGCAAAAGAATTCATCAACAATGAATGCACTTTGGCCATTTTGGTTTTGGATGCACTCATGGGATCTTTCTTTGTTTTTAATTTTTATTGTTGGTTGTTCAAAACATTACATAGTTCTTGATATGACATATTTCCCACTTTGATTCAAGTGGGTTATGAACTAATATTTTTACCCCATATACAAAACTCACACACCCTTCATGATAAACCATAACAATAATATTACCATTAGATGAATAACTGGTTGGAATGAATGATTATATATCAATATAAGATATTTTATATAGTTTCACACATCCATTCAATCCATTATTTAAAGCGGAACCCGTTATATTATTTATTCACAAAATGGTCCATTCATGCATTACTTCTATATTCAAAGACATAGGGCACACCTCTTTGTAACCCTAATACTAAGTAATATGTCTTCAAAATATTGCTCCCAGAAATGGGGGAAGAATTACTCATGTCACGTGATCTACATATACATTTTATCACAGTAATATTCTGGACACAAAATGCAAAGTTCACACTTATGATTGTACCAAAGCCTAAATGGAAAGTGATCATGGATTAGTAAAGGGTATAGATTCTTTGTGTGAATTGGAGTCATAAGAAAACCCAAGCACCTATGTGCTTGCCTCTGCAGGTCTTTGAAGAACTCATTTGACCCAAAGGATACCTATTCTCACTTGATGGAGGTCAGAAAACTTACAGAGGAAGGCGAGAGTCTTCATACACACTGACTGATCTTTTTGCCATTTTGGTTTTGGATGCACACATGGGATCTTTCTTTAGATCCATCAGGTTTTGACAATCTAAGCCACAGCCTCAAATAGGGCCAAGAGGCTGATTCTGACACATCCCTTTCCAAAGCAATTACGCAAAGAGCAACAGGTGAGGCCCATGCAGTTCCACTTAAAAACTGTTTTCTTCAGGCTTCACAAAGGAGTGGCCTGAGGCAAAGACCTTCCTGACATTCAGGGCAACAGAAGAATAGGTAAGCAAAATGCCCAAAGCAGGGTTTCTCCACTGAGACTTTCCTGGTCACACTGATATCTGAGTTTTCTGAGATGCTCACCATTCCCTTCAGGTATCCATTATATGGCCATGTCACAGAGCTTGGAGGCGGTGCATATCTTGGACACAAAACCATGGGCTTATTCTGGAGATTGGCCAGAATTTAGGAAGAAAGCAGGAACTTAGGATGAAGGTAGGTGTTGGCAATGGATAAGGCAAGCCACAGTCCATTCATCAATTGGGCAGGATGAATGCTGGGAAGCATTCTACTAAACAGGACACACACATTGAGGCATACTTTTTTCTAATGTCTACAACCACAGAGACAGTGAGATATACAGACATAGAAACACTCACCTTGTCAAACAACTCACTAGAATCAGTCCACTCCAAACCAAACAAACCACCTTTTTTACCTTTTCTCTGAACATGAGAAAAAACCACAAACTGTCATCCACACACACCAAGGCACCTCCTTCCCCAAGTAGGTCTGTGACTATCCAGAGTGTCCTCTGACTGATAGGCCATACAATGTTCCACAAAAATGGCCTTTCCTGACTCAGATTACATCTCCTTGACCAATGCTGTGAAGTTGGAAGGAGGCAGTAGTGAGCCACTATATGCTTTCTCAGGAAAGGCCCCTCTTCAGAGCTTTCTTGGCATTTACCCACCCTCACATCAGTAGGTACCAAGAAAGACTGACTCTGTCCTTGGAAAATCAAAACAAGTGAGCCCACTAGGACTGTGACTTGGACTGGCTCTGGGTTCTTGGCTTCCTGCATTCCAAATTCAGAGAGTTCCTTCACCAAGGAAGTGAGGTGAGGTCACTTTCTTCAGGAACTGAATGAGGTCACTGCCTTGTCCACCACTTTGTTTTAAATGGTGTTTCCTAGGGTCCCATGAGATGCGACCTACTTCCTGTGACACTTTCACAGGTTAGAATAGAATACAAACTATAGGCATCTGGGAACAACTCTCCACAGAAGCCTGGTTTGGTCCATCTTCTCTATATTAAGAAGACAGAGGCTGATTCAGACACACCCTTCATGCTGACCTGGTTGTTTGCCATGTAAGATGACTTTTGCTCTCTCAGGTCCTTTGTAACTGCCTACATCTTCTCTAGGGATTATTTCTGCATGGACTTTAGAGGTTCTCAGCAGGTGGAAGATCCCCTAACTTCCGTTATTGTAAGATCAACTGTGTCCTTGCTCTTCTGTAAAGTGAGATTGAGGGAAGAGTATATGGTTAGGGTTAATAGGATGTTTGATTTGGGTTAGGAATCATTCTGCTGGATGAATAATGGCATTGGGAACCTGCAATATTTATAAGAATATAGACGTGAAATATAAGTATGGAAACAGAAATCTAGGAAAGATTTGAAGCCCAGAAGGGCATTGGGCCCTTGATTGGGATACTTAGCTTGAATTATGTTCTGCACCATGGTCTCGATAAATTGATATACAATGGCACAGGACCCTGTACCTTGGATGATTGAATGTAGAAGAGAACATCCAGTCAAAAAGGGATACTCCGTATGATTAGGAAGATAGACAGTAGGTTATGGAAGAAGAGTGAGTCCAGGAGTTGGACCAAATGTTCTTTAGCAATAGGGTTTCGGTTAGACAGTCAATGTAAATGTCAGCACATGTGAAGAGTCAGTCACAATGATGAACTGGGGAAAATATGTAGGAAAGCAGATATCAATAGAGACATTAGAAAATCAGGCAAAGTATAAAGTGAGTGATTGGATTAGACATTTCAACTGGCTTGAGGTTGAATATATAATCTTAGGAATAAACAAATATGTAGTCACTAATTGGATTGACATTTGAGACAATTAGGCAACATGGACATGGATATTTTCAGTAATCCATGCTCACTTTCCATTTAGGATTTGGTACAATCATTAGTGTGACCTTTGAATTTTGTGTTGAGAATATTACTGTGATAAAATGTATATGTAGATCAGGAGACATGAGTATTTCTTCCACCATTTCTGGGAGAAATATTTTGAAGATGTATAAATTAGTATTGGGGGTACAAATAGGTGTACACTGTTTCTATGAATTTAGAGATAATGCATGAATACACCATACTGTTAATAAATAATATAAATGGTTCCAACAATAAATAATGGATTGAATTGATATCTGAAAATATACAGGAAACCTTATATTGATATACATACATTCATTCCAAACAGTTTACATCTAATGGTTATAATAGGATTATGGTTTATTATGAAGAGTGTGTGAGTTTTGCTTCAAATTGATTATGGAAATAGAAAATAATGTGTTTGGAAAGAAGTCTCATGAAAAGACCAGGAAAGAAAAATGGAGAAATACATGTGTTCTAAAGTAGGAAGTGATTGAGAGTGAAACAAATGCCTATGAATTAGTGAACTTGTGGATGAAATATATATCCTATTATGTGCATAATCTGAAGAAATAATTATGTACCAGTGTTGAATAAAAATGAACGTCAAAAAACACATCATTTCCCATAGGAATATACTTGCATTGATGTTAAACTGGGTCAATTACTGTAGAAATATTAGGATTTGTAAGCACCATTCAATGAAGTTAGTTTTCAGTACTAGGAAACAAATATGTATTTCAGGTGGATGAATATTTTTGAGAATAATCTTGTGATAAGTTGAATATTGATCCACATACATGAACATGAATGAATTTAGGGAGTGCATATAAGACATATATATTTCATATTTTGAAACATCTGAAGGGTGTAAAAAAAAATATATATATATATACACACACACACACACAACACACAGAGAGACATTAAATAGTAGCAATATATATGCCAATCGAAATTCATCATGAAAAATATATCATCCACTGATGCAAAAATATCTATTTTACTGAACATCGATTTATGTATAATGTTGTTCAAGTAGGAAGCTCACCCATAGGTTGAATTTTCAGTTCCAAAAGCGTTTAGGAGGAGTGATCTATTCTCAAAATTTGTATCTGCCAAGTCAACCACCTCAAAACAATGTACGTGTGATACCAGGTAGGATTCTATACGTGCATATAAAAACACACATGCAAATAGGCTACAGAAAAAGGGAGACAGGAATTCACATATTTGTTAACTTTAAAAACACATGGAGAAGTATTTTATTTAAAAATTGTCTAGGTTTATAACACCTACCCTTTATAATGCAAAAGGCAAGTCCAACTATACACCATGCCTCCTCTGAACTGCTTGTACTTCTATTCTGTTTGGGTTATTTTTCTCCATCATATTAGGATTAGTAGTCAGAGAATAGTAGGGTATGGGTTATTGTCAGGTGTCCCGGCCGGCAGCACACATCATCGTGGGCGGCGAACCTATTTGGGGAGGAATGAAGGGACAAGAGACACGTGAGATGACAGCAAGACAGGAGTTCTGATTAAGCTGCAAACTTTTATTGTTCACACAGAGGTATTTATATGCTGGGGATGGGAAAGCTCTCTTATTGGAAATTGCTGGATGTGTTCACAAGGTGAGATAACCTCAGGATGTTTCAGGAAGACAGATGGCCGCAGGATGTCTCAGGGAGATAGATGGCTGCAAGATGTCTCCCAGGCCGGATATCTCCCAGGGGGCTCTTTCATGTAAGTGTCAGGGTATTCTTTGGAGGAGAACTTCCTTGTAGCATCTGACCTCTCCCACTTTCTTGTATAAAATATTTGATCAGACATTACTGCCCATGTTTTTAGGGGGTGATAGAGGCTCTGTTCCTCTAGGAGGCCTTAGAATATCTCCTGATTCGAGCGAGTGTCTTCACTAGGAGACTTTGTGGTGGCTTTGGCATGTTTGTGGAGGAGACGACTTTGAGGCAAAACATGCCAACCGCCATGCACCAGAGCGTGTCACTCAGAGGTCTTGGGTTTTGCGGTCCGTGCATCCATCCTCCTGCAGTCCTTCCTGCACCGTCCGTTATTATGGCCTAACGTCATCACTCTATGGGTGCGTTCTTCCCCAAACAGAGGGGCCCATGGAGGAGCGAATCCTTATGGCAAGGGCAGAAGATGGTTGGTGAGAGCTTTTACTCATACTTTTATATAAGAAAGAGAGATCTTAAGAAATAAGCCTATGAGAAGGGTAGAACATCCTTTTAAATGTTGGCAGTGCGTCTTCCATCTCCAGATGATGATAGTGGACCTCTATGGGCTTAGAGGCCAAAATATTAATCTGTTCTTTAATAAATTTTACCAGCTTGTTTATAATGCAAGGTCCTATGGACACCATTAAATGTAAACCCAACAAAGGGCCTAATAGGGGAAGAAGGTAGGGTAGAAATCCATTAAGCCCAGTCCAGAGGGGATTTTCAAAAAGTTCCCTTCAACACTTTTCTAGATCTTCTTGAAGATGCTTAATTTTAGTGCATACTATGCCTGACTTATTGGCATGAAAGCAGCATCCTTTCCCTAAGGCCAAGCAAATAACTCTCTGGTTAGCTGTCAGCAAATCTAATCCTAGACTGTTTTGAAGGAACACTTCTGCCAGGGAGACTATTTGATCTTGCAAATCTTTAATGGTTCCTGATAGAGTTTGTACATCATTTATAAGTTGTTGAGACAGGCGATGGTAAGGGTGTATAGCCGTGCCTAAGCCTGCTTTACCTCTGTCCACAGCAGCAATTATTCCAAAGCTGGCAAGGAGTGGTAAGCTCTGCATTGCCCACCTTTGTCTTTTGACTAAGGTTTCTAGGCTACGAATGTGTAGAGGTTTGTCTCCTGGGACAATAGTTATATCAGGGAGTAATAAGGCAAGAACACAGCCACTGGGCCAATTCGCTGGAAGCCTGGGGAAGGCAAAGATTCCTCCACACATAAAAACTGTGCCATTGGGGGAACAAAGAGATGGGGTGGGTGAGGAATAATTTTATACTGTTGAGCAATTTCCAAAGGAAGTAACTCCAACATCAATATCATAGGTATTATTCTGCATCGCGCCTAAAAGACATAATGTAAAAGTGCCTATAGGCTGTACTTTAAAAGAAAATCCGGGTTGGCATGTATTATCATTGTCCATGATAGAATTAATAGGAACTGCCATAAGCATGACTGCCCCTGTTGTCATGCAGAGCCAGCATTCACCAGCAAGGGTGGGGTTGGATTTATTAAGCAAATAGAAGGTAGTTTCCAAAATATCTAATGTATTGGTATCTAAACCTGGGAGCTGGGATTTAGGCTACATTAAGGGATGATATGTGAGCTCAGGGATTTGGGGTTGCAAAAGTTTGATTATCTGAGGATGCTTGACAGCATCAGTGGGTCCTCCACTATCAGAGACCCCTGAAGGGGCCTTAATGGGCCAGCAGGAAGGTTTACAAACAGTGCCTTGGCACCCGCTGACTGTAGCTTGTTATATTTGTGTTCTTCTCCCCGGTCAAAGAGAACGGGGGTATAATGAATAGTGGTCCCCCCTGCTGCACGAGTTTTAGTTAGGGAGGCTTCAAAAAATTATTCTCCCTGCTTGTTAACACAAATTGAGGCCGACGCATAACAAGAGACATGCATTGTCTGGATATGTGTACAAGTTGCAGAACAATTTTGGAGTGCTTTACTTGAACTAGGTTGAATAATCTTTGGCTTGCTAACACATTCCCATTTAGGCTGATGAACTCCTCCGAGTTTATGGTCAACCTCGGCACGGAGATAAGCGACCTTAGTCATGCAGTAAGCAGTCTGGGTCCAAGTAGTGGGAGCCTGAGTCTAAAATACTCCCTTGCATTCACAGGGGGGGGCAAAAAGGTACTCCATGATGTTGGAAGGTGGAGGGTCATGGCCTCCGTGTACAAACCTGTTTAGCAGAAACACCTTAAGCAGGATCCTCACACAGATTATTGGCTGCATCAAGAAAAAAGGAAAATTTGTCTTCAGGGGGAGGGCCTTTGTCCCTGGGTTGAGGTAAGTCATTAACCTGTTTAACCAGGCGTTTTGGTAACCATCTTGGGGATGCTTGCTCTTGGTCCAAAACACAAGCTGAGCCTCATCCCCAGATGAGGACAGGATCTGGGCCTTTACATTTATTTGTAAGGGTAAGAAATTTAAGGGCACAAAATGCATGGTTAAGGTGATCCCTGGGATTGGTAAATACAAGGGCGGAAGCCTTAAGGCGGGTTACCCAAGTCTTTAAGGTAAGGTGCGCACCTTCCACAATGCCTTGACCCTGAGGGTTGTATGGAATTCCAGTAGTATGACAAATTTGCAAGGTAGCACAAAACTCTTTAAACTTATCACCGATATAATCAGGAGAATTATCTGCTTTAATATGTATTGGTTTACCCATTATGGAAAATGCTGAAACAAGATGAGAAAGGACATCTTTGGTAGCCTCTCCAGAATGTGGTGATGCAAAAATAAAGCCACTGAAGGTATCTATAGAAACGTGTATATATTTGGTTTTTCCAAATTCAGGAAAATGAGTAACATCCATTTGCCAAACCTGATTGGGCAGTAATCCTCGGAGGTTAACTCCCAAGTGTTGAATGGGGAGGGAGACAGCACAACCAGGGCATGTTTTTACTATCTCTCGTGCCTGTTGCCTGGTAATTTCACAAAGTAAACGAAGCTCTGGGAATTTAGATGGTGAAGATTGTGTAACTCCGTGGCCTTTTGAATGGAGCCAACAAAAATTGGAAAGATGGAACGAGTTGCTGCATCAGCTTGGGCATTACCTTGTGTTAGAGGCCTGGGAAGATCAGAGTGTGCCCTGATGTGTCCTAATAAAAATGGGTGTTGTCTGGTCTGAATTAGCTGCTAAAGCTGGTGAAACAGAAAGGCCGCATTGGAAGAAGCACAGAATGAGCAATGTAGGCACTGTCTGTATAAATATTAACAGGATTATCAAAAAATGTTATAAAAACTTGTGTTATGGCAAACAATTCCACAAGCTGTGCTTACTGATAGACAGTATCAAAGGTGGTAGGCTGGTTATTGACAACAAGGACTGCATGGCCAGTACTGGAATTGTCTGTAAAGACAGTAAGGGCTTGAGGAATGGGAGCCTTTTGAGTAATTTTGGGAAAAATAAATGCATGTAATTGGGCAAAATGTAAAAGGGGTCATTGGGGAGGTGGTTATCAATTGTTCCCAAAAAAACAGATAGGGCAATACCCCATTCATTTCCTGTCTGTTGTAAAAATTGGATTTGGTTCTTACTATATGGAATTAAAATATTATCAAGGTCTTTGCCAAAATGTTGTCGAGAAAGCAAGGGACATTTAATAGTGATAGAAGCTACCTAAGCAGGATTAACAGTAATTAACTTGGAGGATGTGGTGGGTAAACGGACCAAAAGCAAGGGGCAGCCTTTATTTTTAAACTGTGGATCTCGCTGCCAAAATATTCCTGTGGGTGTATGAGGAGTGTGTAAAATAACCAGAACCAGAGGAAGGTTATAAGAAGTTTGTGTAACAAACTGTTGGGCAATGGCTTCTGTGACTTGGTTTAATGCCTATCATGCCTCAGGAGTAAGCTTTCGAGGGGAAGAATGGTGGGAAACACCTCTCAAAATATCTTTAAAGGGCAACAGTACACAAGTGAGTAATTTTAAATATGGTCTTAGCCATTGAATATCCACCAGTTTTTTTTTGAAAATCATTAAGGGTGTGAAGATGGTCCACAAGTAGTTTTATTTTAGGATTTTGGATCTGATTATCTTGAAGTTTAAGGCCCAAATAGGTATAAGGGTCCTGTGTTTGAAACTTATCAGGAGATATCTGTAGTCCCAAGATAGTGAGTGTTTTGTAAAGGTCCAGGTAACAATTATTAAGGTCATGGGTATTAGGTGCAGCAATTAACAAATCATCCATATAATGTAAAATACAAATTTGTGGCCATCACTCTCTCACAGGGTCTACTGCTTGAGCAATGTATTTTTGGCAAAGACTAGGGCTGTTGTCCATACCTTGGGGAAGAAACTTCCACTGAAATTTCTGCATTGGGCCCTGAAAATTAATGCGAGGGAGACTAAAGGCAAAATATGGTCTATCCTCAGGATGTAAAGGAATGGTTAAAAAGCAATCTTTTAAGTCAACAACCATTTTACAATAGTTTTTGGGAATAGCCACTGGTGTGGGAAGGCCTGGCTATAGTGCTCCCATCAGGCACGTAACATTATTAATGGCACGCCAATCTTGTAAATGGCGTCACTTGCCTGATTTTTTCATGATAACAAAAATAGGAGTATTCCATGGTGAGGTTGAGGGCTCTACATGGCTGGCTGTCAGCTGTTCCTGCACTAACATGGAGGAAGCCTCCAATTTTTATTGCATAAAAGGCCACTGATCCACCCACACAGGAGTCTGAGACTCCCAAATAATTTTATCTGCATGGGGTACAGGAGGGTCAGGGACCAACACTAAAAATCCGAATACCCAAGCCCATATGTATTTGTTTTTTGTATGCATTGTATAGGCTCAACCAGTCCTTGTCTCAGTTTCACAAAGCTTGTACCAGGGACAAAATTTATACGAAGCGTTTGATGAGTCACCATGGAATTGGGACTGGCAAGAATAACTTCCATTTGACTCAAAATATCTCTACCCCATAGGTTAACAGGGAGGTCAGGAACAACAAAAGGAGTGACAGTTCCCTTATTACCCTCTTTATAAGTCCAGCTCAGAGTCCTAGAGCTAACCAGAGAATTTTATGACTGACCTATCCCTTTAAGGTCAGTCAAGCATGGGGTGAGGGGCCAAACTGATGGCCAGTATTTTTGAAAAATAATTGTGGCATCAGCTCCAGAATCCAGAATTCCTTGGAATTCCTTTTCTTCAATAAGTAAGGTAAGGGTGGGTCTATTGTGAGAAATGTGCTGAACCCAATACACATCAGAGGAGCCCAAGGAGGCAGTCCCCCACGGTAGAGTTTGGGTGGTGGAAGTGCCTTCTGAATCTAAGGGAAGGAGTATTAATTGTGCAAGTCTTGTTCCTGCAGGGATAGCCACAACTCCATTAATAGCTGTGGCCATTATTTTTATTTCTCCAGTGAAATAATTATCATTAATGCCAGGGAAGACCTGAAGACCTTGAAAGGTAGTAGAGGCTCTTCCAAAAATAAGGGCACATATATGAGATGGAAGGTTACCCATAATTCCAGTGGGTATTATCTGGGGCCCTTTCATTGAGTCTAATATTGTATCAGTGGTGGTACAGAGGTCCAGTCCTGTGCTGCCTAGCGTGGCTCGTTGGAGGAATGCAATTGTGGAGAAGGATTTTGTGGTAGGTTGGGAATTTAGGGGGGAACAAACCTTATTGCCCCTGGGTTTGTCCTGGGGGAGGTAGGGGCCTGGGACTGGCCCCACAGGGAGTTTCCCGAGAAGCAGGAAGAAGTAGGCTGTCCCAGGGCATTTTTCTTTGATCTACACTCACTGGCCCAGTGATGACCTTTACCACATGTAGGGCAAAAAGTGGCTGGGGATGGTTTAGTTCCACTTTGAGGAGACGCTACCACTAGGCTTTGTTTGCCTGTTGGACACTCGGGTGAAACATGGCCAGGTGGTTTACAAGTAAAGCAAGTGTGTGAGCCAGGATTTAGAAAGGCCTTGGTAAATGCTGCACCTATGGCTAGACCAATGGCATGGCCTGCACCCACTCCGGCACAATGTCTAATAAAGTCAGAAATTTCCCCTTTATCTTTATGTGGTCAAAGAACATCCTGACATGCTGCATTGGCGTTTTCAAATGCAAGATGTTTTACAAAGGTGCTTTCGCTTTCGCTTGGTCCGAGCAAGTATTCCGCAGCTACGTTAAGCCGGGCAACAAAGTCACTATAAGGCTCGTGGGGCCCTTGTCGAATTTTTGCCAGGGAGTTCTAGCTGAGCCCTTTTGAGGGAGTCGTCTCCAGGCATGTAAGCCAGCCATCTGAATCTGTGCCAAAAATCCAGCAGGGAAACGTGTCTGTTTAGGGTTTGTGTCAAAAGGCGCATTGCCCACTAGCTTAACATAAGTCCAGTATTTAGAGGAGGCCTTAGTTAATTTTTTTTGAGCAGTTGACCAACAGTGCTCTTTGAAATCTGCATTCCACAACAGGAAGACTCTGGCACTGAGGGTAGCTCGGGCTAAAATTTTCCAATCATTGGGACTAATCCATTGTGCACTGTGGCTTTCTAATATAACCAACGTGTAGGGTGCAGTGGGGCCATAGTGAGCATAAGCCTTTCTAAGTTTTTCAAGAAAATGCAGGCTTAATTTTTTGTAGACACTCTGGGTTCCTTCCTCCCTACGGGTGAACTCCTCATCCTCTGAGTCCTGATCTTCCTCTTGCCATTCCCCCGATTTGTCCCCTTGATACGTTTCCCCCGCTTCCTCCTATTGATCCTCAACTAAGTCTTTGTCCTCACCCTGGGCGGGCTTATCTATCTGACTGAGGAAGACTGGAAAGGAAAGAACAGGCCTAGGGAGGAGCTTAGCCTTTGTATTAGACCACTGTGGGCCAGCTCTGTTGACTCCATGCCTAAGGCTAATGAGCAGAGCTCAGAGTGATGGGATCTTAATTCTTTTAAAAGTTGGACCTGTTCCCGTCTATGTTGGAGAGACTCTCAAAAGGGAGCCAGGTTAGGCAAGGGAAGTGGGAAAAAAATATCTGGGGGAGCAGTTGGCCTCTGAAGGGCCGGAGCACAAAAGGCAGGAGGGATATATGAGGGAGGTGGATGTGTAAGTCCTATTGGCTGTGGCAGGGTCCTGAAAGGTGCTGGGTATTCTGAATGGTAGCAAGCTGCTTCCTTCTCCAAGGTAGCCTCCTCCCCAGGGGTCAATGTGTCTCTGGGATTTAAAACTGGATAAAGGCGGTTGGTAACAGTGGAAGCCTTATTCATTAGTGTGGGGATTTTGAGGGGGACCAGGAAGGTTCCCAGGGTCCTGGGGAGACTGAGAAGTGTCTTTGTCTCTACTATCTGAAGGGCATGCCGAGGGGGGGACGAGAGGTATTTGCATAGCCTCTTCCCCAATCCTGACATGTTTTAAGGTACCATTGTCAAAGGGTGAACTATTAAGACTTTTATTAATTAACTTCCAGTATGAAAATGTGGGAACAGGTCCCTTTTCTGTGCAAAAGGATTCATAATAATCTTTTAAACAGTCTCCTACTCTAAGCCATTATTTACCATCAATGATCCCTTCAAGGGGAAACCATGGACAGAATTCTCCTGTGTATGAAAAGAATAATTTTAAGTTCTTTTTCTTAACACGCAGCCATAATTTCTTCAGGGACTCCTTGAGGCTTGAAAAAAATGATCGCAAGCTCCGCTTGGCCAAGTCTTCCCAGAGGATGGCATTCCCCCTCAGTCAAAGGCTCGAGCCCCAGTAGGAGGGTGCCAGATGTCCCGGTCTGCAGGACACATCAACATGGGCGGCGAACCTAGGTGGGGAGGAATGATGGGACAAGAGACACGAGAGATGACAGCAAGATAGGAGTTCTGATCAAGCTGCAAACTTTTATTGTTCACACAGGGGTATTTTTATGTGGGGAATGGGAAAGCTCTCTTATGGGCAGTTGCTGGATGTCTTCAGAAGGTGACATAAAGTCAGGATGTTTCAGGAAGACAGATGGCCGCAGGATGTCTCAGGGAGATAGATGGCTACAGGATGTCTCTTAGGCAGGATGTCTTCCAGGGGGCTGTTTCTTGTAAGTGTCAGGCTATTCTTTAAAGGAGAACTTCGTTCTAGCCCCGGACAGTCAGGGACTGAGTATTTGGAATGGAAAATTGGAAAATGATTCCAATGTGTATGCAAATATGTGCTACACAAAAATCTTCTCACTCTCATTCAGAACAATGCCTTGACATTACCTTGGCCCGAATTGAGACACAATTAGAGGAGAAGAGTTAAAAAAATCTGTGAATACATATCTGGAATTGAAAATGCTCAGGTGTTCACAACCTTGGAAGTGGTAGAGGAGTTTCCAAAAGTAAGGAACAGGGTAAAAACTCCACCAACATGGAGCTCTGCCAGCCTAAAGACTTCTGGAGAAACAACCTCTGAGGTTTGGCACTTGAAATACATGTTGATGTTAGGAGTTTTAGCTTCCTTTCTACTGAGACCATCAAAGCTCGGTCTGCATTTATGTGATCAAGAGGACATGGTTTCTTATTTTCCAATGAACATGAGGCAGCAGTGCTGAATTCTCTCTTTGTAGGTAAACTGTTCCCACTGGGGTATAAGTGTCTCTCCGTGTGGATTGTGAAGCCATTAGGTGATCATCCAATTTTCATGGGGTTTCTTGATGCTGCACTGAGAATTTGGTATTTGCTTCACGAAATACAAGGAGTTCAACTGGGACACAGTACCGGTGAGAGTTCTGTCACGTGTGGTGGGTAAGGGTCTGCAGGAGAATGCACCAACCAGGCTTCTATCCTACATAGCTTTCCCCATTGACCATAGCAACATGAATCTGAACATTGCCCTGAAACCTCTCATATAACAAGATGCCTTTACATACAATGTTCTGCTTGCTGCACCATGTCAGTCACAAGCCATTTGGAAGACAATGGCAGATCCACATGACCCCACCACAGATGTATTATCACACACCTGCACACCACTGCTATATGCCCATTACTCAGCAGGCTCCAACTTACTGGCATCTCTGTTCTACACCATTTTCATGAATCCCAGTCAATCAAGGCACTGTCTGGTACACACATGATCAGCAACAGGACATCCAAAGTTTCTCCAGTGCCACCTGGTCATGGGAATTTCAAAAATGTCATGGTATTATTCTAGCCATTTTTCAAGGATGAAGTTGGAGGCACTGTGGGTTTCAATTTATTCAGGAACCATTAAATGGTGAGGAAGCTCATTTCAATGAAAGCTCTAAAGAACCCTCACAGGCAAGACTTCCCAAAGAGTGGCCAAAATTTCACATGAAGCCAGGCACATTGAGGTCTACAAGGTGAGTTCCATGTGTGTTTTGACTCTCAACTATTGCTGCCAAGTCTTTCAGAAGCCACAGTTCATTCATAAATTAGGCAGGATGAATGCTGGGAAGCTTTCTTCTAGACAGGATGCATCCATTAATGCATTCTATTTTTTAATGTCTACAACCATGGACACAGTGGGATACTAGACATAGAAGCACTCGCCTTGTCAAACGACTTACAAGAAACAGTCCACTTTAAACCAAATAAACCGCCTTTCCTACCTATTCTCAGAACACTAGACAAAATCACCAACTCACACCCACACCTACAAAGGCACCTCCTTCCCCCAAGTAGGTCTGTGATTATCCAGAGTGTCCTCTGGCTGGTGGGCCATACTATATTCCCCCAAAATGGCTTGTCCTGTCTCAGATCTTGTCTCCTTGGCCAACGCTGTGAAGTTGTCAGGAGCCAGTGATGAGCAAATACGTGCTTTTTGAGAAAAGGCCCCTCTTCAAAGCTCTCCTGGCATTTGGCCATTCTCACATCAGTAGGTACCAAGAAAGACTGACTCTGTCCTTGGTAAAACCAAACAAGTTTGCCCGCTGGGACTGGGACCAGGACAGGTTCTGGGTGCCTGGATTCCTGGATCCCAAGTTCAGAGAGTTCCATCTCCAATGAAGTGAAATAAGTCACTTCCTTCCAGAACTGAATGAGGTCACTGCCTGGCAACCACTTTGTCCTAACAGTTGCTTCCAAGGATCCCTTGAGATGGAGGCTGCCCCTACTTTCTGTTATATTTTCACAAGTTAGAATGGTATATGAACCATAGGCACCTGGGAGCAGCTCTCCACCCAGTTTGGTTTTGTCCTTCTTCCATACATTAAGAAGAGCAAGACTGATTCAGAATAATTCTTACATCCTGACCGGGTTGTATGCGATGGAAGATGACTTTTGCTCTCTCAGGTCCTTTATTGCTGCCCATGTCTTCTCCAGGGATCATTTCTTTATGTACCTTTGAGGTTCTCAGTTGGTAGAAGATCCCCTACATTCCTATGTTGTAAGACCAACACTGTCCCTGCTCTTCTGTTAAGTTAAATTGAGGAAACAGTGTATAGTTAGTGTTAATAACAGGTTCTATTTGGGTTAGAAATCATTCTGCGAGATGAATAATGGCATTGGGAACCTGTGATATTTCCAATAATATAGAGGTGAAATAAAAGTATGAAAACAGAAATCTAGGTAAGATTTGAAGCCCAGAAGGGCATTGGCCTTTTCATAGGGATACTTAACTTTGAATTATGTTCTGTACAGATGTCTCAGATAAATCGATACACAATGGCATAGGACTTTGTACCTTGGAGGATAGAATGTTGAAGAGAACATCCAGGCAAAAGGGATAGTCAGTAGGATTAGGAAGATAGTTGGTAGCGTTTAGAAAGAGGAGTGAGTATAGGATTTGGACCAAAAGATTTTTAGCAATAGTGTTTCATGTATAGCGTGAATGTAAATATCAGAAGATGTGAAGAGTCAGTCACGATGATGAACTGGGGAAAATAAGTAGGAAAGCAGATATCAATAGAGATATTACAAAATCATGAAAAGTATAAAGTGACTGATAGCATTAGACATATTCAACAGGCTTGAGGTTGAACACATAATCTTAGGAAGAAAAAAATATGTACTCACCAATAGGATTGACATTTGAGAGCATTAGGCAACCTGGACATGGATGTATTTAGTAATCCATGCTCACATTCCATTTAGGGTTTGGTACAATTATAAGTGAGATATTTGCTTTTGGTGTCCACAGTATTACTGTAATAAAATGTATTTGTGGATCAGGAGACATGAGTTTTTTATCCACCATTTCTGGGAACAATATTTTGAAGACGTATAAATTAGTATTGGGAGTACAAATAGGTGTACCTGTGTCTATGAATATAGAGATAATGTATGAATAGACCATACTGTGATAAGACAAAGATGTTTTATCACACCAACTGCCCACAAGTGCTCTAGTCGCACTACTCAGCAGACTCCAACTTACTAACATCTCTGTTCTACACCATTTGCATGAAACCCAGTCAATCAAGGCACTGTCTGGTATACTCATTGTCTGCAACATGACAACCAAAGGTACTCCAGTGACACCTTGTCATGGAATTTTCAAAAATTTCATGGTATTTATCTAGCAATTTTTCAAGGATGAAGTTGGAGGCACTGTGGGTTTTAATGAATTCAGGAAACATTAAATGGTGAGGAAGCTCATTTCAAAGAAAGTTCTGGAAAACACTCACAGGCAAGGCTTCCCAAAGAGTGGACAAAAGGTCACATGAATCCAGGCCCATTGATGTCTACAATGTGAAGTCCATGTGTGTTTTGACTCTCAACTATGGCTGCCAAGTCTTTCAGAATAAAATAATGTGATATCCTGCTTGAGATTCCCATTGTTCTGTGGAAAGCCACCCTGGGCCTAGATCTCAGTTTCCAAGTGCGACTCTCATGTGTGGCCTCCTAAAATCCCAACACAATTCATGGCAATACTTCTATGAGGTCAGTTTGAGGACTCAGTCTCTAATTGGAATCACACCAGAGTTCAAGCCTGGTTGGACCCAGTCATCTCTTCCAACTGCCACACAAATGACCACAATTAAAACCAAAATACTCCCCCATGACACTCATCTTCGTCCATATAGATACTCATCATAACCTCTGGTTGGAGGTTTCCATGAGGGCCGCAGCCCAAGACAGTGTCTAATATAAACTACCTTGCCCCTCATTTGCCTAAAGTCAGGTTTACCTCAAGACCCTTCCTGTGAACCAGGAGTGATCCAAGAGTCCTACCATTAATACTGCTCCCCTTCTCAAATTAAGGCCTACTGACAGTCTGATATAGATTCTTTATGTGAATTGGAGTCATTAAAAATGCAAGCACCTATGGACTAGCCTCTGCAGGGCTTTGAAGAACTTATTTGACCCAAAGGATCCCTATTCTCACTTGATGGACGTCAGGAACCTTACAGAAAAAGGCAAGAGACTTCATCTACAATGACAGCTCTTTTGGCCATTTTGGTTTTGTATGCACACATGGGATCTTTCTTTAGATCCATCAGGTGCTGAGAATCTAAGTCACAGCCTCACAAAGGGAATAGAGTTTTGATTCAGACACATCACTTTTCAAAGCAATGAAGCAAAGAGCCACAGGTGATGCCCATTCATTTACATCTGAAAACTGTTTCCTTCAGGCTTCACAAAGGGGTGACCTGAGGCAAAGACCTTCTTGACATTCATGGCAACAGAACAATACGTAAGCAAAAGGTCCAAAGCAGGGTTTCTCCACTGAGGCTGTACTGGTCACACTGATACCTGAGTTTTCTGAGTTACTCACCATTTGGTTCAGCTATCCAGTAAATGACCATGTCACAGCGTGGTACATATTTTGGACACAAAACCATGAGCCTGTTCTGGAGATTGGCCAGAATTTAGGAAGAAAACATGGACTTAGGAAGATAGCATGTGTAGCCGATTGATAAGGCAATCTGCAGTCTATTCATAAATAGTGCAGGATGAATGCTGGGAAGATTTCCACTAGAAGGCACAAATCCATTGATGCATTCTCTTTTCTAATTTCTACAACCACGGACCCAGTGAGATACACAGACATAGAAACACTCTTCTTCTCAGATGACTAACTAGAAACAGTTCACTCCAAACCAAACAAACGACATTTCCTACCTTTTCTCAGAACATGAGACAAAACCGCAAACCCAAACCCACACCCACAAAGGCACCTCCTTCCCTCAAGTAGGTCTGTGACTATCTGGAGGGTCCTCTCACTGGTGGGCCACACAATTTCCCCCGAGATGATGTACCCTGTCTCAGATCTGGTCTCCTTGGCCAACTCTGTGAAGTTGCAGGAGCCAGCCATGAACCACTACCTGCTTTCTCAGGAAAGGCCACTCTTCAGAGCTCTTCTGTCATTTGGCCATCCTCACATCAGTAGGTACCAAGAAAGACTCACTCTGTCTTTGGTAAATGCAAACAAGTGAGACCACTGGGACTGGGACTGCGACTGGCTCTGAGTGCCTGTATTCCTGGATCCCAAGTTCAGAGAGTTCCATCGCCAAGGAAGTGAGATGAGATCACTTCCTACAGGAACTGAATGAGGTAACTGCCTTGGCAACCACTTTGTCCTAACAGTTGCTTCTAAGAATCCCATGAGATGGAGGCTGCCCCTACTTCCTGTGACACTTTCACAAGTTAGAATGGTATATCCACCATAGGCACCTGGGAACAGCTCTCCACACAGGCCTGTTTTGGTCCATCTTCTCTACATTAAGAAGAGAGTGGATGATTCAGAGACATCCCTTCATCCTGACCAGGTTGTTTGCCATGGAAGTTGAATTTTCTCTCTCAGGTCCTTCATAGCTTCCTACATATCCTCCATAGATCATTTCTGCATGGACCTTTGAGGTTCTCAGCAGGTGGAAGATCCCCTACTTTCCTGTATTGTAAGACCAACTCTGTTTGTGCTCTTTTGTAAAGTTAGATTGAAGGAATAGTGTATGGTTAGGGTTAATAACATGTTCGATTTGGGTTAGGAATCATTCTGCTGAATGAATAATGGTATTGGGAACCTGTGATATGTATAAGAATATGTAGGTGAAATATATGTAAGAAAACAGAAATCTAAGTAAGATTTGAATCCCATAAGAGCATTGGGCCCTTGATTGGGATATTTATTATTGAAATACATTCTGCACAGATGTCTCAGATAAATTGATATACAATGGCATAGGACCTTGTACCTTGGAAGATTGAATGTAGATGAGAACATGCAGTTAAAAATGTATAGTCGGTAGTGAATGGTTAATAAAATTAGGTACTTGTTACTTCCTGTCTTTCTGTATGCTTAACAAAACACTGTTGAAATCTTGAGAACTGTTTGCTAATCTTGTTCCCAGAATGTGTTGTCCCCAACTTCCAAACTGCAGAATTTACTCCCTCACCTGGTTGAACACAAACCTCCCACTTGCCCTGACCCATCAATAAACTTCCCTCCTTGCCCTCTCCAAGAAAAGTATATAAGCTCTGCTCAAGCTGTTCTCAGGGCCCCCTGCTGTATTCAAGTGAACTCTGAGCACCAGCATGGTCGACCCCCAATAAATCCTTTGCTGTTGCATGAGTCAGTTTCTTGGTGGTCTCTTCCTCTGCCTCTTTCTGGTTTCAGGTTTCAGGTTAGGACTTGGCAAAATGGCTGTCAATGAAGATTGTGAGCTCTCTGAGATGGTGGCTGACAGACGTGTCACAGAGCCACAGGCCAAGTCCCTGGGGGACGCCCCAGAGGACTTGGGAAATTGAGTTACAATAGTCTCCTCGCCTCAGTGATATTTTGTTTCGGATTCGGTATCGCCAGCCCATTGGGTTTTGCCAGCTACTCAGTCCTGTTCTCAGTGTTGTATGTCCATTGCCTGTCTTTATTGTCTTGTCTTGTCTGTGTCGTGTGTTTTTACTTTCACTGTTTGTGTATCTTTCATTATGGGACAGAGCACTTCAATGCTAAATCTCAGTTTAAAGGGCGATTCTTATGAGTGGTCTCCTAAAATCCCAACACAATTCATGGCAATACTTCTCTTAGGTCAGTTCCAGAACTCAGTCTCTAAGGGGAATCACACCAGAATTCAAGCCCAGGTGGACCCAGTCATCTGATTTTGAACATAGCCATGAATCTTCTTCATATAACAAGATGCCTTTACATATAAAGGTCTGTTGGTTGCACCATGTCAGTCACAAGCCATTTGGAAGACAATGGCAGATCCACATGGTCACACCACAGATGTTTTATCACACACCTGCAAACCACTGCTCTAGTCCCAGAACTCAGCAGGCTCCATCCTGCTGGCATCTGTGTTCTACACCATTTTCATGAAGCCCTGCCAATCAATGCAGTTTCTGGTTCACTCCTGCTCAGCAAATGGACATCCAATCGAAAGGTTCTCCAGTACCACCTGGTCATGGGATTTTAAAAAAAATCCTTGGTATTTATCTAGCCAATTTTCAAGGATGAAGTCTGAGGAACTGTGGGTTTCAATTCATTCAGGAACCATTAAATGGTGAGAAAGCTCATTTCAAATAAAGTTCTGGAAAACTCTCACAAGTAAGGATTCCCAAAGAGTGCCCAAATGGTCACTTGAAGCCAGGCCCATTGAGGTCTACTATGTGAGGTCCATGTGTCTTTTGACTCTCAATATGGTTACCAAGACTTTCAGAATAAAATCATGTGATATCCTGGCTGATATTACCAGTTCACTGTGGAAAGAGAACCTGGGCCTAGATCTCAATTTCCAAGGGTGACTCTCATGTGTGGCCTTCTAAAACCCCAACACAATTCATGGCAATACTTCTCTGAGGTCAGTTCCAGAACTCAGTCTCTAAGGGCAATCACAGCAGAGTTTAAGCCCAGGTGGACCCAGTCATCTTTTCCAACCGCCACACAAATGACCACAATTAAAACCAAAACTCTCCCACATGGCCCTCATCTTCTTCCATATAGACACTCATCATAACCTCTGGTTGGATGTTTCCATTAGGGGAGGAGACCAAGACAGTGTCCAAAATAAGCTCCCTTGCCCCTCATTGGCCTAAACTCAGGGTGGCCTGGACACCCTTCCTGTGAACAAGGAGTGATCAAATAGGCCTGCCATTAATACTGCTCTTCTTCTTCAATTAGAGGCCAACTGACTGTCAGGTATAGATTCTTTATGTGATTTGGAGTCATAAGAAAACCCAAGCACATCTACTGTGCTATGAAGAACTCATTTGACCCAAAGGATCCCTATTTTCACTTGATGGACATCAGGAAACTAACAGAGAAAGGCGAGAGACATCACCCACAATGACTGCACTTCTTGCCATTTTGGTTTTGGATTCACACATGGGATATTTCTTTAGATCTATCAGGTGCTGAGAATCTAAGCCACAGCCTCAAACAGGGACTAGAGGCTGATTCAGACACATTCCTTATCAAAGCAATTAAGCAAAGAGCCACATGTGATTCCCATTCATTTACATCTGGAAACTGTTTTCTTCAGGCTTCACAAAGGTGTGGCCTGAGGCAAAGACCTTCTTGACATTCTTGGCAACAGAACAATAGGTAAGCAAGTGGTCCAAAGCAGGGCTTCTCCACTGAGACTGTACTGGTCACATTGATATCTGGGTTTTTTGAGATACTCACCATTTGATTCAGCTATCCAGTACATGACCATGTTACAGAGCATGGAGGTGGTACATATCTTGGACACAAAACCTTGAGACTGTTCTGGAGATTGGCCAGAATTCAGGAAGAAAACAGGAACTTAGGAAGATAGCAGGTGTTTCTCATCCATAAGGCAAGTCGCAGTCCATTTATAAATTGGGCAGGATGAATGCTGGGAAGCTTTCCACTAGGCCGCACACATCCATTGATGCATTCTCTTTTCTAATGTCTACAACCACGGACCCAGTGGGAACAGAGACATAGAAACACTCTCCTTGTCAGATGACTTACTAGAAACAGTTCACTCCAAACCAAACAAACCATCTTTCCTACCTATTCTCAGAACATGAGACAAAACCACAAGCCCACACCCACACGCACAAAGGCACCTCCTTCTCTCAAGTAGGACTGTGACTATCCAGAGTGTCCTCTGACTGGTGGGCCATACAATTTCCCCCAAAATGGTGTACCCTGCCTCAGATCTGGTTTCCTTGGGCAACTCTGTGAAGTTGCAGGAGCCAGGCATCAACCACTACCTACTTTCTCAGAAAAGGCCACTCTTCAGAGCTCTCCTGGCATTTGGCCATCTTCACATCAGTAGGTACCAAGAAAGACTGACTATGACCTTGGTAAATCCATACAAGTTTGCCCAATGGGACTGTTACTGGGACTGGATCTGGGTGCCTGGCTTTCTGGATCCAATGTTCTTAGAGTTCTATCACCAAGGAAGTGAGGTAAGTCACTTCCTTCAGGACCTAAATGAGGTCAGTGCCTTGGCAACCACTTTTTTCTAACAGTTGCTTCCAAGGGTCCCATGAGATGGAGGCTGCCCCTACTTCCTGTGACACTTTCACAAGTTAGAATGGTATATCAACCATAGTCATCTGGAATAGCTCTCCACACAGGCCTGGTTTGGTCCATCTTCTCTGCATTAAGGAGACAGAGGCTGATCAGACACAACCCTTAATCCTTACTAGGTTGTTTGCCATGGAAGTTGACTTTTGGTCTCTCAAGTCCTTCATAGATGCCTACATCTTCTATAGGGATAATTTCTGCATGGACTTTTGAGGTTCTCAGCACGTGGAAGATCTACTACATTCCTGTATTGTAAGACCAACTCTGTCCCTGCTCTTCTGTCAAGGTAGATTGAGGTAACAGTGTGTGGTTAGGGTTAATAACAGGTTTGATTTGGGTTAGGTATCATTCTGCAGGATAAATATTGGTATTGGGAAACTACAATATTTACAAGAATATATAGGTGAAATATATGTATGAAAAGAGAAATCTAAGTAAGAGTTGAAGCCCAGAAGGGCATTGGCCCTTAATTGGGATACTTAGTGTTGCATGATGTTCTGCACAATTGTCTCAGATAAATCTATATACAATGGCATAGGACCTTGTACCTTGGATGATTGAATGTAGAAGAGAACATCCAGTCAAAAAGGGATAGTCAGTACGATTAGGAAGATACTCAGTAGGTTTAGGAAGAAGAATGAGTGTATGATTTGGAACAAAAGTTCTTTAGCAATAGGGTTTCGTTTAGAGAGTGAATGTAAATGTCAGCACATGTGATTAGTCAGTCACAATAATGAACTGGGGAAAATGTGTGGGAAAGCAGGTATGAACAGTGACATTACGAAAATAGATAATTATAGAATGAGTGATAGGATTAGACATTTTCAACAGTGTTGAGGTTGAATATATAATCTTAGGAAGAAACAAATATGTAGTCACCAATAGGATTGAAATTTGAGAGCATTAGGCAACGTGGACATGGATGTTTTTAGTTATCCATGTTCACTTTCCTATTAGGCTTTGGTACAATCATAAGTGTGACCTTTGCATTTTGTGTCGAGAATATTACTGTGATAAAATATACATGTAGATCAGGTGACAAGAGTATTTCTTCGACCATTTCTGGGAACAATATTTTGAAGCCCTATACATTAGTATTAGGGGTAAAAAGAGGTGTACCTTGTGTCTATGAATATAGAGATAATTCATGAATGGAACATACTGTGAATAAATAATATAACTGGTTCCACTTTAAATAATGGATTGAATTGATATCTGAAAATATATAAGAAATCTTATATTGTTATACAATCATTCATTCCAACCTGTTATACATCTAATGGTAATATTAGGATTATAGTTTATCATGAAGGGTGTTTGAGTTTTGCTTCATAAGTGACTATGAAAAACGAAAATAATGTGTTTGGAAAGAAGTCTTATGAAAGACCTGTCAAGAAACATGGATGAATACATGTGTTCTGAAGCAGGAAGTGATTGATAGTGAAGGAAATGCCTATATATTTGCTAGCTTGTGTATGAAATATATATCCGATGGTCTGCATAAACTGATGAAATAGTAAAGTACCAGTGTTAAAGAAAAATGATCCTCAAAATACACATCATGTCCCATAGGAATCTACTTGCATTGATGTTAACCTGGGTCAGTTACTTTAGAAATATTAAGGTTTGTATGCACCATTAATGAAGTTAGTTTTCAGTACTTGGAAAAAAATATGTATTTCAGGTGGATGAATATTTCTGAGAATGATCTTGTGGAAAGTTGATTATAAATCCACATACATGAATATGAATGAATTTAGGGAGTGTTTAATAAGACATATATTTTTCATATTTTAAAAAATCTGGAGAATATATATATATATATATATATATATATATATATATATATATATATATACACACACACACACGCATAGGCACACACAATAAAATGTAGCAATATAGGAGATCCAAGATGGCGGTGGGCATAGAGAGATCAAGTCTCTGACCTCTTCAGCTGTGCAGGTATATGGAGTCGTAAACTGTCTAAATGCTGTTTGCTCAGAATCACTAGTCAATGATGACGTGACGTGAATATAGGGAAAACAGTCTGGGCCCCTCAGAACACACACAGAGCACAGATCGGCTGCATTCAAGCTCAGGTTCGCCTGCTTCTCGTGACTCAGCACTGACAATCCCACTGAAATAACGGGTCAGCCCTTTTGTATTTACAGAGTTAAAAGCCAAGTGAGCCTTCATAGGCAGTGGTCACATGATTGAAATGGGGCTTGGGAGAGACAGTCAGGACCCACCCGTTGCATTGGTCACTCGGCAAAGGGAACGAACGTTCACCATTTGCATGGCATACCACCATGCCAGAGAACTGATGTCACGGGCGGAGGAGATAACTTAATTGAAACCAGCAGGACAGGTGTGTAATCCCCTAGCCATCTCTCTCCACACAGCGAGGGAACCTTAAGAGCCCCTCCCAGCTCTCCCATGAGCATGATAACCAGACCAAGGAAGTCAGGAGTGTCGCGGGACTTGCAGTGCAGAACCGCTGGCTACCGCTCCCACCAGTGCTGACAACTGAGGTCTCTTGCACCAGCTACCGGGGGCATAGCTACCGGAGGACAAGCAAATTCGCTGGGGGTTCTCAGCCCCAAGCTCTACAAACTTAGCGTCTGAGGGAGGCAAACAGGAAGAGTGGGCTGAGGCGTTTATGAAAACAGGGCTCCCAGGAGCAGCAGACCTGGTGTGTAGCCTGTATTGTGGTGAGTGTCACAGGTGAGCGGGGCCTGGCTTGAGGAAACAGAAGAGAAGGCCCTAGGCACTCAGGATTGTAGACTTGCCCAGTCTGGGAGGAAGAGCTGCTGCACAGTGATTGGTTCCCACCTATTGAGAGAAGAAGCTTGGCCCAGTGTGCACAGCTCCACCTACTGGAAGAGAAGTTAATTGAACTCTGTGACTGCATGTATTATTTTTTTTTTTAATTTTTAATTTTTTCTTTTTCTTTCATTTTCATTTTTTGTTGTTCTTCTTTAACTTTTTTTAATGTTTCTAATTTTTCATTTTATTATTATTATTATTATTTTAAATTTTAATTTTCATTTTTTATTATCATTTTTTAAAATTTTTTTCTTTATTTATTTATTTTCTATATTTTTCTTTGTCTTTTCAATTTTCTTATTCCCCCTTCTTTGATCTACCTGCCTACTCTCATTCTCTTTAGTGACTTCTTCCCTTCCCTTCTAATATCTTTCCTCCCAAGCATCAAATAAATTTATAAGAGTAAGCAGTAACTCAGCAGTCAAACAGAACAAGAAGTAACATGAGGAGCATAAGAAATCAAGAAAAAAAAAGGAGTAAAAATAATTAAGGACAGCCTAAATATTCAGGAGGACCTAGAGTCATGAGAAAAATGGTCATATAAAAATGGGAGTTCATAACCCACTTGAATCAAAGTGTGAAATATGATATATCAAGAACTATGTAATGTTTTGAACAACCAACAATAAAAAAATAAATAAATAAAAAAAAGAACTCAAGGAATACCTTAGACAGATGGAATGGAACCTTAAAGAGGATACGAGACAGCAAATTCAAACAGTGAAAGAACACATTGAAAATGAATTACATAAACAGATAAAAGAAGAAGTTAAGCATTTTATCAGGTGATAGAGATTTTAAAAAAAATCAAACAATAATTCTAGAAATGAAGTAAGTGATAAACCAAATTTAAAACTCAATTAAGAGTATCACTAACAGAGTGGAGCAAGTAGAAGCTAGAACATCAGATAATGAAGACAAAATATATCATCTTGAAAAGGGTCTAGCCAACACGGAAAGGCTGGTAAGAAATCATGAGAAAAAGATCCAAGAGATATGGGATACCAAAAAAAACAAACGTATGAGTCATCTGGATAGAGGAAGGTACAGAGATTCAAACCATGGGAATGAGTAACCTGCTGAATAAAATAATTACAGAAAACTTTCCAGAAATAAAAAAGGAAACGGATATACAAATTGTAGATGCATACAGGACATCGAGCACACAAAATCACAGTAGAGCAAAGGCAAGACACATTGTTATGAAGATATCCAATATACAGAACAAAGAGAAAATATTAAAAGGTACATGAGAAAGGAGGCAGATGACATTCTGGGGTAAACCAATAAGGTTAACAACAGATTTTTCATCAGAGACGCTGAAAGCGAAAAGATTCTGGAACAACAATGGATGCCAAACAAGAATTCTATTTCCAGCAAAATTAAGCTTCAGGTATGACAACGAAATAAAAATATTTCATGATAAACAAAAGCTAAAAAAAAATTGTAGCCAGAAAACCAGCATTGCAAAGTGTCTTGAGCAAAACACTACACGAGGAAGAAATGAAAAACAACAACCAAAACCATCACTGGGAAGTATCTCAGTAATGACAGAGGGTGGGGGAAAAGCTAATCATGAAGACTAACTAAATTAAAAAATAAACATAAATAATCAAACATGGCTGGCAGTAAAAACCATATATCAAACTCTCCAATAAAGTGACATAGGCTGGTACCTTGGATTAAAAAAAAAATCCAACAATATGTTGCCTGCATGAGATACATCTCCATGGAAAAGACATACACAGGCTGAAGGTGAAAGGTTGGAAAAAAAATATACCATGCACATGGACCTCGTAAGCAACCAGGGGTGGCCATCCTCACATCCAATAAAATCGACTTCAAGACTAAGTTAATCAAAAGGGATAAGGAAGGATATTATATACTTTTAAACGGAACCATTCACAAACAAGACATAAAAATTATCAATATTTATGCACCAAATAATGGTGCTGCGATGTTCATTAAACAAATTCTCCTCAAGTTCAAGAAACAAATAGAAAACAACACAATAATTATGGGTAACATCAACACACCTCTCTCACCATTGGACAGATCCTCCAAACAAAAGTTGAATATAGAAACTATTGAACTCAATATCACAATCAATAACCTAGACTTAACTGACATATATAGAATATATCAACCATCATCAAGTGGATATACTTTTTTCTCAGCAGCACATGGATCCTTCTCAAAAATAGACCATATATTATGTCATAGGGCAACCCTCAGTAAATATAAAGGGGTAGAGATAATACCATGCATTTTATCTGACCATAATGGAATGAAACTGTAAATCAATGATAAAATAAGGAAGGAAAAATCCTACATCACATGGAAAATGAACAATATGTTACTGAATGGTCAATGGGTTACTGAAGACATAAAGGAGGAAATCAAAAAATTCTTAGAGATAAATGAAAATACAGACACAACATATTGGAATGTATGGGAAACTATGAAAGCAGTTTTAAGAGGGAAATTCATTGCCTGGAGGTCATTCCTCAAAAAAAGGAAAAACAAACAAATAAATGAGCTCACACTTCATCTCAGAGTCCTAAAAAAGGAAGAGCAAAACAACAGCAAATGTAGCAGAAGGCAAGAAATAATTAAAATCAGAGCGGAAATCAATGAAATTGAAACAAAAGAAACTATTGAAAAAATTAACAACACTAAAAGTTGGTTCTTCAAAAAAATAAATAAGATCAATAGACCCTTAGCCATGCTAAAGAAGAGAAGAAGAGAGAGAACTCAAATTTCTGATATATGCGATGAAAAAGGCAATATCACAACAGATGCTACAGAAATACAGAAGACAATTAGAAATTATTTTGAAAACCTATATTCCAATAAAATTGAAAATAGTGAAGATATCGAAAAATTTCTAAAGTCATATGATTTGCCCAGACTGAGTCAGGAGGATACACACATTTTAAACAGACCAATTTCAATGGATGAAATAGAAGAAGCAATCAAAAGACTACCAACCCAGAAAAGCCCAGGACCGGATGGGTATACAGCGCAGTTTTACAGAACCTTTAAAGAAGAATTAATACCAATAATTTTCAAGTTGTCTCAGGAAACAGAAAAAGAGGGTGCTCTGCCACATTAATTGTATGTGGCCAACATCACCCTGATTCCGAAACCAGACAAAGTCTCCACAAAGAAAGAAAACTACAGAACAATATCTCTGATGAATCTAGATGCAAAAATCCTCAATAAAATTCTGGCGAATCGGATACAAAGGCACATCAAAAAAATTGTGCACCATGATCATTAGAATTCATCCCTGGGATGCAAGAATGTTTCAATATACGGAAATCAATTAATATTATTCACCACATCGATAGACTTAAAGATAAGAAGCATATGATCATCTTGATAGACACAGAAAAAGCATAAGAAAAATTAGAGCATCCCTTTATGTTCAAACCATTAGAAAAACTAGGGATAACAGAAACTTACCTCGACATTGTAAAAGCTATCTGTGTTAAGCCTCAGCCTAGCATTATTCTGAATTGAGAAAAATTGAAGGCATTTCTTCTAAAATCTGGAACAAGACAGGGATGTCCTCTATCACCACTTCTCTTCAATATAGTTCTCGAAACACTGGCCAGAGCAATTAGACAGATGAAAGAAATTATAGGCATAAAAAGAGGAAAAGAATAACTTAAATTATCACTACTTGCCAGTGACAGATTCTATACATAGAAGACCCAAAAGCGTCTACAAAAAAAATACTAGAACTAATAAATGAATTCAGCAATGTGGCAGGATATAAAAAGAACACGCATAAATCAAAGGCATTTCTGTATATCAGCGACAAAACTTCTGAAATGGAAATGAGGAAAAACAGTCCATTCATGATATCCTAAAAAAACAAGAATAAAATACTTGGGAATCAACCTAACAAAAGAGGTGAAAGATTTATACAATGCAAACTATAGAACCCTAAAAAGAGAAGTAGAATAAGATCTTAGAAGATGGAAAAATATACCCTGTTCATGGATAGGCAGAACTAACATCATCAATATGGCGATATTACCAAAAGTTCTCTCTAGGCATAATGCAATGCCAATCAAAATCCCAATGGTATTTCTTGTAGAAATAGAGAAAGCAATCATGAATTTTTTATGGAAAAATAAAAGACCCAGAATAACAAAAGCAATTCTAAGCAGGGAGCGTGAATCAGGCGGTATAGCGACAGCAGATTTCAAACTATATTACAGAGCAATAGTAAAAACAAAAGCATGGTGCTGGTACCAAAAGAGGCAGGTGGACCAATGGTACAGAATAGAGGACACAGAGACTAATCCAAAAAGCGACAACTATCTTATATTTGATAAAGGAGCTAAAAGCATGCAATAGAGGAAGGATAGCATCTTCAACAAATGGTGTTGGGAAAACTGGAAATCCATATGCAACAAAATAAAACTGAATTCCCTCCTCTCGCCATGCACAAAGAAGATCAAGGAGCTAGATATCAAATCAGAGACTCTGCGTCTGATAGAAGAAAATGTTGGCTCTGATGTACATATTGTGAGGTTGGGCTCCGAATTCCTTAATAGGACACCCATAGCACAAGAGTTAATAACAAGAATCAACAAATGGGACTTATTTAAACTGAAATTTTTTTTCTCAGCAAGAGAAACAATTAGAGAGGTAAATAGGAAACCTACATCCTGGGAAAAAATTTTTACTCCTAACACTTCAGATAGACCTCTAATATCCAGAATATATAAAGAACTCAAAAAATTAGACAATAAGATATCATATAACCCAATCAACAATGGGCCAAGGACCTGAACAGACACTTCTCAGAGTAGGACATACAATCAATCAAGAAGTACATGAGAAAATGCTCACTATTTCTATCAGTCAGAGAAATGCAAATGTAAACCACCCTAAGATACCATCTCACTCCAGTAAGATTGGTAGTCATTATGAAGTCAAACAACAACAAGTGCTGGTGAGGATGTGGGGAAAAGGGTACTCTTGTACATTGCTGGTGGGATTGCAAACTGGTGCTGCCAATTTGGAAAGCAGTATAGAGATTCCTGGAAAAGCTGGGAATTGAACCACCCTTTGAGCCAGCTATTGCCCTTCTTGGACTATTCCCTGAAGTCCTTAAAAAGCATACTACAGGGATACTGCCACATCGATGTTCATAGCAGCACAATTCACAATTTCTACACTGTGGAACAAACCCAGATGAGCTTCAATAGATGAATGGATAAAAAAAATGTGGCATTTTTACACCATGGAGTGTTACACAGCATTAAAAAATGACAAAATCATGGAATTTTCAGGGAAATGGATGGCACTAGAGCAGATTATGCTTAGTGAAGCTAGCCGATCCCTAAAAAAAAAAAAAACAAATACCAAATGTCTTCTTTGATATAATGAGAGCATCTAAGAATAGAGCAGGAAGGAAGAGCAGGAAAAAAAGATTAACATTAAACAGAGACATGAGGTGGCGGGAAATTGAGATAAAAGAGAAATTGCATGGTAATGGAGGGAGAAACTCATTGTTACACATAATAACATATAAGAGGTTGTGAGAGGAATGGGAAAATAAACAAGGAGAGAAATGAATTACAGTAGATGAGGTAGAGAGAGAAGATGGGAGGGGAGGGGAGGGGAAATAGAAGAGGATATGAAAGGTAGCAGAATACAAATGTAACTAATAGGGCATTATTTAAAATGTGGATGTGTATCCGATGTGATTCTGCAATGTGTATTTGGGGTAAAAATGAGAGTTCATAACTCACTTGAATCTAATGTATGAAATATGATATGTCAAGAGCTTTGTAATGTTTTGAAAAACCAATAAAAGAAAAAAAAAGTAGCAATATATGCCAATCGGTGGTGGAAGTGCCTCCTGAATCCAAAAGAAGGAGTATTAATTGTGCAAGTCTTCTTCCTGCGGGGATGGCTGCAACTCCATTAATAGCTGTGGCCAGTATTTTTATTTCTCCAGTGAAATCATTATCAATAATGCCAGGGAAGACCTGAACGCCTTATAAGGTAGTAGAGGCTATTCCAAGAATCAGTGCACGCATATGAGATGGAGTGGGACATATAATTCCAGTGGGTATTAGCTGGGGCCCTTGTATTGAGTCTAATATTGTATTGGTGGTGGCACAGAGGTCCAATCCTGCGCTGCCTGGGGTGGCTCGATGAAGGGAGGCAATTGTGAAGAAGGATTTTGAGGTAGCTTGGGAGTTTGGGAGAAAAAAAACCTCTTCCCCCTGGGTTTGTTCTGGGGGAGGTCGGGGCCAGGGGCTGGCCCCACAGGGAGTTTCCCGAGAAGTAGGAAGAAATAGGCTGCCGAGGGCATTTTTCTTAGATCTGGCTCACTGGCTCAGTGATAACCTTAACCACATATAGGGCAAAGAGTAGCTGGGGGTGGTTTAACCCCAGTTTGAGGAGACGCTATTTCTAGGCTTTGTTTGCCTGTCGGAAAATCGTGTGTAAAATGGCCAGGTTGTTTTCAAGTAAAGCAAGTACATGAGCCAGGATTGTGAAAGGCCTTGGTAAAGGTGGCACCTAGGGCGAGACCCATGGCATGGGAGGCACCCACCCCTGCACAGAGTCTAATAAAGTCAGAAAGTTTCCCTTTAACCTTATGTGGTCGAAGAACATTCTGACATGCTGGCTTGGCCTTTTCAAAGGCAAGATATTTTACAAAGGTGCTTTCGCTTTTGCTTGGTCCAAGCAAGCATTTTGCAGCTAGGTTAAGCCAGGGAAAAAAGTCGTTATAAGGCTCGTCGGGCCCTTGTCGAATTTTTGCCAGGGAAGTGGTAGCTGAGGCCTTTTGAGGGACGAGTCTCCAAGCATGTAAGCCAGCAGTCTTAATCTGCACCAAAAGTCAAGGAGGGAAACACGCCTGTTTAGGGTTAGTGTCAAAAGGCGCATTGCCCACTAGCTTAACATAAATCCAGGATTTAGAGGAGGCCTTGGTTAAATTTTTTTGAGCAGTTTCCCGACAGTGCTCTTTGAAATCTGTTTTTCATAACAGGAAGTTTCCAGCACTGAGGGTACCTCGGGCTAGAAATTTCCAATCATTGGGAGTAAGCCATTTTGCGCTGTGGCTTTCTAATAAAGTCACTGTGTAGGGTGCAGTGGGGCCATAGTGAGCACAAGCCTTTTTAAGTTTTTCAAGAAAACGCAGTCTTAAATTTTTGTAGACAATCTGGGTTCCTTCCTGCCTAGGGGTGAACTCCTCATCCTCTGAGTCCTGATCTCCTTGATCCATTTCCCCCGCTTCCCCCTCTTGGTCCTCATCTAAGCCTTTGACCTCAGCCTGGGCAAGAATATCTACCTGACTGTGGGTGACTGGGAAGGTGAGAACAGTCTAATGTAGCGGCTTAGCCTTTTTATTGGACCACAGTGGGCCACCTTGCATTGACTCCGTGCCTAAGGCTAATGAGCAGAGCTCAGAATCAAGGGATCATAATTCTTTTAAAAGTTGGATCTCTTTCCACCTATGTTGGGGAGACTCTCGCAAGGGAGCCAGGTTAGGAAAGGGAAGTGGGGAAAAAATATCTGGTGGGGGCAGTCAGGTTCTGAAGGGCCTGAGCACAAAAGGCAGGAGGAATGGAGGAGGGAGGTGGATGTGTATGTCCTATAGCCTGTGGCAGGTTCCTGAGAGGTGGCGGGTCTTCTGAATGGTAGCGAGCTGCTTCCTTCTCCAAGGTAGCCTCCTTTTCAGGGGTAAATGTGTCTCTGGGATTTAATACTGGATAAAGGCGGTTGGTAACCATTGGAGCCTTATTCAGTAGGGTGGTATTTTGAGGGGCACCAGGAAGGTTCCCAGGATCCTGGGGAGACTGAGAAGGGCCTATGTCTATACTAACTGATGGGCATGCCAAGGGGGGACGAAAGGTCGTTTGCGTAGTCTCTTCACCAATCCTGACAAGTATTAAGGTACCATTGTCAAAGGGTGAACTTTTAAGAATTTCATTAATGAAGTTCCAGTAAGAAAAGGTGGGAACAGGCACTTTTTCTGGGCCAAAGGATTCATAAAATTCTTTTAAACAACCTCCTACTCTAGGCCATTGCTTACCATCAATGGTCATTTCAGGGGAAACAATGGACACAATTCTCCTATGTATGAAAAGAAAACATTTAAGTCATTTTTCTTAACCTGCGCCCCCCATGTATTGAAGGACTCCTTGAGGCCTGACAAAAACAAATCATGTGACGAAACTGCTTGTCCCATGGTGGGTCACTCACTGTGCATCATCCCCACTCTCCTCCTGGATCTGTCTCTCGGTGATATCTGCTGAGGCAATCGAGAGCTCCACTAGACCAAATCTTCAAGGAGAATGGGTTTCCCAGTCTGTCAAAGGCTCGAGCCCCAGTGGGTGGGCCCCAGAAGTCCTGGCCGGCAGGACATATCAACGTGGGCAGCGAACATAGATGGGGAGGAATGAAGGGACAAGAGACACTAGAGATGACAGGATGACTGTAGTTCTGATCAAGCTGCAAACTTTTATTGTTCACACAGGGGATTTATATGGTGGAGATGGGAAAGTTCTCTTATCGGCAGTTCCTGGATGTCTTCACAAGGTGAGATATCCTCAGGATGTTTCAGGAAGACAGATGGCTTTAGGAAGTCTCAGCAGGATATCTCCCAGGCAGGATGTATCCCAGGAGGCTGTTTCTTGTAAGTGTCAGGCTATTCTATGAAGGAGAATTTCTTCTACCCCTGAAACACAGGGATTCAATAATTTGAAAGGAAAATTGGAAAATGAAAACAATGTGTTTGCAAATATGTGCTACACAAAAATCTTCCCACTCTCATTCAGAACAATGCTGTGACATTACCTTCACCCCAAGTAAGACACAATTAAAGGAAAAGAGTTAGAAAATCAGTAAACACACATATGGAATGGAAAATGCTCAATTGTTCAGAACCTTGGAGGTGGGAGTGGAGTTTCCAAAAGTAAGTGACAGGGTAAAAACTCCACAAACATGGAGCTCTGCAAGCCTAAAGACTTCTTGAAATACTGCCTCTGAGGTTGAGCACTTGAAATATATGTTGCTGTCAAGAGCTTTAGCTTCCTTTGTAGTGAGACCATCAAAACTGGGTCTGCATCTATGTTACCCGGAGTACATAGTTTCTTATTTTCCAATGAACATGACACAGCAGTGCTGAATTCTCTTTGTAGGTAAACTGTTGCCACTGGGGGCTAAGTGTCTCCAGTTTAGACTGTGAAGCCATTTGGTCATCCTCCACTTTTCGTGGTGTTTCTTGCAGCTGCACTGGGAGTTTAGTATTTGCTTCACAAAATACGAGGAGTTCAACTGGGACAGTGATGGAGGGAGTTCTGTCACATGTGGTGCGTAAGGGTCTGCAGGAGAATTCAAAAACCAGGCTTCAATTCCACATAGATTGCCCCCTTGACCATAGCAATCTGATTCTCAACATTGCCATGAAACCTCTCCATATAACAAGATGCCTTTACATACAAAGGTCTGGGGGCTGCACCATGTCAGTCACAAACCATTTGGAAGCCAATGGCAGATCCACATGATCCTACAACAGATGTTTTAACACACACCTGCACACCACTGCTCTAGGCCCACTACTCAGCAGGCTCCAAATTACTGGCATCTCTGTTCTACAACATTTTCATGAAACCCAGTCAATCAAGGCACTGTCGGGTACACTCATGATCATAAATAGGACATCCAAAGATTCTCCAGTGCCAACTGGTCATGAGAATTTCAAAAATTTCATGGTATTTTTCTAGCCATTTTTCAATGATGAAGTTGGAGGCACTGTGGGTTTCAATTTATTCAGGAACCATTAAATGGAGAGGAAGCTCATTTCAATGAAAGCTCTGGAGAACTCTCACAGGCAAGGTTTCCCAAAGACAGGCCAAAAGGTCACATGAAGTCAGGCCCATTGAGGTCCACAATGTGAGGTCCATGTGTGTTTTGACTTGCAACAATGTCTGCCAAGTCTTTAAGAATAAAATAATGAGATATCCTTCCTGAGATTCCCAATGTTTTGTGCGAAGCCACAATGAGCCTAGATCTCAGTTTCCAAGGGCGACTCTCATGCGTGCCCTCCTAAAATCCCAACACAATTCATGGCAATACTTCTTTGAGTTCAGTTGCAGAACTCAGTCTCTAAGGGAAATCACACCAGTGTTCAAGCCCAGGTGGCCACAGTCATCTCTTCCAATGGCCACACAACTGACCACAATTAAAACCAAAACACTCCCACATGGCCCTCATCTTTTACCATATAGACACTCATCATAACCACTGGCTGTAGGTTTCCATGAGGGTCGGAGCCAAAGACAGTGTCCAAAATAAGCTCCCTTGCCCCCATTTGCTAAAATCAGTGTGGCAGGGACAGCCTTCCTGTGAACCAGGAGTGATAAAAGAGGCCTGCCGTTAATACTGCTCTGATTCTCCATTTTGAGGCCTACTGACTCTGGGGTTTAGATTCTTTATGTTAATTGGAGTCATGAGAAAACCCAAGCACCTATAATCTAGTGTCTGCAGGGCTTTGAAGAACTCCTTTGACCCAAAGGATCCCTAATCTCAATGATGGAGGTCAGGAACCTTACTGAGGAAGGAGAGAGACTTCATCCACAATGACTGCTATTTTGGCTATTTTGGTTTTTAATGCACACATGGGATTTTTCTATAGATCCATCAGTTGGTGAGAAGCTAAGCCACAGCCTCACACAGGGCCAAGAGGCTGATTCAGACACATCCCTTTCCAAAGCAATTAAGCAAAGAGCCACAGGTGATGCCCATTCATTTCCATTTGAAAACTGTTTTCTTTAGGCTTCACAAAGGGATGGCCTCAGGTAAAGACCTTCCTGACATTCAGGGCAACAGAAGAATAAATAAGTAAAGGGCCCAAAGCAGGGTTTCTCCACTGAGACTTTTCTGGTCACACTGATATTTGAGTTTTCTGAGATGCTCGCCAGTCCCTTCAGATATCCAGTACATGGCCATGTCACAGAGCTTGAAGGCGGTACATATCTTGGACACAAAACCATGAGCCGATTCTTGAGATTGGCTGGAATTCAGGAAGAATACTGGAACTTAGGAAGGTAGTACGTGTTACCCATCCATAAGGCAAGCCACAGACCATACATAAATTGGGCAGGATGAATGCTGGGAAGCTGTCTATTAGACAGGACATATCTATTGATGCATTCTCTTTTCTAATGTCTACCACCACGGACACAGTGGGAGACACAGAAATGCAAACACTCTCCTTGTCAAACGACTTACTAGAAACAATTCATAGCAAACCAAACAATCCAACTTTCCTACCCATTCTCAGAATATGAGACAAAACCACATACCCACACGCACACCCACACCCACAAAGAACTCCAAGTAGGTCTGTGACTCTCCGGAGTGTCCTCTGACTAGTCGGCCATATTATAGTACGGCATAATGGGCAGTCCTGGCTCAGATCTGGTCTCCATGGCCAATTCTGTGATGCTGTCAGGAGCCAGCGGTGAGCCACTACCTGCTTTCACAGGAAAGGCCCCACATCAGACCTCCCTCACATCAGTAGTTACCAAGAAAGACTGAGTCTGTCCTTGGTAAATCCAAACAAAGTTTGACCACTAGGACTTGGACTGGGACTGGCTCGGGGTGCCTGGTTTCCTGGATCCCAAGTTCAGAGAGTTCCATCATCAAGGAAGTGAGGTGGGGTCACTTCCTTCAGGAACTGAATAAGGTCACTACCTTGGCAACCACTTTGTCCTAACAGTTGCTTCCAAGGGTCCCATGAGATGGAGGCTGCACCTACTTTCTGTGACATTTTAACAAATTAGAATGGTATAGAAACCTTAGGCACCCGGGAACAGCTCTCCACACAGGCATGGTTTGGTCCATCTTCTCTACATTAAGAAGAGAGAGGCTGATTCAGACACATCCTTTCATCCTGACTGGGTTGTTTGCCATGGAAGATGACTTTTGCTCTCTCAGTTCCTTCATAGCTGCCTACATCTTCTCAAGGGATTATTTCTACATGGACTTTTGAATTTCTCAGCTGGTGGAAGATCCCCTACCTTCCTATATTGTAATACCAACTCTGTCCCTGCTCTTCTGAAAAGTGAGATTGAGGGATCAGTGTATGGTTAGGGTTAATAGCATGTTCGATTTGGGTTAGGGATCATACTGCTTTATGAATAATGGTATTGGGAACCTGTGATATTTATAAGAATATAGACCTGTAATATATGTAGGAGAACAGAGATCTAGGAAAGATTTGAATCCCAGAAAGCCATTGGACCCTGGATTGTTATACTTAGCTTGAATTATGTTCTGCACCGAGTTCTCAGATAAATCGATTTACAATGGCATAGGACCGTGTACCTCGGATGATTGAATGTAGAAGAGAACATCCAGTCAAAAAGGGATAGTCCCTATGATTAGGAAGATAGTATGTTTAGGAAGAATAGTGAGTCTAGGAGTTGGTCCAAGAGTTCTTTAGCAATAGAGTTTCGGTTAGAGAGTGAATGTAAATGTCAGCACATGTGAAGAGACAGTCACAATGATGAACTGGTGAAAATAAGTAGGAAAGCATATATCAATGGGGACATTAGGAAATCAGGCAAAGTATAAAGTGAGAGATAGGATTGGATATTTTCAACAGGCTTGCGGTTGAATATATAATCTTAGGAAGAAACAAATATGTATTCAACAATAGGATTGACATTTGAGAGCATTAGGCAACATGGACATGGATATTTTTAGTAATCTATGATCACTTTCCATTTAGGCTTTGGTACAATTATATGTGTGACCTTTGCATTTTGTGTCCAGAATACTACTGTGATAAAATGTATATGTAGATCAGGTGACATGAGTATTTCTTCCACCATTACAAGGAGCAATTTTCTGAAAACTTATACATTATTACTGGGGATACAAACAGGTGTACCCTGTTTTGATGATTATAGAGATGATGCATGAATAGACCATATTGTGAATAAAGTATATAACTGGTTCCAACTTTAAATATAGGATATCTAATATATATATATATATATATATATATATATATATATATATATATACATACATACATACATACACATTCATTCCAACCACTTATATATGTAATGGTAATATTAGGGTTTCTGTTCATCATGAAGAGTGTGTGAGTTTTGCATCAAAAATGATTATGGAATCAAAAATAATGTGTTTAGAATGAAGTCTAGTGAAAAGACCAGTAAAGAAACATGGAGGAATACATGTGTTCTGAAGTAGGAAGTAATTGAAAGAGAACCAAATGCCCTTAAATTTGTGAACTTGTGCATCAAAAAATGTATCCTATGATGTCCAAAAACTGAAGAAATTGTAATGTACCAGTGTTGAATAAAAATGAACTTCAAAATACACATCATGTCCCTTAGGAATCTACTTGCATTGATGTTAAAATAGGTGAGTTACTGTAGAAATATTATGATTTGTAAGCACTATTCATTGAAGTTAGTTTTCAGTACTAGGAAACCAATATGTATTTCAGGTGGTTGAGTATTTCTGAGAATAATCTTGTGAAATGTTGTTTATAAATACACATGCAGGAACATGAATGAATTTAGGGAGTGTATAATAAGACACATATATTTCATATTTTGTAAATCCAGAGAATATATATATATATATATATATATATATATATATACACAGAAACACACACACACATATTAATATGTAGCAATATACATGCCAATCGAAATTCACCATGAAATATAATT
This sequence comes from Callospermophilus lateralis, assembly GCF_048772815.1. NCBI lineage: Eukaryota > Metazoa > Chordata > Mammalia > Rodentia > Sciuridae > Callospermophilus > Callospermophilus lateralis. The sequence goes on from NC_135317.1 coordinate 5,385,380, forward strand.
CATCTACATATCCAAAAATATTCATTCTACTGAACATGGATTTATTTATTTTGTTTTTCACTAGGAAGCTCACCCATAGGATGAATTTTCAGTTCCATCAGTATTAAGGAGGAGTCATCTCTTCTCACAATTTTTATATTTCAAAGTCAGTGAGCTCACAAGAATGTACATACGATACCAGGTAGGATAATATTTGCCTAAAAAATACATGTGCTGAACAGGCTACAGAGAAAGGGAGACAGGAATTTACATATGTGGTAACTTTAAAAACTCATGGAGAAATATTACAACGAAAAGTTGACTAGATTTATAGCACATACGTTTGAGAAAGCAGAAGGCAAATCCAAGTATACATCATGCTTCCTATTAAAGGCCTGTATTTCTATTCAGTTAGTTTTCTTTTTCTCCATGATATTAGGATTAGTAGTCAGAGTCTAATAGGGTATGGGTTAGTGTCAGGGATTCAGCATTTCAAATGGAAAATAGGAAAATGAATCTAATGTGTATGCAAACATGTACTACACAAAAAACTTCCCTCTCTCATCCAGAACAATGCCTTGACATAACCATCGCTCCATGTAACACACAATTAGAAGAGAGGAGTTAGAAAATCTCTGAATTCATATGTGGAATGGAAAATTCTCAGGAGTTCACAACACTGGAGGTGGTAGAACAGTTTCCAATAGTAAGGGAGAGGGTAAACACTCCACAAACATGGAGCTCTGCTGGCCTAAAGACTTCTTGAGAAACTTCCTCTGAGGTTGGCCACATGAAATATATGTAGTTGTCAGGAGATTTAGCTTTGTTTGTAGTGACACAATAGAATCTTGGTCCACCTATGTGACCTGGACGACATGGATCCTTATTTTCTAATGAACATGAGGCAGTAGTAATAAATTCTCTCTTTGTAGGTAAACTGTGGCCACTGGGAGCTAAGTGTCTCCCTGTGTGTTTTGTGAAGCCATTTTATCATCCTCCACTTTTCGTGGTGTTTCTTACTGCTGCACTGGGAGTTTGGTATTGGCTTCACGAAATACAAGCAGTTCAACTGGGACACAATGCTTTAGGGAGTTCTGTGACGTGTGGTTGGTCAGGGTCTCCAAGAGAATGTACGAACCAGTCTTCTATTTCACATAGCTTTCCCCCTTGACTATAGCAACCTGATTCTGAACATTGTCTTGAAACTTCTCCATATAAAAATATTCTTTCACATATAAGGGTCTGCTGCCTGAACCATGTCAGTCTCAAGTATTTTGGAAGCCAATGGCAGATCCAGGTTGTCCTACCAAAAATATCTATTTACACACCTACAGTCCACTACTCTATGTCCATGACTTAGCAGGCTCCAGGTTACTGGCATCTCTGTTCTACACAATTTTCACGAAACCCAGTCAATCAAGGCACTATTTGGTACAATCATGATCAGCAACAGGACATCCAAAGGTTCTCCAGTGCCACCTGGTCACGGGAATTTCAAATAATTCATGGTATTTATCTAGCCATTTTTCAAGGATGAAGTTGGAGGCACTGCGGGTTTCAATTAATTCAGGAACCTTTACATGGTGAAAAAGCTCATTTCAATGAAATCTCTGGAGAACACTCACAGGCAAACCTTCCCAAAGAGTGGCCAAAATGTCACATGAATCCAGGCCCATTGAGGTGTAAAATGTGAGGACCATGTGTGTTTTGACTCTCAACTATGGCTGCAAAGTCTTTAAGAATTAAATAATTTGATATCCTGGCTTATCATACCCGAGCTCTGTGGAAGCCATCCTGGGCCTAGATCTCAGTTTCCAACAGCGACTCTCATGTGTGGCCTCCTAAAATCACAACACTATTTTATGCAATGCTTCTCTGAGGTAAGTTCCAGAACTCAGTCTTTAAGGGGAATCACACTCCCATAAGGCCCTCATCTTCTTCCATATAGACGCTCATCATTACCTCTGGCTGGAGGATTCCATGAGGGGCGTAGACCAAGAGAGTGTCCAAAATAAGCTCCCTTGCCCCTCATTTGTCTAAGACAGGGTGGCCTGGACACCCTTCCTGTGAACCTCGAGTGATAAAACAGGCCTGCCATTAATACTGCTCTGCTTCTTCAACTTGAGGCCTACTGACTGTGGGGTTTAGATACTTTATGTGACTTGGAGTCATGAGAATACCCAAGAACCTATGGGCTAGCCTCTGCAGTTTTGAAGAACACATTTTACCCAAAGGATCCCTATTCTCACTTGATGGAGGTCAGGAACCTTACAGAGGAAGTCTAGAGACTTCATCTCAATGACTGTTCTTTTGTCCATTTTGGTTTTGGATGCACACATGGGAATTTCTTTAGATCCATCAGGTGCTGAGAATCTAAGCCACAGCCTCACACAAGGCCAAGGGGCTGATTCAGACACATCCCTTTCCAAAGCAATTAAGCAAAGAGCCACAGGTATGCCCATTCATTTCCATTTGAAAACTGTTTTCTTGAGGCTTCACAAAAGGGTGGCCTGAGTCAAAGACCTTCGTGACATTCAGGGCATCAGAACAATAGGTAAGCAAAAGGCTCAAAGCAGGGTTTCTCCGATGAGACTTTTCTGCTCACACAGATACCTGAGTTTTCTGAGATGCTCGCCATTCCCTTCAGCTATCCAGTACATGGCCATGTCACAGAGCTTGGAGATGGTACATATCTTGGACACAAATCCATGGGCATATTCAGGAGAGTGGCCAGAATTCAGGAAAAAAAACAGGAACTTAGGAAGAAAGCAGGTGTTGCCCATCGATAACACAAGCTACACTCCATTCATAAATGGACCAATATGAATGCTGAGAAGCTTTCTAGTAGACACGACACATCTATTGAAGCATTCCCTTTTTTAAAGTCTACAACCACGGACACAGTGAGATACCCAGACTTAGAAATATCCGCCATGTCAAACGACTTACTAGAAACAGTCCACTCCAAACCAACAAACTGACTTTCCTACCTATTCTCAGAAAATAAGAGAAAAACCACAAACCCCAAACCACACCCACAAAGGCACCTCCTTTCCCCAAGTAGGTCTGTGACTATCCGGAGGGTCCTCTGACTTGTGGGGATAATATGTTCCCCCTAAATGCCCTGTCCTGTCTCAGATCTGGTCTCCTTGGTGAACACTGTGAAGTTCTCAGGAGCCAGTGGGGAGCCACTACCTGCTTTCTCAGCAAAAGCCCCGCTTCAGAACTTTCCTGGCATTTGGCCTTCTTCACATCTGTAGGTAGCAATAAAGACTGAGTCTGTCCTTGGTAAATCCAAACAAGTGAAACCACTGGGACTGGGACTGTGACTGGCTCTCGGTGCCTGGCTTCCTGGATCCCAAGTTCAGAGAGTTCAATCACCTAGGAAGTGAGATGAGGTCACTTCCTTCAGGAACTGAATGAGGTCACTGACTTGGCAACCACTTTCTCCTAACAGTTGCTTCTAAGGTTCCCATGAAATTGAGGTTGTCCCTAATGCCTGTGACACTTTCACATGTTAGAATGGTATATCAACTCTAGGTACCCAGGAACAGATCTCCACACAAGCCTGTTTTGGTACATCTTCTCTGGCCTAAAGACTTCTAGAGAAACTGCCTCAGGGTGGGCACTTGAAATATATGTTGCAGTCAGCAGCTTTAGCTTCCTTTGTAATGAGACCATCAAGCTGGGTCTGCATCCATGTGACCTGGAATTAATGGTATCTTATTTTCCAATGTACCTGAGGCAGCAGTGCTGAATTCTCTCTTTGTAGGTAAACTGTGGACACTGGGGGCTAAGGTTATCTCCGTGTGGACTGTGAAGCCATTTGGTTATCCTCTACTTTTCTTGGTTTTTCTTGCTTCTGCACTGCGAGTTTGGTATTTGCTTCACAAAATAAAAGGAGTTCAACTGGGGCACAGTGCTGGAGGTAGTTCTGTCTCGTGTGGTGGGTCAGGGTCTGCAAGAGAAAGCACCAACCAGGCTTCTATCCCACATAGCTTGCCCCCTTGACCATAGCAACCTGATTCTGAACATTGCCCTGAAACCTCTCCATATAAGAAGATGCCTTTACATAGAAGTGTCTGCTGGCTGCACCATGTCAGTCACAAGCCTTTTGGAAGCCAATGGCAGATCCACATGGCTGCACCACAGATGTTTTATCACACTACTGCTCACCAAATCTTTAGGCCCACTACTCAACAGGCTCCAAGTTATTGGCATCTCGGTTCTACACCATTTTCATGAAACCCAGTCAATCAAGGCACTGTCTGGTATACTCATGATCAGCAACAGGACATCCAAAGGTTCTCCAGTGCCAACTGGTTACGCAAATTTCAAAAATTTCATGGTATTAATGTAGCCATCTTTCAAGGATGAAGTTGGAGGCACAGTGGGTTTCAATTCATTCAGGAACCATTAAATGCTGAGGAAGGTAATTTCAATGAAAGCTCTGGAGAACTCTCACAGGCAACGCTTCCAAAAGAGTGGCCAAAAGGTAACATGAAACCAGTGCCATTGAGGTCTACTATGTGAGGTCCATGTGTGTTCTGACTCTCAACTATGGTTGAAAAGTCTCTAAAAAAAACTATGTGATATCTTGACTGAGATTCGCAGTGCACTATGCAAAGCTACCCTGGACCTAGAAATCAGTTTCCAAGGGAGACTCTCATGCGTGGCCTCTTAAATCCCAACACAATTCATGGCAAAACCTCTCCGAGGTCAGTTCCAGAACTAAGTCTCTAAAGGGAATCACACCAGAGTTCAAGCCCAGGTGGACCCTGTCATCTCTTCAAACCACCACACAAATATCTACAAATGAAATCAAAACACTTCCAAATGGCCCTCATGTTCTTCCATATAGACACTCATCATAAACTCTGGCTGGAATTTTGCATGAGGGGAGCAGCCCAAGTCAGTGTCCAAAATAAGCTCTCTTGCCCCTCATTTGCCTAAACTCAGGGTGGCATGGACACCCTTCTTGTGAACCAGGAATGATCAAAAAGGCCTGCCATTAATACTGCCACGCTTCTCCAAATTGAGGTCTTCTGACTGTGGGGTTTATATTCTTTATGTGAATTGGTGTCATGAGAAAACCCTAACCCTTATGGGCTAGCCTCTGCAGGGCCTTGAAGAACTCATTTGACCCAAAGATCACTCTTCTCACTTGATCGAGGTCAGGAACCTTACAGAGGAAGGCGAGAGACTTCATCCACAATGACTGCTCTTTTGGCCATTTTGGTTTTCGATGCACACATGGGATCTTTCTTTAGATCCATCAGGTGCTGAGAATCTAAGCCATAGCCTCACACAGGGCCAAGAGGCTGATTCAGGCACATCCCTTTCCAAACAATTAAGCAAAGAGCCACAGACGATGCCCATTCATTTCCTTTTGGAAACTGTTTTCTCCAGGCTTCACAAAGGGTTGGACTGAGGCAAAGAACTTCCTGACCTTCAGGGCAACATAGCAATAGGTAACCAGAAGTCCCAAAGCAGGTTTTCTTCACTGAGACTTGTCAGAAGCCAGTGGTGAGCCACTACCTTCTTTCTCATAAAAGGCCCCTCTTCAGAGCTTTCCTGGCATTTGGCCATCCTCACATCTGTAGGTACCAAGAAAGACTGACTCTGTCCTTGGTAAATCCAAAAAGTGACACCACTGGGAGTGGGAATGGGACTGGCTCTGTCTGCCTGGCTTCCTGGATCCCAAGTTCAGAGAGTTTCATCACCAAGGAAGTGAGGTGAGATTATTTCCTTCAGGAACTGAATGAGGTCACTCCCTTGGCAACCACTTTGTCCTAACAGTAGCTTCCAAGGGTCCCTTGAGATGGAGGCTTCCCCTACTGCCTGTGACACTTTCACAAGTTAGAATGGTATATCAACCATAGGCACCTGGGAACAGCTCTCCACACAGGCCTGGTTTTGTCCATCTTCTCTACATTAAGAAGAGAGAGGCTGATTAAGACACAACCCTTTATCCTGACGAGGTTGTTTGCCATGGAAGATGACTTTTGCTCTCTCAGGTCCTTCATAGCTGCCTACATCTTCTCGAGGGATCCTTTCAGCATGGACCTTTGAGGTTCTCAGCAGGTAGAAGATCCCCTACATTCCAGTATTATAAGACCAACTCTGTTTCTGCTCTTCTATAAAGTAAGATTCAGGGAACAGTGTATTGTTAGGGTTAATACCAGGTATGATTTGGGTTAGGAATCAATTTTCTGGATGTATAACGGTATTGGAAATCTGTGATATTTATAAGAATATAGAGGTGAAATGTATGTATGTAAACAGAAATCTAAGTAAGATTTGAAGCCCAGAAGGGAATTGGGCCCTTGATTGTGATACTTAGCATTGAATTACGTTCTGCACAGATGTTTCAAATAAATCGATATACAATGGCATAGGACCTCGTACCTTGGCTTATTGAATGTAGAAGAGAACATCCAGTCAAAAAGGGATAGTCGGTAGGATTAGGAAGATAGTAGGTAGGTTTAGGAAGAAGAGTGAGTGTAAGATTTGGAAAAAAAAGTTTTTTAGCAATAGGGTTTCAGTTAGAAAATGAATTTAAATGTCAGCACATGTGACGAGTCAGTGACAATGATGAATTGGGGAAATATGTAGGTAAGCAGATATCAATAGAGGCAGTATGAAATCAGGCAAATTATAAAGTGAGAGATAGGCTTAGACATTTTCAACAGGGTTGAGTTTGAATATATAATCTTAGGAAGAAACAAATATGTAGTCACCAATATAATTGACTTTTGAGAGCATTAGGCAACTTGGACATGGATGTTTTTAGTAATCCACGTTCATTTTCCATTTAGGCTTTGGTACAATCATAAATCTCAACTTTGAATTTTGTTTCCAGAATATTTCTGTGAATAAATGTATATGTAGATCAGGTGACATGAGTATTTCTTCCACCATTTCTGGGAGCAATATTGACTGACTACTACTGACTGATAGGTATAGATTCTTTATGTGATTTGGAGTCATGAGAAACCCAAGAACCTCTTCAGGGCTTGAAGAACTCATTTGACCAAAAGAATCCAGATTCTCACTTGATGGAGGTCAGGAACCTAACAGAGGAAGGCAAGAGACTATATCCACAATGACTGAACTTTTTGCCATTTTGGTTTTTGGATGCACACATGGGATTTTTCTTTATATCCATCAGGTGCTGAGAATCTAAGTCACAGCCTCACACAGGCCCAAGAGGCTGATTCAGACACATCTTTTTCCAAAGAAATTAAGAAAAGAGCCACAGGTGATATCCATTCATTTCCATTTGAAAACTGTTTTCTTCAGGCTTCACAAAGGGGTGGCCTGAGGCAAAGACCTTCCTGACATTCAGCGACACAGAACAATAGCTAAGCAAAAGGCCCAAAGCAGGGTTTCTCCACTGAGACTTTCCTCGTCACACTGTCCCTGCTCTTCTGTAAAGTTAGATGGAGGGAACAGTGTATGGTTAGGGTTAAAAACACGTTCAATTTGGGTTATGAATCATTCTGCAGGATGAATAATGGTATTGGTAACATGCGATATTTACAAGAATATAAAGGTGAAATATAAGTATGAAAACAGAAATCTAGGTAAGATTTGAAGCCCATTAGGGCATTGACCTCTTGAGTGGGTTACTTAGCTTTGAATTATGTTCTGCACAGATGTCTCAGATGAATCTATATAGAATGGCATAGGACCTTGTACCTTGGATGATTGAATGTCGAAGAGAACATCCAGTGAAAATGGGAAAGTCGGTAGATTAGGAAGATAGTTGCTAGGTCTAGAAACAACAGTGAGTATATGATTTGGACCGAAAGTTCTTTAGCAATACGTTTTCAAAAAGAGAGTGAATGTAATTGTCAGCACATGTGAAGAGTCACTCACAATGATGATCTGTGGAAAATATGTAGGAAAGCAGATATCAATAGAGATATTAAGAAATCAGGCAAAGTATAAATTGATGGATAGGATTAGATATTTTCAACAGGCTTGAGGTTGAATATATAATCTTAGTAAGAAACAAATATATAGTCACCAATAGGATTTACATTTGAAAGCATTAGGCAACCTGGACATGGATATTTTTAGTAATCCATGCTCACTTTCCTTTTAGGCTTTGGTACAATCATAAGAGTGACTTTTGCTTTCTGTTTCCAGAATATTACTGTGATAAAATGTATGTGTAAATCAGGTGACATGAGTATTTCTTCCACCATTACTGGGAGCAATATTTTGAAGATATATAAATTCGTATAGGGGGAACAAAGAGGTGAACCCTGTGTCAATGAATATAGAAATAATGCATGAATTTACCATACTGTGAATAAATAATATAACTGGTTCCAACTTTAAATAGTGGATTGATTTGATATCTGAAAATATACAGGAAATCTTAAATTGATATACATACATTGATTACAACCAGTTATACATGTAACGGTAATATTAGGGTTATGGTTTATCATGAAGAGTGTGTGAGTTTTGCTTCAAAAATTATTACGGAAATCGTAAATTATGTGTTTGGAAAGAAGTCTCATGAAAAGACCAGTCAAGAAACCTGGAGGAATATATGTGTTCTGAAGGAGGAAGTGATTGAAAATTAAACAAATGCCTATAAATTTGTGAACTTGTGGATGAAATATATATCCTATCATGTGCATAAAATGAAGAAATAGTAATGTACCACTGTTTAATAAAAATGAACCACAAAATACACATCATGTCCCAGAGGAAACTGCTTGCATTGATGTTAAACTGTGTTTTTCTGTAGAAATATTTGCATTTGTATGCACCATTCACTGAAGTTAGTTTTCAGTACTAGGAAACAAATATGTATTTCAGGTGGATGAGTATTTCTGAGAATCATCTTGTGAAAAGTTGATCATAAATCCACATAATTGAATATTAATTATTTTAAGGCGTGTTTAATAAGACTCAAATATTTCATATTTTGAAAAATTTGGAGAGTGTATATATATATATATATATATATATATATATATATATATATATACACACACACACACACAAACACACACACAAACACAGACATTAAAAACTAGCAATATATATGCCAATCGAAATTCATCATGAATTATATATCATTCACAGATGCAAAAAATATTTATTTCACTCAAAATGGATTTATGCATAATGTTTTTCTACTAGGAAGCTCACCCATATGTTGAATTTTCAGTTCCAACAGCGTTTAGGAGGAGTGATCTCTTTTCATATCTTGTATCTGCCTAGTCATCAACCTCACAAAAATGTACGTGTGATAACAGGTAGGATTCTATATGTGCATATAAAAATACATGTGCTGAATAGTCTACAGAGAAAGGAGACAGGAATTTGTTGAGAGCCACAGCTGATGGGGCCCCAGCAAACTTCCAGCTCCCGGCAAATTTCCAGCTGCCAGATGATTATTGGCTCACATCGGCCCCAGCAACATCTAGCTGATTTTCTCCTCTGTGGTGATGCTCATTTGAGATGCTTATTGAGCTCTTTACTCGCCCTTCCAGACTGCCAGCTGATGATTGTCTAACAGTGGCCCCAGAAACATCTATCTCATTGGCTCCTCTGCATTGATGCTCATTGGGCTGTTTCCCTGCCCTTTTAGACCACGGAGCTGCTCATTGGGGGACAGTTTTGGCTTCGCCCTTTGACCCAGCAAATTATCCTCAAGAGCAGGAGAATTGTGGGAGGTGGAGAGGCTTGTGGGTGTGACAGAGACTTTACAAGGAAGCCAGTGGTGGCAGTTGGGCTCTGAGGGTTTTTCCTGAGGTGCTGTTTTGTTTGGCGTGTGTGTGTGTTGTTCTTAAAATAAAGTTTGTTTCTTTTGAAACAATCGTGCCCAGCCAGACTGCAGTATTTGCTGGCTTGCATGGGGAGCAACTGAGGGTAAGTGATAAGGTAAACTGCTCGCTCCTGAGGGCAGGGCGAGAATATGGGTAGACATTTTAAGATTCCTCTTTTGTTTTGCTTCACTTTTGTTTTAAGTTGCCTGCCCATGGAGATGAGTGAGATGGAAAAAAAAAAAACCGCTCACATCTGAGGGAAAACTATTTACGTCTGAGGAACAGATAGGGAGAAAGGATGGATGCACATATCAGGAGGATAGAAATGCCATAATGACTTCTTGTTCTTCCCTTTTTATTTCATTCTGTCTCGGTTTTGTTTGGCGTCATCTTGTTGGGTTGTAATATAGTAGAAATACGGGATCAGAAATTAGAAAAAAACAAACTGAAAGAGTGTTAAGTAAATTGTTAGAGGAAGGAGGCATCTCAGTAAAATCAAGAACAGTCATGGCATACGTTGATACAATACAAAAATGTAGCCCATGGCTTTTAAGGAGGAGTTGTTAAATATATCACAATGGAACCATCATGGTGAAGATTTAAAAAGAGGAGAAAAGAACCGCCCAGGGACTCTGCCAGTTGGCACATTGCCATTGTGGACGTTCATATCTGGTTTGCTTAGTCCAAAGCCTTCAGTTCAGACAAAGATAGAGGAACAAAGCTTAGAGAAGAAAATGCCATCAGGGGGAAAGTTACAAAAAGAGACTGCTACTAACAAATTTCTATCACCAGAGGGCGAAAGTGTCCAACCAACAGTGCCACCTCTACAGAAGACTGTTACTAACACCTTTCTATCACCAGAGGATGTAAAAGTCCAAATAACAAGGCCACCTCCATATACTGGGAGGCCCCCAAACCCCGCAGTTGATAGTTCGGATCCTGAGACAGGATCTCAACTATTAACATGCCCTGTGTTTGAGGTAGGAGGGCAGCGAATTCACCATGCTTTAAATTTCAAAATAGTGAAGCAGCTAAAATAGGCTGTAACAACCAATGGTCCTCAAGCACCCTTCATTGCAAGCTTGGTCGAATCCATTAACAACTTGAATATGATGCCAGCAGATTTGGCTAATATGTGTAAAGCTGTGCTAAATGGAGGTCAATACCTGTTATGGAAGGTTGCCAATGAGGAATTTTGCAAGAATACGGCTGGGAAAAATGCAGCAGCTGGTTATCCTCAGAGAAATCTAGACATGTTGTTAGGAAAGGGACCTTATGAGGATCAGCACCAACAAATTGCATATGATCCTGGCATATACGCACAAATTGCTGCAGAGGTGGTTAGGGCATGGAAGACTTTACTAGGACATGGAGGTTTACAAGGTCAATTATCTAAGGTAATACAAGCAGCTAATGAATCTTAGGCTGAATTTGTAGATAGGCTTATTCAAAAGGCTACCAAAGTTTTGGGAAATAAAGAACAAGCAATACCATTAATAAAACAACTGGCTTATGACAAAGCGAATTGTTGGTGCAGAGATATCATTAGACGATGGAAACATGAATATCTAAACACATATATTAAATTATGTAGAGACATTAATGAATAAGAGCAAGTCGTGGCAGGGTGCAGTAAAACAGTCTTTAGATGCCAGAGACATCAATGAACAAGGGAAAATTGTGGCAGCTGCAGTAAAACAGGCTTTAGATGCCAGGCCATGAACATGATACAATTGTGAATAAACAGGAAATTTTAAAAGGAGTTGCCCAATAGGAGGAGGTTTTAACAAAACTAGGTATCAAAGGAGTAGAATACTGGGTATTTGCCCACGATGCCATAGAGGGAGTCATTGGGCTAATGAATGCCATTCTTAAACCACCATAGAGGGTACTTTATTATCAAAAAATGAACAAGGACCAGGTGTCTATCCACGATACCATGGAGAAAGGCATTGGGCTCCATTGCCAAAAAATGGACAGGGGGGCCCAATGTTCTGGGGCCGAAAACCACAAATATACGGAGCACTGGAGGAACACAGCAACCCCATCAGGGTAGTTCCCAGGACAGATTGTCCATCAGATCCCTCATCAGACAAACCAGAGGGAGCGCAGGGTTGGACATCTGTGCCTCCGCCAGATCAGTACTAACTCCAGAGATGGGGGTTTAAATCATTACCACAGCGGTGAAAGTACCTCTTCCCAAAGGAACTGTAGGCTTATTATTGGGACACAGCTCTTTTAAACTAAAAGGACTTATGATAAGTCCTTGGGTAATTGATCCCGATTATGAAGGTGAAATAAAAATTATAGCCAATTCTCCAAAGGATATATCAGTAATTTCACCAGGAGATAGAATATCACAGTTACTTATAATGCCCAGCCTACATAATAAAGTTTCCAGTCGTGCTGTAGAAAGAGGTTCCAAGGGATTAGGCTCCACAGGTGTAGATTTGGCTATGCTTTCTTTAAATTTAGATTTTCGCCCTATGCTAAAACTAAATATTCAAGGACATGAATTTAATGGGCTACTGGATACAGGTGCAGACCTTAGCATCATCTCTCTTCAAGAATGGCCAAAACATTGGCCATTACAACAAGCCACTCAAACGCTTCGAGGCCTAGGAGTGGCAACTAATCCCCATAAAGTTGCAATGGTATTAGATTGGAAGCATCCTGAAGGATGTGAGGAACTATACAGGCATATGTATTGGATCATCTTCCCGTAAATTTATGGGGATTAGATGTCCTAGATCAATTAGGTTTGACATTAACAAATAACATCAATCAAAATGCACCCACAATTATGGCTAGATGAGGTTTTAGGAAAGGAAAAAGATTAGAAAGACAAGAACAAGTTATAGTAGCACCAATACAAATAGATCAAGGAACAGACAGACATGGGTTGGATTTTCAGAAAGGGCCACTGAGACAATAAAAATTACTTGGAAATCAGAAAGACCAGTATGGTTTCCTCAGTGGCCCCTGACTGAAGAAAAGATACAAGCAGCCCATGACCTGGTGAAACAATAATTAGTGGAAGGACATATAAAACCTTCTTTATCTCCCCTAATACTCCCATTTTTGTCATCAAAAAGAAATCTGGTAAATGGAGATTATTGCAAGATTTAAGAGCCATTAATAATGAGATGGTCATTATGGGACCTGCTCAATCAGGGATTCCTCAATTGTCTGCTTTGCCAAAAACTTGGTATGTTTTAGTTATACATACTAAAGATTGTTTTTTTTTCATTTCCAATTCTTCCTGAGGATAGTCCACGTTTTGCATTTACTATTCATGAAGGTCCTGATCAGAGGTATTAGTGGAAAGTACTCCCTCAAGGGATGGCTAACAGCCCAACTATGTGTCACATTTATGTTAACAAAGTAATCGAGCCACTTAGAAATGAAAATCCTGAACTACAAATATTTCACTATATGAATGATATATTATTAGCACACAAAGCTAAAAACCTATTGCTAGAATGTTATGCCACACTTACAAACTTATTTAAAAATTATAATCTAGAGATAGCAATTGATAAGGTACAATTAAATTTTCTAATTAATTATTTAGGAGTTCTATTATTGTCAACCGTGGTCAGTCCACCAAATATTCAAATACGAGAAGATCAACTCAAATCAATTAATGACTTTCAAAAGGTATTAGGAGACATAAATTGGATAAGGCCTTATCTAGGTGTACCAACAGGAGAGATGAGACCTTTATTTGATATCCTAAAAGGTCCATCAGATCCAAATTCACCCAGAATATTAACGCCTGAAGAAAGAAAGGCACTAAAAATCATTGAAACATATATGGATAATATGCATTTGGATAGAGTTGATATAATTTTGCCTTGATTATTTATTGTACTACCAACAAAAAATATTCCTATGGGAGTATTTTGGCAAGAAGGTCCATTATTATGGATACATTTATCTTATTCTTCTAACACTATTATTACTAGGTATCCTGAGGTAGAGGGACAATTAATACTCATAGGAATAAAAGCAGCAAAGGGAGTGTTTGGAATTTCTCCCAATAAAATTATTACTCCATATACTATGAATCAAATTGATGAATTAGCTAATGAGTTAAATACTTGGGCAATAATCATGTGTAAATCTAATGTTTCATTTGATTACCACTTACCTTCTAATCTTTTATTGTCTATTTGGTCATCGCATCCTGTAATTTTTCCAAAAATGACAAGAAAACACCTATCATGAATGCTCCAAATATATTCACTGATGGGTCAAATAATGGCACAGCAGCAATAGTTACACCTGATCAAACTTTTACATTTTTAGTACCCAAACAATCAGCTCAAAAGGTAGAGCTTAATTCAGAATTAAAAGTTTTTGTCATGTTTAAAGATTCTGTATTAAATTTATTTTCTGATAGTAGGTATATAGTTAATGCTATAGTATCCCTTGAAGATGCTGGAAGGATTTCCCCTTCCTCTACTGTTTTCTCTTTGCTTTCCACTATACAATGTCTAATCTGGGACAGAAAAGATCCATTCTTTATAGGACATATCAGGGCACATACAGGATTGCCTGGAGCCCTTAGTTTGTGCAATGATTTAGCAGATGAAACTACACATGACATACATATATATTTTCTCTACACGAGAAGAAGCTATAAATTTTCATAAAAAGTTCCATATCAATGCTAATACTTTACAAAAGCATTTTAATATAACTAAAAAACAAGCTAGACAAATAATAAAACAATGTCAAAATTGTGTGTCTTTTTTACCACAAGTTAATCTTGGAGTCAATTATATAGGATGGATACCTAACCATATTTGGCACATGGACATCACACAGTTGCCAGAATTTAGAAAATTAAAATATTTGCATGTTACAATTGATAGTTCTTCTGGATTTTTGATGGGCTCCCTTCATGCCGGAGAAAAAACTAAAGATGCTATAGCTTATTGCTTACAAAATTTTGCCACTGTGGGTGTTCCAAAACAGTTAAAAGCAGATAATGCCCCTGGTTATACTTCTACCTCCTTTAAACAATTTTGCTCATCATTTGGCATTACTCATATAACAGGAATCCCATACAATCCTCAGGGACAAGGCACAGTTGAAAGAGCACATCAAACTATTAAAATATACTTATTAATGTAAGAAGACGGAATTGGGAAGGGGTATAAATTCCCCAAACATAATCTTAAAATAACCCTTTTTACTCTAAACTTTTTAAATTTGGATTCATCAGGACTTAGTGCTGCGGAAAGGCATATGTGTCAAAAAAATGTGTATAAGCCCAAGGTACATTGGAAGGATATTCTAAAACGACAATGGAAAGGCCCTGACCCAGTAATTGTCTAGAGTCGGAGGTCTGTTTGTGGGTTTCCACAGAAAGAACAGGGTCCCATGAAATGGAGGCTGCCCCAATTTCTGTGACATTTTCACAAGTTACAATGGTATATCAACCATAGGCACCCGGGAACAGCTCTGCACACAGGTCTGGTTTACTCCGTCTTCTCTACATTAAGTACAGAGAGGCTGATTCAGACACAACACTTCATCCTGACCGGGTTTTTTGCCATGGAAGATTTTGCTCTCTCAGGTCCTTCATCCCTGCCTTAGTCTTCCCCAGGGGTCGTTTCTGCATGGACCTTTGAGGTTTTCAGCAGGTGGAAGATCCCCTACACTGCTTTATTGTAAGACCAACTCTGTCCCTGCTCTATTGTAAAGTTATTTTGAGGGAAGAGTGTATGGTTAGAGTTAATAACAGGTTCAATTTGTGTTAGGAATCATTCTGCCGGATGAATAATGGTATTGGGAACCTGCGATATTTTCAAGAATATATAGATGAAATATAAGTAAGAAAACAGAAATCTAGGTGAGATTTGAAGCCCAGAAGTGCATTGGGCCCTTGATTGGGATACTTAGCTTTGGATTATATTCTGGACAGATGTCTCAGATAAATCGATATACAATGGCATAGGACCTTGTACCTTGGATGGTGGAATGTCAAAAAGAACATCCAATCAAAAGGATAGTTGGTAGGATTAGGATGATAGTGAGTATGTTTAGAAAGCAGAGTGATTATAGGATTTGGACCAAAAGTTCTTTAGCAGTAGGGTTTCGGGTAGAGAATGAATGTAAATATCAGCACATTTGAAGAGTCAGTCACATTGATGAACTCTGGAAAATATGTAGGCAACCATATATCAATAGAGACATTAGAAAATCAGGCAAAGTATAAAGTGAGGGATAGGATCAGACATTTTCAAAAGGGTTGAGTTTGAATATATAATCTTAGGAAGAAACAAATATGAAGTCACCAATAGGATTGAAATTTGAGAGCATTAGGCAACCTGGACATGCATGTTTTTAGTAATCCATTCTCACTTTCCATTTGGACTTTGGTACAATCATAAGTGTGACCTTTGCTTTTTGTGCCCAGAATATTACTCTGATAAAATGTATCTGTAGATCAGGTGACTTGAGTATTTCTTCCATCATTTCTGGGAGCAATATTTTGAAAACGTATAAATTAGTATTGGGGGTACAAAAAGGTGTCCTCTGTGTCCATGAATATAGAGATAATGCATGAATAGAACATACAGTGAATATATAATAATATATAATATAAATGGTCCCAACTTTAAATAATGGATTGAATTGATATCTGAAAATATACAGGAAATCTAATATTGATATACAGACATTCATTACAACCAGTTATACATCTAATGGTAATATTAGGGTTATGGTTTATCATGAAGAGTGTGTGAGTTTTGCTTTAAAAGTGATTATGGAAATCGAAAATAATGTGTTTGGAAAGAAGTCTCATGAAAAGACCAGTAAAGAAACCTGGTGGAATACATGTGTTCTGAATTAGGAAGTGATGAAAAATAAAACAAAATGCCTATAAATTTCTGAACTTGTGGATGAAATATATATCCTATCATATGCATTAACTAAGAAATACTAATGGACCAGTATTGAATAAAAATGAACTACAAAATACATATCTTGTCCCATAGGAATCTACGTGCACTGATGTTAAACTGGGTCAGTTATTGCAGAAATATTAGGATTTGTATGCACCATTTACTGAAGTTAGTTTTCAGTACTAGGAATAAAATATGTAGTTCAGATGGATGAATATTTCTGAGAATAATCTTGTGAAAAGTTGATTATTAATCCACATACATGAATATGAATGAATTTAGGGAGTGTATAATAAGACACATATATTTCATATTTTGAAAAATCTGGAGAGTCTGTGTGTGTGTATGTGTGTGTGTGTGTATATATATATATATATATATATATATATATATATATATAAAATTCACATATTCGTTAATTGTAAAACACATGGAGAAAGATTTCAACAAAAAAATTGACTAGATTTGTAACTCCTACCCTATATACTGCAAGTCCAATGATACAACATGCCTCCTCTGAACTGCTTGTATTTCTATTCTGTTTGTATTGATTTTCTCCATCATATTAGGATTAGTAGTCAGAGTTTAGTTTGGCATGGATTAGTGACAGGGATCAGTATTTCAAATGGAAAATTGGAAAATGATTCCTTTGTTTATGCAAGCATGTGCTACAGAAAATCTTCCCACTCTAATCCAGAACAATGCCTTGACATTTCCTTCTCCCCAAGAAAGACACAATTAGAGGAGAAGAGTTAGAAAATCTGTAAATGCATATGTGGAATCGAATATGCTCAGGAGGTCACAAAGTTGGAGGTGGTAGAGGAGATTCCAAAAGTAAGAGACAGGGTAAACACTCCACAAACATGGAGCTCTGCTGGCCTAAGGACTTTTAGAGGAACTGCCTCTTAGTTTGGGCGCTTGAAATATATGTTGTAGTCAGGAGACTGAGCTTCTTTGTAGCGAGACCATCAAAGCTGGGTATGCTTCTAAGTTACCTGGAAGACATGGTTTCTTATTTTCTAATGAATATGAGGCAGCAGCCCTTTATTCTCTCTTTGTAGGTAAACTGTGTCCACCGTGGTATAATTATCTCCCCGTGTGGACTGTGAAGCCATTTGGTCATCCTCCACTTTTCATGGTGTTTCTTGCTGCTTCACTGGGAGTTTGGTATTTGCATCACAAAATACAAGGAATCAACTGGGACACAGTGCTGGAGGGAGTTCTGTCACGTGTGGTGGGTCAGGGTCTGCAGGAGAATGCACCAAACAGGCTTCTATTCCACATAGCTTGCCTCCTTGACCATAGCATCCTGATTCTGAACATTGCCTTGAAACCTCTCCATATAACAAGATGCCTTTACATAGAAGTGTCTGCTGGCTGCACCATGTCAGTCACAAGCCATTTGGTAGCCAATGGCAAATCCACGTGGCCCCACCACAGATGTTTTTTTATATCACACACCTGCCCATCACTGCACTAGGCCCACTACTCAGCAGGCTCCAACTTCCTGGCATCTCTGTTCTACACCATTTTCATGAAACTCAGTCAATCAAGGCACTGTCTTGCATATTTACGATCAGCAACAGGACATCCAAAGGTTCTCCAGTGGCATCTGGTAATGGGAATTTCATAAATTTCATGGTATTTATCTAGTAATTTTTCAAGGATGAAGTTGCGGCATGAGGGTTTCAATTCATTCAGGGACCATTAATGGTTTTGGAAGTTCGTTTCAAAGAAAGTTCTGGAGAATTCTCATAGGCAAGGCTTCCCAAAGATTGCCCAAAAGGTCACATGAATCCAGGCCCATTGAGGTGTACAATGTAACGTCCATGTGTGTTTTGACTCTCAACTAAGCCTGACAAGTCCTTAAGGATAAAATCATGTGATATCCAGGCAGAGATTCCCAGTGACTTCTGGAAAGCCACCCTGGGCCTAGATCTCAGTTTCCAAGGGTGACTCTCATGTTTGGACTCCTAAAATCCCAACACAATTCATGGCAATACTTCTTTAAGTTCAGTTACTGTACTCAGTCTCTAAGGGGAAACACACCAGACTTCAAGCCCAGCTGGACTCAGTCATCCCTTCCAACTGTCACAAAAATGAACACAATTAAAACCAAAACACCCCCATATGGCCCTCATCTTCTTTCATGTAGACACTCATCATAACCTCTGGCTGGAGATTTCCATGAGGAACGCAGCCCAAGACAGTGTACAAAATACGCTCCCTTGCCCCTCATTTACCTAAATTCTGAGTGGCCTGGACACCCTTCGTGTCAAACAGGAGTGATCAAATAGGCCTGCCATTAATACTGATCCGCTTCTCGAATTTGAGACCTACTGTTTGTGGGGTTTAGATTCTTTATGTGAATTGGAGTCATGAGGAAACCCAAGCACCTATGGGTTAGCCTCTGCAGGGATTTGAAGAACTCACTTGACCTAAAGGATCCCTATTCTCACTTGATTGATATCAGGAATCTTACAGAGGAAGGCGAAAGACTTCATCCACAATTACTGCTCTTTTTGCGATTTTAGTTTTGGATGCACACATGGGATCTTTCTTAAGATCCATCAGGTGCTGATAATCTAAGCCACAGCCTAACAAAGTGCCAAGAGGCTGATTCAGACACATCCCTTGCAAAGCAATTATGCAAAAAGCCAGAGTTGATGCGCATTCTTTTCTATTTGAAAAAGGTTTTCTTCAGGCTTCACAAATTGGCCTGAGGCAAAGACTTTCCTGACATTCAGGGCAACAGAACAATAGGTAAGCAAAAGGCCCAAAGCAGGGTTTCTCCACTGAGACTTTACTGGTCACACTGGAATGTGAGTTTCCTGAGATGCTTACCATTCACTTCAACTATCCAGTACATGGCCATGTCACAGAGCTTGGAGATGTTACATATCTTGGATACAAAACCATGAGTCTATTCTGGAGAACGGCCATATTTCAGGAAGAAAACCGGAACTTAGGAAGATCATAGGTGTTGCCCATCGATAAGGCAAGCCATATTCCACTCATAAATTAAGCAGTATGAGTGCTGGGAAGCTTTCTACTAGACAGGACACATCCATTGATCCATTCTCTTTTCTAATATCTACAACCACAGACACAGTGGGATACACAGACACAGAAACACTCGCATTGTCAAACGACTTACTAGAAACAGTTCACTCCAAACCAAACAAACCTCATTTCCTACCTATTCTCAGAACATGAGACAAACCACACCCACACCCACACCACACCCACACCCACACCCACAAAGGCACCTCCTTCCCCCAAGTAGGTCTGTGACTATCTGGAGTGTCCTCTGACTGTGGGCCATTCTAGGTTCCCCCGAAATGTCCTGTCCTGTCTCATAACTTGTGTCCTTGGCCAACTCTCTGAAGTTGTCAGGAACCAGTGGTGAGCCATTACCTTCTTTCTCAGGAGAGGCCCCTCTTCAGAGCTTTCCTGCCATTTGGCCATCCTAACAACTGTAGGTACCACAAAAGACTGACTCTGTCCTTGGGAAACCCAAAAAGTGAGACCACTGGGACTGGGACTGGGACTGGCACTGTTTGACTGGCTTCCTGGATCCCAAGTTAAGAGGGTTCCATCACCAAGAAGTGAGGTGAGGTCACTTCCTTCAGGAATTGAATGAGTTCACTGCCTTCGCAACCACTTTGTCCTAAGAGTTGCTTCCACTGGTCCCATGAGATGGAGGCTGCCCCTGCTTCCTGTGACACTTTCACAAGTTAGAATGGTATATCAACCATAGGCACCCAGGCACAGCTCTCCACACAGGTCTCATTTGGTCCATCTTCTCTACATTAAGAATAGAGAGGCTGATTCAGACACAACCCTTCACCCTGACCAGGTTGTTTTCCATGGAAGATGACTTTTGCTCTCTCAGGTCCTACAGAGGTGCCTACATCTTCTCCAGGGATTATTTCTGCATGGACCTTTGAGGCTCTCAGCAGGTGGAAGATCCCCTACATTCCTGTATTGTAATACCAACTCTGTCCCTGCTCTTCTGTAAAGTTAGATTGAGGTAAGAGTGTATGGTTAAGGTTAATAACATGTCCGATTTGAGTTAGGAATCTTTCTGCTAAAATATATGTTTGAAAACAGAAATCTAAGTAACATCTGAAGCCCAAAAGGGCATTGGGCCCTTGATTGGGATACTTAGCTTTGAATAAATCGATATACAATGGCATAGGACCTTGTACCTTGGATAATTGAATGTAGAAGTAAACATCCAGTCAAAAAGGATAGTCGGTAGTGAAAGGTTAATAAAATAGGTACTTGTCACTTTCTGTTTTTCTGTATGCTTAACAAAACACTGTTGAAATCTTGAGAACTTTTTGCTAATGTTGTTCCCAGAATGTACTGTCCCCAACTGCCAAAGTGTAGAATGTACTCCCTCACCCGGTTGCATGCAAACTGCCCACTCGCGCTTACCCATTAGTAAACTTCCCTCCCTGCGCTCTCTAAGGAAAGTATATAAGCTCTGCTTAAACTGTTCTCAGGGCTCTCTACTCTATTTAAGTGAGCTCTGAGCCCCAGCATACTGGACCCCCAATAAACTTTTTGTTGTTTCATGAGACAGTCTTTTGGTGGTCTCTTACGTCGATGCTCGCCTGACATTTACATATGGAGGTTCAACCGAGTTCTGGCAGCGGCGGACAAGAGACCCTAACGGGCTCCTCTCAGGGTAAGTAAGGCGCCTCTTTCTGGTTTCAGTTGTAAGGTAAGGGCTTGGCAAAATGGCTGTCGATGAAGAGCGTGAGCTCTCTCCTACAGTGGCTAACAGACGTGTCACAGAGCCACAGGCCATGTCCCTGGAGGATGCCCCAAAGGACTCAAGAAATCAAGGCACAATAGTTTCCTCCACTCAGTGATATTTTGTTTCAGATTCGGTATTGCCAGCCCATCGGGTTTTGCCAGCTACTCAGTCTGGGTCTCAGTTTCGGATGTCCATTGCTTGTCTTTATTGTCTTGTCTTGTCTGTTTCCTGTGTCTTTGCATTCACTGTTTTTGTATCTTTAATTATGGGACACAGCACTTCAATGCCCCTGTCCCTGACCCTTGATCACTGGACCAAAGTTTGCTTAAGGGCTCAGAATCTTTCTTTTTCAGTAAAACCCCAGACCAGCCAGACTCTCTGTGTCTCAGAATGGCCCACCTTTGGAGTTGGATGGACCCAAGAAGGATATTTCTACTTCCCACTATTTTAATAAGTCAGGAGATATTGTCTTACAGCCGGGCACACATACCCATCCGGATGAACAGCCATATATCTTAACTTGATAGGACCTCTGCAAATCTCCTCCTCCATGGGTGAAGCCTTTCCTTATCCCTGCCCCCGCTCCTACTCCTTCCCCCATGATCTCTCAAACCCTCTGCTCCTCCTCCTCCAAGCTCTGTTCTCCCTGAGTCACAAGATTTGACTCTACTGGACTCTCCTCCGCCTCCTTATTCCCTGCCATCGTCCCCTAACCACCAACACCCTCTAATGATTCCCCTGCAGCTGACTCAGCCTCTCCGCCATTGGAGGAAGCTAAGCTCGCCCAGTGCCCTCCAGATAACTCCCCCGCGGCACATACAGCTCCTCCTCCTCAGGAGGAAGCTGGCCTTGCTAAGGGAACTCGCTGGCAGCGAATGATTAAAAAGCCTGGAAGTCCCGCCTTGCTCCCCCTATGTCCCTACGGGCCAATGATTGACGAAGGCCATTGGGGGGAAAATGCAAGCCTACCAATATTGGCCTTTCTCCTCTTCAGACCTCTATAACTGGAAAAATAACAATACCCCTTTTTCCGAGGATTCCACTGGGCTCAGATCTGGTTGAGTCATTGATGTTTTCACACCCGCCTACTTGGGATGACTGTCAACAACTCCTAGGGACTCTCTTCATGACAGATGAACAAAAGAGAATCCTCCTAGAAGCTAGAAAAAAATATCCTCGGACCAGATGGGAGACCGACATACCTTTCCAACATAATCAAAGCCAGCTTTCCCTTGAACCAACCCAACTGGGACCCCAACACCTTTGAAGGTAGAAAGCATCTGTCCACTTATACCGGTTTTTAATAGTGGGTATCCGAGCGGCCGCTAGGTGTCCAACTAATTTGGCCAAGGTAAGAGAGATTATTCAAGGGCCTGATAAATCTCCCTCTATATTTCTACAGAGAATTATGGAGGTATATAAGAGATATACTCCTTTCGATCCTCAGGCAGAGCATCAAAAGGCATCTGTCACAATGGCCTTTATTGGGCAAGCTTTCCAGGATTTTAAAAGAAAGTTTCAATGCTTAGATGGATTACAACATATGACTTTGAGCTATTTAGTCAGAGAAGCTGAGAAAGTATACTATAAGAGATAAACTGTGGAAGAGAAAGGAGCAAAGGGAGAATAAACGAAAAAAAAGGCAGACTAAGGTGTTGACTAAGGTCCTGGTCACAACACCAAAAGGGCCAGAAATTAAGAAATGGGGAGACAGGAAGGGATACCTGGTCCCATGCCAGAGGCTACCCCTGGCCTCAGATCAATGTGCCTACTGTAAAGAAAAAGGACACTGGGCCAAAGAGTGCTCTAGAAGGAGACAGCCATGACAGCCAGCCATTCTGACTTTGGAGGATGACTATGAAAGTCAGGCTCAGATACCCTCCCCGAGCCCAGGGTAACTTTTGAAGTAGAGGGGACCAAAGTAAACTTTGAAGTGAATACAGAGGCAATATACTCAGCCCTTAAGGCCACATTGAGCCCTCTATCAAATAAAAGGTCTCTAGTTCAAGGGGCTAACGGCAGTAAATATCAGGCATAGACAACTAAGAGGACCATGGACCTGGGGAAAGGAAAAATCCATCATTCCTTCCTAGTAATCCCAGAATGCCTGGCCCCATTAATGTTCAGAGATCTCCTCACCAAGCTCCGGGCCAAAATAAGTTTTAACCCTGAAGGCCCCCAAATAGAATTTCTAAATCCTTCAGTAAAAACTCCTATAATCACGGCTCTAACTATATCAGTAGAAAATGCACATCAACTCACTCACCTTGGTTCAAAGAAACTGCAGGTATTTCTGAAGTATCAAGAAGAGTGTTTTCCACTAACAGACTCACAGCAAAAGGAAATAACTGAATGAATATAAAAAGCCTGTCGGGTCCATCAATTGGTTAATGCTTACCCTTCCAAGCTTCCTGCAGGAAAGCACCAACGAGGAACCAGAGCAGGACAATTCTGGTAAGTGGATTTTACTGAAATTAAGCCAGCAAGTTATGGACATAAATATCTCCTAGTCTTTGTAGATACATTTTCAGGATGGATTGAAGCCTTCCCCACAAAAAGAAAAAGAAGAAAAGAAACAGCGCAAATGGTGGTCAAGAAGATACTGGAAAATATTTTTCTAAGATACGGCCTGCCTAATGTAATAGGGTCTGATAGTGCACCAGCGTTGGTGACCCAGGTAACTCAGGGATTAGCCAGGAACCTGGGGATTAATTGGAAGTTTTATTGTTCTTATAGAACCCAGAGTTCAGGACAGGAAGAAAAAATGAATAGAACCATTAAAGAGACATTAATGAAATTAAGTTTAGAGACCAGCATAAAAGATTGGACTATGATCCTGCCTTATGCAATGTTTCATGCAAGAAATACTCCCTCGGTTTCTTTGAGTAACCTCAACCCCTGTGAAATTTTCTATGGTGCCCCTCCTCCAGTAAGGGACTTAACCCCAACTCTAAGACCTAAGGATCCCTTCCACACCCCCTTGCTTTACAGACTTAAAGCTCTTGAAGGAACACAGGAATACCTGTGAAAACAGCTGACCACTGCCTACCAAACTGGGGACGAGGGGACTCCACATCGATATCAAGTAAGAGACTTCATCTACGTAAGATGACATCAGGTGTCATCCCTGGAACCTCGCTGGAAAGAAACATACTAGGTGCTACTTATAACCCCTACAGCGGTAAAGGTAGACAAAATCACATCCTGGATCCATACCTCTCATCTCAAGCCTGCGCCCTGTCCAGACTCTGGCTAGAAACTGTAAAAGACTGGTAACACTTTCAAATTGCATATTCGCTGTTTGAATAAGTCTATAGACTCACTCATTGGCCACAAGTAGTCCTAACCCTCATCAGCCCATTCAGCAGTGATGGCTGTTCACAAATCCTACTGGAAAAGAAGTATAATCTATCTCGCATACAGCCCCCTTAGGGACCTCGTGGCCATCTCTCCACCCAGACATTTGTCAGCTGGCTATAGGTTTCCTATTGGGATATCCCTGATGAAGAGGATCCCACTGAAATTCCATTAAATCCCTTCCATACCATAGATAATGGAAACAGACATTATGAATGTAGGAATATGTGAGCCAGATGCAGTTTGGCTAGCCTAGATTATTATATTTGCCCGGCAGACTATCAAAGCCACAAACAGTCATGGCTGTGTGGGGGAAAAGCCGACTTCTTCTGTAAGTCTTGGGGATGTGAGCATACAGGGGCTGCCTAATGGAACCCAAACTCCTCATCAAATTCAGTACACAGCCTTGGCCATATTACCAATTAGATAACCATAACCTATGGCCCCCAGAGGGGTCTCCAGATCCTCAAATTCTGCGTGACCTTTTTAACTTCTGCAAGTGCTCAAAAGGGTGAAAGGAGATTCCCCTATGTGGAGGCCTTTTACCTCCTTCACTCACAACCTGAACTATGCTTATCCAATAGATCCTCACCTTAATCCTTCTGCTCCAGAGTCTCTGCTCTCACTCCCACCTCAGCAACCTGATTTCTCCCCTCCAATTATTAGATCAAAACCACAAACCTCTGCCTGTTCTCAGACCATTGCCCCCTTGCTTGTAGCCGGTACTGAGGCACCCCTCCACCTACTCACTCCTCTCTTCTCCTGTCAGTGCCCACACCGGGTACCACCAGGTCCTATTACCAGCTAACCCAAAGTTCAAACCAGCTGAGGAGAGCCATCAGACCCCTATCCAAGATGTAATGAAAATGGTATTTAAAGTTGCATTGTTATCACTGAAAACAGTTTACTAAGAATTTAAAGTCCATCACATGCATTTTGGGATACTCACTCCCGTCTTCCCCTCTGCTCTACCTGTTCTACTGCTCAAGTTTTTGTTGCTAGAAAAATCCCAAACCCCTTTCCCATTCTTTTTTTTACATCTCTCCTTCCTTATTCTCAGATTCTCGGAGCTGCTCCCAGCCCCACCTTCCCCATCTTCCCCCTCTGTACCAGGCCCACAGAAAATTCTTAACTGACCTTATCCAGAAGTCTTCACCATGGCTGACTTTAAGACTTTTAGAAAAAGAGTCCCTATAAAAGAGTTCAATGTAGATAATCTTCCTCTATTCATGTTGCCCTGTTTTCCTTGGCCACTGGCTAAAAAAATCATCACTCCTAAGCTCGATACCCCCTTACTTGTTTTTCACAAAATATGTGAACAAGGCCTCTGGTCTTCAGCTGGGGCTTCACAGAGATGGCTACATTTCTAAGGTAAAGAAGTTACCAACAGGGCTCCATGGTAACAGCTGGCAGGGTGAAAATAAGAAACGGAAGTAAAAGCTCTCCCCCTCCCAGGTGTCCTTGAAAAGTTAACTTTCCCAGAATAGAGGAAAAAACAGAAACAAAACTGCTTTTTTGAACTTCTGCAGACAGTGAACTTCTGAGCCCCTTTCCTTACATGTTGGGTACAAAATTCTGAAACTAACTAAACTTGGGTTTCAGGGGATTAATTGTTTACAACAGAAGCAATGCCTTCTGAACCCGGTTGCAACCGAATAGAGCTGTTTCCCTGTCTTCGATGCTATCTTAGTTTCCTTGCCTTGCCATCCCTACAACAGCATAATTCTATATAATTAAACATTGTTTACGTTTTTAAAGAAATGATCAAGAGATGTGATTAATTGTGTAATGGTGCAGATGTTTCCCAGAGTGCTCTATCATGATGCATGTTCATTTGAAGACCAAATAGGGGTGCATACAACCCGTTTCCACTGGTAACATATATCCCTCACTTTAGCCATTTTATTAAGAATAGGAATTGCTGCAGGGGTGGGCACAGGAACCACTTCCCTGGTCCATGAGACACAAAAAAATGACCCAATTAGAAGCAGCAATAGACCAAAACTAAGATATTAGAAATCTTCATCAGAGCTTTGCATGAATCTTTAACCTATCTCTCTGAAGTTGTTTTACAGAACAGTTGAGGGAAACAAAACACACACACACAAAAAAAAAACTACCAATATATACGTCAATCAAAATTCATCATAAAATATATATCATCCACAGATCCAAAAATTTTCATTTTACTGATCATGGATTTATGTATGATGTTGTTCAACTAGGAAGCTCACCCATAGGTTGAATATTCAGTTCCAACATGGTTTAGTAGGAGTGATCTCTTCTCTCAATTTGTATCTGCCAAGACAGACACCTCACAAGAATGTACGTGAGGTACCTGGTAGGATTCTATATATGCATGTAAAAATACATGTACTGAATTGGTTACAGAGAAAGAGAGACAGGAATTCACATATTTGTTAACTTTAAAAACACATGGAGAACAATTTCAACAAACAATTGACTAGATTTATAACTGCTTCTCTGTATCATGAAAAGGCAAGCCCAACTATACACCATGCCTCCTCTGAACTGCTTGTGTTTCTATTCTGTTTGGGTTATTTTTCTCTATCATGTTAGGATTAGTAGTCAGAGTCTGGTAGTGTATGGTTTAGTGTCAGGGATTCAGTATTTCTAATGGAAATTAGGATATTGAATCCAATGTGTATGCAAATATATGCTACACAAAAATCTTCCCACTCTAATCCAGAACAATGCTTTAACATTACCTTCTCCTCAAGTAAGACACAATTAGAGGAGAAGAGTTAGAAAATCTGTGAATATCTATGTGGAATAAAAATGCTCCAGATTTCACATCTTTGGAGGTGGTAGAGGAGTTTCTAAAAGTAAGGGACAGGTTAAACACTCCACAAACATGGAGCTCTGCTGGCATAAAGACTTTTTGAGAATGTGCCTCTGAGGTTGGGCACTTGAAATATGTGTTGTTGTCAGGATCTTTAGCTTCCTTTGCAGTGAGACCATCAAAGCTGGGTCTGCATCAATGTGACCTCGAGGCATGGTTACTTATTTTTCAATGAAAATGAGGCAGCAGTGCTGAATTCTCTCTTTGAAGGTAAACTGTGGCAACTGAGTCCTAAGTGTCTCACCATTTAGACTGTGAAGCCATTTTGTCATACTCCAATTTTCGTGGTGTTTCGTGCTTCTGCACTGGGAGTTTGGTATTTGCTTCACCAAATACAACGAGTTCAAATGGGACACAGTGCTGGAGGCAGTTTTGTCAAGTGTGGTGGGCAGGGTCTGCACCAACCAGGGTTCTATCCCACTTAGCTTGACCCCTTGACAATAGCAACATGATTCTGAACATTGCCCTGAAACCTCTCCATATAAAAAGATGTCTTTATATTTATGGGTCTCCTCGCTGCACCATGTCAGTCACAAGCCATTTGGAAGCCAATGGAAGATCCACATGGCCCCAACACAGATGTTTTATCAAACACTTCCATAACACTGCTCTAGGCCCACTACTCACCAGGCTTCAACTTACTGGCATCTCCGTTCTACACCATTTTCTTAAAACCCAGTCAATCAACTCACTGTCTGGTATACTCATGATCAGAAACAAGACATCCAAAGTTTCTCCAGTGCCATCTGGTCATGGTAATTTCTAAAATTTTATTTTAATTATCTAGCAATTTTACACCAATGAAGTTGGAGGCACTGTGAGTTTCAATTCATTCAGGAACCATTAAATGGTGAGAAAGCTAATTTCAAAGAAAGACATATAACACTCTCACAGGCAAGGCTTCCCAAGAGTGGCCAAAAGGTCACATGAAGCCAGGCCCATTGAGGTCTACAATGTGAGGTCCATGTGTGTTTTGAATCTCAATTATGGCTGCCGAGACTTTAAGAAAAAAAAAAAACATGTGATATCCTGTCTGATATTCCCAGTGCTCTATTCAAAGCCACCCAGGGCCTAGATCTCAGGTTCCAAGGGAAACTCTCATACCTGGCCACCTAAAATCCCAACACAATTCATGGCAATACTACTCTGAGGTCAGGTCCAGAACTCAGTCTCTAAGGGGAATCACACCAAAGTTCAAGCCCAGGTGGACCCAGTAAACTCTTCCAACCGAGACTTAAATGAAAACAATTAAAACCAAAACACTCCCACATGGCCCTCATCTTCACCCATATAGACACTCATCTTAACCTCTGGCTGGAGTTTTCCATGAGGGACGTACGCCAAGACAATGTCAAAAAAAATCTCCCTTGCACCTCATTTTCCTAACTTCAGGGTGGCCTGGACACACTTCCTGTGTACTAGGAATGATCAAATAGGCCTGCTCTTAATACTGTTCCGTTTCTCCAATTTGAGGCCTTGTGACTGTGGGGTTTAGATTCTTTATGTGAATTGGAGTCATGAGAAAACCAAGCACCTCTGCAGAGATTTGAAGAACTCATTTGACCCAAGGGATCCCCATTCTCACTTGATGGATTTCAGGAACCTAACAGAGGTAGGCAATATAATTCATTTTCGTTTTCCAAAACCACTTTTGAAGCAAAACTCACACACTCTTCATGATAAACCAAAACACTAATATTACTATTAGATCTATAACTGGTTGGAATGAATGATTGTATATCAATATCAGATTTTCTGTAATTTTTCAGATATCAGTTCAATCCATTATTTAAAGTTGGAACAAGTTATATTATATATTCACAGAATGGTCTATTCATGCTTTATCTCTATATTCATAGACACAGGGTACACCTATTCGTACCCACAATACTAATTTTATGTCTTCAATATATTTCTCCCAGAAATGGTGGAAGATATACTCATGTCACCTGATCTACATATATATTTTATCACAGTAATATTCTGGACAAAAAATGTAAAGATCACATTATGATTGTACCAAGCCAAAGTGGAAAATGAACATGGATTACTAAAAACATGCATGTCCAAGTTGCCTAATGCTCTCAAATTTCAATCCTATTGGTGACAACATATTTGTTTCTTCCTAAGATTACATATTCAAACTCAACCCTGTTGAAAATATTTAACCCTATTCCTCACTTTTTACTTTGCCTGATTTTGTAATGTCTCTATTGATATCTGCTTTTCTACATATTTTCCCCAGTTCATAATAGTGACTAACTCTTCCTATGTGCTGACATTTACATTCCCTCTCTAACCGAAACCCTATTGCTAAAGAACTTTTGGTCCAAATCCTATAGTCACTCTTCTTCCTAAACCTACCGACTATCTTCTTAATCCTACCGAATATTCCTCTTTGACTGGGTGTTTTCTTCTACATTTAATCATCCTAGGTACAAGGTCATATGCCATTGTATATCAAATTATCTGAGACATCTTTAGAGAACATAATTCAAAGCTAAGTATCCCAATCAAGGGGCCAATGCACTTCTGGCCTTCAAATCATACCTAGATTTCTGTTTTCATTCTTATATTTCACCTCTATATTATTGTAAATATCGCAGGTTCCCAATAACATTATTCATCGCATAGAATATTTCTTAACCCAAATCGAACCTGTTATTAACCCTAAACATACACTGTTCCCTCAATCTCATTTTACAGAAGAGCAGGGACAGAGTTGTTCTTACAATACAGGAAAGTAGGGGATCTTCTACCTGCTGAGACCCTGAAAGATCCATACAGAAATGATACCCAGAGAAGTTCTAGGCAGGTATGAAGGACCTGAGAGAGCAAAAGTCATATTCCCTGGCAAGCAACCTAGTCAGGATGAAGCAATGTTTCTGAATCAGCCTTTCTCTTCTTTTTGTACAAAAGATGGATCAAACCAGGCCTCTTTGGAGAGCTGTTCCTGGGTGCCTATGGATGATATAGCATTTTAACTTTTGAAAGTGTCACGGGAAGTAGGGGAAGCCTCCATATCATGGGACCCTTGGAAGCAACTCTTAGGACAATGTGGTTGCCAAGGCAGTGGCCTCATTCAGTTCCAAAGAAATTGACATACCTCATTTCCTTGGTGATGGAACTTTCTGAACTTGGTATCCAAAAAGCCAGGCACCAAGAGGCAGTCCCAGTCTCAGTCACAGTGGGCTCACTTGTTTGGATTTTCCAAGGACAGAGTCAGTCTTTCTCGGTAACTACTGCTGTGAGGATGGCCAAATGCCAGGAGAGCTCTGAAGAGGGACTTTTCCTGAGAAAGCAGGTAGTTGCTCAACACTTTTTTCCTGACAACTTCACAGAGTTGGCCAAAGAAACCAGATCAGAGAGGCGGTTTCTTTTGGTTTGGAGTGAAATGTTTCTAGTAAGTCGTTTGACAAGGTGAGTGTTTCTATGTCTGTGTATCCCTGTATCCCACTGTGTCCGTGGTTGTAGACATGAGAAAAGAGAATGCAACAATGGATGTGTCCTGTCTAGTAGAAAGCTTCCCAGCATTCATCCTGCCCAATTTATTAATGGAGTGCGGCTTGCCTTATGTATGGGCAACAACTACTACCTTCATAAGTCCCTGTTTTCTTCCTGAATTCTGGCCACTCTCCAGAATAGGCTCATGGTTTTGTGTCCAAGATATGTACCAACCCCAAGGTCTGTGACATGGCCATGTACTGGATAGCTGAAGGGAAGGGGCAGCATGTCAGAAAACTCAGATATCAGTGTGACCAGGAAAGTCTCAGTGGATATAACCTGCTTTGGGCCTTTTGCCTACCTATTGTCTTTGCCTCAGGCCACCCCTTTGTGAAGCCTGAAGAAAACAGTTTTCAAATGGAAATGAATGGGCATCACCTGTGGCTCTTTGCTTAATTGCTTTGGAAAGGGATGTGTCTGGATCAGGCTCTTGGCTCTGTGTGAGGCTGTGGCTTAGATTCTCAGCAACTGATGGATCTAAAGAAAGATCGCATGTGTGCATCCAAAACCAAAATGGCAAAAAGTTCAGTCATTGTGAATGAATTATATGTCTGTGAAGTTGTCATGAGCCTGCGGTGATCCACTACCTGGTTTCTCAGGAAAGGCCCATCTTCAGAGCTTTCCTGACATTTGGCCATCCTCACATCAGTAGGTACCAAGAAATACTGACTCTGTCCTTGGTTAATCCAAGCAAGTGAGAACACTGAGATTGAGACTGGGACTGGCTCTGGGTGCCTGGCTTCCCGGATCCCAAGTTCAGAGAGTTCCATAACCAAAGAAGTGAGGTGAGGTTACTTCCTTCAATAACTTATTTCCTCTGGAAGGAAGAGCTGCTGCACAGTGATTGATTCCCACCTATTGAGAGGAGATGCTTGGCCCCATGCGCACAGCTCCACCTTCTGGAAGAGAAGATAATTGAACTCTATTACTGCATGTATTATTATTATTTTTTTTTATTTTTATTTTCTTTTTCTTTCATTTTCATTTGTTTTGTTATTGTTCTTTAACTTTTTTAAATGTTTTTATTTTTTTATTTTTTTTAATTTTATTATTATTATTATTATTATTTTAAATTTTAATTTTTATTTTTTTAATTATCATTATTATTTTTAAAAAAATTATTTCTTTATTTGTTTTCCATTTTTTTCTTTTGTCTTTTCATTTCTATTCATTTTTCTTATTCTCCCTTCCTTGAATTCTACCTGCCTACTCTCATTCTCATTAGTGACTTCTTCCCATCCCTACTATTATCTTTCCTCTAAAGCTTCAAATAAATTAATAAGAGTTAGCAGTAACTCAGCAAACAGAACAAGATTTAACATGAGCAGCATAAAAAAGCAAGGATGAAAAGGAGTACAAAAAATGAAGGATAGCCTAAATAATCAGGAGGACATAGAATCATCAGAAAATTGGTCATATAAAGAACTCAAGGAATACCTTAGACAGATGGAATGGAACCTTAAAGAGGATACGAGACAGCAAATCCAAACAGTGAAAGAACACATTGAAAATGAATTACATAAAGAGATAAAAGAAGAAGATAAGCGTCTTTATCAGGAGATAGAGATAATAAAGAAAATCAAACATTGATTCTAGAAATGAAGGAAGTGATAAACCAAATTAAAAACTCAATTGAGAGTATCACTAACAGAGTGGAGCAAGTAGAAGCCAGAATGTCAGGTAATGAAGACAAAATATATCATCTTGAAAAGAGTCTAGACAACTCCAAAAAACTGGTCAAAAATCATGAGAAAAACATCCAAGAGATATGGGATAACATAAAAAAAAAACAAACTTATGAGTCATCTGGATAGAGGAAGGTACAGAGATTCAAACCAAGGGAATGAGTATCCTGCTGAATAAAAAAATACAGAAAACTTTCCAGAAATAAAAAAAGAAAGGGATATACAAATTGTAGATGCATACAGGACACCGAGCACACAAAATTACAGTAGAACAACGCCAAGACACATTGTTATGAAGATATCCAATAAACAGAACAAAGAGAAATTATTAAAAGCTACATGAGAAAGGAGGCAGATGACATTCAGGGGTAAACCAATAAGGTTAACAACAGATTTTTCATCACAGACGCTGAAAGTGAGAAGATCCTGGAACAACGTATTTCAAATACAGAAAGACAATAGATGCCAACCAATAATTCTGTATCCAGCAAAATTAAGCTTCAGGTATGACAACAAAATAAAAATAGTTCATGATAAACAAAATCTAAAAGAATTTGCAGCCAGAAAACCAGCATTGCAAAGTGTCTTGAGCAAAACACTACACGAGGATGAAATGAAAAACAACAACCAAAACTATCATTGGGAAGTACCTCATTAATGACAGAGGGCGGGGGAAAAGCTAATCATGGAGAAACAAACTAAATTAAAAAAAAAGATAAATAATCAAACATGGCTGGTAGTACAAACCATATATCAATAGTAACTCGAAACGTTAATGGTTAAACTCTCCAATAAAGCGACATAGGCTGGTAACTTGAATTAAAAAAACAAATCCAACAATATGTTGCCTCCAGGAGACACATCTGAATGGAAAAGACATACACAGGCAGAAGGTGACAGGTTGGGAAAAAATATACCATGCACACGGTCCTCGTAAGCAATCAGGGGTGGCCATCCTCACATCCAATAAAATTGACTTCAAGACTAAGTTATTCAAAAGGGATAAGGATGGATATTATATACCGTTAAAAGTAATCATTCACCAACAAGACATAAAAATTATCAATATTTATGCACCAAACAATGGTGCTGCGATGTTCATAAAACAAATTCTCCTCAAGTTCAGGAATCAAATAGACAACAACATAATAATTATGGGTGACATCAACACACCTCTCTCACCATTGGACAGATCCTCCAAACAAAAGTTGAATAAAGAAAATATAGAACTCAATATCACAATCAATAACCTAGACTTAACTGAAATATATAAAATATACCAACCATCATCAAGTGGATATACTTTTTTCTCAGAAGCACATGCATCCTTCTCAAAAATAGAGCATATATTATGCCATAGGGATACCCTCAGTAAATATAAAGAGGTGGAGATAATACTATGCATTTTTTTTTACCATAATGGAATGAAACTGTAAATCAATGATAAAAGAAGGAAGAAAAAATCCTACATCACATGGAAAATGAACAATATGTTACAGAATGATCAATGAGTTACAGAAGACATAACGGAGGAAATCAAAAAATTCGTAGAGATAAACGAAAACACAGACACAACATTTCGGAATCTATGGGACACAATGAAAGTAGTTTTAAGAGGGAAATTCATCACCTGGAGGTCATTCTTCAAAAAAAAAAAAAAAAAAAAAAAGGAAAAAGCAACAAATAAATGAGACACACCTCATGTTACAGAACTCCCTCCAGCACTCTGCCCCAGTTGAACTCCTTGTATTTTGTGAAGCAAAAACCATATTCCAGTGCAGCAGCAAGAAACACCACAAAAAGTGAAGGATGAGCAAATGTCTTCACAGTCCCCACCAGGAGACACTTAGCTTCCAGTGGACACAGTTTACCTACAAAGAGAGAATTCAGCACTGCTGCCTCATGTTCATTGGAGTATAAAAAACTATGTTTTCCAGGTCACATACATGCAGACCCAGCTTTGATGGTCTCACTACAAAGGAAGCTAAAGCTCATGACAACAAAATATATTTCAAGAGCCCAACCTCAGAGGCAGTTTCCCAAGAAGTCATAGGCCAGCAGAGCTCGATGTTGGTGGAGTGTTTACCCTGTCCCTTACTTTTGGAAACTCCTCTACCACCTCCAATGTTGTGAACTCCTGAGCATATTCCATTCCAGATATGTATTCACAGATTTTCACACTTTTCTACGCTTATTGTGTCTTACTTGGGGCGAAGGTAATGACAAGGCATTGCTCTGGATGTGAGTGGGAAGATTTTTGTGTAGCACATATTTACATACACACTGGATTCATTTTCCAAATTCCATTTGAAATACTGAATCCCTGACTCTAACCCATACCCTACTAGTCTCTGAATAATAATCCTAATATGATGGTGAAAAATAACCTAAACAGAATAGAAATACAAGCAGTTCAGAGGAGGCATGTTGTGTAGTTGGAATTGCCTTTTGCATTATATAGTGGAGGAGTTATAAAACTAGTCATTTTTTTGTTGAAATAACTCTACATGTGTTTTTAAAGTTAACAAATATGTGAATTCCTGTCTCCCTTTCTCTGTAGCCTATACAGCACTTGTATTTTTATATGCACATAGAGAATCCTAGCTGGTATCACATGTACATACTTGTGAGGTGGCTGAATTGGCAGATACAAATTGTGAGAAGAGATCACTCCTCCTAAACGCCATTGGAACTGAAAATTCAACCTATGGGTGAGCTTCCAAGTTGAATAACATTATACATAAATCCATGTTCAGTTAAGTGAATATTTTTGCATCTGTGGATTATATATATTTCATGATGAATTTCGATTGTCATATATTGCTACTTTTTTTTCTTTTATTGGTTGTTCAAAACATTACAAAGCTCTTGACATATTATATTTCATTCATTAGATACAAGTGGCTTATGATCTCCCATTTTTACCCCAAATACAGATTGCAGAATCACATCGGTTACACATCCACATTTTTACATAATGCCCTATTAGTTACTGTTGTATTCTGCTATCTTTCCTATACTCTACTATCCCCCCTCCTCTCCTCTCCCGTCTTCTCTCTCTACCCCATCTACTCTAATTCATTTCTCTCCTTGTTTATTTTTCCATTCCCCTCACAACCTCTTATATGTAATTTTGAGGGTCTCCCTCCATTACCATGCAATTTTCCTTTTCTCTCCCTTTCCCTCCAACCTCATATCGCTGTTTAATGTTAATCTTTCCTTCCTGCTCTTCCTCCCTGCTCTGTTCCTAGTTGCTCTCATTTTATCAAAGAAGACATTTGGTATTTGATTTTAGGGATTGTCTAGCTTCACTATGCATAGTCTGCTCTAGTACCATCCATTTCCGTGCAAATTCCAGGATTTTGTCATTTTTTAGTGCTGCATAATACTCGATGGTGTAAAAAAGCCACATTTTTTTATCCATTCATCTACTGAAGGGCAACTGGGTTAGTTCCACAGTGTAGCAATTGTGAATTGTGCTGCTATGAACATCGATGTGGCAGTATCCCTTTAGTACACTCTTTTAAGGTCTTCAGGGAATAGTCCGAAAAGGGCAATAGCTGGGTCAAATTGTGGTTCCATTCCCAGCTTTCCCCATTATCTCCATACTGCTTTCCAAATTGGCTGCACCAGCTCTCCACATAGGCCTGGTTTGGTCCATCTTCTCTACATTAAGAAGAGAAAGGCTTATTCAGACACAACCCTTCATCCTGAAAAGGTTGTTCTCCATGGAAGATGAGTTTTGCTCTCTCAGGTCCTTCATAGCTGCCTACATCTTCTCCAGGGATCATATCTGCATGGAATTTCAAAGGTTCTCAGCAGGTGGAAGATACCCTACATTCCTGTATTGTAAGACGAACTCTGTACCTGCTCTTCTGTAAAGTTAGATTGAGGGAACAGTGCATGGTTAGGGTTAATAACATGTTCGTTTTGGGTTAGTAATCATTCTGCTTGATGAATAATTGTATTTGGAAACTGCCATAATTACAAGAATATACAGGTGAAATATAAGTATGAAAACAGAAATCTTTGTAAGATTTGAAGTCCACAAGGGCATTAGGCCCTTGTTTGAGATATTTAGCTTTTAATTACGTTCTGCACAGTTGTCTCAGATAAATCAATAATCAACGGCATAGGACCTTGGACCTTTGATGATTGATTGTAGAAGAGAACATCCACTCAAATTGTAATAGTCGGTAGGATTATGAAGACAGTCCGTAGGTTTAGGAAGAAGAGTGAGTATAAAATTTGTACCAAATGTTCTTTAGCAATAGAGTTTCGGTTATAGAGTGAATGTAAATTTCAGCACATGTGAAGAGTCAGTCACAATGATGAACTGGGGAAAATATAGGAAAGAAGATATCAATAGAGACATTAAAAAATCAGGCAATTATAATGTGAGTGATAGGATTAGACATTTTCAACAGGATTGAGATTGAATACATAATCTTAGGAAGAAACAAATATGTAGTCACCAATAGGGATGATATTTGAAAGCATTAGGCAACGTGGACATGGATGTTTTTAGTAATCCATGTTCACTTTCCATTTAGGATTTGGTACAATCATAAGTGTGACCTTTGCATTTTGTGCCCAGAAAATTATTGTGATAAAATGTATATGTAGATAATGTGACATGAGTATTTCTTCAACTATATCTGGGAGCAATATTTGAAGACATATAAATTAGTATTGGGGGTACAAAGTGGTGTACCCTGTGTCTATGAATATAGAGATAATTCATGAATAGAACATACTGTGAATAAATAATATAACAGGTTCCACTTTAAATAATAGATTGAATTGATATCTGAAAACATATAAGAAATCATAAATTGACATAAAATCAGTCATTCCAACCAGTTATGTATCTAATGGTAATCTTAGGGATATTGTTTATCATGAAGTGTGTGTGAGTTTTGCTTTAAAAGTGATTATGGAAATGGAAAATATTGTGTTTGGTAAGAAGTCTCATGAAAAGACCAGTCATGAAATATGGAGGAATACATGTATTCTGAAGCAGGAAGTGATTGAAAGTGAAACAAATGCATATAAATTTGCTAAATTGTGGATGAAATATATATCCTATAATGTGCATAAACTGATGAAATAGTAATGTACCAGTGTTGAATAAAAATGAACGTCAAAATATACATCATGTCCCATTGGAATCTACTTGCATTGATGTTAAAGTGGGTCAGTTACTGTAGAATTATTAGGATTCGCGTGCATCATTCACCGAAGTTAGTTTTCTTTTTTTTTTAATTCTTATTTATGATTGTTCAAAACATTACATTGTTCTTGATGTATCATATTTCACACTTTGATTCAAGTGGGTTATGAACTCCTATTTTTACCCCATATACAGATTGCAGAATCACATCAGTTACACATCCATTGATTCACATATTGCCATACTAGTATTTGTTGTATTCTTCTGCCTTTCCTATCCTCTACTATCCCCCCTCCCCTCTCATCCTCTCTTCTCTCTCTAATACCTCTACTGTAATAAATTTCTCTCCCTTGAATTATTTTTCCCTTTCCCCTCACTTCCTCTTGTATGTAATTTTGTATAACACTGAGGGTCTCCTTCCAATTCCATGCAATTTCCCTTCTCTCTCACTTTCCCTCCCACCTCACATCCCATCTATTGAAGGGCATCTAGGTTGGTTCCACAGTCTTACTATTGTGAATTTTGCTGCTATGAACATCGATGTAGCAGTCTCCCTGTAGCATGCTCTTTTTACGTCTTTAGGTAATTGAACGAGAAGGGGAATACGTGGGTCAAATGGTGGTTCCATTCCCACCTTTCCAAGATATCTCCATACTGCTTTCAAAATAGACTACACCAACTTGAAGTCCCTCCAGCAATGTACAAGTGTACCTCTTTCCCCACATCCTCACCAGCACTTGTTGTTTTGCTTCATAGTGGCAGCCAATCTTACTGGAGTGAGATGGTATCTTAGGGTTGTTTTGATTTGCATTTCTCTTACTGCTGGAGATGGTGAGCATTTTTTCATGTACTTGTTGATTGATTGTATGTCTTTCTCTGTGAAGTGTCTGCTCAGGTCCTTGGCCCACTTGTTGATTGTGTTATTTGTTATCTTATTGTCTAATTTTTTGAGTTCTTTGTATACTCTGGATATTAGGGCTCTATCTGAAGTGTGAGGAATAAAGATTTGTTCCCAGGATGTAGGCTCCCTATTTACCTCTCTTATTGTTTCTTTTGCTGAGAAAATCCTTTTCAGTTTGAGT
This sequence comes from Callospermophilus lateralis, assembly GCF_048772815.1. Taxonomy (NCBI): domain Eukaryota; kingdom Metazoa; phylum Chordata; class Mammalia; order Rodentia; family Sciuridae; genus Callospermophilus; species Callospermophilus lateralis. Next base: position 5,424,505 of record NC_135317.1, read on the forward strand.
AAGTACCATTTGTTGATTCTAGTTATTAACTCTTGTGCTATGGGGGTCCTATTGAGGAATTTGGAGCCCGACACCACAGTATGTAGATCGTAGCCAATTTTTCTTCTATCAGACGCCATGTCTCTGATTTGATATCAAGCTCTTTGATCCATTTTGATATAACTTTTGTGCATGGCGAGAGAAAGGGATTCAGTTTCATTTTGTTACATATGAATTTTCAGTTTTCCCAGCACGATTTGTTGAAGATGCTATCCTTACTCCATTGCATGCTTTTAGCTCCTTTATCAAATATAAGACAGTTGTAGCTTTTCGGATAAGTCTCTGTGTCCTCCATTCTGTACCATTGGTCCACCTTCCTGTTTTGGTACCAGTGCCATGCTGTTTTTGTTACTATTGCTCTGTAATATAGTTTGAAATCTGGTATCGCTATACCGCCTGATTCACACTCCCTGCTTAGAATTGCTTTTGCTATTCTGGGTCTTTTAGTTTTCCATATGAGTTTCATGATTGCTTTCTCTATTTCTACAAGAAATGCCGTTGGGATTTTGATTGGCATTGTGTTAAAAATATAGAGAACTTTTGGTAATATCACCATTGTGATGATGTTAGTTCTGCCTATGCATAAACAGGGTATATTTTCCATCTTCTAAGATCTTATTCTACTTCTCTTTTTAGGGTTCTGTAGTTTGCATTGTATAAATCTTTCACCTCTTTTGTTAGGTTGATTCCCAAGTTTTTTTTTTTTTTTTTTTTTTTGAGGATATTGTGAATGAAGTGTTTTTCCTCATTTCTGTTTCAGAAGTTTTGTCACTGATATACAGAAATGCCTTTGATTTATGCATGTTGATTTTATATCCTGCCACATTGCTGAATTCATTTATCAGTTCTAGTAGTTTTTTTGTAGAACCTGTTGGGTTTTCTATATATAGAATCATGTAACAGCAAATAGCGATAATTTAAGTTCTTTTTCTCCTATTTTTATGCCTTTAATTTCTTTCATCTGTCTAATTTCTGTGGTCAGTGTTTCGAGAACTATATTGAATAGAAGTGGTGATAGAGGACATCCCTGTCTGGTTCCAGATTTTAGAGGGAATGCCTTTAATTTTTCTCCATTCAGAATGATGCTAGCCTGAGTCTTAGCATAGATAGCTTTTACAATGTAGAGGTAAGTTCCTGTTATCCCTAGTTTTTCTAATGTTTTGAACATAAAGGGATGCTCTACTTTGTCGAATGATTTTTCTGCATCTATCGAGATGATTATATGGTTCTTATCTTTAAGTCCATTGATGTTGTGAATAACGTATATTGATTTCCGTATATTAAACCATCCTTGCATCCCAGGGATGAATCCTACCTTATCATGGTGCACAATTTTTTTGATGTGCCTTTGTATCCAATTTGCCAGAATTTAATTGAGGTTTTTTGCATCTAGGTTCATCAGAGATATTGGTCTGTAGTTTTCTTTCTTTGAGGTGTCTTTGTCTGGTTTTGGAATCAGAGTGATGTTGGCCTCATAGAATGAATTTGGCAGAGCTCCCTCTTTTTCTATTTCCTGAAATATCTTGAAATGTATTGGTATTAATTCTTCTTTCAAGGTTTTTTAAAACTCCGCTGTATACCCATCTGAACCTGGGCTTTTCTTGGTTGGTAGTCTTTTGATTGCTTCTTCTATTTCATCCATGGATATTGGTCTGTTTAAATTGTGCGTATCCTCCTGACTCAGTCTGTGCAAATCATATGACTTAAGAAATTTACCGATGTCTTCACTATTTTCTATTTTATTGGAATATAGGTTCTCAAAATAATTTCTTATTGTCTTCTGTATTTCTGTAGCATCTGTTGTGATATTGCCTTTTTCATCCCATATGTCAGTAATTTGAGTTCTCTCTCTTCTTTGCTTAAATCCAAAATACTGCCATATGACACTCATCTTCTCCATATAGACACTCATCATACCCTCTGGCTGGAGGTTTCTATGAGAGGTGAGGCCAAGAATGTGTCCAAAATCAGCTCACTTGCCCCTCATTTGCCTAAAATCATGGTGGCCTGGGCACTCTTCTTGTGAACCAGGAGTGATCAAATATTCCTGCTGTTAAAGTGTTCTGCTTCTCCAATTTGAAGCCTACTGGTTGTCAGGTATAGATTCTTTATGTGATTTGGAGTCATGAGAAAACCCAAGCATATATGAGATAGCCTCTGCAGGGATTTGAAGAACGCATTTGACCCAAAGGATCCCTATTCTCACTTGATGGAGGTCAGAAACCTAACCTAAGAAGGCAAAAAAAATTCATCCACAATGACTGCTCTTTTGACCATTTTGATTTTGGAAGCACATGGGATCTTTATTTAGATCCATCAGGTGCTCAGAATCTAAGCCACAACCTCACACAAGGACAAAAGGCTGATTCAAGCACATCCCATTCCAAAGCAATTAAGCAAAGAGCCACAGGTGATGCCCATTCATTTCCATATGAAAACAGTTTTCTGCAGGCTTCACAAAGGGGTGGCCTGAGGCAAAGACCTTCCTGAAATTCAGGGTAATAGAAACATAAGTAATCAAATGGCCCAAATCAGGGTTTCTCCACTGAGACTTTCCTGGTCACACTGATATCTGAGTATTCTGAGATGCTCCCATTCCCTTCAGCTATCTAGTACATGGCCATGTCACAGAGCCTTGTTGTGGTACATATCTTGGACACAAAACCATGAGCTTATTCCGGAGAGTGGCCAGAATTCACGAAGAAACAGGAACTTAGGAAGATATTAGGTGTTGCCCATACATAAGGCAAGCCACTCTCCATTCTTAAATTGGGCAGGATGAATGCTGGGAAGCTTTCTACTAGACAGGACACAACCATTGATGCATTCGCTTTTTAAATGTCTACAACCACAAATACAGTGGGATACACAGACAAAGAAACACTCACGATGTCAAATGACTTATTGAAAACAGTACCCTCCAAACCAAAGAAACTGTCTTTCCTACCTATTCTCATAACATGTGACAAAACCACAAACTCACATCCACACCCACAAAGGCACCTTCTTTACCCAAGTAGGTCTGTGACTATCCGGAGTGTCCTCAGACTGATTGGTCATACTATGTTCCCATGAAATGGCCTGTCCTGTCTAAGATCTGGTCTCCATTACCAACTCTGTAAAGTTGTCAGGAGCCATCAGTGAGTCACTACCTGATTTCTCAGGAAGGCCCCTCTTTAGAGCTTTCCTGGCATTTAGCCATCCACAGATCAGCATTTACCAAGAAAGACTGACTGTGTCCTTGGTAAATCCAAACAAGTGAGCCCACTGGGACTGGGACTGGGATGGGCTCTGGGTGCTTGGCTTCCTGTTTCCCAAGTTCAGAGAATTGCATCACCAAGGAAGTGAGGTAGGTCACTTTCTTCAGGAACTGAATGAGGTCACTGCCTTGGTAACCACTTTGTCCTAACAGATGCTTCCAAGGTTCCCATGAGACGGAAGCTGCCCCTACATCCTGTGACACATTCAGAAGTTAGAATTGTATATCAACCTTTGGCAACTGGAAACTGCTCTCCGCACAGGCCTTGTTTGATCCATCTTCTCTACAATAAGAAGAGAGAGGCTGATTCAGACACATCAGTTCATCCTGACCTGGTTGTTTGCCATGGAAGATGACTATTGCTCTCTCAGGTTCTACATAGCTGCCTATATCTTCTCCAAGGATCATTTCTTCATGGATCTTTGAGTTTCTCAGCAGGTGGAAGATCACCTACATTCCTATATTGTAAGACCAACTCTGTCCCTGCTCTTCTGTAAGTTATATTAAGGGAAGAGTGTATGGTTAGGTTTAATAATAGCTTCGATTTGGGTTAGGAATCATTCTTCAGGATGAATAATGTTATTGGCAACCTGTGATATTTACAAGAGTATATAGGTGAAATATAAGTATGAAAGCAGAAATTTAGGTAAGATTTGAAGCCCAGAAAGACATCGGGCCCTTGAGTGGGATACTTAGGTTTGAATTATGTGCTGCACAGTTGTCTCAGATAAATCAATAATAAATGGCATCGGACCTTGTACCTTGGATGATTGAATGTTGAACAGAACATCCAGTCAAAAAGCAATAGTCGGTAGGATTAGAAAGGTAGTCGGTAGGCTTAGAAAGAAAAGTGAGTATAGGATTTGGACCAAAAGTTTTTTAGCAATAGGGTTTCGGGTAGAGAGTGAAGGTAAATGTCAGCACATGTGATGAGTCAGTCGCAATGATGAACTGGGAAAAACATGTATGAAAGCAGATATCAATAGAGACATTAGGAAATCAAGCAAAGTATAAAGTCAGTGATAGGATTACACATTTTCAACAGGCTTGAGCTTGAATTGATAATCTTAGGAAGAAACAAATATGTAGTCACAAATAGAATTGACATTTGAGAACATTAGGCAAAATGGACATGGATGTTTTTAGTAATCCATGTTCACTTTCCATTAAGGCTTTGATACAATTGTACATGTGATCTGTGCTTTTTGTGTACAGAATATTTCTGTGATAATATGTATATGTAGATCTGGTGATATGAGTATTTCTTCCACCATTTCTGGGAGCAATATTTTGAAGACGTATAAATTAGTATCGGGGTACAAATAGGCGTACCCTGTGTCTATGAATATAGAGATAATGCATGAATAGACCATACTGTGAATAAACAATATAACTGGATCCACTTTAAATAAGGGATTGAATAGATATCTGAAAATATATAAGAATTGTTATATTGATATACAATCATTCATTGCAACCAGTGATATATCTAATGGTCATCTTAGGGTTATGGTTTATCATGAAGGGTGTGTGAGATTTGTTTCAAAATTATTATGAAAATCGAAAATAATGTATTTGGAAAGAAGTCTCATTAAAAGACCAGTCAAGAAACATAGAGAAATACATGTGTTCTAGAGAAGAATGTGATTGAAAGTGAAACAAATGCCTATAAATTTGCTAACTAGTGAATGAAATATATATCCTATGATGTGCATAAACTGAAGAAATAGTAAGGTACCAGTGTTGAATAAAAATGAACGTCAAAATACACATCGTGTCCCATAGGAATCTACTTGCATTGATATTAAACTGGGTCAGTAACTGTAGAAATATTAGGATTTGTATGCACCTTTCACTGAAGTTAGTTTTCAGTAATAGGAAACAAATATATATTTCTGAGAATAATCTTGTGAAAAGTTGATTATTAATCCACATACATGAACATGAATGAATTTAGGGAGTGTATATAATACACATATATTTCATATTTTGAAAAATCTGGACAATAAACGTAGCAATATATATGCCAAACGAAATTTACCATGAAATATATATCATCCACAGATCCAAGAACATTTATTTTACTGAACATGGATTTATGTATAATGTTGTTCTACTAGGAAGCTCACCTATAGCTTGAAATTTCAGTTCCAACAGCTTTTAGGAGGAGTGATATCTTCTCACAATTTGTAACTGCCAAGTCAGGCACCTCACAAAAATACATGTGCTTAATAGACTACAGAGAAAGGGAGACAGGAATACAAATATTTTTTAACTTTAAAAACACATGGAGAACTATTTCAATTAAAAATTGGCTAGATTTATAACACCTATCATTTATCTTGCAAATGGCAAGCCCAATATACACCATGCCTTCTCTGAACTGCTTGTATTTCAATTCTGTTTCGGTTATTTTTCTCCATCATATAAGTATTAGTAGTTAGAGTCTATTAGGGTATGGGTTATTGTCAGAGATATAGTATTTTGAATGGAAAATTGGAAAATGAATCCAATGAGTATGCAAATATGTGGTATACAATACTCTTCCCACTCTCATCCAGAACAATTCCTTGACATTACCTTTGCCCCAAGTAAGACACAATTAGAAGAGTAGAGTTAAAAGTTCTGTGAATACATATCTGGAATAGAAAATGCTCAGGAATTCACAAACTTGGATGTGGTAGAGGAGTTTCCAAAAGTAAAGGACAGTGTTGATCTCCCAACCTGATCTTTCATTAAAATTGGGAGTCATCTTCCCACAAAGCCATGAAGAAATAATTTTTTCTTTACTATAAATTACTGCAAATTCTGAACCTACTAGGAATTCCTGCCCATGCCTTGAACTCACCCATGTCTGGCTTTCCGACCAGATTGCAGCCCTCTCTGAAACTTTAGTGACACCTCATAAATATTGGCGTTCCCTGGCAAGACAATGACCCTCTCTGAGGCTCTAATGGTCCTCATAATTTCTGATGCTGGGGCCAGCGAAAAAAAAGTATACTACAATTACTGTGATGCTTGTCAAAGTTCTGTTTTCTCTAACTCCCCTTTTGTGTAACTTTCTGGGCTATAAAGCTGGGCTGTAGGAAAGGTGGGGATGCTGACTTGTTCCCGCTGTTATAAGAGGAAGAGGCAGCCCACCCGGTTGAAATAATAAGCTTGCCTTAATTTGATTTTAATTGGACTCAGTGGTCTTTTCTCGCGTCCTGGTCTAACATTTTGGAGTTCCCCAGTGAGATGACCTGACCAGATCACAAGACCAGACTGCTGGAAATTCTGAAGCTGGCCTTTCCTCCAGGGCTCCAGGCTGGAGAGCCAAGTTTCAAGGCCTTGTAGTGAGCCTTGAGTCCGTGGAGCACTGCAGTGAACCATTGCACTAAAACTATTAGCAAGCACCTGGTGAAGGAGGCCTCCATAGGTAAGTGGCGCCTTTATAACAACTGATATCTGGTTAAGGGAGATCTCTTTTGATGACAGAAAGGTGGCCTGGGAAAGGTCACATATACTTCTGTCTGGGACAGTAATAAGAATCATTCTGTCCTCTGTTCTGTTCTGTAGGAAATTCCTCTGGAAAGGTACAGAGGTGCCAACGGGCACACAGGAGCTCCTTCCCCGAAGCTTTAGCAAGACGTTGCATTGCTCCTCTGTTTTTCTGTTTCTTCGCCATTTTTCTGTTTCTTTGTGTTTTTTTTTCTGTGTTCTGTATGTTTTTGGTTTGTTTGTTTTTGTTCGTTTTGTTGTGTGATTTTTGTGGTAAGAACTTAAGGATATTGGACGTGAAAATGGGTAATAAAGCAAGTAAGCCTGACACCCCTTTGGACTGTGTTTTAAGAAACTCTGATGAACTTTACCCCCCATTTGTTAAACAGGATGAGAGAAGCCCCTAGCTGGCTGCCTGAAGCATACCCACTACAGAGGGCAATGCCTGCTGGTCACCTAAGAACTGAGTATCGCTTAGGTTAAAAAGTGAAACTCCTTTAAAACCTCTTGTCCCTCCAGATCAAGAGAGTCACAACCTTTGGGCAGAGTCCCCTGTGTTTCTCCTTTGTAAGCAAAGCAGTAAACCTCCCTTTTTCTTTTTCTCAAACCCTGTCCTCATTATTAAATTGGTATTAATTGGCTTCAACATCAGGAACCAAAATTTAAGTTACAAATTTTGATACCCTCCTCCCGACCCCGGGACTTTTTGAGAGCTGACTACTGAAATGTAAGGAGACGGAGCGTGCTTGGGGTGGAACCGAACCAGAGGAGGTAATCCTGAAAGTGAAAGGAGGGACTGAGGGACTCCCAGCAGTTGCCAAAGCCCTGTTACTTCAGGGAATTCCCTTCTTCCTTCCCTGCACTGTAAGGATTATGCCACCTCTGTCTTATTAAAAAAAAGAGAAAAAGAAAAAGGGGACACTAAATGCAGTAAAGTCACCATGGAGATCCTTGATATAACATTTCAGGTTGCCCCTCTGTGAAAACATCTGATCCCCTTGTGGAGACATCTATCGTGCTACAGGTGTAGGAGATTTTGCTCTTATCTGCTCTGTTTTAAAGGCTTCTGTCTGTCAGCCATATTCTGGAACTCCTTTCTATCTTTCTTGTGTCTTTGTTTCTTGCCCTTTAAGACATGTGCAATAATGTGTTGATATTATAAATTGTTTCTCGGGAATGATCTTAGCTCAATGTGTGTCTAAATGATGATGTTTTATTGTAACAATCTGGTATCTGAATGGGTTTTTGAAGCATTGCACAATCTTGCAGTTAAAAGTCGGGTTTAGATAATTGTTTAGTTTATGATTTCAGATAATTCATGCCAGAGAACTTAAATACTTAAGATGGAATACTAAAGAACTCTACTTCCAAGTTGGCAAGTAACTTCCCAAACATTCGGTCTTATTTTTCACCAGTTTTGAATCGGGTAGACTGGGAAAATTTCACAGTGTGTACCAGTGCATTAATTTGGACAAGGGTAGTAAATCATAGTATGGTATCTGTTGACAAAACAAGATGTAAAGATATAAAATTTTGTGAATTGTATCTTAAAATCGTATCATAATTTTCAACATCCAAACCTGAAAATTATGGTTAAAATGCCTTAGGCCTGAGGTGTCTGCTCAGAACATCAGTTTTTCCCTGCTCCTTTTAGACCTCAGCCAGGACTAATGTTGAAATGCAAATGAAAGAAGCCTGCAAGCTCAGTAGGAGACTGATCAGAGGCCTAAGGGGGGGGGGAGAAAAAATTACATTGTATGGTATTTACTTACAACTGCCCAGTCATTTTTCCTAGGACTCTTATTTTTTTCCTTATATTCTGTATTTTCTTTTTGAGCTCAGGATTTTGATACTACAGACCTAGGTTAATATTTTTCTGATCAGTTCTATCTTTTACAAACAATGGAGTTTTTGAAACATTGCAATGGAGATTTCACCTGCGAAAAGCTACAAGGCCTTTACTATTATTATGAGTGCACCCTTTTGTTATGTGTTGTATGTCTATATATACATATGTCCGTATATCATATATATTATACACAAATTAACATATATAAGGAGCGCTCTTAAAGAAAGGAGCACTCACAAAAACAAACTTTAAAAAGTGGATCCAAAGATTTTTAATTCACGTGATTTAAATGGTTCACTTTAAATTGGATAAACTGATAAAAAATAAATGTCTTTAAATTTAAGCTTACAAGTTTTTCTAGGTGTACAAAAATCTAATAAAATATTAATGTCGACAAAAGGTCTAATATGCCTTGGTTCTAGGACTTTTCCTTCAACAAAAAAATTGGTCAACACTGTTGAATTCTTTTGTATAATATTTTGATAAATAAGTAACGTAAATTTGATATGGGATTACTCATTCATGAGTACTTTTGTTTGATATCTGATTGATATACTAAGGTCTGTATAAGTTTGTTCTAAAGTATGTATAAGATTGTAAAAATCAGTCATGTGTTAAAGAGACAAAAATTTCTTAAAACATAAGTTTACCCATAACATTGTGTTTATTAAGTTTTATTTTTCTAGAGCAAGCAACCATAAAAATTAAATTAGTGATTAAATAAGATCTGTTATTTTAGAGCACTGTACAGCCATTTTGTTTAAAAGCTAAACTTGGTTAATATAGAAACATCAGTGCAATTGTGATGCTATTAATGTGCTCATATCTTCCAGGAATACAATTCTTTAAAGTAGAAAATTTAAAAGAGCATTATATCAAGCTGGTGCTCTGAAGTTGTATGGTAAAAATATATATATATTGGGGATTTATTTTCCTGTTATCAATAAGATATGTAAACTTTTATGTTACTTTTTACATTGTGGAACAATTTAAATGTATTTTTATGTTAATGAGAGCCTAATCTATGTAAAGGTTAAAACTTTCAGCCTTTCTTTAATTCATGTTTTAAATGTTATATCATATGGTGTTAGCTAATGTTCATGTGACCTCAAACAATTAATGTAAACTTTGTAAAATGATATTTAAAAAACAAAGATCGTTTTTGGAACTAAAACACTTAAGATTTATAAAGAGCCCTGCCTTACTTAAGATAAGGTTCTGTGTCCCAACTTACTACATGTGAGAATAAAAGTAGTAGGTCAGATGTTATTTCATTTAAAGTTATGTTCAAAAGTTTTTTTTTTTTTTTCTGTAAAGATTACTAGGATCTCAAACAGGGGATATAATGTATAACTCAACCAAAAAATTCAGGGTAGCTATTACATGAACTTAGTATATTACTCTTGTTAATTTTATTTTTTAATTTCCTTATAAGTGATCTAATGATTCCCTGTTGGTGTTTTACAGAAGTGTGGCTTTAAGAACACAACATGGGTTAATTTAAGATAATAAGTCATCACCTACAAGACAGACAGAAAAATACAGATCCCAATTCATAAAAAGATAAATAATTTTAAATTCTAGACATTAAAGCCTAGTGCTCTTAATATAAGGCTGCTAAAATTTATTTGCTGGGTGTTTAAGATTAGGATTTAAAATTAAAGTTAAATGAAATGGGCGAAGAAAACCAATATTTGGCTCTTGCCCTCTGAGTCAGTCTGTATCCAAGGAACACCGGGCTTCTCTAAAGAGCTTTGCAACTCTGAGCCACATAACCTCCTGCTTAAGGAGATTAATAAGACCACTGGAGAACAGGAAGCCAATCAGTGCATTTTCTATGAAGAAGACAGTCATCAGAGAAGGGAAACATCCCTGATGCTTCCGAGGGAAGCCACATGGTCAAGCAAGACCTGGACACACCTAGCGAAAATGGCACTAGCAGAACTGAGAAGCTGCTCTCAAGTTTCCCCAGGAATGACTCCCATAAAAGATCAGCTGACTGTTCACAACAGATAGAAACAAAAGTCAGTTTGACTGCTTCATCTTAAACATTTAGCAAAGACAGTTAAACACAAAATACAGCCATTCCTGGGCATTTTAAATAATAATAGTAATAATAATATTTTAAGGTATACACTTTATGTTTGCCTCCCAAAATAAATAAGACTGGAGGCTACAAAGAAGGGTTCTCAGACAGGAATGCCTGATAACCATAAAAAGAGACTATCAAGAGGAGCTGCCAGAGGCAGAAGTTTTTAGTTTAAGGCCTACAGATATTCCTAACCTTCACAGATAACCTTGGTGTTTGCTAGTACAATTATCCAGCATTGAGTAACAGAATTAAGGGTTTCTCTATTAGACACAGAGGTCATACTAGTAAAAGGATTTTGCAAGATCAGATGATATTAAATTATTAAACTGTATCTTATGGGGAGGGACAACTGTAACCCTAAATGTTAAATATTAAGTTGACAGTCCTGATAACTGGGAATATTTAAGACTGGTGAGGGAACTTCTATACAGTGACATGTTCCAGCTACTGCAACATTTATTCAGTACTCATGTATTTTGTTTCTCTCATAGAAGAACCCGTCACCAGATGACGTTACAACCTGTACTTCCCCAAACAGACTTCAAACCGAACTGACTTCTAAAAGGCAACTCATGTCTCTCAGGCCGTGCCCCATCACGTCACCCTCTCTTAGCTCAGAAAAAGCCAAAATGATTGACGCCTCTCTTCTGACAACAATAGAGCCAAAATTAAATAGACTACCAATATAAGTAATTAATTAAGTCAGGTAAAATCAGGGAGACTGGTTTTGGGTGAGTTCAAAAAATAGGGAGACTGTTATCTGAGGAATTAAATTTCCCTCTGTTCTCTTCCCCTACCCTATCAAAGATTTGAAAGGGACATATTAGAAAACGAGGGAATGATAGACCCAACCTGATCTTTGATTAAAATTGGGAGCCATCTTGCCACAAAGCCACATAAAGATAATTTTGGCTTAACTATAAATTACAGGAAATTCTGAACCTGCTTGGAATGCCTGCCCGTGCCTTGAACTCACCCATGCCTGGCTCTCTGACCAGATAACAGCCCTCTCTGAAACTTTATTGACACCTCATAAATACTGGCCTTCCCTGGCCAGATGACACTCTCTGAGGCTCTAATGGTCCTCATAAATTCTGATGTTGGGGCCAGAAAAAAAAATTGTAAACTATCATTAGTGTGATGCTTGTCAGAGTTCTGTTATCTGTAACCACTCTTTTGTGTAACATTCTGGGCTATAAAGCCGGGCTGTAGAAAAGGTGGGGTTGCTCTCTTGTTCCCACCGTTTGGGGAGGGAGAGGCAGCCCAGGCGGTGGAAATAATAAGTTTGCTTAATTTGATTTTAATTGGAGTCAGTGGTCTTTTCTTGCGTCCTGGTCAAAAGGTAAACACTCCACAAACATGGAACTCTGCCAGCCTAAAGACTACTTGAGAAACTGCCTCTGAGGTTGGGCACTTGACATATATGTTGTTGACAGGAGCTTTAGCTTCCATTCTAATGAGAGCATCAAAGCAGGGTCTGCATCTATGTGACCTGGAGGACATTGTTTCTTCTTATCCAACGAACATGAGGCAGCAGTGCCCACTTCTCTATTAAAGGTAAACTGTGGCCACTGAAAGCCAAGTGTCTCCGCATGTAGACTGTGAAGCCATTTGGTCATCCTCCACTTTTCATGGTGTTTCTTGCTGCTGCACTGGGAGTTTGGTATTTGCTTCACAAAATACAAGGATTTCAAATGGGACACAGTGCTGGAGGGACTCCTGTCACGTGCGGTGGGTCAGGGTCTGCAGGAGAATGCACCAACCAGGCTTCTATCCCACATAGCTTGCCCCCTTGATCATAGCAACCTGATTCTGAACATTGCCCTTAAACATCTCCATATAACAAGATGCCATTTATGGAGAGGTTTCAGACATATACGTGATTCCTGTCTGCACCATGTCAGCCACAAGCCATTTGGAAGTCAATGGCAGATCCACATGGACCAACCAGAGATATTTTATCACACACCTTCACACCACACCTCTGGGCCCACTACACAGCAGGCTCCAACATACTGGTATCTCTTTTCTACACCATTTTCATGAAACCCAGTAAATCAAGGCATTCTCTGGTATACTCATGATCAGCAACATGACATCCAAAGATTCTCCAGGGCCACCTGGTCATGGGAATTTCAAAAATTTCATGGTATTTATCCAGCCATTTTTCAAGGATGAAGTTGGAGAAACTGTGGGTTTTAATGCATTCAGAAACCATTAAATTTTGAGGAAGCACATTTCAAGGAAAGCTCCGGTGAATTCTCAGAGGCAAGGCTTCCCAAAGAGGGGCCAAAAGGACACATGAAGCCAGGACCATTGAGGTCTCCAATGTGAGGTCCATGTAGGTTTTGACCCTCAACTCTGGCTGACAAATATTTCAGAATAAAGTCATGTGATAACCCGGCTGAGTTTTACAGTGCTATTTGGGAAGCCACCGTTTTCTTAGATCTCAGTTTCCAAGGGTGACTCTCATCCATGGCCACCTAAAATCCCAACACAATTCATGGCAATACTTCTCTGAGGTCAGTTCCATTACTCAGTCTCTAAGGGGAATCACACCAGAGTTCAAGCCCAGGTGGACCCAGGCATCTTTTCCAACCACCACACAACTGAGCACAATTAAGACCAAAATACTCCCACATGGCCCTCATCTTCTTCCACATATACACTCATCATAACCTCTGGCTGGAGGTTTCCATGAGGGATGTAGCCCAAGACACTGTGCAAAATAAGCACACTTGCGCCTCATTTGCCTAAAGTCAGGGTGGCCTGGACACCATTCCTCTGAACAAAGAGTGATCAATTAGGCCTGCTCTATAACTGCTCCACTTCTTCAATTTGAGGCCTACTGACTGTCTGGTATAGATTTTTTATGATAATTGGTGTCATGAGAAAAACCAAGCACCTATCGTCTAGCCTCTGCAGGGCTTTGAAGAACTCATTTGACCCAAAGGATCCCTATTCTCACTTGATGGAGGTCAGGAAGGTTACATAGGATGGCGAGAGACTTCATTCACATACTGCTCTTTTGGCCATTTTGGTTTTGAATGCACACTTGGAAACTTTCTTTAGGTTCATCAGGTGCTGACAATCTAAGCCACTGCCTCACACAGGACCAAGAGGCTGATTCAGCCACATCCCTTTCCAAAGCAGTTAAGCAAAGAGCCACAGGTGATGCCCATTCATTTCCATTTGAAAACTGTTTTTTTTCAGGCTTCACAAAGGGGTGGCCTGAGGCAAAGAACTTCCTGACATTCAGGACATCAGAACAATAGCTAAGCAAAAGGCCCAAAGCAGTGTTTCTCCACTGATACTTTACTGGTCACAGAGAATTCTGAGTTTTCTGAGATGCTCCCATTCCCTTCAGCTATCAAGTACATGACCATGTCACAGAGCTTGGAGGTGGTATATATCTTGGAAACAAAACCATGAGGCTATTATGGAGAGTGGCCAGTATTCAGGAAGAAAAGAGGAACTTAAGAAGATAGTAGATGTTGCCCATCCATAAGGCAAGCCACTCTCCATTCTTAAATTGGGCAGGATGTATGCTGGGAAGCTTTCTACTAGACTGGACACAACCATTGATGCATTCACTTCTCAAATGTCTACAACCATGGATACAGTGGGATACACAGACATAGAAACACTCATGTTGTCAAACAAATTTCTAGAAACATTCCACTCCAAACAAACAAACCGCCTTATTCTCAGAACATGAGACTAAACCAAAAACTCACAGGGACACCCACAATGGCACCTCTTTTCCCCAAGTATGTCTGTGACTATCCTCAGTGTCCTCTGACTGGTGGGCCATACTATGTTCCCCGAAATGGCCTGTTCTGTCTCATATCTGGTCTTCTTTGACAACTCTTTGAAGTTGTCAGGAGCCATGGTTGAGCCACTACCTGCTTTCTCAGAAATGGCCCCTATTCAGACCTCTCCTGACATTTGGCCATCATCACGTAAGTAGGTACCACGAAAGACTGACTCTGTCCTTGGTAAATCCAAACAATTGAGACCACTGGGACTGGGACTGGGACTGCTCTGGGTGCCTGGCTTCCTGGATCCCAAGTTCAGAGAGTTCCATCACCAAGGAAGTGTGGTAGGTTACTTCCTTCAGGAACTGAATGAGGTCACTCCCTTGGCAAACACTTTGTCCTAACAGTTGCTTCCAAGGGTCCCATGAGATGGAGTCTGTCCCTACTTCCTGTGACTCTTACACAAGTTAGAATGGTATATCAACCACAGGCACCCGGGAACAGCTCTCCACACAGGCCAGGTTTGGTCCATTTAATCTACATTAAGAAGAAAGAGGCTGATTCAGACACATCCCTTCATCCTGACCAGGTTGTTTGACATGGAAGTTGACTTTTGCTCTCTCACGTCCTTCAAAGGTGCCTACATTTCTTCAGGGATGATTTCTGCACGGAACTTTGAGGTTCTCAGTAGGTGGAAAATCGCCTAAATTTCTGTATTGTAAGACCAACAATTTCCCTGTTCTTCAAATAACAACTCAAAAACATGATTAGCACATTCATTGGCGGGAACAGGTGAGGCAGCGGGTGATTGGTCAGCCCTGAGAAAGGGTATACATTTAAACTGATTGGTTGAAGCCCTGAGATGTATACGTGCTGAGCTGCACGGTTTCTGGAAAGGGGTTGTTTTGTAACTAGGTGGTCAGGGAAGATTTCAACACACATCTAATGGGCAGTTCCGGGAATTGTCTTAACTGCCACAGGAATTTCAGGTTCTGAGTGCACCTTGGAAACTTTACAAAACCTGGTTCTTTAAGTTTCAATTTCAATTTCTTTTATTCTTTCATTTTCCACTCCTTTTTCTGACTACTTTTAATCTTAAAAGTAATGAATCATAATTATTGTGGTTTCTCATATTTTATTTCTGCCAGTGGAGCGTATTTCTGTCTGATTACCATGAGTTTTTTTCTGGCCAATCTGAACCTGGAGAAAGGAAACTATGTGGTTTAGCAAACAAGGTCCCATAGTTAGCAACACCGTAAGGATGATCAGGGGTCCAGCTAAGTCTGATAGAAGTGTAGTTAACCAGGGGGACTGGGTAAACCATGACTCAAACCACCCTTGTTGAATCTTCCTTTCTCTCTGGCGCTCTTCAAGACATTTGCTCAATTTACTCATGGATTCTTTTACAACTCCATTATGGTCAGCATAAAAACAACATTCTTCTCTCAGTAAAGCACAGAGGCCCCCCTCCCTCATGAAGAGGAGGTCTAATCCTCTCCTGTTCTGTAAAACAACTTCAGAGAGAGAGGTTAATAATTCCTCCAAAACTGTGATGGATGTCTCTAACGCCTTCAAGTCTTGATCTATTGCTGTTTCTAATCAGGCCATTTGTTGTGACCCACAGATCATAGCAGCTGTTTCCGTACCCACTCCTGCAGCAGCTCCCATCCCCAATAGGATGGCTAGAGTAAGGGACACTGGCTCCCGGGAAAATCAGGTTGTTTGTCCCGCTAGTAGACCTTTAAATGATTCTGCATCATCATAGAGCACCCTGGGGAGTATCTGCACCATTACACAATAATTTACAGAGCTGTCCAATACCTGGGCTGAAATGCAAGGAATTCTGACTATGTGGAGTTCAGTTCCATAAAGGTTTCTTTAATTAGTTCCCAGGGGGGGGGTGAGTCATCTGTATTCTGGACGGGGGAAGTAGGCAAAGACAGAAACCAGGAAGTATGAGATGGTAAAGGGGTTCTGGTAGATCTAGGCATGTGAGATTTAGGAGGCTTAATTCCTGGCCTGAGGGGATTGAGCCCTATTGCTGTGGGATTTTCTATCTTTTTAAGCTGGATGGTGAACCAGAGACCAAAGTCATAACCAGGACCATAAATATAGAATCGCATTCCCCAAGTATTTCCCTTAGGCCATGTTGTTCTGAGGTAGCCCCTTCCTTCAGAAGTGAAAGTTATATTGAGGGGGTAACATAGACTATTCTTTCCACAGCGACTTTTTGACACCACTTGGCTAGCGGCACATTTCTTGGGATCAATCCAGGTGTCATTTGGTCCTACCTGAATCATACTGTCTGGGGAGTTTGAGTTCCACCAAGCAGCTCCCCTTTGTTCACAACCCCAAGATCTACAATATAAGTCACTGGGTCCCCCACAAGTTTGGGCCTGTTTGCAACTTTGGAAATCAGCTGGGCACACATAAAAATCAAGACTGGCTAGTTTACACCTGAGCTTGGAAAGATGACATCCATAATTCATGGGGTAAGGTGGTCTATGTTGCCCTGGTTTTGGGTTTGAGTGGGATCTAAGTGGGGTCCTCTATGTCAGGGAGATCCCATCAGAGAGGCCTATGGCAAGCTGACAAATGTCCAGGTGGAGAGATGGCCACCAAGTCCATAAGGGGGCTGTATGTGAAATAGACCACAATACTTGCCAGTAGGATTTATAACTTGCCATTTTTGCTGAACAGGCTGATGGGGATTAGGACTGCTGGTGGTCAGGGGAAGAATACATAGCCCTTCCCACACGACAGACATGCAACTTGAGAGGGTTACCAGTCTGTTCCAGTTTCCAGCCGGAGTCTGGATAGGGTGCAGGCTTGAGATGTGAGGCATGTATCCAGGAAGTGATCCCATCCACTTTCACCACTGTAGGTGTTATAAGAAGCACCTGGTATGGTCCTTTCCAGCGGGGTTCCAGGGATGACACCTGATGCCGGCTCACATAGACGAAGTCTCCCACTTGATATCCATGTGGAGTTCCCTTGTCTCCAAGCTGATAAGCAATGGCCAACTGTTTCCACAGGTATCGCTGGGTGCTGGGTTTGTTCAAGGGCTTTAAGTCTGTCAAGCAAGGGGGTGTGAAAGGAATCATTAAGTCTCAGAGTTGGTGTTAGGTCCCTTACTGGAGGAGGGGCACCACAGAAAATTTCATAAGGGGTGAGGTTACACAAAGAGGCAGAGGGGGTATTTCTTGCATGAAACAGTGCATAAGGTAGGAGCATAGTCCAATTTTTTATGCCGGTCTCCAGGCTTAATTTCGTTAAGGTCTCTTTGATGGTTCTATTCATCCTTTCTACCTGTTCTGAGCTCTGGGGTCTATAAGCACAATGTAACTTCCAATTAATCCCCAGGGTCCTGGTGAATCCCTGAATTACCTGGGCCATGAATGCCGGTCTTTTGTCAGACCCTATTACCTTAGGCAGGCTGAACTTTGGAAAATGTCTTTTAGCATCTTTTTGACCACCATCTGAGCCGTTTCTTTATTCATGGGGAAGGCTTCGACCCATCCTGAAAAAAGTATCTACAAAGACTAGGAGATATTTAAGTCCATACTTTGCTGGCTTAATTTCAGTCAAGTCCACTTCCCAGAATTGTCCTGGTCTGGTTCCTCGTAAGTGCTTCCCTGCAGGAAGCTCGGATGGGTAAGTATTAACTAATTGGCAGACTTGACAAGCTCTAGTCACCTGCTCAGCTATTTCTTTCCTCTGTGAGTCAGTCAATAATAAGTCCTTTCTTTGGTCCTTTGAGAGTGCCTATAACCTCTTTGAGCCTAAGTGGGTGAGCTCGTGTATGTCTTCGACATAAAGGTGGGCTTTTTGAAATTGTAATCTTGGCTCTGTAGGGCCCCAGAGTTCTGTATCTGTCTCCTCAGATGATATGTTGCCTGAATGTTCCGGGGCTGCCAAGTCTCGTGATTGTTGTTCCCCCCGGTTTGAAAAAAGTTAACAGAGTCACTCCGTTTAGGTCTGCCGATTAAGCTTCCTCATCTGTCCATCTCTTTCCAACCGCCACGGGGTCATTTCCCTTCTGATTCCCTGGACAGTGCCCTATAGCTAGGTCCTTAGGGCCCTGCACTGCTGAGAGAAGGTGGAGGATCTCATCTTTGTTCTTTATTTCTTTCCCGGAAGAGGTTAATAGCCCCCTTTTGCTGGCAAATAGCCCTGTACACATGAGCAGTGGCAAATGCATAGCGGCTATCAGTGTATATGGTGGCCTTTTTGCCTGTTGCTAGTACCAATGATTTCATAAAGGCAATCAGTTCTGCTTTTTGTACTGATGTCCCTTCTGGGAGACCAAAGGACCAGATGACATTAGTTTTGCTAACTACTGCTGCTCCAGCCCGCTGCTTACCGTCTTGGAGGAAGCTGCTGCCATCCGTAAACCATACGACTTCAGGGCGATGCAGTGGCTAATCCTTCAAGTCTCGTCGTATACTGGTTTCCTCTGCCAGTATGTGTTGACACTCATGAGCGACGGGTCCTGATGATACTTCTGGCAGCAGTGTAGCTGGGTTGAGTGGAGCAGGGGGTCCCAGCGTTATTCTGTCTTTGTCAAGCAAGAGGCTATGGTAGTGTTTAATTCTGGAGTTTGATAGCCACCTCTCCGGAGGCTGACAGATGATGCTCTCCAGGGAATGGGGGGCTATAATGGTGAGCTTCTGTCCCAACGTTCATTCATGAGCATCTTTTATTAGAAGGGCTGCCGCTGCTATAGCTCTTAAGCAATGGCGCCACCCGCTAGCCACTGGGTCCAGTTTATTTAATTAGAATGCTACCGGCCTTTTCCAAGGTCACAAATTCTGAGTGAGCATTACCCGTGCTATTCCTTTCTTTTCTTCTATGTAGAGAATGAAGGGTTTTTCTACATCTAGGAGTGCTAAGGCCGGAGCAGATAGCAGCGTCTTTTTTTCACATTATCAAAAGCTTGTTGGTGCTCAGGGGTCCATTGGAAGTGGGCATCCCCCTTTATCAGTGGGTATAAACGGGCAGCCAGAGATGCGAACCCAGAAATCCATAACCTGCAAAAGCCGGCAGTCCCAAGAAACTCTCTGAGTTGTCTCTTATTAGATGGGGGCGGTACCTGCACTACGGTTTGTTTTCTCGGCTCAGTGAGCCATTGCTTGCCACCCTTAAGAGAATAACCCAGGAAGATTACTTCTTGCTGATAAATTTGTGCCTTTTGGTAGAAGCCCTATATCCATGCCGAGCAAGCTCGGATAATAGTGCTTGGGTCCCAGACTCATAGTTCTCCTTGGTAGCAGATCATCCACATATTGGATTAGGGTGACTTCGGAGTGTGCAGTTCTGAAGACGTTGAGGTCCCTGTGGAGGACTTCATCAAAGTGAGTGGCGGAGATTTTGAACCCCTGTGGGAGTCTAGTCCAGTTTAGTTGGCCAGATGTTCCAGTTTCTGGGTCTATCCACTCGAAAGGAAACAGTAACTGACTGTCCTTATGTATGGGCAAGCAGAAGTAAGCGTCTTTTAAGTCCAGCACAGTTTACCATTCCCGCTCTGGATTCAGAGTGCTAAGCAAATTATATGGATTGGGTACTGTGGGGTGAATGTCCTGCACTCTGGGGTTGATCTCTCTTAGGTCTTGAACAGGACCGTAGTCCGCAGTTCCTGGCTTTCTTACTGGTAGCACGGGGGAATTCCAGGCTGATTGACAGGGCCTTAGGACCCGAAGAGCCAGGTATTTCTGAATATGGGGCCTTATCCCATCCTATGCTTCTTCGCTTAGAGGATATTGTTTAACACTGATTGGAGAGGCAGAGGCTTTTAATTCTACTACTATTGGAGGTTGTTTTATGGGTAGACCTGACCCAGCAGTTTCTGCCCAGGCATTAGGATAATCTTTTATCCATTTCTGTGGTAGTTTGCCTGTTTTATCAGTCCTAGGGTGAGTGAAGGGTTGATGTTCATTTGCTACAAACATAGTCAAAGCTGTGACTATGGGAGTTTTTACTGAAGGCTTTAGAAATTTCACTTGGGGACCATCAGGGTTAAATATTATTCTAGCCCGGAGTTTGGTAAGCAGATCCCTGCCCATCAATGGGGCTGGGTATTCTGGGATAACTAGGACAGAGTGGTGGACTTTTCCCTTTCCTTGGTCCATAATCCTCTTATTTGTCCATGCCCGATATATACTGCAATTAGCCCATTGAACTAGGGACCATTTATTTGATAGGTGGCCCAGTGGGGTCTTAAGACTGAGTATACTGCTCCTGTATCCACTTCAAAGTTCATTGGAGTCCCCTCCACTTCAAATGTTACCCTGAGCTCGGGGAGGGATCCGAGCCCCGACTTTCCTAGTCCTCTTCTAGAGTCAGCATGGCTGGCTATTGCGGCTGCTTCTTTTTGGGGCACTCTTTGGCCCAGTGTCCTTTTTCTTTACAGTAGGCACATTGATCTGAGGCCAGGGGCAGCCTTTGGCATGGGCCCAGGTATCCCTTCCTGTCTCCCTGCTTTTTAACTTCTGGCGTATTTGCTGCTGTGAACAAAATCTTAGCCAATGCTTTACTCGGCCTTTTGCTCCTTTCATCCTCCTTTTGTTCCCTTTCCTTCTCTCTCCTCTGTTCCCTCTCCTCCTCAGTTTCTCTTTTATAATATACTTTCTCAGCTTCTCTGTTTTTTAAAGTCATATCTTGTAATCCATCTAGACGTTGTAACTTTATCTTAATATCTAGGGCAGCCTGCTCGACAAAGGCCATTGCAACAGATGCCTTTTGGTCCTCTGCCTGAAGATCCAAACGAGTATATTTCCTATATGCTTCCATAATTCTCTCCAGAAACATAAGGGAGACTCATTAGGCCCTTGAATAATCTCTCTTACCTAGGCCAAATTAGTCGGCCCTCTGGCGGCTGCTCGGAGACCCGTTATTAGAGCCCGGCGATAAGTGGACAGATGATACCTACCTTCAAAGATGTTGGGGTCCCAGTTGGGTCGGTTCATTGGCCTATAGAAATGGAGAGAGAGCATCAGATGTGCTTCCAAGTTTCCTATTATCCGTTGCCGGCAGGTTGCTTTAGGTGGCCGAGCTTCCTCCAGGGAAGGAGGGGCTTCTGCTGCAGCGGGGAAGTCCCCTGGAGGGATTGGTTCTGTCCCAATTGCCTCTAGTGGTGGAGAGGCTGAGTCAGCCACGGGAGGATCATCAGAAACGTGTTGGGGGTTGGGGAGCGAGGGTAGAGGATAAGGAGGGGGAGGAGTGTCCAGTCTTGTGAGTCAGGGAGAATGGAGGGAAGAGCGGGAGGAGTGGAAGGTTTGAATGATAGGATTGTGAGGGATGGGGTATATTGCTGTTGATCTCGGTGGCCACATGGCAGCAGCTGAAAGACAATATCTCTGACTTTTCGGATTAGAGGGAAGTGGAAGTATCCTTCTGGGGGCCATCCAACTCTGAGGATGGGCCATTCTGAAGCACAGAGAGTCTGTCAGGTACAGCGTTTTACTGAAAAAGAAAGATTCTGGGCGCTTGAACAGACATCAGTCCAATGATCAAGGGTAAGGGACAGAGGCGTGGAATTGCTTTGTCCCATAATGGGAGTTACTCAAACAGGGACAGTGAAGACACAAATGCAACACAGACAAAGAGAAACTGTAAATGATTAACATGTGTCCAAGACAAAGATTAGAACTGAGTAACTGGCAAAACCTTATGGGTTAGACAATAAAGTCAGACAGTAAACTCAACATGGGTTCCTGACAATGAACAAAACTGAGTAGCTGTCAAAACCTGATGGCGTGAAAAACCGAATACTGAAACAAAATATAACCGAGTTGAGGAAACTACGATTCCTCGATTTTCCGAGTCCTCTCGAGTGTCCTCCAGGGATGTGGCCTGTGGCTCTGTGACTCGTCTGTCAGCCATCGTTGGAGAGACCTAACGCTCTTCACCAACAGCCACTTAGTCAAGTGCTAACCTGAACCAGAATCCAGAAAGAGGCACCTTACTTACCCTGAGAGGAGTCTGTTGAGTTCTTTCATCTGCCGCTACCGGATATCTCACCTAGGGCCTCCAGATTAAAAGGTGGGGCAAACATCAGAGGAAAAGACCACCAAGAGACTTTCTCATGCAACAGCAAAGGGTATATGGGGGGTCCAGCATGCTGGGGCTCAGAGCTCACTTCAGAGGAGCAAAAAAAAGAGCCCCGAGAACAACTTGAGCAGAGTTTATATACATTCTTTAGAAAGGGCAGGGATTTTACATGCATCATAGCCTCCTTTAGTAAATCATCATATACCACGGGAAAATCAAATAACAACTCAAAAACATGATTAGCACATTCACTGATGGGAACAGGTCGGGCAGGGGGTGATTGGTCAGCCCTGAGAAGGGGTACACATTTAAACTGATTGGTTGAAGCCCTGAGATGTATACGTGCTGAGCTGCACAGTTTCTGGGAAGGGTTTGTTAAGTAACAAGGTGATCAGAGAAGATTTCAACACACATCTAATGGGCAGATCCAAGAATTGTCTTAACTGACACAGGAATTTCAGGTTCTGAGTGCAGCTTGTAAACTTTACAAAACCTGGTTCTTTACATATCAATTTCAATTTCTTTAATTCTTTCTGAACCTTACAAAGGAAGTCGAGAGAATTCATCCACAATGACTGCTCTTTTGGCCATTTTGGTTTTGGATGCATGCATGGGATCTTTTTTAGATCCATATGGTGATGATATTCTAAGCCACAGCCTCACACAGGGTCAAGAGGCTGATTAAGACCCATCCCTTTCCAAAGCAATTACTTCTCTGAGGTCAGTTACAGAACTTAGTCTCTGAGCAGAATCACACCAGAGTTCAAGCCCAGATGGACCCAGTCATCTCTTCCAACTGTCATACAAATGACCACAATTAAAACCAAAACACTCCCCCAAGGGCCTCATCTTTTTCCATATATACACTCATCATAACCTCTGGCTGGAGGTTTCCATGAATGGCGCAGTCCAAGAGAGTGTCCAAAATAAGCTCCCTTGCCCCTCATTTGCCTAACCTTAGGGTGGCCTGTACACCCTTCCAGTGAACCAGAATTTATCACATAGGTCTGCCGTTTATACTGCTCTGGTTTTCCAATTTGAGGCCTACTAAATGTCAGGTATAGATTTTTTATGTGATTTTGGAGTCATGAGGAAACAGAACCACCTCTGCAGGGCTTGGAAGAACTCATTTGACCCAAAGGATCCCCATTCTCACTTGATGGACGTCAGGAACCTAAGAGAGGAATGCAAGAGACTTCATTCATAATGACTGATCTTTTTGCCATTTTGGTTTTGGATGCACACATTGGATCTTTCTTTAGATCCATCAGGTGCTGAGAATCTAAGCCACAGCCTCACACAGAGCCAAGAGGCTGATTCAGACACATCCCTTACCAAAGCAATTAAGCAAAGAGCCACAGGTGATGCCCATTCGTTTCCATTTTAAAACTGTTTTCTTCAGGCTTCACAAAGGGTGGCCTGAGGCAAAGACCTTCCTGACATTCAGGACAACAAAACAATAGGTTAGCAAAATGCCCAAAGCATGGTTTCTCCACTGAGACTTTCCTGGTCACACTGATATATGAGTTGTCTGACATGCTCGCCATTCCCTTCAGCTAACCAGTACATGGCCATGTCATAGAGCTTGGAGGTGGTACATATCTTTGACACAAAACTATGAGCCTATTCTGGAGAGTAGCCAGAATTCAAGAAGAAAACAGGAAATTAACAAGGTTTTAGGTGTTGCACTTCGATAAGGCGAGCCGCAGTCCATTCATAAATTCTGAAGAATGAATGCTGGAGAGCTTTCTATTAGACAGAACACATCTATGGATGCATTCTCTTTGCTAATGTCTACAACCACAGACACACTGGGATACACAGACCTAGAGACACTCACCTAGTCAAAGGACTTTCTAGGAACTGTCCACTCCAAACTAAACAAACAGCCTTTCCTACCTATTCTCAGAACATGAGACAAAACCACAAACTCACAGCCACACTCAAAAAGGCACCTCCTTCCCCCAAGTAAGTCTGTGACTATCCAAAGTGTCCTCTGACTGGTGGGCCATACTATGTTCCGCTGAAATGGCCTGTCCTGTCTCAGATCTGTTCTCCTTGTACAACTCTGTGAAGTTGTCAGGAGCCTGTGCTGAATACTACCTTCTGTCTCAGGAAAGCCCATTTTCAGAGCTCTACTTGAATTTGGCCATCCTCAAATCTTTAGGTACCAAGAAAGACAGACTCTGTTCTTGTTCAATCCAAACAAGTGAGCCTACTGGGAACGGGACGAGTACTGGCTCTGTGTGCCTGGCTTCCTGGATCACAAGTTCAGAGAGTCATAACCAAAGAAGTGAGGTAGGTCAATTCCTTCCGGAAGGAAATGAGGTCACTGCCTTGGCAACCACTTTGTCCTAACAGTTGCTTCCAAGGGTTCCTTGAGATGGAGGCTGCCCCTACTTCCTGTGACACTTTCAGAAGTTAGAATGGTATATCAACCATAGGCACCCAGGAGAAGCTCTCCACACAGGGTTGGTTTCGTCCATCTTCTTTATATCAAGAGGAGAGAGGCTGATTCAGATACATCCCTTCATCCTGACCAGGTTGTTTGCCATGGAAGATGACTTTTGCTCTTTCAGGTCCTTCATAGCTGCCTACATCTTCTCCAGGGATCATTTCTGCATCAACCTTTGAGGTTCTCAGCAGGTGAAAGACACTGGACATTCCTGTATTGTACGACCAACTCTGTCCCTGCTCTTCTGTAAAGTTAGATTGAGGGAAGAGTGTATGGTTATGGTTAATAACATATTCTATTTGGGTTAGGAATCATTCTGCGGGACAAATAATGGTATTGGGAACCTGCGATATTCACAAGAATATATAGGTGAAATATAAGTACGAAACCAGAAATCTAGGTACGATATAAAGCCAGAAGGGCATTCTGCCCTTTAGTGGGATACTTAGCTTTGAATTATGTTCTGCACAGATGTCTCAGATAAATCAATATGCAATGGTATAGGACCTTGTATCTTGGATGATTGAATGTCCAAGAGAACATCCAGTCAAAAACGAAAAGTCGGTAGGATTAGGAAATAGTAAGTAGGTTTAGAAAAAAAGAGTGAGTATAGGAATTGGACAAGAGGTTCATTAGCAATAGGGTTTCGGGTAGAGAGTGAAAGTAAATATGAGCACATATGAAGAGTCAGTCACAATGATGAACTGGGAAAAATATGTAGGAAAGCAGATATCAATAGAGACATTAGGAAATCAGGCAAAGTTTAATGTGAGTGATAGGATTAGACATTTTCAACATGGTTGAGGTTGAATATATAATCTTAGGAAGAAAGAAATATGTAGTCACCAATAGGATTGACATTTGAGAGCATTAGGCAACCTGGGCATGGTTGTTTTTAGTAATCCATGCTAACTTTCCCTTTTGCTTTGGTGAAAGATTAATAAAATAGGTATTTGTCACTTCCTGGTTTTTTTTTATGCTTAACAAAACACTGTTGAAATCTTGAGAACTGTTTGCTAAATTTGTTCCCAGAATGTGCTGTCCCCAACTGCCAAACTGCAGAATGTACCCCCTCACCCGGTTGCACACAAACTGCCCACTCGCCCTGACCCATCAATAAATTTCCCTGCCTGCCCTCTCCAAGGAAAATATATAAGCTCTGTTTAAGTTGTTCTCAGATCTCTCTGCTCTATTCAAGTGAGCTCTGAGCCCCAGCATGCTGGAACCCCAATAAACACTTTGCTGTTCCTGAGTGAAAATGGTATACTGTTCTGTACTTAAAAGATTCTTTATTTTGCTTGCCTCTGCATAAAGATAGTCAGTTGCTGTTTGCTTTTGAGTGGGTAGATCCAGATACCAGAACATCTGGTCAACTAACTTGGACTAGACTCCCACAGGTGTTCAAAAACTCCCCCAATCTCTTTGATGAAGCCCTCCACAGAGATCTCAACAACTTCAGAATTACGCACCCTGAAGTCACCCTGCTTCAAAATGTGGATGTCCTGCTACTGGCAGCCAACAACAAGAAAAACTGTGAGTCTGGGACCCAAGCACTATTATCCGAGCTTGCTCAACTCGGGTATAGAGCTTCTATGAAAAAGGCCCAAATTTTCTAGCAAGAAGAAATCTTCCTCGAGTATTCCCTTAGGGGCGGTAAATAATGGCTCACTGAGTCCAGAAAACAAACAGTTGTGCAGATACCATCCCCATCTAACAGGAGACAACACAGAGAGTTTCTTGGGACTGCTGGCTTTTCAGGTTTTGGATAC
Organism: Callospermophilus lateralis; assembly: GCF_048772815.1. Lineage (NCBI taxonomy): Eukaryota > Metazoa > Chordata > Mammalia > Rodentia > Sciuridae > Callospermophilus > Callospermophilus lateralis. The sequence goes on from NC_135317.1 coordinate 5,451,255, forward strand.
CTGTGTTTCTGTTCTTAGCTGCTCCTTTATACCCGTTGTTAAATGAGGATGCCCAATTCCAATGGACCCTTGAGCACCAGCAAGCTTTTTATAACATTTAAGAACACTGACACTGAACTCCTCAACTTCACTGAGCCCAGCCTTCAATTTCAGAAAGCCCTACACTACGTTAAAAATGTACATCAACTTACTCACCTTGCTTCAAAGAAACTGCAGGCATTCCTGAAGGATCAGGAACAGAGATTTCGACTAACTCACAGTGAAAGGAAATAACTGAATGGGTAACAAAAGCCTGTCGGTTCTGTCAATTGGTTAATGCTTACACTTCCAAGCTTCCTGCAGAAAAGCACCTACGAGGAACCAGACCAGGACAATTCTGGAAAGTGGACTTCACTTAAATTAAGCCAGCAAGGTATGGACTTAAATATCTCTTAGTCTTTGTAGATACATTTTCAGGATGGATTGAATCCTTTCTCACAAAAAAAAGAAAAAAAAAAAAAACAATGGCTCAAACGGTGGTCAAGTAGATCCTGAAAGATTTTTCCAAGACACGGCCTGCCTAAGGTAATAGGGTCTGTTAATTGAACGGTGTTCATGGCCCAGGTGAGTCAGAGCTTAGCCAGGACCCTGGGGATTAATTGGAAGTTACATTGTGCATATAGACCCCAGAGCTCAGGACAGAAAAAAAAATAAATAGAACCATTAAGAGACCTTAAGGAAATTAAGCTTACAGACCGGCATAAAAGGTTAGACTATGCTCCTGCCTTATGCACTGTTTTATGCAAGAAATACTCCCTCTGTTTCTTTGTGTAACCACTCCCCCTGTGAAATTCTCTGTGGTGCCCCTCCTCCAGAAAGGGACCTAACACCAACTCTAAGACCTAACGATCCCTTCCACACCCCCTTGCTTGACAGACTTAAATCTCTTGAAAGAACTCAATGATACCTGTGGAAACAGCTGACAACTGCCTTTCAATCTGGGGACAAGGGGACTCCACATCGATATCAAGTAAGGGACTTCATCTATATAAGACAACATCAGGTGTCATCCCTGGAACCCCGCGGGAAAAGACCATACCAGGTGCTACTTATAACACCTACAGTGGTAAAAGTAGACTGAAACACTTCCTGGATCCATGCCTCTCGTCTCTAGCCTGCACCCTGTCCAGACTCTGGCTGGAAACTGGGAAAGACTGGTAACCCTTTCAAATTGCATATTCGCCATGTGGATAAGGCTATAGACTCTCCCCTTGGCCACCAGTAGACCTAACGCTCATCAGCCCGTTCAGCAGCGATGGCTTATCAAATATCCTACTAGACAAGAAGTATGCTCTATCTCGCATACAGCTCCCTTAGGGACCTTGTGGCCATCTCTCCACCCAGACATTTGTCAGCTGGCTACACGTCTTTCCTATTAGGATATCCCTGATGAAGAGATCCCACTAAAATTCCATTAAATCCCTTCCGTACCATAGATAATGAAACAACATTATGGATGTAGGGACACGCAAGCCAGATGCAGGTTGGCTAGACTAGATTAGTATGTTTGCCCAGCAGACTATCAAAGCCACAAACAGCCATGGCTGTGTGGGGGAAAAGACAACTTCTTCTGTAAGTCATGGGAATTTGAGCATATAGGGCTGCCTGGTGGAACCCAAAATCCTCATCAAATTCAGTACACAGCATTGGCCATATTACCAATTAGACAACCAAAACCGATGGCCCACAGAGGAGTCTCTAGATCCTCAAATTCTGTGTGACCTTTTTAACTTCTAAAAGTACTCAAAAGGGTGAAAGGAAATTCCCCTATGTGGAGGCCTTTTACCTCCTTCGCTCACTTCCTGAACTATGCATCTCCAATAGATCCTCACCCTCAGCCTTCTGCTCCATACTCTCTGCTGTCAGTCCCACCTCAGCAACCTGATTTCTCTCCTCCAATCACTAGATCAAAAACCCAAACCTCTGCCAGTTCTTAGACCATTGACCCCTTGCTGAGGTAGCAGGTACTGAGGTACCCCTCCACCCACTCACTCCTCTCTTCTCCTGTCAGTGCCCGCACCGGGTACCACCAGGTCCTCTTAACAGATAACACAAAGCTCAAACCAGCTGAGGAGAGCCCTCAGACCCCTATTCAACATGTAATGAAAATGGCCTTTAAAGTTTCTTTGTCATCACTGAAAACAGGTTACTAAGAATTTAAAGTCCCTCACAGGCTTTCTGGGATACTCACTCCCGTCTTCACCTCTGCTCTACCTGTTCTACTGCTCAAGTTTCTGTTGCTAGGAAAATCCCAAACCCCATTTCCATTATGCTTTTACATCTCTCCTTCTTCATTCTCAGATCCACGGAGCTGCTCTCACTCCTCACTTTCCCCGTCTTTCCCCTCTATACCAGGCCCACAGAAAAATCTTAACTGAACTTCTCCAGAAGTCTTCACCACGGATGACTTTAGGACTTTCATCAAAAGAGTCCCTATAAAAGGGTTAAGTGTAGGTAAACTTCCACTATTTCTGTTGCCCTGTTATACTTGGCCACTGCTTGGAAAAATCAGCACTCCTAAGCTAGACAACCCCCTAATAGTTTTTCACACAATATGTGAACAAGGCCTCTGGCCTTGAGCTGGGGCTTCACAGAGATGGCTACATTTCTAAAATAAAAAATTACCAACTAGGCTCCATGGTAACAGCTGAATGGGGATAAAAGAAAAGGAAGAAAAAGCTCTCTTCCTCCCAGGTGTCCTTGAAAAGTTAACTTGCCCAGAACAGAGGAAAAAACAGAAAAAAAAATCTTTTTATGAAGTTCTGCAGACTGTGAACTTATGATTCCCTTCCCTTTCATATTAGGAACAAAATTCTGAAACTACCTAAACTTGGAGTTCACGGAGTTAATTGATTACAACAGAAGCGATGCACTCTGAATCCGGTTGCAACCAAATAGCACTGTTTCCCTGTTTTCGGTGCTATCTTAGGTGCCTTGCCTTGTCCGTCCCTACAACAGTATAATTCTATATACTTAAAAATTGTTTATGTTTTCATTAAATGGTCAACAGATGTGATTAATTGTGTAATGGTGCAGATGTTTCCCAGAGTGCTCTATAATGACGCAGGTTCATTTGAAGTTCAAACAGGGGGCCATACAACACGGTTCCGCTGGGAACATATATCCCTAACTTTAACCATCCTATTAAGAATAGGAGTTGCTGCAGGGGTCGGCACAGAAACCTTTGCTCTAGTCCATGGGACACAACAAATGACCCAATTAGATGCAGCAATAGAACTAAACTTAATATTAGAAACCTCCATCACAGCTTTGCAGGAATATTAATCCACTCTGTGTGAAGTTGTTTTACAAAACAGTCGAGGGTTGGACCTCCCCTTCATGAGAGAAGGGGGCCTTTGTGCTGCATTGAGGGAAGAATGTTGTTTTTATTCTGACCATTCTGGAGTTGTAAAAAAAAATCTATGAGTAAATTAAAAAGACACCTTGAAGAGCGTCACTGAGAGAGGTCCAAAAATGTTGGTTTGATTCTGATCCATACATTCCCCCTGGTTAACTACTTTTTTATCAACCCTGGCCAGTCCAATAATAATCCTCATATTATTGCAAACTATAAAACCCTGTTTGCTCAAATGTGTAATTTCTTTTCTCCAAGCTCAAAGTGGACAAGTTAAACTTATGGTAATAACCCACTTGAAGACATAGAATGTGACACCAGCCAAAGATCACTTTTATAATTAAAAGTAGTCAAAAGAAGAAGTGGGGAATGAAAGGTTAACAAAAAGGTACTTGTAACTTCCTATTTTTCTGTATGCCTAACAAAACACTATTGAAATATTGAGAACTGTTTGCTAATCTTGTTCTCAGAATGTGCTGTCCCCAACTGCCAAATTGCAGAATGTATTCTCTCACCCGTTTACACGCAAACCGCCCACTCGCCCTGACCCATCAATAAACTTCCGTCCCTGCCCTTTCTAAGGAAAGAATATAAGCTCTGCTTAAGCTGTTCTCAGGGTACTCTGCTCTATTCGTGTGAGCTCTGAACCCCAGAATGCTGGACCCCCAATAAACCCTTTGCTGTTGCATGAGACAGTCTCTTGGTGGTCTCTTCCTCTGATGCTCACACGAACATTACTTTGATGATTGAATGTGGAAGAGAAAATCCAGTCAAAAAGGAATAGTCGGTAGGATTAAGAAGAAGACTGAGTATAGGATTTGGAACAAAAGTTCTTTAGCAATAGGGCTTCTGTTAGGGAGTGAATGTAAATGTCAGCACATGTGAACAGTCACAATAATGAACTGGGGAAAATATGTAGGAAAGCAGATATCAATAAAGACATTACTAAATCAGGCAAAGTATAAAGTGAGTGATAGGATTAGATATTTTCAACAGGGTTGAGTTAGAATATATAATCTTAGGAAGAAACAAATATGTAGGCACCAATAGGATTGACATTTGAGAGCATTAGGCAACCTTGACATAGATGTATTTTGTAATCCTTGCTCACTTTCTATTTATGCTTTGGTACAATCATAAGTGTGACCTTTGCATTTGTGTCCAGAATTTTACTGTGATAAAATACATATGTAGATCGGGTTACATGAGTATTTCTTCCACCATTTCTGGTAGCAATATTTTGAAGACATATAAATGGGCATTGGGTGTACAAAGAGGTGTACATTGTGTCCATGAATATAGAGATAATGCATGAATAGACCATACAGTGAATAAATAATATAACTGTTTCCACATTAAATAATGGATTGAATTAATATCTGAAAATATATAAGAAATCTTATATTGATATAAAATCATTCATTCCACCCAGTTATACATCTAATATTAATATTATGGTTATGGTTTATCATGAAGATATGTTAGTTTAGCTTCAAAAGCGATAATGGAAATCCAAAATAATTTGTTTGGAAAGAGTCAGTCACAATGCTGGCAATATGTAAACAAGGCCTCTGGCCTTGAATTGGGGCTTCACAGAGATGGCTACATTTCCAAGATAAAGAAGTTACCAACTGGACTCCATGGTAACAGCTGGCAGGAAAAAAAACGAAAGAGAAGAAAAAACTCTCCCCCTTCCAAGTGTCCTTAAAATGTTAACTTGCCCAGAACAGAGAAAAAAAACAGAAAAAAAAACCCTGCTTTTTGTGAACTTCTGCAGACTGTGAACTTCTGAGCCCCTCCCTTACATGTTGGGTACAAAATTCTGAAACAACGTAAACTTGGGGTTCAGGAAACTAATTGATTACAAGAGAAGCAATGCCCTTTAAATCCTGTTGCAACCAAATAGTACTGTTTCCCTGTATTCGGTGCTATCTTAGGTGCCTTGCCTTGCCTTGTCCATCCCTTTTCTCATGAAAAGACCAGTCAAGAAACATGGAGGAATACATGTGTTCTGCAGCAGAAAGTGATTGATAGTGAAACAAATGCCTATAAATTTTCAAACTTGTGGATGAAATATATATCCTATGATGTACATTAATTGAAGAAATAGTAGTCTACCAGTGTTGAATAAAAATGAGCGTCAAAATACACATCATGTCCGATTGGAATCTACTTGCATTGATGTTAAACTGGGTCAGTTACTGTAGAAATATTAGGATTTGTATGCACCATTCACTGAAGTTACTTTTCAGTACTAGGAAACAAATATGTATTTCAGGTGAATGAATATTTCTAAGAATAATCTTGTGAAAAGCTGAGTATAAATCCACATACATGAATATGAATGAATTTGATGAGTGTAAAATAAGACACATATTTCTTTTTTTTGTAATTCATAATGAAATATATATCATCAACAGATAGAAAAATATTTATTTTACTGAACATGAATTCATGAATAATATTGTTCAAGTAGGAAGCTCAACCATAATTTGAATTTTCCGTTCCAATATCATTTAAGAGGAGTGATCCCTTACAATGTGTATCTGCCAAGTCAGCCACCTCACAAGAATGTACGTGTGGTACCAGGCAGGATTCTATCTGTGCATATAAAAATACAGGTGGTGAATAGGCTACAGAGAAAGGGAGACAGGAATTCACATATTGGTTAACTTTAAAAAAAAAACATGGAGAACTATTTCAACAAAAAATTGACTAGATTTATAACTCCTACCCTATATAATGCAAAAGGTAAGTCCAACTATACACCATGCCTCCTCTGAAATCGTTGTATTTATATTCTGTTTGGGTTATTTTACTCCATCTTATTAGTATTAGTAGTCAGAGTGTAGTAGGGTAGGGGTTAGTGTCAGGGATTCAGTATTTCGAATGGAAAATTGGAAAATGAATACAATGTGTATGTAAATATGTGCTACACAAAAAATGTTCTCACTCTTTTCCAGAACAATGCCTTGACAGTACCTTCGCCCCAACTAAAACATCATTAGATGAGCAGAGTTAGAAAATCGGTGAAAACATATCTGGAATGGAACATGCTCAGGATTTTGAAACCCTGGGGGTGGTAGAGGAGTTTCCAAAATTAAGGGACAAGGTGAACACTCCACAAACATGGAGCTCTGCTGGACTAAAGACTTCTTGAGAAACTGACTCTGAGGTTGGGCACTTGAAATATATGTTGTTGTCAGGAGCTTTAGCTTCATTTGTAGTGAGACCATCAAAGCTGGGTCTGCATCTATGGGACCTGGAGGACATGGTTTCTTATTTTCTAATGAAAATGAGGCAGCATTGCTGAATTTTCATTTTGTAGGTAACCTGTGAACACTGGGGGCTAAGTGTCTCCCAGTGTGGGCTGTGAAGCCATTTGGTCATCCTCCAATTTTCATGGTGTTTGTTGCTGCTGCATTGGGAGTTTGGTATTTGCTTCATGAAATACAAAGAGTTCAACTGGGTCACAGTGCTGGAGAAAGTTCTGTGATGAGTGGTGGGTCAGGGTCTGCATGAAAATGCACCAACCAGGCTTCTATCCCACATAGCTTGCCCCCTTGACCATAGCAACCTGATTCTGAACATTGCCCTGAAACCTCTCCATATAACAAGATACCTTTATACAGAAGTATCTGCTGGCTGCACCATGTCAGTAACAAGCTGTTTGGAAGCCAAATGCAGATCCACATTGCCCCACCACATGTTATATCACACACCTGCCCAGCACTGTTCTAGGTCCACTATTCAGCAGGCTCCAACATACTGGCATCTCTGTTCTACACAATTTTCATGAAACCCAGTCAATCAAGGCACTGTCTGGCATACTCAAGATCAGCATCAGGAGATCCAAAGGTTCTCCAGTGCCACCTGGTCATGGGAATTTCAAAAATTTCATGGTATCTATTTAGCCATTTTTCAAGGATGATGTTGGAGGCACTGTGGGTTTCAATATTTTCAGGACCCATTAAATGGTGAGGAAGCTCAATTCAATGAAAGCTCTAAAGAACTCTCACAGGCAAGGCTTCCCAAAGAGTGGCCAAAAGGTCACATGAAGCCAGGCCTATTGAGTTCTACAATGTGAGTTCTATGTGTTTTGTGACTCTCAACTATGGCTGCCAAGTCTTTCAGAATAGAATCATGTGATATCCTCCCTGAGATTCCAGTGATCTGTGGAAAGTCAATCTGGGCCTAGATCTCAGTTTCCAAGGGTGACTCTCATGCGTGGTCTCCTAAAATCCCAAAACAATTGATGGCAATACTTCTCTGAGGTCACTTCCAGAACTCAGTCTATAAGGAGAATCACACCAGAGTTCAAGCCCAGGTGGACCCAGTCATCTCTTCCAACTGCCACACAAATGACCACAATTAATACCAGAACACTCTCACACGGCCCTCATTTTCTTCCATATAGACACTCATCATAACCTTTGGCTGGAGTTTTCCATTAGGTGCGCAGCCAAAGACATTGTCGAAAATAAGCTCCCTTGCCCCTCATTTGCCTAAAATCTCGGGGGCCTGGACACTCTTCCTGTGAACCAGGAGTGATCAAATAGGTCTGCCATTAATACTTTTCCACTTCTACAATTTGAGGCTTTCTGACTGTGGGGTTTAGATTCTTTATGTGATTTGGAGTCATGAGAAACCCAAGCACATATGGGCAAGCCTCTGCAGGGATTTGAAGAATTCATTTGACCCAAAGGATCCCTATTCTCACTTGATATAGGTCAGGAACCTTACAGAGAAACGGTAGAGAATTCATCCACAAGGACTGCAATTTTTGCCCTTTATTTTGGATGCACACATGGGATCTTTCTTTAGATCCATCAGGTGCTGATAATCTAAGCCACAGCCGCATGCAGGGCCAAGAGGCTGATTCAGACACATCCCTTTCCAAAGCAATTACGCAAAGAGCCACAAGTGATGCCCATTCATTTTCATTTGAAAACTGTTTCTTCAGGCTTCACAAAGGTGTGGCCTGAGGCAAAGACCTTCCTGACATTCAGGGCAAAAGAACAATAGGTAAGGAAAAGGCAAAAAGCAGGGTTTCTCTACTGTGACTTTTCTGGTCACACTGATATCTGAGTTTTCTGAGATGCTCGCCAGTCCCTTCAGCTATCCAGTACATGGCCATATCACAGAGCTTGGAGGTGGTACATATTTTGGACTCAAAACCATGAGCCTATTCTGGAGTGTGGCCAGAATTCAGGAAGAAAATAGGAACTTAGGAAGATAGCAGGTGTTGCCCATCCATAAGGCAATTTCTGCCTAATCATAAATTGGGCAGGATGAATACTGGGAAGCTTTCTACTAGACAGGACACATCCATTGATGCATTCTATTTTCTAATGTCTACAACCACGGACACATTGGGATACACAGACATAGAAACACTCGCCTTGTCACATGACTTTCTAGAAACAGTCCATACCAAACCAAACAAACCGCCTTTTCTACCTATTCTCAGAACATGAGACAAAACAAAAAACTCACACCCACAACCAAGAAGGCACCTCCTTCCCCCAAGTAGGTCTGTGACTATCCAGACGGTGGTCTGACTGGTGGGCCATTATATATTCCCCCAAAATGGCCTGTACTGTCTCAGATCTGGTCTCCTTAGCCAACTCTGTGAAGTTGTCAGGAGTCCGCGGTGAGTCACTACCTGCTTTCTCTGGAAAGGCCAGTTTTCAGAGCTTTCCTGGCATTTGGTCATCCTCACAACAGTAGGACCAAAAAATAATGACTCTGTCCTTGTTCAATCAAAAAAAGGGAGCTTACTGGGACTGGGACTGGGACTCACTCTGGGTTCCTGGCTTCCTGGATCAAAAGTTCACAGTGTTCCATCACCAAAAATGTGAGGTGTGGTCATTTCCTTAAGGAACTGAATGAGGTCACTGCCTTGGCAAACACTTTGTCCTCACAATTGCTTTCAATTGACCAAAGGAATGGAGGCTGCCCCTACTTCCTTTGAAATTTTCACAAGTTAGAATGGTATATCAACCATTGGCTGCTGGAAACAGCTCTCCACACAGGCCTGGTTTGGTCCATCTTCTCTACATTAAGAAGAGAGAGGCTGGTTCCGACACATTTTTTCATCCTGACCAGGATGTTTGCCATGCAAGATGACTTTTGCTCTCTCAGGTCTTTCATAGCTGCCTACATCTTCTCCAGGGATCATTTCTGCATGGACCTTTGAGGTTCTCAGCAGGTGGAATATCACCTACATTCCTGTATTGTAAGACAAACTCTGTCCCTGTTCTTCTGTAAAATTAGATTGAGGGAACAGTGCATAGTTAGGGTTAAAAACATGTTCCATTTGGGTTAGGAATAATTCTGTGGGATGAATAATGGTATTGGACAATGCAATATTTATAAGAATATATTGGTGAAATATAAGTATGAAAACAGAAATCTAGGTAAGATTTGAAGCCCAGAAGGGCATTTTGCCCTTGATTGGGATACTTATCTTTGAATTATATTCTGCATAGTTGTCTCAGATAATTCAATATCGAATGGCAAAAGACTTTGTACCTTGGATGATTGAATGTAGAAGAGAACATCCACTCAAACTGGAATAGCCGGAAGGTTTAGGAAGAAGGGTGAATATAGGTTTTGGAAAAAATGTCTTTAGTAATAGGGTTTTGGTTAGAGAGTGAATGTAATTGTCAGCACATGGGAAGAGTCAGTCACATGATGAACTGAGGAAAATATGTAGGAAAGCAGATATCAATAGAGACATTAGAAAATCAGGCAAAGTATAATGTGAGTGATAGGATTAGACATTTCCAACAGGGTTGAGTTTGAATATATAATCTTAGGAAGAAACAAATATGTAGTCACCAATAAGATTGATATTTGTGAGCATTAGACAACCTGGACATGGATGTTTTTAGTAATCCATGTTCACTTTCCATTTAGGCTATGGTACAATCATAAGTTTGACCCTTGAGTTTTGTGTCCAGAATATTACTGTGATAAAATATATATGTAGATCAGGTTACATGAGTAATTCTTCCACCATTTCTGGGAGCAATATTTGAAGATGTATAAATTAGTATTGGGGGTACAAAGAGATGTACCCTGCATATATGAATATAGAGATAATGCCTGAGTAGACTACACTGTGAATAAATAATATAACTAGTTCTACTTTAAATAATGGATTGAATTGATATCTTAAAATATATAAGAAATCTTATATTGATATACTATCATTCATTCCAACCAGTAATACATCCAATGGTAATATTAGGGTTAAGTTTTATCATGAAGGGTGTTAGTTTTGCTTCAAAAGTGATTATGTAATTCAAAAATCATGTGTTTTGATAGTGGTCTCATGAAACGACCAGTCAAAAAGCATGGAGGAATACATGTTTTATGAAGCAGGAAGTAATTGAAAGTGAAACAAATGCCTATAAATATGCTAACTTGTGGATGAAATATATATTGTATGATGTGCATAAACTGAAGAAATAGCAATGTACCAGTGTTGAATAAAAATGAACATCAAAATACATGTCATGCCCCATAGGAATCTACTTGTATTGATGTAAAACTGCATCAGTTACTGTAGAAATATTAGGATTTGTATTCATCATTCACTGAAGTCAGTTATCGGTATTAGGAAACAAATATGTATTTCAGGTAATGAAAATTTCTGAGTATAATCTTGTAAAAAGTTGATTATAAATCCACATATATGAACATTATAGAATTTAGAGAGTGTATAATAAAACACATATATTTCATATTTTGAAAAATCTGGATAGGATATATATATATATATATATATATATATATACACACACACAAAACAAAGACATTAAAAAGTAGCAATATATATGCAAATTGAAATTCATAGTGAAATATATATCATCCACGGATGCAAAAATATTTATTTTCCTGAACATGGATTTATGTATAATGTTGTTCAACTAGGAAAATTAATCCAAAGTGTATGCAAAATTGTGATACCAAAAATCTTCCCACTCTCATCCTGAACAATGCCTTGACATTACCCTCACCTTAAGTAATACACAATTATATGAGGAGAGTTAAAAAATCTGTGAATACATATCTGGAATTGAATATGCTCATGATATCACAACTTTGGATGTGGTTGATGAGTTTCCCAAAGTAAGGGACAGGATAAACACTTCACAAACATGGAGCTCTGCTGGACTAAAGACTTCTTGAGAAACTGCGTCTTAGGTTGGGCACTTGAAATATATGTTTTGGTCAGGAGCTTTACCTACCTTTGTAGTGAGACCATCAAAGCTGGGTCTGCATCTGTGTGACCTGGAGGACATCATTTCTTATTTTCCAATGAACATGAGGCACCAGTGCTGAATTCTCTCTTTGTAGGTAAACTGTCGCCACTGGGGGCTAAGTGTCTCCCCGTGTGGACTGTGAAGCCATTTGGTCATCCTCCACTTTCCATGGTGTTTCTTGCTAGTGCACTGGGAGTTTGGTATATGCTTCATGAAATAAAAGGAGTTCAACTGGAACACAGTCCTTGAAGGAGTTCTGTCACGTGTGGTTTGTCAGGATCCACAGAAGAATGCACCAATCTGGCTTCTATCCCTCATAGATTGCCCCCTTAACCGTACCAACCTGATTCTGAACATTGCCCTGAAACCTATCCATATATCAAGATGCCTTTACATAGAAGAGTCTGCTGGCTGCGCCATGTCAGTCACAAGCCATTTGGAAGCAAATGGAAGATCCACATGGCCCCAAAACACATGTTTTATCACACACCTGAAGACCACTGCTCTAGGCCCACTAATCAGCAGGCTCCAAATTACTGGCATCTCTGTTCTACAACATTTTCATGAAACCCAGTCAATCAAGGCACTGTCTGGTATACTCATGATCAGCAACAGGACATCCAAAGGTTCTCCAGTGCCACTTTGTCATGAGAATTTCAGAAAATTCATGGCATTTATCTAGCCACTTCTCAAGGATGAAGTTGGAGGCACTGTGGGTTTCAATTCAATTAGGAAATATTAAATGTTGAGGAAGCCCATTTCAATGAAACTTCTGGAGAACCCTCACAGGCAAGCCTTTCCAAAGAGTGGCCAAAAGGTCACATGAAGCCAGGCCCATTGAGGTCTACAATGTGAGGACCATGTGTGTATTGACTCTCAACAATGGCTGCCATGTCTTTCAGAATAAAATCATGTGAATCCAGGCTGAGATTCGCAGTGCTGTGTGGAAAGCCACCCTGGGAGTAGATCTCAGTTTCCATGGGCGACTCTCATGCATGGGCTATTAAAATCCCAAGACAATTCATGGCAATACATCTCTGAAGTCAGTTCCAGAACTCAGTCTCTAAAGGAATCACACAAGGGTTAAAGCCCCGTTGGACCCAGGCATCTCTTCCAACCGCTACAAAAATGACCACAATTAATACCAAAACACTCCCACATGGCCCTCATCTTCTTCCATATAAACACTCATCATAACCTCTGGCTGGAGGTTTCCATGAGGGTTGCAGCCAAAGAGAGTGTTCAAAATAAGCTCCCTTGCCCCTTATTTGCATGAAGTCAGGGTGGCCTGGACACCCTTCCTGTGAAACAGGAGTGATCAAATAGGCCTGCCGTTAATTCTGCTCTGCTTTTCCAATTTTAGGGCTTCTGTCTGTGGAATTTAGATTCTTTATGTAAATTGGAGTCATGAGAAAACCCAAACACCTATGTACTAGACTCTGTAGGGGTTTGAAGAACTCATTTTACCCAAAGGATCCCTGTTCTCACTTGATGGAGGTCAGGAAACTTACAGCAGAAGGCGAGAGACTTCATCCACAATGACTGCTCTTTTGGCAATTAGCTTTTGGATGCACACATGGGATCATTCTTTAGATCCATCAGTTGCTGAGATGTAAGCCACAGCCTCACACAGGGCCAAGAGGCTGATTCAGACACATCCCTTTCCAAAGCAAGTAAGCAAAGAGCCACAGGTGATACAAATTCATTTCCATTTGAAAACCGTTTTCTTCAGGCTTCACCAAGTTTTGGCCTGAGGCAGAGACCTTCCTGACATGCAGGGCAAATGAACAATAGATTAGCAAATGGGCCAAAGCAGGGTTTCTCCACTGAGTCTTTACAAGTCACACTGATGTCTGAGTTTTCTGAGATGCTCCCATTCCCTTCAGCTATCCAGTACATGGCCATGTTGCGGAGTTTGGACATGGTACATATCTTGGACACAAAATCATGAGACTATCCTGGAGAGTGGCCAAAATTCAGGAAGAAAACAGGAACTTAGGAAGATAGTATGTGTTGCCCATCCATAAGGCAAGCCACACTTCATTCTTACGTTAGGGAGGATGAATGCTGGGAAGCTTTGTATTAGACAGGACACATCGATTGATGCATTCTCTTTTCTATGTTCTACAACCACGGACACAGAGAGATACACAGACATAGAAACACTGGCCTTGTCAAAAGACTTAGTAGACACTGTCCACACCAAACCAAACATTCTGCCTTTCCTTCCTATTGTCAGAACATAAGACAAAAGTTGCCTGTCCCTAGAGATGGGTAAGATGGAAGAAAAACCGCTCACATCTGAGGAACAGATAGGGAGAAAGACGGATGGACATTTCAGGAGAATAGAAAAGCTATTATAATAATTTTCTGTTGTTCCACATTTGTTTCATTCTGTTTCAGTTTTGTTTGGCATTAACTTCTTGAGTTGTATTATAGTTATAGTAGAAATATTCAAGTAATAGAGAACGTCTCTCGAGCTAGTCAGAGAGAGATAAAAATTCAAGTAAAAAAGAAGGTCTCTCGAGCTAGTCAGACAGAAAAAAAAAATCAAGTAAAAGAGAAATCTCTCAAATACGTCAGAGAGAAGAAAAAATTAAATTAAAAGAGAAGGTCTCTCGAAATAGTCAGAGAGAGGAAAAAATTCAATTTAAAGAAAAGTCTCTCGAACTAGTCAGACAGAGGAAAAATTCAAGTAAAAGGGAAGGCCTCTCAAGCTAGACAGACAGAGAAAGAAAGTGTAAATCAGAAAAAGCCATCAGGGGTAAAGTTACAACAGGAGACTGCTACTAAAACCTTTCTATCACCAGAGGGTGTAAGTGTCCAGCCAACAGCACCATCTCTAAGGAGACTGCTACTAACACCTTTCTATCTCCAAAGGACGTAAGTGTCCAACTAACAAGGTCACCTCCATGTGCTGCGAGGCCTCAAACCCCAGCAGTTGATAGTTGGGATTCTGAGACAAGATCTCAAATATTAACATACCCTGTATTTGATGCAGGAGGGCAGCGAGTTCACCATGCTTTATATTTCAAAGCAATGAAGCAGCTAAAAGAGGCCATAACAACCTATAGTCCTCAAGCACCCTTCACTGTATGAATGGTCGAATCCATTAACAACTTGAACATGACGCCAGAAGATTGGGTTAATATGTGTAAAGCTGTGCTAAATGGAGAAAAATACCTGTTATGGAAGGTTGCCAATGAGGAATTTTGCAAAGAGATGGCTAGGCGAAATGCAGCAGCTGGTTATCCTCAGAGAAATCTAGATATGTTGTTAGTAAAGGGACCATATGAGGATCAGCAGCAACAAATTGCATATGATCCTGGTGTATATGCACAAATTGCTGTAGATGCAGTTAAGGCATGGAAGAGTTTACAAGGACATGGAGGTTTACAAGGTCAATTATCAAAGTTAATACAAGGAGCTAATGAACCTTATGCTGAATTTTTAGATAGGCTTATTCAAACAGCTACCAGAGTTTTGGGGGATACAGAACAATCAATGACATTACTAAAACAACTGGCTTATGAGCAAGGAAATCGTTGGTGTAGAGAAGTCATTAGATCATAGAAACATGAAGATTTAAACACATATATTAAATTATGTAGAGACATTAATGAACAGGAGCAAGTCGTCACAGCTGCAGTAAAATAAGCTTTAGAACAAGGGCAAGTCATGGCAGCTGCAGTAAAACAGGCTTTAGATGCCAGGCCAAGAGCATGCTACAATTGTGAACAAACAAAACTTTTTAAAAGGAATTGCCCCATAGGAGGAGGGTTTAACAAAATTAGGTATCAAAGGAGTAGAATACCGGGTATTTGCCCACGATTCTGTAGAGGGAGACATGGGGCTAATGAATGCAGTACTCAAACCACCATAGCGGGTACTCCATTATCAAAACACGAACAAGGACCAGGTGTTTATTCACAATATCATGGAGAAAGGCATCAGGCTACGTTGCCAATAAATGGACAGGAAGGCCCAATGCTCTTGGGCCGAAAACCACAAATATATGGAGCACTGGAGCAACCCAACAATGTCATCAGGGTAGTGCCCAGAACACATTGTCCTTCAGATTCCTCATCAGACAAACCAGAGGGAGTGCAGGTTTGGACATTTGCACCAAGGCCAGAGCAGTACTAACTCCAGAGATGGGAGTTCAAATCATTCCTTCAGGGGTAAAAGACCTCTTCCCCAAGGGACAGTAGGCATATTATTGGGACGCAGCTCTTCTACTGTAAAAGGACTATGATAAGTCCTGGGGTAACTGATCCCGATTATAAAGGTGAAATAAAAATTATAGCCAGTTCTCCAAAGGGTATATCAGTAATTTCACCAGGAGACAGAATAGCACAGTTACTATTAATACCAAGCCTATATGATAGAATTTGCAGTTGTACTGTAGAAAGAGGTTCTAAGGGATTAGGCTCCATAGGTGTAGACTGGGCTATGCTTTCTTTAAATTTAGATTCTCGCCCCATGTTAAAAATAATATTCAAGGACATGAATTTAATGGGTTACTGGATACAGGTGCAGAACTTAGCATCATCTCTTGTCAAGAATGGCCAAAACATTGGCCATTACAACAAGCCACTCAAACACTTTGAGGCCTAGGAGTGGCGACGAATCCCCATAGAAGAGCAATGGCATTAGATTGGAAGGATCCTGAAAGATGTGAAGGAACTATACAGCCATATGTATTTTACCATCTTCCCCTAAATTAATGGGGACAAGATGTCCTAGTTCAATTAGGTTTGACATTAACAAATAACATCAATCAAAATGCACCCACAATTATGGTTAGACAAGGTTTGAGGAAAGGAAAAAGATTAGAAAAACAAGAACAAGTTATAGCAGCACCAATACAAATAGATCAAGGAACAGACGGACATGGGTTGGATTTTAGAAAGGGCCACTAAGACAATAAAAATTACTTGGAAATCAGAAAGACCAGGGTGAGTTCCTCAGTGACCCCTGACTGAAGAAAAGGTACAAGCAGACCATGACCTGGTCAAACAACAATTAGCAGAAGGACATATACAACCGTCTGCATCTCCCCATAATACTCCCATTTTTGTCATCAAAAAGAAATCTGGTAAATGGAGATAATTGCAAAATTTAAGAGCCATTAATAATGAGATGGTTATTATGGGACCTGCTCAAT
The DNA here is from genome assembly GCF_048772815.1 of Callospermophilus lateralis. Taxonomy (NCBI): domain Eukaryota; kingdom Metazoa; phylum Chordata; class Mammalia; order Rodentia; family Sciuridae; genus Callospermophilus; species Callospermophilus lateralis. The sequence goes on from NC_135317.1 coordinate 5,468,089, forward strand.
TGGGGATTCCTCAATGTTCTGCTTTGCCAAAAACCTGGTATGTTTTAGTTATAGATATTAAAGATTGTTGTTTTTATTTTTTCATTTGCAATTCATCCTGAGGATAGTCCAAGTTTTGCATTTACTATCCTTGCACTGAATCATGAAGGTACTGATCAGAGATATGAATGGAAAGTACTTCTTCAAGGGATGGCTAACAGCCCAACTATGTGTCAAATTTATGTTAACAAAGTAATCCAGGCACTTAGAAATCAAAATCCTGAACTACAAATATTTCACTATATGGATGATATATTATTAGTACAGAAAGATAAAAACACATTGCTAGAATGTTATGCCGTACTTACAAACTTATTAAAAAATTAGAAACTAGACATAGCAAATAGATAAGGTACAATTAAGTTTTCCAATTAATTATTTAGGAGTTCTATTATCCTCAACCATGGTCCGTCCAGCAAAAATTTAAATACGAATAGATCAACTCAAATCACTTAATGACTTTCAAAAATTATTAGGAGACATAAATTGGATAAGTCCTTATCTAGGTGTACAAACAGGAGATTTGGAACCGTTATTTGATATTCTAAAAGGTCCATCAGATCCAAATTCACCCCAAATGTTAACGTGTGAAGCAAGAAAGGCATTAAAAATCATTGAAACATATATGGAAAATATGCATTTGGATAGAATTGATATAAGTTTGCTTTTATTATTTATTGTACTACCAACAAAAAATATTCCAACAGGAGTATTTCGGCAAGAAGTTCCATTATTATGAATACATTTATCTTGTTCTCCTAACACTATTCTTACAAGGTATACTGAGGCTGTAGGACAATTAATACTCAAAGGAATAAAAGCAGCAAAGAGAGTGTTTGGAATTTCTCCCAATAAAATTATTACTCCATATACTATGAATCAAATTGATGAGTTAGCTAATGAGTTAAATACTTGGGCAATAATCTTGTGCAAATTCAATGTTTCATTTGATAACCACTTACCATCTAATCCTTTATTGTCTTTTTCGTCATCGCATCCTGTAATTTTTCCAAAAATGACAAGAAAACACCTATCATGAATGCTCCAAATATATTCACTGATTGGTCAAATAATGGTACAGCAGCAATAGTTACACCTGGTCAAACATTTTCATTTTAGTACCCGAAATATTAGCTCAAATGTGGAGCTTAATGCAGTATTACAAGCTTTTGTGATGCTTAAAGTGTCTCTATATAATTTATTTTCGGTAATTAGTATATAGTTAGTGCTATATTATCACTTGAAAATGCTGGTAGGATTTCCCCTTCCTCTACTGTTTTCTCTTTGCTTTCAACTATACAATGTCTAATCTGGGACAGAAAAGATCCCTTATTTATAGGACATATCAGAGCACATACAGGATTGCCTGGAGCCCTTAGTTTGGGCAATGATTTAGCAGATAAAACTACACATGACATACATATTTTCTGTACAGTAGAAGAAGCTACAAATTTTCATAAAAAGTTCCATGTCAATGCTAACACATTACAAAAGCGCTTTAAAATATCTAAGGAACAAGCTAGACAAATAATAAAACAATGTCAAAATTGTGTGACCTTTTTACCACAAGTTAATCTTGGAGTCAATCCTAGAGGATTGATACATAACCATATTTGGCAGACGGACGTCACACACATGCCAGAATTTGGAAAATTAAAATATTTGCATTTTACAGTTGATACTTCTTCTGGATTTTTGATGGGCTCCCTTCATGCCGGAGAAAAAAAGTAAAGATGTCATAGCTCATTGCTTACAAAATTTTGCCACTGTGGACGTTCCAAAACAGTTAAAAACAGATAATGCCCCTGGTTATACTTCTACCTCTTTTAAACAATTTTGATCATCATTTGGCATTACTCATATAACAGAAATCTCATACAATCCACAGGGACAAGGCATAGTTGAAAGAGCACATCGAACAATTAAAATGTACTTATTAAAGCAAAAAGACGGAATTGGGAAGGGGTATATATTCCCCAAAGATAAACTTAAAATAACCCTTTTTACTCTAAACTTTTAAAATTTGGATTCATCAGGGCTTAGTGCTGCAGAAAGGCATATGTGTCTAAAAAATGTACATAAGCCCAAGGTACCTTGGAAGGATATTCTAACAGAACAATGGAAAGGTCCTGACCCAGTAATTGTCTGGAGTCGGGGATCTGTTTGTGTGTTTCCACAGGGAGAACAGCAGCCGATTTGTATTCCAGAGAAAATAACTAAAGCGATTTCTACAGACCAAAAAGAACATGATTTGTGTCAAATCCATAACAGCTGATATCCAGAACTCCAGTTTGGCTATTCTTACATCTGTGACAGAACCAGGATGCTTTTTTTTCAATATCTATTTTATTATTGCCCTTTCCCATATCATGAAGTTCTATTTTGTTTTTTGAGCTCATACAGACCTAGGTTAATGTTTTGCTGATCAGTCCTATTTTTGGACTATAGAGTTTTTAGACATTGCAATGGAGATTTCACCTGTAAAAAGTAATAAGGTCTTCACTATTATGTTATGTGTTGTATGTATTATATTATTTGTGCACACTTGTATTTTGTGTTATATGTTTGAATGTACATATGTCCATATATCATATATGATGAGCGCTCATGAAAAAATGGATCCAAATATTTTTTTTTATTCACGTGATGTAAATATTTTAATATTAATTGGGTAAACACCTGTTGAGGACTGTTTTAAAATGTGAACAAAAAAGGAGGTTAACAGATCTGTTTGTTTACTTTCACCTTTCTTTTTCATTATATTTAATAATTCTCTTCAAGACAATATAAATTGTTAAGAAAATTTTTTTAGTCCCTTCTGGAATGTGACATAATTTTTTCTTTAGCCATTATTGCCAGAATTCCTATCTTCATCCCAGTGCCTGTGATGACAAAGATATAACCAATCTACAGCTTCTGCAATAGCCATCACTGAACTGCTTGCAGAACTTGTCTGGACTATGTATTACTTGTATGCTTTGTGAACTCACCTGCATGCATTGTGAACTATCTGTTGGTGCAGCGACTTGTGGTAGTGTTGGGGTATTTTTGCTGATGATGTCATTGGTGGTACAATTTTTCCAAAAGGTGCTGTCAATTGCCTTGGTGTATCTTCCTCCCTTCTGCTTGTCATGGTCGTTCAGCTAAAATTTGGGGGCCAACAGAAGTGAAACAAAAAACCTCACCCTCCCCCTGGTACAAAGACCACTCCACAGGTGTGGCTGTATACTGGACCTGTAGTTAGTGACGGGAAAGATCCAATTGCAATGGTACCAACCTAAGACAGGTGGCTGACACCTTGAGGTCAGCTCATTCGATAATGGGTAAGCACTATCAAAATGTACTATTGGACAACCTAAGGCAGGCACGGTTCCTAAGCCACATGCTTGTTGTTTAAACAGAGTGGGGGAGATGTTGAGAGCCGCAGCCCAAGGGGCCAAAGCAAACTTTCAGACTGCCAGCTGATGCTGGCTCATAGCGGCCCAGCAACATCTAGCTGATTGGCTCCTCTGCGGTGATGCTCATTGGAGATGCTCATTGAACTGTTTCCCTGCCCTTTCAGACTGCAAGCTGATGATTGGCTCACAGCAGCCCCAGTAACATTTAGCTGATTGGCTCCTCTGCAGTGATGCTCATTGGGCTGTTTCCCCGCCCTATCAGACTACAGAGCTGCTCATTGGGGGACTTTTTTGGCTCTGCCCACGCGACCCACCCAATGGACCTCAAGAGCAGGAGGAGTGGGGAGGTTGAGAGGCTTTTGGGAAGCCAGTGGTGGCAGTTGGGCTCTGAGGGTTTTTCCCTAGGAGCTATTTTTTGGCATGTGTGGTTCTAAAAATAAAGTTAGTTTCTTTTGACAAGTGGCTCATGAATTGTGCCCAGCCAGACTGTGGCAATCCTAAAGTAATGGAGAAAAATATCCCAAACAGAATAAAAAAACAAGCAGTTCAGAGGAGGTATGGTGTATAGTTGGATTTACCTTTTGCATGATAAAGGGTAGGTGTTATAAATCTAGTGTCATAAATCTAGTCAATCTTAAATTGAAATAGTTCTCCATGTGTTTTAAAGTTAACAAATATGTGAATTTCTGTCTCCCTTTATCTGTAGCCTATTCAGCACATGTATTTTTGTATGTACATATAGAATCCTACCTGGTATCACATGTACATTTTTGTGAGGTGGCTGACTTGGCAGATACAAATTGTGAAAAGAGATCACTCCTCCTAAACGTTGTTGGAACTGAAAATTAAAATTTTGGGTGAGCGTCCTAGTTGAACAACATAATACAAAAATCCATGTTTAGTAAAATGAATATTTTTGGATCTGTGGATGATATATATTTCATAATGAATTTTCAGTTGGCATATATATTGCTACCTTTTAATGTCTGTGTGTGTGCGTGTGTGTGTTTGTGTGTGTGTGTGTGTGTGTATATATATATATATATATATATATATATATATATATATATACACACTCTCTCTCTCTCTATATATATATATACACACACACTCTCCAGATTTTTCAGAATATAAAATATATGTGTCTTATTATACAATCACTAAATGCATTCATATTCATGTATGCGGATTTATAATCAAATGTTCACAAAATTATTCTCAGAAATATTCATCCACTTTAAATACATATTGTTTCCTTGTACTGAAATCAAAATTCAGTGAATGGTGCATAGAAGTCCTAATTTTTATACAGTAATTGACCCACTTTAACATCAATGCAAGTAGATTCCTATGGGACATGATGTGTATTTGGACGTTCATTTTTATTCAACACTGTTTGTATAATTGACTATTTCTTCAGTTTATGCACATCATTGTATATATATTTCATTCAGAAGTTCGCAAATTTATAGGCATTTATTTCAATTTCAATAACTTCCTGCTTCAGTACACATGTATTCCTCCAAGTTTCTTTACTGGTCTTTTCATGAGACTTCTTATTATTTTAGATTTCAATAATCACTTTGGAGCAAAACTCACACAGTCTTCATGATAAACCAGAACCCTAATATTACCATAGATGTATAATTTGTTGTAATGAATGTATGTATATCAATAAGATTTCCTGTATTTTTTCAAATATCAATTCAATCCATTATTTAAAGTTGAAACCAGTTATATTATTTATTCACAGTATGGTCTATTCATTCATTATATCTATATTCATAGACACAGGGTACACGTATTTGTACACCCAATACTAATTTATACATCTGCAAAATATTGCCCACAGAAATGGTGGAAGAACTACTCATGTCACCTGATCTATATATACACTTTATCACAGTAATATTCTGGACACAAACTGCAAAGTTCACACTTATGATTGTACCAAAGCCTAAAGGGAGAGTGAGCATGGATTACTAAAAACATCCAAGACCAGATTGCCTAATGTTCTCAAATGTCAATCCTATTGGTCACTAAATATTTGTTTCTTCCCAAGATTGTATATTCAACCTCAACCCTGTTGAAAATTTCTAATACTATCACTCAATTTATACTTTTCCTTACTTCTTAATGTCTCTATTGATATCTGGTTTCCTATATATTTTCCCCAGTTCATCATTGTGACTCACTGTTCACATATTCTGACATTTGCATTCACTCTCTACCGGAAACCCTATTGCTAAAAACATTGGTCCTAATCCTATACTCACTCTTCTTCCTAAACTTACTATCTTCCTAATCCTTCCGACTATCCCTTTTTGAGTGGATGTTTTCTTCTACATTCAATCATCCAATTTACAAGGTCCTATGCCATTGTATATCGATTTATCTGAGACATCTGTGCAGAAGGTATTTCAAAGCTAAGTATCCCAATCATTGGTCCAATGCTCTTCTGGGCTTAAAATCTTACCTAGATTTCTGTTTTCATAGTTATATTTCACCTTAATATTCTGGTAAATATCACAGGTTCCCAATACCATTATTCATCCCACAGAATGTTTCCTAACCCAAATCGAACCTGTTATTACCCTAACCATACACTGTTCCCTCAATCTAACTTTACAGAAAAGCAGGGACAGAGTTGGTCTTACAATACAGGAATGTAGGGGATTTTCAACCTGCTGAGAACCTCAAAGGTCCATGCAGAAATGATCTCTGGAGAAGTTGTAGGCAGCTATGAGGGACCTGAGGGAGGAAAAGTCAACTTCCATGGTAAAAAACCTGGTCAGGATGAAGGGATGTGTCTGAATCAGCCTCTTTCATCTTAATGTAGAGAAGATGGACCAAACCAGGCCTGTGTGGAGAGCTGTTCCCGGGGGCCTATGGTTGATACACCACTCTAACTTGTGAAAATGTCACAGGAAGTAGGGGCACCCTCCATCTCATGGAACCCTTGTTAGCAACTGTTAAGACAAAGTGGTTTCCAAGGTAGTGACTTCACTCAGTTCCTGAAGGAAGTTACCTCACATAAATTCCTTGGTGATGAAACTCTATAAACCTGGGATTCAGGAAGCCAGGCAACCACAGCCAATCCCAGTCCCAGTCCCAGTTTTCTCACTTCTTTGGATTTACCAAGGACAGAGTCAATCTTTCTTGGTACCTACTTATGTGAGGATGGCCAAATGCCAGGAAAGCTACGAAGAGGGGCCTTTCCTGAGAAAGCAGGTAGTGGCTCACCACTGGCTTCTGACAACTTCACAGAGTTGGCCAAGGAGTACAGAACTCAGTACAGTCCATTTCAGGGAAAAATAGTATGGCCCACCAGTCAGAGGACACTCCGGATAGTCACAGACCTACTTGGGGGAAGGAGGTGCCTTTGTGGGTGTGGATGTGAATTTGTGGTTTTTTCTCATGTTCTGAGAATAGGTAGGAAAGGCGATTTGTTTGGTTTGAAGTGGACTGTTTCTAGTATGTCCTTTGACAAGGTGAGTGTTTCTATGTCTGTGTATCCCACTCTGTCCGTGGTTGTAGTAGTAGAAAAGAGAATGCATCAATGGATGTGTCCTGTCTAGTACAAAGCTTCCAAGCATTCATCCTGCCAATTTATGAATGGACTGTGGCTAACCTTTTCAATGGGCACCACCTGCTGTTTTCCTAAGTTCCTGTTTTCTTTCTTAATACTGGTCACTCTCCAGAATAGGTTCATGGTTTTATGTGCAAGATATGTACCACCTACAAGCTCTGTCACATGGCCATGTACTGGATAGCTGAAGGAAATGGGAGCATCTCAGAAAACTCAGATATCACTGTGACGAGGAAAGTTTCAGTGGAGAAACCCTGGTTTGGACCATTTGCTTTCCTATTGTTCTGTTGCCCTGAATGTAAGGAAGGTGTTTGGCTCAGAACACCCCTTTTTGAAGCCTGAAGAAAACAGTATTCAAATGCAAATGATTGGGCATCACCTGTGGCTCTTTGCTTAATTGATTTAGAAGGGATGTATCTGAATCAGCCTCTTGACCCTGTGTGAAACTGGGGCTCAGATTCTCAGCACCTGATGGATCTAAAGAAAAATCCCATGTTTTCATCCATAACCAAAATGCAAAAAGATCAGTCATTGTGGATGAAGTCTCTCACCTTCATCTGTTAGGTTCCTGACCTCCATCAAGTGTGAATAGGGACCCTTGGGGCAAATGAATTCTTCAAAGCCCTGCAGATGTGTTAGTGTTTTCTAATGATTCCAAATCACATAAACAATCTATATCTAAGAGTCATTAGGCCTCAAATAGTAGAAGCAGAGCAGTATTAATGGCAGGCCTATTTGATCACTCCTGGTTCACAGGAAGGGTGTCCATGCCACCCTGACTTTAGGCAAATGAGAGGCAAGGGAGCTTATTTTGGACACTGTCTTGAGCTGCGTCACTCATGGAAACCTCCAGCCAGAGGTTATGATGAGTGTCTATATGGAAGAAAATGAGGTCCATGTGGGAGTGTTTTGGTTTTAATTGTGGTCATATGTGTGGCAGTTGAAAGAGATGACTGGGTCCACCAAGCCTTGAACTCTTGTGTGATTCCCCTTATAGTCTGAGTTCTGGAACTGACCTAACAGAAGTATTGCCATAAATTGTGTTTGGATTTTAGGAGGCCAAGCATGAGATCACCCTTGGAATCTGAAATCTAGTCCCAGGTTGATTTTCCACAGAGCACTGGGAATCTCAGCCAGGATATCACGTAATTTTATTCTGAAAAACTTGGCAGCCATAGTTGAGAGTCAAAACACACATGGACCTCACCTTGTAGACCTCAATGGGCCTGGCTTCATGTGATCTTTTGGTCACTCTTTGATAAGACTTGCCTGTTAGAGTTCTCCTGAGATTTCATTGAAATGAGCTTGCTCACCATTTAAAGGTTCCTGAATGTATTGAACCACACAGTGCCTGCAACTTCATCATTGAAAAATGGCTAGATAAATACTGTGAAATTTTTGAATTTCCAAAGACCAGGTGGCACTGGAGAAACTCTGGATGTTTTTTTGCTGATCATGAGTATATCATACAGTGCCTTGATCGACTGGGTTTCATGAAAATGGTGTAGAACAGAGATGCCAGTAAGTAGGAGCCTGCTGATTATTGGGCCTAGAGCAGTGGTGTGCAGGTGTGTGATAAAACATCTGTGGTGTGGTCATGTGCATCTGCCATTGGCTTCCAAATGGCTTGTGAATGACATGGTGCAGCCAGCAGAATATTCTGTGTAAAGGCATAGGATTATATGGAGAGTTTTCAGGGCAATGTTCAGAATCAGGATGCTATGGGCAAGGGGGCAAGCTATGTGGGATAGAAGCCTGGTTGGTGCATTCTTCAGCAGACCCTGACCCACCACATGTGACAGAACTCCCTCTAGCACTGTGTCCCAGTTGAAATCCTTGTATTTCGTGAAGCAAATAGCAAACTGCCAATGCAGCAGCAAGAAACACCACGAAAATTGGAGGATGACCAAATGGTTTTACAGTCCACAAAGGGAGACACTTATCCCCCAGTGGCCACAGTTTACCTAAAAAGAGAGAGGTCTGCACTGCTGCCTCATCTTCATTTGAAAATAAGAAAAAATGTCCTTCAGGTCACATAGATTTAGAACCAGCTTTAATGGTCTCACTACTATGGAAGATAAAACTCTTGTCAAAAACATATATTTCAAGTGCCCAACCTCAGAGGCAGTTTCTCAAGAAGTCTTTAGGCCAGCAAAGCTCCATTTTTGTGGAGGGTTTACCCTGTCCCTTACTTTTGGAAACTCCTCCACCACCTCCAAGTTTGTGAACAACTTAGCATATTCCATTCCAATAATGTGTTCACAGATTTTTTAACTCTTCTCCTCTAATTGTGTCTTACTTGGGGCGAAGGTAATGTCAACGTTGTTCTGGATGAGAGTGGGAAGATTTTTAGTAGCACATATTTACATACACATTGGATACCTGTTCCAATTTTCCATTCGAAATACTGAATCCCTGACACTAAACCATAGCCTACTAGACTCTGACTACTTATCCTAATATGATGGAGAAAAATAATCCGAACAGAATAGAAATGCAAGCAGTTAAGTGGAGGCATGGTGTATAGTTGGATTTGCCTTTTGCATTATATAGTGTAGGAGTTATAAATCTTGTCAATTTTTTGTTGAAATTGTTCTCCATGCGTTTTTAAAGTTAACAAATATGGGAATTCCTGTCTCCCTTTTTCTGTAGCCTATTTGCACATACATTTTTATATGCACATACAGAATCCTACAAGGTACAACACGTACATTCTTGTGAGGTGGCTGACTTGGCACATACAAATTGTGAGAAGATATCACGTCTCCTAAACGCTGTTGGAAGTGAAAATTCGACCTCTGTTTGAGCTTCCTAGTTGAACAACATTATACATAAATCCATGTTCAGTAAAATGAATATTTTTGGATCTGTGGATGATATATATTTCATGGTGAATTTCGATTGGCGTATATATTGCTGCTTTTTAATGTCTGTGTGCGTGTGTGTGTGTGTGTGTGTGTATGTATACACACACAAACTACAGATTTTTCAAAATATGAAATTCATGTGTCTTATTATACATTCCCTAAATTCATTCATATTCATATATGTGGATTTTTTTTTCATTATACATGAGCTCTTTTATTTATTTATTTATTTATTTATTTATTTATTTATTTATTTATTGCATCACGATTCTTTTTTTTTATTTTCTTTTTTTTTCTTTTTTCATCTTTCATACAATTGATTCAAGTGAGTTATGCACTTCCATTTTTACCCCAAATACAAATTGCAGAATCACATCAGTTACACATTCACAATATTTACATTATGCCATATTAGTGACTGTTGTATTCTGCTGCCTTTCCTATCCCCTACTATCCCCCCTCCGCTCCCCTCCCATCTTCCCTCTCCACCTCATCTGTTGTTGTTCAGTTCTCTCCCTTCTCCCCCCTTTCCCCTCACAACATCATATATGTGATTTCATATAACGATGAGGGTTTCCTTTCGTTTCCATGCAATTTCCCTTCTCTCTCCCTTTCCCTCCCATCACTCATCTCAGTTTGATGTTAATCTTTTCCTCATGCTCTTTCCCCCTGTTCATTTCTTAGTTGCTCTCCTTAAATCAAAGAAGACATTTGGCATTTGTTATTTAAGGACTGGCTAGCTTCACATAGCATAATCTGCTCTAATGCCATCCATTTCCCTGCAAATTCCATGATTTTGTCATTTTTTAGTGCTGCATAATACTCCACTGTGTATAGATGCCACATTTTTTTTATCCATTCACCTATTGAAGGGCATCTAGGTTGGTTCCACAATCTGGCTATTGTGAATTGTGCTTCTATGATCATTGATGTGGTAGTATCCCTATAGCATGCTCTTTTAAGATCCTCAGGGAATAGTCCGAGGAGGGCGATAGCTGGGTCAAATGGTGGTTCCATTCCCACCTTTCCCAGGAAACTCCATACTTCTTTCCATATTGGCGGCACCAATTTGCAGTCCCACAAGCAATGTACAAGTGTACCCTTTTCCCCACATCCTCGGCAGCACTTATTGTTGTTTGACTTCCTAATGGCTGCCAATCTTACTGGAGTGAGATGGTATCTTAGGGTGGTTTTGATTTGCATTTCTCTGACTGCTAGAGATGGTGAGCATTTTTTCATGTACTTATTGATTGATTGTATGTCCTCTTCTGAGAAGTGTCTGTTCAGGTCCTTGGCCCATTTGTTGATTGGGTTATTTGTTATCTTATTGTTTAATTTTTTGAGTTCTTTGTATATTCTGGAAATTAGGGCTCTATCTGATGTTTGAGGAGTAAAGATTTGTTCCCAAGATGTAGACTCCCTATTTACTTCTCTTATAGTTTCTCTTGCTGAGAAAAAACTTTTTAGTTTAAGTAAGTCCCATTTGTTTATTCTTGTTATTTGCTCTTGGGCTATGGGCGTCCTATTAAGGAATTTGGAGCCTGACCCCACAAAATGTAGATCGGAGCCAACTTTTTCATCTATCAGGTGCAGGGTCTCTGATTTGATATCAAGCTCCTTGATCCATTTTGAGTTAACTATTGTGCATCGTGAGAGAAAGGGATTTAGTTCCATTTTGTTGCATGTGGATTTCCAATTTTCCCAGCACCATTTGTTGAAGATGGTATCCTTTCTCCATTGCATGTTTTTAGCATGTTTATCAAATATAAGAAATTTGTAATTTTGTTGATTGGTTTCTGTGTCCTCTATTCTGTACCATTGATCAACCTGCCTGTTTTGGTACCAGTACCATGCTGTTTTTGTTACTATTGCTCTGTAATACAGTTTGAACTCTGGTATCGCTATACCTCCAGATTCACAATTCCTGCTTAGAATTGCTTTTGCAATTCTGGGTCTTTTGTTATTCCATATGAACTTTATGATTTCTTTATCTATTTCTACAAGAAATGCCGTTGGGATTTTGATTGGCATCGCATTAAACCTGTAGAGAACTTTGGGTAATATAACCATTTTTATGATGTTAGTTCTGCCTATCCATAAACAAGGTACATTTTTCCATCTTCTAAGATCTTCTTCTATCTCTCTTTAAAGTTCTGTAGTTTTCATTGTATAAATATTTCACCTCTTTTGTTAGGTACATTCCCAAGTATTTTTTTTTTTTTTTGAGGATTTTGTGAATGGAGTGGTTTTCCTCATTTCCATTTCAGAAGTTTTGTTGCTGATATACAGGAATGCCTTTGATTTATGCATGCTGATTTTATATCGTGCCACTTTGATGAATTCATTTATTAACTCTAGCATTTTCTTTGTAGACCTTTTTTGGTCTGTTAAGTATATTATCACGTCATCTGCAAATAGCGATAATTTAAGTTCTTTTTTTCCTTTTTTTATGCCTTTAACTTCTTTTGTCTGTCTAATTGTTCTGGCTAGTATTTCAAGAACTAAATTGAATGGAAGTGGTGAGAGAGGGCATCCCTGTCTAGTTCCAGATTTTAGAGGGAATGCCTTCAGTTTTTCTCCATTTAGAATGATGCTAGCCTGAGGCTTAGCATATATAGCTTTTACAATGTTTAGGTAAGTTCCTGTTATCCCTAGTTTTTCGAGGGTTTTGAACATAAAGGGATGCTGTACTTTGTCAAATGCTTTTTCTGCATCTATCGAGATGATCATATGGTTCTTCTCTTTAAGTCTATTGATGTGGTGAATAACCTTTATTGAATTCCGTATATTGAACCAACCTTGCATCCCAGGGATGAATCCTACTTGATCATGATGCACAACTTTTTTGATATGCTTTTGCATTCGATTCGCCAGGATGTAATTGAGAATTTTTGCATCTAAGTTCATTAGAGATATTGGTCTATTGTTTTCTTTCTTTGAAGTGTCTTTGTCTTGTTTTGGGATCAGGGTTATGTTGGCCTCATAGAATGAACTTGGAAGAACTCCTTCTATTTCTATTTCTTGAAATATCTTGAAAAGTATTGGTATTAATTCTTCTTTGAAGGTTTTGTAAAACTCTGCTCTATACCCATCCGGTCCAGGGCTTTTCTTAGTTGGTAGTCTTTTGATGGCCTCTTCAATTTCTTCTTTTGTTATCGGTCTGTTTAAATTGTGTGTGTCTTCCTGACTCAATCTAGGCAGATCATATGACTTGAGAAATTTATCAATATCTTCACTATCTTCTATTTTATTGGAATATATGGTTTAAAAATACTTTTTAATTATCTTCTGTATTTCTGTAATGTCTGTTGTGATATTAACTTTTTCATCCTGTATGTTAGTAATTGAGTTCTCTCTCTTCTTCTCTTTGTTAGCATGGCAAAAGGTCTGTCGATCTTATTTATTTTTTCAAACAACCAATTTTAGTTTTATCAATTTTTTCAATGTTTTTTTTTTGTTTCAATTTTGTTGATTTCTGCTCTGATTTTAAATATTTCTTGTCTTCCACTATATTTGCTGTTGTTTTGCTCTTTCTTTTCTAAGGTTTTAAGATGTAGTGTGGGTTCATTTATTTTATTTTTTTCTTTTTTTGAGGAATGAACTCCAGGAAATGAATTTCCCTCTTAAAACTGCTTTCATTGTGTCCCATATATTCCGATAAGTTTTGTCTGTATTTTCATTTATCTCTAAGAATTTTTTGATTTCCTCCTTTATGTCTTCTGTAACCCATTGATCATTCAGTAACATATTGTTCATTTTCCATGTGATATAGGATTTTCCCATCCTTGTACTTCCAGTCATGTTTATTTATTTATTTATTTTAGATTGGCTAGTTTTCCCTCTTTGGTTATTTTTCTCCCCCTTTACTGAGATACCTCCCACTGTTAGTTTTGGGCGCTATTTTTCAATTTCTCTTCTTGTAATATTTTACTCAAAATGCTTTGCAGTGCTGGTTTTCTGGCTGTGAATTCTTTTAGCTTTTGTTTATCGTGAAATATTTTAACTTCATTGTCAAATCTGAAGCTTAGTTTTGGTGGATACAGTAATCTTGGTTGGAATCCATTATTTTTCAGTGTTTGAAATAGGTTGTTCTAGGATCTTCTCACTTTCAAAGTCTGTGATGAAAAATCAGTTGTTAACCTAATTCGTTTACCCCTAAATGTAATCGGCCTCCTTTCTCTCGTAGCTTTTAGTATTGTCTTCTTGTCCTGTATGTTAGCTATCTTCATAATTATGTGTCTTGGAGTTGGTCTATTATGGTTTTGGACGTTTGGGGTCCTGTAAGCTTCCAGGATTTGGGAATCCATTCCATCTTTCATCTCTGGGAAGTTTTCTAGTATTATCTCATTTAATAAGCTATCAATTACTTTGGACTGAAACTCTGTGCCTTCTTCTATCCCAATGACTCTCAAATTTGGTCTTTTGATGAGATCTCATATTTCTTGGATAGATTGCTCATGAGATTTAAGCATCTTTTCTGTGTTGACTATATTCTTTTCAAGTTGATAAACTTTGTCTTCATATATGTGTATTTATAATCACACTTTTCACAAGATTATCCTCAGAAATATTCAACCAACTGAAATACATATTTGTTTCCTAGTACTGAAAACTAACTTCAGTGAATGGTGCATACAAATCCTAATGTTAATACAGTAACTGACCCAGTTTAACATCAATGTAAATTGATTCCTATGGGACATGATGAGTATTTTGACGTTCATTTTTATTCAACACTGTTACATGATTATTTCTTAAGTTTATGCACATGATAGGATATATATTTCATTGACAAGTTTGCAAATTTTGAGACTTTTTTTTTTCATTTTCAATCACTTCTTGCTTCAGAACACATGTATTTTTCCATGTTTCTTGACTGGTCTTTTCATGAGACTTCTTTCCAAACACATTATATTCGATTTCCATAATCACTTTTGAAGCAAAACTCACACACCCTTCATGATAAACCAGAACCTTAATTTTACCATTAGATGTATAACTATTTGGAATGAATGGACTATATCAATATAAGATTTCTTATATAATTTAAGATATGAATCCAATGCATTATTTAAAGTGGAGCCTTAACTTTTCAAGGACAACTGGGTGGGGGAGAGCTTTTACTTCCCCTTCTCTTTTCCCCCTGCAAGATGTTACCATGAACCCCAGTTTGTAACTTCTTTATCTTAGACATGTTGCCATCTCTGTGAAGCCCCAGCTCAAGGCCAGAGGCCTTGTTCACATATTTTGTGAAAAACTAGTAAGGGGGTGTCTAGCTTAGGAGTGCTGATTTTTTTAGCCAGTGGCCAAGTGGAACAGGGCAACATGTAAAGAGAAAGTTTATCTACACTGAAATCTTTTATAGGGACTCTTTTTCTGAAAGTCCTAAAGTCAGCCATGGTGAAGACTTCTGGAGGTCAGTTAAGTCTTTTATGTGGGCCTGGTACAGAGGGGGAAGATGGGGAAGTCGGGGCTGAGAGCAGCTTCGTAGATTTGAGAATGAGAAAGGAGAGATGTAAAAGAATAATGGGAAAGGGGTTTGGGATATTTCTAGCAACAAAACTTGAGCAGTTTTACAGGTAAGGTAGAGGTGAAGACAGAAGTGTGTATCCCACAAAGCCTGTGAGGGACTTTAAATACTTAGTAACCTGTTTTCAGTGATGACAAAGCCACTTTAAAGGCCATCTTAATTACATTTGGATAGCAGTCTGAGGGCTCTCCACAGATGGTTTGAGCTTTGGGTTAGCTGGTAAGAGGACCTGGTGGGACCCTGTGTGGGCATTAACAGGAGAAGTGAGAAGTGAGAGGGTGGACGGGTACATCAGTACCTGTTACTCAACAAGGGGGCAATGGTCTGAGAACCGGCCGTGGTTTGGGGTTTTGATCTAGTAATTGGAGAGGAAAAATCAGGTTGCTGAGGTTCGAGTGACAGCAGATAGTCTGGAGAAAAAGGCTGAGGGTGAGGATCTATTGGAGAAGCATAGTTCAGGATGTGAGCGAAGGTAGGAAAAGGCCTCCCCATAGAGGAATCTCCTTTCACCCTTTTGAGCACTTGCAGAAGTTAAAAAGGTCACACAGAATTTGAGGATCTAGAGACCTCTCTGGAGGACATCGGTTTTGGTTATTTAATTGGTGATATGGCCAATGCTGTGTACAGAATTTGATGAGGATTTCGGGTTCCATCAGGCAGCCCCTGTATGCTCACATCCCCATGACTTACAGAAGAAGTCAGCTTTTCCCCCACACAGCCTTGGCTGTTTGTGGCTTTGATAGTCGGCCGGGCAAAGGTAGTAATCTAGGCTAGACACCTGCATCTGGCTTGCCTGTCCCTACATCCATAATGTTTGTTTCCATTATCTATGGTACGTAAGGGATTCAATGGAATTTTATGGGATCCTCTTCATCAGGGATATCCCAATATGAAAGACTAATAGCCAGCTGACAAATGTCTGGGTGGAGAGATGGCCACCAGGTCCCTAAGTGGGATATATGCAAGATAGATTATACTTCTTGTCCAGTAGAATTAGTGATCATCCATCGCAGATGAACGGGCTGATGAGGGTTAGTAATACTGGTGGTCAAGGGGAGAGTCTATTGCCTTATCCACACGGAGAATACGCAATTTGAAAGTCTTACCAATCTTTTCCAGTTTCCAGGCAGAATCTGGGCAGGGCACAGGCTTGAGATTAGAGGCCTGGATCCAGGAAGTGATTCTGTCTACCTTTACCACTGTAGTTGTTATAAGTAGCACCTGGTATGGTCGTATTCAGCGGGGTTCAAGGAATGACACCTGATGTCGACTTAAGTAGAGGAATTCTCTTACTTGATATCAATGTGGAGTCCCCTCGTCCCCAGGTTGGTAGGCATTGGCCAGCTGTTTTTATAGGTATCATTGAGTTATTTCAAGAGATTTAAGTCTGTCAAGCAAGGGGGTGTGGAAGGGATCATTAGGTCTTAGAGTTGGGGTTAGGTCCCTTACTGGAGGAGGGGCACCATAGAGAATTTCATAGGGGGTGAGGTTACACAAAGAAACAGAAGGAGAATTTCTTGCATGAAACAGCGCACAAGGCAGGAGCATAGTCCAATCTTTTATACGGGTCTCTAAGCTTAATTTCATTAAGGTCTCTTCAATGGTTCTATTCATTCTTTCTACCTGTCCTGAACTCTGGGATCTATAAGCACAATGTAACTTCCAATCAATCCCCAGGGTCATGGCTAACCCCCAACGTACCTGGGCCACGAATGCAGATCCATTATCAGACCCTGTTACCTTAGGCAGGCCGTATCTTGGAAAAATATCTTCCAGGATCTTCTTGACCATCATTTGTGATGTTCCTTTCTTCTTTTTTTTTTTTTTTTTTTTTTTTGTGGGGAAGGCTTCAATCCATCCTGAAAAAGTATCTACAAAGACTAGGAGATATTTAAGTCCATACCTTGCATGCTTAATTTCAGTAAAGTTACTTCCCAGAATTGTCCTGACTTGTTCCTCGTAGGTGCTTTACTGCAGGAAGCTTGGAAGGGTTAGCATTAACCAATTGATGGACCCAACAGGCTTTTGTTACCCATTCAGTTATTTCCTTTTGCTGTGAGTTAGTTAGTGGAAAACTCTGTTCTTGATCCTTCAGAAATGCCTGCAGTTTCTCCAAGGTGAGTGAGTTTATTTACATTTTCTACTGACATAGTTAGAGCCGTGACTATAGGATTTTTTACAGAAGGATTTAGAAATTCCACTTGGGGGCCTTCAGTATTAAAAGTTATTTTGGCCCAGAGCTTGGTGAGCAGATCTCTGCCCATCAATGGGGCCAGACATTCTGGCATTACTAGGGAGGATTGTTGGATTTTACCATTCCCAAGTCTATGGTCCTCTTAGTTGTCCAAGCCCGATACTTACTGCCGTTACCCCCTTGAACTAGAGACCATTTATTTGATAGAGGGCCCAGTGGGGCCTTAAAGGCTGAGTATATTGCCCGTGTATCCACTTCAAAGTTTACTGGGGTCCCCTCCACTTGAAAAGTTACCCTGAGCTCGGGGAGAGGTTCTGAGCCCCGACATTCTTAGTCATTCTCAAGAGTCAGAATGAATGGCTGGCGTGGCTGTCTCTTTCTAGGGCACTCTTTGGCCCAGTGTCCTTTACCTTTACAGTAGGCACAGTAATCTGAGGCCAGGGGTGTCCTCTGGTGTGAGACCAGGTATCCCTTCCTGTCTCCCTGTTTCTAAATTTCTGGCCTATTTGATGTTGTGACCAGGACCTTAGTCAATGCCTTAGTCTGTCTTTTGTTTCTTTTATTCTACCTTTGCTCCCTTCTCTTCCTCAGTTTCTCTCTTAAAGTATACCTTCTCAGCTTCTCTGACTAAATCTCTCAAAGTCATATCTTTTAATCCATCTAAGCATAGTAACTTTCTTTTAATATCCAGGGCAGCTTGCCCAATAAAGGCCATTGTGACAGATGCCTTTTGATCCTCAGCCTGAGGATCAAAAAGAGGATATCTCCTATATGCCTGTATAATTCTCTCTAGAAACATAGAGGGAGGTTTATCAGGCCCTTTAATAATCTCTCTTATATCGGCCTAATTAGTTGGTCACCTAGAGGCCGCTCGGAAAACCACTATTAGAGCCCGGCGATAAGTGGACAGATGCTCCCTAGCTTCAAAGGTTTTGGGGCCACAGTTGGGTTGGTTCAAAGGAAAGCTGGCTTTGATTATGTTGGGAAGTTGTGTCGGTCACGCATCTGGTCAGAGGATATTTTTTTTCCAGCTTCCAGGAGTATTCTCTTTTGTTCCCCTGTCATTAAGACAGTCCTTAGGAGTTGTTGGCAGTCATCCCAAGTAGGGTAGTGTGAAAACAACAATGACTCAACCACACCTGTGAGCCAGGTGGGGTCCTTGGAAAAAGGGGATTGCTATTTTTCCAGTTATATAGGTCTGAAGAGGAGAAAGACCAAATCTGGTAGGCTTGCATTTTTCCCCCATGGCCGTCGTCAATCATTGGCCCATAGGGAAGCAGCGGGAGCATCACGGGAGTTCCAGGGTTTTCAATCATTCACCACTGGTGAGTTCCTTTAGCCAGGCCAGCTTCCTCAAGGGAAGGAGGGGCTGTTTGTGCCACCAGGGAACTATCTGGTTGGTGCTGTGCTCCTCCAATTGCGGAGAGGCTGAGTCAGCAGCAGGGGAATCACTTAGAGTTTGTTGGGGGGTGGCGGAAGAGGACAGGAGATAAGGAGAGGGAGGAGAATCCAGTAGAGTCAAATCTTGTGACTAAGGGAGAAGAGAAGGTGGAGGAGGAAGAAGAGTAGAGGGTTTGAGATTTTGGGGTATGGAGTAGGAGTGGGGGCAGGGGCAAGAAAAGACTTCACCCATGGAGGAGGAGATTTGCAGAGGTCCTGCCAAGTTAAGATAAATGGCTTTTGATCCAGATGGCTATGTGGCCCTGGCTGAAAGACAATATCTCTGACTTTTTAAATTAGTGGGAAGGAGAAAGATCCTTCTAGATGCCATCCGACTCCAAAGGTGGGCCATTCTGAGGCACAGAGAGTCTGCCAGGTCTGGAGATTTACTGAAAAAGAAAGATCCTGAGCCCTTAAGTGAACTTTGGTCCAGTGATCAAGGGTCAGAGACAGAGGCATTGAAGTGCTCTGTCCCATAATGAAAGATACACAAACAGTGAAAGCAAGGACAAACGGGGTCTCTCGTCTGCCGCTGCTGGATTTCAGTGGAACCTCCATATGAAAAGATCAGGCGAGCGTCGGAGGAAGAGACCACACAGAGACTGTCGCATGCAACAGCAAAAGGTTTATTGGGGGGTCCACCACGCTGGGGCTCAGAGCTCACTTGAATATAGCAGAGAGCCAGGAGAACAGCTTAAGCAGAGATTATATAATATTTTTGGAGAGGGCAAGGAGGGAAATTTATTGATTGGTCCGGGTGAGTGGGCAGTTTGTGTACAAACAGGTGAGGGACTACATTCTGCAGTTTGGCAATTGGGGACAGCACCTTCTGGAAACAAGATTAGCAAAGAGTTCTCAAGATTTCAAGAGTGTTTTGTTAAGCATACAGAAAAACAGGAAGTGACAAGTACCTATTTTATTAACCTCTCACTACCGACATTCAATTTTGACCTAATGATCTCTTCTAAATTCAATCATTCAAGGTACAAGTTCCTATTCCATTGTATATCGATTAATGTGACACATCTTTGCAGAACGTATTTCAAAGCTAAGTATCCCAATAAAGGCCCCAATGCTCTTCTGGGCTTCAAATCTTACCTAGATTTCTGTTTTCATACATATATTTTACCTATATATTCTCATACATATCGCAAGTTCCCAATACCATTATTCATCCAGCAGAATGATTCCTAACCCAAATCAAACATGTTATTAACCCTAACCATACACTGTTCCCTCAATCTAACGTTACAGAAGAGCAGGGACAGAGTTGGTCTTACGATACCAGAATGTAGTGGATCTTCCCCCTGCTTAGAACCTCAAAAGTCCATGCAGAAATGATCCCTGGAGAAGATGTAGGCAGCTATAAAGGACCTGGTAGAGTAAAAGTCATCTTCCATGGCAAACAACCTGGTCAGGATGAAGGGTTGTGTCTCAATCAGCATCTCTCTTTTTAATGAAGAGAAGATGGACCAAACCAGGCCTAGGTGGAGAGCTGTTCACGGGTTCCTATGGTTGATAAAAACAATCTAAATTGTGAAAGTGTCACAGGAACTAGAGGCAGCCACCATCTCATGTGACCCTTGCAAGCAACTGTTAGGGCAAAATGGTTGCCAAGGCAGTGACCTCATTCAGTTCCTGAAGGAAGTGACCTCACCTCACTTCCTTGTTGATGGAACTCTCTGAACTTGGGATCCAGGATGCCAGGCATCCAGAGCCAGTCCCAGTCCCAGTCCCAGTGGGGTCACTTGTGTGGATTTACCAACGACAGAGTCAGTCTTTTTTTTACCTACTGATATGAGGATGGCCAAATGCCAGGAAAGCTCTAAAGAGGGGCCTTTCCTGAGAAAGCAGGTAGTGGCTCACCGCTGGCTCCTGACAACTTCACACAGTTTGCCAAGGAGACGAGATCTGAGACAGGACAGGCCATTTCTGGGGAACATAGTATGGCCCACCAGTCAGAGGACACTCCAGAAAGTAACACACTTACTTGGGGGAAGGAGGTGCCTTTATGGGTGTGGGTGTGCGTGTGTGGCTTTGTCTCATGTTCTGAGAATAGGTAGGAAAGACGGTTTCGTGGTTTGGAGTGAAATGTTTCTACTAAGTCGTTTCACAAGGAGTGTGTTTTTAAGTCTGTGTATCTCACTGTGTCCGTGGTTGTAGACATTAGAAAAAAGAATGCATCAATGGATGTGTCCTGTCTAGTAGAAACCTTCCCAGCATTTATCCTGCCCAATTAATGAATGGACCAGGGCTTGCCTTATCAATAGGCAACACCTGCTATCTTCCTAAGTTCTGGTTTTCTTCCTGAGTTCTGGCGACTCTCCAGAATAGGCTCATGGTTTTGTGTCCCAGATATGTACCATCTCCAAGCTCTGTCATATGGCCATATACTGGATAGCTGAAGATAAAGGCGAGCATCTCAGAAAACTCGGATATCAGTGTGACTACTAACCTCTCAGTGGAAAAACCCTGCTTGGGCTTTTTGCTTACCTATTGTTCTTTAGCTCTGAAAGTCAGGAAGGTCTTTGCTGCAGGCCACCCCTTTGTGAAGCCTGAAGAAAACAGTTTTCAAATGGAAATGAATGGAAATCACCTGTGGCTCTTTGCTTAATTGCTTTGGAAAGGGATGTGTCTGAATCAGGTGCTCGGCCCTGTGTGAGACTGTGGCTTAGATTGTCAGCACCTGATGGATGTAAAGAAAGATCCCATGTGTGCATTCAAAACCAAAGTGGCCAAAAAAGCAGTCATTGTGGATGAAGTCTCTCCCCTTCCTCTGTAAGGTTCTTGACCTCCATCAAGTGAGAATTGGGATCCTTTGTATCAAATGAGTTCTTTAAAGCCCTGCAGAGGCTAGCCCATTAATGCTTGCATATTCTCATGACTCCAATACACAAAAAGAACCTAAACCCCACAGTCAGTAGACCTCAAATTGGAGAAGCAGAGCAGTATTAAAGGCAGGCTTATTGGATTACTCCTGTTTCACAGGAAGGGTGTCCAGGCCACTCGAACTTTAGGCAAATGAGGGGCAAGGGAGCATATTTTGGACACTCTCTTTGACTTTGCCTCTCATGGAAACCTCTAGCAAGGTGCTGCCCACACTTTGCAGCATACTTACAAACGGCCACAGCCTGCTTGGGCCCCAGCCGGCCTAGCGCAGAGGCGGTTCGGCGCTGCAAACGACCACCCCCTCTGACCACCCCCTCCCCCCCGCCGGCACGGCGCTGTGAACAACGACCCCCACCCCCCCACCCCTGCCCCGCCGCGCTCCTGTGAACAGCTCCCGCGGGGGGCGCAGTCCCGCCGGCTCAGCCGAAAAACCGCTGCTCACACATTTCAGCGAGCATACGGAAGGCTGGGTCCTGCCTTCCCAGCTCTGTGAGCCGCCTTTGGCGGTTTGGCACTGGAAACAACCACCCCAACCCCCAACCCCGCGCTCGTGTGGACAGTCCCCGCCTGCCGGGCGCTGCTAAAGGCCCCACCCGTCCGGCTCTTGCACGGGGGAATCAGGAGTGGCGCGGGACCCGCGGTGCGGAATTCCGGCTACCGCTATCACCAGTGCTGACAACTGAGGTCTCTTGCACCAGCTTCCAGGGGCGTGGCAACCAGAGGGCAAGCAAATTCGCTGGGGGTTCTCAGCCCCAAGCTCTATAAACTTAGGGTCCAAGGGAATGGCAAACAGGGAGAATGTGCCCAGGCGTTCTTGAAAACAGGGCTCACAGGAACAGCAGACTTGGTGTGTAGCCAATATTGTGGTGAGCATCACCGGTGCACTCAGGATTAGAGACCCGCCCAGTCCAGGAGGAAGAGCTGCTGCACAGCGATTGGCTCCTGCCTACTGAGAGGAGAAGCTTGGCCCAGTGGGTACAGCTCCACCTACTGGAAGAATAGTGAATCGAACTCTAAGACTGCATGTATTTTTTTTTTGTTTCCCCCCCTCTGGTCTCCTGTTTTATTCACACTATGGATGATCTCTCTCATACCAGAATTGTAGTTAACAATCTGAATTGATGAGTCTAAAAGACTGCATGTATTAAAAATTTTTTCTTTTTTTTTTCTTTTTATTGGTTTTGTTTTGTTTTTGTTGTTGTTTTCCCCAAATTTTTTTTAATTCATTTTATTTTATTTTTTAATACTAATTTTCATTTTTATTATTGCGATTATGATTTCTTTATAATTCTTTTTAATTTTCTGTTTCCTTTCTCTCTCTCTTCTTTTCTTCTGTCTTTGCATTTATTTTCAATTCTCATATTCCCCCTTCCTTGAATTCTGCCTGCTTACTCTCATTCTCTTTGGTGACTTATTCCCTCCCACTATAATACCTTTCCTCCCAAGCAGCAAATAAATTTATAGGAGTAATCAACAACTCAGTAGTCAAACAGAACAAGAAGCAATATGAAAAAGCAAGGAAGGAAAGGAGTTCAAACAATGCAGGAAGGCCTAAATATCCAGGAGAATATAGATTCATCAGAAAAATGGTCATATAAAGACCTCAAGGAATACCTTAGACAGATGGAATGGAACCTTAAAGAGGATACGAGACAGCAAATTCAAGCAGCAAAAGAACACATTGAGAACGAATTACAAAAACAGGTAAAAGAAGAAGTTAAGCATCTTTATCAGGAGATAGAGATTATAAAAAAGAATCAGACAATAATCTTAGAAATGAAGGAACTTATAAACCAAATTAAAAACTCAAATGAGAGTATCACTAACAGAGTGGAGCAAGTAGAAGCCAGAACGTCAGATAATGAAGACAAAATATATCATCTTGAAAAGAGTCTAGCCAACTCTGATAGGCTGGTTAAAAATCACGAGAGAAGCATCCAAGAGATATGTGATAACATTAAAAAACCAAATTTAAGAGTGATCGGGATAGAGGAAGGCACAGAGATTCAAACCAAGGGAATGTGTAATCTACTACATGAAATAATTACAGAAAACTTTCCAGAAATAAAAAAGGAAACAGATATACAAATTGTAGATGCATACAGTACACCGAGCATACAAAATCAAAGTAGACCAACGCCAAGACACATTGTTATGAAGATATCCAATATACAGAACAAAGAGAAAATACTAAAAGCTACAAGAGAAAGCAGGCAGATTACATTCAGGGGTAAACCAATAAGGTTAATAGCAGATTTTTCATCACAGACACTTAAAACGAGAAGATCCTGGAACAACGTATTTCAAACACTGAAAGACAATGGATGCCAACCAAGAATTCTGTATCCAGCAAAATTAAGCTTCAGGTACGACAACGAAATAAAAATCTTTCATGATAAACAAAAGCTAAAAGAATTTGCAGCAAGAAAACCAGCATTGCAAAATATCTTGAGCAAAACACTACACGAGGAAGAAATGAGAAACAATAACCAAAGCCAACAGTGGGAAGAGCCCCAGTAAAGACTGACAGAGGGGGGAAAGCTAATCATGGAGAAATAAACTAAATTTAAAAAAAAAGAGAGAGAGAGACAAATAATCAAACATGGATGTAAGTACAAACCATATAGCAATAGTAACTCTAAACATTAATGGTTTAAACTCTCCAATAAAGCGACATAAACTGGTAACATGGATTAAAAAAACAAATCCAACAATATGCTGCCTCCAGGAGACACATCTGACAGGAAAAGACATACACAGGCTGAAGGTGAAAGGTTGGGAAAAAATATACCATGCACACGGTCCTCGCAAACAAGCAGGTGTGGCCATCCTCATATCGAACAAAATCGACTTCAAGACTAAGTTAATCCAAAGGGATAAGGAAGGCCATTATATACTGTTAAAAGGAACCATTCACCAACAAGACATAACAATTATCAATATTTATGCACCAAATAATGGTGCTGCGACGTTCATAAAACAAATTCTCCTCAAGTACAAGAATCAAATAGACCACAATACAATAATTATGGGTGACTTCAACACACCTCTCTCACCATTGGACAGATCCTCCAAACAAAAGTTGAATAAAGAAACTATAGATCTAAATAACACAATCAATAACCTAGACTTAACTGACGTATATAGAATATATCAACCATCATCAAGTGGATATACTTTTTTCTCAGCAGCACATGGATCCTTCTCAAAAATAGACCATATATTATGCCATAGGGCAAACCTCAGTAAATATAAAGGGGTGGAGATGATACCATGCATTTTATCTGATCATAATGAAATGAAACTGGAAATCAATGATAAAAGAAGGATGGGAAAATCCTATATCACATGGAAAATGAACAATATGTTACTGAATGATCAATGGGTTACAGAAGACATAAAGGAGGAAATCAAAAAATTCTTAGAGATAAATGAAAATACAGACAAAACTTATCGGAATCTATGGGACACAATGAAAGCAGTTTTAAGAGGGAAATTCATCGCCTGGAGGTCATTCCTCAAAAAAAAAAAAAACCAACAAATAAATGAGCTCACACTTCATCTCAAAGCCCTAGAAAAGGAAGAACAAAACAACAGCAAATGCAGCAGAAGGCAAGAAATAATTAAAATCAGAGCGGAAATCAACGAAATTGAAACAAAAGAAACTATTGAAAAAATCAACAAAACTAAAAGTTGGTTCTTTGAAAAAATAAACAAGATTGACAGACCCTTAGCCATGCTAACGAAGAGAAGAAGACAGAGAACTCAAATTACTAACATACGGGATGAAAAAGGCAATATCACAACAGATGCTACAGAAATACAGAAGACAATTAGAAATTATTTTGAAAACCTATATTCCAATAAAATAGAAGATTGTGAAGACATCGATAAATTTCTTAAGACATATGATTTGCACAGACTGAGTCAGGAGGATACACACAATTTGAACAGACCAATATCAATGGAGGAAATTGAAGAAGCAATCAAGAGACTACCCACCAAGAAAAGCCCAGGACCGGATGGGTATACAGCGGAGTTTTACAAAACTTTTAAAGAAGAATTAATACCAATACTTTTCAAGTTATTTCAGGAAATAGAAAAAGAGGGAGCTCTTCCAAATTCATTCTATGAGGCCAACATCACGTTGATTCCGAAACCAGACAAAGACACCTCAAAGAAAGAAAACTACAGACCAATATCCCTGATGAACCTAGATGCAAAAATCCTCAATAAAATTCTGGTGAATCGGATACAAAGGCACATCAAAAAAATTGTGCACCATGATCAAGTAGGATTCATCTCTGGGATGCAAGGATGGTTCAATATACGGAAATCAATAAATGTTATTCACCACATCAATAGACTTAAAGATAAGAACCATATGATCATCTCGATAGACGCAGAAAAAGCATTCGACAAAATACAGCATCCCTTTATGATCAAAACATTAGAAAAACTAGGGATAACAGGAAATTACCTTGACATTGTAAAAGCTATCTATGCTAAGCCTCAGGCTAGCATCATTCTGAATGGAGAAAAATTGAAGGCATTCCCTCTAAAATCTGGAACAAGACAGGGATGCCCTCTATCACCACTTCTATTCAATATAGTTCTCGAAACACTGGCCAGAGCAATTAGACAGACAAAAGAAATTAAAGGCATAAAAATTGGAAAAGAAGAACTTAAATTATCATTATTTGCGGATGACATGATTTTATACCTAGAAGACCCAAAAGGGTCTACAAAAAAACTACTAGAACTAATAAATGAATTCAGCAAAGTAGCAGGATATAAAATCAACACGCATAAATCAAAGGCATTCCTGTATATCAGCAACAAAACTTCTGAAATGGAAATGAGGAAAACCACTCCATTCACAATATCCTCAAAAAAATAAAATACTTGGGAATCAACCTAACAAAAGAGGTGAAAGATTTATACAATGAAAACTACAGAACCCTAAAGAGAGAAGTAGAAGAAGATCTTAGAAGATGGAAAAATATACCCTGTTCATGGATAGGCAGAACTAACATCATCAAAATGGCGATATTACCAAAAGTTCTATATAGGTTTAATGCAATGCCAATCAAAATCCCAAAGGCATTGCTTGTAGAAATAGATAAAGCAATCATGAAATTGATATGGAAAAATAAAGGACCCAGAATAGAAAAAGCAATTGTAAGCAGGAAGTGCGAATCAGGCGGTTTAGCGATACCAGATTTCAAACTATATTACAGAGCAATAGTAACAAAGACAGCATGGTACTGGTACCAAAACAGGCGGGTGGACCAATGGTACAGAATAGAGGACACAGAGACCAATCCACAAAGTCACAACTATCTTATATTTGATAAAGGGGCTAAAAACATGCAATGGAGGAAGGATAGCATCTTCAACAAATGGTGTTGGGAAAACTGGAAATCCATATGCAACAAAATGAAACTGAACCCCCTCCTCTCACCATGCACAAAAGTTAACTCAAAATGGATCAAAGACCTTGATATCAAAACACAGACTCTGCGTCTGATAGAAGAAAGAGTTGGCTAGGATCTACATATAGTGGGGTCGGGCTACAAATTCCTTAATAGGACACCCATAGCACAAGAGTTAATAGCAAGAATCAACAAATGGGACTTACTTAAACTAAAAAGTTTTTTCACAGCAAGAGAAACAATAAGAGAAGTAAATAGGGAGCCTATATCATGGGAACAAATATTTACTCCTCACACATCAGATAGAGCCCTAATATCCAGAATATACAAAGAACTCAAAAAATTAGACAATAAGATAACAAATAACCCAATCAACAAATGGGCCAAGGACCTGAACAGACACTTCTCAGAGGAGGACATACAATCAATCAACAAGTACATGAAAAAATGCTCATCATCTCTAGCAGTCAGAGAAATGCAAATCAAAACCACCCTAAGATACCATCTCACTCCAGTAAGATTGGCAGCCATTATGAAATCAAACAACAACAAGTGCTGGCGAGGTTGTGGGGAAAAGGGTTCTCTTGTACATTGCTGGTGGGGCTGCAAATTGGTGCGGCCAATTTGGAAAGCAGTATGGAGATTCCTGGGAAAGCTGGGAATGGAACCACCATTTGACCCAGCTATTGCCCTTCTCGGACTATTCCCTGAAGACCTTAAAAGAGCGTATTACAGGGATACTGCCACATCGATGTTCATAGCAGCACAATTTACAATAGCTAGATTGTGGAACCAACCCAGATGCCCTTCAATGGATGAATGGATTAAAAAAATGTGGCATCTATACACCATGGAGTATTACGCAGCACTAAAAAATGACAAAATCTTGGAATTTGCAGGGAAATGGATGGCACTAGAGCAGATTATGCTTAGTGAAGCTAGCCAATCCCTAAAAAACAAATACCAAATGTCATCTTTAATATAATGAGAGCAACTAAGAATAAAGCAGGGAGGAAGAGCAGGAAGAAAAGATTAACATTAAACAGAGACATGAGGTGGGAGGGAAAGGGAGAGAAAAGGGGAATTGCATGGAAACGGAGGGAGACCCTCATTGTTATACTAAATTACATATAAGAGGTTGTAAGTGGAATGGGAAAATAAACAAGGTGAGAAATGAATTACAGTAGAAGGGGTAGAGAGAGAAGATGGGAGGGGAGGGGAGGGGGGATAGTAGAGGATAGGAAAGGTAGCAGAATACAACAGTTACTATTATGGTATTATGTAAAAATGTGGATGTGTAACCCATGTGATTCTGCAATCTGTACTTGGGGTAAAAAAGGGAGTTCATAACTCACTTTAAGCTAATGTATGCTAATGTATGAAATATGATATGTCAAGAGCTTTGTAGGGTTTTGAACAACCAATAAAAAAAAAAGAAAGACGTGCAAATAGATCCCAGAAAGAATCAATGAGGAGCATGAAAAGAGATGAGGAAATTTTAGACTGAAGAAGGACAGACCTCAAGTAGTGACCCACAAATATTTCTCAGTCTGCCAAGTGTAAGAGTCTGAAGAAACATGCTCTACTACAGGAGACTGACATGGAAACGGCAAAGTCAAAACTACAGGGAAGGGCTGGGGATGTGGCTCAAGCGGTAGCGCGCTCGCCTGGCATGCGTGCCGCCCGGGTTCGATCCTCAGCACCACATACAAACAAAGATGTTGTATCCGCGGATAACTAAAAAATAAATATTAAAAATTCTAAAAAAAAAAAAAGAAGTTATGATGAGTGTCTATATGGAAGAAAATCAGGGCCATGTGGGAATGTTTTTGTTTCAATTGTGGTCATTTGTGTGGCGGTTGGAAGAGATGACTGGGTCCACCTTGGCTTTAACTCTGGTGTGATTCCTCTTAGAGTCTGAGTTCAGGAACTTACCTCAGAGAAGTATTGCTATGAATTGTGTTGGGATTTTAAAAGGCCACACATGAGACTCGCCCTTGGAAACTGAGATCTAGGCCCAGGGTGACTTTCCACAGAGCACTGGGAATCTCAGCCAGGATAACACATGATTATATTCTTAAAGACATGGCAGCCATAGTTGAGATTCAAAACAAATATGGACCTCACATTGTAAACCTCAATGAGCCTGGCTTCATGTGACCTTTTGGCCACTCTTTGGAAAGCCTTGCCTGTGAGACTTCTCCAGAGCTTACATTGAAATGAGCATCCTCACCATTTATGGTTCCAGAATGAATTGAAACCCACAGTGCCTCCAACTTAATCCTTGAAAAATGCCAAGATAAATACCATGAAATTTTTGAATTTCCCATGACCAGGTAGCACTGGGAAAACTTTGGATGTCCTACGTTTGATCATGAGTGTATCAGACAGTGCCTTTATTGACTGGGATTCATGAAAATGGTGTAGAGATACCAGTAAGTTGGAGCCTGCTGAGTGGTGGGCCAAGAGTAGAGGTGGAAAGATGTATGATAAAACATCTGTGTGGGCCCATGTGGATCTGCCATTGGCTTCCAAATGGCTTGTGACTGACATGGTGCAGCCAGCAGAATATTCTATGTAAAGGCATATTGTTATATGGAGAGGTTTCAGGGCAATGTTCACAACCAGGTTGCTATGGACAAAGGGGCAAGCTATGAGGGATAGAAGCCTGGATGGTGCACAGTCCTGAGAACCCTGACCCACCTCACATGACAGAACTCCCTTCAGAACTGTGTCCCAGTTGAACTCCTTGTATTTCGTGAAGCAAATACCAAACTCCCAGTGCAGCACCAAGAAACACCTCGAAAATGGAGGAAGATCAAATGGCTTCACAGTCCACATGGGGAGACACTTAGCCCCCATTGGCCACAGTTTACCTACAAAGAGAGAATTCAGCACTGCTGCCTCATGTTCATTGAAAAATAAGAAACCATGTCCTTCAGGTCCCATAGATGCAGACCCAGCTTTGATGGTATCACTAGAATGAAAGCAAAAGCACCTGATAACAACATATATTTCAAGTGCCCAACCTCATAGGCAGTTTCTCAGTAAGTCTTTAGGGAACCTGAGCTCCATATTTTTGGAATGTTACCCTGTCCCTTACTTTGGGAAACTCCTCTACCACCTCCAATGTTGTGAACTCCTGAGCATATTCCATTCCAGATATGTATTCACAGATTTTCTAACTCTTCTCCACTAATTGTGTACTACTTGGGGTGGAGGTAATGACAATGTATTGTTCTGGATGAGAGTGGGAAGATTCTTTTGTAGCACATATTTGCATACACATTGGATTCATTTTCCAATTTTCTAATCGGAATACTGAATCCCTGACACTAACCCATACCCTACTAGACTCTGCCTACTAATTCTAATATAATGGAGAAAAATAACTCAAACAGAATAGAAAAACAAGCTGTTCAGAGGAGGGGTGGTGTACAGTTGGGCTTCCCTTTTACAATATATTGGGAAGGAGTTATAAATCTAGTCAATTTTTTATTGAAGTAGTTCTCCGTGTATTTTTAAAGTTAACAAATATGTAAATTCCTGTCTTCCTTTCTCTGTAGCTTATTAAGCACATGTATTTGTATATGCACATATAGAATCTTACCTGGTATCACACGAAAATACTTTTGAGGTGGCTAACTTGGCAGATACAAATTTTGAGAAGAGATCACTCCTCCTACACGCTGTTGAAACTGAAAATTCAACCTTTGGGGGAGCTTCCTAGTTGATAAACATTATATATAAATTCATGTTCAGTAAAATAAATATTTTTGGATCTCTGGATGATATATATTTCATGATGAATTTTGATTGGCATATATATTGCTACTTTTTAATGTCTCTGTGTGGGTTTTGTATATATATATATATATATATATATATATATATATATATATATATATATATATATATTCCCTAAATTCGTTAATGTTCATGTATTTGGACTTCTAATCAACTTTTCACAAGATTTTTCTCAGAAATATTAATCCACCTGAACTACATATTTGTTTCCTAGTACTGAAAACTAAATTCAGTGAATGGTGCATACAAATACTAATATTTCTACAGTAAGTGACCCAGTTTAACATCAATGCAAGTAGATTCCTATGTTCCATGATGTCTATTTTGACGTTCATTTTTATTCAACACTGGTACATTACTATTTCTTCATTATACGCACATGAAATGATATATATTTCTTCCACAAGTTAGCAAATTTATAGGCATTTGTTTCACTTTCAATCACTTCCTGCTTCAGAACACAGGTATTCCGCCAGGTTTCTTGACTGTTTTTTTCATGAGACTTCTTTCCAAACACATTATTTTCGATTTCCATAATCACTTTTGAAGCAAACTCACACACCCATCATGATAAACTGTAATCCTATTATTAGGTATAGATGTATAACTGATTGGAATGAATGATTGTATATCAACATAAAATTCTTATATATTTTCAGATATCAATTCAATCCATTATTAAAAGTGGAACGAGTTATATTATTTATTCACAGTGTGGTCTGTTAAGGCATCATCTCTATATTCATAGGCTCAGGGTACAGCTAAATGTATCACCAATACTAATTTATAAGTCTTTAAAATATTGCTTTCAGAAATGGTGGAAGAAATACTCTAGTCACCTGATATACACATACATTTCATCACAGTAATATTCCTGACACAAAACGCAAGGGTCACACTTATATTTGTACCAAAACCTAAATTGAATGTGAGCATGTATTACTAACAACATCCATGTCCTGGTTCCCTAATGCTCTCAAATATCATTGGTATTGGTGACTACATATCTGTTTTTTCCTAAGATTATATATTCAACCTCAACCCTGTTAAAAATGTCTTATGCTACCACTCACTTTGTCCTTTGCCTGATTTCCTAATGTCTCTATTTATATCTCCTCTCAAACACCTTTTCTCCAGTTCAGCATTGGGAATGGCCCTTTAAATGTGCTGACATTTACATTCACTCTCTCAGCAAAAGCGTATTCCTAAATGACTTATTGTCCAACTCCTAGACTCACTCAAATGGGTTCTTCAAAGCCCTACAGAGGGCATCCCAGAGGTGCTTGGGTTTTCTCATGACTCCAATTCACATAAAGAATCAAAACCCCACAGTCAGTAGGCTTCACATTGGAGAAGCAGAGCAGTATTAATAGCAGGCGTATTTGATCACTCCTGGTTCACAGGAAGGGTGTCCAGGCCACCCTGACATTAGGCAAATTAGGGGAAAGGGAGCTTTGTGGACACTGTCTTGCTCTGCTCCCCTCATGGAAACCACCAGCTAGAGGTTACGATGAGTGTCTATATGAAAGAAGATGAGGGTCATGTGGGAGAGTTTTGGTTTTAAGTGTGGTCATTTGTGTGGTGGTTGAAAGAGATGACTGGGCCCACCTGGTCTTGAACTCTGGTGTGATGCCCTTTAGAAACAGAGTTTAGGAAATGACCTTAGAGAAGTATTGCCATGAATTGTGTTGGAATTTTAGGAGGCCACGCAAGAGAGTCACCCACGAATGACAGTCGGCCTCAAATTGGAGAAGCAGAACGTTTTTTCCAAATCCTTTTCTCACTCTTCTTTCTAATCCTACCGACTATCTTTCTAATCCTAGATAAATACCATGATATATTTTAAATTCCAATGACCAAGTGGCACTGGAGAATCTTTGGATGTCCTGTTACTGATCATGAGTGTACCAGACAGTGCCTTGATTAACTGGGTTTCATGAAAATGGTGTAGAACAAAGATGCCAGTAACTTGGAGCCTGCTGAGCAGTGGGCCTAGAGCAGTGGTGTGCAGGTGTGTGATAAAACATCTGTGGTGGGGTCATGTGGATCTTCCATTGGCTTCAAATGGCTTGAAACTGTCAAAGTGTAGATGGCACACCATTATATGTAATGGCATCTTTGTATATGGAGAGATTTAAGGGCAATATTATGAATCAGATTGCTATGGTCAAGGGGACAAGCTTTGTGGGAGAGAAGACTTGTTGGTGCATTCTCCTGCAGACCGTGACCCACCACACCTGACAGAACTCCCTCTAGCACTCTGTTCCAGTTGAACTCAATGTATTTCTTGAAATAAATATCATACTCCCAGTGCAGCAGGAAGAAACACCACAAAAAGTGGAGGATGACAAAATGGCTTCACAGTCCACATGGGGAGACACTTAGCCCCCAGTGGCCACAGTTTACCTACAAAAAGAAAATTCAGCACTGCTCCCTCATGTTTATTAAAAAATAGGAAACCATGTCCTTCAAGTCACATATATGCAGACCCAGCTTTGATGGTCTCACTACAAAGGAAGCTAAAGCTCCTGAGAACAATATATATTTCAAGGGCCCAACCTCAGAGGCCGTTTCTCAAGAAGTCTTTAGGCCAGCAGAGCTCCATGTTTGTGGAGTGTTTACCCTGACTCATACTTTTGGAAACTCCTCTACCACCTCCATGTTTGTGAACTCCTGAGCATGTTCCATTGCAGATATGCATTCACAGATTTTATAACTCTTCTCCTCTAATTGTGTCTTACTTGGGGCGAAGGTAATCTCAAGGCATTGTTCTGGATGAGAGTGGGAACATTTTTGTGTGGCACATATTTGCATACACATTGGATTCATTTTCCTATTTTCCAATCAATATACTGAAACCATGACACTAACCCATACCCTACTAGACTCTGACTACTAAACCTAATACAATGTAGAGAAAAATAACCCAAACAGAATAGGAATACAAGCAGTTCACTGGAGGCATGGTGTATATTTGGACATGCCTTTTGCATGATAAAGGGTATTTGTTTTAAATCTAGTCAATTTTTCATTAATATAATTCTCCATGTGTTTTCAAAATTAACAAATATGTGAATTCCTGTCTGACTTTCTCTATAGACTATTCAGCACATGTATATTGATATTCACATATAGAATCCTACCTGGTATCACAGGTTAATTTTTGTGTGTTGTCTGACTTGGCAGATACAAATTGTGAGAAAAGATCACTCCTCCTAACCACTGTTGAAACTGAAAATTCAACCTATGGATAAGCTTCCTAGTAGAAACACATTGTATATGAATCCATGTTCAGTAAAATAAATATTTTGCATATGTGGATGATATATATTTCATGATGAATTTCGATTAGCATATGTATTGATACTTTTTAATGTCTGTGTGTGTGTTTTTTTGTATATATATATATATATATATATATATATATATATATATATATATATATACACTCTCCAGAATTCTCAAAATATAAAATATATGTGTCTTCTATACACTCTCTAAATTCATTCATGTTCTCGTATTTAGATTTAGGATTCAGTTTGCCAGCCCATCAGGTTTTGCCGGCTACTCAGTTTTGTTCATTGTCCCGAACTCTGTTGAGTTTACTGTCTATCTTTATTGTCTAACCCATCAGGTTTTGCCAGTTACTCAGGTCTAATCTTTGTCTTGGACTCAAGTTAAATGTTTACTCTTTGTCTTTGTCTCTGTCGCGTTTGTGTCTTCTTTGTCCCTGTTTGAGTAACTCTCATTATGGGACAAAGCACTTCCACGACTCTGTCCCTGACCCCTCATCATTGGACTGATGTTCGCTCAAGGTCCCAGAATCTATCTTTTTCAGTAAAACGCCTGACCAGGCAGACTTTCTGTGTTTCAGAATCGCCCATCCTCAGAGTCGGGTGGCCCCAAGAAGGATCCTTCTACTTCCCGGTAATCTGAAAATTCAGAGATATTCTCATTCAGTCGGGGCCACGTGGCCACCCAGATTAACAGCCATATACCCCTTTCCCCATATCCTATCATTCAAACCTTCCGCCCCTCCCTCTCTTCCCTCCATTCTCCCAGAGTCACAAGACTGGACACTCCTTCCCCTCCTTATCCTCTACCTTCGCTCCCCAAGCCCCAACACGTTCCTGATGATCCTCCCACCGCTGACTCAGCCTCTTCGCTGCTAGAGGCAATTGGGCTTAACTCAAGCTTTCCAGGGGACTTCCCCGCAGCAGCAACACACCCTCCTCCCCTGGAGGAAGCTGGGCCACCTAAAGGAACCCGCCCGCCGGCGACGGATAATAGAAAACTCGGAAGCCCCTGTGATGCTCCCTCTCCGTCCCTACGGACCCATGAACCGACCCAACTGGGACCCCAACAACTTTGAAGGTAGGTAGCATCTGTCCACTTATCACCAGACTCTAATAGCGTGTCTCCGAGTGGCCACCAGAGGGCCAACTAATTTGGCCAAGGTAAGAGAGATTATCCAAGGGCCTAAAGAGTCTCCCGTATGTTTCTGGAGAGAATTATGGAAGAATATAGAAAATATACTCCTTTTGATGCTCAGGCAGAGGACCAAAAGGCATCTGTTGCAATGGCCTTTATTGCGAAGGCTGCCCTAGATATTAAGAGAAAGTTACAACGTCTAGATGGATTACAAGATATGACCTAAAGAGACTTAGTCAGAGAAGCTGAGAAAGTATATTATAAGAGAGAAACTGAGGAGGAGAGGGAACAGAGGAGAAAGAAAAAAAGGGAACAAAAGGAGGATGAAAGGAGCAAATGGCAGAGTAAAGCATTGCCTAAGGTTCTGGTCACAGCAGCAAATAGGCTAGAAGTTAAAAAGCAGGGAGACAGAAAGGGATACCTGGGCTCAGGCCAAAGGCTGCCCCTGGCCTCAGATCAATGTGCCTACTGTAAAGAAAAAGGACACTGGGCCAAAGAGTGCCCCAAAAAGAAGCAAAGATGCCAGCCTACCATGCTGACTCGAGAAGAGGACTAGGAACGTCAGGGCTCGGATCCCCTCCCCGAGCTCAGGGTAACATTTGAAGTAGAGGGGACCCCAGTGAACTTTGAAGTGGATACAGGAGCAGTATACTCAGCCTTTAAGACCCCACTGGGCCCCCTATCAAATAAATGGTCCCTTCTTCAAGGGGCTAATTTCAGTAAATATCGGGCTTGGACAACTAGGAGGACTATGGGCCTAGGAAATGGAAATGTCCACCACTCTTTCCTAGTAATCCAAGAATGCCCAGCCCCATTGATGGGCAGGGATCTGCTTACCAAACTCAGGGCTAGAATAACATTTAACCCTGATGGTCCCCAAGTGGAGTTTCTAAAGCCTTCAGAAAAATTCCTATAGTCACGGCTTTGACTATGTCCATAGAAGATGAACATCAACTCTTCGCGGACCCTAGGACTGATCAAACAGGCAAACTACCCCAGAAACGGATAAAAGATTATCCTAATGCCTGGGCAAAAACTGCTGGGTTAGGTCTAGACGTAAAACAACCTCCAATAGTAGTAGAATTAAAAGATTCTGCCTCTCCAATCAGTGTTAAACAATATCCTCTAAGCAAAGAAGCTAAGGATGGGATAAGGCCCTATATTCAGAAATATCTGGCTCTTGGGGTCCTAAGTCCCTGTCAATCGGCCTAGAATACCCCACTGCTCTCAGAAGAAAGCCAGGAACTGGGGACTAACGTCCTGTTCAAGACCTAATAGAGATCAACAACAGAGTGCAGGACATTCACCCCACGGTACCCAATCCTTATAATTTGCTTAACACTCTGAATCTGGAGCAGGAATGGTACACTGTGCTGGACTTAAAAGATGCTTACTTCTGCTTGCCCCTACATTATTACAGTCAGTTTCTGTTTGCCTTTGAGTGGAGAGACCCAGAAACAGGAACATCTGGCCAACTAACCTGGACTAGACTCCCACGGGGTTCAAAAACTCACCCACTCTCTTTGATGAAGCACTCCACAGGGACCTAATGACTTCAGAACTGCACACACCGAAGTCATTCTACTCAAATATGTGGATGATCTGCTACTGGCAGCCGACACCAAGGAGAACTATGAGTCTGGGACCCAAGCATTATTATCCAAGCTTGCTCGGCTTGAATATAGGGCTTCTGCCAAAATGGTCCAAATTTGTCAGCAAGAAGTAATCTTCGTGGGTTATTCTTTTAGGGGTGGCAAATGATGGCTCACTGAGCCCAGAAAACGAACCTTTGTGTATATACCGCCCCCATCTAATAAGAGAGAACTCAGAGAGTTTCTTGGGACTGCCGGCTTTTGCAGGTTATGGATTCCTGGGATCGCGTCTCTGGCTGCCCCTTTATACCCGATGATAAAGGGGGATTCCCACTTCCAATGGACCCCTGAGCACCAACAAGCTTCTGATAATGTCAAAAAAAGGCGCTGCTATCTGCTCCGGCCTTAGCACTCCCAGATGTAGAAAAACCCTTCACTCTCTACATCGAAGAAAAGAAAGGAATAGCACAGGTTGTGCTCACTCAGACTTTGGGACCTTGGAAAAGGCCGGTAGC
This sequence comes from Callospermophilus lateralis, assembly GCF_048772815.1. Classification (NCBI taxonomy): domain Eukaryota; kingdom Metazoa; phylum Chordata; class Mammalia; order Rodentia; family Sciuridae; genus Callospermophilus; species Callospermophilus lateralis. The sequence continues at coordinate 5,505,815 of NC_135317.1, forward strand.
ATTCTTATCAAATAAACTGGACCCAGTGGCTAGCGGGTGGCACCATTGCTTAAGAGCTATAGCAGCGGCAGCCCTTCTAATAAAAGATGCTCATAAATGAACGTTGGGACAGAAGCTAACCATTTTAGCCCCCCATGCCCTGCAGAGCATCATCTGTCAGCCTACAGCGAGCTGGCTATCAAACTCCAGAATTACCCACTACAAGAGCCTCTTGCTAGACAAAGAAAGAATAACGCTGGGACCCCCTGCTCCACTCAACCTGGCTACACTGCTGCCAGAAGAATCATCAGGACCCATTCCTCATGAGTGTCAACACATACTGGCAAAAGAAACCAGTATGCAACGAGACTTGAAGGATCAGCCTCTGCCTCGCCCTGAAGTCGTATGGTTTATGAACGGCAGCAGCTTCCTCCAAGATGGTAAGTGGCGGGTGGAGTAGCAGTCGTCAGCAAAACTAATGTCATATGGTCCTCTGGTCTCCCAGAAGGGACATCAGTCCAAAAACCAGAACTAATTGCCCTTACGAAAGCATTGGAACTAGTAACAGGCAAAAGGGCCACCATATACACTGATAGCCGCTATGAATTTGCCACTGCAAATGTGCACGGAGCTATTTGCCAGCAAAAGGGGCTATTAACCTCCACTGAGAAAGAATTAAAGAACAAATATGAGATCCTCCACCTTCTCTCAGCTGTGTAGGGCCCTAAGGAACTAGCAATAGTGCACTGTCCAGGGCACCAGAAGGGAAACGACCCCATGGTGGTTGGAAACAGAAGGGCAGAGGAGGAAGGTTAATTGGCAGCCCTAAATGGGGTGACTCTGTTAACTTTTTCCACACCGGGGGGAACAACAATCAAGAGATTTTGCTGCACCAGAACATTCAGGCAACTTATTATCTGAGGAGACAGATACAGAACTCTGGGGCCCTACAGAGCCAAGTTTACAATTTCAAAAAGCCCACATTTATGTCAAAGTCGTACACCAGCTCACCCTCTTAGGCTCAAAGAAGTTATAGGCACTCTTAAAGGACCAAAAAAAGGACTTATTATTGACTGACTCACAGAGGAAAGAAATAGCTGAGCAGGTGACTAGAGCTTGTCATGTCTGCCAATTAGTTTATACTTACCCATCCAAGCTTCCTGCAGGGAAGCACTTACGAGGAACCAGACCAGGACAATTATGGGAAGCGGACTTGACTGAAATTAAGCCAGCAAGGTATGGACTTAAATATCTCCTAGTCTTTTTCAAATACTTTTTCAGGATGGGTCGAAGCCTTCCCCATGAAGAAAGAAACTGCTCAGATGGTGGTCAAAAAATTCCTAGAAGACATTTTCCAAGGTTCAGCCTTCCTAAAGTAATAGGGTCCGATAACGGACCGGCATTCATGGCTTAGGTAAGTCAGGGATTCGCCAGGAACCTGGGGATTAATTGGAAGTTACATTGTGCTTTTTGACTCCAGAGCTCAGGACAGGTAGAAAGAATGAATAGAACCACCAAAGAGACCTTAACGAAATTAAGCTTGGAAACCGGCATAAAAAATTGGACTATTCTCCTACCTTACGCACTGTTTTGTGCAAGAAATACCCCCTCCGCCTCTTTGTGTAACCTCACCCCTTATGAAATTCTCTATGTTGCCCCTCCTCCAGTAAGGGACCTAACGCCAACTCTGAGACTTAATGATTCCTTTCACACCCCTTTGCTTGACAGACTTAAAGCCCTTGAACAATCCCAGCACCCAGCGATACCTGTGGAAACAGTTGGCCTCTGCTTATCAGCCTGGAGACGAGAGAACCCCACATTGATATCAAGTGGGAGACTTCATCTACATGAGACGGCATCAGGTGTCATCCCTGGAACCCCGCTGGAAAGGACCATACCATGTGCTGCTTTTAACACCCACAGTGGTGAAAGTGGATGGGATCGCTTCCTGGATCAATGCCACCCATCTCATGCCTGCGCCCTGTCCAGACTCTGGCTGGAAACTGGAACAGACTGGTAACCATCTCAAGTTGTGTGTCCATCGTGTGCGTAAGTCTATGGATTCTTCCCCTGACCACCAGCAGTCCTAATCCCTATCAGCCTGTTCAGCAACAATGGCAAGTTATAAATCCTACTGGGCAAGTAGTGTGGTCTATTTCACATACAGCCCCCTTATGAACTCGGTGGCCATCTCTCCACCCGGAGATTTGTCAGCTTGTCATAGGCCTCTCTGACTGGGATCTCCCTGACATAGAGGACCCCACACAGATACCACTCAAACCCAAACCAGGGCAACATAGACCACCTTACCCCATAAATTATGGATGTCATCTCCCGCAGCTCAGGTGTAAACTAGCCAGTCTTGAATATTATGTGTGCCCAGCTGATTTCCGAAGTCGCAAACAGGCCCAAACCTGTGGAGGACCCAGTGATTTTATTGTAGATCTTGGGGTTGTGAACAAACGGGAGCTGCATGGTGGAACCCAAACTTCCCAGACAGTATGATTCAGGTAGGACCAAATGACACGTGGATTGATTCCAAGAAATGTGCCGCTAGCCAAGTGGTGTCAAAAACTCGGTGTGGAAAGAATAGTCTATGTTACCCCCTCAATATAACTTTCACTTCCAAAGGAAGGGGCTACCTCAGAACAACATGGCCTATGGGAAATGCTTGGGGAATGCGATTCTATATTTATGGCCCTGATAATGACTTTGGTCTCTGGTTCAACATCCGGCTTAAAAAGGAAGAAAATTCCACAGCCATAGGGCAGAATCCTCTCAAGCCAGGAGTTAAGCCTACTAAACCTCCCATGCCTAGATCTACCAGGACCCCTCTACCATCTCATACTTCCTGGTTTCCATCTTTGCCTACTTCCCCAGTCCAGAGTACAGCTGACTCCTCCCCCTGGGAACTAATTAAAGGAACCTTTTTGGTACTGAACTCCACACAGTCAGAACTCCATGCATTTCAGCCCAGGTATTGCACAGCTCTGTAAATTATTGTATGATGGTGCAGATACTCTCCAGGGTGCTCTATGATGATGCAGAATCATTTGAAGGTCTACTAGGTGGACAAACAACCCGATTTCGCAGGGAGCCAGTGTCCCTTACTCTAGCCATTCTATTAGGGATAGGAGCTGCTGCAGGAGTGGGTATGGGAACAGCTGCGATGATCCGTGGGTCACAACAAATGGCCGAATTAGAAACAGCAATAGATCAAGACTTGAAGATGTTAGAGACCTCCATCACAGCTTTTCAGGAATCCTTAACCTCTCTCTCTGAAGTTGTTTTACAGAACAGGTGAGAATTAGACCTCCTCCTCATGAGGGAGGGGGGCCTCTGTGCTGCACTGAGAGAAGAATGTTGTTTTTATGCTCACCATACTGGAGTTTCAAAATAATCCATGAGTAAATTAAGAAAATGCCTTGAAGTGCACCAGAGAGAAAGGGAGATTCAACAAGGGTCGTTTGAGTCGTGGTTTACCCAATCCCTCTAGTTAACTACACTCTTATCAGCCTTAGATGGACCCGTGATCATCCTTATGCTGGTACTAACTGTGGGACCTTGCTTGCTTAACCTAATAGTTTCCTTTCTCCAGGCTCAGATTGGGCAGATAAAACTCATGGTAATCAGACAGAAATACGCTCCACTTGCAGAAATAGAATGTGAGAACCCGCAATAATTATGATTCATTACTTCTAAGATTAAAAGTAGTCAGAAAAAGGAGTGGAAAATGATAGAATAAAAGAAATTGAAATTAAAACGTAAAGAACCAGGTTTTGTAAAGTTTCCAAGCTGCACTCAGAAACTGAAATTCCTGTGGCAGATAAGATAATTCCCGGAAGTTCCCATTAGATGTGAGTTGATATCTTCCCTGACCACCTAGTTACTTAATAACCCCTTCCCCGAAACCGTGCAGCTCAGCAGGTATACACCTCAGGGCTTCAAACAATCAGTTTAAATGTATACTCCTTCTGAGGTTTGACCAATCACCCGCTGTGCAACCTGTTCCTGCCAATGAATGTGCTAATCATGTTTTAGAGTTGTTATTTGATTTTCACGTGGTATATGATGATTTGCTAAAGGAGGATATGATGTATGTAAAGTCCCTGCCCCCTCTAAAGAATGAATATACACTCAGCTCAAGTTGTTCTCGGGGCTCTTTGTTCTTTGCTCATCTAGAGTGAGCTCTGAGTCCCAGCAAGCTGGACCCCCCAATAAACCCTTTGCTGTGGCATGGGACAGTCTCTTGGTGGTCTTTTCCTCCGACGTTCACCCAAACTTTTCAGTTTCTGACTTCCATCAAGTGAGAATAGGGAACCTTTTGGTCAAATGAGTTCTTCAAAGCCCTTCAGAGGATAGCCCATAGGTGCTTGTGTTCTCTCATGACTCCAAATCACATAAAGAATCTATACCTGACAGTCAGTAGGCCTCAAATTGAAGAAGCAGAGCAGTATTAATCGCAGGGTTATTTGATCACTCCTGGTTCAAAGGAAGGGTGTACAGGCCACCCTGACTTTAGGCAAATGAGGAGCAAGGGAGCTTTTTTGGAAAATGTCTTGTGCTGCGTCCCTCATGGAAACTTCCAGCCAGAGTTTATGATGAGTGCCTATATGGAAGACAATGAGGCCCATGTGGGAGTGCTTTTATTTTAATTGTGGTCATTTGTGTGGCAGTTGAAAGAGATGACTGGGTCCTCCTGGGCCTGAACTCTGGTGTGATTCCCCTTAGAGACTGAGTTCTGAAACTGACCTCAGAGAAGTATTGCCATGATATGTGTTTAGATTTTAGGAGGCCATGAATGAGAGTTGCCCTTGAAAAATGTGATCAGTGTCACTTTCCACAGAGACTGGAAATCTCAGCCAGGATATCACATGATTTTATTCTGAAAGACTTGGCAACCATAATTGAGAGTCAAAACACACATGGACCTCACATGTAGACCTCAACGGGCCAGGCTTCATGTGACCTTTTGGCCACTCTTTTGGAAGCCTTGCCTATAAGAGTTCTCCAGATCTTTCATTGAAATGAGCTTCCTCTCCATTTATGGTTCCTCAATGAATTGAAACTCACAGTGTCTCCAACTTCATCTTGAAAAATGGCTAGTTAAATACTACGAAATTTTTGAAATTCCCATGACCAGGTGGCACTGCACAACTTTTGGATGTCCTGTTGCTGATCATCAGTATACCAGACAGTGCCTTGATTGACTGGGTTTCATGAAAATGGTGTAGAGCAGAGATTCCAATAAGTTGGAGGCTGCTGAGTAGTTGTCCTAGAACAATGGTGGGCAGGTGTGTGATAAAACTTCTGTGGTGGGGCCATGTGGATCTGGCATTAGCTTCCAAATGGCTTGTTACTGACATGGTGCAGCCAGCTGACCTTGCTAGAAAATGCATCTTGATATATGGAGTGGTTTCCATGCAATGTTCAGAATCAGCTTGCTATGTTCAAGGGGGCAAACTAAGTGGGATAGAAACCTGGTTGCTGCATTCTCCTACAGACCGTGACCCACCATACGTGACAGAACTCCCACCAGTACTGGGTCCCAGTTGAACTCCATGTATTTCTTGAAGCAAATACCAAACTCCGAGTGGAGCAGCAAGAAACACAATGAAGAGTGGTGGAGGAACTAATGACTATACTGTCCACACGGGGAGACACTTAGCCCAGAGTGGCCACAGTATACCTACGAAGAGTAATTTCAGCACTGTTCCCTCATGTTCATTTGAATATTACAATCTATGTCCTACAGGAAACATAGATGCTGACACAACTTTGATCGTCTCACTAGAAAAGAAGCAAAAGCTCCTGACAACAACATATATTTCAAGTGCCTAGACTCAGAGGCAGTTTCTCAAGAAGTCTTTAGGCCAGCAGAGCTCCATGTTTCTGGAGTATTAACACTTTCCCTTACTTTTGGAAACTTCTCTAGCACCTCCATGGTTGTGAATTCCTGATCATATTCCATTCCAGGTATGTATTCACAAATTTTTAAACTCTTCTCCTCTAATTGTGTCTTACTTGGGGTGAAGGTAATGTTAAGGCATTGTTCTGGATGAGAGTGGGAAGATTTTTGTGTAGCACATATTTGCATACACGTTGGATACATTTTCCAATTTTCCATTTGAAATACTGAATCTCTGACACTAACACATAACCTACTAGACTCTGACTACTAATCCTAATATGTTGGAGAAAATAACCCAAACAGAATAGAAATACAAGCAGTTCAGAGGAGGCATGGTGTATAGTTGAACTTGCCTTTTGCATTATATAGGTTAGAAGTTATAAATCTTGTCAATTTTTTTGAAATAGTTCTCCATGTGTCTTTAAATTTAAGAAATATGTGAATTCCTGTCTCCCTTACTCTGAGGACTATTCAGGACATGTATTTTTACATGCACATATAGAATCCTAACTGGTAACACACTTCCATTCTTGTGAGGTGGCTGAATTGGCAGATACAAATTGTGACAACAGATCACTCCTCCTAAACGCTGTTGGAACTGAAAATTCAACCTATGGGTGAGCTTCCTAGTTGAACAACATTATACATAAATTGATGTTCAGTAAAATGAATATTTTTGTAACTGTGGGTTATGTATATTTCATTGTGAATTTCAATTGGCATATATATTGCAATTTTTAATGTCTCAGTGTGTGTGTGTGTGTGTGTGTGTGTGTATATATATATATATATATATATATATATATACTCTCCATTTTTTTCAAAATATGAAATATATGAGTCTTATTATACACTCCCTAAATTCATTCATATTCATGTATGTGGATTTATAATCAACTTTTCACAAGATTATTCTCAGAAATATTCATCCACCTGAAATACATATTTTTTTTCTAGTACTGAAAACTAACTTCAGTGAATGGTGCATACAAATCCTAATATTTCTACAGTAACTGAACCAGTTGAACATCAATTCAAGTAGATTCCTATGGGACGTTATGTGTATTTTATCATTAATTTTTATTCAACGCTGGTACATTACTATTTCTTCAATTTTTGCAGATCATAGGATGTACATATTTCATCCACAAGTTAGCAAATATATAGGCATTTGTTTCACTTTCAATCACTTTCTGCTTCAGAACACATGTATACCTCCAGGTTTCTTGACTGGTCTTTTCATGAGACTTCTTTCCAAACACATTATTTTCAATTTCCATAACCACTTTTGAAGCAAAACTCACACACTCTTCATGATAATTCATAACCCTAATATTACCATTAGATGTATAACGGGTAGGATTAAATGTATTATATCAATATAATATTTCCTGTATATTTTCAGATATCAATTCCATCCATTAGTTAAAGTTGGAACCAGTTATATTATTTATTCACAGTATAGTCTACTCATGCATTATCTCTATATTCATAGACTCATGGTACACCTCTTTCTACCCCCAATACTAATTCATATATCTTAAATGTATTGCTCCCAGATGTGGTGAAGGAAATACTCACATCACCTGATCTACATATACATTTTACTACAGTAATATTCTGGAAACACAAAGCAAAGTTCACACTTATGATTGTACCAATGTAAAGGTCAGGCGAGCATCGGAGGAAGAGACCACGAAGAGACCGTCTCATCCATCAGCAAAGGGTTTATTGGGGGTCCAGCATGCTGGGGCTCAGAGCTCACTTGAACAGAGAATAGAGCCCTGAAAACAGCTTAAGCAGAGCTTATGTACTTTACTTGGTGTGGGCAGGGAGGGAAATTTATTGATGGTTCAGGTCGAGTGAGTGGTTTGGATGCCAATGGGAGAGGTAGTACATTCAACAGTTTGGCAGTTGGGGACATCACATTCTGGGAATAAGATTAGCAAACAGATCTCAAGATTTCAACAGTGTTTTGTTAAGCATACAGAAAAACAGGAAGTGACCAGTACCTATTTTATTAACCTTTCATTCCACACTTCTTATTCTGGTTACTTTTAATCATAAAAGTGATCATTGGGGGGTCTCACATTTTATGTCTGCTAGTGAGGTATATTGTTGTCTGATTACCATAAGTTTAACTTATCCAATTTGAGCTTGTAGAAAGGAAACTACACGGTTGAGCAAATAGGGTCCTACAATTAGCAATAATATGAGGATTATTAATGGACTGGCCAGGGCTGATAAAAGCATAGTTAACCAGGGGGACTGTGTGAAGAAAGACTCAAACCACCATTTTTGTGCCTCTCTCTTTTGTTGACACTCTTCAAGGCGTCTGCTTAATTTACTCAGATTTTTTTACAACTCCAGTATGGTCGGCATAAAAATAACATTCTTCCCTCAATGCACCACAAAGCCCCCCTTCTCTCATGAAGATGAGGTCCAACCCTCGCCTGTTCTGTAAAACAAATTCAGAGAGGTTAAAGATTCCTATAAAGCTGTGATGGAGGTTTTTAATATCATTAAGTTTTGGTCTATTGCTGTTTCTAATTGTGTCATTTGTTGTGTCCCACGGACAAGGTCAGTGGTTCCTGTGCCCACCCCTGAAGCAACTCCTTTTCCTAATAGGACGGCTAAAGTGAGGGATACAGGTTCCCAGCGGAACTGGGTTGTATGCCCCCTTATTTGATATTTAAATGAACCTGCGTCAAGATAGCGCTCTCTGGGAAACATCTGCAACATTACATAATTAATCACATCTTTTGACCATTTCATGATAACATAAACAATGTTGAAGTATATAGAATTATACTGTTGTAGGGACGGGACGGACCGACAAGGCAAAGCATCTAAGATAGCATCGAAGACAGGGAAAAAGACCTATTGTTTGCAACTAGATTTAGAGGGCATTGCTTCTGTTGTAATGAATTAATCACCTGAACCCAAATTTAGGTAGTTTCAAAATTTTGTACCAAACATGTAAGGGAAGGGGCTCAGAAGTTCACTGTGTGCAGAAGTTCACAAAAAAAAAAGTTTTCGTTTCTGTTTTTTTTTTTTCCTCTGTTCTGGGCAAATTAACATTTTAAGGACACCTGGATTGGGAGAGCTTTTTTCTTGTCTTTTTTTTTTCTCCCTGCTAGCTGTAACCATGGAGCCCAGTTGGTAACTTCTTAATCTTAGAAATGTAGCCCTCTCTGTGAAGCCCAGCTCAAAGCCAGAGGCCTTGTTCACATGTTTTGTGAAAAACTAGTAAGTGGGTGTCTAGCTTAGGAGTGCTGATTTTTTGAGCCAGTGGCCCAGTAGAACAGCGCAACACGAAAAAGGGAAGTTTATCTACATTGAACTCCTTTATAGCGACTCTTTGTCTGAAAGTCCTAAAGTCATCCATGGTGAAGACTTCTGGAGAAGGCCAGTTAAGACTTTGTGTGGGCCTGGTACAGAGGGGGAAGACTGGGAAGGCAGGTCTGAGAGCAGCTACTTGGGTCTGAGAATGAGGAAGGAGAGATGTAAAAGAATAATGTGAAAGGGGTTTGGCATTTTCCAGGAAACAAAAAGTTGAGAACTAGAACAGGTAGGGCAGAGGGGATGACGGGAGTGAGTATCCCAAAAAGCCTCTGAGAAAATTTTAATTTTAGTAACCTGTTTTCAGTGATGACAAAGCAACTTTAAAGGCCATTTTCATTACATCTTGGATAGGGGTCTGAGGGCTCTCCTTAGCTGGTTTGAGATTTGGGTTAGCTGGTAAGAGGACCTGGTGGGACCCGGTGTGGGCACTAACAGGAGAAGAGAGGAGTGAGTGGTTGGATGGGTACCTATGTACCTGCTACCTCAGCAAGGGGGCAATCGTCTGAGAACCGGCGGAGGTTTGGGGGTTTGATCTAGTAATTAGAGGGAAGAAATCAGGTTGCTGATGTGGGAGTGACAGCATAGAGTCTGGAGTAGAAAGCTGTGGGTGAGGATCTATTGGAGAAGCATAGTTCAGGATGTGAGCAAAGGAGCGAAAAGGCCTCCACATAGGGGAATTTCCTTCCACCCTTTTGAGAACTTGCCGAAGTTAAAAAGGTCATGCAGAATTTGAGGATCTAGAGACCTATTTGGGGGCCATCGGTTTTGGTTGTCTAATTGGTAATATGCCCAATGCTGTGTAGTAAATTTGATGAGGAGTTTGGGTTCCACCAGGCAGCCCCTAAATGCTCACATCCCCATGACTTACAGAAGAAGTTGGCTTTTCCTCCCCACAGCTCTGGCTGTTTGTGCCTTTGATAGTCTGCTAGGCAAACATAGTAATCTAGGATAGTCAACCTGCATCTGGCTCACGTGTCCCTATATCCATAATGTTTGTTTCCATTACCTATGGTACGGAAGGGATTTAAAGGAATTTTAGTGGGATCCTCTTCATCAGGGATATCCCAATAGGAAAGACCTATAGCCAGCTGACAAATGTCTGGGTGGAGAGATGGCCACCAGGTCCCTAAGAGGGCTATATGCAAGATAGACCAAACTTCTTTTCCAGTATGATTTGGGATCAGTCATCGCTGCTGAACAGGCTGATGGGGTTTCGGACAACTATTGGCCAAGGGGAGAGTCTATTGCCTTATCCACATGGCGAATACACAATTTCAAAGTGTTACCAGTCTTTTCCAGTTTCCAGCCAGAGTCTGGACAGGACACAGGCTTGAGATGAGAGGCATGGATCCCGGAAGTGATTCCGTATACCTTTACCACTGTAGGTGTTATAAGTAGCACCTGGTATGGTCCTTTCAAGCGGGGTTCAAGGAATGACACCTGATGTCGACTTATGTAGATGAAGTATCTTACTTGATATCGATGTGGAGTCCCCTCGTACAAAGGTTGGTATGCAGTGGCCAGCTTTTTCCACAGGTATCGCTGAGTTCTTTCAAGAGATTTAAGTCAGTCAAGCAATGGGATGTGGAAGGGATTGTTAGGTCTTGGAGTTGGGGTTAGTTCCCTTATTGCAGGAGGGATCATAGAGAATTTCATAGCGGGTGACGTTACACAAAGTATCAGAGGGAGTATGAGAATTTCTTGCATGAAACAGTGCATAAGGCAGGAGCATAGTCCAATCTTTATGCCGATATCTAAGTTTAGTTTCCTTAAGGTCTCTTTAATGGTTCTATTTACTTTTTTTTACCTGTCCTGAGCTCTGGGGTCTATAAGCACAATGTAACTTCCAATTAATCCCCAGGGTCCTGGCTAATCCTTGACTTACCTGGGCCATGAATGCCGGTCCATTATCATACCCTATTACCTTAGGCACTCTGTATCTTGGGAAAAAATATCTTTCAGAATCTTCTTGACCAGCATTTGTGTCGTTTTTTATTTATTTATTTTTTTGGGTTCCTCTTCTTGTTGTTGTTGTTGTTTTGTGGGGAATGCTTCAATCCATCCTGAAAATGTATCTACAAAGACTTGGAGATATTTAAGACCATTCCTTGCTGGCTTAATTTCAGAAATGTCCACTTCCAAGAATTGTCCTGGTCTGGATCTTTGTAGGTGCTTTCCTGCAGGAAACTTGGAAGGGTAAGCATGAACGAATTGACAGACCCGACAGGTTTTTTTTACCCGTTTAGTTATTTCCTTTCACTCTGAGACGGTTAGTGGAAAACTCTGTTCTTGATCCTTCAGGAATGCCTGCAGTTTCTTCGAACCAAGGTGAATGAGTTGATGTACATTTTTAACGTAGTTTAGGGCTTTCTGAAAATGCAGGCTGGGCTCAGTGAAGTTGAGAATTTCAGTGTCAGTGTCCTTAGATGTTATCAAAAGCTTGCTGGTGCTCAGGGGTCCATTGGAATTGGGCATCTCCCTCTAACAGCGGGTATAAAGGAGCAGCTAAGGACCCAAACCCAGGTATCCATAACCTGCAAAAGCCAGCAGTCCCAAGAAACTCTCTGAGTTGTCTGCTGTAAGATGGGGGTGATATCTGCTCAACGGTTTGTTTTCTGGGCTCAGTGAGCCATTGTTTACCGCCCCTAAGGGAATAGCCTGGAAAGATTACTTCTTGCTGGCAAATTTGGGCCATTTTGGAAGAGGCTCTATACCCGAGTTGAGCAAGCTCGGATAATAGTGCTTGGGTCCCAGTTCACAGTTTTTCTTGGTGTTGGCTGCCAGTAGCAGGTCATCCACATATTGAAGCAGGGTGACTCTCTGGGGAGGGATTCATCAAAGAGTGTGGGGGAGTTTTTGAACCTCTGTGGGAGTCTAGTCCAAGTTAGTTGACCAGACGTTCCAGGTTCTGGGTCTAGCCACTCGAAAGCAAATAGCAACTGACTATCTTTATGCAGAGGCAAGCGAAAGAAAGCATCTTTTAAGTCTAGAACAGTATTTCATTTCCGCTCAGGGTTCAGAGTGATAAGCAGATTGTACAGATTATGTACTGTGGGGTGAATGTCCTGCACTCTGTTGTGGATCTCTCTTAGGTCTTGAATGGAGTGATAGTTCCCGGTTCCTGAATTTTTTTACTGGTAGCAGGGGAGTGTTCCAGTTCGAATGACAGGGCCTTAGGACCCCTAAGGCCAGATATTTCTGAATATGGGGCCTAATCCCATCTTTAGCTTTTTTGCTCAGAGGGTATTTTTTGACATTGATTTAGGGGGCTGAAGTTTTTAACTCCCCTGTTATTGAAGGTTGTTTCATGGCTAGTCCTAATCCAGCAGTTTTTTTCCAGGCTTCTAGGTAATCTGTTATCCATTTCTGGGGCAGCTTACCTGTTTGATCAGTCTTGGGGGGTGCGACGAGTTGATGTTCATCTTCTACTGACATAGTTAAAGCCGTGACTATAGGAGTTTTTACTGAAAGATTTAGAAATTTCACTTGGGGGCCTTCAGGGTTAAAAATTATTCTGGATGTGGAGCTTGTTGAACAGATCTCTGCCCATCAATGGGGACAGGCATTTTGGGATTACTAGGAAGGAGTGATGAATTTTTCCTTTCCCGAGGTCCATGGTCCTCATAGTTGTCTAAGCCCCATATTTACTGACATTAGCCCCTTGAACTAGAGTCCTTTTTTTTGATAGACGACCCAATGGGGCCTTAAGGGGTGAGTATACAGGCCCTGTATCCACTTCAAAGTTTACTCCCTGCCGGTGAGTTCTTTGAGTTTTTTTGGCCGGGCCAGCTTCCTCCAGTGAAGGAGGGGCTGTGTGTGTTGCGGGTTAGTCATCTGGAGGGCGCTGGGCTGGCCTAGATTTCTCCAATGGCGGAGAGTCTGAGTCAGCAGCAGGCAATCACTTAGAGGGTGTTGGAGGTTGGGGAATGAGGGCAGGGCATAAGGAGGGGGTGGAGAGTCCAGTAGTGTCTTGAGACTCAAGGAGAAGAGAGGGTTTAGGAGGAGGAGCAGAGGGTTTGAGAGATAGAATCATGGGGGAAGCAGTAGGAGTGGGGGCAAGGACAATAAAGGCTTCACCCATGGAGGAGGAGATTTGCAGAGGTCCTGCCAAGTTAAGATATATGGCTGTTGATCTGGATTGCTATGTGGCCCCGGCTGAAAGACAATATCTCTGACTTTTCGAAATAGTGGGAAGTAGAAAGTTCCTACTGGTTGCCATCCGACTCCAAAGCTGGGTCATGCTGAGACACAGAAAGTTTGCCAGGTCGGGCATTATACTGAAAAAGAAAGTTTCTGAGCTCTTACGCAGACTTTGGTCCAGTGATCAAGGGTCAGGAACAGAGGCGTTGAGGTTCTCTGTCCCATAGGAAAGATACACAAACAGTGAAAGCAATGACACACGACACAGACAACACAAGACAATAAAGTCAGGCAATGGACATCCAATACTGAGACCAGGACTGAGTAGCCAGCAAAACCTAAAGGGCTGGCAATACTGAATGCAAAACAAAATATCACTGAGTTGAGGAGACTATTGTTTCTCGATTTCCCTAGTCCTCTGGGGTGTCCCCCAGGGACGTGGCCTGTGGCTTTGTGACACATCTGTCAGCCACCGTCGGAGAGAGATCACGCTCATCACCGATAGCCATTTTGCCCATCCCTAACCTGAAACCTGAAACCAGAAAGAGGCGCCTTACTTACCCTGAGAGGAGACCATTGGGGGTCTTTCATCCACCACTGCTGGATCTCGCTGGGGCCCTCAAAAGCAAAGTTCGGGCGAGTGTCAGAGGAAGAGACCACCAAGAGACTGTCTCATGCAACAGCAAAGGTTCCAGAATTCTGGGGCTCAGAGCTCACTTGAATAGAGCAGAGAGCCCTGAGAACAGTTTATGCAGAGCTTATATACTCTCCTTGGAGAGGGCAGGGAGGGAAGTTTATTGATGGGTCAGGGCAAGTGGGCGGTTTGCGTGTAAAGGGGTGAGGGAGTAATTCTGCAGTTTGGCAGTTGGGGACAGCACATTCTGGGAACAAGATTAGCAAAAAGTTTTCAAGATTTCAACAGTGTTTTGTTAAGCATACAGAAATACAGAAAGTGACAACTACCTATTTTTTTTAATTTCACCAATGCCTGAATGGAAAGTGAGCATGGATTACTAAAAACATTCATGTCCAGGTTGCCTAATGCTCTCAAATGTCAATTCAATTGGTGACTACATATTTGTTTCTTCCTAAGATTATATATTCAACCTCAACCCTGTTGAAAATGCCTAATCCTATGACTCACTTATTACTTTGCCTGATTTCCTATTGTCTCTATTGATATCTGCTTTCCTACATATTTTCCCCAGTTCATCATTGAGACTGACTCTTCACATGGACTGTCATTAACATTCACTCTCTAACCAAAACCCTATTGGTAAAGAACTTTGCTCCAAATCCTATATTTACTCTTCTTTCTAAACCTACTGACTCTCTTCCTAATCCGAATGACTATCCCTTTTTGACTGGAGGTTTTCTTCGAGATTCAATCATCCAAGGTACAACGTCCTATGCCATTGTATATCGATTTATCTGAGACATCTGTGCAGAAAGTATTTCAATGCTAAGTACCCCAATCAAGGTCCCAATGCCCTTCTGGGCTTCAAATCTTTCTTAGATTTCTGTTTTCATACTTATATCTCACGTCTATATTCTTATAAATATCACAGATTCCCAATACCATTATTCATCCCGCAGAATGATTCCTAACCCAAATCGAACCTGTTATTAACCCTAACCACACAGTGTTCCCTCAATCTAACTTTAGAGAAGAGCATGGACAGAGTTGGTCTTAAAATACAGGACTGTAGGGAATTTTCAACCTGCTGAGAACCTCAAAGGTCCATGCAGAAATGATCCCTGAAGAAGATGTAGGCAGCGATGAAGGACCTGAGAGAGAAAAGTCATCTTCCGTGGCAAAAAAACCTGATCAGGATGAAGGGATGTGTCTGAATCAGCCTCTCTCTTCTTAATGTAGAGAAGATGGACCAAACCAGGCCTTTATGGAGAGCTGTTCCTTGGTGCCTATGATTGATATATCATTCTAACTTGTGAAAGTGTCACAGGAAGTAGGGGCAGCCTCTATTTCATGGAACACTTGGAAGCAACTGTTAGGAAACAGTGGTTGCCAAGGCAGGCACCTCGTTCAGTTCCTGAAGGAAGTGACCTTCCTCAGTTCCTTGGTGATGGAAATCCATAAACTTGAGATCCAGGAAGCCAGGCACCCAGAGCCAATCCCAGTCCCAGTCCCAGTGGGCTCACTTGTTTGTTGTTACTAAAGACAGAGTCAGTCTTTCTTGGTACCTACTGATGTGAGGATGGCCAAAAGCCAGTAGAGCTTGGAAGAGGGGACTTTCCTGAAAAAGCAGGTAGTGGCTCACCACAGGCACCTCACAACTTCACAGAGTTTGCCAAGGACACCAGATCTGAGAATGGATAGGCCATTTCGGGGGAACATATTATGACGCACCAGTCAGAGGACACTCCGGATGGTTACAGACCTACTTGAGGGAATGAGGTTACTTTGTGGGTGTGGGAGTGAGTTAGTGGTTTTTTCTCATGTTCTGAGAATAGGTAGGAAAGGCAGTTTGGTTGGTTTGGAGTGGACTTTTTCTAGTAAGTTGTCTGACAAGGCGAGTGTTTCTATGTCTGTGTATTCCACTGTGTCCGTGGTTGTAGACATTAGAATAGAGAATGCATCAATGGACGTTTTCTGTCTAGTACAAAGCTTCCCAGCATTTATCCTGCCCAATTTATGAATGGACTGTGACTTGCCTTATGGATGGGCAACACGTACTATCTTACTATGGTCCTGTTTTCTTCCTGAATTCTGGGCACTCTTCAGAATAGGAAAATGGTTTTGTGTCCATGATATGTACCACCTCCAAGCTCTGTGACATGGCCATGTACATGATTACTGAAGTGAATGGGAGAATCTCAGAGAACTCAGTTATCTATGTGACCAGTAAAGTCTCAGTGGAGAAACCTTGCTTTGTGCCATTTGCTTTCCTATTGGTCCTTTGCCCTGAATGTCAGAAAGGTCTTTGCCTCAGGCCACCCCTTTTTGAAGTCTAAAGAAAAGAGTTTTCAAATGAAAATGAATGGGCTTCACCTGTGGCTCTTTGCTTAATTGCTTACGAAAGGGATGTGTCTGATTGTGCCTCTTGGTTCTGTGTGGGGTTGTGGCTTAGATTCTCAGCTCCTGATGGATCTAAAGAAAGATTCCATGTGTGCTGCCAAAACCAAAATGGCCAAAGAAGCAGTCATTGTGGATGAAGTCTTTCGCCATCTTCTGTAAGGTTCCTGACCTTCATCAAGTGAGAATAGGGATCCTTTGGGAAAAATGAATTCTTCAATGTCCTGCAGAGGCTAGACCATAGATGCTTGGGTTTTCTCATGACTCCAATTCACATAAAGAATTTATACCTGGCAGCCAGTAGGCCTCAAATTGAAAAAGTGGAGCAGTAATAATGGAAGGCCTATTTGATCACTCCTGTTTCACAGGAAAGGTGTTCAGGCCACACTGACTTTAGGCAAAATAGGTCAAGGGAGCAGATTTTGAACACTGTCTTGGACTGCACCTCTTATGGAAACCTCCAGCCAGAGGATTTGATGAGCATCTATATGGAAGAAGATTAGGGCCATGTGGGAGAGTTTTGGTTTTAATTGTGGTCATTTGTGTGGCAGTTGGAAGACATTACTGTGTCCACCAGGGCATGAACTCTGGTGTGATTCCCCTTAGAGACTGAGTTCTGGAACTGACCTCAGAGAAGTATTGCAATGAATTGTGCTGGGATTTAGGAGGCCACGCATGAGAGTTGCCTTTGGAAACTGAGATCTAGGCCCAGGGTGGCTCTCCACAGAACACTGGGAATCTCAGGTAGGATATCACATGATTTTATTCTGAATGAATTGACAACCATAGTTGAGAGTCAAAATACACATGGACCTTGCATTGTATACCTCAATGGGCCTGGCTACATGTGACATTTTGGCCACTTTTTGGGAAGCCTTGCCTGGGAGAGTTCTCCAGAGCTTTCATTGAAATGGGCTTCCTCACCATTTAATGTTTCCTGAATGAATTGAAACCCACTGTGTCTCCAACTTCATCCTGAAAAATGGCTAGATAAATACCATGAAATTTTTGAAATTCTTATTACCAGATGTCACTGGAGAACCTTTGGATATCCTGTTGCTGATCATGAGTGTACCAGACAGTGCCTTGATTGACTGGGTTTCATGAAAATGGTGTAGAACAAAGATTCCTGTATGTTGGAACCTGCTGAGTACTGCCCCAGAGCTGTGGTGTGCAGGTGTATGATAAAACATCTCTGGTGGGGCCATGTGGATCTGCCATTGACTTCCAAATGGCTTGTGGCTGACATTGTGCAGCCAGTAATCCTTTATATGTCTGACCTCTCCTTATAAGGCATCTTGTTATATGGAGAGGTTCCAGGGCAATGTTCAGAATCAGGTTGCAATGGTCAAGGGGTCAAGCTATGTGGGATAGAAGCCTGATTGGTGTATTCTCCTGCAGACCCTGAACCACCACACGTGCGAGAAATCCCTCCAGCACTGAATCTCTGATGATCTCCTTATATTTCATGAAGCAAATACTAAACTATCTGTGCATCAGAAAGAAACAACATGAGAAGTGGAAGATCAGCAAATGGCTTCACAGTCCACACGGGGATACACTTAGCCTTCAGTGGCCACAGTTTCCCTACAAAGAAAGAATTCAGCACTGCTGCCTCATGTTCATTGGAAAATAAGAAACCATGTCCTCCAGGTCACATGGATGCAGCCCCAGCTTTGATACTCTCACTACAAATAAGCTAAAGCTCCTGACAACAACATATATTTCAAGTGCCCAAGGTCAGGAGCAGTTTCTCAAGAAGTTTTAGGCCGGCAGAGCTCCATGTTTTTGGAGTGTTTACCTGTTAGATCAGGACACGAGAAAAGACCACTGACTGCAATTAAAATCAAATTAAAGCAAGCTTATTATTTCCACTGGCCAGGCTGCCTCTCCCTCTCAAAATGGCGGAAACAAGACAGCAACCCCACCTTTCCTACAGCCAAGTTTATAGCCCAAAAAGTTACACAAAAGTGGATTTACAGATAACAAAAGTCGGAGAAGCATCACACTAATGCTAGTTTACATTTTTCCTGCTGGCCCCATCATCAAAATTTATGAGGACCATTAGAGCCTCAGCGAGGGTCATTTTCTGGCCAGGGAAGGCCAAGATTTATGAGGTGTCAATAAAGTTTCAGAGAGTGCTGTTATCTGGTCGGAGAGCCAGGCATGGGTGAGTTCAAGGCATGGGCAGGTATTCCAAGCAGGTTCAGAATTTGCAGTAATTTATAGTAAAGCCAAAATAATCTTTTCATGGTTTTGTGGCAAGATGGCTCCCAATTTTAATAAGTGATCAGGTTGGATCTATCAATCCCCCTTTTTTAATGTGTCCCTTCCAAATCTTTGATAGAGTAGGGGAAGAGCAATGAGGGAATTTTAATCCCTCAGGTAACAGTCTCCAAATTTTTAGAACTCACCCAAAACTGGATTCCTGATTTTACCTGACATAATTAATTACTTGTATTTATAGTCTATTTATTTTTGGCTCCATTGTTGTAAGATGAGAGACGTAACTCATTTTGGCTTCTTCTGAGCTGGGAGAGGGTGATGTGAGTGGACACAGTGTAAGGGACATGAGTTGCCTTTTAGAAGTCAGTTGAGGGACATGAGTTGCCTTTTAGAAATAAGTTCAGTTTGAAGTGTGGTTGGGGAAGAACAGGTTGTAAAGTCATCTGTGAATGGGTTTTTCTAGGTGAGAAACAAAAACCATGAGTACTGAAAAAATGTTGCAGCAGCTGGAACATGTCACTGTATATAAGTTCCCTCAGCAGGATTTAATATCCCCAGTTATCAGGACTGTCAACTTAATATTTAACATTTAGTTTTACAATTGTTCCTCCCTATAAGATACAGTTTAATAATTTAATGATATCTGACCTTGAAAAATCCTTTTACTAGTATGGCCTCTGTGTCTAATAGAGAAACCTTCAATTCTGTTACTCAGGGCTGGATAAACGTACTAGCAAACACCAAGCCTACCTGTGTAGGTTAGGCATATCTGTAGGCCTTAAACTAAAAATTTCTGCCTCTTGCAGCTCCTCTTGATAGTCTCTTTTTATAATTAACAGGCTTTCCTGTCTGAGAATCCTTCTTTGTAGCCTCCAGTCTTATTTATTTTGGGAGGCTAACATAAAGGGTATACCTTAAAATATTATAATAATAATAATAATAATAATAATAATAATAATAATAATAATTATTATTATTATTATTATTATTTAAAATGCCCAGGAAAGGCTGTATTTTGGTTTTAACTGTCTTTGCTAAGTGTTTAAGATGAAGCAGTCAAACTGACTTTTGTTTCTATCTATTGTTAACAGTCAGCTGAGCTTTCATGGGAGTCAGTCCTGGGGAAACTTGAGTTCTGCTACTGCCATTTGCGCTTGGTGGGTCCAGGTCTTGCTTGAACATGTGGCTTCCCTCGAAAGCATCAGGGATGTCTCCCTTCTCTGTTGACTCTCCACTTTGTAGCAAATGCACTGATTTGTTTTCTGTTCTCCAGTGGTCTCATTAATCTCCCTGATTTGGAGGTTATGAGGCCCAGAGTTGCAAAGCTCTTAGAGAAGTCCCCTATTCCCTAGATTCAGACTGACTCAGAGGGCAAGAGCCAAATATTGTTTTTCTTGGCCCTTTTCATGTAACTTTAATTTTAAATCCTAATCTTAATCATTCAGAAAATAAATTTTAACAGCCTTATATTAAGAGTACTGGGCTTTATTGTTTATTAATTTATAATTATTTAACTTTTTATTAATTGGGATCTGTATTATTCTGTCTATCTTGTAGGTGATGACTTATTATCTTAAATTAACCCATGTTGTGTTCTTAAACCAACACTTCTGTAAAACACTAACAGGGAATCTTTAGATCACTTATAAGGAAATTACAAAATAAAATTTTTTAACAAGAGTAAAAATACTTAGTTTGTGTAATAGCTACCCTGAATTTTTTAGCTGAGTTATATATTATATCCCCTAGTAATCTTGACATAAAAAAAAGTCTTTTAAAAATAACTTTAAATGAAATAAAATCTGACTTACTGGTTTCGTAGTCATTGTCACATGTAGTAAGATGGGACACAGAGCCTTATCTCAGGTAAGGAAGGGCTTTTTATAAATCTTAAGTGTTTTAGTTCTAAGATAATTTTTGTTTTTTTAAATTTCATTTTACAAAGTTTACATAAATTGTTTGAGGTCAAATGAACATTAGCTAACATTATATTATATCACATTTAAAACATGAATTAAAGAAAGGCTAAAAGATTTTAACCTTTACATAGATTAGGCTCTCATTAACATAAAAATACATTTAAATTGTTCCCCAATGTAATAAGTAATATCAAACTTTTCATATCTTATTGAAAACAGGTAAATGAATGCCCTATATATATATGTATAAACATATATATATATTATTATATATACATACAACTTACCATACAACTTCAGAACACCAGCTTCATATAATGCTCTTTTAAATTTTCTACATTACAGACTAGTATACCTGAAAGATATGAGCACATTAATGGCATCACAATTACATTGATGTTTCTACGTTAACTGTTTAGCTTTTAAATAAATGGCAGTACAGTGCTCTAAAATAACAGTTCTTATTTAATCAGTTGTTTAATTTCTATGGTTGCTTGCTCTAGAAAAAATAAAACTTAATAAACACAATGTTATGGGTAAACTTATGTTTTAAGAAATTTTTGTCTCTTTAACACATGACTGATTTTTACAATTTTATACAGACTTTAGTACAAACTTATACAGACCTTAGTAAATCAATCAAATGTCTAACAAAATTGCTCATGAGTGAGTAATCCCATATGAAATATACTTTACTTATTTATCAAAATATTAGACAAATGTATTGAAAAGTGTAAACCATTTTTTTGTTGAAGAAAAAGTCCTAGAACGAAAGCATATTAGAACTTTTGTCGACATTAATATTTTATTAGATATTTGACCACCTAGAAAAACTTGTAAGCTTAAATTTATCCAATTTAAATTGAACCATTTAAATCACGTGAATTAAAGATCATTGGATCCACTTTTTAAAATTTGTTTTTTTGAGCGTTTTTTTATGAGTGCTCTGTATATATGTTAATTTGTGTATCATATATATGATATACGGACATATGCATATATAGACATACAACACATAACAAAAGTGTGCACACATAATAATAGTAAAGGCCTTGTAGCTTTTCACAGGTGAAATCTCCATTGCAATGTTTCAAAAACTCCACAGTTGGTCAAAGATAGATCTGATCAGAAAAACATTAACCTAGTTCTGTAGGATCAAAATCAGTCCCTCCTTTTACTTACAGGATTAGCTCCTCTGGTTCGGTTCCATGCCAAGCACACTCCATCTCCTAACATTTCAGTAGTCAGCCAATTAATGCCAATTTAATAATGATGACAGGGTTTTGAGAAAAAGAAAAACGGAAGTTTATTGCTTTGCTAACAAAGGAGAAACACAGGGGACTGTGCCCAAAGTTTGTGACTCTCCTGTTCTGGAGGGACAAGGGGTTTTAAAAGAGTTTCACTTGTTAACCTGGGAGATACTCAGTTCTTAGATCCCCAGCAGGCATTGCCCTCTGCAGTGGGTGTGCTTTAGACAGCCAGCTAGGGGCTTCTTTCATCCTGCTAAACAAAGGGGGGTAGTGTTCATCATAGTTCCTTAAAACACAGTCAAAAGGGGTGTCAGGCTTATTTGCCTTATTACCCATTTCCACGTCCAATATCTTTAAGTTTTTACCATAGGAAACATCAACAAAACGCACAAAAACGAACAACAAAAAACATATAGAACACAGAACAAAACACAAAAAAAAACCCAGAAACCCGGCGCCGAAACAGAAAAACAGTGGAGCAATGCAACGTCTTGCTAAAGCTCCAGGATAAGATCTCCTGCGTGCCCGTTGGCACGTCTCTACCCTTTCAGAGGAATTCCCTACAGAACAGAACAGAGGACAGAACAATTCTCTTTACTGTCCCAGACAGGAGTATATGTGAACCTCCCCAGGCCACCTCTCTGTCATCAGAATAGATCTCCCTTAACCGGATATCAGATGTTATAAAGGCGCCACTTTACTATGGAGGCCACCTCCACAAGGTGCTTGCTAATAGTTTTAGTGTGGTGGTTCACTGCAGTGCTCCATGGACCAAAAGCTCACTCCAAGGCCTTGGAACTTTCCTCTCCAGGCTGGAGCCCTGGAGGGAAGGCCAGCTTCAGAATTTCCAGCAGTCTGGTCTTGTGATTTGTTGGGGCAGGGTCAGCTCGCTGGGAAACTACAAAATGTTAGACCAGGATGCTAGAAAAGACCACTGACTCCAATTAAAATCAAATTAAGGCAAGCTTATTATTTCAAACGTCCAGGCTGTTTCTCCCTCTCAAAATAGCGAGAACAAGACAGCAAACCCACCTTTCCTAGAGCCCAGCTTTATAGCCCAGAAAGTTACACAAAAGGGGGGTTACAGAAAACAGAATTTTGATAAGCATCACACTAATTGTCGTTTACACTTTTTTTTTTTTTTTTTTTGCTGGCTCCAGCATCAGAAATTATGAGGACCATTAGAGCCTCAGAGAGGGTCATTGTATGGCCAGGGATGGCCAATATTTATGAGGTGTCACTGAAGTTTCAGAGAAGGCTGCGATCTGGTCAGAGAGCCAGGCATGGGTGAGTTCAAGGAATGGGCAGGCATTCCAAGCAGGTTCAGAATTTGCAGTAATTTATAGTAAAGCCAAAATTAGCTTTTCATGGATTTGTGGCAAGATGGCTTCTAATTTAATAAAAGATCAGGTTGGGTGTATCAACCGTGTCCCTTACTATTGAAAACTCCTCTACCACCTCCAATGTTGTGAACTCCTATGCATTTTTCAATCCAGATATGTATTCACAGTTTTTCTACCTCTTTTCCTCTAATTGTGTCTTTCTTGGGGTGAAGGTAATGTCAAGGCATGGTTCTGGATGAGTGTAGGAAGATTTTTGTGGAGCACATATTTGCATATACATTGGATTTATTTTCCAATTTTCTATTTGAAATACTGAATCCCTGACACTAATTCATACCCTACTAGACTCTAACTACTAATGCTAATATGATGGGAAAAAATAACCCAAACAGAATTGAAATACAAGCAGTTCAGAGGAGGCATGGTGTATATTGGACTTGCATTTTGCAAGACAAACAGTAGCTGTTATAAATCTAGTCAATTTTTAATTGAAATAGTTCTCCATGTGTTGTTAAAGTTAACAAATATGTGAATTTCTGACTCCCTATCTCTCTAGCCAATTCATCACAAGTATTTTAATATGCACATATAGAATCCTACCTGGTATCACACGTACACTTTTGTGAGGTGCCTGACTTGGCAGATACCAATTGTGAGAAGAGTTTCCTCCTGCTAAATGCTGTTGGAACTGAAAATTCAACCTATGGGTGAGCTTCCTAGTAGAACATTATACATAAGTCCATTTTCAGTAATATAAATATTTTTTCTATCTGTGGATGGTATATATTTCATGATGAATTTTGTTTTTCATATACATTGCTACTAGTTAATGTCTGTGTGTGTGTTTTGTGTCTCTGTGTGTGTATACACTCTCCAGATTTTTCAAAATATGAATTACCTGTGTCTTATATACACTCTCAATATTCATTCATGTTCATGTATGTGGATTAATAATCAAATTCTCACAAGTTTATTCTCAGAAATATTCATCCACTTGAAATACATATTTGTTTTCTAGAACAGAAAACTCACTACAGAGAATGGTGGTTACAAATCCTAATATTTCTACAGTAACTGACCCAGTTTAACATCAGCTCAGGTGTATTCCTATGGGAAACCATCAATATTTTGACGTTCATTTTTATTCAACACTGGTAAATTTCTATTTCTCCAGTTTTTGCACTTCATAATATATGTATTTCATCCACAAATTCACAAATTTATAGGCATTTGTTTCACTTTCAGTCACTTCCTGCTTGAAAACACATGCATTCCTCCAGGATTCTTGACTGGGCTTTTCATGAGGCTTCTTTCCAAACACATTATTTTTAATTTCCATAATCACTTTTGAAGCAAAACTCATACATGCTTCATGATAAATTATACCCTAATGTTACCATTAGATGTATGACTGGTTGGAATGAATGATTGTATTACAATATAAGATTTCCTGTAGATTTTCAGATGTCAATTCAATCCATTATTTAAAATTGGAACCAGTTACATTACTTATTCACAGTATGGTCTATTCCTGTATTTTCTCTATATTAATAGACAAAGTGAACCCCTAATTGCACGCCCAATAATAATTTATACGTCTTCAAAATATTGCTCCCAGAAATGGTGGAAGAAATACTCATGTCACCTGATTTACACATACATTTTATTACAGTAATATTCTGGACACAAAAAGCAAAGCTCAAACTTATTATTGTACCAAAGCCAAAATGAAAAGTGAGCTTGGATACCTAAAACATTCATGTCCACTTTGCCTAATGCTCTCAAATGTAAATCCTATTGGTGACTACATATTTGTTTCTTCCTAAGATTATATATTCAACCTCAAGCCTTTTGAAAATGTCTAATTCTATCACTCACATTATACTCCTGCTGATTTCCTAATGTCTCTATTGATATCTGCTTTCCTACCTATTTTCCCCAGTTCATCATTGTGACTGACCCTTCACATGTGCTGACATTGACATTAACTCTCTGCCCAAAAACCTATAGCTAAAGAACTTTTGATCCAAATTCTATAATCACTCTTTTTTCTAAACCTTCAGACTATCTTCCTAATTCTTCTGACTATCCCTTTTTGACTGGATGTTCTCTTCGACATTCAATCATCCAAGGTACAAGGTCCTATGCCATTCTATATAGATTCATCTGAGACATCTGTGCAGAATGTATTTCAAATCTAAGTATCCCAGTCAAGGCCCCAATGCCCTTCTGGGCTTCAAATCTTACCTAGATTTCTGTTTTCATATTTATATTTCACCTGTATATTCTTGTAAATATTACAGGTTCCAAGTACCATTATTCATTCCGCAGAATGTTTTCTACCCCAAATTGAACATGTTATTAACCCAAACCATGCACTGTTCCCTCAATCTAACTTAACAGAAGAGCAGCAACAGTGTTGGTCTTACAATACTGGAATGTAGAGGATCTTCAACCTGTTGAGAACCTCAAAGGTCCATGCAGAATGATCCCTTGAGAAGATGTAGGCAGCTATGAAGGACCTGAGAGAGCAAAGGTCATCTTCCATGGCAAACATCTTGTTCAGGATGAAGGGATGTGTCTGAACCAGCATCTATGTTCTCAATGTAGAGAAGATGGACAAAACCAGGCCTGTGTGGTAAGCTGTTACTGGGTGCCTATGGTTGATATACCATTCTAACTTGTGAAAGTGTCACAGGAATTGGTGCAGGCTCCATCTCATGGGACACTTGGAAGCAACTGCTAAGACCAAGTTGTTGCCAAGGCAGTGACCTCATTCAGTTCCTGAAGGAAGTGACCTACATCACTTCCTTGGTGATGGAACTCTCTGAACTTGGGATCCAGGAAGCCAGGCACCCAGAGCAAGTCCCAGTACCAGTCCAAGTGGGCTCACTTGTTTGGATTTACCAACGACAATTGAAATTGGATAAACAGATAAAAATAAGTGTCTTTAAATTTAAGCTTAAAAGTTTTTCTAGGAGTTCAAAAATTTAATAAAATATTAATGTCTATTAATTGTCTAATATGACTTGGTTCTAGGACTTTTCCTTCAGCAAAAAAATATGGTTTACACTGTTCAATACATTTATCTAATATTTTGATAAATAAGTAAAGTAAATATGAAATGGGATTACTCATTCATGAGTACTTTTGTTAGATATCTGATTGATTTACTAAGGTCTTTATAAGTTTTTAGTAAAGTCTGTATAAGATGGTAAAAATCAGTCATGTGTTAAAGAGACAAACAATTCTTAAAAGATAAGTTTACCCATAACATTTTGTTTATTAACTTTTATTTTTTCTAGAGCGAGCAACCATAAAAATTAAATAAGTGAATAAAAAATAACTGTTATTTTACAGCACTGTACTGCCATTTTTTTAAAAGCAAAACTGGCTTAATGTAGAAACATCAATGTAATTTTGATGCTATTAATGTGCTCATATCTTCCAGGTATGAGTATGTAAGGTAGAAACTTTAAAAGAGCACTATATCAAGCTGGTGTTCTGAAGTTGTATGGTAAATATATATATGTTGGGCATTAATTTACCTGTTATCAATAAGATATGTAAACTTTTATGTTACTTTTTTTACATTGGGAACAATTTAAATATATTTTGAAGTTAATGAGAGCCTAATCTATGTAAATGTTAAGAACATTCAGCCTTTCTTTAATTCATGTTTTAAATGTGATATAATATAATGTTAGCTAATGTTCATGTGACCTCAAACAATTTATGTAAACTTTGTAAAATGATATTAAAAAAACAAAAATCATCTTTAGAACTAAAACACTTAAGATTTATAAAGAACCCTGCATTACCTGAGATTAGGCTCTGTGTCCCATCTTAGTACATGTGAGAATAACTACGAAAGCAGTAGTTCAGATTTTATTTCATTTAAAGTTATGTTCAAAAGTTGTTTTTTTTCTATCAAGATTACTAGGATCTGAAACGTGGGATATTATGTATTACTCAGCCAAAAAATTCAGGGTAGCTATTAAACGAACTAAGTATTTTTACTCTTGTTAATTTTATTTTGAAATTTTTCTTATAAGTGATCTAAAGATTCCCTGTTAGTGTTTTACAGAAGTGTTGCTTTGAGAACACAACATGGGTTTATTCAATATAATAAGTCATCACCTACAAGACAGAGAGAATAATACAGATCCCAATTAATAAAAAGATAAATAATTATAAAGTATTTGACATTAAAGCCCAGTACTCTTAATAAAAGGCTGTTAAAATTTATTTGCTGGATGTTTAAGATTAGGATTTAAAATTAAAGTTAAATGAAAAGGGACAAGAAAACCAACATTTGGCTCTTGCCCTCTGAGTCAGTCTGAATCCAGTGTACAGGGGCTTCTCTAAAGAGGCTTGCAACTCTGAGCCACATAACCTCCTGATTAGGGAGATTAATGAGAACACTGGAGAACCGAATTTAAATCAGTTCATTTGTTTTGAAGAGGAGAGTCATCAGAGAAGGGAGACATCCCTGATGCTTCCGAGAGAAGGCACCTGGTCAAGCAAGACCTGGACCCACCTAGCACAAATGGCACTAGCAGAACTGAGAAGCTGCTCTCAAGTTTCCCCAGGACTGACTCCCATAAAAGCTCAGCTGACTGTTAACATTAGATAGAAACAAAAGTCAGTTTGACTGCTTCATCTTAAACACTTAGCAAAGACAGTTGAAAGCAAAATAAAGCCATTCTTGGGCATTTTAAATAATAATAATAATAATAATAATAATAATAATAATAATAATAATAATAATATTTTAAGGTATACCCTTTATGTTAGCCTCCCAAAATAAGTAAGACTGGAAAATACAAAGAAGGATTCTCAGACAGGAATGCCTGATAACTATAAAAAGAGACTATCAAGAGGAGCTGCCAGAGGCAGAAGATTTTAGTTTAAGGCCTACAGATATTCGTAACCTACACAGGTAGGCTTGGTATTTGCTAGTACGATTATCCAGCCCTGAGTAACAGAATGAAATGTTTCTCTATTAGACACAGAGGTCATACTAGTAAAAAGATTTTGCAAGATCTGATTACATTAAATTATTAAACTGTAACTTATGGGGAGGGACAACTGTAACACTAAAAGTTAAATATTAAGTTTACAGTCCTGATAACTGGGGATATTAAAGACTGGTGAGGGAACTTCTATACAGTGATATTTTCCAGCTGCTGCAACATTTATTCAGTACTCAGGGTTTTTGTTTCTCTCATAGAAGAACCTATCCCCAGATGACTTTACAAACCGTTCTTCCCCAACAAATCTTCAAACCGAACTGACTTCCAAAAGGCAACTCATGTCCCTCAACTGACTTCTAAAAGACAACTCATGTCCCTCATGCCGTGCCCCCTCACGTCACCCTCTCTCAGCTCAGAAGACGCCAAAATGTCTGACGCCTCTTTTCTTACAACAATGGAGCCAAAAAATAAATAGACTATCAATATAAGTAGGTGATTAGGTCAGGTAAAATCAGGAATTCAGTTTTGGGTGAGTTCTAAAAATTTGGAGACTGTTACCTGAGGGATTAAAATTCCCTCAGTGCTGTTCCCCTACCCTATCAAAGATTTGAAAGGGACACATTAGAAAAGAGGAAATGATAGACCCATCCTGATCTTTTATTAAAATTGGGAGCCATCTTGCCACAAAGCCATGAAAAGATAATTTTGGCTTAACTATCAATTACTGCAAATTCTGAATCTGCTTGAAATGCATGCCAGTGCCTTGAACTCAGCCATGCCTGACTCTCTGACCAGATAGCAGTCCTCTCTGAAACTTTAGTGACACCTCATAAATATTGGCCTTCCCTGGCCAGAAAACGACCCTCTCTGAGGCTCTAATGGTCCTCATAAATTCTGAAGTAGGGGCCAGCAAACGAAAATATGAACTACCATTAGTGTGATGCTTGTCAGAGATCTGTTATCTGTAACCGACGTTTTGTGTAACTATCTGGGCATAAAGCTCGGCTGTGGGGTTGCTGTCTTGTTCCCGCCATTTTGCGTGGGAGATGCAGCCCAACCAGTAGAAATAATAAGATTTCTTTAATTAGATTTTAATTGGAGTCAGTGGTCTTTTCTTGCATCCTGGTCTAACAGGTAAACACTCCACAAACATGGAGCTCTGCCGGCCTAAAGACTTCTTGATAAACTGCCTCTGAGTTTGGGCACTTGAAATATATGCTTTTTGTCAGGAGCTTTAGCTTACTTTCTAGTGAGAGCATCAAAACTGTATCTGCATTTATGTGACCTGTAGGACATGGTTTCTTATTTTCCAAAGGACATAAGGCAGCAGTGCTGAATTCACTCTTTGTAGGTAAACTGTGGCCATTTAAGGCTAAGTGTCTCCCCGTGTGGACTGTTAAGCCATTTGGTCATCCTCCACGTTTCGTGGTGTTTCTCGCTGCTGCACTAGGAGTTTGGCATTTGCTTAACGAAATACAATGAGTTCAAATGGAACCCAGTGCTGGAGGGAGTTCTGTCATGTGTGGTGGGTCAGGGTCTTCAGGAGAATGCACCAACCAGGATACTATCCCACATAGATTGCCCACTTGACCATAGCAACCTGATTCTGAACATTGCCCTGAAATCTCCATATAAAAACATGCCTTTTTATGGAGAGGTTTCAGATTTATAAGGTTCTGCTGGATGCACCATGTAAGTCACAAGCCATATGGAAGCCATTGGCATATCCATATGGCCCCACCAGAGATGTTTTATCACACACCTGCACACCACCACTCTAGGCCCACTATTCAGTAGGCACCAACTTACTGGCATTTCTGTTCTACACCATTTTAATAAAACCCAGTCAATGAAGGCACTCTCTGGTACTCTCATGATCAGCAACAGTATATCAATAGGTTCTCCAGTGCCACCTGGTTAGGGGAATGTCAAAAATTTCATGGTATTTATCTAGCAATTTTTCAAGGATGAAGTTGGAGGCACTGTGGGTTTCAATTCATTTAGGGACCATTAAATGGTGAGGAAGCTCATTTCGATGAAAGCTCTGGAGAATTCTCACAGGCAATTCTTCCCAAAGATTGACCAAAAGGTCACATGAAGCCAAGCCCATTGAGGTCTACAATGTAAGATCCATGTGTGTTTTGACTCTCAACTATTACTGCCAAGTCTTTCTAAATTAAATCATGTGATATCCTGGCTGAGATTCCCAGTGATCTGTGGAGAGCCACCCTGAGCCTAGATCTCAGTTTCCAAGGGCGACTTTCATGCGTGGCCTCCTAAAATCCCAACACAATTCATGGGAATACTTCTCTGAGGTCATTTCCTGAACTCAGTCTCTAAGGGGAATCACAGCAGAGTTCAAGACCAGGTGGACCCATTCATCTATTCCAACCACCACACAAATGACCACAGTTGAAACCAAAACACTTTCACGTGACCCTCATCTTCGGCCATAGAGACATTCTTCATAACCTCTTGCTGCAGGTTTCCATGAGGGGTACAACCCAAGACTGTATTCAAAATATGCACCCTCGCCCTTTTTTGCCTAAATTCAGGGTGGCCTGGACACCCTTCCTGTGAACCAGGAGTGATCAAATAGGCCTGCCCTTAATACTGCTCTGCTTCTCCATTTTGACTCTTACTGACTGCCGGGTATAGATTCTTTGTGTTAATTGGAGTCATGAGAAAATCCAAGCACCTATTTCCTAGCTTCTGCAGGGCTTTGAAGAACTCATTTGACCCAAAGGATACCTATTCTCACTTGATAGGAGTCAGGACGTACAGAGGAAGGCAAGAGACTTCATTCACATTGACTTCTCTTTTGGCCATTTTGGTTTTGTATTCACACATGGGATATTTCTGTAGATCCATCAGGTGCTGAGAATCTAAGCCACAGCCTCAAACAGGGCCAAGGGGCTGATTCAGACACATCCCTTTCCAAGAAATTAAGCACAGAGCCACAGGTGATGCCCATTCATTTCCATTTGAAAACTGTTTTCTTCAGGCTTCACAAAGGGTGGCCTGAGGCAAAGACCTTCCTGACATTCAGGGCAACAGAACAGTAGGTAAGCAAAAGGCCCAAAGCAGGGTTTCTCCACTGAGACTTTCCTGGTCACACTGATATCTGAGTTCTCTGAGATGTTCCCATTGCCTTCAGCTATCCAGTACATGCCCGTGTAACAAAGCTTGGAGGTGGTTAATATCTTGGACACAAAACCATGAGCCTGTTCAGGAGAGTGGCCAGAATTCAAAAAGAAAACTGGAGCTTAGGAAGCTAAGAAGTGTTGCCTATTCATAAGGCAAGCCGCAGTCCATTCATCAATTGGGCAGGATGAATGCTGGAAAGCTTTCTACTAGACAGGACAATCCATTGATGCATTCTCTTTTCAAATGTCGACAACCATGGACACAGTGGGATACAGAGATAGAAACCCTCACCTTGTCAAATGACATTCTAGAAGCACTCCACTCCAAACCAAACAATCTGCCTTTCCTACCTATTCTAAGAACATGAGACAAAACAACAAACTCACACCCACACCCACAAAGGCAACTCCTTCCCTAAAGCAGGTCTGTGAGTATCCGGACTGTCCTCTGACTGGTGAGCCATATTATGTTCCACCAAAATATTCTGTCCTTTCTCAGATCTGGTCTCCTTGGCCAACCTGTGAAGTTTTCAGTAGACAGCGGTGAACCACTACCTGCTTTCTCATGAAAGGCCCCTCTTCAGAGCTCTCCTGGAATTTGGCCATCCTCACATCAGTAGGTAGCAAGAAAGTCTGACTCTGTCCTTGGTATTACCAAACAAGTGAGCCCATTGGAACTGGGACAGGGACTGGCTCTTGGTGCCTGGCTTCCTGGATTCCAAATTCAGAGAGTTTCATCACCAAGGAAGTGAGGTAGTTCACTTCTTTCAGGAACTGAATGAGGTCACTGCCTTGGCAACCACATTGTCCTAACAGTTGCTTTCAAGTGTCCCATGACATGGAGGATGCATCTAATTACTCTGACACTTTCACAATTTAGAATGGTATATCAAACATTGGCACCCGAAAAAAACTCTCCAAACAGGCCTGGTTTTGTCAATCTTCTCTACATTAAGAACATAGATGCTGGTTCAGTCACATCCCTTCATCCTGAACAAGATGTTTGCCATGGAAGATGACTTTTGCTCTCTCAGGTCCTTCATATCTGCCTACATCTCCTCAAGAGATCATTCTGCATGGACCTTTGAGGTTCTCAATAGGTGGAAGATCCCCTACATTCCAGTATTGTAAGACCAACTCTGTTGCTGCTCTTCTGTAAAGTTAAATTGAGGGAACAGTGTGTGGTTTGGGTTAATAACATGTTCAATTTGGGGTAGGAAACATTCTGTGGAATTAATAATGGCACTGGGAACCTGCGATATTTACAAGAATATACCGGTGAAATATAAATATAAAAATAGAAATCTAGGTAAGATTTGAAGCCCAGAAGGGCATTGGGGCCTTGACTGGGATACTTAGATTTGAAATATATTCTGCACAGATGTCTCAGATAAATCTATATAGAATGATATGATTGAATGTCGAAGAGAACATCTAGTCAAAAACGGATAGTCAGTAGGATAAGGAAGATATTCGGTAGGTATAGAAAGAAGAGTGAATATAGGATTTGGATCAAAAGTCCTTTAGCAATAGGTTACACGTAGACAGTGAATGTAAATGTCACCACATATAAAGAGTCAGTCACAATGATGAACTGGGGAAAATATGTAGGAAAGCAGATATCACTAGAGACTTCGGGAAATCTGGCAATGTATAAAGTGAGAGATAGGTTTAGACATTTTCAACAGACTTGAGGTTGAAAATATAATCTTAAGAAGAAAGAAATATATAGTCACCAATAGGATTGACATTTGAGCACATTAGGCAACCTGGACATGGATGTTTTTAATAATCCATGCTCACTTTCTTTAAGGCATTGGTACAATCATAAGAGTGAACTTTGCTTTTTGTGTCCAATCATTACTGTAATAAAATGTATATGTAGATCAGGTGACATGAGTATTATTTCCACCATTTCTGGGATCAATATTTTGAAAATATGTAAAGTAGTTTGGGGGTACAAATAGGTGTACCCTGTGTCTATGTATATAGAGATAACGACTGAATAGACCATACTGTGAATAAATAATAGAACTGTTTCCTACTTTAAATAATGGATTGAATTGATATTTGAAAATATACACAAAATCTTATATTGATATACAATCATTTATTCCATCCAGTTATATATCTAATGGTAATATTAGGGTTATGGTTTATCAAGAAAAGTGTATGAGTTTTGCTTCAAAAGTGATTGTGGAAATCGTAAATAATGTGTTTGGAAAGAAGTCTCATGAAAAGACAAGTCATGAAACCTGGAGGAATACATGTATTCTGAAGCAGGAAGTGATTGAAAGTGAAACAAATGCCTACAATTCTATGAACTTGTGGATGAAATATATATCTTATGATGTGCATTAACTGAAGAAATATTAATGTGCCAGTTTTTAATGAAAACGAACGTCAAAATACACATCATGTCCCATAGGTGTCTGCTTGCATTGATGTTAAACTAGGTAAGTTACTGTAGAAATATTAGGAATTTTATGCACCATTCACCGAAGTTAGTTTTCAGTACTAGGAAACAAATATGTAATTCAGGTGGATGACTATTTCTGAGAATAATCTGTGAAAAGTTGATTATAAATTCACATATATGAAAATGAATGAATTTAGGGAGTGTAAATAAGACACATGTATTTCTTATTTTGAAAAATCTGGAGAATATATATATATACACACACACACATACACACACATACACACATTAAATAGTAGCAATATAAATGCCAATCGAAATTCATCATGAAATATATATCATCCACAAATCAAAAAATATTCATTTTACTTAATATGGATTAATGTATAATGTTGTTCTACTAGGAAGATCACCCATTGGTTGAAATTTCAGTTTCAACATGGATTAGAAGAAGTGATCTCTTCTCACAATTTGTATCTGCCAAGTCAGCCACCTCACAAGAATGTACGTGTGATACCAGGTAGTATTCTATATGTGCATATAAAAATACATGTGCTGAATAGGCTACAGAGAAAGGGAGAGAAGAATTCACATATTTGTTAACTTTAAAAGCACATGGACAATTATTTCCACAAAAATTTGACTCAGTTTATAACTCCTACCGTATATAATGCAAAATGCAAGTTCAACTATACACCATGCCTCCTCTGAACTGCTTTTATTTCTATTCTGTTTGGTTAGTTTTCTAAATCATATTAGAATTAATAGTCAGAGTCTAGTAGGGTATGGGTTAGTGTCAGGGATTCAGTATTCCGAATGGAAAATTGGTATTGAATCCTATGTGTATGCAAATATAAGCTACACAAAAATCTTCCCACTCTCATCCAGAACAATGCCATGACATTACCTTCGACCCAAGTAAGACACAATTAGTGGAGAAGAGATAGAAATTCTGTGAATACAAATCTGGAATGGAATATGTTCAGGAGTTCAAAAACTTGGAGGTGGTAGAAGAGTTTCCAAAAGTAAGGGACAAGGTAAACACTCCACAAACATGGAGTTCTGCTGGCCTAAAGACTTCTTAAGAAACTGCCTCTGAGGTTGGGCACTTGAAATATATGTTATTGTCAGTAGCTTCAGCTTCCTTAGTAGTGACACCATCAAAGCTGGGACTGCATCTATGTGACCCGGAGGAGGGGTTTCTTATTTTCCAATAAACATGAGGCAGCAGTGCTGAATTTGCTCTTTGTAGGTAAAATATTTCTTCTGGGGGCTAAGTGTCTCCCCGTGTGGACTCTGAAGCCATTTGGTCATCCTCCACTTTTTGTGGTGTTTCTTGCTTCTGCACTGGGATTATGGTGTTTGCTTCACGAAATACAAGGAGTTCATCTGGGACACTGTGCTAGAGAAAGTTCCGTCATGTGTGGTGTGTCAGGGTCTGCAAGATAATGTACCAATCAGGCTTCTATCCCACATAGCATGCCCCCTTGACTATAGAAACCTGATTCTGAACATTTCCCTGAAACTTCTCCATATAATAAGAAACATTTAAATATAAGGGTCTGCTAGCTGCACCATGTCATTCACAAGCATTTGGAAGACAATAGCAGATCCACATGGCCCAACCACAGATTTTTTATCACACACCTTCACACCACTGCTCAAGGCCCACTACTCAGCAGGCTTCAACTTACTGGCATCTCTGTTCTACACCATTTGTATAAAACCCACTCAATCAAGGCACTGTCTGGTA
The DNA here is from genome assembly GCF_048772815.1 of Callospermophilus lateralis. Classification (NCBI taxonomy): domain Eukaryota; kingdom Metazoa; phylum Chordata; class Mammalia; order Rodentia; family Sciuridae; genus Callospermophilus; species Callospermophilus lateralis. The sequence goes on from NC_135317.1 coordinate 5,541,256, forward strand.
TACTCATGATCAGCAACAGGATACCATAAGATTCTCCATTGTCACCTGGTCATGGGAATTTCAAAAATTTCATGGTTTTTATCTAGCCACTTTTCAAGGATGAAGTTGGAGGCACTGTGGGTTTCACTTCATTCAGGAACCATTAAATGGTGTGGAAGCTCATTTCAATGAAAGTTCTGGAGAATTCTCACAGGCAAGGCTTCCCAAAGTGTGGCCAAAAGATCACATAAAATCAGGCCCATTGATTTCTACAATGTTTGGTCCATGTGTGTTTTGATTGTCAACTATGGCTACCAAGTGTTTCGGCATAAAATCAAGTAATATTCTTCCTGAGAGTCTCAGTGCTCTGTGGAAAGCCATCCTTGGCCTAGATCTCAGGTTTCAAGGGCAAATCTCATGCATGGCCTCCTACAATTCCAACACAATTTATGGCAATACTTCTATGAGGTCAGTTCCAGAACTCAGTCTCTAAGGGGAATCACACCAGAGTTCAAGCCCATGTGGACCCAGTCATCTCTTCCAACCACCACACAAATGACCACAATTAAAACCAAAAAAACCCCACGTGGCACTCATCTTCTTCCATATAGAAACACATCAGAACCTCTGGCAGGAGGTTTCCATAAGGGGTGCAGCCCAAGAGAGTGTCCAAAATAAGCTCCCTTTGCCCTCATTTGGCTAAAGTCAGGGTGGGCTGGACACCCTTCCTGTTAACCAGGAGTGACCAAATATGCCTGCCCTTAATACTGCTTTGCTTCTCCAATTTGAGGCATACTGGCTGTCGGGTATAGATTCTTTGTGTGAATTGTAGTAATGGGAAAACTCAAGCACCTATGGGCTAGCCTCTGCACAGCTTTGAAGAACTCATTAGACCCAAAGTATCTCAATTCTCACTTGATGGAAGTCAGGAACCTTATTGAAGAAGGCAAGAAACTTCATCCACAATGACTGCTTTTTTGGCCAATTTGGTTTTGGATGGACACATGGGATCTTTCTTTGGATCCATCACGTTCTGAGAATCTAAGCCACAGCCTCACAAAGGGCCAGAATGCTGATTCAGACACATCCTTTTCCAAAGCAATTAAGCCAAAATCCACAGGTGATGCCCATTCATTTCCATTTCAAAACTGTTTTTTTCAGGCTTCACAAAGGTGTGGCCTGAGGGAAAGAACTTCCTGACATTCAGGGCAACAGAACCATCGATAAGAAAATGCCCCAAAGCAGGGTTTCTCCACTGAGACTTTCCTGGTCACACTGATATCTGAGTTTTCTGTGATGCTAGCCATTCCCTTCAGCTATCTATTACATGGCCATGTCACAGAGTTTGGAGATGGTACATAAATCCATGAGCGTATTCTGGAGAGTGGCCAGAATTCAGGAAGAAATAAGGAACTTAGGAAGTTAGTAGGTGTTGCCCATCCATAAGGCAAGCCAAAGTCCATTCATAAATTGGGCAGTATGAATGAAGATATTTACTAGAGAGGATACATCAATTGATGCATACTCTTTTCTAATGTCTACAACCACAGACACAGTGGGATACACAGACGTAGAAACATCGCATTGTCAAACAACTTACTAAAACAGTCCACTCCAAATCAAACAAACCGCATTTCCTACTTATTCTCAAAACATGTGACAATACCACAAACTCACACCCACACCCACAAAGCACCTCCTTCCCCCAAGTAGGTCTTTGATTATCCGGAGTTTCCTCTGACTGGTGGGGCATAGTATTTTCCCCCGAAATGGCCTGCACTTTCTCAGATCTGGTGTCTTTGCCAACTCTTTGAAATAGTCAGGAGCCAGTGGTGAACCACTACCTGCTTTCACAGGAAACACCCGTCTTCATAGCTTTCCTTGCATTTGGCCATCCTCACATCAGTAGGTACCAAGGAAAACTGACACTGTCCTTGGTAAATCCAATCAAGTGAGCCAACTGGGACTGGGACTGAGACTGGCTCTGGGTACCTGGATTCCTGGATGCCAAGTTCAGAGAGTTGCATTACAAAGGAAGTGAGGTGAGGTCACTTCCTTAAGGAACTGAATAAGGTCACTGCTTGGCAACCACTTTGTCCTAACAGTTGCTTCCAAGGGTCCCATGAAAAGGAGGCTGCCCCAATTCCTGTGACATTTTCACAAGTTTGAATGGTATATCAACCATTGGCCCCCACGGAACACCTCTCCACACCTGACTGGTTTGGTCCATCTTCTCTACATTAAGAAGAGAGAGGCTGATTCAGACACAACCCTTCATCCTGACCAGGTTGTTTGAGATGGAAGATGACTTTTACTCTCTCAGGTTCTTCATATCTGTATACATGTTTTCCAGGGATAATTTCTGCATGGACCTTTGAGGTTCTCAGTATGTGGAAAATTTCCTACATTCCTGTATTGTAAGACCAACTCTAATCCAGCTCTTCTGTAAAGTTAGATTGATAGAACAGTGTATGGTTAGGGTTAATAACAAGTTTGATTTGGGTTAGAAATCATTCTGTGGGATGAATAATGGTATTGGGTACTTGAGATACTTACAAGAATATATAGGTTAAATATAAGTATGAAAACAGAAATCTAGGTAAGATTTGAAGCCCAGAAAGTCATTGGGCCCTTGATTTTGATACTTAGCTTGAATTATGTTCTGCACAGATGTCTCAGAAAAATTGATATACAATGGCGTAGGAACTTGTACCTTGGATGATTGAATGTAGAAGAGAACATCCACTCAAACAGATATAGTCAGAAGGATCAGGAAGATAGTCGGTAAGTATCGGACGAAGATTGAGTATAGAATTTGGACCAAAAGTTCTTTAGCAATAGGGTTTCGGTTAGAGACTGAATGTCTTAGGAAGAAACAAATATGTAGTCACCAATAGGATTGACATTTGATAGCGTTAGGCAACCTGGACATGGATGTTTTTAGTAATCCATGTTCACTTTCTATTTAGGCTTTGGTATAATCATAAGTGTGAGCTTTGCATTTGGTGTCCAGAATATTACTGTGATTAAATGTGTATGTAGATCAGGTGACATGAGTATTTCATCCACCATTTCTGGGAGCAATATTTTGAAGACATATAATTTTTTATTGGGGGTACAAAAAGGTGTACCCTGTGTCTATGAATACAAAGAAAATGCATGAATAGACCATTCTGTGAATAAATAATATAACTGGTTCCAACTTGAAATAATGGATTGAATTGAAATGTGAAAATATATAAGAAATCTTATATTAATATACAATAATTCATTTCAACCCATTATACATCTAATGGCAATATGAGGATTATGGTTTGTCATGAAGAGTGTGTGAGCTTTGCTTCAAATTGATTATGGAAATCGAAAATAATGTGTTTGGAAAGAAGTCTCATGAAAAGATGAAACCTGGAGGAATACATGTGTTCTGAAGCAGGACGTGATTGAAAGTGATACAAATGCCTATAAATTTGCGAAATTGTGGATGAAATATATGTCCTATGATGTGCATAAACTTAAGAAAGAGTAATGTATCAGTTTTGAATAAAAATGACCGTCAAAATACACATCATGTCGCGTAGGAATCTACATGCATTGATGTTAAACTGGGTCAGTTACTGTAGAAATATTAGGATTTCAATGCACGAATCACTGAAGATAGTTTTCAGTACTAGGAAACAAATATGTTTTCCAGGTGGATGAATATTTCTGAGAATAATCTTGTGAAAATTTGAATATAAATCCACTTACATGAACATGAATGAATTTTAGAAGTGTATTTAAGACACATATATTTCATATTTTTAAAAATCCCGAGACTATATATATATACACATATATATATATATATATATATATATATATATATATATATATACATACATATATATATATATATATAGAGAGAGAGAGAGAGATAGATATATATACACAAAACACACACACAGACATTAAAATGTAGCAATATATGCGTCATTTGAAATTCATCATGAAATATATATAATCCACAGATGCAAAAATATATATTTTACAGAACATGGATTTATGTATAATTTTGTTCTACTAGGAAGCTGACCCATAGGTTGAATATTCAGTTTCTACAGCATTTAGGAGGAATGATCTCTTCTCATAATTTGTATTTGCCGATGCAGCCACCTCACAAAAATGTAGGTGTGATAACAGGAAGCATTCTATATGTGCATATAAAAATACATGTGTTGAATAGGCTACAGAAAAAGGGGGACAGGAATTCACATATTTGTTAACTTTAAAAACACATTGAGAGGGGGAGGGGCAGAGCCGCCAATCACTCCTGCAAGGTTGGCGGACCAGTGACCCATGGGCAGAACAAGTCCAGAGACCCGCCAGCTTGGAAAACCCATCGCCTTGGTTTCGGGAGGGGCAGAGGCGCCACCCGCCTGCAAGGTAGGCGGACCTGTGCCCCACAGGCAGAACAAGCCCAGCAATCTGCGGAGGGTCAGAGACGCCCCCCATGCCTGCATGGTAGGTGGACCTGCGACCACCGACAGACCAGGCCTATGGCCCGCCAGCATGGTAGACACATCTTCCCAGTTGGGGGAGGGGCAGAGCCGCCATCCACGCCTGCAAAGTAGACGGACCTGCAAACGACAGACAGATGAGGCTCAGTGGCCCGCGGATGGTCAGAACTGCCGCCCCCGCCTGCAAGGTAGGCCGACCTGCGACCCAGTGGCAGAACAGGCCCAGCGCCCGCAGAGGGGCAGAGCTGCCGCTCACGCCTTCAAGGTAGGCGGACCTGCTTTCAACCAGCAGAACAGGCCTAGCGTCCTGCTGGTGTGGTAGGCACATTGCCCCAAATGTAGGAGGGGCAGAGCTGCCACCCATGCCTGCGAGGGAGACTTTGCAACTATACAAGAGCAATATAAATATATAGGGGAAAAATTCAATAACACAACAGTTTCACCAAGCAGAAAGAAACGCGAACAGCATGAAAAGACATGGAAAGAAAGGACCACAAGCAATGCAGTTAAAGTAAACGTTAGAAGAGGTAATATCTCCAGCAGATGGAATGTCAGATAAAGAATTCAGGATATACATGCTTCAGATAATCTGGAGTCTCAGGGAAGACATTAGAGAGCAAAATCAGACAATGAAAGATCACTTTGACAATGAATTACATAAACAAATAAAAGAAGCAGAAGATCAACTATACAGGGAGATGAGGTTATAAAATAAAAAAAAAAAAACAGAAATCCTAGAAATGCAGGAAGCTATAAACCAACTTGAAAACTCAATTGAGAATACTACCAGCAGAGAAGAACACTTAGAAGATAAAACATCAAACAATGAAAACAAAGTATTTCAACTTCAAAAGAACATAGACAGCTCAAAAAAAAAATGTGCACCATGATCAAGTAAGATTCATCCCTGGGATGCAAGGCAGGTTCAATATACAGAAATCAGTAAATGTTACTCCCCACATCAATTGACTTAAAAAAAAGAACCATATGATCATCCCAATAGATGCAGAAAAAGCATTCGACAAAGTACAGCATCCCTTTATGTTCAAAACTCTAGAAAAACTAAGGATAACAGGAAGATACCTCAATATTGTAAAAGCAATCAATGCTAAGACTCAGGCTAGCATCATTATGAATGGAAAAAAATTGAAGGCATTCCCTCTAAAATCTGGAACAAGACAGGGATGCCCTCTCTCACCACTTCTGTTCAACATAGTTCTTGAAACACTGGCCAGAGCAATTAGACAGACGAAAGAAATTAAAGGCATAAAAATAGGAAAACTAGAACATAAATTATCACTATTTTCAGATGACATGATTCTATACCTAGCAGACACAAAAGGTTCTACAAAGAAACTATTAGAGCTAATAAATGAATTCGCCAAAGTGGCAGGATATAAAATCAGCATGCATAAATCAAAGGCATTCCTATATATCAGCGAAAAATCCTCTGAAATGGAAATGAGGACAACCAAGCCATACACAATATCCTCCAAAAAAATTAAATACTTGGGAATCAACCTAACAAAAGAGGTGAAAGACTGATACAATGAAAACTACAGAAACCTAAAGAGAGAAATTGAAGATCTTAGAACATGGAAAAATATACCCTGTTCATGGATAGGCAGAACTAACATCATCAAAATGGCGATATTACCAAGAGTTCTCTAGAGGTTTAATGCAATGCCAATCAAAATCCCAATGGCATTTCATGTAGAAAAAGAGAAAGCAATCATGAAATTCATATGGAAAAATAAAAGACCCAGAATAGCAAAAACAATGCTAAGCAGGAAGTGTGAATCTGGCGGTATAACCATTCCAGACTAGAAACAATACTGCAGAGCAATAGTAACAAAAAAAGCATGGTACTGGTACCAAAACAGGCGGGTGCACAAATGGTACAGAATATAGGACACAGAAACCAATCCACAAAACTACAACTATGTTATATTTGATAAAGGGGCTAAAAGCATGCAATGGAGGAAGGATAGCATCTTCAACAAATGGTGCTGGGAAAACTGGAAATCCCTATGCAACAAAATTAAACTTAATCCCTTTCTCTCACCATGCACAAAAGTTATATCAAAATGCATCAAGGAGCTTGATATCAAATCAGAGACACGGCATCTGATAGAAGAAAAAGTTGGCTAAGATCTACATACTGTGGTTTCGGGGTCCAAATTTATCAATGTTACACCCATTGCACAAGAGTTAATAACTAGAATCAACAAATGGAACTTAAAAGTTTTTTCTCAGCAAAAGAAACAATAGAGAGGTAAATAGGGAGCCTACAACCTGGGAACAAGTCTTTACTCCTCTCACTTCAGATAGAGCCCTAATATCCAGAGTATACAAAGAACTAAAAAAATCAGACAATATAAAAACAAATAACCCAATCAACAAATGGGCCAAGGACTTGAACAGACACTTCTCAGAGGAGGACATACAATCAGTCAATAAGTACATGAAAAAATGCTCACAATCTCTAGGAGTCAGAGAAATGCAAAACAAACCCACCCTAAGATACAATCTCACTGCAGTAAGATTGGCAGCCATTATGATGTCAAATGACAACAAGTGCTGGCAAGGATGTGGGGAAAAGTGTACACCTGTACATTGCTGGTGGGACTGCAAATTGGTGCAGCCAATTTGGAAAGCAGTATGGACATTTCTTGGAAAGCTGGGAATGGAACCACCATTTGACGCAGCTATTCCCCTTCTCTGTCTATTTCCTAAAGACCTAAAAAGATCTTGCTACAGGGACACTGATAAATTGATGTTTATTGCAGCACAATTCACAATAGCAAGACTGTAGAACCAAACTCAATGCCCTTCAAAAGATGAATAGATTAAAAAAAGGTGGCATTTATACACAATGGAGTATTTCTCTGCATTAGAGAATGACAAAATCATACAATTTGCAGAGAAATGGATGACATTATAATAGATTATGCTAAGTGAAGATAGCCAAACCCTAAAAAACAAATGCCAAATGTTTTCTTTGATATAAGGAGAGTAAGTAAGAACAGAGTTGGGAAGTGGAGCATGAGAGGAAGATTAACATTATACAGGGGTGAGAGGTGGGAGGGAAAAAATAAAAAGAAGTGAAATTACATGGAAATGGAAGGAGACCCTCATGGTTATAAAAATTAAATACAAGAGGAAGTGAGGGGGAAATGGAAAAAAAAACAAGGGGAAGAAAGGAATTCCAGTAGATGGGGTAGAGAGTGAAGATTGGAGGGGAGGGAATGGGAGATTGTAGAGGATAGGAAATGCAGCAGAATACAACAGACACTAGTATAGCAATATGTAAAACAGTGGATGTGTAACCGATGGGATGCTGCAAACTGTATACGGGGAAAAATGGAACTTCATAACCCAATGAATCAAAGTGTGAAATATGATATGTCAAGAACTATGTAATTTTTTGAAGAACCAACAATAAAAAATAAAGGAAAAAAACATGGAGAACTATTTCAATTAAAAAATGACCAGAATTATAACACCTACCGTTTATAATGCAAAAGTCAAGTTCAACTATACAGCATGCCTCCTCTGAACTTCTTATATTTCTATTCTGTTTTGGTTATTTTTCTCCATCATATTAGGATTAGTAGTCAGAGGCTAGTAGGTTATGTGTTCATGTCAGGAATTCAGTATTTTGAAAGGAAAATAGGAAAATGAATCCAATGTGTATGCAAATATGTGCTACACAAAAATCTTCTCACTCTCATTCAGAAGAAAGCCTTAACATTACCTTCACCCCAAGTAAGACACAATTAGAGGAGAAGAGTTAGAAATCTGTGAATACATATCAGGAATGGAAAATGTTCAGGAATTCACAAGCTTGGAGGTAGTAGATGAGTTTCCAAAAGTAAGGTACAGGGTAAACACTCCACAAACATCGAGCTCTGCTGGCCAAAAGACTTCTTGAGTACCTGCCTCTGAGTTTGGGCACTTGAAATATATGTTGTTGTCAGGAGCTTTAGCTTCCTTTTAAGTGAGACAATTAAAGCTGGGTCTGCATCTATTTGACCTGGTGGACATGGTTTCTTATTTTCCAATGAACATGACACAGCAGTGGTGAATTCTCTCTTTGTAGGTAAACTATGGTCACTGGGGGCTAAGTGTCTCCCTTTGTGGACTATGAAGTCATTTGGCCTTCCTCCACTTTTTGTGGTGTTTCTTGCTGCTGCACTAGGGGTTTTCTATTTGCTTCCCGACATACAAGGAGATCAACTGGGACACAGTGCTGGAGGGACTCCTGTAATGTGTGGTGGGTCAGGGTCTGCAGGAGAATGCACCAACCAGGCTTCTATCCCACATTGCTTGCCTCCTTGACCATAGCAACTTGATTCTGAAAATTGCCCTGAAAACTCTCCATATAACAAGATGGCTTTACATACAAAGGTCTGCTGGCTGCACCATGTAAGTCACAAGCATTTTGAAGCCAAGGTAAGATCCACATGACCCCACCACAGATGTTTTATCACACACCTGCACACCACTGCTATAGGCCCACTACTCTGAAGGCTCCAACTTACTGGCATCTCTGTTCTACACCATTTTCAAGAAACCCACTGAAACAAGGCACTGTCTGGTACACTCATGATCAGCAACAGGACATCCAAAGTTTCTCCAGTGGCACCTGGTCATGGGAATTTCAAAAATTTCATGGTGTTTATCTAGTCATTTTTCAAGAATGAAGTTGGAGGCACTGTGGGTTTCACATTCATCCAGGAACCATAAAATTTGAGGAAGATCATTTCAATAAAAGCTCTGGAGAACTCTCACAGGGAATTCTTCCCAAAAGGGGCCAAAAGGGCACATGAAGCCAGGCCCTTTGAGGTCTACAATGTGAGATCCATGTGTGTTTTTTCTCTAACAATGGCTGCCAAGTCACTCAGATTAAAATTCTGTGATATCCTAGCTGAGATTCCCAGTGCTCTGTGGAAAGTCAGCCTGGGCTTACATCTCAGTTTCCAAGGGCGACTCTCATGCGTGGCCTCCTAAAATCCCAACACAATTCATGGCAATACATCTCTGAGGTCAGTTCCAGAACTCAGACTCTAAGGGGAATCACACCTGAGTTCAATCCAAGGTGGACCCAGTCATCTCTTCCAAATTCCACACAAATGACTGCAATTAAAGCCAAAACACCTCCACATGGGCCTCATCTTCTTCCATATATACACACATCATAAGCACTGGGTGATGATTTCCATGAGATGCGCAGCCCAAGACAGTATCCAAAATAAGCTCCCTTGCCCCTCATTTGCCTAAAGTCAGGGTGGCCTGGACACCCTTCCTGTGAACCTTGAGTGATCACATAGGCCTGCAGTTAATACTGCACTCATTCTCCAATTTGAGGCCTAGGGACTCTGGGGTTTAGATTCTTTATGTGAATTGGAGACATGAGAAAACTCAAGCACCTCTGGGCTAGCCTCTGCAGGGCTTTGAAGAACTCATTTGACCCTAAAGATCCTGATTCTCACTTGATGGGTGTCAGAATCTTTAGAGGAAGGTGAGAGACTTCAACCACAATTACTGCTATTTTGGCCATTTTGATTTTGGATACACAGGAGATCTTTCTTTTGATCCCTCAGGTGCTAAGAATCTAAGCCACATTCTCACAGAGGGCCTAGAGACTGATTCAGACACATCCCTCACTAAAGCAATTAAGCAAAGAGCCACAGGTGATGCCCATTCATTTCCATTTGAAAACTGTTTTCTTCAGGTTTCGCAAAGGGGTGGCCTGAGGCAAAGACCTTCCTGACATTCAGGGCAACAGAACAATAGGTAAGCAAAAGGCCCAAAGCAGTGTTTCTCCATTGTTACTTTCCTGGTCACACTCATATCAGAGTTTTCTGAGATGCTCGCCATTCTCTTCAGCTATCCAGGACATGGCCATGTCACACAGCTTGGAGGTGATGAATATCTTGGACACAAAACCATGAGCCTATTCTGGAGAGTGCCCAAAATCTCGGAAGAAAACAGGAACTTAAGAAGATGGCAGGTGTTGCCCATCGATAAGTGAAGTTGTCCATTCATAAATTGGGCAGTATGAATCCTGGGAAGCTGTCTACTAGACAGGACTCATCCATTGATGCATATTCTTTTCTAATGTCTACAATCAGGGACACAGTGGGATACACAGACTTAGAACACTCTCCTTGTCAAACGACTTACTAGAAACAGTTCCCTGAAAACCAAACAAACCACCATTTCTACCTCTTCTCAGAACATGAGACAAAACCACAAACCCACACCCACAGCCACAAAGACAACTCCTTCCCCCAAGTAGGTCTGTGACTATCCGGAGTGTTCTCTGACTGGTGGGCCATACTATGTTCCAACAAAATGCACTTTCCTGTCTCAGATCTTTTCTCCTTGGCCAACTCTTTGAAGTTGTCAAGAGCCAGCAGTGAGCCACTACCTGCGTTCTCAGGAAAAGCCCCTCTTTAGAGCTTTCCTGGCTTTTGGCCATTCTCACATCAGTAGGTACCAAGAATGACTGATTCTGTCCTTGGAAATCCAAACAAGTGAGACCACTGGCAATGGGACTGGACTGGCTCTGGGTGCCTGTCTTCCTGGATCCCATGTTCAGAGAGTTCCATCACCAAAGAAGTGAGGTGAGGTCACTTCCTTCAGGAACTGAATCAGATCACTGCCTTGGAAACCTCTTTTGCCGCAGTCTGGTTGGGCACAAAATCACGAGGCACCACACAGCTTGTTGATTCAAACAGCAACTCTTTATTCCAGAACTCACACCAGTCGTCTACAATCACGTTCTGTGGAAATCCACGTTCTCTGCCCAAATCTACCCCCACTGGGCTTCTCTCTCCCAAAAAATACTGTCTGAATCCCGTGAGAACTCAAGGGGAACTCAGGCAGCAGGATACGCCTTTTTCCCAGCATGAATAACCTTAAACCTGGAACCAACTAAACCCGGATATTCCTAAACCGAAAAGTACTAAACGCGGATTATCCTAAACCGGGAACTCCCTAAACCCTGATCCGCCCTGGTCCTTGTGCAAGGTCACCTTAGATGCAATGTCACTGCAAAATGTCCTATTTCCAGGAGTCCTTCCACTAAGCAACATGGGGTACCCTGGCAAGGAAATTGTCATACCTACTTGACTAATGGCTCTCAGCATCTCCCCCCTTCTTATTAATTAAACAATAAGCAATGTGGCTTAAGGACCGTGCCTAGTAGGTTATCCAATTCAGCATATGGTGCTTACCCATCATCGGAAAACTGACCTTTATGCGTCAGCCTCCTGTCTTAGGTTGATACCACTGCAATTGGATCAAACCCGTCACTGACTACGAGTCCAGCATACAGCCATACTTGTGGATAGGTCTATGCACCTGTGGGCGGGTGAGGTTCTTTGTCTTACCTCTGTTGGCCCCCAAGTTTGGCCTTGGTGCCAGTGGGGGAGTGAGGTTAATGTGGCTTAAGGACCGTGCCTGGTAGGTTATCCAATTCAACATATGGTTCTTACCCGTCATTGGAAAACTGACCTTTAGGCGTCAGCCTCCTGTCTTAGGTTGATACCACTGTAATTGGATCATACCCGTCACTGACTACCAGTCCAGCACATAGCCATTGGCCCCCAAATTTTAGACCATCACTATCAGAAGGGAGGCGGATACAGAAATGTCATGACACTATGCCAATTGACGGCTCCTTGGGAAAAATTGCATCACTGGTGACACCATCAGCAAAGATATGCCAGCACTACCACAATTAACATGGGATGTGCTGGCAAGGAAATTATAATTGCATCACTGGTGACATCATCAGCAAAGATATGCCAGCATTACCACAATTCGTTGCACCAAACGATAGTTACATAGTCCAGGCAAGTTCTGCAAGCAGTTCAAAGTGGAGGAATCTATCAATATGTCCATTTCCTCCCAAAGTAAATCGAATCCTTGATTGAGCATTACTTGTTGAGTTATATTCATTGATGCATCAGTTTATACAGTTCACTGTGATAGCTATCATAGAAGCTGTAGTTTGGTTTTATCTTAGTCTTCACCAGCACTAGGATGGAGATGGGAATTCTGGCAAAGATGCTAAAGAGACATTATCCTGAACAGAATTTTTAAATATAATGAAAAGGAAAGGTGAAAGAAAACAAACAGATCTGTTAACCTTCTTTAAAAACAATCCTTAACAGCTTTTTACCTAATTTAAATTAGTAAACAAACAGATCTGTTAACCACCTTTAAAAACAATCCTTAACAGCTGTTTACCTAATTTAATTTAACCATTTAAATCACGTGAATAAAAAAAATAATAATTCGGATACATTTTTTCATGAGCGCTTCTCATATAAGAAATATGGACATACACACATACAGACATACAACACAAAACACAAGCGTGCAAACAAACATACAACACATAAGAAAATAGTAAAGGCCTTGTAGCTTTACCTAGGTGAAATCTCCATTGCAATGTTTAAAAACTCCACAGTCAAAAAATAAAACTGATCAGAAAAACATTAACCTAGGCTTGTATGAGCGCAAAAAATAAAAAATAGAACCTTACGATGTGAAAAAATGCAATAATAAAATAGCTATTGAAAAAAAGCATCCTGGTTAATCACTGTTGCAGATGTAAGAATGGCCAAGCTGGAGTTCTGGATATCAGCTGTTATGGATTTGAGTCAAATCATTTTCTTTTTGATCTGTAGAAATTGTTTTAGTTAATCTCTGTGGAATACAAATCCGCTGCTATTCTCCCTGTGGAAAAACACAAACAGACCGCTGACTCCAGACAATCACTGTGTCAGGACCTTTCCATTGTCCTGTTAGAATATCTTTCCAAAGTACTTAAGGCTTATGTACATTTTTTGGATACATATGCCTTTCCACAGCACTAAGTCCTGATGAATCCAAATCTAAAAAGTTTAGAGTAAAAAGTGTTTTTTTAAGTTTATCTTTGGGGGATATATACCCCCTTCCAATTCCCTCTTTTTTGCTTTAATAAGTACGTTTTATTAGTTTGATGAGCTCTTTCAACTATGTCTTGTCCCTGTGGATTGTATGGGATTCCTGTTATATGAGTAATGCCAAATGATGAGCAAAATTGTTTAAAAGAGGTAGAGGTACAGCGAGGACCATTATCTGTTTTAACTGTTTAGAAACGCCCACAGTGGCAAAATTTTGTAAGCAATGAGCTATAACATCTTTATTTTTTTTTCCAGCATGAAGGGAGCCCATCAAAAATCCAGAAGAAGTATCAACTGTAACGTGTAAATATTTTAATTATTCAAATTTGGCAAGTTTGTGACGTCCATCTGTCAAATATGGTTAGGTATCAGTTCTCTAGGATTGACTCCAAGATTAACTTGTGGTAACAATGTCACACAATTTTGTCATTGTTTTATTATATGTCTGGCTTGTTCCTTAGTTATTTTAAAACGCTTTTGTAAAGTATTAGCATTAACATAAAACCTTTTTTGAAAATTTGTAGCTTCTTCAAATGTAGAGAAAATATGTATGTCATGTGTAGTTTTATCTGCTAAATCATTGTCTAAAGTAAGGGCTCCAGGCAATCCTGTATGTGCCCTAATATGTCCTATAAAGAATGGATCTTTTCTGTCCCAGATTAGACTTTGTATAGTGGAAAACAAAGAGGAAACAGTAGAAGAAGTGGAAATCCTACCAGCATGTTTAAGAGATACTATAGCATTAACTACATACTGACTATCAGAAACAAAATTAAATACAGAATCTTTAAACATCACAAAAGCTTGTAAATCTGCATCAAGCTCTACCTTTTGAGCTGATTGTTTGGGTACTAAAAACATAAAAGTTTGATCTGGGGTAACTACTGCTGCTGTACCATTATTAGACCCATCAGTGAATATATTTTTCTTGTCATTTTAGGAAAAACTACAGGATGCTTAGACCAAAAAGACAACAAAGGATTAGATGGTAAATGATTATCAAATGTAACATTAGATTTACACATGATTATTGCCCAAGTATTTAACTCATTAGCTAACTCATCAATTTGATCCATAGTATATTGAGTAATAATTTTATTGGGAGAAATTCCAAACACTCCCATCGCTTCTTTTATTCTTTGAGTGTTAATTGTCCTACAGCCACAGGATACCTACTAAGAATAGTGTTAGGAGAATAAGATAAATGTATCCAAAATAATGGACCTTCTTGCCAAAATACTCCTGTAGGATTATTTTTTGTTGGTAGTACAATAAATAACAAAGCAAACTTATATCAATTCTATCCAAATGCATATTTTCCATATATGTTTCAATAATTTTTAATGCCTTTCTTGCTTTAGGAGTTAACACGCTGGGTGAATTTGGATCTGATGGACCTTTAGAATATCAAATAAACGTCCCAACTCTCATGTTGGTATACCTAGATAAGGCTTTATCCATTTCATGTCTCCCAATAACTTTTGAAAGTCATTAAGTAATTTGAGTTGATCTACTCGTATTTAAATTTTTGGTGGACAGACCATGGTTGAGGATAATAGAACTCCTAAATAATTAATTGGAAAATTTAATTGTACTTTATCTATTGCTATCTCTAGATTATAATTTTTTTAATAAGTTTGTAAGTGTGGCATAACATTCCAGCAATATGTTTTTATCTTTATGTGCCAATAATACATCATCCATATAGTGAAATATTTGTAGTTTAGGATTTTGATTTTTAAGTGGCTGGATTGCTTTGTTAACATATATTTGACACATAGTTGGACTGTTACCCATCCCTTGAGGGAGTACTTTCCATTCATATCTCTGATCAGGACCTTCATGATTTAATGCAGGGATAGTAAATGCAAAACGGGGACTATCCTCGGGATGAATTGGAATTGAAAAGAAAACAATCTGTAATATCTATAGCTAAAACATGCCAGGTTTTTGGCAAAGCAGACAATTGAGGAATCCCTGATTGAGCGGATCCCATAATAACCATTTCATTATTAATGGCTCTTAAATCTTGCAATAATCTCCATTTACCAGATTTTTTTTTGATGACAAAAATGTGAGTATTATGGGGAGATATGGAGGGTTGTATATGTCCTTCCGCTAACTGTTGTTTGACCAGATCATGGGGTACTTGTATCTTTTTTTTTTAGTCAGGGGCCACAGAGGAACCCACACTGGTCTTTCTGATTTCCAACTAATTTTGATAGTCTCAGTGGCCCTTTCTGAAAATGCAACCCATGTCTGTCTGTTCCTTGATCTATTTGTATTGGTGTTGCTATACCTTGCCCTTGTTTTCCTAATATTTTTTCATTCCTAAAGCCTTATCTAGCCCTAGTAGTGAGCGAATTAGGATTGATGTTATTTGTTAACGACAAACCTAATTGATCTGGGTCATCTTGTCCCCATAAATTTATAGGAAGATGATCTAATAATATGGCTGTATAGTTCCTTTACATCTTTCAGGATCCTTTTAATCTAATATCATAGAACTTCTATGGGGATTAGATGCCACTCCTAGGCCTCGAAGTGTTTGAGTGGCTTGTTGTAATGGCCAATATTTGGCGATTCTTGACGAGATATGATGCTAAGGTTAGCACCTGTGTCCAGTAGCCCATTAAACTCATGTCCTTGAATATTTAGTTTTAGCATTGGACGAACATCTAAATTTAAAGACAACATAGCCCAATCTACACCTGTGGAGCCTAATCTCCTGGAACCTCTTTCTACACTATGACTAGGAATTTTATTATGTAGGCTGGGTATTATTAAGAACTGTGCTATTTTATCTCCAGGTGAAATTACTGATATACCTCTTAGAAAACGAGCTATAATTTTTATTTCACCTATATAATCAGAATCAATTACCCCAGGACTTATTAAAAGTCTTTTTAATGTAGATGATCTACGTCCCAATAATAAGCCTAAAATTCCTTGGGGAGGAGGTCCTTTTACTCCTCTGGGAATGATTTGAACTCCCATCTCTGAAGTTAGTACTGATCTGGCGGAGGAACAGATGTCCAACCCTGCACTCCCTCGGGTTTGTCTGATGAGGGATTTAATAGACAATGTGTCCTGGGCACTACCCTGATGGTGTTGCTGGGTTCCTCCACTGCCCCGTAGATTTGTGGTTGTGGGCCCCAGAGCATTGGGCCCCCCTGTCCGTTTTTGGCAATGGAGCCTGATGCCTTTCTCCACAATATCCGTTTTTTGATAAGGGAGTACCCTCAATGGTGGTTTGAGAACAGCATTCATTAGCTCAATGTCTCCCTCTATGGCATCGTGGGCAAATCCCAGGTATTCTATTTCTTTGGTACCTACTTTTGTTAAACCCTCCTCCTATGGGGCAATTTCTTTTAAAATGTCCTGTTTGTTCACAATTGTAGCATGTTTTAGGCCTGGCATCTAAAGCCTGTTGTACTGTAGCTGCCAAGACTTGCCCTTGTTCATTAATATCTCTACATAATTTAATATATGTGTTTAAATCTTCATGTCTCCATGGTCTAAGAACCTCTCTGTAGCAACAATTTGCTTGGTCATAAGACAGTTGTTTTATTAATGGCATTGCTTGTTTTGTATCCCCCAAAATTTTGGCAGCCGTTTGAATTAGCCTATCTACAAAGTCAGCGTAAGGTTCATTAGCTCTCTGTATTACCTTAGATAGCTGACCTTGTAAATCTCCAAGTCCTTCTAAAGTTTTCCATGCCTTAACTGCGTCTGTAGCTATTTGTGCATATATAGCAGGATCATATTCAATTTGCTGCTGTTGACCCTCATAAGGTCCTTTTCCTAACAACATATCTAGATTTCTTTGAGGGTAACCGGCTGCTGCATTTTGCCTTGCTGTCTCTGCACAAAATTCCTCATTTGTAACTTTCCATAACAAATATTATCCTCCATTTAGTACAGATTTATACATGCTAGCCCAATCTGCTGGTGTCATGTCCAAGTTAGTAATGGACTCGACCATGCTTACCGTGAAGGGAGCTTGGGGACCATAGGTTGTTACAGCCTCCTTTAACTGCTACACTGTTTTAAAACCTTAAGCATGATAAATTCATTGCCCTCCTACCTGTTCAAGTACAGGGCATGCTAATCTTTGAGGTCCTGTCTCAGGATCCCATTTATCAACTACGGGGTTTGAGGGCCACTCAGGTGTCTCCATCGGTGGGGCTGTTGGTTGAATTATGCCCTCTGGTGATAAAACGGAGTTAGTAACAGCCTCCTGTTGTGGCCTTTTTCGTAACAACCCCTTTTCCTTTAAATTTTCTTCCTCTATCTGACTAGCTCGAGAGACCTTCTCTTTTGCTTGATCTAAAATATCTTTCTCCATGGTCTGAACATCTAACAATTTACTTAACATCTTTTCGGTTTGTTTTTTACTAATTTCTAATCTACTATAAAGATAACGCAACCAAATAAGATAAAATAAAACAAAACCAAAACTGAATGAAACAAAAACGGAATAAAAAATTATTTTCTCTTCCTCAGGGTTGACAAACTTCAAACCTTTAGCCAACCATTTTTCCCAGTTTGCCTGAGAAATTTCTAGGAATAGGCAGCTTGAAACAAAAACAAAATAAATCAAAACAGGAACACATTGTTTTTTTAATTGATCACCCATTCTCTCGCCTTCCCTGAGGGGCGAGCAATTTCACTTACCTCCAAGTTTCAGACGTTTCCCATATGGGCCACCAAATGCCAAAATCTGGCTGGGCACAAAATCACAAGCCACCACACAGCTTGTGGATTCAAACAGCAACTCTTTATTTTTGAACTCACACCAGCCGTCTAAAACCACATTCTGGGGAAATCCACGTTCTCTGCCCAAATCCACCCCCACTGGGCTTCTGTCTCCCAAAAATACTGTCTGAATCCTGTGAGAACTCAAGGGGAACTCAGGCAGCAGGATATGGCGTATTCCCAGCAGGAATAACCTTAAACCTGGAACCAACCTAAACCCGGATAGTCCTAAACCAGTATGCCTTAAACTCAGATTATCCTAAACCGGGAACAACCTAAACCCTGATCCATCCTGGTCCTTGAGCAAGGTCACCTTAGATGCAATGTCACTGCAAAATGTCCTATTTCCAGGAGTCCTTCCAATAATCAACATGGGGTACGCTGGCAAGAAAATTGTCATACCTACTTGGCTAATGGCTCCCACCACTCTTTGTCCTAACAGTTGTTTCCAAGGCAACCATAAGATGGAGGCTGCCCCTACTTCCTGTGACACGTTCACAAGTTAGAATGGTATATCAACCATAGGCACCCGGGAACAGCTCTCCACACCAGCCTGGTTTGGTCCATTTTCTATACATTAAGAAGAGAGAGGCTGATTCAGAAACAACCCTTCATCCTGACCAGGTTGTTTGCCAGGGAAGATGACTTTTGCTCTCTCAGGTCCTTCATAGCTGCCTACATCTTCTCCAGGGATCATTTCTGAATGGACCTTTGAGGTTCTCAGCAGGTTGAAGATCGCCTACATTCCTGTAATGTAAAACCAACTCTGTCCCTGCTCTTCTGTAAAGTTAGATTGAGGGAACAATGTATGGATAGGGTTAATATCATGTTCGATTTGTGTTAGAAATGATATTGGAACTTGCAACATTTATAAGTATATATAGGTGAAATATATGTATGAAAACAGAAATCTAAGTAAGATTTGGAGCCCAGAATGCAATTGGGCCCTTGATTGTGATACTTAGCATTGAATTATGTTCTGCACAGATGTCTCAGATAGAACGATATACAATGGCATAAGACAATGTACCTTGGATTATTGAATGTAGAACAGAACATCGAGTCAAAAAGAGATAATCGGTAGGATTAGGAAGATAGTAGGTTTAGGAAGAAGAGTGAGTATATAATTTGGAAAATAGTTTCTTAGCAATAGGGTTTCGATTAGAATGTGAATGTAAATGTCAGCACATGTGAAGAGTCAGTCACATTGAAGAACTGGGGAAATTATGTAGGAAAGCAGATATCAATAGAGACATGATGAAATCAGGAAAAGTATAAAGTGAGTGAATGGATTAGATATTTTCAACAGGGTTGACTTTGAATATATAATCTTAGGAAGAAACAAATATATTGTCACAAATAGGATTGATTTTGAGAGCATTAGGCAACCTGGACATGGATGCTTTTAGTAAACCATATTCACTTTACATTTAGGCTTTGGTACAAACATAAGGATGAACTTTTCTTTTTGTGTCCAGAATATTATTGTGATAAAA
This sequence comes from Callospermophilus lateralis, assembly GCF_048772815.1. Lineage (NCBI taxonomy): Eukaryota > Metazoa > Chordata > Mammalia > Rodentia > Sciuridae > Callospermophilus > Callospermophilus lateralis. The sequence goes on from NC_135317.1 coordinate 5,560,948, forward strand.
TGTATATGTAGATCAGGTGACATGAGTATTTCTTCCACCATTTCTGGTATCAATAATTTGAAGATGTATAAATTAGTATTGGGTTTACAAAGATGTGTACCCTGTGTCTATGAAAATAAAGATAATGCATGAATAGACCACAATGTGAATAAATAATATAACTGGTTCCACTTTAAATAATGGATTGATTTGATATCTGAAAATATATAAAAAATCTTATATTGATATACAATCATTCATTCCAACCAGTTATACATCTAATGGTAATATTAGGGCTATGGTTTATCATGAAGGGTGTGTGAGTTTTGCTTCAAAAGTGATTATGGAAATTGAAAATAATGTGTTTGGAAAGAAGTCTCATGAAAAGACCAGTCAAGAAACATAGAGGAATTCATGTTTACTGAAGCAGAAAATGATTGAAAGTGAAACAAATGCCTATAATTTTGCTAACTTTTGGATGAAATATATATCCTATAATGTGCATAAACTGAAGAAATAGTTACATACCAGTGGTGAATGAGAGTGAACATCAAAATACACATCATGTCCCATAGGAATGTACTTTCATTGATGAGAAACTGGGTCAATTATTGTAGAAATATTAGGATTTCTATGCACCATTCACTGAAGTTAGTTTTCAGTACTAGGAAACAAATATGTATTTCAGGTAGATGAATATTTCTGAGAAAAATCTAGTGAAATGTTGACTATAAATCCACATACATGAATATGAAAGAAATTAGGGAGGGTATAATAAGACACATATATTTTATATTTTTAAAAATGTAGAGTGTGTATATACAAACACACACACACAGAGACATTTAAAAGTAGAAATATATATACCAATCGAAATTCACCACAAAATATACATCATCCACAGGTCGAAAAATATTCATTTTATTGAACATGGATTTATGGAGAATATTATTCAACTAGGAAGCTCACAAATAGGATGAATTTTCAGATCCCACAGGGTTTAGGAGGAGTGATCACTTCTCACAATTTGTATCTACCAAATCAGACACCTCACAAGAATGTACGTGTGATACAAGGTAAGTTTCTATATGTGCATATAAAAATAGATCTGCTGAATAGGCTACAGAGCATGGGAAAGAGGAATTTACATATTTGTTAACTTTAAAAACACATGAATAACTATTTCAATTAAAAATGACTTGATTTATAACACCTACCATTTTTTATGCGAAACGCAAGTCCAACTATACACCATGCCTCCTCTGAACTGCTTTTATATCTATTTTGTTTGGGTTATTTTTCTCCATTATATGAGTATTAGTAGTCAGAGTCTAGTAGGGTATGGGTTAGTGTCAGGGATTCAGCATTTCAAATGGAAAATAGGAATATGATTCCAATGTGAATGTAAATATGATCTACAAAAAATATTCCCACTCTCATTCAGAACAATGCCTTTACATTACCTTCGCCCCTAGTAAGACACAATTAGAGGAGAAGAGTTAGAAAATCTGTGAATACATATCTGGATTGGAAAATGCTCAGGAGTTCAGAACCTTGGAGGTGTAGAAGAGTTTCCAAAAGTAAGGGACAGTGTAAAAACTCCACAAACATGGAGATCTGCAGGCCTAAATAGTTCTTGAGAAACTTCCTCTGAGTTTGGGCACTTGAAATATATGTTGTTGTCAGGAGCTTTAGCTTCATTTGTAGTGAGACCATCAAACCTGTGTCTGCATCTATGTGACCTACAGGACATGGTTTCTTATTTTCCAATGAACATGAGGCAGCAGTGCTGAAATCTCTCTCTGTAGCTATACTGTGGCCACTGGGGCCTAAGTGTCTCCCCGTGTGGACTGTGAAGACATTTGGTAATCCTCCAATTTTCGTCGTGTTTCTTGCTGCTGCACTGGGTGTTTTGTATTTGCTTCACGACATACAAAGAGTTCAACTGGGACACAGTGCTGGAGGGAGTCCTGTAAGGTGTAGTGGGTAAGGGTCTGCAGGAGAATGCACCCACTAGGTTTCTATCCCACATTGTTTGCTCCCTTGACCATAGCAACCTGATTCTGAACATTGCCCTGAAACCTCTCCATATTACAAGATGCCTTTTCATATAACAGTCTGCTGGCTGCACCAAGTAAGTCACAAGGCATTTGGAAGCCAATGGCAGATCCACATGGCCACACCACAGATGTATTATCACACATCTGCACACCACTACTCTAGGCCGACTACTCAGCAGGCTCCAACTTACTGGCATCTCTGTTCTACACCATTTTCATGAAACCCAGTCAATCAAGGCACTGTTCTGGTACACTCATGATCAGCAATATGACATCCAATGGTTCTCCATTGCCACCGGGTCATTGGGAATTTCAAAAATTTCATGGTATTTATCTATCCATTTTTCAAGAATGAAGATGGAGGCACTTTGGGGTTTCCATTCATCCAGGAACCATTAGATGGTGAGGAAGTTCATTTCAATGAAAGCTATGAGGATCTCTCACTGACAAGGCTTCCCAAAGAGTGCCCAAAAAGTCACATGAAGCCAGGCCCATTGAGGTCTACATATGAGTTCCATGTGTGTTTTGACTCTTAATTATGGCTGCCAAGTTTTTCAGAATAAAAATCAAGTGATATCCTTGCTGAGATTCTCAGTGCTCTGTGGAAAGCCATCCTGGGGGTAGATCTCAGGTTTCAAGGGCAACTCTCGTGCGTGGCCTCCTACCCACCACAATTTATTGCAATACTTTTATAAGGTCAGTTCCAGAACTCAGTCTCTGAGGGGATTCACACCATAGTTCAAGCCCACGTGGACCCAGTCATCTCTTCCAACCACCACACAAATGACCACAATTAAAACCAAAACATTCCAACATGGCCCTCATCTTCATCCATATAGACACTCATCATAAACTCTGGCTGGAGGTTTCCATGAGGGGCACAGCCTAAGACAGTGTCCAAAATATGCACCCTTGCCTTTCATTTGTCTAAAGTCAGGGTGACCTGGACACCCTTCCTGTGAACAAGGAGTGATCAAATAGGCCTGCCATTAATACTGCTCTGCTTCTCTAATTTGAGGCCTACTGACTCTCAGGTATAGATTCTTTATGTGATTTGGCATCATGAGAGAACCCAGGTACTTCTGCAGGACTTTGAAGAACTCATTTGACCCAAAGGATCCCTATTCTCACTTGATGGAGGTCAGGAACCTAACAGAGGAAGGCAAGAGACTTCATCCACAATGAATGATCTTTTTGCCATTTTGGTTTTGGATGCACACATGGGATCTTCTTTAGATCTATCAGGAGCTGAGAATCTTAGCCACAGCCTCTAACAGGGCCTAGTGTCTGATTAAGACACATCCCTTTCCAAAGCAATTAAGCAAAGAGCCATAGGTGATGCCCATTCATTTCCATTTGAAAACTGTTTCTTCATTCTTCAAAAAGGGGTGGCCTTTAGGCAAAGACCTTCCTGACATTCAAGGCAACAGAACCATAATTAAACAAATGGACCAAAGTAGGGTTTCTCCACTGAGACTTTACTGGTAACACTGATATCTGAGTTTTCTGAGATGTTCCCATTACCTTAAGCTATTAAGAACATGGCCATGTCACAGAGCTTGGAGGTGGTACATGTCTTGGACACAAAACCATGAGCCTATTCTGGAGAGTGGCCAGAATTCAGGAAGAAAACAGGAACTTAGGAAGTTAGTAGGTGTTTCCCATCCATATGGCAAGCCACAATCCTTTCATAAATCGGGAAGGATGAATGCTGGGAAGCTCTCTACTACACAGGATACCTCCATTGATGCATTCTCTTTTCTAATTTCTGAAACCACGGACACAATGGATACACAGACATAGAAACACTCACATTGTCAAAAATCTTACTAGAAACAGTCGACTCCAAACCAAACCAACCACCTTTCCTACCTATTCTAGAACATGAGACAAAACCACAAACTCACACCCACACCCACAAAGGCACCTCCTTCCCAAAAGTAGGTCTGTGACTATCTGGAGTGTCCTCTGATTGGTGGGCCATACTATGTTCCCCTCAAAGTGGACTGTCCTATCTCAGATCTTGTCTCCTTGGCCAACTCTGTGAAGCAGTGAGGAGCCAGTGGTTATCCACTACCTGCTCTCTCAGAAAAGGCCCCTCTTCAGAGCTTCCCTGGCATTTGGCAATCCTCACCTCAGTATGTACCAAGAAGGCCTTTCTCTGTACTTGGGAAATCCAAACAATTGAGCCCACTGGGACTGGGACTGGGACTGGCTTCAGTGACTGGCTTCTTGCATCCCAATTTCAGAGAGTTCCATCACCAAGAAAGTTAGGTAGGTCACTTCCTTCAGGAACTGAATGAGATGACGGCCTTGGCAAAAACTTTGTCCTAACATTTGCTTCCAAGGGTCCCATGATATGGAGGCTGCCCCAACTTACTGTGATAATTTGACTAGTTAGAATGGTATATCAAAATAGGCACCTGGAAAAAGCTCTCCACGCAGGACTGGTTAGGTCCATCTTCTCTACATTTAGAAAAGAGAGGCTGATGCATACACATTCCTTCGTCATGTCCAGGTTGTTGCCATGGAAGATGGCTTTGGTTCTCTCAGGTCCTTCATAACTGCCTATATCTTCTACAGGGATCATTTCTGCATCGAACTTTGAGGTTCTCAACAGTTGGAAAATACCCTAAATTCCTGTATTCTTAGATGAACTCTGTCCCTGCTCTTTTGTAATGTTAGATTGAGGCAACAGTGTATGGTTAGGGTTAATAACAGGTTCGATTTGGGTTAGGAATTATTCTGTAGGATGAATAATGGAATTGGGAAACTGCAATATTTATAGGAATATAGAGGTGAAATATAAGTATGAAAACAGAAATCTAGGTAAGATTTGAAGCTCAGAAGTGCATTGGGCAATTGATTGGGCTACGTAGCTTTGAAATACGTTCTGCATACATGTTTCAGAAAAATCGATATACAATGGCATAGGACCTTGTCCCGTGGATGATTGATTGTAGTAGAGAACATTCACTCAAAAAGGAATAGTCGATAGGATCAGGAAGATAGTCAGTATGTTTCGGAAGAAGACTGAGTATAAGATTTGGACCAAAGTTCATTAGCAATAGGGTTTCAGTTAGAGAGTGAATGTCAATGTCAGCACATGTGAAGGGTCAGTCACATTGTTGAACTGGGGAAAATATGTAGGAAAGTAGATATCAATAGAGACATTAGAAAATCAGGCAAAGTATAAAGTGAGTGAAAAAAATTAGACATTTTCAACAGTTTTGAGGTTGAGTATATAATCTAAAGAAGAAACAAATATGTAGGCACCAATAGGATTGATATTTGAGAGCAATAGGCAACCTGGACATGGATGTTTTTTAGTAATTCATGTTCAGTTACCATTTAGGCATTGGTACAATCATAAGTGTGACTTTTGCATTTTGTGTCCAGAATATTACTGCGATAAGATGCATATGTAGATCAGGTGACCTGAGTATTTCTTCCACCATTTCTGGGAGCAATATTTTGAAGATGTATAAATTAGTATTCGGGGTACAAAGAGGTGTACCCTGTGTCTATGAATATAGAGATAATGCATCAATAGACCATACTGTGAATAAATAATATAACTGGTTCCACTTTAAATAATGGATTGAATTTATATCAAAAAATATATAAGAAAGCTTCCTTGATATAAAAATCATTCATTCCAACCAGTTATACCTCTAATGGTGATATTACAGTTATGGTTTATCATGAAGTGTGTCAGTTTTGCTTCAAAAACGATAAAGGAAATTGAAAATAATGTGTTTATAAAGAAGTCTCATGAAAAGACCAGTCAAGAAACATGGAGGAATACATGTGTTCTGAAGAAGGAAGTGATTGAAAGTGAAACAAATGCCTGTAAATTTGCAAACTTGTGAAGGAAATATATATCCTATGATGTGCATAAACTGAAGAAATTGTAATGTACCAGTGTTGAATTAAAATGAACATCAATATACATATCATGTCTCATAGGAATCTACTTGCATTGATGACAAACTGTGTCAGTTACTGTAGAAATATTAGGATTTGTATGCATCATTCAGTCAAGTTAGTTTTCAGTACTAGGAAACAAATATGTATTTCAGGTGGATGAATGTTTCTGAGAAGAATCTTGTGAAAAGTTGATTATAAATCCACATACATGAACATGAATGAAAATAGGGAGTGTATATAAGACACATATATTTCATATTTTGAAAAATCTGGAGAGTGTGTGTGTGTGTATGTGTATATATATATATATATATATATATACACATACACACACACACACAAACACACACACACAGACACAGACATTAAAAATAGCAATATATGCCAATAGAAATTCACCATGAATTACATATCTTCCACATATCCAAAAATATATATTTGACTCAACATGGATTTATGTATAATGTTATTCAACTAGGAAGCTCACCCACAGGTTAAATTTTCAGTTCCAACAGCGTTTAGGAAAAGTGATCTCATCTCACAATTTGTATCTGCCATGTCAGCCACCTCCCAAGAATGTACGTGTAGTACCAGGTAGGATTTTATATGTGCATATAAAAATATATGTGCTGAGTAGGCTACAGGGAAAGGGAGACAGGAATTCACAAATTTGTTATATTTGAAATCACATGGAGAACTATTTCAACAAAAATTATCTAGGTTTATAACTCCTACCCTATATAATGCAAAAAGGCAAGTCCAACTATACACCATGCGTCCTCTGAACTGCTTGTATTTCTATTCTGTTTGGGTTAATTTTCTGCATCATATTAGGATTAGTAGTCAGAGTCTAGTAGGGTATGGTTTAGTTTCAGGGATTCAGTATTTCGAATGGAAAATTGAAAAATGAATCCAATGTGTATGCAAATATGTCCTACACAAAACTCTTCCCACTCTCATCCAGCACAATTCTTTGACATTACCTTCGCCCCATGTAAGACACAATTAGAAGGGAAGAGTTAGAAAATCTGTGAATCCATATCTGGAATGGTAAATGCTCAGGAGTTCACAACCTTCGAGGTGGTAGAGGAGTTTCCAAAAGTAAGTTACTGGGTAAACACTCCACAAACATAGAACTCTGGTGGCCTAAAGACTTCTTGAGAAAGTGCCTCTGAGGTTGGTACTTGAAATATTTGTTGTTTTGCGGAGCTTTAGCTTCATTTATAGTGAGACCATCAAAGCTGGGTCTGCATCTATGTGACCTCGAGGATTTCGTTTATTATTTTCCATTGAACATCAGGCAGCAGTGGTGATTTCTCTCTTTGTAGGCAAACTGTGGCCACTGGAAGCTAAGTGTCTCCCCGAGTGGACTGTGAAGCCATTTAATCATCCTCCACTTTTGGTGGTGTTTCTTGCTGCTCCACTGGGAGTTTGGTATTTGCATCACAAAATACAAAGAGTTCAACTGGGATATAGTGCTGTAGGGAGTTCTGTCACGTGTGTTGGTTCAGGGTCTGCAGGAGAATGCACCAACCAGTCTTCTATCCCAAATAGCTTGCCCCTCTGACCATAGCAACCTGATTGTGAACATTGCCCTGAAACCTCTCCAAATAAGAAGATGCTTTTACCTATAAGGGTCTGATGGCTGCACCAAGTCAGCCACAAGCCATTTGGAAGTCAATGGCAGAACCACATGGCTCCACCACAGATGTTTTTTCACACACCTTCACACCACAGCTCTGGGCCCACTACTCAGCATGCTCCAACTTACTGGTATCTCGTTTTACACCATTTTCATGAAATCCAGTCAATTCAGGCACTGTATGGTACACTCATGATCAGCTATAAGACATCCAAAGGGTCTCCAGTGCCACCTGGTCATGTGAATTTTAAAAATTCCATGGTGTTTATCTAGCCATTTTAGAAGGTTTAAGTTGGAGTCACTGTGTGTTTCAATTCATTCAGGAACCATTTAATGGTGAGGAAGCTGATTTCAATGAAAGCTCTGGAGAACACTCACAGGCAAGACATCCCAAAGAGTGGCCAAAGAGTCACATGAAGCCAGGGCCATTGAGGTCTACAATGTGAGATCCATGTGTGATTTGACTCTCAACTATGGCTGCCAAGTCTTTCAGAATAAAATCATGTGATATTCTGGCTGAGATTCCCAGTGCTCTGTGGAAAGCTACCCTGGGCCTAGATCTCAGTTTCCAAAGGCAACTCTCATGCGTGACCTCCTGAAATCCCAACACAATTCATGGCAATACTTCTCTGAGGTCATTTCAGGAACTCAGTCTCTATGGGGAATAACACCTGAGTTCAAACGCAAGTGGACCCAGTCATCTCTTCCAAACGCCACACAAATGACCACAATTAAAACCAAAACACTCCAACATGGCCCTCATCTTCGTCCATATAGACACACATCATAACCACTCGCTGGTGGTTTCCCTGAGGGGCACAGCCCAAGACAGTGTCCAAAATAAGCTCCCTTGCCCCTCATTTTTTTAAAGTCATGGTAGCCTGGACACCCTTCCTGTGAATCAGAAGTGATAATATAGGCCTGCAGTTAATACTGCTCTGCTTCTCCACTTTGAGGCATACTGACTCTCAGGTATAGATTCTTTATGTGATTTGGAGTCATGAGAAATCCCAAGCTCCTCTGCAGTGGTTTGAAGAACTCATTTGACCCAAAGGATCCCTATTCTCACTTGATGGAGGTCAGGAACCTTACAAAGGAATGCGAGCGTTCATCCACAATGACTGATCTTTTTGTAATTTTGGCTTTGGATGGACACATGGGATCTTTTTTAGATAGATCAGGTATTGAGAATCTAACCCACAGCTACACACAAGGCCAAGAGTATCATTCAGACACATCCAAATAGTAATGTACCAGTGTTGAATAAAAATGACCGTTAAAATACACATCATGTCCCACAGGAATCCACTTGCATTGATGTTAAACTTGGTCATTTACTGTAGAAATATTAGGATTTGTAAGCACCATTCACTGAAGTCAGTTTTCAGTACTAGAAAACAAATATGTATTTCAAGTGGTTTAATATTTCTGAGAATAATCTTGTGAAAGTTGATTATAAATCCACATACATGAACATGAATGAATTTAGGGAGTGTTTAATAAGACACATATATTTCATATTTTGAAAAATCTAGAGAGTGTATATATATATATATATATATATATATATATATATATATATATATATATAACTCATGGAGAAATATTACAATGAAAATTTGACAAGATTTATAACACATACCCTTGATAAAGCAGAAGGCAAATCCAAGTATACACCATGACTCCTATGAAAGTCCTGTATTTCTATTCTGTTATGTTTCTTTTTATCCATTATATTAAAATTAGTAGTCAGAGTCTAGTAGGATATGTGTTAGTGTCAGGGATCAGTATTTCAAATGGAAAATTGGAAAATGAATCTAATGTGTATGCAAATATGTGCTACACAAAAATCTTGCCACTCTCTCCAGAACAATGCCTTGACATTAACTTCGCTCAAAGTAAGACACAATTAGTGGAGAGGAGTTTGAAAACCTGTGATTACATATGTGAACTCGGGAGTTCACAACATTAGATGTTGTAGAACAGTTTCCAAAAGTGAGGGAGAGGTTAAACACTCCACAAACATGGAGCTCTGCTCGCCTAAAGACTTCTTGAGAAACTGCCTCTGAGGTTGGGCACATGAAATATATGTAGTTGTCAGGACATTTAGTTACCTTTGTAGTGACACCATCAAATCTGTGTCTGCATCTTTGTAACCTGGAGGAAATGGTTCTGTACTTTCTAGTGAACATGAGGCAGCAGTTCTGAATTCTCTCTTTGTGGGTAAACTGTGGCCACTGGTAGTTAAGTGTCCCCGTGTGGTCTGTGAAGCCATTTGGTCATCCTCCATTTTCGTGGTGTTTCTTACTGCTGCACTGGAAGTTTGGTATTGGCTTAATGAAATACAAGGAGTTCAACAAGGAAACAATGCTGGAGGGAGTTCTGTCACTTGTGGTTGGTCAGGGTCTTCAGGAGAATGTTCGAAACACGGGTCTAGCTCACATAGCTTTCCCCCTTGACTATAGCTACAGGATTCTGAATATTGCCCTGAAATCTCTCAATATAACAAGATGCCTTTCCATATAAGCATCTGCTTCCTGCACCATGTCAGTCACAAGTCTTTTGGAAGCCAATGGCAGATCCACGTGATCCCATCACAGGTATTTATTTAAAAACCTATAGTCCACTGCTCTAGGCCCACTACTCAGGAGGCTCCAACTTACTGGCATCTCTGTTCTACACCATTTTCATGAAACCCAGTCAATCAAGGCACTGTCTGGTACACTCATGATCAGCTATAGGACATCCAAAGGTTCTCCAGTGTCACCTGGTCATGGGAATTTCAAAAATTTCATGGTATTTATCTAGCCATTTTTCATGGATGAAGTTGGAGTGACTGTGGGTTCAATTTATTCAGGAACCATTAAATGGTGAGGAAGCTGAGTTCAATGAAAACTCTGGAGAACTCTCACAGGCAAGACTCCCCAAAGAGTGGCCAAAAGGTCACATGAAGCCAGGCCCATTGAGGTCTACAATGTGAGGTCCATGTGTGTATTGATTCTTAACCTTGGCTGCCAAGTCTTTCAGAATAAAATCATGGAATATCCAGGCTGAGATTCCCTGTGCTCTGTGGAAAGCCACCCTGGGCCTAGATCTCAGTTTCCAAGCGCGAATCTCATGTGTGGCCTTCTATATTCCCAACACAATTCATGGCAACTCTTCTCTGAGGTCAGTTCAAGAACTCAGTCTCCAAGGGGAATCACAGCAGAGTTCAAGCCCAGGTGGACCCAGTCATCTCTTCGAACCGCCACACAAATGACCACAATTAAAACCAAAACACTCCTACATGGCACTCATCTTCTTCCATAAAGACACTCACCATAACATCTGGCTAAAGGTTTCCATGAGGGGCACAGCCCAAAACAGTGTCCAAAATAAGCTCCCTTGCCCCTCATTTGCCTAAAGTCAGTGTGGCTTTGACACCCTTGTTGTGAACCAGGAGTGATCTGTAAGTGTAAAAGAAATTGAAATTAATGTGTAAAATTTAAAGTTTAAAAGACTGGGTGTTGTAAAGTTTCTAAGCTGCAAGGCGTGGGTTAAAATGTAAAGGACCAGGTATTGTTAAGTTCCTATGCTACACACAAAATCTGAAATTCCTGTAGCTTGTAGGACAATTCCCGGACTGCCCAGTAAATTTTCCCCTGACTGCCTGATTGTTTAATAACCTAGGGCCCTTTGTGGCCTGGCACATAGGCATCGCAGGGCCTAAACCAATCAGTTTCAATGTGTACCCCGCTTTAGAATTGACCTATCACTCCTGCCCGACCTGTTCCCGTCAATGAATGAGCTAATCATGTTTAGGAATTGTTGTTTGATTTTCCCGTGGTGAATGATGATTTGTTAAAGGAGACTGTGATGTATGTAAAGTCCCGCCCTCCCCAAAAAGTGTACTTAAGCACTGCTCAACCCCTACTTTTGGCTCTGGGCTGCTCTTTCTTCTGGAGTGAGCACGGAGCAACAGCATGCTGGATTGGAACTCAATAAACGCCTTTTGCTGTTGCATGATCTGCGGTCTCTTGGTGGTCTCTTCCTCCGCCATTCGCTGGAACCTTAATTTTGGTGAGTTGGCCAGGAATCATGCAGCACCGAACAAGGAGACTCCAACGGACCCCTCTGGGGGTAAGTAAGGCGCCTCTTTCCATTTTTCCTTGTGATCACTCAGACCTTTTAGTTCAGGGTTGGTTTTTCAGTTTTCGGTTTGGGTTGGCAGAGTGGCTGCCAGCACAGCGCATAAGTTCCCCCTGGCTGTGGTGGAAAAACGTGTCCTAAAACCACAGGCCACGTTCTTGCAAGGGACACCTTGAAGGACTCGGGGAGGGACAGATGTGCTCTCATTAGGTGAGGAGGTACGGAAGTGCCCTCATTAGGTGAGGAGGGATGGATGAGCCCTCATTAAGTGACTCTGTTGCCAACCCATCAGGTCTTGCTGGCTACTTTTTTCTCTCAGGTTGAATTCACTGTCTGTCTTTGTGGTCTAACCCATCAGGTTTTGCCAGTTACTAGGTTCTAATCTTTACTTCGGAACTCGTGTTAAACGTTAACTGTGTGTCCGTGTTTGTGTCACGTTTGTGTTGTCCTTGTCTCTGTTTGAGTAACTCTCATAATGGGAAAAAGCCATTCCATGCCTCTGTCCCTGAAGCCTTTCCTGGTCCCTGCCTCCAATCTGACCCCTTTGCCCACAATCCTATAACTCAAACCTTCTGCTCCTCCCTCTCATCCCTCCATTCTTCCCGAGTCACAAGATTGTAGATCTTGGGGTTGTGAACAAACGGGAGGTGCATGATGATCTTTTTGTGTCTTTTTGTCTGTGTTTCTGTTAAATTTGATGGCATTGTTTGGACCAATGCAGAGTCCCAAGTTCCAACCTGCCTTAGATGTGTGGAAGTAACTTTAGCTAAATTTTAACCTAATGCTTCTCCTGTGAGGGATCAAAAGTCAATTGAACCACCAGCTTTTCAGTTCTCACTTTTTACACCTCTCTTAGCTGTGTTTTAAAGAACTTTGATAAAATTTACTCCGCTTTGTTAAGCGAGATTAGGGAAGCAGTGTTTTCTTTTCTTCCCGTAGTTGGCTTGAGCATGCCCACTGTAGAGGGAAATGCCTGGGGTCAAAGAACTTTGATATCTCACTTAAACTTTTCTCAAAACCCTGTCCTCATTATTAAATTGTACTTAATTGGCTTTGGGGATGGGAACCAAACCTTCAGTGATAAATTTTGACACCCCAGAGAGGACGTTCAATGAACCTCACTCTGCCCTCTTGGGGAAGCCTAGCACTCAAAACAACTGCAAGCAGAGTATGAACTTTTTGGGAGATGACTACTAAAAAGTTGGGAGATATAGAATATGCCTGGTGCCTGGGGTCAAACCACCAGAGGAACAAATCCTGTAAGTTAATTGTGAGGCTAAAGGACTCCCAGCAGCTGCCAGCGCCATTTTGCTGTGGGGAACTCCCTTATTACTTACCTGGATTTAAGGATTACTCCACCTCTGTTTACTTAACAAAAGGGACAATGAATGCATTAATATGTTGATATTATAGATTGTTTCTTGGGGATGATCTTGGCTGAATGTGTATCTAAAAATGAATTTTATTGTAACAATCTGGTATCTAAATTGGTTTCTAAAGCATTGCACTATCTTACAGTTAAAAGTTGGGTTTAAACAATTGTTTATCTTGATTTCAGGTAGTTCATGCTAGGAAACTTAAATACTTAGGATAAAAAAATAATTAAAGAGTTTTAATTGTGAACCATGTAGCCTGAGAAAATTTTACTAGATATACCAGTGCATTAACTTGGGCAAAGATAATAAATAATGATATGATATCTGTTCCCTTCAATGTGTAAGATTTTTTAAAAAAGGTGCTAAATTAAAACGTTGGTCTAGCTTAGTGAAATGACATTAATTAGCAACAGTCTTGGAAATTTTTAAAGCTTAATTTCGGATACACATGGTAGTCTGTGGTTGTTTTTAAAATTTTTTCAAGAAATTTAATGTAACTTACTACTACTTTAGAAACTTCAGAACAAAGAAAGTGGCTTAATGATCCTCGAGAAACTTCTTCTGATGGTGGCTTTAATATTATCAAAAAATGATCATATTTTCAGTTTTGTGTGAGCAAGATTTTCTAGTGTAGAAAAATCTAAAGATATAAAATTTTGAGAATTACATCTTAAACTTGCATCATAATTTTCAACATTCAACCCTGGAAATTATGACTTATAGCTAAAATGCCTTAGGCATGAGGTTTCTGCTCAGAACTCCAGCCTTTACAGTTTTCAAGTCCTCAGCCAGGACTTAAGTTGATATGCAAATAAAAGAAGCCTGCAGCACTCAGCAGGAGACAGATAAAAAGGAGTAAAAGTGTCTTTTTACCTGAACTCAAACTAGACCAAAACAAAAAGTACATTATATGGTATTTACTAATTACTGGCCAGTCATCTTTTTTGGGACTCTTTGCTTTTTCTTAGATTCTGTATTTTTTTTTTTGAGCTCATGATCTTGATCCTGCAGATGGGTTAATATTTTCTGATCAGTTCTATTTTTGATCAACTGTGGAGTTTTTAAACATTGCAATGGAGATTTCACCTGAAAAAGCTACAAGGCCTTCACTATTGTGTTATGTGTTTCACTTGTGTTACGTGTTGTGTGTCAGTATGTCTGTATGTGTGTATGTCCATATATCATGCAGTGATATGACAATTGACAGATGAGGAGTGCTCATAAAATATTTAAAAATGGATATAAATATCTTGGATTCACGTGATTCAAATGGTTCAATTCACATTGGGTAAACAGATAAAAATAATTATTAATTAAAATAATTAATTAAAAATAATTAAATTAATTAAACAATTAATTAAAATAATTAATTAAAAATTAATTAAAAATTAAAATAATTAATTAAAAAATAATTAATTAAAATTAGGCCTATAAGTTTTCTAGGTGTTCAAAAAGGCCCTAATATAATGTTGATGTCTATAAAATAATCTGCTTAAATTCAGAAATTTACAAGTATTGTTTCAAAATGTGAACAGAAAGAGGTTCACAGATGGAAAAGAGAAACTAAAAGGTTCTAGATATAGATTTAATACAGGGAAAATGTGTTTCTCAATAAGAGAGTCTATATGATTAAGTAATTAAAAGGCTTTAAGTAAATAATAAAAAGGTTTATGTAAGTTGGTTATATGTGTATGTTTTGAGCAAGTAATCTTAAAAAATTAAACAGCTGGTTAAACAAGTACTGTTTTTATAAAATTGTGCCATGTTATTTCTTTAAAAAGCTAAACTTGGTTAATACAAAAACATCAATGTAATTGTGGTGTTAATGTGTTTATATCTTCCAGGTATACAAGTCTGTAAGGTAGAAGCTTCAAAAGAGCATTGGATCAAGCTGGTGTTCTAAGGTTGTATGGTAATTCTAGGCTTAAAAGAAAAACATGTTGGAGATTTATGTGTATCATTTGTGTTGTCTTATTCGACTTGTTATCAAAAAGATATGTACAGTTACATGTTACTTTTTACACTTAGATACAATTTAAATGTATTTTTAAGTTAATGAGAGCCTAATCTGTGTGAAGGTTTTATTTCAAAACACAAAAACACTTTGCTACTTTTCTACAAAATGTTAAAACTTTCAGCCTTTCTCTAATTCATGTTTTAGATGTGATATTATGTTGTGTTAGTTAATATCCATGTAAACTTGATCAACAATTTATATAGGCTTTGTAAAATGATGTCTAAAAACCAAAGATCAGCTTCATAACTATAGTATTTAAGATTTATGAAGATCCCGCCTTACTTGAGATAAGGCTCTATGTCCCACCTCCTGTGAAAGAGACTATGAAAGAAGTAGGCCAGATTTCAGTACATTTAAAGTTGTGTCCAAATAGAATCTCAAACAGGGGATTATGATGTATATCCTAGCCAGAATTCAAGGTAGCTCTTATATAAAGTAAATATGTCTTTACCCTAGTTAATTTTGTTTGTAGTTTGCTTATAGATGGTCTAAGGATCGCCTGTTAATGTTTTAAAGAGGTACTGCTTTAAGAACTCACAACCTGGGTAAACTTAAGATAAGGAGTTATCACCTACAGGATAGAGAGTTAGACATTAAAGCCCAGTGCTCTTAGCATAAGGCTGTTAACTTACTTGCTGGAAGTTTAAGTTAATTTTTTAAAATTAAAGTTATATTAAAAGGGCCAAGAAAACCAATATTTGGCTCTTGCCCTCTGAGTCAGTCTGAATCAGGGAATAGGGGACTTCTCCAAAGAGCTTTGAAACTCTAGGCCACATAACCTCCCGAACAGGGAGATTAATGAGACCATTGGAGGACAGAAAGCCAATTAGTGCATTTGCTATGAAGAGGAGGGTCATAAGAAAAGGGAGACATCCCTGATGCTTCTGAGGGAAGCTACATGGTCAGGCAAGGCCTGGACCCATCCTAATGCAAATAACACTAGCAGAACTGAGAAAGTGCTGTATGTTCCCCGAGGTCTCCCAGGGAAACTCAGCTGACTGTTAACAATAGATAGAAAAAAAAGTCAGTTTGACTTGCTTCATCTTAAACACTTAGCAAAGTCAGTGAAAGCCAAAGCACAGCTGTTCCTGGGTCTTTTAAATGATAATAATAGTTAAATGTAATTTCCATAAATAAGTAAACTGGAGGCTACAAAAGAGATTCTCAGACAGGAATGCCTGATAAGTATTAAAAGGAACTGCCTGAGTAGTTTTTAGTTTAAGGCCTACAGATATTCCTAACCTACACAGGTAGGCTTGGTGTTTGCTAGTATGGTTATCCAGCCCTAAGTAACAGAATTAAACGTTTCTCTATTAGACACAGGTCATACTAGTAAAAAAAATTTACAAGATCATATGGCATTAAATTATTAGACTATATCTTAAGGGAAAGGACATCTGTAAACCTAAATGTTAATTGTTGTGTTTCCATTCCTGACATTAATGGCAAGGTGACAAATATCCTTAAAGATTTACATGCTCAAGTAGAAGCCATGTCCTTTGCAACATTGTCATGGAACGAGTATCTTAGCACCTGGTTCTTGGTACTTCCTGATAAAAAAACATTGATAGTCTTTGTCTTTGCCATCATACTCACTGGCATATTCCTGTGCTATGGCATTTATTGCTGAATCAATTGGATTCGCAAACTAATGAATTCTTGTATCTCTTATAGACCACCCATCACTCAGCCTATTACTTCTCAATCACACTTTTTATCATGGACCACTCGATAAACCTGATTTTAAAGGGGGACTCCAAACTGCTTGCCCCACACCGTCCCTTTTCAGCATAAAGAAGCCAGAAAG
This sequence comes from Callospermophilus lateralis, assembly GCF_048772815.1. NCBI lineage: Eukaryota > Metazoa > Chordata > Mammalia > Rodentia > Sciuridae > Callospermophilus > Callospermophilus lateralis. Next base: position 5,577,887 of record NC_135317.1, read on the forward strand.
ATCCTCTTCGCCCCCCTTCCTTACAGCAGTAAGGAGTTCCCAAATTAGAGGGGGGAATGAAGCCAGATTTAAAGTTAGGTAGTTAGTGTAGTTAGATAAATCAGGGTCTAATACCGAGTAAAAGTTAAAATGGAGGCCATGCAGAAAACGATTCCAGAGAACACAAAACAACTCATGAAACGTGTAACCCTTCAATAATTGTGATTCATTATTTTTATGACTAAAAGTAGTCAGAAAAAGGAGTGGGAATGTAAGGGTAAAAGAAATTAAAATTAAAGTGTAAAAGTTAAAGTGTAAAAGACCGGGTGTTGTAAAATTTCTAAGCTGCAAGGCCTGAGTTAAAATGAAAAGGACCATGTATTGTTAAGTTCCTATGCTACACACAAAAACTGAAATTCCTGTAGCTTGTAGGACAATTCCCAGACTGCCCAGTAAATATTCCCCCTGACTGACTGGTTGTTTAATATCCTAGGACCCTGTGTGGCCTTGCACATAGGCATCGCAGGGCCTAAACCAATCAGTTTGAATGTGTACCCCACTTTACAACTGACCTATCCCCCCCGCCGGACCTGTTCCCGCCAATGAATGAACTAATCATATTTAGGAATTGTTGTTTGATTTTCCCGTGGTGTATGATGATTTGTTAAAGGAGACTGTGATGTATGTAAAGTCCCGCCCTCCCCAAAAAGTGTACGTAAGCACTGCTCAACCTATGCTCAGGGCTTTGGGCTGGTCTCCCTTCTTGAGTGAGCCCGGAGCCGCAGCATGCTGGATTGAATCCTCAATAAACCCCGTTTGCTGTTGCATGAGCCGTGCGTGGTCTCTTGGTGGTCTCATCCTCCGGTGTTCGCCGAACCGTTACATTTGGTGCGTTGGCCGGGAATCGCGCAGCACCGAACAAGAAGACCCCAACGGAACCCTCTGGGGGAAAGTAAGGCGCCTCTTTTCTTTTTTCCTTGTGATCGTTCAGAGCTTTTTGTTCAGGTTTGGATTTTTGGTTTTCGGTTTGGGTTGACAGAGTGGCTACCAGCAGTGAGCATAAGTTCCCCCTGGTGGTGGTGGCCAGACGTGTCCTGAAGCCACAGGCCACCTCCTTGCAAGGGATGCCTTGGAGGATTCGGGAAGGACGGATGTCCCCTCAATAGCCTACTCTGCTGCCAACCTGTCAGGTCTTGCCGGCTACTTTTTTCTCTCAGGTTGAATTCACTGTCTGTCTTAGTGGTCTTACCCATAAGGTTTTGCCAGTTACTAGGTTCTAATCTTTACTTATGAACTCGTGTTAAACGTTAACTGTGTGTCCGTGTTTGTGTCACGTTTGTGTTGTCCTTGTCTCTATTTGAGTAACTCTCATTATGGGACAAAGCCATTCCATGCCTCTGTCCCTGAAGCCTTTCCTTGTCCCCGCCTCCACTCTGACCCCTTTGCCCACAATCCTATCACTCAAACCTTCTGCTTCTCCCCCTCTTCCCTCCATTCTCCCTGAGTCACAAGATTGTAGATCTTGAGGTTGTGAACAAACGGGAGCTGCATGATGGTCTTTGTGTGTCTTTTTGTCTGTGTATCTGTTAAATGTGATGGCATTGTTTGGACCGATGCAGAGTCCCAAGTTCCAACCTGCCTTAGAATTGTGGAAGTAACTTTAGCTAAATTTTAATCAAATGCTTCTCCTGTGAGGGATCAAAAGTCAATAGAACCGCCAGATTTTCTGTTCTCCCCTTTTACACCTCTCTTAGCTGTGTTTTAAAGAACTTTGATAAACTTTATTCCCCTTTGGTAAGCAAGATTAGGGAAGCAGTGTTTTCTTTTCTTCCCGTAGTTGGCTTGAGCACGCTCACTGCAGAGGGAATTTCCTGGGGTCTAAAAACTTTTTTATCTCCCTTAAACTTTTCTCAAAACCCTGTCCTCATTAATAAATTGTCATTAATTGGCTTTGGGGATGGGAACCAAACCTTCAGTCATAAATTTTGACACCCCAGTTTGGACTTTAAAAAAGTCCCCACTCTGCCCTCTTGGGGAAGCCTAGTACTCAAAACATCTGCAAGCAGAGGATGAACTTTTTGGGAGCTGACTACTGAAAAGTTGGGAGATATAGAAAATGCTTATTGCCTAGGGTCAAACAAAACCAGAGGAACTAATCCTGTAAGTAAAAGGTGAGGCTAAGGGACTCCCAGCAGCTGCCAGAGCCATTTTGCTGTGGGGAACTCCCTTATTCCTTACCTGCACTTTAAAGATTACTCCACCTCTGTTTACTTAACAAAATGGACAATGAATGCAGTAATATGTTGTTATTACATATTGTTTTATGGGGATGATCTTGGCTGAATGTGTATCTAAGAATGATTTTTTTTATTGTAACAATCTGGTTTCTAAATGTGTTTCTAAAGCATTGCACTAACTTACAGTTAAAAGTTGGGTTTAAACAATTGTTTAGTTTGATTTCAGATAGTTCATGCTAGAAAACGTAAATACTTAGGATGAAAAAATTATAGAGATTTAATTTCAAACTAGGTAGGCAGAGAAAATTTCACTAGATATACCAGTGCATTATCTTGGGCAAAGATAATAAATTATGATATGGTATCTGTTCCCGTCAGTGTGGAAGATTTTTTAAAAAACGTGCTAAATTAAAACGTTGGTCTGGCTTAGTGAAATGAAATTAATTAGCAATAGTCTTGGAAATTTTTAAAGCTTAATTTCGAATACACATGGTAGTCTGTGGTTGTTTTTAAAATTTTTTCAGCCAATTTAATGTAACTTAATACTACTTTAGAAACTTTATAACAAAGAAAGTGACTTAATGAAACTATAGAAATTTCTTCTGATGGTGGCTTCTATTTTATCAAAAAATGATCATATTTTCAGTTTTGTGTGAGCAAGATTTTCTAGTGTAGAAAAATCTAAATATATAAAATTTTGAGAATTACATCTTAAACTTGCATCATAATTTTCAACATTGTAACCTGGAAATTATGACTTATAGCTAAAATGCTTTAGGCATGAGGTTTCTGCTCCGAATTCCAGTCTTTCTTTTTTCCAGACCTCAGACAGGACTTAAGATGATATGCAAATAAAGGAAGCGTGCAGCACTCAGCGGGAGACAGACAAAAAAGAGGAAAAGTGTCTTTTTACCTGAACTCAAACTAGACCCAACTAAAAGTACATTATATGGTATTTACTAATTACTGGCCAGTCATCATTTTGGGACTCTTGCTTTTTCTTAGATTCTGTAATTTTTTTTTTTTTTTTTGTTGAGCTCATGATCTTGATTCTGCAGAGGGGTTAATGTTTTGTGATCAGTTCTATTTTTGCACAACTGTGGAGTTTTTAAACATTGCAATGGAGATTTCATCTGAAAAAGCTACAAGGCCTTCACTATTGTGTTATGTGTTACTCTTGTGTTACATGTTGTATGTCAGTATTTCTATATGTATGTATGCCCATATATCATGCAGTGACATGACAATTGACAGATGAGGAGCGCTTATGAGAAATTTAAAAATGGATCCAAATATCTTTGATTCACGTGGTTCAAATGGTTCAATTCAAATTGGGTAAACAGATAAAATTAAAAATGTCTTTAAAATTAGGCCTATAATTTTTCTAGGTGTTCAAGAAGGCCCTAATAAAATGTTGATGTCTATAAAATAACCTGCATGAATTCAGAAATTTACAAGTATTGTTTCAAAATGTGAACAGAAAGAGGTTCACAGATGGAAAAGAGAAACTAAAAGGTTCTAGATATTGATTTAATAGAGGGAAAATGTGTTTGTGGATGAGAGAGTCTATATGGTTAAATAATTAAAATGATTTAAGTAAATAATAAAGAAAGGTTTGTGTAAGTTCGTTATATGTGTAAGTTTGAGCAAGTAATCTTAAAAAATTAAACAGCTGCTTCAACAAGTACTGTTTTTATAAAATTGTGCCATGTTATTTCTTTAAAAAGCTAAACTTGGTTAATACAAAAACATCAATGTAATTGTGGTGTTAATGTGTTCATATCTTCCAGGTGTACATGTCTGTAAGGTAGAAGCTTCAAAAGAGCATTGTATAAAGCTGGTGTTCTAAGGTTGTATGGTAATTCTAGGCTTAAAAGAAAAACATGTTGGAAATTTATGTATATTATTTGTGTTGTATAATTGGACTTTTTATAAATAAGATATGTACAGTTCCATGTTACTTTTTACACTGAGATACAATATAATGTATTTTTAAGTTAATGAGAGCCAAATCTGTGAAGGTTTTATTGTAAAACACAAAGGTAATGCCCATTCATTTCCATGTGAAAACTGTTTTCTTCAGGCTTCACAAAGGAGTAGCTTGAGGAAAAGACGTTCCTGATATTCAGGGCAACATAACAATAGGTAATAAAAAGGCCCAAATCAGGGTTTCTCCACTGAGACTTTACTGGTCACACTGATATCAGAGTTTTCTGAGATGCTTGCCATTCCCTTCAGCTATCCAGTACATGGCCATGTCACAGAGCTTGGAAGTGGTACATATCTTGTACACAAAACTATGAGCCTATTCTGGAGAGTGGCCAGAATTCAGGAAGAATACAGGAACGTAAGAAAATAGTAGGTGTTGCCCATTGATAAGGCAAGCCACAGTCCATTTATAAATTGGGCAGGATGAATTTTTGGAAGTTTTCTCCTTGACAGGACACACCAATTGAGGCATTCTCTTTTCTAATGTCTACAACCATGGACACAGTGGGATACACAGACATAGAAACACTCGCCTTGTCAATGGACTAACTAGAAACAGTCCACTCCAAACCAAACAAACCCCCTTTCCTAACTATTCTCAGAACATGAGAAAAAAACACAAACCCACTCAAACACCCACAAAGGCACCTCCTTCCCCCAAGTAGGTCTGGAACTATCCAGAGTGTCCTCTCACTGGAGGGCCATACTATGTTCCCAAGAAATTGCCTGTCCTGTCTCAGATGTGGTCTCCTTGGTCAACTCTGTGAAGTTGTCAGGAGCAAGCAGTGCGCCTCTAACTTCTTTCTCCGGAATGGACCCTCTTCAGAACTTTCCTGCATTTGGCCATGCTCACATCACTAGGTACCACAAAAGACTGACTCTGTCCTTGGTAAATCCAAACAAGTGAGACCACTGTGACTGGGGCTTGGACTGGGTCTTGATGCCTGGCTTCCTGGAACCCAAATTCGGAGAGTTCCATCAACAAGGATGTGAGGTGAGGTCACTTCCTTCAGGAACTGAATGAAGCCACTGCCTTTGCAACCACTTTGTCCTAACATTTGCTTCCTAGAGTCTCATAATATGGAGGATTCCCCTACTTCCTGTGACACTTTCACAAGTTCGAATGATATAGAAACCATAGGCACCTGGGAACAGCTCTCCACACAGGCCTAGTTTGGTCAATCTTCCCTACATTAAGAAGAGAGAGGATGATTCAGACACATGCTTTTAACCTGACCGGGTTGTTTGCCATGGAAGATAACTTTTGCTTGCTCAGGTCTTTCATAGCTGCCTACATCTTCTCCAGGGATCACATCTGCATGGACCTTTGAGGTTGTCAACAGGTGGAAGATCCCCTACATCCCTGTATTGTAAGACCAACTCTGTCCCTGCTCTTCTGTAAAGTTGGATTGAGGGAACAGTGTATAGTTAGGATTAATAACATGTTCGATTTGTGTTAGGAATCATTCTGCTGGATGAATAATGGTATTGGGAACCTGCAATATTTATAAGAATATACAGGTGAAATATAATTATGAAAACAGAAATCTAGGTAAGATTTGAAGACCAGAAAGGCATTGGGCCCTTGATTGGGATACTTAGCTTTGAATTATGTTCTGCACAGATGTCTCAGATAAATCAATATACAATGGAAGAGCACCTTGTACCTTGGATGATTGATTGTCGAAGACATCATCCAGTCAAAAAGGGATAGTCGGTAGGATTAGGAAGATAGTCGGTAGGTTTAGAAAAAAGAGTGAGTATAGTATTTGGACCAAAAGTTCTTTAGCAGTAGGGTTTCGGATAAAGAGTAAATTTAAATGTCAGCACATGTGAACAATCAGTCACTATGATGAACTGGGGAAAATATGTAGAAAAAAGAGATATCAATAGAGACATTAGGAAATCAGGCAAAATATAAAGTGAGTGATAGTATTAGACATTTTCAACATGGTTGAAGTTGAATATATAATCTTGGGAAGAAACAAATATGTACTCACCAATAGGATTGACATTTGAGAGCATTAGGCATCCAAGACATGGATGTTTTTAGTAATCCATGTTCACTTTCCATTTTGGCTTTGGTACAATCATAAGTTTGACCTTTGCATTTTGTGTCCAGAATATTACTGTGATAAAATGTATAAGTAGATTAGTTGACATGAGTATTTCTTCCACCATTTCTGGGAGAAATATTTTGAAGATATGCAAATTATTATTGGGGGTACACAGAGGTGTACCCTGTGTCTATCAATATAGAGATAATGCATGAATAGACCATACTGTGAATAAATAATACAACTGGTTCCACTTTAAATAATGGATTGAATTGATATCTGAAAGTATACAAGAAATCTTATATTGATATACAATCATTCATTCCCACCAGTTTTACATCTATTGGTAATATTAGGGTTATGGTTTATCATGACGGGTGTGTGATTTTTGCTTCAAAAATGATAATGGAAATCGAAAACAATGTGTTTGGAAAAAAGTCTCATGAAAAGAGCAGTCCATAAACGTGGAGGAATACATGTGTTCTCAAGCAAGAAGTGATCGAAAGTAAAACAAATGCGTATAAATTTGATAAATTGTGGATGAAATATACATCCTATGATGTGCATAAACTGGAGAAATAGTAATGTACCAGTGTTGAATAAAAATGAACGTCAAAATAAAATCATATCCCATAGGAATCTTCTTGCATTGATGTTAAACTGGGTCAGCTACTGTAGAAATATAAGAATATTTTTGGTGTTATAATACAATTTATTTTAGCACTAGCATGCCACAGAATGTTGAGGAAAGACCAATGGATTTTTAGTTATACCACTAATAATCTAACATTAAATGACTATTTTGGGGAGTCTAGAAATTACATAAGGATATGTAACAATTTTTTTTATTTAGCATTCATAAAAACTTGGAATTTTGGTAATATTTCTACTTTTTTATTATTTTTTTATTTTTTCAGTTGTTGATAGACATTCATTTCATTTATTTATATGTGGTGCTGTTACCACTGAGCCACACACCAAGACCCTCCACTTTTATCTTATCATCAAACACTCCTTTCCCTCTTCTTTACTCACTCTCTTCCTCATTTCCCCCCTTCTCTCTCTTCCTTTTTCATTTTCCCTCCATATGTATTTTTCTCTCATGTCATTACAAACAGTAATATGCTATAAAATTTACATTTAAGAATGTTTTTTATAGTCATTCTTTTTTCTTAAGAAAATTTAAAAATTATAATCACCCGATAGATATATTACAATACATTAATTATACATATATATCTATATTCATGCATATGTATTACATATGTTATATATATACATATATATATTTAAAAGTACATTGATTATCCTGTTAGAAATAATATAGATCAAGTCTTTCTTAATTTTCAAGTCTTCCAGAATTAACAACTTACAGTGAAAATCAAATAAACATATTTAAGTAAACAGGTATCAATCTTATTTATTAATACTTATCATTTAAGCTTTTATATCACATTAAGATGTAATATGGCATATTAACTCTTATGAATTAGAGAAATTTTTTTTGAACAACCTATTATTTAAGGACCATATGCACTGACATTTTAAATAGCTTTCTCATGATTTCAATTTCTTTCAATTGCATATTTATTGCCAAATACTTATTTTATTAATTTTCATATTCATAATTGATATAAAGTCAATTTTTAAATTCTTCTTGTAAGTAGTTACTTATTACAGCAGGGACAGTACTAATAATTCTACATCTTTATAAGAAAGATGGTACAAAGATATTTTCATGCAAAAGTAAGAATAATTGCATGCTCTAAATGTTTGATTGTTGATACATATAATAAAGAGCTTTTGATGAATCTCTTCCCCCGTAAAACATAAAATGCAAAGATATAGTTGGGTATGTATGTCCAAATAAAGATAAGGAAAAATACACATTATCAGCTAGAAACTGTTAAATAAAAGATGAAAAGAACAATCCAACACATTGTATGAACTTGTCAGATGAGGTAGTATTCTGGAAGAATAGCCTAAGACTAGACCTGGTCCATGACAAAATATTCACGAAAAAAAAAGAAATATGAAAAATATAGGAAATGATATGAAATTTTCATGAAGGTAGGTGGATTATCCTTTAATCTCAATTTATGTGCATTTTCAAAAGCCAGTTTTCTGGTAAAATAAATTTTGTGATATTTACAACTACACAAAACAAACTTTCTGCTTAGTAAAATGAATGCATCTCAAACCTTTTTTAGCTGATTTCTTCCCACTCAATTTTAAACCTTTGTTTATTTATTTTTATTGGTTGTTCAAAACATTACAAAGCTTATGATATATCACCTTTCATACATTTGACTCAAATGGGTTATGAACTCCCAATTTTCCCCAAATACGAATTGCAGAATCACATCAGTTACACATTCACATTTTTACATAATGTCATATTAGTGACTGTTGTATTCTGCTACCTTTACTATCCTCTACTATCCCCCCTCCCCTCCCCTCCCATCTTCCCACTCTTCCTCATCTGCTGTTCTTCACTTCTCACTCTTGTCCCCGACTTTCCCCTCACAACCTCTTATATGTAATTTTGTGTAACATTGAGGGTCTGCTACCATTTCCATATGCTTTCCCTTCTCTCTCAATTTCTCCCACTCGTCTTTGTTTAATATTAATCTTTTCCTCATGCTCTTTCTTCCTGTTATATTCTTAGTTGCTCTCTTTTTATCAAAATAGACATTTGGCATTTTTTTTAAGGATTGGCTAGCTTCTCTTAGCATAATCTGCTCTAATGCCATCCATTTCCCTGCAAATTCTATGATTTTGTCATTTTTTAGTGCTGCATAATAATCCATCATGTATAGATGCCACATTTTTTATCCATTCATCTATTGAATTGCATCTAGGTTGGTTCCACAGTCTAGCTATTGTGAATTGTGCCACTATGATCATTGATGTGGCAGTATCCCTATAGTACACTCTTTTAAGATCCTCAGGGAATAGTCCGAGAAGTGCGATAGCTGGTTCAAATGGTGGATCCATTCCTAGCTTTCCCAGGAATCTCCATACTGCTTTCCATGTTGGCCTCACCAATTTGCAGTCCCACCAGCAGTGTACAAGTCTCCCCTTTTCCCCACATCCTCGTCAACACTTGTTGTTGTTTGACTTCATAATGGCTGCCAATCATACTGGAGTGAGATGGTATCTTAGGTTGGGTTTGATTTGCATTTCTCTGACTGCTAGATATGGTGAGCATTTTTTTATGTACTTGTTGATTGATTGTATGTTCTCCTCTGTGAAGTGTCTTTTCAGGTCCTTGGCCCATTTGTTGTTTAGGTTATTTGTTATATTATTGTTTAATTTTCTGAATTCTTTGTATATTACGGATATTAGGGCTCTATCTGAAGTGTGAGTGGTAAAAATTTGTTCCCAGGATGTAGGCTCTCTATTTACCTCTCTTATTGTTTCTCTTGCAGAGAAAAAAAAACATTTTAGTGTAAATAAGTCTCATTTTTTTTATTCTTGTTAATAACTCTTGGGCTATGGGCGTCCTATTAAGGAATTTGGAGCCCGAACCCACAGTATGTAGATCGTAACCAACTTTTTCTTCTATGAAACGCAGTGTCTCTGATTTTATATCTAGCTCCTTGATCCATTTTGAGTTAAATTTTGTGCATGGCGAGAGAAAGGGATTCAGTTTCATTTTGTTGCATATGGATTTCCAATTTTCCCAGCACCATTTGTTGAAGATGCTATCCTTCCTCCATTGCATGCTTTTAGCCCCTATATTAAATATAAGAAAGTTGTGATTTTGTGGATTGGTTTCTGTGTCCTCTATTCTGTACCATTGGTCCACCTGCCTTTTTCGGTACCAGTACCACGCTGCTTTTGTTACTATTGCTTTGTAGTACAGTTTGAACTCTGGTATCGCTATACCTCCAGATTCACACTTCCTGCTTAGAGTTTCTTTTGCTATTCTTGGTCTTTTGTTTTTCCATATAAATTTCATGATTGATTTATCTATTTCTACAAGAAATGCCATTGGGAATTTGATTGGCATTGCTTTAAACCTGTAGAGAACTTTGGGTAATATCGCCATTTTTATGATGTTAGTTCTGCCTATCCATGAACAGGGTACATGTTTCCATCTTCTGAGATCTTCTTCTATCTCTCTCTTTAGAGTTCTGTAGTTTTCATTATATAAATCTTTCACCTCTTTTGTTAGGTTGATTCCCAAATATCTTATTTTATTTGAGGATATTGTGAATGCAGTGGTTTTCCTCATTTCCATTTCAGAAGTTTTGTTGCTGTTATACAGGAATGCCTTTGATTTATGCGTGTTGATTTTATATCCTGCCACTTTTCTGAATTCATTTATTAACTCTAGCCATTTTTTTGTAGACCCTTTTGTGTCTGTTAAATATATTATCATGTCATCTGCAAATAGCGATACTTTAAATTCTTCTTTTCCAATTTTTATGCCTTTAATTTCATTTGTCTGTTTAATTTCTCTGGCTAGTATTTCAAGAACAAATTGAATAGAAGTGGTGATGGAGGGCATCCCTGTCTTGTTCCAGATTTTAGAGGGAATGCCTTCAGTTTTTCTCCATTTAGGATGATGCTAGCCTGAGGGTTAGCATATATAGCTTTTACAATGTTGAGGTAAGTTCCTGTTATCCCTAGTTTTTCTAGTGTTTTGAACATAAAGCGATGCAGAACTTTGTCAAATGCTTTTTCTGCATCTATCGAGATGATCATATGGTTCTTGCCTTTAAGTCTATTGATGTGGTGAAAGGCATTTTTTGATTTCCGTATATTGAACCATCCTTGCATCACAGGGATGAATCCTACTTGATGATGGTGCACAATTTTTTTGATATGCTTTTGTATTCGATTCACCCGGATTTTATTGAGAATTTTTGCATCCAAGTTCATTAGAGTTATTGGTCTGTAGTATTCTTTCTTTAAAGTGTCTTTGTCTGGTTTCGGGATCAGGGTGATGTTGGCCTCATAGAATGAATTTGGATGAGCTCCTTCTTTTTCCATTTCTTGAAAAAGCTTGAAAAATATTGGTATTAATTCTTCTTTGAAGGTTTAGTAGAAATCCGCTGTTTACCCATCCGGTCCAGGGCTTTTTTTGGTTGGTAGTTTTTGATTGCTTCTTCTATTTCTTCCTTTATTATTGGCCTGTTTAAATTGTGTGTGTCTTCCTGACTCAATCTGGGCAGATCGTATGACTTAAGAAATTTATCAATATCTTCACAAACTTCTATTTTATTGGAATATAGTGTTTCAAAATACTTTGTAATTATCTTCTGTATTTCTGTAGTGTCTGTTGTGATATTGCCTTTTTCATCCCATATGTTAGGAATTTCAATTCTCTCTCTTCTTCTCTTCATTAGCATGGATACGGGCCTGTCGATCTTACTTATTTTTTCAAAGAACCAACTTTTCATTTTATCAACTTTTTCAATGATTTTTTGGTTTTTGTTTGTTTGTTTGTTTCAATTTCGTTGATTTCAGCTCTAAATTTAATTATTTCTTGTCTTCTACTACATTTGCTGTTGTTTTGCTGTTCCTTTTCTAGGTTTTTGAGGTGTAATTTAAGTTCATTTATCTGTTGTTTTTTTCTTTTTTTGAAAAAAGAACTCCAAGAAATGAATTTCCCTCTTTAAACTGCTTTAATTGTGTCCCATAGATTCTGTAATGTTGTGTCTGTATTGTCATTTGTCTCAAAGAATTTTTTTATCTCCTTCTTTATGTCTTCTGTAACCCATTGATTATTCAGTAGCATTTTGTACATTTTCCATGTGATGTAGAATTTTTCCTTCCTTCTTTTATCATTGTTTTCCAGTTTCATTCCATTATGATCAGATATGGTGCATGGTATTATCTCCATGCCTTTATATTTACTAAGAATTGCCCTATGGCATAATATATGGTGTATCTTTCAGTAGGATTCATGTGCTGCTGAGAAGAACATGTATCCACTTGATGATGGTTGATATATTCTGTATATGTCGGTTAAGTCTAGGTTATTGATTGTGCTGTTGAATTCTATAGTTTCTTTATTCAGTTTTTGTCTAGAGGATCTGTCTAATGGTGAGAGCGGTGTGTTGAAGTCACCCATAATTATTATATTGTAGTCTATATGACTCTTGAACTTGAGGAGAGTTTGTTTAATGAACGTTGCACCTCCATCGCTTGGTGCATACAAATTGATAATTGTTTTTTTCTTGTTGGTGGATGATTCTTTTTAACAGAATATAGTGTCATTCTTTATCCCTTTTGATTAACTTAGGTTTGAAGTTGATTTTATTCCATATGAGTATGGCAAATCCTTCTTGCTTCCGAGGGCCATATGAGTGTTGTGGTTTTTCCCAACCTTTTACCTTCAGCCTGTGTATGTCTTTTCCTATCATACGAGTCTCCTGAAGGCAGAATATCATTGGATTTTTTTTTTTTTGATCCAGGTTTCTAGCACATGTCTCTTGATTGGTGAGTTTAGGCCATTACCATTTAAGGTTACAATTGAAATATGATTTGTACTTCCACTCATGTTTATTTATTTATTATATTTTAGTTTGGATAGTTTTTACTTTTTTGGTTACTTTCCTCTCCCTTTACTGAGATACTTCCTGCTGTTAGTTTTGGGCACAATTTTTCAACTCCTCTTCTTGTAGTATTTTGCACAAAATGCTTTGCAGTGCTGGTTTTCTGGCTGAAAATTGTTTTAGCTTTTGTTTATAGTGAAAGACTTTAATTTCATTGTCAAATCTGAAGCTTAATTTTGCTGTATACAGTATGCTTGGTTGGAATTCATTATTTTTCAGCATTTGAAATACATTGTTCCAGGATATTCTGACTTTCAAGGTATGTGATGAAAAATCAGTTATTAACCTAATTGGTTTACCCCTGAATGTAATCTGCGTTCTTTCTCTTATAGCTTTTAATATTCTCTCCTTGTTCTGTATGTTGGTTATCTTCATCATTATATGTCTTGGAGTTGGTCTATTTTGGTTTTGAATGTTTGGGGTCCTGTAGGCTTTCAGGATTTGGCAATCCAATCCATCTTTCATCTCTGGGAAGTTTTCTAGAATTATTTCATTTCATATGTTGTCCATTCCTTTGGTTTGAATCTCTATGCCTTCTTCTATCCCGATGACTCTCAAATTTGTTTTTTTTTAATGACATCCCATATTTCTTAAATAAATTTCTCGTCGAATTTAAGCATCTTTTCTGTGTTGACTATATTCTTTTCAAGTTGATAAACTTTGTCTTCATTATCTGATGTTCTGACTTCTACTTGATCTAGTCTATTTGTAATATTCTCGTTTGAGTTTTTAATTTGGTTTATAGTTTCCTGCATTTCTAGGATTACTGTTTGATATTTCTTTTTAAGATCTCTATCTCCTGGTAAAGCTCGTTGTTTGCCATTTGAATTTCTTTGTTTAATTCATTTTCAAAATATACTTTTATTGCTTAGACTTGCTGCCTCTATGCCTGCTAAAGTGGATTCCGCTTGGATGTAATTCCGAAAGGCCGAGCTCCAGTGATGTCACCTCTCTGCTTTGGCGGGCCCCAGGCTCCTTGCCGAAGTGTCCGAATAGGGGGCTGGGACTTGACTGTCTCTGGTTTGTTTCAGCTCCGGGTCACTGGCGGGTGGGCGGTCTCTAGCCGCCCAATTGGCTGTTGGTCACCAGCGGGCAGGCAGTCTGCAGCCGCCCAGTCACATGGGCGGCAGGTGGGCTGTCGCCAGTGGGTTGGCAATCTCTAGCCACCCAGTCGCACGGTCGGTTGCCGGCGGGCGGGCATTCCTCAGCCGCCCAGTCACGCAGGCAGTGGGTGGAATGTCACCCGCGGGCCTGAGGTCTCCAGCCGCCTAGTCACAAGGGCCTGGCCTCTAGTCCTTTGGTTTCTCCTGCTAGTCCTGGTTTCTTTTTCTAGACCAGATTTCCCCTGAGTGATGCCTCTCAGCAGTTCAAACTGTACTCTTGGCCTGCTGTTTGTTGGGTGTTGAGGGTGTCTATTGGGAACCCAGACACTCTATTGTTTTGATTTTTTCCGCTTGCCCCTCCCCCAGCACTGGCTAGACACGTTTCGTTTTTGCCACTGATGGGAGGGGGAGTTGAAAGTCAGGTGTCTCTAGTTTTTCTCGCTTTTTATGCAGGCTTTCTTTGATAATCCCTCCCCCGGAAAGCCTAGGAGAGATTTTATGCGAATTCCGTAATGTATGAGTGATGAGCTGAGTAACACACACCTGTTTTATTGTTGCAATCTATTGGGGAGGGGCGGTGGTTACTTGAGCTCTCAAAGATGGTGGCCGCTGGTTTCCTTGGTGTAGTTTCTTTTGTGGGAGATAGAACTGTACCACTTTTTTCCCTGTCTTAATTCCCAAACTCAGCCCGGGGATCAGTGGGAGCTCAGCCGGCAGGATTCCACAGAATCCGCAGCAACATTTCTCCCTTCTTGCAGGTCGCTTCTCGGTGGTGACCCGCCATCTGTAACAGCGGGCCTAGTCGCATGATTTAATCACCCTGGATCTATAGTTGCACAGTTGGCTATTGGGAATCCCGGCACTCTATTGTTTTGATTTTTTTTCTGCTTGCCCCTCCCCCAGCGCTGGCTAGACAGGTTTTTTTTCACCGCTGATGGGAGGGGGAGATGAAAGTCAGGTGCCTCTAGTTTTCCCCCATCTTTATGCAGGCTCGCTCTGATAATCTCTCCCCCAGAAAGCCTATGAGAGATTTTATGTGAATTCCCCGAAGTATGGGAGATGAGCTGATAACACACACCTGTTTTATTGTTGCAATCTGTAGGAGAGTGGCTGTGGTTACTTCAGCTCTCCAAGATGGTAGCCGTTGGTTTCCTTGGAGGAGGTTCCGTTGTGGGAATTATAACTGTACCGCTTCCTTCCCCGTCTGAAATCCTGAACTCAGCTAAGGCCTCAGTGGGGGCTCTACCGGCAGGATTCTACAGAATGTGCATCAACGTTTCTCCCTGCTTATTGGTCGCATCTCAGTGGTGGCGCGCCGTCTGTAGCCACTGGGTGAGCTGTGCGGATCAGTCAGACTGGATTTCGGGTGGCACAGTTGGCTCGTGTTTGAGACTCAATTACCAGACCATAGTGCTAGAAATCCTTCCTCTAGGTTTCAGTGCACACCCATTTTGCTGTAAGTTCCTAACAAGATAGTTTTTTTTAGTTCTAAGTCGTTAGTCACCTGCACAGTGGCGCAGTACACTGGGTGTGATGCTCTCTATTCGCGGCCATCTTGCAATGTTGAAATATTATGATTTGTATGCACCATTTACTGAAGTTAGTTTTCAGTATTAGGAAACAAATATGTATTTCAGGTGGATGAATATTTCTGAGAATAATCTTGTGAAAAGTTGATTATAAATCCTCATACATTAAAATGAATTATTTTAGGAAGTGTATAATAAGACACATATATTTCATATTTTGAAAAATCTGGAGAGTGTATATATATATATATATATATATATATATATATATATATATATATATATAAATACACACACACAGACATTAAAAAGTATCAATATATATGCCAATCGAAATTCATCATGAAATATATAACATCCACATATCCAAAAAAATACATTTTACTGAAAATGGATTTATGTATAAAGTTGTTCAACTAGGAAGCTCACCCATAGGTTGAATTTTCAGTTCCAACAGCATTTAGGAGGAGTGATCTCTTCTCACCATTTTTATCTGCCATGTCAGCCACCTCAGAAGAATGTACATGTGATTCCAGGTAGGATTCTAAATGGGCAAATAAAAATACATGTGCTTAATAGGCTACAGAAAAGGGGAGAGAGGAATTCACATATTTGTTAATTTTAAAAACACATGGAGAACTATTTCAATAAACATTGACTATATTTATAACTCCTACACTATATAATGCAAAAGGGATGTCCAACTACATACCATGCCTTCTCTGAACTGCTGGTATTTGTATTCTTTTTGGGTTACTATTCTCCATCATATAAGGATTAGTAGTCAGAGTCTAGTAGGGTATGGGTTAATGTCAGAGTTTCAGTATTTCGAATAAAAAATAGGAAAGTAAACACAATGTGTTTGCAAATATGTGCTACACAAAAATTTTCCCACTCACATTAAGAACAATCCCTTGATATTACCCTCGTCCAAAGAAATGCACAATTCGAGGAGAAGAGTTAGAAAATCTGTGAATACATACCCGGAATGGAATATGCTCAGGAATTCACCACCTTGGAGGTGGTAGAGGAGTTTCCAAAAGTAAAAGACAAGGTAAACACTCCACAAACATAGAGCTCTGCAGGCCAAAAGACTTCTTGAGAAACTGCCTCTGAGTTTGGACACTTGAAATGTATGTTGTTGTCAGTAGCTTTAGCTTCCTATGTAGTGAGAGCATCAAAACTGGGTCAGCATCTATGTGACCTGGAGGACCTGGTATCTTATTTTCCAATGAAAATGAGGCAGCAGTGCTGAATTCTCACTTTGTAGGTAAACTGTGGCAACTGGGGCATCAGTGTCTCTTCTTGTGTACTGTGAAGCCATTTGGTCATACACTACTTTTCGTGGTGTTTCTTGCTGCTGCCCTGGGAGTTTGGTATTTGCTTCATGAAATACAAGGAGGTCAACTGGGACACAGTGCTGGAGAGAGTTCTGTCACGTGTGGTGGGACAGGGTCTGTAGGAGAATGAACCAACCAGGCTTATGTCCAACATAGCTTGCCCCCTTGACCACATCAACCTGATTCTGAACATTGCCCAAAAACCTATCCATATAACAAGATGCCTTTACATATAAGGGTCTGCTGGCTGCACCATGTCAGTCACAAGCCATTTGAAAGACAATGGCTCATCCACATGAAACCACCACAGATGATTTTTCTCACACCTACCCACTTTTGCTGTAGGCCCACTACTCAGCAGGCTCCTACTTACTGGCTTCTCTGTTCTACACCATTTTTGTGAAACCCAGCCAATCATGCCACTGTCTGGTACACTCATGATCAGCAACAGGCTCTCCAATAGTTTTCCAGTGCCACCTGGTCATGGAAGTTTCAAAAATTTCATGGTATTTATCGAGCCCATTTTTCAAGGATGAAGTTGGAGGCACTGAGGGTTTCATTTAATTCAGTAACCATTAAATGGTGAGGAAGCCCATTTCAATGAAAGCTCTCAAGGACTCTCACAGGCAAGGCTTCCCAAAAAGTTGCCAAAAGGTCACATGAAGCCAGGCCCATTGAGGTCTACAATGTATAATCCATGCGTGTTTTGACTCTCAACTATGGCTGCTAATTCTTTCAGAATAAAATCATGTGATATCCTGGCTGAGATTCTCTGTGCTCTGTGGAAAGCCATCCTGGCCACAGATCTCAGTTTCCAAGGGTGACTCTCATGCATGGCCTCCCAAAATCCCAAAAAAAAAAAACTCATGGCAATACTTCTCTGAGATCAGTTCCAGAACTCAGTCTCTAAGGGGAATCACACCAGAGTTCAAGCCCAGGTGGAGCCAGTCATATTTTCCAACAACCACACTAATAACCACAATTAAACCCAGAACACTTCCACATGGCCAGCAACTTCTTCCATATAGACACTCAGTTTAACCTCTGGCTGGAGGTTTCCATGAGGTGCACAGCCCAAGACAGTGTCCAAAATAAGCTCCCTTGCCCCTCATTTGCTTAAAGTTGGGGTGGCCTGAACACCTTCCTGTGAACCAGGACTGATCAAATAGGCCTGCCTTTAATACTGCTCTGCTTCTCCAATTTGAGGACTACTGACTGTGGGGTTTAGATTCTTCATGTGATTTGGAATCATTAGAAAACCGAATCACCTATGTGCTAGCCTCTGTAGGGCTTTGAAGAACGCATTTGACCCAAAGGCACCCTATTCTCACTTGATAGAGGTTAGGAACCTAAGATAGGAAGGCGAGAGACTTCATCCACAAGGACTGCTCTTTTGGTCATTTTGGTTTTGGATGAACACGTCGGATGTATAAGGTGCTGAGAATCTAACCACAGCCTCACACAGGGCCAAGAGGCTGTTTCAGAAACATTCATTTCCAAAGCAATTAAGCAAAGAACCACAGGTGATGCCCATTCATTTCCATTTGAAAACTGTTTTCTTCAGGCTTCACAAATTGGTGTCCTGAGGTAAAGACCTTCCTGAAATTCAGGGCAACAGAACAATAGGTAAGCAAAAGGCCCAAAGAAGGGTTTCTCCACTGAGACTTTCCTGGTCCCACTGATATCTGAGTTTTCTGAGATGCTCGCCATTCCCTTCAGCTATCCAGTACATCACCATATCACAGAGCTTGGAGGTGGTACATATCTTGGACACAAAACCATGAGGCTATTCTGGAGAGTTTCCAGAATTCAGGAAGAAAACAGGAACTTAGTAAGAGAGCAGGTGTTGCCCTTCGATAAGACAAGCTGCAGTCCATTTATAAATTGGGCAGGATGAATGCTTGGAAGCTTTCTACTAAACAGGACACATCCATTGATGCATTCTCTTTTCTAATGTCTACAACAATGAACAGAGTGGGATAAACAGACATAGAAGCCTTCGCCTTGTCAAACGACTTACTAGAAACAGTCCACACCAATCCAAACAAAGTGCCTTTCCTACCTATTCTCAGAACATGAGACAAAACCACAACCCCACACACACACACACTCAAAGGCACCTCTTTTGCCCAAGTAAGTCTGTGACTATCCAGAGTGTCCTCGGAATGGTGGGCCATACTATGTTCCCCCAAAATGGCCTGTCCTGTATCAGATCTGGTCTCCTTGGCCAACACTTTGAAGTTGTTAGGTGCCATGGGTGAGCCACTACCTGCTTTCCCAGGAAAAGCCCCTCTTCAGAGCTTTCCTGTCATTTGGCCATCGTCACATCAGTAGGTACTAAGAAAGACTGACTCTGTCTTTGGTTAATCGAAACAAGTGAGACCACTGGGACTGGGACTGTGACGGGCTCTTGGTGCCTGTCTTCCTGGATCAAACGTTCAGAGAGTTCCATCACCAAGGAAGTGAGGTGAGGTCACTTCTTTCAGAAACTGAATGATGTCACTGACTTGGCAACCACTTTGTCCTAACAGTTACTTCTAAGGGTCCCATGAGATAGAGGCTGTCCCTACTTCCTGTCACACTTTCACAGTTAGAATGGTATACCAACCATAGGTACCTGGGAACAGCTCTCCACACAGGCCTGGTTTGGTCCATCTTCTCTACATTAAGAATGTAGAGGCTGATTCAGACACATCCCTTCACCCTGACCAGATTGTTTGCCATGAAAGATGTCTTTTGCTCTCACAGGTCCTTCATAGCTTTCTACATCTTCTCCAGGGATCATTTCTGCATATACCTTTGATGTTCTCAGCAGGTGGAAGATCCCATACATTCCTGTATTGTAAGACGAACTCTGTCCCTCCTTTTCTGTAAAGTTAGATTGAGGGAAAAATGTATGTTTAGGGTTAATAACATGTTCGATATGCTTTATGAATCTTTCTGCCGGATGAATAATGGTATTGGCAACCTGTGATATTTACAAGAATATATAGGTGAAATATAAGTATGAAAACAGAAATCTAGGTAAGATTTGAAGCCAGAAGGGATTTGGGCCCTTGAGTGGGAAACTTAGGTTTGAATTATGTTCTGCACATGTGTCTCAGATAAACTGATATACAATGGCATAGGATCTTATACCTTGAATGATTGATTGTCGAAGAGAACATCTAGTCAAAAAACTATAGTCAGTAGAATTAGGAAGGTTGTCAGTAGGTTTAGAAAGAAGAGTGGGTATAGGATTTGGACCAAAAGTTCTTTAGCAATAGGGTTTCAGGTAGAGAGTGAATGTAAATGTCAGCATATGTGAAGTGTCAGTCACAATGATGAACTGGGGAAAATATGTAGGAAAGCAGGTAGCAATAAAGATATTACAAAATCAGGCAAAGTATGAAGTGAATTATAGGATTAGACATTTTCAAGATGGTTGAGGTTGAATATATAATCTTAAGAAGAAACAAATATGTAGTCACCAATAGGATTTACATTTGAGAGCATTAGGCAACCTGGACATGGTTGTTTTTTGTAATCCATGCTGCCTTGGCATTTAGGCTTTGATACAATAATGAGTGGGACCTACGCTTTTTGTGTCCAGAATATTACTGTGATAAAATCTATATATAGATAACGTGAAATGAATATTTCTTCCACCATTTCTGGGAACAGTATTTTGAAGACGTATAAATTAGTATTGGGGGGACAAAGAGGAGTACACTGTATCTATGAATATCGAGATAAAGCATTAATAAACAATACTGTGAATAAAAAACATAAGTGGTTCCAACTTTAAATAATGGATTGAATTGAATTTTGAACATATAGAGGGAATCTTATATTGATATACAATTATTCAATCCAACCAGTTATACATCTAATGTTAAAATTAATGTTATGGTTCATCATGAAGAGTGTGTGAGTTTAGCTTCAAAATTGATTATGGAAATCGAAAATAATGTATTTGGAAAGAAGTCTCATGAAAAGACCAGTCAAGTAACATGGAGGAATACATGTGTTCTGAAGCAAAAAGTGTTTGAAAGTGAAACAAATTCCTATAAATTTGTGAACTTGTGGATGAAATATACATCCTATGATGTGCAAAAACTGAAGAAATAGTAATGTACCAGTGTTGGATTAAAATGAACGTCAATATAGACATTATGTCCCATAGGAATCTACTTGCATTGATGTTAAATTGGGTCAGTTACTGTAGAAATATTAGGATTTGTAAACACCATTGATTGAAGTTAGTTTTCAGTACTGCAAAACAAATATGTATATGTATGTATTTAAGGTGGATGAATATTTCTGAGAATAATCTTGCGCAAAGTTGATTATAAATCCACATACATGAACATGAATGAATTTACGGAGTTTGTATAAGACACATATATTTCATATTTTGAGAAATCTGGAGTGTTCATATATATATATATATATATATATATATATATATATATATATATATATATATGTTATTATTAAATAAACACAAATATACATTAAAAAGTATCAATATATATGCCAATCATAATTCATCATGTAATATACATCATCCACAGATGTAAAAATATTTATTATACTGAACATGGATTTATGTATAATATTGTTCTACTAGGAAGCTCACACATAGTTTGAATTTTCAGTTCCCAAAGCATTTAGGAGTACTGATCTCTTCTCACAATTTGTATCTGCCAATTCAGCCAACTCATAAAAATGTACGTGTGATACCAGGTAGGATTCTGTATGTGCATATAAAAATACATGTGTTGAGTAGGCTACAGAGAAAGGGAGACAGGAATTCACATATTTGTGAACTTTAAATACACATGGAGAACTATTTCAATTAAAAATTGAGTAGATTTATAACATCTACCCTTAATCATGCAAAAGGGAAGTCCAACTGTACACCATGCCTCCTCTGAACTGCTTGTATTTTCATTCTGTTTTGGTATTATTCTTCATCATATTAGGATTAGTAGTCAGAGTATAGTAGGATATGAGTTACTGTCAGGGATTCAGTATTTCGAATGGAAAATTGGAAAATGGATAAATGTGTATGCAAATTAGTGTTACACAAAAATTTTCCCACTCTCATTCAGAACAATAACTTGACATTACCTTCACCCCAAGTAAGACACAATTAGAGGAAAAGAGTTAGAAAATCTTTGAATTCATACCTGAAATGAGAACTGCTCCAGATTTCACAACCTTGGAGATGGTAGAGGAGTTTCCAAAAGTAAGGGACTATGTAAAAATTCCACAAACATGAAGATTTGCCAGCCTAAAGACGTCTGGAGAAAAAGTTGAAATATATGTTGTTTTCTGGAGCTTTAGCTTCCTTTCTAGTGAGACCATCAAAGCTGTTAATGCATCTCTGTGACCTGGAGGACATGGTGTATAAATTTCCAATGAACATAAAGCAGCAGTGCTGAATTCTCTCTTTGTAGGTAAACTATGGCCACTGGGGGCTAAGTGTCTCCCCATGTGGACTGTGAAGCCATTTCATCATCCTCCACTTTTTATAATGTTTCCTGCTGCACTCGGAGCAGGAAACTGCACTCACACTGGTATTTCATTGCTTCATGAAATACCAGGAGTTAAACTTGACCACAGTGCTGGAGGGAGTTCTGTCACATGTGGTGGGTCAGGGTCTGCAGGAGAATGCACCAACAGGGCTTGTATACCACATAGGTTGCCTCCGTGACCATTGCAACCTGATTCTGAACATTGCCCTGAAACCTCTCCATATAACCAGATGCGTTTACATACAAGGTTCTGCTGGCTGCACCATGTCAGTCACAAGCCATTTGGAAGACAATGGCAGATCCACATGACCCCACCACAGATGTTTTATCACACACTTAATCACCTCTGCTCTAGGCCCACTATTCTGCAGGCTCCAAATTACTGGCATCTCTGTTCTACATCATATTCATGAAAACCAGTTAACCAAGGCACTGTCTGGTAGACTCATGATCAGCAACAGGACATCCAAAGGTTCTTCAGTGCCACCTGGTCATTGGAATTTCAAAAATTTCATGGTATTTATCTAGCCAATTTTCAAGGATGAAGTTGGAGGCAAGGTTTGTTTCAATTCATTCAGGAATCATTCAATGTTGAGGAAGCTCATTTCAATGAAAGCTCTGGAGAACTCTCACAGACAAGGCTTCCCAAAGAGTGGCCAAAATGTCACATGAAGCCAGGCCCATTGAGGTCTACAATTGAGGTCCATGTGTGTTTTGACTATCAAATATGGCTGCCAAGTCTTTCAGAATAAAATCATGTGAAATCCTGTCTGAGATTCCCAGTGCTCTGTGGAAAGCCACCGTTGGCATAGATCTCAGTTTCCAAGGGTGACTCTCATGCGTGGCCACTTAAAATCCCCACACAATTTATGGCAATTATTTTTTGATATGTGTTCCAGAACTCAGTCTCGAAGGGAATGACACCAGAGTTCAAGCCCAGGTGGATCCAGTCATCTCTTCCAACCGCAACACGAATGACCACAATTAAAACCAAAATACACCACATGGTCCTCATGTTCTTAAATATAGACATTCATCATAACCTCTGGCTGGAGGTTACCATACGGGATGCATCCCAAGAGAGTGTCCAAAATAATGTCGCTTGCCCCTCATTTGTCTAAAGTCAGGGTGACATGGACACTCTTCCTGTGAACCAGGAGTGATCAAATAGGCCTGCCATTAATACTGCTCTTCTTCTCCAATTTGAGGCCTGCTGACTCTCAGGTATAGATTCTTTATGTGATTTGGAGTCTCGAGAAAACACAAGCACCTCTGCAGGGCTTTGAAGAACTCATTTGACCTAATGTATCCCTATTCTCACTTGATGGAGGTAAAGAACCTAACAGAGAAAGCAAGAGACTCATCCACAATGACTGATTTTTTGCCATTTTGGTTTTGATTTTACACATGGAATTTATCTTTAGATCTATCATGTGCTGAGGATCTAAGCCACAACCTCACACAGGGCCAAGAGGCTGATTCAGACACATCCCTTTCCGAAGCAATTAAGCAAAAAGCCACATGTTATGCCCATTTATTTCCATTAGAAAACAGTTTTCTTCAGGCTTCACAAAGGGGTGGCCTGAGGCAAAGACCTTCTTGACATTCAGGGCAACATAACCATAAGTATGCAAATGAACCAAAGCAGGGTTTCTCCACTGAGAGTTTACTGGTCACACAGATATGTGAGTTTTCTAAGATATTCCCATTCCCTACAGCTATCAAGTACATGGCCATGTCACAGAGCTTGGAGGTGGTACATATCTTGGATACAAAACCATGGGCCTATTATTGAGATTGGCCGGAATTCAGGAAGAAAACAGGAACTTA
The DNA here is from genome assembly GCF_048772815.1 of Callospermophilus lateralis. NCBI lineage: Eukaryota > Metazoa > Chordata > Mammalia > Rodentia > Sciuridae > Callospermophilus > Callospermophilus lateralis. Next base: position 5,602,042 of record NC_135317.1, read on the forward strand.
GGAAGTTAATAGGTGTTGCCCATGCATAAGGCGAGCCACAGTCCATTCCTAAATCGGGCAGGGAGAATGCTGGGAAGCTTTATACTAGACAAGAAAAATCCTTGATGCATTCTCTTTTCCAATGTCTACAATCACGGACAGAGTGGGAAACACAGACATAGAAGCACTCGCATTGTCAAACGACTTACTAGAAACAGTCCACTCAATCCAAACAAACCACCTTTCCTACCTATTCTCAGAACATGAGAGAAAACAACAAACTCACACCCACACCCACAAAGGCACCTCCTTAACCCAAGTAGGTCTGTGAATATCCAGAGTGTCCTCTGACTGGTGGACCATACTATGTTCCCCTGAAATGGCCTGACCTGTGTCAGATCTGGTCTCCTTGGCTAACTCTGTGAAGGTGTCAGAAACCAGAGGTGAGCCACTACCTGCTTTCTCAGAAAAGGCCCCTCTTCAGAGCTTTCCTGGCATTTCGCCATCCTCACATCAGTAGTTACCAAGAAAGACTGTCTCTGTCCTTGGTAAATCCAAAGAAGTGAGACCATTGGGACTGAGACTGGGACTGGCTATGGGTGCCTGGCTTCATGAATCCCAATTTCAGAGATTTTAATCACCAAGGAAGTGAGGTGAGGTTACTTCCCTCAGGAACTGAATGAGGTCACTGCCCTTGCAAACACATTGTCCTAAGACTTGCTTCCAAGTGTCCCATGAGATAGAGGCTGTCCCTACTTACTGTGACACTTTCACAAGTTAGAATGCTTTATCAACCATAGGCGGCCTGGAACAGCTACCCACACAGGCCGGGTTTGGTCCATTTTCTCTACATTAAGAAGAGAGAGGCTGATTCAGACAGAACCCTTCATCCTGACCAGGTTGTTTGCCATTGAAGATGACTTTTCCTCTCTCAGGTCCTTTATAGCTGCCTACATCTTCTCCAGGGTTAATTTAGGCATGAACCTCTGAGGTTTTCATCAGGTGAAAGATCTCATACATTCCTGTATTTTAAGACCAACTCTATCTCTGCTCTTCTGTAAAGTTAGATTGATGAAACAGTGAATGGTTACGATTAACAACATGTTTGATTTGGGTTAGGAATCATTCTGCTGGATGAATGATGGTATTTGGAACCTAAAATATTTAAAAGAATATAGAGGTGAAATATAATTATGAAAACAGAAATCTAGGTAAGATTTGAAGCCCAGAATGTCATTGGGACCTTGACTGGGATAATTAACATTAAATTACGTTCTGCACAGATGTCTAAAATAAATCTATAATCAATGGCATAGGATCTTCTACCTTGGATGATCGAATGTAGAAAAGAACATCCAGTCAAACAGGGATAGTCAGTTGGAATAGGAAGATAGTCAGTAGGTTTAGGAAGAAGAGTGAGTATATTATTTGGAACAAAAATTCTTTAGCAATAGGGTTTTGGTTAGAGAGTGAATGTATTTGTCAGCACATGTGAAGAGTTAATCACAATGATGAACTTGGGAATTATGTAGGAAAGCAGATATCAATAGAGACATTACAAAATCTGGCAAACTATAAAGTCATAGAATTAGACATTTTCAACAGGGTTCAGGTTGAATATATAATCTTAGGAAGAAACACATATGTAGTCACGAATAGGATTGACATTTGAGAGCATTAGGCAATGTGGACATGGATGTTTTTAGTAATCCATGCTCACTTTTCATTTAGGTTTTGGTACAATAATAAGTGTGACCTTTGCATTTGGTGTCCAGAATATTACTGTAATAAAATGTGTATGTAGATCAGGTGAAATGAGTATTTCTTCCACCATTTCCGGGAGCAATATTGTGAAGATGTATAAATTAGTATTGGTGGTACAAAGAGGTGTACGCTTGTCTATGAATATAGAGATAATGCATGAATAGATCATACTGGGAAAAATATAACTGGTTCCATTTAAATGATGGATTGAATTGATATCTGAAAATATATAGGAAATCTTATATTGATATACAATCATTCATTCCAAAGAGTTATGCATCTAATGGTAATCTTAGATTTATGGTTTATAATGAAGGGTGTGTGAGTTTTGTTTCAAAAGTGATTACGGAAATAGAAAATAATGTGTTTGGAAAGAAGTCTCATGAGAAGACTAGTCAAGAAAGATGGAGGAATACATGTGTTCTGAAGCAGAAAGTGATTGAAAGTAAAACAAATGCCTATAAACTTCCTAACTTGTGGATGAAATATATATCCTATGATGTGCATAAACTGAAGAAATAGTAATGTAACAGTGTTGAATAAAAATGACCTTCAAAATACACATCATGTTTCATAGGAATCTACTTGCATTGATGTAAAACTAGGTCAGTAACTGTAGAATGGAAAATTGGAAAATAAATCCAATCTGGAATGGGAAATGCTCAGGATTTCACAACCTTGGATGTGGTGGACGAGTTTCCTAAAGTAAGGGACATTGTAAACACAACCCAAACATGGAGCTCTGCTGGCCTAAAGACTTCTTGAGAAACTGGCTCTGAGGTTGGGCACTTGAAATATATATTGTTGTCCAGAGCTATAGCTTCTTTTGTAGTGAGACCATCACTATGTGACCTGGAGGACATGGTATCTTATTTTATAATGAACATATGGCAGCAGTACTGAATTCCCTATTTGTAAGTAAACTGTGGCCACTGGGGGCTAAGTGTCTCCCCGTGTGGACTGTGAAGCCATTTGTTCATCCTCCGTTTTTGTGGTGTTTCTTGCTGCTGCACTGGGAGTTTGGTATTTGCTTCACAAAATACAAGGAGTTCAACGGGGACACAGTGCTAGTGGCTACCCCTACTTCCTGTGACACTTTCACAATTTAGAATGGTATATCAACCATAGGCACCCGGGAACAGCTTTCCACACAGGCCTTGTTTGGTCCTTCATATCTGTCTACATCTTCTCCAGGGATGATATCTGCATAGACCTTTGAGGTTCTCAGCAGGTGGAAGATCCCCTATATTCCTGTATTGTAAGACCAACTCTGTCCCGCTCTTCTGTAAAGTTAGATTGAGGGAACAGTGTATGGTTAGGATTAATAACTTGTTCAATTTGGGTTAGGAATCATTCTGAGGGATGAATAATGGTATTGGGAATCTGCTAAATTTATAAGAACATACAGGTGAAATATATATACGAAAACAAAAATCTAGGTATGATTTGAAGCGCAGAATGGAATTGCGCCCTTGATTGGGATCCTTAGCATTGAATTACCTTCAGCAGATATTTCTTGGATAAATCAATATACAATGGCATAAGACTTTGTACCTTGGATGATTAAATTTAGAAGGTAACATCAACTCCAAAAGGGATAGTCGGTAGGATTAGGAAGATAGTCGGTAGTTTTCGGAAGAAGTGTGAGTATAGAATTTGGAAAAAAAAATTCTTTAGCAACAGGGTTGCGATTAGAGGGTGAATGTCAATGTCAGCACATGTGAAGAGTCAGTCACAATGATGAACAAGGGAAAATATGTAGGAAAGCAAATATCAAGGAAGACAATAGGAAATTAGGCAATGTACAAAGTGAGTGTTAGGATTAGACATTTTTAACAGGATTGAGTTTGAATATATAATCTTAGGAAGAAACAAATATGTAGTCACCAAAGAATGACATTTGAGAGCATTAGGCAACCTGGACATGGATGTTTTTAGTAATCCATGTTCACTTTCCATTTAGGATTTGTAAAATCATAAGTGTGACCTTTGCATTTTTGTCCAGAATATTACTGTGATAAAATGTATATGTAGATCAGGTGACATGAGTATTTCTTCTACCATTTCCAGGAGCAATATTGAGAAGATGTATAAATTAGTATTGGGGGTACAAACAGGTCTATGCTGTGTCTGTGAATATAGAGATAATGCATGAATAGACCATACTGTGAATAAATAATATAACTGGTTCCACTTTAAATAATTCATTGACTTGATATATGAAATTATACAGGAAATCTAATATTGATATACAATCATTCATTCCAACCAGTTATACATCTAAAGGTAATATTTGGTTATGGTTTATCATGAAGGGTGTGTGAGATTTGCTTCAAAAAGATTATGGAAATCGAAAATAATGTGTTTGGAAAGAAGTCTCAAAAAATTCCAGTCAAGAAACCTGGAGGAATACATGTGTTCTAAAGAAGGAAGGGATTGAAAGTGAACCAAATGCCAATAATTTTGTGAATTTGTGGATAAAATATATATGCTATGATGGGCTAAACGTGAAGAAATAGTAATGTACCAGTGTTGAATAGAAATGAAGTTCAAAATAGACATTATGTCCCATAGGAATCTACTTGCATTGATGTTAAACTGGGTCAGTTAATGTAGAAATGTTAGGATTTGTATGAACCATTCACTAAAGTCAGATTTCAGTAATGGGAAACAAATACGTGTTCCAGGTGGATGAATATTTCTGAGAATAATCTTCTAAAAAGTTGATTATAAATCAATATACATGAACATGAATGAATTTAGGGAGTGTATATAATACACATATATTTCATATTTTAAAAAACCTGGAGAGTGTATGTGTATACACACACACACACACACACACACACACACACACGCAGACAGACATTAAAAAGTAGCAATATATATGCCAATCGAATTTCATCATGAAATATATATAATCCACAGATCGAAAAATATTCATTTTGCTTAACATGGATTCATGTATAATGTTGTTCTACTAGGAAGCTGACATAGGTTTAATTTTCAGTTCCAACAGCGTTTAGGAGGAATGATCTCTTCTCACAATTTTTATCGTCCAAGTCAGTCACCTCAAAAGAAATTATGTGTGATACCAGGTAGGATTCTATATGTGCGTATTAAAATACATGTGCTGAATAGGCTACAGAGTAAAGGAGACAGAAAGTCACATATTTTTTTACCTTTAAAAACACATGTAGAACTATTTCAATTAAAAATTGACTATTTTTATAACACCTACCCTTTATCATGCAAAAGGCAAGACCTAGTATATACCATGCCTCCTCTGAACTACTTATATTTCTATTCTCTTTGGGTTATTTTTCTTCACCATATTAGGATTAATCGTCAAAGTCTAGTAGGGTATGTGTTAGTGTCAGGGATTCAGTGTTTCAAATGGAAAATAGGAAAATAAATCCAATGTGTACGCAAACATATGCTACACAAAAATCTTCCCACTCTCATCAAGAACAATGCCTTGTCATTACCTTCGACCCTAGTAAAACACAATTAGAAGAGAAGAGTTTGAAAATCTGTGAATTCATATGTGGAATGGTATATGCTCAGTAGTTCAAAAAATTGGAGGTGGTAAAGGAGTTTCTAAAAGTAAGGGAAAGGTTAAACCGTCCACAAACATGGAGCTCTGCTGGCCTAAAGACTTCTTGAGAAAGTCCTTCTGAGGTTGGGCACTTGAAATATATTTTGTTGTATGGAGCTTTAGCTTCCTTTGTAGTGAGACCATCAAAGGTGGGTCTGCATCTATGTGACCTGGAGGACATGGTTTCTTATTTTCCAATGAACATGAGACCGCAGTGCTGAATTCTCTCTTCCTAAGTAAACTGTGGACACTGGGACCTAAGTGTCTCCCCGTGTGAACTGTGAAGCCATTTCGTCATCCTCCACTTTTCCTGGTGTCTCTTGCTGCTGAACTGGGAGTTTGGTATTTGCTTCATGAAATACAAAGAGTTCAACTGGGACACAGTGCTGGAGTGTGTTCTGTCACCTGTGTATGGTAAGGGTCTCCAGGAGAATGCACCATCCAATCTTCTATCCCACATAGTTTGCCCCCATGTCCATAGCAACCTGATTCTGAACATGTACCTGAAACCACTCCATATAACAATTTGCCTTTACATATAAGGGTCTGCTGGCTGAACCTTGTGAGTCACAAGCCATTCTATATAAATGCCACATTTTTAATCCATTCATCTATTGAAGGGAATCTAGGTTTGTTCCACAGTCTTGCTATTGTGAATTGTGCTGCAATGAACTTCGGTTTATCAGTATACCTGTAGCATGCCCTTTTTAGGTCTTTAGGGAATAGACCGAGAAGGGGAATAGGTCAAATGGTGGTTCCATTCCCAGCTTTCCAAGTAATCTCCATATTGCTTTCCAAATTGGCTACACCAATTTGCAGTCCCACCAGCAATGTACAGGCGTACCCTTTTCCCCACATCTTCACCAGCACATGTTGTCTTTGACTTCATAATGGCTGCCGATTTTACTGCAGTGAGATGGTATCTTAGGGTGTGTTTGTTTTGCTTTTCTCTGACTGCTAGAGATGGTGAGCATTTTTTCATGTACTTATTGATTGATTGTATGTCCTCCTCTGAGAAGTGTCTGTTCAGGTCATTGGCCCATTTGTTGATTGGGTTATTCGATTTCTTCTTGTTTAATTTTTTTGAATTCTTTGTATACTCTGGATATTAGGGCTCTATCTGAAGTGTGAGGAGTAAAGATTTGTTTCAAGGATGTAGGCTCCCTGTTTACCTCTCTTATTGTTTCTTTTGCTGAGAAAAATCTATTTAGTTTGAGTAAGTCCCATTTGTTGATTCTGGTTATTAACTCTTGTTCTATGGGTGTCCTATTGAGAAATTTGGAGCCCGACCCCACAGTATGTAGATCGTGGCAAAAGTTTTCTTCTACCAGATGCCATGTCTCTGATTTGATATCAAACTCCTTGATCCATTTTGAGTTAACTCTTGTGCATGGCGAGAGGAGGGGATTCAGTTTTATTTTGTTACATATGGAATTCCAGTTTTCCAAGAACCATTTGTTGAAGATGCTATCCTTCCTCCATTGCATGCTTTTAGCCCCTTTATCAAATATAATATAGCTGTAGTTTTATGGATTGGTTTCTGTTTCCTCTATTCTGTACCACTAGTCCACCCACCTGTTTTGGTAACAGTACCATGCTCTTTTTGTTAATATTGATCTATAGTATAGTTTGAGGTCTGGTATCGGTATACTGCCTGATTCACCCTTCCTGCTTAGAATTGTTTTTGTTATTCTGGGTCTTTTATTTTTTCATATGAATTTCATAATTGTTTTATCTATTTCTACAAGAAATGACCTTGGGATTTTGATTGGCATTGCATTAAACCTATAGAGAACTTTTGGTAATATCGTCATTTTGATGATATTAGGTCTGCTTATCCATGAACAGGGTATATTTTTTCATCTTCTAAAATCTTCTTCTATGTCTCTCATTAGGGTTCTGTAGTTTTCATTGTATATGTCTTTCACCTCTTTTGTTAGGTTGATTCCCAAGTATTTATTTATTTTTTTGAGGATATTGTGAATGGAGTGATTGTCCTCATTTCCATTTAAGAGGATGTGTCCCTGATATACAGGAATGCCTCTGATTTATGCGTGGTGATTTAATATTCTGCCATTTTGCTGAATTCATTTATTAGCTCTAATAGTTTCTTTGTAGACCCTTTTGGTTCTGCTAGGTATAGAATCATGTCTTTTGCAAATATCGATAATTTAAGTTCTTCTTCTCCTATTTTTATGCCTTTAATTTCTTTAATCTGTCTAATTGCTCTGGCCAGTGTTTTGAGAACTATGTTGAACAGAAGGGGTGAGAGAGGGCATCCCTGTCTTGCTCCAGAATTAGAGGAAATGCCTTCAATTTTTCTCCATTCAGAATTATACTAGCCTGAGGCTTAGCATAGACTGCTTTTACAATATTTAGGTATGTTCCTGTTATCCCTAGATTTTCTAGAGTTTTAAACGTAAAGTGATGCTGTAACTTGTCGAATGCTTTTTCCGCATCTATCGAGATGATCATATGATTCTTATTTTTAAGTCTATTGATGTGATGAATAACATTAATTGATTTCCGTATATTGTATCAGCCATGCATCCCAGGGATGAATGCTACTTGATCATGGTGCACATTTTATTTGATATGTTTTTGTGTCTGATTCGCCAGAATTTTTTTGAGGAATTTTGCATTTTTCCTGAAATAGCTTGAAAAGTATTGTTTTTTTTTTTTCCTCGTTAAAGGTTTTGTAAAACTCTGCTCTATACCCATCTGGTCCTGGGCTTTTCTTAGTTGGTAGTATTTTGAAGGTTTCTTCTATTTCCTCAATTGATATTGGTCTATTTAGGTTGTCTGTATCCTCCTGACTCAATCTGGGCAGATCATATGACTTAACAAATTTATCAATGCCTTCACTATATTCTACTTTATTGGAGTACAATAATTCAAAATAATTTCTATTTATCTTCTGTATTTCTGAACTGTCTCTTGTTATATTGCCTTTTTCATCCTATATGCTAGTAATTTGAGTTCTCTCTCTTCTTCTCTTTGTTAGCATGGCTAAGGGTCTGTTGATTTTATTTATATTTTCAAAAAACCAACTATTAGTTTTGTTAATTTTTTCAATTGTTTCTTTTGTTTCGATTTCATTAATTTCAGGTCTGATTTTAATTATTTCTTGCCTTCTACTTCTTTTGCTGTTGTTTTGCTCTTCTTTTTCTAGGATTCTGAGATGAAGTATGAGATAATTTATTTGTTGTTTTTTTCTTTTTTTAAGGAATGAACTCCAAGCAATGAATTTTCCTCTTAGAACTGCTTTCAATGTGTCCCATAGATTCCGATATATTGTGTCTGTGTTTTCATTTATCTCTAAGAATTTTTTAATATCCTCCTTGGTGTCTTCCATAACCCATTGATCATTCAGTAACCTATTGTTCATTCTCCAAGTGATGAATGATTTTTCCTTTCTTCTTTTATAGTTGATTTTTAGTTTCATTCCATTATGATCAGATAAACTCCTTTATATTGTCTAAGAGTTGCCCTGTGACATAATATATGATCTATTTTTGAGAAAGACCCATGTTCTGCTGAGAAAAAAGTGTAACTGCTTGATGTTATGTTGTATATTCTATATATGTCAATTACGTCTAGGTTATTAATTGTGTTATTGAGTTCTATAGTTTCTTTATTCAACTTTTGTTTGGAAGATCTGTCCAGTGGTGAGAGAGGTGTGTTCAAGTCTCCCATGACCACTGTATTGTGGTCTATTAGACTCTTGAAATTGAGAAGAGATTGTTTGATGAACAAAGCTGCACCATTGTTTGGGGCATATATATTTATGATTGTTATGTCTTGTTGGCATATTTTTCCCTTGAGGAGTATGTAGTGTCCCTCTTTATCCCTTTTGTTTAACTTTGGCTTGAAATCTATTTTACTTGATATGAGTATGGACACCCCTGCTTGTTTCCGAAGTTCATATGAGTGATATGATTTTTCCAACCTTTCACCTTCAGTCTATGTATGTCTTTCCTATCAAATGCGTCTCCTGTAGGCAGCATTTTGTTGGTTCTTGTTTTGTGATCAATTCTACTAGTCTGTGTCTTTTAATTGGTGAGTTTAAGCCATTCCATTAAGATTTTTGGTTATTATTGAGATATGGGTTGCTCTTCCAGCCATATTTGTTTATTTATGTTACTAAACATGGTTTGTTTTCCTCTTTGATTATTTTCCCCCCATTAATGTCCTACCTCCCACTGTTGGTTTTCATTGTTATTTTCCATTTCCTCTTCCTGTAATGTTTTGCCGAGGATGTTTTGTAGAGATGATTTTCTAGCTGCAAATTCTTTTCACTTTTGTTTATCATGGAAGGTTTTAATTTCATCTTCCATCTGAAGCTGAATTTCGCTGGATACATGATTATTGGTTGGAACCCATTTTCTTTCAGTGTTTGAAATATGTTATTAAAGGATCTTCTAGATTTCAGAGTCTGTGTTGAAAGATCAGCTGTTATCCTGGTTCGTTTACCACTAAATATAATCTGCTTCCTTTCTCTTTTAGCTTTTAATATTCTCTCCTTATTCTGTATGTTGGGCATCTTCATTATAATGTATCTAGGTGTGGATCTCAAATGATTTTGCACGTTTGGCGTCCTGTAGACTTTTAGGATTTGGGATTTTGTCTCATTCTTCAAGTCTGGGAAGTTTTCTCGTATTGTTTTATTTAATAGTTTGCTCATTCCTTTGGTTTGGACCACTATACCTTCCTGTATCCCAATGACTCTTATGTTTGGTCTCTTTATGTTATCCCATATTTCTTGGAGTTCTGCTCATGGTTTCTTAACAGTCTTGCTGAGCTGTATATGTTCTTTTCGAGTTGAAATACTTTGTCTTCATTGTCTGATGTTCTATCTTCTAAGTATTCTGCTCTGATGGTAGTATTCTCAATTGAGTTTTTAAGATGGTTCATTGCTTCCTGCATTTCTAGGATTTCTGTTTGTTTGTTTTTTATAACCTCTATCTCCCTGTATATTTGATCTTTGCTACTTGGATTTTTTATGTAATTCATTGTTGAAGTGATCTTTCATTATCTGATTTTGCTGTCTAATGTCTTCCTTGAGATTCCAGATCATCTGAAGCATGTATATCCTGAATTCTTTATCTGACATTCCATCTGCTGCATCTATTACTTTTTCTAAAGTTGAGTTGAACTGCATTGCTTGTGGTCGATTCTTTCCTTGTCTTTTCATACTGCTCGTGTTACTTTCTGCTAGGTGAAACTGTTGTGTTTTTGAAATTTTCCCCCTATATATTTATATTGCTCTTGTAGCGTGGAAACGTCTCCATTGCAGGTGCGGTCGGCGGCTGTGCTGCTCCTCCAGTTGGGGTGATCTGTCTACCATGCTGACCAGCCACTGGGCCTGTTCTGCCGGTACGTCGCACGTCTGCCTACCTTGCAGGCATTGGTGGCGGCTCTCTCTGCCCCTACTCCAATTGGGGTGACCTGACTACCACGCCGGTGGGTTGCTGGGCCTGTTCTGGGCACAGGCGGTGGCTCTGATCTGCACCTCTTTCTTGATGACAAAATGAGAGAGACTTGGATGTTTGTGACTCACTTTCTTTACCAGGAGACCAACAGTTTCTGTCGCCGCTGGTATCGATGAAGTTATCTCCTCTGCCGCTTTGTGATGACATCAGATCTCTGCCATGTTGGTATCCCATGTGAATGACAGCATTTCATTCCCTTTGCCTGGTGACCAAAGCAACGGGTGAGTCCTGACCGGTGCTCACAAGCCTCGTCTCAATCATGTTGCCACTGCCTATGAAGGCTCAGTTGGCATTTACCTCCACAGTATTCAGCAGAAGCCTCAGGTTCTTTAGCCCTGGGCCAGAACAGTTCCAGGACCCAGAATTCAGCCGCTTCTGGCTCGGTGTATAATCTGATAGGAGCAGGATCCAAGAATCAATTTCCATGGGTTCTTTAGCACTGACCCTGAGTAATTTGTCTGCAAGATAAAGGCAAATGGCAGCCTGAAATTACGTGTTCTGTATCTGAATAAGCTGTGATCAGTCGAAAACAGGGATGGTGACGTCAGCTCTCCAAGATGGTGGCCGCTATCTTCCTCTGTGGTCTCACCGGTGTGCAGAACCAAATTGGACAGCTTCTTTCCCCCGTTTCAAACCCAGAATTTAGCACTGAGCACAGTGATTGCACAGCTGGAAGGAGCCCGCAAAATCCACAGGGCTGTATCTTTACGTTGCTCTCTCATCATTTCCCGTGCGCATTGCAGACTCTAGCCGTGGGGCAATTTGCTGAAAAAGCAGAGTGACCCTCCTTGCGGACAAATCGCTAGTGTTTGAGGCACCTAGCTTGTCCTTGGGCAATGGAAATACTTTCTGTAGGTTTTGGAGCACACCAATTTTTCTGGAAATTCCTAACAAGATAGATTTTAGCCGTTCTAACTTGTCGATCTCACGCAAAGTGACGCGGTACACGGGGGTGATGAACTCTCATCGCCTCCATCATATGATCCCCAGAAGTTAGTTTTCAGTACTAGGAAACAAACAGGTATTTCAGGTGGATGAATATTTCTGAGAATAATCTTGTGAAAATTGATTATAAATCCACATACATGAATATGAATGAATTTAGTTAGTGTATAATAAGACACATATATTTCATATTTTGAATAATCAGGAGAATGAATATATATATATATATATATATATATATATATATATATATATATATATAACACACATATATATATACACACACACACCTAAACACAGTCATTACAAAGTAGCATTATGTATGCCAATCGAAATTCACCATGAAATATATATCATCCACAGATCCAAAAATATTGATTTTACTAAATATGGATTTATATGGTTCAACTAGGAAGCTCACCCATAGGTTGAATTTTCAGTTCTAACAGCATTTAGGAGAAGTGATCTCTTCTAACAATTTGTATTTGCCAAGTCAGTTACCTCACAAATATGTACGTGTGATACCATGTAGTATTCTATATGTGCATATAAAAATGAATGTGCTGAATAAGCTACAGAGAAAGGGAGACAGGAATTCACATATTTGTTAACTTTAAAAATTCATATAGAACTTTTTCAACTACAAATTGACTAGATTTATAAAACCAACCCTTTATCATGCAAAAGGAAAGTACAACTATACACCATGCCTTTTTTGAACTGCTTGTATTTCTATTCTGTGTGGGTTATTTTTCTCCATCATATTAGGATTAGTAGTCAGAGTCTAGTAGGGTATGGGTTAGTGTCAGGGATTCAGTATTTCGAATTGAAAATAAGAAAATGAATTCAATATTTATGCAAATATGTGCTACTCAAAAATCTTTCCACTGTCATCCAGAACAATGCCTTGACATTACCTTCGCTTAAAGTAAGACACAATTAGAGGAGATGAGTTAGAAAATCTGTGAATACTTATCTGGAATGGAATATGCTCAGGAGTTCACAACCTTGGAGGTGGTATAGGAGTTTTCAAAATTAAGGGACAGGGTAAACACTCCACAAATATAGAGCTCTGCTGGCCTCAAAACTTCTTGAGAAACTGCCTCTGAGGTTGGGCACTTGAAATATACGTTGTTGTCAGGAGATTTAGCTTCCTTTCTAGTGAGACCATCATAACTGGGTCTGCATCTATGTGACCTGGAGGACATTGTTTCTTATTTCCCAATGAACATGAGGCAGCAGTGCTGAATTTTCTCTTTGTAGGTAAACTGTGGCCACTGGGGGCTAAGTGTCTCCTCATGTTTACTGTAAAGCCATTTTTTCACCACTTTTTGTGGTGTTTTTTGCTGCTGCACTTGGAGTTTGGTATTTGTTTCATGAAATCAAAGGAGTTCCACTGGGACAAAGTGCTGGAGGGAGTTCTGTCACATGTGGTGGGTCAGGGTCTGCAGGAGAATGCACCAAGCAAGCTTCTTTTCCACAGAGCTTGCCCAAATGACCATTGCAACCTGATTCTGAACATTGCCCTGAAACCCCTCCATATAACAAGATGCTTTTACCTACAAGGGTCTGCTGGATGCAAAATGTCAGTCACAAGCCATTTGGAAGCCAATGGCAGATAAACATGGCCTCACCACAGATATCTTATCAGACACCTGACCACCACTGCTCTAGGCCAACTACTCAGCAGGCTCCAACTTACTGGCATCTCTGTTCTACACCATTTTCATGAAACCAAGTCAATCAAGGCACTGTCTGGTATACTCATGATCAGCAACAGGAATCCAAATGTTCTCCAGTGCCACCTGGTCATGGGAATTTCAAAAATTTCGTGGTATTTATCTAGCTACTTTTTAAGAATGAAGTTGGAGGCACTGTGGGTTTCAAATCATTCAGGAATCATTAAATGGCGAGGAAATTCATTTGAACGAAAGAAATGTAGAACTATCACAGGCAAGGCTTCCCAAAGAGTGGCCCAAAGGTCACATGAAGCCAGGCTCATTGAGGTCTACAATTTGAGCTCCATGTGTGTTTTGACTCTCAACTATGGCTGCCAAGTCTTTAACAATAAAATTGTGTGATATCCTGGATGAGATTACCTGTGCTCTGAGGAAAGCCACCCTGGGCCTAGATCTCGGTTTCCAAGGGCAAATCTCATGTTTTGCCTCCTAAAATCCCAACACAATTCATGGCAATACTTCTTTGAGGACAGTTCCACAACTCAGTCTCTAAGCTGAATCACACCAGAGTTCATGCCTAGATGGAACCAGACATCTCTTCCAACCGCCACACAAATTACCACAATTAAAAACAAAAGACTCCCACATGGCACTCATCTTTTTCCATATAGACACTAATAATAACCTCTGGCTGGAGGTTTTCATGAGGGGCGCAGACCAACACAGTGTTCAAAATAAGCACCCTCACACCTCATTTGTCACAAGTCAGGGTTGCCTGAACACCCTTCCTTTGAACACGGAATGATCATAGAGCCCTGCCTTTAATACTGCTCCACTATTTCAATTTGAGGCCTACTGACTGTGGGATTTAGATTCTTTATGTGAACTGGAGTCATGAGAAATCACAAGCACATATGGGCTACACTCTGCAGGGCTTTGAAGAACTCATTTGATGCAAAGGATCCCTATTCTCACTTGATGGAGATCAGGAACCTTACAGAGTAAAGAGAGAGACGTCATCCACAATGAATGCTTTTTGGACATTTTGGATTTGGGTGCACACATGAGATCTTTCTTTAGATCCATTAGGTGCTGAGTATCAAAGCCACAGCCTCACACAGGGCCAGGTGGCCGATTCAGACACATCCCTTTCCAAAAAATTAAACAAAGGGCCCCAGGTGATGCCCATTCATTTCCATTTTAAAACTCTTTTCTTAAGGCTTCACAAAGGGGTGGCCTAATCAAAGACCTTCCTGTAATTCAGTGCAACAGAAGAAAAGGTATGCAAAAGGCCCAAAGCAGGGTTACTCCACAGAGACTTTACTGGTCACATTGATATCTGAGTTTTCTGAGATCCTCCAATTCCCTTCAGCTATCCTATACATGGACATGTCACAGAGCTTGGAGGTGGTACATATCTTGGACACATAACCATGAGCCTATTATGGAGAGTGGCCAGAATTCAGGCAGAAAACAGGAACTTAGGAAGACAGTAGGTTTTGCCCATCCAGAAGGCAAGCCAAGTCCTTTCATAAATTGGGAAGGATGAATGCTGTGAAGCTTTCTACTAGACAGAACACATCCATTGCTGCATGCTCTTTCTAATGTCTTCATCCACGAACACAGTGGGATACCCAGACATAGAAACACACTCCTTGTCAAACAACTTTCTAGAAACCGTCCACTCCAAAGTGAACAAATTGCATTTCCTACCTATTCTCAGAAAATAATACAAGACCACAAACTCACACCCAACCTACAAAGGCACCTCCTTCCCTCAAGTAGGTCTGTGACTATCCAGAGTGTCCTCTTACTGGTGGGCCATACTATGTTCCCCAGAAATGGCCTGTCCTGTCTCAGATCTGGTCTCCTTGGCCAACTCTGTGAAGTTGTTAGGAGCCAGTGGTGAGCTATTCCATGGAGATGACTTTTTCTCTCTCAGGTCCTTCATAGCTGCCTACATCTTCTCCAGGGATCATTTCTGTATGGACCTTTGAGGATCTTAGCAGGTGGAAGATCCGCTACATTCCTGTATTGTAAGACCAACTCTGTCCCTAATCTTCTGTAAATTTAGATTGAGGGAACAGTGTATGGTTAGGATTAATAACATGTTTGATTTGAGTTAGGAATCATTCTGCAGGAATGATTCAGAACCTGCAATATTTACAAGATTATATAGGTGAAATATAAGTATGAAAACAGAAATCTAGGAAAGATTTGAAGCCCAGTAGGGCATTGGGCCCTTGATGGGGATACTTAGATTTGAATTATTTTCTGCAGAGATGTCTCAGATAAAGTGATGTACAATGGCATAGGACCTTGTACATTGGATAATGGAATGTTGAGGAGAACTTCTAGTCACAAAGGGATAGTCGGAATTATTAGAAAGATAGTCAGAGTTTTAGAAAGAAGAGTGAGTATTGGATTTGGACAAAAAGTTCTCTAGCTATTGGGTTTCGGATAGAGAGTGAATTTAAATGTGAGCACATGTGAAGAGTCAGACACAATGATGAACTGGGGAAAATATGTCGGAAAGCAGATATCAATAGAGACATTAAGAAATCAGGAAAAGTATAAAGTGAATGATAGGATTAGATATTTTCACCAGGGTTGAGTTTGAATATATAATCTTAGGAAGAAACAAATATGTTGTCACAAATAGTATTGACATTTGAGAACATTAGGCAACCTGAACATGGATGTTTTTAGTAATCCATTCTCACTTTCAATTTAGGCTTTGGTACAATCATAAGTTTGACCTTTGCATTTTGTTTCCTGAATATTACTATAATAAAATGTATATGTAGATGAGGGGATATGAGTATTTCTTCCACCATTTCTGGGAGCAATATTTTGAAGATGTATAAATTAGTATTGGGGGTACAAAGATTTGTACCCTGTGTCTATTAATATAGAATTAATGCATAAATTGACAATACTGTGAATACATAATACAACTGTTTCCACTTTAAATAATGGTTTAAATTGATATGAGAACATATACAGAAAATCTTACATTGATATACAATCATTCATTCCAACCAGTTACACATCTAATTGTATATTTGGGTTATGTTTTATCATGAAGATTGTATGCGATTTGCTTCAAAAGTGATTATAGAAATCGAAAATAATGTGTTTGGAAAGAAGTCTCATGAAAAGACCAGTCAAGAGACCTGGAGAAATACATGTGTTCTGAAGCAGGAAGTGATTGAAAGTGAAACAAATGCCAATAAATTTGTGAACTTGTGCATAAAATGTATATCCTATGATGTGCATTAACTAAAGAAATATTAACAAACCAGTGTTGAATAAAAATGAACATCAAAATACACACCATGTCCCATAGGAATCTAATTGCATTCATGTTAAACTGGGTCAATAACGGTAGAAATATTAGGATTTGTATGCACCATTCACTGAAGTTAGTTTTAAGTACTAGAAAAGAAATATGTAGTTCAGGTGGATGAATATTTCTGAGAATAATCTTGTGAAATGTTGATTATAAATCCACATACACGAACATGAATGAATTTAGGTAGTGTATATAAGACACATATATTTCATATTTTGAAAAATCTTGAGAGTGTATATATATATATATATATATATATATATATACACCCA
The DNA here is from genome assembly GCF_048772815.1 of Callospermophilus lateralis. Lineage (NCBI taxonomy): Eukaryota > Metazoa > Chordata > Mammalia > Rodentia > Sciuridae > Callospermophilus > Callospermophilus lateralis. The sequence goes on from NC_135317.1 coordinate 5,619,126, forward strand.
AAACAACACAGAGATATTAAAAAGTAGCAATATATATGCCAATCAATATTCATCATGAAATATATAACATCCACAGATGCAAAATTATTTATTGTACTGAACATGGATTTATGTACAATGTTGTTCTCCTAGGAAGCTCACACAAAACTTGAATTTTCAGTTCCAAAAGCGTTTAGGAGGAGTGATCTCTTCTCAGAATTTGTATCTCCAAGTGAGCCAAGTCACAAAAATGTACGTGTGATACCAGGTAGGATTCTATATGTGCATATAAAAATGCATATGCTGAATAGGCTACAGAGAAAGAGAGACAGGAATTCACATATTTGTTAACTACAAAAACACATGGTGAACTATATCAATTAAAAATTGACTAGATTTATAACACCCACACTTTATCATGCAAAAGGCAAATCCAACTATACACCATGCCTCCTCTGAACTGTTTGTATTTCAATTCTGTTTGCATTATTTCTCTCCACCATATTAGGATTAGTAGTCAGAGTCTAGTAGGGTATGGGTTAGTGTCAGGGATTCAGTATTTTGAATGTAAAATAGGAAAATGAATCAAATGTGTATGCAAATATGTGCTACCCAAAATCTCCCCACTCTCATTGAGAACAATACCTTGACATTACCTTTGCACCAAATAAGACAAAATTAAAGGAAAAGAGTTAGAAAATCTGTGAATAGATATCAGGAATGGAACATGGTCAGGAGTTCACAACCTTGGAGGTGGTAGAGGAGTTTCCAAAAGTAAGGGAAAGGGTAAAAACTGCACAAATATGGAGATCTGCCAGCCTAAAGACTTCTGGAGAACCTGCCTCTGAGTTTGGGCACTTGAAGTATATGTTGTTGTCAGGACCTATGGCTTCCTTTCTATTGAGACCACCAATTCTGGGTCTCCATCTGTGTGACCTGCAGAACATCCTTTCTTATTTTCCAAAGAACATGAAGCAGCAAGGCTGAATTCTCTCTTTTTAAGTAAACTCTTGCCACTGGAGGCTAAGTGTCACCCCGTGTGAACTGTGAAGCCATTTGGTCATCCTCCACATTTCATGGTGTTCTTGCTGCTGCACTGGGAGTTTGGTATTGGCTTAAGGAAATACAAGGAATTCAACTGGGTCACAGTGCTGGAAGGAGATCTGTCACGTGTTGTGCGTCAGGGTCTGCAGGAGAATGCACCAACCAGGCTTCTATTCCACATAGCTTGACCCCTTGACCATAGCATCCTGATTCTGAACATTGCCCTGAAACCTCTCTATTCAACAAGATGCCTTTACATACAAGGGTCTGCTGGCTGCACCATGTCAGTTACAAGCCTTTTGACCGATCCACATGACCCCACCACAGAAGTTTTATCACAGACCTGCAAAACACTGCTCTAGACCAACTACTCAGCAGACTTTAACTTATTTGCATCTCTGTTCTACACCATTTTCATGAAACCCAGTCAATCAAGGCACTGTCTGGTACACTAATGATCAGCAACAAGAAATCCAAAGTGTCTCCAGTGTCACCTGGTCATGGGAATTTCAAAAATTTCATGATATTTATCTAGCCATTTTTCAAGGATTTGGTTGGAGGCACTGTGGGATTGAATTCATTCTGGAAACATTAAATGGTGAGGAAGCTCATTTCAATGAATGATCTGGAGAACTCTCACAGGCAAGACTTCCCAAAGAGTGGCCAAAAGATCACATGAAGACAGGCCCATTGAGGTCTACAATGTGAGGTCCATGTGTGTTTTTACTCTCAACTATGGCTGCCTAGTCTTTCGGAATAAAATCATGTGATACTCTGGCTGAGATTCCCAGTGCTCTGTGGGAAGCCCCCTGGGCCTAGATCTCAGTTTCCAAGAGCCACTATCATGTGTGGCCTCCAAAAATCCCAACACAATTCATGGCAATACATCTCGGCAGTCATTTCCAGAACTCAGTCTCTAAGGGGAATCACACCAGAGTTCAAGCAAAGGTGGACCCAGTCATCTCTTCCATCAGCCAAACAAATGACCACAATTAAACCCAAAACACTCCCACATGGCCCTCATCTACTTCCACATAGACACTCATAGAAACCTCTGGCTGGAAGTTTCTTTGAGGGGAGTAGCCGAAGACAGTATCCAAAATATGCTCACTACCCTCATTTGTCTAATGTCAGGGTATCTTGACAACTTATCTGTGAACAAGGAGTGATCAAATAGGCCTGCCATTAATACTGCTCTGCTACTCCAATTTGAGCCTAATGACTGTGGGGTTTAAATTCTTTATGTAAATTGGAGTCATGAGAAAATCCAAGCACCTATGGGCTTGCCTCTGCAGGGCTTTGAAAAACTCTTTGAACCAAAGGATACCTATTCTCACTTGATGGAAGTCAGGAACCTTACAGAGAAATGCGAGAGACTTCATCCACAACTGCTCTTTTTCCATTTTGGTTTTGGATGCACACATGAGATCTTTTTTTAGATTCTTCAGGTGCTGAGAATCTAAGTCACAGCCTCACACAGGGCCAAGAGACTGATTCAGACACATCCCTTTCCAAGGCAATTAAGCTAAGAGCCACAGGTGATGCTCATTATTTTCCATTTGAAAACTGTTTTCTTCAGGCTTCACAAAGGGGTGGCCTGAGGCAAAGACCTTACAGACATTCAGGGCAACGGAAAAATAGGTAAACAAAAGGCCAAAATAAGTGTTTCTCCACTGACACTTTACTGGTCACAATGATATCTGAGTTTTCTGAGTTGCTCTCCATTCCCTTCAGCTATCCAGTACAAGGACATGTTACAGAATTTGGAGGTGGTACATATCTTTTACACAAAACCAAGAGCCTATTCTTGAGAGTGGCCAGAAATCAGGAAGAAAACAGGAACTTAGGAAGATAGCAGGTGTTGCCCATCCATAAGGAAAGCCATAGTCCATTCATAAATTGGGCAGGATGAATGCTCAGAAGCTTTCTACTAGACAGGACAGATCCATTGATGCATTTTCCTTTCTAATGTCTATAACCACGGACACAGTGGGATACACAAACCCACAACCACACCCACAAAGGCAACTCTTTCCTCCAAGTTTGTCTGTGACTATGCAGAGTGTCCTCTGACTGGTAGGCCGTACTATGTTCCCTCGAAATTGCTTGTCCTGTCTCAAATCTGCTTTCCTTTGCCAACTCTGTGAAGTAGTCAGGAGTCAGCGGTGAGCCACTACCTGCTTTATCAGGAAAGGACCATCTTCAGAGCTTCCCTGGCATTTGGCCATCCTCACATCAGTAGGTAAGAAGAAAGACTGACTCTGTCTTTGGTAAATACAAACAAGTGAGACCACTGGGCCTGGGAAGGGTAATGGCTCTGGGTGCCTGGCTTCCTGGATCCCAAGTTCAGAGACTTCCATCACCAAGGAAGTGAGGTGTGGTCACTTCTTTCAGGAACTGAATGAGGTCACTGCCTTGGCAACCACTTTGTACTAACAGTTGCTTCCAATGGTCCCTTGAGATGGAGGCTGCCCCTACTTCCTGTGACACTTTCATATGTTAGAATGGTATATCAACCATACGCACCTGGGAAGAGCGTTCCACACGGGCCTGGTTTGGTATACTCTACATTAAGAAGAGTGAGGCTGATTCAGACAAATTCCTTCATCCTACCAGGTTTTTTGCCATGGAGATGTCTTTTGCTCTCTCAGGTCCTTCATAGCTGCCTACATCTTCTCCAGGGATCATTCCTGCATGTACCTTTGATGTTCTCGGCAGGTGGAAGATCCCATACATTCCTGTATTGTAAGACCAACACTGTCGCTGCTCTTCTGTAAAGTTAGATTGAGGGAACAGTGTATGATTAGTGTTAATAACATGTTCGATATGGGTTAGGAACCATTCTGCTGGATGAATAATGGTATTGGGAACCTGTGAAATTTATAAGAATATAGAGGAGAAATATATGTACAAAAACAGAAATCTAAGTAAGATTTGAAGCCCAGAAGGTCATTTGTCCCTTGATTGGCATACTTAGCATTGAATTACATTCTTCACAGATATCTCAGATATATCAATATACAATGGCATAGGACCTTTTACCTTGGATGATTGAATGTAGAAGAGAACATCCAGTCAAAAAGTGATAGTCGGTAGGATTAGGAAGATAGTTGGTCGGTTTAGGAAGAAGAATGAGTGTAGGATTTGGAACAAAAGTTCTTTAGAAGTAGGGTTTCGCTAAAAGAGTGAATGTTAATAACAGCACATGTGAAGATCTTCATCACAATGATGAACTGGGGAAAATATGTAGGAAAGCAAATATCAATAGAGACATTACAAAATCAGGCAAAGTATAAAGTGAGTGACAGGATTAGACATTTTCAACAGGGTTGAGTTTGAATATATAATCTTTGGAAGAAACAAATATGTAGTCACCAATAGGATTATCATTTGACAGCATTAGGCAACCTGGACATGGATGTTTTTAGTAATCCATGTTCACTTTCCATTTAGGTTTGGTACAATGATAAGTGTGACCTTTGCTTTTTGTGTCCAGAATATTACTGAGATAAAATGTATATGTAGATCAGGTGACATGGGTATTTCTTCCACCATTTCTGGGAGCTATATTTTGAGGACGTGTAAATTAGTATTGGGGGTACAAAGAGGTGTACCTGTGTTTATGAATATAGAGATAATTCGTGAATAGACCGTACTGTGAATAAATAATATAACTGATTCCACTTTAAATAATGGATTGAATTGATATCTGAAACTAAGTAAGAAATCTTATATTGATATACAACCATTCATTCCAACCAGTTATACATCTAATTTTAATATTAGGATTATGGTTTATCGTGATGGGTGTGTGAGTTTTGCTTCAAATGTGATAATGGAAATTGAAAAAAAATGTGTTTGCAATGAAGTCTCATGAAAAGAGCAGTCAAGAATCATGGAGGAATACATGTGTTCACAAGCAGGAAGTGATTGAAAGTGAAACAAATGCCTATAAATTTGCAAAATTTGGATGAAACATATGTGCTATGATGTGCATAAACTGAAGAAATAGTAATGTACCAGTGTTGAATAAAAATGAACGTCAAAATGCATATAATGTCTCATAGAAGTCTACTTGCATTGATGTTCAACTGGGTCAGTTACTGTAGAAATATTAGGATATTTTGGGGGATTTATAATACAATTTATTTTAGCACCAGCATGCCACAGAATGTAGATGAAAGATCAATGGATTTTTAGTTATAGCACTAATAATCTAACATTCAGTGACTATTTTTGGTAGTCTAGAAATTACATAAGGCTATGTAACATAATTTTTTTATTTAACATTTATAAAAGCTTGGAATTTTGGTAATATTTCTACTTTTTTATTTTTTATTTTTTCAATTGTTGATTGACCTTCATTTTGTTTACTTGTATGTGGTGCTGAGAATAGAACCATGTGCCTCACACATGCTAGACAAGCATGTTACCACTGAGCCACAAATCCAGCCCCTCCACTTTTATCTTAACATCATACACTCCTCTCCCTCTTCTTTACTCACTTTCTTCCTCATTTTCCCCCTTCTCTCCCTTACTTTTTCGTTTCCACTCCATAATTATTTTTCTCTCATGTCATTACAAACAGTAGTATGCTATGAAATTTAAATTTAAGACTGTTTTTTATAGTCATTCCTTTTTCTTGAGAAAATTTAAAAATTATAATCACCTGATAGATATATTACAATACATTTATTATAAATATGTATCTACATTCATGCATATGCATTACATATTATATATATATATATATATATATATATATATATATATATATATATATATATACACACATATATATTTAAAAGTACTTTGATTTTCCTGTTAGAAATAATATAGACCAAGTCTTTCTTAATTCTCAATTTTTTCATAATTAACATCTCACAGTGAAAATCAAATAAACATATTTAAGTAAACAGGTATCATTCTTATTTATCAATACTGATAATTTAAGGTTTTGTATCACATTCAGCTGTAATATGGCATATTAACTCTTATGAATTAGAGAAATTTAAATTGAACAACCTATTATTTAAGGACCATATGCACTGACATTTTAAATGGCTTTCTTGTGATTTCAATTTCTATCAATTGTGTATTAATTGCCAAATACTTATTTTAGTACCTTTCATGTTCATAATTGTTATAAAGTCAATTGTTTATTCTTCTTGTAAGTAGTTACTTATTACAGTAGGGATATTATTAATAATACTACATGTTTATAACACAAATGGTACAAATTTATTTTCATGCAAAAATAAGAATAATTGCATGCTCTAAATGTTTGATTGTTTATACATTTAACAAAGAGCTTTTGATGAGTCTCTTTCCAAGTAAAACATAAAATGCAAAGATATAGTTGGGTTGTATGTTCAAATAAAGATAAGAAAAAATACACATTATCAGCTAGAAACTATTAAATAAAAGATGAAAAGAACAATCCAACACATTTTACCAATTTGTCATATGAGGTAGTATTCTGGAAGAAGAGCCTAAGTCTAGACCTGGTCCATGACAAAATATTCACGAAAAAAATGAAATATGAAAAGTGTAGAAAATGCTATGAATTTTTCATGAAGTTAGGTGAATTATCCTTTAATATCAATTTATTTTCATTTTCTGGTAAAATAAATTTGTGATAATTACAACTACACAAAAGAAAGTTTCTGCATAACAAAATGAGTGCATCTCAACCCATTTTTAGCTGATTTCTTTCCACTCAATTTTAAATCTTTATTTATTTATTTATTTTTATTGGTGGTTCAAAACATTACAATGCTCAAGATATATCATCTTTCATACATTTGACTCAATTGGGTTATGAACTCCCATATTTTTCTCCAAATACGAATTGAAGAATCACATTGATTACACATTCACATTTTTACGTAATGGCATATTAGTGACTGTTTTATTCTTGTACCTTTCCTATCCCCTATTATCCACCCTCTCCTCCCCTTTCATCTTCCCTCTCTACCTCATCTGCTGTTGTTTAATTCTCTCCATTGTTCCCCCCCACTTCCCCTCACAACATCTTATATGTAATTTTGTGTAATATTGAAGGTCTCCTACAATTTTCATAAGCTTTCCGTTCTCTCTCCCTTTCTCTGGCCCCCACAAATCTTTTTTTAATGTTAATCTTTTCCTCATGCTCTTCCTCCCTGTTCTGTTCTTAGTTGCTCTCTTTATATCAGAGAAGACGTTTGGCATTTGTTTTTTAAGGATTGGCTATGTTCGCACAGCATAATCTGCTCTAATGCCATCCATTTCCCTGCAAATTCTATGATTTTGTCATTTTTTTGTGCTGTGTAATACTCCATTTTGTATAGATGCCACATTTTTTTTATCCATTCATCTATTGAAGGGCATCTAGGTTGGTTCCACAGTGTAGTTATTGTGAATTGTGCTGCTGTGATTATTGATGTGGCAGTACCTCTATAGTACGCTCTTTTAAGATCCTCAGAGAATAGTCTGAGAAGGGCGACAGCTCGGTCAAATGGTGGTTCCATTCCCAGCTTTCCCGGGAATCTCCATACTGCTTTCCAAATTGGACTCACCAATTTGCAGTCCCACCAGCAGTGTACAAGTGTCCCCTTTTTCCCACATCCTCGCCAACACTTATTGTTGTTTGACTTCATAATGGCTGCTGATCTTACTGGAGTAAGATGGTATCTTAGGGTGGTTTTGATTTGCATTTCTCAGACTGCTAGAGATGGTGAGCATTTTTTCATGTACTTGTTGATTGATGGTATGTCCTCCTCTGTGAAGTGTCTGTTTAGGTCCTTGGCCCATTTGTTGATTGGGTTATTTGTTATCTTATTGTTTATTTTTTTGAGTTCTTTGTATATTCTGGATATTAGGGCCCTATCTGATGTGAGGGGTAAAAATTTGTTCCCAGGATGTAGGCTCTCTATTTACCTCTCGTATTGTTTCTCTTCTTGAGAAAAAACTTTTTAGTTTAAGTAAGTCCCGTTTGTTTATTCTTGTTATTAACTCTTGGGCTATGGACGTCCTATTAAAGAATTTGTAGCCCGACCCCACAGTATGTAGATCGTAGCCAACTTTTTCTTCTATGAGACACAGTGTCTCTGATTTGATATCTAGCTCCTTGATCTATTTTGAGTTAACTTATGTGCATGGCAAGAGAACGGGATTTAGTTTCATTTTGTTGCATATGGATTTCTAATTTTCCCTTCACCATTTGTTGACGATGCTATCCTTCATCCATTGCATGTTTATAGCCACTTTATCAAATATAAGAGAATTGTAATTTTGTGGATTGGTCTCTGTGTCATCTATTCTGTACTATTAGTCCACCTGCCTGTTTTGGTACCAGTACAACACTGTTTTTGTTAGTGTTGCTTTGTAGTACAGTTTGAACTCTGGTATCGCTATAGCTCCAGATTCACACTTCCTGCTTAGAATTCCTTTTGCTATTCTGTGTCTTTTGTTTTTCCATATGAATTTCATGATTGCTTTATCATTTCTACAAGAAATGCCATTGGGATTTTGATTGGCATTGCTTTAAACCTGTAGAGAACTTTGGGTAATTTTGCCATTTTGATGAATTTAGTTCTGCCTATCCATGAACAGGGTACATTTTCCATATTCTAAGATTTTTTCTATCTCTCTCTTTAGGGTTCTGTGGTTTTCACCTCTTTTGTTAGGTTGATTCCCAAGTATCTTATTTTCTTTGACGATATTGTGAATAAAGTGGTTTTCCTCATTTTCATTTCAGAAGTTTTGTTGCTGATATACAGGAATGCCTTTGATTTATGCGTGTTGATTTTATATCCTGCCACTTTGCTGAATTCATTTATTAACTCTAGCAGTTTCTTTGTATACCCGTTTGGGTCTGTTAAATATATTACCATGTGATCCACAAATAGCAATAATTTAAGTTCTTCTTTTCCTATTTTTATGCCTTTAATTTCTTTTGTCTGTCTAATTGCTCTGGCTAGTATTTCAAGAACTAAATTGAATAGAAGTGGTGATAGAGGTCATCCCTGTCTTGTTCCAGATTTTAGAGGGAATGCTTTCAGTTTTCTCCATTTAGGATGATGCTAGCCTGAGGTTTAGCATATATAGCTTTCACAATGTTGAGGTAAGTTCCTGTTATCCCTAGTTTTTCTAGTGTTTTGAACATAAAGGGATGCTGAACTTTGTCGAATGTTTTTACTACATCTATCGAGATGATCATATGGTTCTTGTCTTTAAGTCTATTGATGTGGTGAATAGCATTTATTGGTTTCCTCATATTGAACCATCCTTGCATTCCAGGGATGAATCCTACATGATCACGGTGCACAACTATTTTGATATACTTTTGTATTCGATTCACCCAGATTTTATTGAGAATTTTTGCAATATCTCATTAGAGATATTGGTCTGTAGTTTTCTTTTTTGAAGTGTCTTTGTCTGGTTTTGGGATCAGGGTGATTTGGACACAGAGAATGAATTTGTAAGAGCTCCTTATTTTTCTATTTCTTGATATAGCATGAAAAGTATTGGTATTAATTCTTCTTTAAAGGTTTTGTTGAACTCCGCTGTATACCCATCAGGTCCAGGGCATTTTTTGGTTGGTAGTCGTTTGATGGCTTTTTTCCTTTGTTTTTGGTCTGTTTAAATTGTGTGTGTCTTCCTGACTGAATCTGGGCAGATCGTATGACTTAAGAAATTTATCGATATTTTGACTATCTTCTATTTTATTGGAATATAGGGTTTCAAAATACGTTCTAATTATCTTCTCTATTTGTGTAGTGTCTGTTGTGATATTGCCTTTTTCATTCCGTATGTTAGTAATTTGAGTTCTCTCTCTTCTTCTCTTCCTTAGCATGGCTAAGGGCCTGTAAATTTATTTTTTTATTTTTTCAAACAACCAACTTTTAGTTTTATCAATTTGTTCAATGGTTTTTTTGTTGTTGTTGTTTCAATTTCGTTGATTTCTGCTCTAATTTTAATTATTTCTTATCTTCTACTACATTTGCTGTTGTTTTGCTCTTCCTTTTCTAGGTTTTTGATGTGTAGTGTGAGTTTATTTATTTGTTGTTTTATTCTTTTTTTGAGGAAAGAACTCCAATAAATGTATTTCCCTCTTAAACTTGCCTTCTTTGTGTCCCATAGATTCCAGTATGTTGTGTCTGTACTGTCATTTGATTATAAGAATTTTTTTTATCTCCTCCTTTATGTCTTCTGTAACCCATTGATCTTTCACTAGAATATTGTTCATTTTCCATGTGATGTAGGATTTTTTCCTTCCTTCTTTTATCATTGATTTCCAGTTTCATTCCATTATGATCAGATATGGTGCATGGTATTATCTTCACGCCTTTATATTTACTAAGAGTTGCCCTATGGCATAATATATGGTCTATCTAGGAGTAGGATCCATGTGCTGCTGAGAAGAAAGTGTATCCACTTGATGATGGATGATATATTCTATATATGTCGGTGAAGTCTAAGTTATTGATTGTGCTGTTGAATTCTATAGTTTCTTTATTCAGTTTTAGTCTAGAGGATCTGTCTAATGGCAAGAGCGGTGTGTTGAAGTCACCCATTATTATTGTGTTGTAGTCTATTTGACTCTTGAACTTGAGGGGAGTTTGTTTTATGAGCGTTGCAGCTCAACTGTTTGGTGCATACCAATTGATAATTGTTATGTCTTGCTGGTGGATGGTTCCTTTTAACAGTATATAGTGTCCTACTTTATCCCTTTTGATTAACGTAGGTTTGAAGTTGATTTTATACGATATGAGTATGGCCACTCCTGCTTGCTTCCAAGGGCCATGTGACTGATATGATTTTTCCCAACCTTTCACTTTCAGCCTGTGTATGTCTTTACCTATCATTTTTTGTCTCCCGAAGGCAGCATATTGTTGGATTTATTTTTTTGATCCAGGTTACTAGCCTATGTCTCTTGATTGGTGAGTTTAGGCCTTTCACGTTTAAGGTTACAATTGAAATATGATTTGTACTTCCAGTCATGTTTATTTATTTATTTATTTTAGTTTGGGTAATTTTTACTTTTTGGTTATTTTCCTACCCCTTTACTGACATACCTCCCGCTGTTAGTTTTGGGCACTATTTTTCAATTCCTCTTCTTGTAGTATTTTGCTCAAAATGCTTTGTAGTGCTGGTGTTCTGTCTGCGAATTCTTTTAGCTTTTGTTTATCAGGAAAGACTTAATTTCCTTGTCAAAACTGAAGCTTAATTTTGTTGGATACAGTATTCTTGGTTGGAATCCATTATTTTTCAGTGTTTGAAATACATTGTTCCATGATCTTCTCGCTTTCAATGTCTGTGATGAAAAATCATTTGTTAACCTAATTGGTTTACCCCTGAATGTTATCTGCCTACTTTCTCTCATAGCTTTTAATATTCTCTCCTTGTTCTGTATGTTGGCTATATTCATAATTATATGTCTTGGAGTTTTTCTCTTATGGTTTTGAATGTTTGAGGTCCTGTAGGCTTCCAGGATATGGCAATCCATTCCATCTTTCATCTCTGGGAAGTTTTCTAGAATTATTTCATTTAATATGTTTTCCATTCATTTGGTTTGAATTTCTATGCCTTCTTCTATCCCGATGACTCCCAATTTTGTTTTTTTATGACATCCCATATCTCTTGAATAGATTGCTCATGGGATTTAAGCATCTTTTCTGTGTTGACTATATGTTTTTCAAGTTGACAAACTTTCTGTTTATTAGCTGATGTTCTGACTTCTATTTGATCTAGTCTATTTGTAATATTCTTGTTTGAGTTTTTAATTTGGTTGATAGTTTCCTGCATTTCTAGATTTACCATTTAATTTTTTATAAGATCTCTGTCTCCTGGTAAAGCTCGTTCTTTGCCATTTGAATTTGTTTGTTAAATTCATTTTCAAAATATACTTTTATTGCTTGGACTTGCTGCCTCATGTCTTCTCTAATATTCCTTTCCATCTGAGTTAGGTATGACGTAAGTTTTTTCCCTATCCCTCTTTCTGATGCTTCTAGGTCCTCCTGTAGTATTAAGTTGTCCTGCATTGTTTGAACACCATTTTTTCCCTTGTTTTTTCATGATGTTCACGTTACTTTCCAGCTCTATTTGATTGCTGTGTTTCTGCTCTCTTCTATAGATTTGTTTTAGGTTTATATATCTCTGTTGTCTCTCCTTTGTGTTGGTAGACTATGCCTGCTAAAGTGGATTCTGCTGTTAAGAAATTCCGACGGCCGAGCTCCAGTGATGTCACCTCTCTGCTATGATGGGCCCCAGGCTCCTTGCCGAAGTGTCCGAATGGGAAAGTGGACTGGACTGTCTCTGGTTGGTTTCAGCTCCCGGTCGCTGGCAGGCGGGCAGTCTCCAGCCACCCAGTAGCGCGGGCAGCAGGTGGAATGCCGCCAGCGGGTGAGTGATCTCTAGCCACACAGTCTCGCGTTCGGTCGCCGGCCGGCGCGCGTTCTCCAGCCGTCAAGACGTGCAGTCAGCAGGTGGGCTGTCCCCGGCAGGAAGGCGGTCTCCAGTTGCCCATTTGCACTGGCAGCAGGCCGGCGTTCTCCAGCCACCCAGTCAGGAGGGCCTGGCCTCTAGTCCCCTGGTTTATCCTGCTAGTCCTGATTTCTCTTGCTAGACCAGATTTCTCCTGAGTGATGCTTCTCGGCAGCTCAAACTGTACTCTGGGTCTGCCATTTGTTGGGTGGGGAGAGTGTCTATTGGGAACCCTGGCACTCTATTGTTTTAATTTTTTCCGCTTGCACCTCGCCCAGCGCTGGCTAGACAGGTTTTGTTTTTGCTGCTGATGGGAAGGGGAGATGAAGGTCAGGTGCCTCTAGTTTCCCCCCCATCTTTATGCAGGATTGCTGTGATAATCCCTCCCCCAGAAAGCCTAGGAGATATTTTATTTGAATTCCCCTTTGTATGGGAGATGAGCTGAGAAACACACACCTGTTTTGTTGTTGCAATCTGTCGGGGAGTGGTGGTGGTTACTTCAGCTCTCCAAGATGGTGGCTGTTGGTTTCCTTGGTGGAGTTACCGTTTTGGGGGATACAAATGTACTGCTTACTTCCCCGTCTGAAATCCCGAATTCAGCCGGGGGCTCAGTGGATGCTCAGTCGGCAAGATTCCACAGAATTTGCAGCAACGTTTCTCCCTGCTTGCTGGTCGCTTCTCGGTGGTGCCTCACAATCTGTAGCCACAGCGCAGACTACGCGGATCAATCAGACCGGATCTCCGGTTGCACAGGTGGCTTGTGTTTGAGACTCAATTACCGGACCTCGGTGTTGGAAATCATTCTTCTAGGTTTCGGTGCACACCCATTTTGCTGTAAGATCCTAACAAGATAGTTTTTCGTCGTTCTAACTCGTTATTCACCTGCGCAGTGGCGGGGTACACTGGGTGTGATGCACTCTATTCACAGCCATCTTGCAATGTAAAAATATTAGGATTTTGATGCACCATTTACTGAAGACAGTTTTCAGTACTAGGAAAAAATATGTATTTCAGGTGGATGAATATTTCTGAGAATAATTTTTTAAAAAGTGGATTATAAATCCACATACATGAAAATGAATGAATTAAGGGAGTTCATAATAAGACATATATATATATATATATATATATATATATATATAGACACAAACACACACACACACAGAGACATTAAAAACTATCAATTTATATGCCAATCGATATTCATCATGAAATACATATCATCCCCAGACCCAAAAATATTCATTTTACTGAACATGGATTTATGTATAATGTTGTTCAACTAGGAGGCTTACCCATAGGTTGAATTTTCAGTTCCAAATAAATTTAGGAGGAGTGATCTCTTTTCACAATTTGTATTTGTCAAGTCAGTCACCTCACAAAAATGTACGTGTGATACCAGGTAGGATTCTATATGTGCATTTAAAATACATGTGCTCAATAGGCTACAGAGAAAGGGAGACAGGAATTCACATATTTGTTAACTTTAAAAACATGCGGAGAACTACTTCAACAAAAAATTGACTAGATTTATAACTCCTACCCTATATAATGCAAAAGGCAAGTCCAACTATACACCATTCCTCCTCTGAACTGCTTGTATTTCTATTCTGTTTGGGTTATTATTCTCCATCATATTTCGATTAGTAGTCAGAGTCTTGTAGGGTAGGGGTTAGTGTCAAGGATTCAGTATTTTGAATGGAAAATTGGAAAATGAATCCAATGTGTATGCAAATATGTGCTACACAAAATCTTCCCACTCTCATCCAGAACAATGGCTTGGCATTATCTTCGACCCAAGTAAGACATAATTAGAGGAGAAGAGTTAGAAAATCTGGGAATACTTATCTGGAATAAAATATGCTAAGGAGTTCAGTACCTTGAAGGTGGTAGAGGAGTTTCCAAAAGTAAGGGACAGGGTAAACACTCCACAATCGTGGAGCTCTGCTGGGCTAAAGACTTCTTGAGAAATTGCCTTTGAGTTTGGGCACTTGAAAAATATGTTGTTATCGGGAGCTTTAGCTTCCTTTGTAGTGAGATCATCAAAGCTGGGTCTGCACCTATGTGACCTGTAGGACATGGTTTCTTATTTTCCAATGAACATGAGGCAGCAGTCCTGAATTTGATCTCTGTAGGTAAACTGTGGCCACTGGGGTCTAAGTGTCTCCCCGTGTGGACTGTGAAGTCATTTGTTCATCCTCCAATTTTCATGGTGTTTCTTGCTGCTTCAATGGGAGTTTGGTATATGCTTCACAAAATACAAGGAGTTCAACTGGGACACAGTGCAGGAGGGAGTTCTGTCACTTGCGGTATTTCAGTTTCTGCAGGAAAATGCACCAACCATGCTTCTATATCACATAGCTTGCCCCATTGACCATAGCAAATCGATTCTGAACATTGCCCTGAAACCTCTCCATGTAACAAGACGCATTTACTTAGAAGGGACTGCTGGCTGCATCATGTCAGTCACACGCCATTTGGAAGCCAATGGCAGATCCACATGGCCCCACTACACATGTTTTATCACACACCTGCCTACCACTGCTCTAGGTACACTAATCATCAGGCTGGCTCCAACTTATTGCATCTCTTTTCTAGACAATTTTCATGAAACCCAGTCAATCAAGGCACTGTCTGGTATACTCATGATCAGCAACAGGATATCCAAAGGTTTTCCAGTGCCACCTGATCATGGGAATTTCAAAAATTTCATGGTATTTTTTTTAGCCATATTTTAACAATGAAGGTGGAGGCACTGTGAGTTTCAATTCATTCCAGAACCATTAATGATGACGAAGCTCATTTCAATGAAAGCTCTGGAAAAATCTCACAGGCAATGCTTCCTAAAGAATGGCCAAAAGGTCACATAAAGACAGGCCCATTGAGGTCTACAATGTGAGGTCCATGTGTGTTTTGACTCTCAACTATGGCTGCCAAGTCTTTCAGAATAAAATCATGTGATATCTTGGCTGTGATTCCCAGTGCTCTGTTGAAAGCCACCCTGGGTCTAGATCTCAGTTTCCAAGGGCGACTCTCATGCGTGGCCTCCTAAAATCCCAACACAATTAATGGCAATACTTTTCTGAGGTCAGTTCCAGAACTCAGTCTCTAAGGGGAAAAACACCAGAGTTCATGTCAAGGTGGACCCAGTTATCTCTTTCAACCACCACACAAACAAACAACCACTATTAAAATCAAAACACTACCACATGGCACTCATGTTCTTTCATATAGACACTCATCATAACCTCTCGCTGGAAATTTCCATGAGGAGTGAAGCCCAAGACAGTCTCCTAAATAATCTCTCTTGCCCCAGCGTGGCCTGGACACCATTCCTGTGAACTAGGAGTGTTCAAATAGGCCTGCTGTTAATACTTCTATGCTTCTACAATTTGAGGCCTACTGACTGTGCAGTTTAGATTCTTTATGTGAATTGGAGTCATAGGAAAACTCAAGCACTTATGGGCTAGCCTCTGTAGGGCTTTGAAGAAATCATTTGACCCAAAGGATCCCTATTATAACTTGATGTAGGTCAGGAACCTCACAGAGAACGGGGAGAGACTTCATCCATAATAACTGCACTTTTGGCCATTTTTGTTTTGAATGCACACATGTGATGTTTCTTTAGATCCTTCAGGTGATGAGAATCTAAGCCACGGCCTCACACAGAGCCAAGAGGCTGATTCAGACACTTAAATTTCCAAAGGAATTAAGCAAAGATCCACAGGTGATGTCCATTGATTTCCATTTGAACCTGTTTTCTTAAGGCTTCACAAACGAGTGTCTTGAGGCAAAGATCTTTCTGACATTCGGGGCAACAGAACAATAGGTAAGCAAAAGGACCAATGCATTGTTTCTCCACTGAGACTATCATGGTCACACTTATATCTGAGTTTTCTGAGATGCTCGCCATTCCCTTCAGCTACCCCAGTACATGGCCATGTCATAGGGCTTGGAACTGGTACATATCTTAGACACAAAACCATGAGCCTATTCTGGAGAGTAGCCAGAATTCAGAAAGAATGCAGGAATTTTGGAAGATAGCACGTGTTGCCCATCGATAAGGCAAGCCGAAATCCATTCATAAATTTGGCAGGATGAATGCTGGGAAGCTTTCTACCAGACAGGACAAAACAATTGATGCATTCTGTTTTCTAATGTCTAAAACCATGGACACAGTGGGATACACAGATATAGAAACACTGGCCTTGTCAATAGACTTACTATAAACATTTCACACAAAACCAAACAAACCGCCTTTCCTACCTATTCTCAGAACATGAGACAGAACCACAAACCCACACCCACAACCACAGAGGCAGCACCTTCCACAAAGTAGGTCTGTGACTATCCAGAGTGTCCTCTGACTGGTGGGCCAACTTATGTTCCACGGAAATTGCCTGTTCTCAGTTCTGGTCTCTTTAACCAACTCTGTGAACTTGTCAGGAGCCAGCAGTGAGCCACTATCTGCTTTCTCAGCAAAGGCCCCTATTCTGAGCTTTCATGGCAGTTGGCCATCCTCATATCTGTAGGTACCATGAAAGACTGACTCTGTCCTTGCTAAATCCAAACAAGTGAGCCCACTGAGACTGGGACTGGGACAGGCTCTTGGTGCCTTGCTTCCTGGATCCCAAGTTCCGAGAGTTCCATCACCAAGGAAGTGAGGTGAGGTCACTTCCTTCAGGAACTGAATGAGGTCACTGCCTTGGCAACCACTTTGTCCTAACAGTTGTTTCCAAGGGTCCCATGCGATTGAGGCTGCTCCTACTTTTTGTGACACTTTCACAAGTTAGAATGGTATATCAACCATAGGCACCCGGGAACAGCTCTCCAAACAGGACTGTTTGGGTCCATCTTCTGTACATTAAGAACAGAGAGGCTGATTCAGACACATCCCTTCATCCTGACAAGGTTGTTTGCAATGGAAGATGACGTTTGCTCTCTCAGGTCCTTCATGGCTGCCTACATCTTCTCCAGAGATCACTTCTTCATTGACCTTTGAGTTTTACAACAGGTGGAAGATTCCCTACATTCCTGTATTGTAAGACCAACTCGGTTTCTGCTCTTCTGTAAAGTTAGATTGAGGGAACAGTGTATGGTTAGGGTTAATAACAGGTTCGATTTGGGTTAGGAATTATTCTAATTGATGAATAATTGTATTGGGAACCTGTGATATTTATAAGAATTTATTGGTGAAATATAAATATGAAAACAAAAATCTAGGTAAGATTTGAAGCCCAGAAAGGCATTGCGCTATTGATTGGGATACTTAGCTTTGAAATACGTTCTCCACAGGTGTTTTAGATAAATCGATTATCAATTGCATAGGACCTTGTACCTTGGATGATTGAATGTAGAAGTGAACATCCACTAGAAAAGGAATAGTCGGAAAGATTAGGAAGATATTCGATAAGTTTCAGGAGAAGACTGAGTACAGGATTTGGACCAAAAGATTTTTAGCAATAGGGTATCGGGTAGAGAGTGAATGTGAATGTCAGCACATGTGAAGAGTCAGTCACAATGGTGAACTGGGGAAAATATTTAGGAAAGCAGACATCAATAGAGACATTAGGAAATCAGGCAAAGTATAAATTGAGTGATAGGATTAAACATTTGCAACAGGGTTGAGGTTCAATAGATAGTCTTAGGAAGAAACAAATATGTAGTCACCAATAGGATTGACATTTGAGACCATTAGGCACACTGGACATGAATGTTTTTTGTAATTTATGCTCACTTTCCATTTAGGCTTTGATACAATTATAAGTGTGACCTCTTCTTTTTGTGTCCAGAATATTAATGTGATAAAATGTATATGTAGATCAGGTGACATGAGAATTTCTTCCACCATTTCTGGGAGCAACATTTTGAAGATGAAAAAATTAGTATTGGGGTTACAAATAGATTTACTCTGTGTCGATGAATATAGAGATAATTCATGGATATAACATACTGTGAATAAATATTATACTTTGTTCCAACTTTAAATATTAGATTGAATTGATATCTGAAAATAAACAGGAAATTGTATATTTATATGCAATCATTCATTCCAACCAAATATACATCTAATGGTAATATTAGGGTTATGGATTATCATGAAGAGTGTGTGAGTTTTGCTTCAAAATGGTTATGGAAATCGAAAATAATGTGTTTGAAATGAAGTCTCATGAAAAGACCAGTCAAGAAACCTGGAGGAATACATGTGTTCTGAATCACTAATTATTGAAAGTGAATCAAATGCCTATAAATTTGTGAACTTATGGATGAAATATATGTCCTATGATGTTCATAAACTGTAGAAATTGTATTGTACCAGTGCTGAATAAAATGAACTTCAAAATACACATCATGTCCCATAGGAATCTACTTGCATTGATGTTAAATAGGGTCAGTTAATGTAGAAATATTAGGATTGTATGCACCATTCACTGAAGTTAGTTTTCAGTAATAGGAAACAAATATGTATTTCAGGTGGATGAATATTTCTGAGAATAATCTTGTGAAATGTTGATTATAAATCCACATACATGAACATGAATGAATTTAGGTAGTGTACATAAGACACATATATTTTATATTTGGAAAAATTTGGAGAGTGTACATATATATGTGTGTGTGTGTGTATATATATATATATATATATATATATATATATATATATATATATATATTAAAAAAACAAAAACAGACAATAAAATGTAGCAATATATATGCCAATCGAAATTCTTCATGAAATGTACATCAGCCACAGATGCAATAATATTTATTTTACTGAACATGGATTTATGTATAATGTTTTTCTACTAGGAGGCTCACCCATAGGTTGAATTTTCAGTTCCAACAGAGTTTAGGAGGAGTGATCTCTTCTCACAAGTTGTATTTGCCAAGTCAGACACCTCAGAAGAATATACGAGTGATACCAGGTAGGATTCTATATGTGCATATAAAAATACATATGCTGAATTGGCTACAGAGAAAGGGAGACAGGTATTCACATATTTATTAACTTTAAAAACATGTGGAGAACTATTTCAATTAAAAATTAGCTAGATTTATAACACCTACTCTATATCATTCAAAAAGCAAGTCAAACTATACACCATGCCTCCTCTGTACTGCTTGTATTTCCATTCTCTTTGGATTATTTTTCTCCATCATATTAGTATTAGTAGTCAGAGTCTAGTAGGTTATGGTTTAGTGTCAGGTGTCCGGGCTGGCTGGACACTTCAACGTGGGCATTGAACCTTCTTGAGGAGGAATGAAGGGACAAGAGTCATGAGAGATGACAGCAAGACAACAATTCTGATCATGCTGAAAACTTTTATAGTTCTCACAGTGTATTTATATGATGTGGATGAGAAAGCTCTCTTATCGGCAGTTGCTGGATGTCTTCACAGGGTGAGATAACCTCAGGATGTTTCAGGAAGACAGATGGTAGCCGGATGTCTAAAGGAAATAGATGGCTGCGGGATGTCTCCCAGGCAGGTTGTGTCCCAGGGGGATGTTTCTTGTGTCAGTCTATTCTTTGAAGGAGAACTTTCTTCTAGCCCCTGACATCTCCTCCTTTCTTATATAAAATATTTGACCATACCTTACAGGCCATGTATTTAGGGGGTGATAGTTGCTCTGTTTCTCTAGGATGCCTTGGAATAACTCCTGATCCGAGCGAGCATCTTTACTAGGAGATTTCGTGTTGGCTTTGGCATGTTTTTGGAGAAGACGTCTTTGAGGGGGTAGCATGCCAAGCGCCATGCACCAGAGCGTGCCACTCAGAATTCTTGTGTTTTGCGATCCGTGGATCCATCCTCCTGCAGTCCTTCCTGCACCCTCCGA
Organism: Callospermophilus lateralis; assembly: GCF_048772815.1. Lineage (NCBI taxonomy): Eukaryota > Metazoa > Chordata > Mammalia > Rodentia > Sciuridae > Callospermophilus > Callospermophilus lateralis. The sequence goes on from NC_135317.1 coordinate 5,639,451, forward strand.
TATTATGGCCTAACATCCTCATTCCAAGGGTGTGTTCTCCCCCAAGCGGAGGGGCCCATGGAGGATGAACCCTTATTGCAAGGGCAGAAGATGCTTGGTCAGAGCTGTTACTTATAGTTTTATGTAAGAAAGAGAGATCTGTGGGGATGTAAACTTAATAAGCCTGTGAGAAGGGTAGAACATTCTTTTGAATGTTGGCAGTGCTGTCTTCCATCTCCAGACGATGATAGTGGACCTGTATGGGCTTAGAGGCCAAAATATTAATCTGTTCTTTAATAAATTGTACCAGCATGTTTATAATGCAGGGTCCTATGGACACCATTAAAAGTAAACCCAACAAAGGGCCTATTAGGGGAAGAAGGTAGGGTAGAAATCCATTATGCCCAGTCCAGAGGGGATTTTCAAATAATTCCCTTTGTCTCTTTTCTAGATCTTTTTGAATCTGCTTAATTTTAGTGTGTACTATGCCTGATTTATTGGCATAAAAGTATCGTCATTCCCCTAAGGCCAAGCCTCGTCTGTTTTGAAGGAAAACTTCTGCCAGGGAGTCTATTTGGTCCTCCAAATCTTTAATGGTTCTTGATAGAGTTTGTACATAATTTATAAGTTGTTGAGACAGGCGATGGTAAGAGTGTATAGCCATGCCTAAGCCACTGTACCTGTGCCCACGGCAGCTGTTATTCCAAGGCTGGCATTGAGTAGTAAGTCCTGTATTGCCCACCTATGTCTTTTGACTAAGGTGTCTAGGCTACAAATGGGTAGAGGTTTATCTCCTGGGACAATAGTTATATCAGGGAGTAATAAGGCAAAAACACAACCAATGGTCCAATTTGCTGGAAGCCTGGAAAGGCCGAGTTTCCTCCACACATAAAAACTGTGCCATTGGGGGGACAAAGAGATGCGGTGGGTGAGAAATAATTTTATTCTGTTGAGCAATTTCCAATGGAAGTAAGTCCAACATCAATATCATAGGTATTATTCTGCATCACGCCTAAAAGACATAATGTAAAAGTGCCTAGAGGCTGTACTTTAAAAGGAAATACGGGTTGGCATGTATTATCATTTTCCATGATAGAACTAATAGGAACTGCCATAGGCATGATTGCCCCTGTTGTCATGCAGAGCCAGCAATCACCAGCAAGGGTGGGGTTCGAATAATTAAGCTAGGAGAATGTAGTTTCCAAAATATCTAATGTATTGGTATCTAAACCTGGGAACTGGGATGTAGGCTACATTAAGGGATGATATGTGAGCTCAGGGATTTGGGGTTTAAAAGTTTGATTATCTGAGGATGCTTGACAGCATAAGTGGGTCCTCCACCATCAGAGACCCCTGTAGGGGCCTTAATGGGCCAGCAGGAAGGTTTTCTGACTGTGCCTTGGTATCCAGCTGACTGTAACTTGGTGTATTTGCCATCTCCTCCCTGGTCAAAGAGAACGGGGGTATAATGAATAGTGGTCCCCCCTGCTGCATGAGTTTTATTTAGAGAGGCTTCAAAAAATTGTTCTCCCTCTTTGTTAACACAAATTGTAGCCGACGCATAACAAGAGACATGCATCGCCTGGGTATGCGTACAAGTTGCAGAACAATTTTGGAGAGCTTTACTTGTACTAGGGGGAATAATCTTTGGCTTGTTAACACATACCCATTTAGGCTGATGAACTCCTCCGAGATTATGGTCAACCTCGGCACGGAGGTAAGCCACCTTAGTCATGCAGTCAGAAGTCTGAGTCCAACTAGTGGGAGCCTCAGTCCAAGATCCTCCATTGCATTCGCAGGGTGGGGGCAAACAGGTACTCCATCATGTTGGAAGGTGGAGGGCCAAGGTCTCCGTGCTCAAACCTGTTCAGCAGAAGTGCCTTAAGCAGGATCCTCGCACAGATTATTGGCTGTATCTGAAAAGGAGGAAAATTTGTCCTCGGGGGGACGGCCTTCGTCCCTGGGTTGAGGTAAGTCATTAACCTGTTTAACCAGGCATTCTGGTAACCATCTTGGGGATGCTTGCTCTTGGTCCAAAACACAAGCTGAGCCTCATCCCCAGATGAGGATAGGATCTGGGCGTTTCCATTTATTTGTAATGGGAGTGCACCACATAACAGGTGTGCGAACAGAATTGGACCAGGGATGCCAGTGTCTGTCTGCGGCCAAATTGCCTTCACTATCTAGGGTAAGAAAAATAAGGGCCAATAATGCATGGTTAAGGCAATCCCTGGGAGTGGTAAATACAAGGGCGGAAGCCTTAAGGCGGGATTGCCAAGTCTTTAAGGTAAGCTGGGCAAGTTTCACATGCCTTGGCCCTGAGGGTTGTATGGAATTCCAGTAGTATGACAAATTTTCAAGGTAGCACAAAACTGTTTAATCTTGGCACTGGTATATGCAGGACAATTATCTGCTTTAATATGTATTGGTTTACCCATTACGGAAAAGGCTGAAACAAGATGAGAAAGGACATCTTTGGTAGCCTCTCCAGAGTGTGGTGATGCAAAAATAAAGCCGCTGAAGGTATCGATAGGAACGTGTATATATTTGGTTTTTCCAAATTCAGGAAAATGAGTAACATCCATTTGCTAAACCTGATTGGGCAGTAATACTCGGGGGTTAACTCCCAAGTGTTGAATGGGGAGGGAGATAGTTCAACCAGGGCATGCTTTTACTATTTCTCATGCCTGTTGCCTGGTAATTTTACAAAGTAATCGAAGGCTCTGGGAATTTATATGGTGAAGATTGTGTAACTCCATGGCCTTTTGAATGGAGCCAACAAATTTGGAAAGATGGAACGAGTTGCTGCATCAGCTTGGGCATTACCTTGTGTTAGAGGGCTCGGAAGATCAGAGTGTGACATGATGTGTCCTTAGAAAAATGGATGTTTTCTGGCCTGAATTAGCTGCTAAAGCTGGTGAAACAGAAAGGGGGAATTGGAAGAAGCCTTAATGGTGGGTGAAATCTCCAGCAGGGGCACAGAATGAGCAATGTAGGCACTGTCTGTATAAATATTAACAGGATTATCAAAAAATGTAATAAAAACTTGTGTTATGGCAAACAATTCCACAAACTGTGCTGACTGATAGTATCAAAGGTGGTAGGCTTGTTACTGACAACAAAGACTGCACGGTCATTACTGGAACCGTCTGTAAAGACAGTTAGGGCTTGAGGAATGGGAGCCTTCTGAGTAATTTTGGGAAAAATAAATGGATGTAACTGGACAAAATGTAAAAGGGGGTCATTGGGGAGGTGGTTATCAATTGTTCCCAAAAAGCCTGAAAGGGCAATACCCCATTCACCCCTGTCTGTAGTAAAAATTGGGTTTGGTCCTTAGTATATGAGATTAAAATATTATCAGGGTCTTTGCCAAAATGTTGTCGAGAAAGCAAACGACCTTTAATAATAATAGAAGCTACCTGAGCAAGATAAACGTTAATAACCTTGGAGGATCTGGTGGGTAAAAGGACCCAAAGCAAGGGCAGCCTTTATTTTTAAAATGTGGATCTCGCTGCCAAAATATTCCTGTGGGTGTACGAGGAGTGTGGAAAATAACCAGAACCAGAGGAAGGTTATAAGAAATTTGTGTAACAAACTGTTGGGCAATGGCTTCTGTGGCTTGGTTGAATGAATGTCATGCCTCGGGAGTAAGCTTTTGAGGGGAGGAGGGGTGGGAATCACCTCTCAAAATATCATTAAGGGGCAAAAGTACACAAGTGGGTAATTTTAAATATGTTACTAGAAATTGAATATCCCCCAGTAATATTTGAAAATCATTAAGGGTGTGAAGATGGTTCACACATAGTTGTATTTTAGGAATTTGTATCTGATTATCTTGAAGTTTAAGACCCAAATAGGTATAAGTGTCCTGTGTTTGAACCTTATCAGGAGCTATCTGTAGTCCCAAGATAGTGAGGGTTTTGTCAAAGTCCAAGTAACAATTATTAAGGTCATGGGTATTAGTTGCAGCAATTAACAAATCATCCATATAATGTAAAAAAATTTTGTGGCCATCGCTCTCTCACAAGGTCTACTGCTTGAGCAACGTATTTTTGGCAAAGCCTAGGGCTGTTGGCCATACCTTGTGGAAGAACCTTCCATTGAAATCTCTGCATAGGGCCCTGAAAATTAATGCGAGCGAGACTAAAGGAAAATAGCTTCTACCCTCATGATGTAAAGGAATGGTAAAAAAGCAATCTTTTAAGTCAATAACCATTTTACAATAGTTTTTGGGAATCGCCACTGGTGTGGGAATGCCTGGCTGTAGTGCTCCCATCGGGCGCATAACTTTATTAATGCCTCACAAATATTGTAAAAGGCGCCACTTGCCTGATTTTTTCTTGATAATAAAAATAGGAGTCATCCATGGTGAGGTTGAGGGCTTTCCATGGCCGGCTGCCAGCTGTTCCTGCACTAACATGGAGGTAGCCTCCAATTTTTCTTGGGTAAGGGGCCACTGATCCACCCACACAGGAGTCTGAGTCTCCCAAATAATTTTATCTGCATGGGGTACAGGAGGGTCAGGGACCGACACTAAAAATCCGAAAACACAAGTCCATATGTATTTGTTTTTTGTATGGGTTGTATAGGCTCCACCAGTCCTTGTTTCAGTCTCCCCAGGCCTGTACTAGGAAAAAAAAAATCATACGAAGCATTTGATGAGTCACCATGGAATTGCGAATGGCAAGAATAACTTCCAATGACTCAAAATATCTCGGCCCTATATGTAAACAGGGAGGTCAGGATCAACGAAAGGTGTGACAGTTGACTTATTAACCTCTTTATCAGTCCAGCTAATAGACCTAGAGCTGACCAGAGGATTTTTTGATTTTCCTATCCCTTTAAGGTCAGTCAAGGATGGAGTGAGGGGCCAACCTGATGGCTAGTATTTTTGAGAAATAATTGTGGCATCAGCTCCAATATCTAGGACTCCTTGGAATTCCTTTCCTTCAGTAAGTAAGGTAAGGGTGGGTCTATTGTGAGAAATGGGCTGAACCCAATACACATCAGAGGAGTCCAAGGAGGTAGTCCCCCGAGGTAGTTTTGGGTGGTGGAAATCCCTCCTGAATCCAAGGGAAGGAGTATTAATTGTGCAAGTCTTGTTCCTGCTGGGATGGCGGCGACTCCATTAATAGCAGTGGCCAGTATTTTTATTTCTCCAGTGAAATCATTATCATTAATGCCAGGGAAGACCTGAACATCGTGTATGGTAGTAGAGGCTCTTCCAAGAATAAGGGCACACGTATGAGATGGAGGGGGACCCATAATTTTAGTGGGTATTATCTGGTGCCCTTGCATTGAGTCTAATATTGTATCTGTGGCGGCACAGATGTCCAATCCTGCGCTGCCTGGGGTGGCTAGTTGGAGGGAGGCAATTGTGGAGAAGGATTTTGAGGTAGGTTGGGAGTTTGGAAGGGAACAAATCTTATTGCCCCTGTGTTTGTCGTGGGGGATGTTGTGGCCAGTGGCTGGCCCTGCAGGGAGTTTCTGGAGAAGCAGGAAGAAATAGGCTGTCTGAGGGCATTTGTCTTATATCTACACTCACTGGCCCAGTGATGACCTTTACCACATCTATGGAAAAGGGTAGCTGGGGGCGGTTAAGCCCCAGTTTGAGGAGACGCCATTCCTAGGATTTGTTTGCCTGTCGGACACTCACGTGCAAAATGGCCAGGTTGTTTACAAGTAAAGCAAGTACGTGAGCCAGGATTGTGAAAGGCCTTGGTAAAGGCGGCCCCTAAAGCGAGACCTATGGCATGGGGTGCACCCACGCCTGCACAGAGTCTAATAAATTCAGAAAGTTTCCCTTTATCCTTATGTGGTCGAAGAATATCCTGACATGCTGGGTTGGCATTTTCAAAGGCAAGATGTTTTACAAGGGTGCTTTCACATTTGCTTGGTCCATGCAAGCATTCTGCAGCTAGATTAAGCCGGGGAACAAAGTACCTATAAGGCTCATCGGGCACTTGTCGAAATTTTGCCCAGGAATTGGTAGCCGAGGCCTTTTGAGGGAGGTGTCACCAAGCAGGTAAGGCAGCCATCTGAGTCTGCGCCAAGATTCCAGGAGGTAAACGTGCCTGTTATTTTTAGTGTAAAAAGGCTCATTGCCCACTAGCTTAACTTAAGTCCCAGATTCAGAGTAGGCCTTAGTTAAAATTTTTTGAGCAGTTTCCCAACATTGCTCTTTGAAATCTGCATTCCATAACAGGAAGTCTCCGGCACTGAGGGTAACTTGGTCTAAAAATTTCCAATCATTGGGAGTAATCCATTGTGCGCTGAGGTTTTCTAATAAAACCAACGTGTCAGGCACAGTGGGGCCATAGTGAGCACAAGCCTTTTTAAGTTTTTCAAGAAAACATAGGCTTAATTTTTTGTAGACTCTGGGTTCCTTCCTGCCTAGGGGTGAACTCCTCATCCTCTGAGTCCTGATCTCCTTGATCCATTTCCCCCGCTTCATCCTCTTGTTCCGCGTCTAAGTCTTTGACCTCAGCCTGGGCAGGCTTATCTATCTGACTGGTGGTGACTGGGAAGGTGAGAACAGGCCAATGGAGCAGCTTCGCCTTTGTATTAGACCGCTGTGGGCAGGCTTGCGATGACTCCGTAGCTAAGGCTAATGAACAGAGCTCAGAGTCAAGGGATCTTAATTCTTTTAAAAGTTGGATCTGTTCCCGTTTATGTTGGAAGGACGCTGGCAAGGAAGCGAGGTTAGGCAGGGGAAGTGGGGAAAAATATCTGGGGGGCACTTGGCCCCTGTAGGGCCAGAGCACAAAAGGCAGGAGGGATAAAGGAGGGAGGTGGATGTGTAAATCCTATTGGCTGTGGCAGGGTCCAGAGAGGTGGCGGGTCTTCTGAATGGTAGAGAGCTGCTTCCTTCTCCAAGATAGCCTCCTCCCCAGGGGTCAATATGTCTCTGGGATTTAAAACTGGATAAAGGCAGTTTTTAATCATTGGAGCCTAATTCATTAGGGTCGTATTTTGAGGGGAACCTGGAAGGTTCCCAGGGTCCTGGGGAGACTGAGAAGCGTCTATGTGTATACTAATGATGGGCATGCAGAGGGGGGACAAGAGGTCTTTTGCATAGTTTCTTCCCCAATCCTGACAAGTTGTAAGGTACCATTGTCAAAGGGTGAACTTTTAAGAATTTCATTAATTAAGTTCCAGTAAGAAAAGGTTGGAACTGGCATTTTTTCTGGGCCAAAGGGTTCATAATAATCTTTTAAACAGTCTCCTACTCTAAGCCATTTTTGCCATCAATGGTCCCTTCAAGAAGAAACCATCGACACAATTCTCCTATTTATGAAAAGAAAAATTTTAAGTCCTTTTTCTTAACACGTGTCCCCCATGTCTTGAAGGACTCCTTGAGGCCTGACAAAAACAAATCATGTGACGAAACAGTTGTCACATGGTGGGTCACTCACTGTGCATCATCCCCACCCTCCTCCTGTATCTGTCTCTCGGTGGTGTCTGCTGAGGCGATCGCGAGCTCCGCTTGACCAAGTCTTCCAGGAGGATGGAGTTCCCCCTCAGTCAAAGGCTTGAGCCCCAGTCGGTGGGCGCCAGATGTCCCGGCCGGCAGGACACATCAACGTGGGCAGCGAACCGAGATGGGGAGGTATGAAGGGACAAGAGACACGAGAGATGACAGCAACACAGGAGTTCTGATCAAGCTGCAAAATTTTATTGTTCACACAGGGGTATTTATATGCTGGATTTGGGAAAGCCCTCTTATCGGCAGTTCCTGGATGTCTTCACAAGGTGAGATAACTTCAGGATGTTTCAGGAAGAAAGATGGCCACAGGATGTCTCAGGGACACAGATGGCTACAGGATGTCTTCCAGACAGGATGTCTCGTGGGGGCTATTTTTTGTAAGTGTCAGGCTGTTCTTTGAAGAAGAATTCCTTCTACCCCTGACAGTCAGGAATTCAGTATTTCAAATGGAAAATTGGAAAATGAATCCAATGTGTATGCAAATATGTGCTACCGAAAAATCTTCCCACTCTCATTCAGAACAATGCCTTGACATTTTCTTCACCCCAAGTAAGACACAATTAGAGGAGAAGAATTTGAAAATCTGTGAATACACATCGGGAATGGAAAATGCTCAGGAGTTCACAACCTTGGAGGTTGTAGAGGAGTTTCCAAAAGTAAGGGACAGGGTAAAAACTCCACAAACATGGAGCTCTGCTGGCCTAAATACTTCTTGAGAAACTGCCTCTGAGGTTGGGCACATGAAATATATGTTGATGACAGGAGCTTTAGCTTCCTTTGTAGTGAGATCATCAAAGATGGGTCTGCATCTATATGACCTGGAGGACATAGTTTCTTATTTTCCAACATACCTGAGGCAGCAGGGCTGAATTCTCTCTTTATAGGTAAACTGTTGCCACTGGATGCTAAGTGTCTTCCAGTGTGGACTGTGAAGCCATTTGGTCATCCTCCACTTTTCGTGGAGTTTCTTGCAGCTGCACTGGGAGTTTGGTATTTGCTTCACAAAATACGAAAAGTTCAACTGGGACACAGTGCTGCAGGGAGTTCTGTCATGTGTGGTGGGTAAGTGTCTGCAAGACAATGCACCAAACAGGCTTATATCCCACATAGCTTGCCCCCTTGACCATAGCAATCTGATTCTAAACATTGCCCTGCAACCTCTCCATATAACAAGATGCCTTTTCATACAAGGGTATGGGGGCTGCACCATATCAGTCACAAAGCATTTGGAAGCCAATGGCATATCCACATCACCAAACCACAGATGTTTTAACACACACCTGCACACCACTGCTCTAGGCCGACTACTCATCAGGCTTCAAGTTACTGGCATCTCTGTTCTACACCATTTTCATAAAACCCAGTCAATCAAGACACTGTCTGGTACACTCATGATCAGCAATAGGACATCCAAAGGTCCTCCAGTGCCACCAGGTGATGGGAATTTCCAAACTTTAATGGTATTTATCTAGCCATTTTTCAAGGTTGAAGTTGGAGGCACTGTGGGTTTCAATTCATTCAGGAACCATTAAATGGAGAAGAAGATCATTTCAATGAAAACTCTGGAGAATTCTAACAGGCAAGGCTTCCCAAAGACAGGCTAAAAGGTCACGTTAAGCCAGGCGTTTGAGGTCTACAATTTGAGGTCCATATGTGTTTTGACTTGCAACGATGGCTGCCATGTCTTTAAAAATAACATGATGTGATATCCTTCCTGAGATTTCCAGTGCTCTTCCGAAAGCCTCCCTGGGCCTAGATCTCAGTTTCCAAGGGTGACTCTCATGCGTGGCCTCCTAAAATCCGCAAAACAATTCATGGCAATACTTCTTTGACGTCAGTTCCAGAACTCAGTCTCTAAGTGGAATCACACCAGTGTTCAAGCCCAGGTGGACATAGTCATCTCTTCCAACGGCCACAAAAATGACCACAATTAAAACCAAAATACTCCCACATGGCCCTCATCTTCTTCCATAAAGACACTCATCATAACCTCAGGCTATAGGTTTCCATGAGGGGCGAAGCACAAGACAGTATTCAAAATAAGGTCCCTTGCCCCCATTTGCCTAAAGTCAGTGTGGCCGGGACACCCTTACTGTAAACCAGGAGTGATCAAAGAGGCCTGCCGTTAATACTGCTCGGATTCTCCATTTTGAGGCCTAATGACTATGGGGTTGAGATTCTTTATGTTAATTGGAGTCATGAGAAAACCCAAGCACCTATGGTCTAGCTTCTGCAGGGGTGTGAAGAACTCATTTGACCCAAAGGATCCCTATTCTCAAAGATGGAGGTCAGGAACCTTACAGAGGAAGGCGAGAGACTTCATCCACTATGACTGCTCTTTTGGCCATTTTGGTTTTGTATGCACACATGGGATCTTTCTTTGGATCCATCAGGTGCTGAGAATTTAAGACACAGCCTCACACAGGGCCAAGAGGCTGATTCAGACACATCCTTTTCCAAAGCACTTAAGCAAAGAGCCACAGGTGATGCCCATACATTTCTATTTGAAAACTGTTTTCTTCAGGCTTCACAAAGGGGTGGCCTGAGGCAAAGACCTTCCTGACATTCAGGGAAACAGAAGAATAGGTAAGCAAAATGTCCAAAGCAGGGTTTCTCCACTGAGACATTCCTGGTCACACTGATATCTGAGTTTTCTGAGATGCTCGCCATTCCCTTCAGCTATCCAGTACATGGCCATGTCACAGAGATTTGAGGTGGTACATATCTTGGACACAAAACCATGAGCCTATTCTGGAGAGTTCCCACAATTCAGGCAGAAAAAAGGAACTTCAGAAGTTAGCAGGTGTTCCCCATTGATAAGTCAAGCCGCAGTCCATTCATAAATTGGGCAGGATGAAAGGTGGGAAGCTTTCTACTAGACAGGACTCACCCATTGATGCATTTTCTTTTCTAATGTCTACAACCAGGGACACAGTGGTATACACAGACATAGAAACACTCGCCTTGTCAAATGAATTACTAGAAACAGATCCCTCCAAACCAAACAAACCGCCATTCCTGCCTATTCTCAGAATATGAGACAAAACCACAAACCCACACCCACACCCACAAAGACACCTCCTTCCCCCAAGTAGGTCTGTTACTATCCGGAGTGTCCTCTGACTGGTGGACCATACTATGTTCCAAAGAAATGGCCTGTCCTGTCTCAGATCTGGTCTCCTTGGCCAACTCTGTGAAGTTGTCAGGAGCCAGCAGTGAGCCACTACCTGCTTTCTCAGGAAAAGCCCCTCTTCAGAGCTTTCCTGGCTTTTGGCCATCCTCACATCAGTAGGTACCAAGAATGACTGACTCTGTCCTTGGTAAATCCAAACAAGTGAGACCACTGGGACTGGGACTGCCTCTTGGTGCTTGGCTTCTTGGATACCAAGTTCAGAGAGTTCCATCAACAAAGAAGTGAGGTGAGGTCACTTCCTTAAGGAACTGAATCAGATCACTGCCTTGGTAACCACTATGTCCTAACAGTTGCTTCCAAGAATACCATGAGTTAGATGCTGCCCCTACTTCCTGTGACACTTTCACAAGGTAGAATTGTATAACAACCATTGGCACGAGGGAACAGCTCTCCACACCAAACTGGTTTCGTCCATCTTCTCTGCATAAAGAGAGAGGCTGATTCATAAACAACCCTTTATCCTGACCAGGTTGTTTGCCATGGAAGCTGACTTTTGCTCTCTCAGGTCCTTCATAGTTGCCTACATCTTCTCCAGGGATCATATCTGCATGGACCTTGAGGTTCTCAGGAGGTGGAAGATCCCCTACCTTCCTGTATTGTAAGACCAACTCTGTCCCTGCTCTTCTGTAAAGTTAGATTGAGGGAACAGTGTATGATTAGGGTTAATAATATGTTCGATTTGGATTAGGAATCATTCTGCTGGATGAATAATGGTATTGGGAACCTGTGACATTTACAAGTATATTTAGGTGAAATATATGTATGAAAACAGAAATTTAAGTAAGATTTGAAGCGCAGAATGGGAATGGGCCCTTGATTGTGATACTTAGTGTTGAATTATGTTCTGCTCAGATGTCTGAGATAGATTGATATACAATGGTATAACACCCTGTACCTTGGATTATTGAATGTATAAGAGAACATCCAGTCAAACGAGGATAACGGGTAGGATTAGGAAGATAGTCAGTAGGTTTAGGAAGAAGAGTGAGTATTGGATTTGGAACAAAAGTTCCTTAGCAATGGGGTTTCGATTAGAGTGTGAAAGTAAATGTCAGCACAATTGAAGAGTCAGTCACAATGATGAACTGGGGAAAGTATGTAGGAAAGCTGATATAAATAGAGACATTATGAAATCAGAAAAAGTATAAAGTGAAAAATAGGATTAGATATTTTCAGCAGGGTTGAGTTTGAATATATAATCTTAGGAAGAAACAAATATGTTGTCACAAATAGGATTGACTTTTGAGAGCATAAGGCAAACTTGACATGGATGGTTTTAGAAATCCATGTTCACTTTACACTTAGGCTTTGGTGCAAACATAAGTGTGACCTTTTCTTTTTGTGTCCAGAATATTACTGTGATAAAATGTATGTGTAGATCAGATGACATGAGTATTTCTTCCACCATTTCTGGGAGAAATATTTTGAAGATGTATAAATTAGTATTGGGTTTACAAAGAGGTGTACCCTGTGTCTATGAATATAGACACAATGCATGAATAGACAATTGTGTGAGTAAATAATATAACTGGTTCCACTTTAATTAATGAATTGATTTGATATCTGAAAATATATAAGAAATCTTATATTGATATACAATCATTCATTCCAACCAGTTATACATCTAATAGTAATATTAGGGTTATTGTTTATCATGAAGGTTGTGTGAGTTTTGCGTCAAATATGATTATGGAAATCGAAAATAATATGTTTGGAATGAAGTCTCATGAAAAAACCAGTCAAGAAACATGGAGGATTACATGTGTTCTAAAGCAGAAAATGATTGACAGTGAAACAAATGCTTATAATTTTGCTAACGTATGGATGAAATATATATCCTATAATGTGCATAAACTGAAGAAATTGTAACGTACCAGTGGTGAATAAGAATGAACATCAAAATACACATCATGTCCCATAGGAATCTACTTGCATTGATGAGAAACTGGATCAATTATTGTAGAAATATTAGGATTTGTATCCACCATTCACTGAAGTTAGTTTTCATTTCTAGGAAAAAAATATGTATTTCAGGTGGATGAATATTTCCGTGAAAAATCATGTGAAATGTTAGCTATAAATCCACCTACATGAATATGAATGAATTAAGGAGTGTATAATAAGACACATATATTTTATATTTTAGAAAAATTTAGAGTGTGTGTATATATATATGTATATGTATATGTATATATATATATATATATATATATATATATATATATATATATATATATATATATATATATATACACACACACACAAACACACACACAGACATTAAAAATTAGCAATACATATGTCAATCGAAATTCACCATGAAATACATGTCATCCACAGATCCAAAAATATTCATTTTACTGAACATGGATTTATGTATAATGTTGTTCAACTAGGAAGTTCACCCATAGTTTGAAATTTCAGTTCCAACTGCGTTTAGGAGGAGTGATCTCTTCTCACAATATCTATCTGCCAAGTCAGCCACCTCACAAGAGTTTACGTGTGGTACCAGGTAGAATTCTATATTTGTATATAAAAATACATGTGCTGAATAGGCTAGAGAGAAAGGGAGACAGGAATTCACATATTTGTTACCTTTAAAAACCCATGGAACTATTTCAATTAAAAATTGACTAGATTTATAACACCTACACTTTATCATGCAAAAGCCAAGTCTAACTATACACCATGCCTCTTCTGAAATGCTTGTATTTCTATTCTGTTTGGGTTATTTTACTCCATCATATTAGGATTAGTAGTAAGAGTTTAGTAGGGTATGAGTTAGTGTCAGATATTCAGTATTTCAAATGGAAAATAGGAAAATGAATCCAATGTGTATGCAAATATGTGCTACAAAAAATTCCCACTTTCATCCAGAACAATGCCTTGACATTATCTTCACCCTTAGTAAGACACAATTAGAGGAGAAGAGTTAGAAAATCTGTGAATACATATCTGGAATGGAAAATGTTCAGGAGTTCACAACCTTGGAGGTGGTAGAGGAGTTTCCAAAAGTAAGGGACAGTGTAAACACTCCACAAACATGGGGATATGCTGGCCTAAAGACTTCTTGAGAAACTGCCTCTGAGGTTGGGCACTTGAAGTATATGTTGTTTTCAGGAGCTTTAGCTCCCTGTGTACGGAGACCATCAAAGCTGGGTCTGCATCTATGTGACCTGGAGGATATGGTTTCTTATTTTCCAATGAACATGAGGCAGCAGTGATGAATTCTCTCTTTGTAGATAAACTGTGGCCACTGGGGGCTAAGTGTCTGCCTGTGTGGACTTTGAAGCCATTTGGTCATCCTCCAATTTCCGTGGTGTTTCTTGCTGCTGCACTGGGTGTTTTGTATTTGCTTCACAACATACAAGTATTTTAAATGGGACACAGTGCTGGTGGGAGTCCTGTAAGGTGTGGTGGGTCAGGGTCTTCAGGAGAATGCACCAACCAGGCTTCTATCCCACATTGCTTAACCCCTTGACCATAGCAACCTAATTCTGAACATTCCCCTGATACCTCTCCATATAACCAGATGCCTTTTCATATAATTTTCTGCTGGCTGCACCAAGTCAGTCACTAGCCATTTGGAAGCCAATGACAGACCCACATGGCCACACCACAAATGTATTATCAGACACCTGCACACCACTGCTCTAGGCCCACCACTCAGCAGGCTCCAACTTACTGGCATCTCTGTTCTACACCATTTTTATGAAACGCAGTCAATCAAGGCACTGTCTGGTACACTCATGAGCAGCAATAGGACATCCAATGGTTCTCCAGTGCCACCTGGTCATTGGGAATTTCAAAAATTTCATGGTTTTATCTATCAATTGTTCAAGAATGAAGTTGGAGGCACTTTGGGGTTTCCATTCATCCAAGAGTCATTAAATGGTGAGGAAGCTCATTTCAATGAAAGCTCTGGAGAACTCTCACAGGCAAGGCTTCCTAAAGAGTGGTCAAAATTTCACATGAAGACAGGCCCATTGAGGTCTAAAATGTGAGGTCCCTGTGTGTTTTGACTCTTAACTATGGCTGCCAAGTTTTTTCAGAATAAAATCATGCGATATCCTGGCTGAGATTCTCAGTGCTCTGTGGAACGCCACCCAGGGCCCAATCTCAGGTTTCAAGGGTGACTCTCATGTGTGGCCTCCTACAATCCCAACACAATTAATGGCAATACTTTCTGAGGTCAGTTCCAGAACTCAGTCTCAAAGGGTAATCACACCAGAGTTCAAGCCCATGTGGACCCAGTCATCTCTTCCAACCACCACACAAATGACCACAATTGAAACCAAAACATTCCCACATGACCCTCATCTTCTTCCATATAGACACTCATCATAAACTCTTCCTGGAGGTTTCCATGAGGGGCACATCCCAAGACACTGTCCAAAATAAGCACCCTTGCCCCTCATTTGCCTAAAGTCAGGGTGGCCTTGACACCCTTCCTGTGAACCAGGAGTGATCAAATAGGCCTGCCATTAATACTGCTCTGCTTCTCCAATTTGAGGCCTACTGACTGTCAGGTATAGATTCTTTATGTGATTTGGCATCATGAGAGAACCCAAGCACTTCTGCAGGAGTTCAAAGAACTCGTTTGATCCAAAAGATCCCTATTCTCACTTAATGGAGGTCAGGAACCTAACAGAGGAAGGCAAGAAACTTCATCCACAATGACTGATATTTTTACCATTTTGGTTTTGGATACACACATGGGAACTTTCTTTATATCCATCAGGTGCTCAGAATCTAATCCATATCCTGACCCAGAGCCAAGCAGCTGATTCAGACACATCCCTTTTGAAAGCAATTAAGCAAAGCACCACAGGTGATGCCCATTTATTTCCATTTAAAAACTGTTTTCTTCAGGCTTCACAAAGAAGTGGCCTGAGGCTAGGACCTTCCTGACATTCAGGGCAACAGAAAAATAGGTAAGCACAAGGCCCAAAACAGTGTTTCTCCACTGAGACTTTCCTGGTCACACTGATATTTGAGTTTCCTGAGATGCTCGCCATTCCATTCAGCTATCCATTACATGGCCATGTCACAGAGCTTGGAGGTGTTACATATCGTGGACACAAAACCATGAGCCTATTCTGGGTAGTGGCCAGAATTTAGGAAGAAACCAGGAACTTAGGAAGATAGTAGGGTTTGCCTATTGATAAGGCAACCTGCAGTCCAGTCATTAATTGGGTAGGATGAATGCTGGAAAGCTTTCTTCTAGACAGGAAATTTCCATTGATGCATTCTCTTTTCTCATGTCTACAACCACGGACACAGTGAGATACACAGACATAGAAACACTCACCTTGTCAAACGACTTTTTAGAAACAGTCCACTCCAAACCAAACAAACCGTGTTTCCTACCTGTTCTCAGAACATGAGACAAAACCACAAACTCAAACCCACACCCACAAAGGCACTTCCTTCCCCCAATATGTCTGTGACTATGCAGAGTTTTCTCTGACTGTGGAAAATATTGTTACCACGAACTGGCCTACCCTGTCTAAGATCTGGTCTCCGTGGCCAAATCTGTGAAGTTGTCAGGAGCCAGCGATGAGGGATTACCTGCTTTCTTAGGAAAGGACCCTCTTCAGAGCTGTCCTGGCATTTGGCCATTCTCACATCAGTAGGTACCAAAAAAGACTCTCTCTGCCCTTGGTAAAACCAAACAAGTGATCCCACTGGGACTGTGACTGGGACTGGCTCTGGATGCCTGGCTTCCTGCATCCCAAGTTCAGAGAGTTCCATCACCAAGTAAGTGAGGTGAAGTCACTTTCTTCATGAAATGAATGAGGTCGCTGCCTTGGCAACCACTTTGTCCTAACAGATGCTGCCATGGGTCCCATGAGATGGAGGCTGTTCCTACTTTCTGTGACACTGTCACAAGTTAGAATGGTATATCAACCATAGGCACTGGGGAACTTCTCTCCATACAGGCTTGCTTTGGTCCATGTTCTCTACATTAAGAAGAGAGACTGGGCTGGGGATGTGGCTCAAGAGGTAGCGCGCTCACCTGCATGTGTGCGGCCTGGGTTCGATCCTCAGCACCACATACAAACAAAGATGTTGTGCCTGCCGAAAAACTAAAAAATAAATATTTAAAAATTCTCTCTTTCTCTCTCTCTCTCTCTCTCTCTCTCTCTCTCTCTCTCTCTCTCTCTCCCTCTCCCTCCACTGTCTCTTTAAAAAAAAAAGAGAGAGGCTGATTCAGACACATCCTTTCATCCTGTCCAGGTTCTTTACCATGTAAGAAGAGTTTTACTCTCTTTGGTACTACATAGATGCCTACAACTTCTCCAATGATCATTTCTTCATTGAACCTTGAGGTTCTCAGCAGGTGGAAGATCCCCAACATTCCTGTATTGTAAGACCAACTCTGTCCCTGCTCTTCTGTATAGTTGGATTGAGGGAACAGCGTATGGTTAGGGTTAATAAGAGGTTCAATTTGGGTTAGGAATCATTCTTCAGGATGAATAATGTTATTGGAAACCTGGGATATTTAAAAGAATATATAGGTGAAATATAAGATTGAAAACCCAAATCTATGTAAGTTTTGAAGCCCAGAAGTGTATTGGGCCCTTGTGTAGGATACTTAGCTTTGATTTATGTTCTGCAAAGATGTCTCTGACAAATTGCTATACAATGGCATAGGACCTCTACCTTGGATGATTGAATGTCGAAGAGAACATCCAGTCAAAAAGGGATAGTCGGTAGGATTTGGAAGATAGTCAGTAGGTTTAGAAATAGTGAGTATAAGATTTGGACCAAAAGATTTTTAGCAATAGGGTTTCCTGTAGAGAGTGAATGTAAATGTCAGCACATGTGAAGAGTCATTCACAATGATGAACTGGGGAAAATATGTAGGAAAGCAAATATCAATTGAGACAAGAGGAAATCATGCAAAGTATAATGAGAGTGATAGGATTAGACATTTTCAATAGGGTTGAGGTTGAATATATAAACTTAGAAAGAAACAAATATGTAGTCACCAATTGGATAGACATTTGAGAGCATTAGGCAACCTGGACATGGATGTTATTCCTAATCCATGCTCACTTTCCATTTAGGCTTTGGTACAATCATAAGTGTGACCTTTGCATTTTGTGTCCATAATATTACTGTGATAAAATGTATATGTAGATCAGGTGACATGAGTATATCTTCCACCATTTCTGCGAGCAATATTTTGAAGACGTATAAATTAGTATTGGGGGTACAAAGAGGTGTACCCTGTTTCTATGAATATACAGATAATGCATGAATAGAACATACTCTGAATAAAACATATAACTCGTTCCACTATAAATAATGGATTGAATTGATATCTGAAAATATACAGGAAATTAAATGTTTATATACAGACATGCATTACAACCAGTTATACATCTAATGATAATATTAGGATAAGGATTTTCATGAAGAGTGTGTGACTTTTGCTTCAAAATTGATTATGGAAATCAAAAATAATGTGTTTGGAAAGAAGTCTCATTAAAAGACCAGTAAAGAAACCTGGAGGAATACATGTGTTCAGAAGCAGGAAGTGATTGAAAGTGAAACAAATTCCTATACATTTTTGAATTTTTGGATGAAATACATATACTATGATGTTCATAAACTGAAGAAATAGTAATGTTCCACTGTTGAATAAATATGAACGTCAAAATACACATCATGTCCCATAGGAATCTACATGCATTGATGTTAAACTGGGTCAGTTACTGTAGAAATATTAGGATTCGTATACACCATTCACTGAAGTTAGTTGTCAGTACTAGGAAACAAATATGTATTTCAGGTGGATGAATATTTTGGAGAATAATCTTGTGAAAAGTTGATTATAAATCCACATACATGAATATGAATGAATTTAGGGAGTGTATAATAAGTCACATATATTACATATTTTGAAAAATCTGGAGAGTATATATATATATATATATATATATATATATATATATATATATAGAGAGAGAGAGAGAGAGAGAGAGAGAGAGAGACAGAGAGAGAGAGACATTAAAATCTAGCAATATATATGCCAGTCAAAATTCATCATGAAATATATATCATCCACAGATACAAAAATATTCATTTTACTGAACATGGATTTATGTATAATGTTGTTCAACTAGGAAGTTCACCCATAGTTTGAAATTTCAATTCCAACAGCGTTTACGAGGAGTGGTCACTTCTCACAATTTGTATCTGCCAAGTCAACCACCTCACAAGAATGTACGTGTGGTACCAGGTAGAATTCTATATGTGCATATAAAAATACATGTGCTTAATAGGCTACAGAGAAAGGGAGAAAGGAATTCACATATTTGTTAACTTTAAAAACACATGGAGAAGTATTTCAAAAAAAATTGGCAAGATTTATAACTCCTACCCTATACAATGCAAAAGGCAAGTCCAAGTATACAACATGCCTCCTCTGAACTGCTTGTACTTCTTTTCTGTTTTTTTGTTATTTTTTCCTATCATATTAGGATTAGTAGTCAGAGTCTAGTTGCGTATGGGTTAGGGTCAGAGATTCAGTGTTTTGAAGGGAAAATTGAAAAATGAATCCAATGTCTATGCAAATATGTGCTACCCAAAAATCTTCCCACTCTCATCCAGAACAATGCCTTGACATTACTTTTTACCAAAGTAAGACACAGTTAGAGGAGAAGAGTTAGAAAATCTGTGAATACATATCTGGAATGGAATATGCTCAGGAGTTCACAACCTTGCAGGTGGTAGCAGAGTTCAAAAAAGTAAGGAAAAAGGTAAACACTCCTAAAACATGGAGCTCTGCTGGCCGAAGGAATTCTTGAGAAACTGCCTCTGAGGTTGGGCACTTGAAATATATGTTGTTCTCAGGAGATTTAGTTTCTTTGTTGAGAGACCATCAAAGCTGGTTCTGCATATATGTGACCTTTAAGACATGGTTTATTATTTTCCAATGAACATGTGGCAGCAGTGCTGATTTCTCTCTTTGTAGCTCTCTGTGGTCACTGTGGCTAAGTGTCTCCCTGTGTTAACTGGGAAGACATTTGGTCATCCTCCACTTTTCGTGGTGTTTCTTGCTACTGCACTGGGAGTTTGGTATTTGCTTCACGAAATAAAGGAGTTCAACTGGGACACATTGCTGGAGGGAGTTCTGTCACGTGTGGTGGGTGATGGAGTGCAGGAGAATGCAATAACCAGGCTTCTATCCCACATAGCTTGCCCCATTGACCATAGCAACCTGATTCTAAACATTTCCCTGAAACCTCTCCATATAACAAGATGCCTTTACCTATTGGGTCTGTTGGCTGTAACCAAATCAGTCACAAGACATTTGGAAGCCAATGGCATATCCACGTGGCCCCACCACAGATGTTTTGTCACACACTTGCCCACCACTGCTCTAGGCCCAATAATCAGCAGGCAACAACTAACTGGCATCTCTGTTCTACACCATTTTCATGAAACCCTGTCAATCAAGTCACTGTCTGGTATACTCATGATCAGCATTAGGACATCCAAAGGTTTTCCAGTGCCACCTGGTCATGGAAATTTCAAAAATTTCATGGTATTTATCTAGCCATTATTCAAGGAAGAAGTTGTAGGCACTGTGGGTTTCAATTCATTCAGGAACCATTAAATGTTGAGGAAGCTCATTTCAATGAAAGCTCTGGAGAAAAATCACAGGCAAGGCATCCCAAATAGTGGTCAAAAGGTCACATGAATCCAGGACCATTGAGGTCTACAATGTGAAGTCCATGTGTGTGTTTTGACTCTCAACTATGGGTTCCCAGTTGTTCAGAATAAAATCATGTGATATCCTGGCTGAGATTCCCAGTGCTCTGTGGAAAGACACCCTTGGCCTAGATCTCAGTTTCCAAGTGTGACTCTCAAGCATGGCCTTCTAAAATCCCAACACAATTCATGGCAATACTTCTCTGAGGTCAGTTCTAAAACTCAGTCTCTAAGGAGCATTACACCAGAGTTCAAGCCCAGGTGGACCCAGTCATCTCTTCCATCTGCCACACAGATGACCAAAATTAAAACCAAAACATTCCCACATGGCCCTCATCTTCTTCCACATAGACCATCATTATAACCTCTGGCTGGAGATTTCCATGAGGGGTGCAGTGCAAGAGAGTGTCCAAAATAAGCTCCCTTGGCCCTCAATTGCCTAAAGTCAGGGTGGCCTGGACACCATTCCTGTGAACCAGGAGTGATCAAATAGGCCTGCCATTACAACTGCTCTGCTTCTCCAATTTGAGGCCTACTGACTGTGGGGTTCCGATTCTTTATGTGAATTGGAATCATGAGAAAACCCAAGCACCTCTGCATGGCTTTGAAGAACTCATTTGACCCAATGGATTCCTATACTCACTTGATGGATGGCTGCAACCTAATAGAGGAAGGAGAGAGACATCATCCACAATGACTGAATTTTGCCATTTTTTATTTTGGATGCACACATGGGATCTTTCTTTAGATCCATCAGGTGCTGAGAATCTAAGCCACATCCTCACACAGGGCCAAGAGGCTGATTCAGACACATCCCATTCAAAGCAATTAAGCAAAGAGCCACAGGTGATGCCCATTCATTTCCATATGAAAACTGATTTCTTCATGCTTCACAAAGGGGTGGCCTGAGGCAAAGAGCTTCCTGTCATTCAGTGAAACAGAAAAATAGGTAAGCAAAAGGCACAAAGGATGGTTTCTCCACTGAGACTTACCTGGTCACACTGATATCTGAGTTTTCTAAGATGCTCGCCATTACCTTCAGCTATTCAGTACATGGCCATGTGACAGAGCTTGGGGTGGTACCTATCTTGGACACAAAACCATGAGACTATTCTGCAGATTGGCGAGAATTCAGAAAGAAATCTGGAACTTAGGAAGATAGTAGATGTTGCCCATTGATAAGGCAACCTGCAGTCCAGTCATAAATTGGGAAGAATGAATTCTGGGCAGCTTTCTACTAGACAGGACACATACATTGATGCATTCTCTCTTCTAATGTCTACAACCATGGACACAGCGGTATACACAGACATAGAAATACTCGCCTTGTCAAACGACTATCTAGAAACAGTCCACTGCAAACCAGACATACCACGTTTCCTACCTATTCTCAGAAAATGAGACAAAACCACAAACTCACACCCACATTCACAAAGGCACCTCCTTTTCCCAAGTAGGTCTGTGACTATCCCGAGTGTCCTCTGACTGGTGGGCCATACTATGTTCCCCCAAAATGGCCTGTACTGTGTCAGATCTGGTCTCCTTGGCCAACTCTGTGATGTTGTTAGGAGCCAGCGGTGAACCACTACCTACTTACTAAGGAAAGGCCCGTCTTCAGAGCTCTCCTGGCATTTGGCCATCCTCACATCAGTAGATACGAAGAAAGACAGAATCTGTCATTGGTAAAACTAAACAAGTGAGCCCGCTAAAACTGGGACTGGGACTGGCTCTGGGTGCCTGGCTTCCTGGATTCCAAGTTCAGAGAGTTCCATCACCAAAGAAGTAAGGTAGGCCACTTCCTTCTTGAACTGAATGAGGTCAATGCCTTGGCAAACACTTTGTCCTAACAGTTGCTTCCAAAGGTCCCATGAGATAGAGGCTGCCCCTACTTCCTGTGACACTGTCACAAGTTAGAATGGTATATCAACCATAGGCACCCAGGAACAGCTCTCAACACAGGCCTGGTTTGGTCCATCTTCTCTACATTAAGAAGAAAGTGGCGGATTCAGACACACCCCTTCATCCTGACAAGGTTGTTTGCCTTGGAAGATGACTTTTGCTCTCTCAGGTCCTTCAAGCTGCCTACCTCTTTTCCAGGGATCATGTCTGCATGGACCTTTGAGGTTCTCAGCAGGTGGAAGATCCCCTACATTCCTGTATTGTAAGACCAACTCTGTCCCTGTTCTTCTGTAAAGTTAGATTGAGGGAACAGTGTATCTTTAGGGTCAATAACATGTTGGATTTGGTTTAGGAATCATTCTGCAGAATGAATAATGGTATTTGAAACTGCGATATTTACAAGAATATATATGTGAAATATAAGTATGAAACCATAAATCTAGATAACATTTGAAGCCCAGAAGGGCATTGGACCCTTGATTGTGATACTTATGATTGAATTACATTCTGCACAGAGGTCTCAGATAAATCAATACACAATGGCATAAGACCTTTTAACTTGCATGATTGAATGTAGAAGAGAACATCCAGTCAAAAAAAGATAGTTGGTAGGATTAGGAAGATAGTCGGTAGGTTTACAAAGAAGAGTGATTATAGGATTAGGAACAAAAGTTTATTAGCAATAGGTTATCGATTAGAGTGTGAATGTAAATGTCAGCACATGTGAAGAGTCAGTCACAATGACGAACTGGGGAAAATATGTAGGAAACAGATAGCAATAGAGCCATTATGAAATCAGGCAATGTATAAAGTGAGGAATAGGATTAGACATTTTCAGTAGGGTTGAGATTGAATATATAATCTAAGAAGAAACAAATATGTAGTCACCATAGGATTGACATTTGAGAGCATTAGGCAAACTGAACATGGATGTTTTTAGTAATCCATGTTTAGTTTCCATTTAGGCTTTGGTACAAACATAAGTGTGACCTTTACATTTTGTAATCCGAATATTTCTGTGATTAAATGTATAAGTAGATCAGGTGACATGAGTATTTCTTCCACCATTTCAGGGAGCCATATTTTGAAGACGTATAAATTAGTATTGGAGGTACAAAGAAGTGTACAATGCATCTATGAATATAGAGATAATGCATGAATAGACCATACTGTGAATAAATAATATAACTCGTTCCACTTTAAATAATGTATTGAATTTTTATCTGAAAATATATAAGAAATCCTGTATTGGTATGCAATCATTAATTCCAACCAGTTATACATCTAATGGTAATATCAGAGTTATAATTTATCATGAAGTTTATGTGAGTTTTGCTTCAAAAGTGATTATGGAAATTGAAAATAATGTGTTTGGAAAGAAGTCTCATGAAAAGACATGTCAAGAAACATGGAAAAATACATGTGTCCTGAAGCAAGAAGTGATTGAAAGTGAAACAAATTTCTATAAATTTGTGAACTTGTGGGGAAAACTTAAGGGCCACTCCAAGCTGTCCCTTGAGCGCGATAGCCAGACCAAGGAAATTAGGAGTGGCACAGGACTCGTGGCGTAGTCGTCCAGGCCACCGCTCCCACCAGTGCTGACAACTGAGGTCTCTTGTTGCAGCTTCCGGGGTTTGGCTTCCGGAGGGCAAGCAAATTCACTGTGGGCTCTCATGCCCAAGCTCTACAAACTTAGGGTCTGAAGGAGACAACAGGGAGAGTGTGCCCAGGCGTTCATGAAAACAGGGCTCCTAGGAGCAGCAGACCTGGCATGTAGCCAGTATTGTGGTGAGTGTCATAGGTGAGCACGGCCTGGCTTGAGGAAACACAAGAGAAGGCCCTAGGCACTCAGGATTGGACACCCACCCAGTCTGGGAGGAAGAGCTGCTGCACAGTGATTGGTTCCCACCTGTTGAGATGAGAAGCTTGGCCCAGTAGGCACAGCTCCACCTACTGGAAAAGAAGTTTATTGCAATCTATGACTGCATTTATTATTATTATTATTATTTTAATTTGGAGTTCTTTTGTTGTTGTTTTTGTGTTGTTTTTGTTTTCTTCCATTTTCATTTTTTTTGTTGCTGTTCTTTAACTTTTTAAAAATGTTTTTAATTTTTTAAATTTTTTATTTTGTTATTATTATTTTTTAAAATTTTAATTTTAATTTTATATTATCATTATCATTTTTTTAAAAAAAATTCATTTTCTTTCTTTATTTTCGATTTTTTTTCTATTTTCTTTTCATTTCTGTTCCATTTTTTTCCTCTTCCTTTAATTCTACCTGCATACTCTCATTCTCTTTAGTGACTTCTTCCCTTGCCTTCTAAAATCTTTCCTCCCAAGCATCATATAAATTTATAAGAGTAAACAGTAATTCAGCAGTCAAACAGACAAAGAAGTAACATGAGAAGCATAACCAAGCAAGAAAGAAAAGGAGTGCAAACAATGAAGGACACCCTAAATATTCAGGAGGACCTAGAGTCATCAGAAAAATGGTCATATAAAGAACTCAAGGAATACCTTAGACAGATGGAATGGATCCTTAAAGAGGATACGAGACAGAAAATCCAAACAGTCAAAGAAAACATTGAAAATGAATTACATAAACAGATAAAAGAAGAAGTTAAGCATCTTTATCAGGAGATTGAGATTATAAAAAAATCAAACAATAATTCTAGAAATGAAGGAAATGTTAAACCAAATTAAGAACTCAAATGAGAGTATCACTAACAGAGTGGAGCAAGTAGAAGCCAGAACGTCAGATAATGAACACAAAATGTATCATCTTGAAACGAGTCTAGCCAACTCAGAAAGGCTGGTAAAAAATCACGAGAAAAACATTCAAGAGATATGGGATAACATAAAAAAAAAACAAACTTACGAGTCATCGGGATAGAGGAAGGTACAGAGATTCAAACCAAGGGAATGAGAAACCTGCTGAATGAAATAATTACAGAAAACTTTCCAGAAATAAAAAAGAAAACGGATATACAAATTACAGATGCATACAGGACACCAAGCACACAAAATCACAGTAGACCAATGCCAAGACACATTGTTATAAAGATATCCAATATACAGAACAAAGAGAAAATAATAAAAGCTACAAGAGAATGGAGGCAGATTACATTCAGTGGTAAACCAATAAGGTTAACAATTGATTTTTCATCACAGAAGCTGAAAGCGAGAAGATCCTGGAAAAACGTATTTCAAACACTGAAAGACAATGGATGCCAACCAAGAATTCTGTATCCAGCAAAATTAAGCTTCAGATCCGACAACGAAATAAAAATCTTTCATGATAAACAAAAGCTAAAAGAATTTGCAGCCAGAAAACCAGCATTGCAAAGCGCCTTGAGCAAAACACTACACAAGGGAGAAATGAAAATCAACAACCAAAACCTTCAGTGAGAAGTACCTTGGTAATGACAGAGGCGGGGTGAAAGCTAATCATGGAGAAACAAACTAAATTAAAAAAAAAAAGATAAGTAATCAAACATGGCTGGCAGTACAAACCATACATCCATAGTAACTCTAAATGTTAATGGCTTAAACTCTCCAATAAAGTGACATAGGCTGGTAACTTGGATTAAATAAACAAATCCAACAATATGTTGCCTCCAGGAGACACATCTGAAATGAAAAGACACACAGGATGAAGGTGAAAGGTTGGGAAAAATACACCATGAATATGATACTCGTAAGCAAGCAGGGGTGGACATCCTCATATTGAATAAAATCGACTTCAAGACTAAGTTAATCAAAAGGGATAAGGAAGGACATTATATACTGTTAAAAGGAACCATTCAACAACAAGACATAACAATTATCAATATTTACACACCAAATAATGGTGCTACAATGTTCATAAAACAAATTCTCCTCAGGTTCAAGAATCAAATAGACCACAACACAATAATTATGGGTGACTTCAACACACATCTCTCACCATTTGAAAGATCCTCCAAACAAAAGTTGAATAAAGAAAGTATAGAACTCAATATCACAATCAATAACCAAGATGTAACTGACATATATAGAATATGTCAACCATCATCAAGTGGATGTAATTTTTTCTCAGCAGCACATGGATCCTTCTCAAAAATAGACCATATATTATGCCATAGGGAAAACCTTAGTAAATATAAAGGTGTGGAGATAATACCATGCATTTTATCCATTCATAATGGAATGAAACTGGAAATCAATGATAAAAGAAGAAAGGGAAAATTCTACATCACATGGAAAATGAACAATATGTTAGAGAATGATCAATTGGTTACAGATGACATAAAAGAGGAAATAAAAAAATTCTTCGAGATAAATGAAAATACAGACACAACATATCGGAATCTATGGGACACAATGAAAGAAGTTATAAGAGGGAAATTCATCACCTGGAGGTCATTCCTGAAAAAAAGGAAAAACCAACAAATAAATGAGCTCACACTTCATCTCAAAGCCCTAGAAAAGGAAGAGCAAAACAACAGCAAATGTAGCAGAAGGCAAGAAATAATTAAAATCAGAGAAGAAATCAACGAAATTGAAACAAAAGAAACTATTGAAAAAATTAACAAAACTAAAAGTTGGTTCTTCGAAAAAATAAATAAGATTAACAGACCCTTAGCCATGCTAAAGAGGAGAAGAAAAGAGAGAACTCAAATTACTAACATATGGGATGAAAAAGGCAATATCACAACAGATGCTACAGAAATACAGAAGACAATTAGAAATTATTTTGAGAACCTATATTCCAATAAAATAGAAAACAGTGAAGACATCGGTAAATTTCTTAAGTCATATGATTTGCCCAGACTGAGTCAGGAGGATACACACAATTTAAACCGACCAATATCAATGGATGGGATAGAAGAAGCAATCAAAAGACTACCAACCAAGAAAAGCCCAGGAACAGATGGCAATAAAGCGGAGTTTTACAAAACATTTAAAGAAGAATTAATACCAATACTTTTCAAGTTATTTCAGGAAATAGAAACAGAGGGAGCTATGCCAAATTCATTCTATGAGGCCAACATCACCCTAATTCTGAAACCAGAAAAAGACACCTCAAAGAAAGAGAACTACAGACCAATATATCTGACGAACCAAGATGCAAAAATCCTGAATTAAATTCTGGCGAATTGAATACAAAGGGACATCAATAAAGCTGTGCACCAGGATCAAGTAGGATTCATGCCTGGGATGCAAGGATGGTTCAAAATACGGAAATCAATAAATGCTATTCATCACATCAATAGACTTAAAGACAAGAACCATATAATCATCTCGATAGACGCAGAAAAAGCATTGGACAAAGTACAGCATCCCTTTATGTTCAAAACATTAGAAAAACTAGGGAAAACAGGAACTTACCTCGACATTGTAAAAGCTATCTATGCTAAGTCTCAGGCTAGCATCATACTGAATGGAGAAAAATTGAAGGCATTCCCTCTAAAATCTGGACCAAGACAGGGATGCCCTCTATCACCACTTCTATTCAATATAGTTCTCGAAACACTGGCCAGAGCAATTAGACAGACGAAAGAAATCAAAGGCATAAAAATAGGAAAATAAGAAAGTAAATTTTCACTATTTGCTGGGGACATGATTCTATACATAGAAGACCCAAAAGGGTCTACAAAAAAACTACTAAAATTAATAAATGAATTCAGCAAACTGGCAGGATATACAATCAAAACACATAAATCAGACATTTCTGTATATCAGTGACAAAACTTCTGAAACGGAAATGAGGAAAAACACTCCATTCACAATATCCTCAAAAAAAATAAAATACTTGAAAATCAACCTAACAAAAAAGGTGAAAGACTTATACAATGAAAACTACAGAACCCTAAAAAGAGAAGTAGAAGAAGATCTTAGAAGATGGAAAAATATACCCTGTTCATGGATAGGCAGAAAACATCATCAAAATGGCGAAATTACCAAAAGTTTTCCATAGGTTTAATGCAATGCCAATCAAAATCCCAAGGCATTTCTTGTAGAAATAGATAAAGCAATCATGGAGTTCATATGGAAAAATATAAGACCCAGAATAGCAAAAGCAATTCTAGCAGGAAGTGTGAATCAGGCGGTATAGCGATACCAGACATTAAACTAAACTACAGAGCAATAGTAACAAAAACAGCATGGCACTGGTACCAAAACATGCGGGGGGAACAATGGTACAGAATAGAGGACACAAAGACTAATCCACAAAGCTACAACTATGTTATATGATAAAGGAGCTAAAAGCATGCAATGGAGGAAATATAGCATCTTCAACAAATGGTTTTGGGAAAAATGGAAATCCATATGCAACAAAATGAAACTGAATCCCCTCTTCTCGCCATGCACAAAAGTTAACTCAAAGTGGATCAAGGAGCTAGATATCAAATCAGAGACTCTGCATCTGATAGAAGAAAAACTTGGCTCTGATCTACATAATGTGGGGTCGGGCTCCAAATTCCTTAACAGGACACCCATAGCAGAAGAGTGAATAACAAGAATCATCAAATGGGACTTACTTAAACTAAAAAGTTTTTTCTCAGCAGGATAAAAAATGAGAGAGGTAAATAGGGAGCCTAAATCATGGGAACAAATTTTTACTTCTCACACTTCAGATAGAGCCCTAATATCCAGAGTATACCAAGAACTCAAAAAATTAGACAATAAGATGACAAATAACCCAATCAAAAAATGGGCCAAGAACCTGAACAGACACTTCTCAGAGGAGGACATATAATCAATCAGTAAGTATATGAAAAAATGCTCACCATCTCTAGCATTCAGAGAAATGCAAATTAAAACCTCCCTAAGATACCATCCTACTCCAGTAAGATTGGCAGCCATTATGAAGTCAAACAAAAACAAGTGCTGGTGAGGATGTGGGGAAAAGGGTACTCTTGTACATTGATGGTGGGACTGCAAACTGATGTGGCCAATTTGGAAAGTAGTATCGAGATTCCTGGGAAAGTTGGGAATGGAACCACCATTTGACCCAGCTATTGCCCTTCTCAGACTATTCCCTGAAGAACTTAAAAGAGCGTATTACAGGGACACTGCCACATCGATGTTCATAGCAACACAATTCACAATTGCTAGACTGTGGAACCAACCCAGAAGCCCTTCAGTAGATGAATGGATAAAAAAATGTGGCTATTGTGAATGGAATGGTTTTCCTCATTTCCATTTCAGAAGTTTTGTTGCTGATATACAGGAATGCCTTTGATTTATGCGTGTTGATTTTATATCCTGCCACTTTGCTGAATTCATTTATTAACTCTAGCAATTTCTTTGTAGACCCCTTTGGGTCTGTTAAGTATATTATCATGTCATCCGCAAATAGTGATAATTTAAGTTCTTCTTTTCCTATTTTTATGCCTTTAATTTCTTTTGTCTGTCTGATTGCTCTGGCTAGTATTTCAAGAACTATATTGAATAGAAGTGGTGAGAGAGGGCATCCCTGTCTAGTTCCAGATTTTAGAGGGAATGCCTTCAGTTTTTCTCCATTTACAATGATGTTAGCCTGAGGCTTAGCATATATAGCTTTTACAAAGTTGAGGTAAGTTCCTGTTATCCCTATTTGGGAATCAACCTAACAAAAGAGGTGAAAGATTTATACAATGAAAACTATAGAACCCTAAAGAGAGAGATAGAAGAAGATTTTAGAAGATGGAAAAATGTACCCTATTCATAAATAGGGAGAACTAACATTATCGAAATGGCGATATTTCACAAAGTTCTCTACAGGTTTAATGCGATGCCAATCAAAATTCCAATGGCATTTCTTGTAGAAATAGATAAAACAATCATGAAATTCATATGGAATAACAAAAGACCCAGAATAGCAAAAACAATTCTAAGCAGGAAGTGTGAATCTGGAGGTATAGCGATACCAGAGTTCAAACTGTACTACAGATCAATAGCAACAAAAACAGCGTGGTACTGATACCAAAACAGGCAGGTGCATCAATGGTACAGAATAGAGGACACAGAAACCAATTTACAAAATTACAACTTTCTTATATTTGATAAAGGCGCTAAAAACGTGCAATAGAGGAAAGAAAGCATCTTCAACAAATGGTGCTGGGAAAATTGGAAATCCATATGCAACAAAATAAAACTGAATCCCTTTCTCTCGCCATGCACAAAAGTTAACTCAAAATGGATCAAGGAGAGTGATATCAAATCAGAGACGCTGCACCTGATAGAAGAAAAAGTTGGCTCTGATCTACATATTGCGGGGTCAGGCTCCAAATTCTTAAATAGGACACCCATAGCCCAAGAGTTTATAACAAGAATAAACAAATGGGACTTTCTTAAACTAAAAAGTTTTTTCTCAGAAAGAGAAACAATAAGAGAAGTAAATAGGGAGCCTACATCCTGGGAACAAATCTTTACTCCCCACACTTCAGATAGAGCCCTAATTTCCAGAATATACAAAGAACTCAAAATATTAAACAATAAGATAACAAATAACCCAATCAACAAATGGGCCAAGGACCTGAACAGACACTTCTCAGTAGAGGACATACAATCAATCAATAAGTACATGAAAAAATGCTCACCATCTCTAGCAGTCAGAGAAATGCAAATCAAAACCACCATAAGATACCATCTGACTCCAGGAAGACTGGCAGCCATTAGAGAGTCAAACAACAATAAGTGCTGGCAAGGATGTGGGGAAAAGGGTACACTTGTACATTGCTGGTGGGATTGCAAATTGGTGCAGCCAGTATGGAAAACAGTTGGAGATTCCTGGGAAAGCTGGGAATGGAACCACCATTAGACCCAGCTATCGCCCTCCTCGGACTATTGCCTGAGGACCTTAAAAGAGCATACTATAGGGATACTGCCACATCAATGATCATAGCAGCACAATTCACAATAGCTAGACTGTGGAACCAACCTAGATGCCTTTCAATAGATGAATGGATAAAAAAAGTGGCATCTATACACAATGGAGTATTATGCAGCACTAAAAAATGACAAAATCATGGAATTTGCAGGGAAATGGATGGCATTAGAGCAGATTATGCTAAGTGAAGCTACCAATCCTTAGAAAAATAAATGCCAAATGTCTTCTTTGATTTAAGGAGAGCAACTAAGAACTGAACAGGGGGAAAGAGCAAGAGGAAAAGATTAACATTAAACTGAGACGAATGAAGGGAGGGAAAGGGAGAGGGAAGGGAAATTGCCTGGAAATGGAAGGAAAACCACATCGTTATACAAAATCACATATATGAGGTTGTGAGGGGAAAGGGGGGAGGGAGAGTATGGAACAACAACAGATGAGGTAGAGGAGGAAGATGGGAGGGGAGAGGAGGGGGGATACTAGGGGATAGGAAACACAGCAGAATACAACAGTCACTAATATAGCATTATGTAAACACTGTGAATGTATTACTGATGTGATTCTGCAATTTGTATTTGGGGTAAAAAGGGAAAAGCATAACTCACATGAATCAAATGTATGAAAGATGAAAAAAATAAAAATAAATAAAAAATAAAAAATACAAAATGTCGCATTTATACACCATTGAGTATTACACAGCATTAAAAAATGGCAAAATCATTGAATTTGCAGGGAAATGGATGGCACTAGAGCAGATAATGCTTAGTGAAGCTAGCCAAACCCTAAAAAACAAATACCAAATGTCTTCTTTGATATAATGAGAGCAACTAACAACAGAGCAGGGAGGAAGAGCAGGAAGAAAAGATTAACATTAAACAGAAATATGAGGTGGGGGGTCGAAAGAGAGAGATAAAGGAAATTGCATGGTAATGGAGGGAGACCCTCATTGTTACACAAAATTACATATAAGAGGTTGTGAGGGGAATGGGAAAATAAACAAGGAGATAAATGTATTACAGTAGATGGGGTAGATAGAGAAGATGGGAGGGGAGGGGCGATAGTAGAAGACAGAAAATGTAGCAGAATACAACAGTTACTAATAGGGCATTATAAAAATGTGGATGTGTAATCGATGTGATTCTGCAAACCGTATTTGGGATAAAAATGGGAGTTCATAACCCACTTGAATCTAATGTATGAAATATGATATGTCAAGAGCTTTGTAATGTTTGAACAACCAATTAAAAAATAAAATAATATGAAATAAAATAATTGAAAAAAAAAACACATGGAGAAATATTTCACTCTCATCCAGAACAATGCCTTGACATTACCCTCGCCCCAAGTAATACATCATTAGAGAAGAAGAGTTAGAAGAGGGTAAACACTCCACAAACATGGAGCTCTTCTGGCCTAAAGACTTCTTCAGAAACTGCCTCTGAGGTTGGGCACTTGAAATATATGTTGTTGTCAGGAGCTTTAGATTCCTTTGTAATGAGAGCATCAAAGCTGGGTATGCATCTATGTGACCTGGAGGACATGGTTTCTTATGTTCCAATGAACATGAGTCAGCAGTGCTGAATTCAATCTTTGTAGGTAAACTGTGGTCACTGGGGGCAAATTGTCTCCCCGTGTAGACTGTGAAGCCATTTGGTCATCCTCCACATTTTGTGGTGTTTCTTGCTGCTGCACTGGGAGTTTGGTATTTGCTTCACAAAATACAAGGAGTTCAACTGGGACAAAGTGGTGGAGGGAGTTTCTCACGTGTGGTGGGACAGGGTCTGCAGGAGAATGCACCCACCAAGGTTCTATCCCAAATAGCTTGCCTCTTGACCATAGCAACCTGATTCTGAACATTGCCCTGAAACCTCTCCAAATAACAATACGTCTTTACATATAAGGGTCTGCTCGCTGCACCATGTCAGTCACAAACAATTTGGAAGCCAATGGAAGATCCACATGGCCGCACCACAGATGATTTATCACACACCTGCCGACCACAGCTCTACGCCCACTACTCAGCAGGCTCCAAATTACTGGCATCTCTGCTCTACACCATTTTCTTGAAACCCAGTCCATCAGGCACTGTCTGGTATACTCATAGTCAGCAACAGGATATCCAAAGGTTCACCAGTGCCACCTGGTAATGGAAATTTTTTAAAAAATTTCATGGTATTTATCTAGCCATTTTTCAAGGATGAAGTTGAAGGCAATGTGGGTTTCACTTCATTTAGGAACCATTAAATGGTGAGGAAGCTCATTTCAAAGAAAGCTCTGGAGAACTCTCATAAGCAAGACAATGATCACATGAAGCTAGGCGCATTGAGGTCTACAATGTGAGGTCCATGTGTGTTTTGACTCTCAACTATGGCTGCCAAGTCTTTCAGAATAAAATCATGTGATACCCTGGCTGAGATTCCCAGTGCTCTGTGCAAATCCAACCTGGGCCTAGATCTCAGTTTTCAAGGGTGAATCTCATGCGTGGCCTCCTAAAATCCCAACTCAATTCATGGCAATACTTCTCTGAGGTCAGTACCACAACTCAGTCTCTAAGGGGAATCACACCAGAGTTCAAGCCAAGGTGGAACCAGTCATCACTTCCACTGCCACACAAATGACCACAATTAAAACCAAAACATTCCCACATGACCCACATTTTCTTCCATATAGACACTCATCATTAATTCTGGCTAGAGGTTTCCATAAGGGGCTCCACCCAAGACAGTGTCAAAAATAATCTCCCTTGCCCCTCATTTTGAATAAAGTCAGGGTGGCCTGTACACCCTTCTTGTGAACCAGAAGTGATCAAATAGGCCTGCAATTAATACTGCTCTGCTTCTCCAATTTGAGAACAACTGACTGTGGGTTTTAGATTCTTTATGTGAATTGGAGTCATGAGAAAACCCAAGCACCTATGGGATAGAATCTGCAGGGCTTTGAGAAACTCATTTGACACAAAGGATCCCTATTTTCACTTGATGGAGGTCAGGAACCTTACAGAGGAAGGCGAGAGACTTTATCCACAATGACTGCTCTTTTTGCCACTTTGGTTTTGGATGTACACATGGAATCTTTCTTTAGATCCATCAGGTGATGAGAAACTAAGCAACAGCCTCACACAGGGCCAATGGTCTGAATGAGACACATCCTTTTTAAAGCAATTAAGTAAAGAGCCACAGGTGATGCCCATTCATTTCCATTTGAAAACTGTTTTCTTCACAAAGGGGTGGCCTAAGGCAAAGACCTTCCTGACATTCAGGGCAACAGAACAATAGGTGACCAAAAGGCCCAAAGCAGGGTTTCTCCACTGAGACTTTAATGGTCACAGTGATTTCTGAGTTTTCTGCGATGCTCGCCATTCTCTTCAGCTATCCAGTACATGGCCATGTCACAGAGCTTGGAGGTGGTATATATCTTGCACAAAAAATCATGAGCCAATTCTGGAGAGTGGCCAGAATTCAGGAAGAAAACAGGAACTTAGGAAGATAGCAGGTGTAGCCCATTGATACGGCAAGCCGCAGTCCATTCATAAATTGTGCAGGATGAATTCTGGGAAGCTTTATACTAGATAGGACACATCCATTAATCCAATATCTTTTCTAATGCCTACAACCACGGATAACAGTGGGATACGCAGACACAGAAACACTCGCCTTGCCAAACGACTTACTCACTCCAAACCAAACAAACTGTGTTCCCTGCCTATTCTCAGAACATGAAACAAAACCACAAACACACACCCACACCCACAAAGGCACCTTCTTCCGCCAAGTAGGTCTGTGACTATCGGGAGTGTCCTCTGACTTATGGGCCATACTATATTCCCCTGAAATGGCCACTCCTGTCTCAGATTTGAACTCCTTGTCCAACTCTATGAAATTGTCAGGAGCCAGCTGTGAGCCACTACCTGCTTTCTCATGAAAGGCCCCTCTTCAGAGATTTCCTGCCATTTGGCCATCCTCACAACAGTAGATACCAAGAAACACTGACTCTGTCCTTGGTAAATCCAAACAAATGAGACCACTGGGACTGGAACTGGGACTGTCCTTTGTTATTGAATTCCTGGATCCCAAGATCAGAGAGTTCCATCACCAAGGAAGTGAGGTGAGGTCACTTCTTTCAGGAATTGAATGAGGTCACAGCTTTGGAACCACTTTGTCCTAACAGTTGTTTCCAAAGGTCCCATGAGATGGAGGCTGCCCCTACTTCCTGTGACACTTTCACAAGTTAGAATGGTATATAAACCATAGGCACCCGGGAACAGCTCTCCACACAGGCCTGGTTTGGTCCATCTTCTCTACATTAAGAAGAGAGAGGCTGATTCAGACACAACCCTTCATGCTGACCTGGTTGTTTGCCATGGAAATTGACTTTTGCTTTCTCAGGTCCTTCATAGCTTCCTACATGTTCTCCAAAGATCATTTCTGCATGGATCTTTGAGTTTCTCAGCAGGTGGAAGATCCCCTACATTCCTGTATTGTAAGGCCAACTCTGTCTCTTCTCCTCTGTAAAGTTAGATTGAGGGAACAGTATATGGTTATGGTTAATAACATGTTTGAATTGGTTTAGGAGTCATTCTGCTGGATGAATAATGGTATTGGAAGCTGTGATATTTCTAATAATATAGAGGTGAAATACAAGTATGAAAACAGAAATCTAGGTACGAATGAAGCCCAGAAGTCATTGGGCCCTTGATTAAGATAATTAGCTTTGAATTATGTTCTGCAAAGGTGTCTCAGATAATTTGAAATACAATGGCATACGACCTTGTACCTTGGATGATTGAATGTAGAAGAGAACATTCAGTCAAAAAGGGATAGTCAGTAAGATTAGGAAGATAGTCGGTAGGTTTAGGAAGAAGAGTGAGTATAGGATTTAAACCAAATGTTTTTTAGCAATAGGGTTTCGGTTAGAGAGTGAATGTAAATGTCAGCACATATGAAGAGTCAGTCACTATGATGAACTGGGGAAAATATGTAGAAAAGCAGATATCAATAGAAACATTACAAAATCAGGCAAAGTATAAAGTGAGTGATAGGATTAAACATTTTCACCAGGGTTGAGTTTGAATATATAATCTTAGGAAGAAACAAATATGTTGTCACAAATAGGATTGACATTTGAGAGCATTAGGCAACCTGGACATGGATGTTTTTAGTAATCCATGTTCTCTTTCCATTTAGGCTTTGGTACAATCATAAGTGTGACCTTTACATTTATTGTCCAGAATATTACTGTGATAAAATGTATATGTAGATCAGGTGACATGAGTATTTCTTCCAGCATTTCCGAGAGCAATGTTTTGAAGTCCAATAAATTAGTATTGGGGGTACAAAGAGGTGTACCCTGAGTCTATGAATATAGAGATAATGCATAAGAGACCACATTGTGAATAAATAATATAACTGGTCTCACTTTAAATAATGGATTGAATTGATATCTGAAAATATATAAAACAAAAATTCTTTAGCAATAGGGTTTCAGTTAGAGAGTGAATGTAAATGTCAGCACATATGAAGAGTCAGTCATTATGATGAAATTGGGAAAATATGTAGAAAAGCTGATATCAATAGAGACATTATGAAATCAGGCAAAGTATTAAGTGAGTGATAGGATTAGACATTTTCACCAGGGTTGAGTTTGAATATATAATCTTAGGAAGAACAATTATGTAGTAACCAATAGGATTGACATTTGAGAGCATTAGGCAACCTGGACATGGATGATTTTAGTAATCCATGTTCTCTTTCCATTTAGGCTTTGGTACAATCATAAGTGTGACCTTTACATTTTTTGTCCAGAATATTACTGTGATAAAATGTATATGTAGATCAGGTGACATGAGTATTTCTACCACCATTTCTGGGAGCAATATATTGAAGACGTAAAATTAGTATTGGGGGTACAAAGAGGTGTACCCTGTGTCTATGAATATAGAGATAAAGCATGAATAGACCATACTGGGAATAAATAATATAACTGGTTACAACTTTAAAAAATGGATTGAATTGATATCTGAAAATATACAATAAACCTTATATTGATATACATTCATTCATTCCAACCAGTTATACATCTAATGGTAATATTAGTGTTTTGGTTTATCATGAGGAGTGTGTGAGTTTTGCTTCACAAGTGATTATGGAAATCGAAAATAATGTGGTTGGAAAGAAGCCTCATGAAAAGACCAGTCAAGACACCCTGACAATACATATGTTCTGAAGCAGGAAGTCATTAAATTTGAAACAAATTCCTATAAATTTGAGAACTTGTGGATTAAATGTATATCCTATGATGTGCAAAAATTGAAGAAATAATAATGTACCAGTGGTGAATACAAATGAACGTCAAATTACATATCATGTCCCATAGGAATCTACTTGTATTGATGTTAGACTGGGTCTGTTACTGTAGAATTATTAGGATTTGTATGCACCATTCC
Source organism: Callospermophilus lateralis (assembly GCF_048772815.1). Classification (NCBI taxonomy): domain Eukaryota; kingdom Metazoa; phylum Chordata; class Mammalia; order Rodentia; family Sciuridae; genus Callospermophilus; species Callospermophilus lateralis. The sequence continues at coordinate 5,677,030 of NC_135317.1, forward strand.
CTGAAGTTAATTTTTATTACTAGGAAACAAATATGTATTTCAGGTAGATGAATATTTCTGAGAATAATATTGTGAAAGTTGGTTGTAAATCCACATACATGAACATGAATGAATTTAGAGAGTGTATATAAGACACATATATTTCATATTTTGAAAAATCTGGAGAGTGTTATATATATATATATATATATATATATATATATATATATATATATATATATATATATACACACACACAAACACACATATACACACAAAAAAACCACACATACATAAAGAATTAGCAATATATATGCCAATCGAATTTCACCATTAAATATTTATTATCCACAGATGCAAAAGTATTTATTTTACTGAACCTAAATTTGTGTATAATGTTGTTCTACTAGGACACTCCCCTATAGTTTGAATTTTCAGTTCCAACAGTGTTTAGGAGGAGTGATGTCTTCTCTCAATTTGTATCTGCCAAGTCAGCCACCTCACAAAAATGTACTTGTGATACCTGGTAGGATTCTATATGTGCATATAAATATACATGTGTGAAAAGGCTAGAGAGAAACGGAAAAAAGAATTCACATATTTGTTTACTTTAAAAACACATGGAGAGTATTTCAATTAAAATTTGACTAGATTTATAACTCCTACCTTATATAATGCAAAATGCAAGTCCAACTATCCAACATGCCTCCTCTGAACTTCTTGTATTTCTATTCGGTTTGGGTTTTTTTTCTCCATTTTATTAGGATGAGTAGTCTGAGTCTAATAGGTATGGGTTAGTGTCAGGGATTCAGTATTTCAAAAGGAAATTTGGAAAATGAATCCAGTGTGTATGCAAATATGTGCTGCAAAAATATCCTCCCACACTCATCCAGAACAATGCCTTGACATAACCTTCGCCCCAAGTAAGACACAATTAGATGAGAAGAGTTAGAAAATCAGTGAATATATATCTGGAATGGAACATGCTCAGGAGTTCACAAGCTTGGAGGTGGCAGAGGAGTTTTCAAAAGTAAGGGACAGGATAAACACTCCACAAACATGGCGCTCTGCTGGCCTAAAAACTTTGTGAGAAACTGCCACTGAGGTTGGGCACATAAAGTATATGTTGTTTTCAGGAGATTTGGCTTCCTTTGTAGTGAGACCATCAAAGCTGGGTCTGCATCTATGTGACCAGGAGGACATGGTTTCTTATTTTCCAATGAACATGAGACAGCACTGGTGAATCCTCTCTTTGTAGGTAAAGTATGGCCACTGGGGACTAAGTGTCTCCCCGTGTGGACTGTGAAGACATTTGGTCATCCTCCAATTTTGTGGTGTTTTTGCTGCTGCACTGGGAGTTTGGTATTTGCTTCACAAAATACAAGGAGTTCAACTGGGACACAGTGCTGGAGGGAGTTCTGTCATGTGTGGTGCATCAGTGTCTATAGGAGAATGCACCAACCAGGCTTCTATCCCTCATTGTTTGCCCCATTGCTCCCTTGTCGATATTAACCTGATTCTGAACATTACCCTGAAAACTCTCCATATAACCAGATGACTTTACATATAAGGGTCTGCTAGCTGCACCATGTCAGTGACAAGCCATTTGGAATCCAACTGTAGATCCTCATGGCCCTACCACTGATGTTTAATTACACCCGTGCCCACCACTGCTCTAGACCCAGTACTCAGCAGGCTCCAACTTACAGCATTTCTGTTCTACACCATTTTCATGAAACCCAGTCAATCAAGGCACTGTCTGGTAAACTCATGATCAGCAACAGGACATCCATAGGTTCTCCCGTGCCACCTGGTCATGGGAATTTCAAAAATTTCATGGTATTTATCTAGCCATTTTTCACGGATGAAGTTGGAGGCACTGTAGGTTTCAATTCTTTCAGGAACCATTAAATGTTGAGGAAGCTCATTTCAATGAGAGCTCTGGAGAACTCTCACAGGCAGGGCTTCCCAAAGAGTGGCCAAAAGGTCACATTAAGCCAGGCCCATTGAAGTCTACAATGTGATGTCAATGTGTGTTTTGACTCTCAACTATTGCTGCCAAGTTTTTCAGAATAAAAGCATGTGATATCCTGGCAGAGATTCCCAGTGTTCTGTGGAAAGCAACCCTGGGCCTAGATTTCAGTTCCAAGGGTGACTCTCATGTGTGGCCTCCTAAAATCCCAACAAAATTCATGGCAATACTTCTTTGAGGTCAGTTCCACAACTCAGTCTCTAAGGGGAATCAAACCAGAGTTCAAGCCCAGGTGGACCCAGTCATTTCTTCCAACCGCCACACAAATGACCATAATTAAAACAAAAACACTCCCACATGGCCCTCATCTTCTTACATGTTGTCATTCATCGTAATGTCTGGCTGAAGATTTCCATGAGGGGTGAATCTCAAGACAGTGTCCCAAAAAAAGCTCACTTGCCCCTCATTTGCCTAAAGTCAGGGTGGCCTGGATACCCTTCCTGTGAACCAGGAGTAATCAAATAAGCCTGCCATTAGTAATGCTCTGTTTCTCCAATTTGAGGCCTACTGATTTTCAGGTATAGATTCTTTATGTGATTTGGAGTCATGCGAAACCCCAAGCATCTCTGCAGGGCTTTTGTAGAACTCATTTGACCCAAAGAATCCATTTTCTCACTTGACGGAGGTAAGGAACCTAACAGAGGAAGGCAAGAGACTTCATCCACAATGACTGATCTTTTTGCCATTATGGTTTTGGATGCACACATGGGATCATTCTTTAGATTAATCAGGTGTTGAGAATGTAAGTCACAGCCACACACAAGGCCAAGAGGCTAATTCAGCCACATCCCTTTCCAAAGCAATTAAGCAAAGAGCCACAGGTGATGCCCATTAATTTCCATTTAAAAACTCTTTTCTTCAGGCTTCACAAAGGGGTGGCCTGAGCCAAAGACTTTCCTGACATTCAGTGCAACAGAACAATAGGTAAGCAAAAGGCCCAAAGCAGGGTTTCTCCACTGAGACTCCCTTTTCACACTGATACATGAGTTTTCTGAAATCCTGGCCATTCTCTTCAGCTATCCAGTACATGGCCATGTCACAGAGCTTGGAGTGGTACATATCTTGGAAACAAAACCATGAGCCTATTCTGGAGAGGGGCCAGAATTCAGGAAGAAAACAGGAACTTAGAAAGATAGAAGGTGTTGCCTCTCGATAAGACAAGCTGCAGTTCATTCATAAATTGGGCAGGATGAATTATGAGAAGATTTATACTAGACTGGACGCATCCATTAATGCATTCTCTTTTCTAATGTCTGCAACAACGGACACAGTGGGATACACAGACACAGAAACACTCGCCTGGTCAAACGACTTTCTAGAAACAATCCACTCCAAACCAAACAAAACAACTTTCCTACCTATTCTCAGAACATGGCCTGTCCTCTCTCAGATCTGGCCAACTCTGTGAAGTTCTCAGGAAAAAGGGGTGAGCCAATACCTGCTTTCTGTGGAAAGGTCCCTCTTCAGAACTCTCCTGGTGTTTCGCCATCCTCACATCAGTAGGTACCAAGAAAGAATGACTCGGTCCTTGGTAAATCCAAACAAGTGAGCCCACTGGGACTGGGGCTGCATCTGGGTGCCTGGCTTCTTGGATACCAAGTTCAGAGAGTTCCATCACCAAGGAAATGAGGTATGTCACTTTCTTTGGAACTGAATGAGGTCAATGCCTTGGCAACCACTTTGTCCTAACAGTTGCTTCCAAGTGTCCCATGAGATGGAGGCTGCCCCTACTTCCTGTGACACTTTCACAAGGTAGAATGGTATATCAACCATAGGCACCCAGGAGCAGCTCTCCACACAGGCCTGGTTTGGTCCATCTTCTCTACAATAAGAAGAGAGAGGCTGATTCAGACACATCCCTTCATCCTGACCAGGTTTTTTGCCATGGAAGATGGCTTTTCTCTCTCAGGTCCTTCATACCTGCCTACATCTTCTCCAGGTTTCATATCTGAATGGACCTTTGAGGTTCTCAGCAGGTGGAATGCCCCCTACTTTCCTGTATTGTATGAACGACTCTGTCCCTGCTCTTCTGTAATATGAGATTGAGAGAACAGTGTATGTTTAAGGTTAATAACAGGTTCTATTTGGGTTAGAAATCATTCTGCGCAATAAATAATGGTATTGGGAAACTGCAATATTTACAAAAATATTGAGGTGAAATATAAGTATGAAAAAAAAATCTAGGAATGATTTGAAGCTCAGAAGGGCATTGGGCTCTTGATTGGGATACTTAGTTTTGAATTATGTTCTGCAAAGATGTCTCAGATAATTCGATATACAATGGCATAGGACCTTGTACCTTGGATGACTGAATGTAGAAGAGAACATCCAGTCAAAAGGGATAGTCGGTAGGATTAGGAAGATTCTTGGTAGGTTTAGGAAGAAGAGTGAGTGTAGGATTTGGACTGAAAATTCTTTAGCAATAGGGTTTCAGTTAGAGAGTGAATGTAAATGTCAGCACATATGAAGAGTCAGTCATTATGATGAAATTGGGAAAATATGTAGAAAAGCTGATATCAATAGAGACATTATGAAATCAGGCAAAGTATTAATTGAGTGATAGGATTAGACATTTTCACCAGGGTTGAGTTTGAATATATAATCTTAGGAAGAACAATTATGTAGTAACCAATAGGATTGACATTTGAGAGCATTAGGCAACCTGGACATGGATGATTTTAGTAATCCATGTTCTCTTTCCATTTAGGCTTTGGTACAATCATAAGTGTGACCTTTACATTTTTTGTCCAGAATATTACTGTGATAAAATGTATATGTAGATCAAGTGACATGAGTATTTCTACCACCATTTCTGGGAGCAATATATTGATGACGTAAAATTAGTATTGGGGGTACAAAAGGTGTACCCTGTGTCTATGAATATAGAGATAAAGCATGAATAGACCATTCTGTGAATAAATAATATAATGGGTTCCAACTTTAAATAATGGATTGAATTGATATTTGAAAATATACAATAAACCTTATATTGATATACATTCATTCATTCCAACCAGTTATACATCTAATGGTAATATTAGTGTTTTGGTTTATCATGAGGAGTGTGTGAGTTTTGCTTCAAAAGTGATTATGGAAATCGAAAATAATGTGTTCGGAAAGAAGTCTAATGAAAAGACCAGTCAAGAAATATGGAGGAATACATGTGTTTTGAAGCAGGAAGTGATTGAAAGTGAAACAAATGCCTATAAATTTTGCTAAATTGTTTATGAAATATATATCCTATGATGTGCATAAACTGATGAAATAGTAATGTACCAGTTTTGACTAAAACTTAACGTAAAAATACACATCATGTCCCATAGGAATCTACTTGTATTGATGTTAAACTTGGTCAGTTAACTGTAGAAATATTAGGATTCGCGTGCCTCATTCACCAAAGTTAGTTTTCTTTTTTTTTTAATTATTTTTTTATGGTTGTTCAAAACATTAGATAGTTCTTGATATGTCATATTTCACACTTTGATTCAAGTGCGTTATGAATCCCATTTTTACCCCGTATACAGATTGCAGAATCACATCAGTTACACTTCCATTGATTTACATATTGCCATACTAGTGTCTATTGTATTCTGCTGCCTTTCCTATCCTCTACTATCCCACCTCCCCTCCCCTCTCCTCCCCTCTTCTCTCTCAACCCCCTCTACTGTAATAAATTTCTCCCTTTTTGTATTATTTTTCTCTTTCCCCTCACTTCCTCTTGTATGTAATTTTGTATAACCCTGAGGGTCTCCTTCCATTAACATGCAATTTCCCTTCTCTCTCTTTTTCTCTCCCACCTCTCATCCCTATTTAATATTAATCTTCTTCTCATGCTCTTCTTCCCTACTCTGTTCTTAGTTACTCTCTTTATATCAAAGACGGTATTTGGCATTTTTTTTTAGGGATGGGCTAGCTTCACTTAGCATAATCTGCTCTAATGCCATCTCTTTTTCTGCAAATTCTATGATTTTGCCATTTTTTAATGCTGAGTAATACTCCATTGTGTATAAATGCCACATTTTTTTATCCATTCTTCTAGTGAATGGCATATATGTTGGTTCCACAGTCTTGCTATTGTGAATTGTGCTGCTATGAACATTGATGTAGCAGTGTCCCTGTAGCATGCTCTTTTAAGGTCTTTAGGGAATAGACCGAGAAGTGGAAGAGCTGGGTCAAAGGGTAGTTCCATTCCCAGCTTTCCACGAAATCTCCATACTGCTTTACAAATTGGCTGCCCCAATTTGCAGTGCCTCCAATAATGTACAAGTGTACCTGTTTTTCCACATCCTCACCAGCACTTGTTGTTGTTTGACTTCATAATGGCTGCCAATCTTACTGGAGTTAGATGGTATCTTATGGTGGTTTTGATTTGCATTTCTCTGACTGCTGGAGATGGTGAGCATTTTTTCATGTACTTGTTGTTTGATTGTATGTCCTTTTCTGAGAAGTGTCTGTTCTGGTCCTTGGCCCATTTGTTTATTGGGTTATTTGTTATCTTATTGTCTAATTTCTGTATACTCTGAATATTAGGGCTCTATCTGAAGTGTGAGGAGTAAACATTTGTTCCCAGGATTTAGGCTCCCTATTTACCTCTCTTATTGGTCTTTTTGCTGAGAAAAAAACTTTTTAGTTTGAGTAAGTCCCATTTGTTGATTCTAGTTATTAACTCTTGTGCTATGGGTGTCCCATTGAGGAATTTGGAGCCCGACCCCACAGTATGTAGATCGTAGCCAACTTTTTCTTCTATCAGATGCTGTGTCTCTGATTTGATATCAAGCTCCTTGATCCATTTTGAGTTAACTTTTGTGCATGGCAAGAGAAAGGGATTCAGTTTCATTTTGTGGCATATGGATTTCCAGTTTTCCCAGCACCATTTGTTGAAGATGCTATCTTTCTCCATTGCATGCTTTTAGCCCCTCCATCAAATATAAGATACTTTAGTTTTTTGGCTTGGTTTCTGTGTCCTCTATTCTGTACCATTGGTCCACCCGCCTGTTTTGGTACCAGTAGCATGCTATTTTTGTAACTATTGCTCTATAGTATAGTTTGAAGTCTGGTATCGCTATACCGCCTAATTCACACTTCCTGCTTAGCATTGTTTTTGCTATTCTGGGTGTTTTATTTTTCCATATGAATTTCATGATTGCTTTCCCTATTTCTATAAGAAATGCCGTTTGGATTTTTATTGGCATTGCATTAAACCTATAGAGAACTTTTGGTAATATCGCCGTTTTGATGATGTTAGTTCTGCCTATCCATGAACAGGATATATTTTTACATCTTCTAAGATCTTCTTCTATTTCTCTCTTTAGGGTTCTGTAGTTTCCATTGTATAAGACTTTCACATCTTTTGTTTGGTTGATTCCTAGTTATTATTATTTTTCTTTTAGGATATTGTGCATGGAGTTGTTGTCCTCATTTCCATTTCAGAGGATTTGTCACTGATATACAGGAATGCCTTTGATTTATGCGTGTTGATTTTATATCCTGCCACTTTGCTGAATTCATTTATTAGTTCCATTAGTTTCTTTGTAGACCCTTTTGGGACGGCTAGATATAGAATCATGTGATCTGCAATAGAGATAATTTAAGTTCTTCTTTTCCTGCTTTTTATGCCTTTTATTTCTTTCATATGTCTAATTGCTCTGGCCAGTGTTTCGAGAACTATGTTGAACAGAAGTGGTGAGAGAGGGCATCCCTGTCTTGTTCCAGATTTTAGAGAGAATGCCTTCAATTTTTCTCCATTCAGAATGATGCTAGCCTGAAGCTTAGCATAGATTGCTTTTACAATATTGAGGTATGTTCCTCTTATCACTAGTTTTTCTAGAGTGTTGAACATAAAGGAATGCTGTACTTTGTCAAATGCTTTTTATGCATCTATCGAGATGATCATATGGTTCTTATTTTTAAGTCTATTGATGTGGTGAATAACATTTATTGATTTCCGTATATTGAACCAGCCTTGCATCACCCGGATGAATCCTACTTGATCAGGATTCACAATTTTTTGATATGTTTTTGTATCCAATTCGCCAGAATTTTATTGAGGATTTTTTCATGTAGGTTCATTAGAGATATTGGTCTGTAGTTTTCTTTCTTTGAAGTGTCTTTGTCTGGTGTAAGAATCAGGGTGATGTTGGCCTCGTAGAATGAATTTGGAAGATCTCCCTCTTTTTCTATTTTCTGAAATAGCTTGAAAAATATTGGTATTAGTTTCTATTTAAAGGTTTTGTAAAACTCTGCTGTATACCCATACGGTCCTGGGCTTTTCTAATTTGGTAGTCTTTTGTTGGTTTCTTCTATTTACTCAATTGATATTGGTCTGTTTAGGTTGTCTATATCCTCCTGACTCAATATGGGCAGATCATATGACTTAATGAATTTATTGATGCCGTCACTATCTTCTATTTTATTGGAGTATAAGGATTCAAATTACTTTCTGATTATCTTCTGTATTTCTGAAATATCTGTTGCGATATTTCCTTTTTTAATCCCTTATGCTAGTAATTTGAGTTCTTTCTCTTCTTCTCTTCATTAGCATGGCTAAGGGTCTGTCAATTTTATTTATTTTTTCAAAGAACCAACTACTAGTTTTGTCAGTTTTTTCAATCATTTCTTTTATTTCAATTTCATTAACTTCAGCTTTGATTTTAATGATTTCTTGCCTTCTACTTCTTTTGCTGTTGCTTTTGTCTTCTTTTTATAAGATTTTGAGATGAAGTATGAGATCATTTATTTGTTGGTCTTTTCTTTTTTTAAGGAATGATCTCCAAGCAATGAATTTTCCTCTTAGAACTGCTTTCAATGTGTCCCATAGATTCCGATATGTTGTGTCTGCATTTTCATTTATCTCTAAGAATTTTTTAATTTTTTCCTTGATGTCTTCTATAACCCATTGATCACTCAGTAACCTATTGTTCATTCTCCAAGTGATGCATGATTTTTCCTTCCTTCTTTTATCATTGATTTTTAGTTTCATTCCATTATGATCAGATAAGATGCATGGTATTATCTGTACTCCTTTATATTGTCTAAGAGTTGCCCTGTGACATAATATATTATCTATTTTTTAGAAGGATACATGTGCTTCTGAGGAAAAATGCAACTGCTTGATGTTGGGTGTTATATTCTACATATGTCAAATAAGTCTAGGTTATTAATTGTGTTATTGAGTTCTATAGTTTCCTTATTCAACTTTTGTTTGGAAGATCTGTCTAGTGGTGAGAGAGGTGTGTTGAAGTCTCCAATGATTTTTGTATTGTGGTCTATTAGACTCTTGAACTTGAGAAGAGTTTGTTTGATGAACATAGCTGCACCATTGTTTGAGACATATATATTTATGATTGTTGTTTCTTGTTGGTGTATGGTTCCCTTGAGCAGTATGTAGTGTCTCTCTTTATCCCTTTTGATTAACTTTGGCTTGAAATCTATTTTATTTGATATGAGAATGGCCTCTCCTGCTTGTTTCCGTAGTCCATATGAGTGATATGTTTTTTCCCAAACTTTCACCGTAAGTCTATGTATGCATTTTCCTATCAAATGTGTCTCCTGTAGGCAGCATATTGTTGGGTCTTGTTTTGTGATCAATTCTACTAGCCAGTGTGTCTTAATTGGTGAGTTTAAGCCATTAACATTTAGGGTTATTATTGAGATATGGGTTGTTCTTCCAGCCACATTTGTTTATTTATGTAACTAAACAGGGTTTGTTTTCCTCTTTGATTATTTCCCCCCTTTAATACCCTACCCTCCATTGTTGGTTTTCATTTTTATTTTTCATTTTCTCTTCCTGCAATGTTTTGCCAAGGATGTTTTGAAGAGATGGTTTTCTCGCTGCAAATTCTTTTCACTTTTGTTTATCGTGGAAGGTTTTAATTTCATCTTCCATCCTGAAGCTTAATTTCGCTGGATACACAATTCTTGGTTGGAACCCATTTTCTTTCAGTGTTTGAAATATGTTATTCCTGGATCTTCTAGTTTTCAGAGTCTGTTTTGAAAGATCAGCTGTTATCCTGATTGATTTACCCCTAAATGTAATCTGCTTCCTTTCTCTTGTAGCTTTTAAAATTTTCTCCTTTTTCTGTATGTTGGGCATCTTCATTATAATGTGTCTAGGTGTGGATCTCTTATGATTTTGCACATTCGGTGTCCTGTAGGCTTCTAGGACTTGGGATTCTGTTTCATTTATCAAGTCTGGGAAGTTTTCTCGTATTATTTTATTGAATAGGTTGCTCATTCCTTTGGTTTGGAACTCTATACCTTCCTGTATCCCAATGATTGTTAAGTTTGGTCTCTATACGTTATCCCATATTTCTTGGATATTCTGCTCATGGTTTCTGAACAGTCTTGCTGAGCTGTCTATGTTCTTTTCAAGTTGAAATACTTTGTCTTCATTGTCTGATGTTCTACGTTCTAAGTGTTCTACTCTGCTGGTAGTATTCTCAATTGAGTTTTTAAGTTGGTTTATTGCTTCCTGCAATTCTAGATTTTCTGTTTGTTTGTTTTTACAACCTCTATCTCCCTGTATAGTTGATCTTTTGCTTATTGGATTTGTTTATGTAATTCATTGTCAAAGTGATCTTTCATTGTCTGATTTTGTTGTCTAATGTCTTCCTTGTGACTCCAAATCATCTGAAGCATGTGTATCTTGAATTCTTTATCTGACATTCCATGTGATGCAGCTATTACCTCTTCTAAAGTTGTGTTCACCTGCATTGCTTGTGGTCCTTTCTTTCCTTGTCTTTTCATACTGCTCGCATTTCTCTCTGCTTGGTGAAACTGTTGTGTTTTTGAAATTTTACCCCTATATATTTATATTGCTCTTGTATAGTTGAAAAGTCTCCCTTGCAGGATCGGGGGGCAGCTGTGCTGCTCCCCCAATTGGGGGGAACTATCTACCACGCTGACGGGCTGCTAGGACTGTTCTGCTGGTTGGTTGCAGGTCTACCTATCTTGCAGGCGCGGCCGGCGGCTCTACTCTGCCCTTACTCCAATTGGAATGACGTGTCTACCATGCTGGCAGGCCGCTGGGCCTGTTCCAGAAGCAGGGGGCGGCTCTGCTCTGCCTCTACTCCAATTGGGATGACGTGTCTACCATGCCAGCAGGCTACTGGGCCTATTCGCTGAACGGTCGCAGGTCTGCCCATTTTGCGGGCACAGGGGGCAGATCTGCTCTGCCCCTACTCCAAATGGGGTGTAGTGACTAGCATGCCAGCAGGTCGCTGGGCCGGTTCCGGGCACGGGTGAAGGCTCTGCTCTGCCCCTACTCCAATTGGGGTGACGTGACTACCTCGCCGGCGGGTCGCTGGGCCTGTTCTGGGCACGGGCACTGGCTCTGTTCTGCCCCTACTCCTATTGGAGTGACCTGACAACCACGCCGGTGGGCCGCTGGGCTTGTACTGGGCGTGGGAGAAGGCTCTGCTCTGCCACTACTCCAATTGGGGTGCCGTGTCTACCACGCCTGCGAGTCGATGGGCCTGTTCCGGGCACAGGCGCCGGCTCTGCTCTGTCCCTACTCCAATTGGGATGACGTGACTACCTCGCCTACGGGTCCCTGGGCCTGTGCCGGGCGTGGGCAGCGACTCTGCTCTGCACCTCTGGCTTGATGACAAAGTGAGAGACTCGGGTGTTTGTGACTCACTTTCTTTACGAGGAGACCAACTGATTCTGTATTCGCTGGTATCGATGAAGTTATCTCCTCCGCCGCTTTGTGATGACATCAGATCTCTACCATGTTCGTATCCCATGCGAATGGCAGCATTTTGTTCCCTTTGCTGGGTGACCAAAGCAACGGGTGAGTCCTGACCGGCTCTCACAAGCCCCGTCTCAATCCTGTTACCACTGCCTATGAAGGCTCGGTAGGTATTTATCTCCACAGTATTCAGCAAGACCTGGACCGCGAAGCAGTTTCCGCGGGTTCTTTAGCCCTGGGCCTGATCAGTTCCAGGAGCCAGAGTTTGGCCGCTCTGGGCTTGTTGTATGTTCTGATAGGATCAGGCCTGAGTAATTTGTCTGCAAGACACAGGCGAATGGCAGCCTGAGATTACCTGTTCTATAGCTGAATGAGCTGCAATCAGTCGAAAACAGGAATGGTGACGTCAGCTCTCCAAGATGGTGGCCCCTGGCTTTCTCTGTGGTCTGACCGGTGTGGAAAACTGAATTGGACCGCTTCCTTGCCCCGTTACAAACCCAGAATTCAGCAATGAGCACAGTGATTTCACAGCTGGCAGGAGCCCACAGAATCCACACTGCTGAATACTTGTGTTGGTATCTTGTTGTTTCTCAGCATGCGCCGCAGACTCTAGCAGCAGGGCGATTTGCTGAATAAGCAGCAAGACACTCCGTGCGGACAAATCACTCACGTTTGAGCCCCGTCGCTGATCCTCGTGAGATGGAAATACTTCCACTAGGTTTTGGAGCACCCCAATTTTCCTGGAAATTCCTAAAAAGATATGTTTTAGCCGTTCTGACTCGTCATTCTCCTGCACAGTGACGCTGTACATGGGGTTGATGCACTCGTTTCGTCGCCATTATATGATCCCATTAAGTTAGTTTTCAGTACTAGGAAACGAATCTGTATTTCAGGTTGATGAATATTTCTGAGAATAAACATGTGAAAAGTTGATTATAAATCCACATATATGAATATGAATGAATTTAGGGAGTGTATAATAAGACAAATAAATTTCATATTTTGAAAAATCTGGAGAGTAAATATATATATATATATATATATATATATATATATATATATATATATATACACACACACACACACAAACATTAAAAAGTAGCATTATGTATGCCAATTGAAATTCACCATGAAATATATATCATCCTCAGATCCAAAAATAATCATTTTACTGAACATCGATTTATGTTGTTCAACTAGAAAGCTGACCCATATGTTGAATTTTCAGTTCCAACAGCGTTTAGTAGGAGTGATCTCTTCTCACAATTTGTATCTGCCAAGACAGCCACCCCAAAAAATGTACGTTTGATACCAGGTAGAATTCTATATGTGCATAAAAAAAATACATGTGCTGAATAGGCTACAGAGAAAGGGAGACAATTATTCACATATTTGATAACTTTTAAAACACATGGAGAACTATTTCAATTAAAATTGGCTAGATTTATAACACCTACCATTTATCATACGAAAGGCAAGTCCAACTATACACCATGCCTCCTGTGAACCTCTTGTTTTTCTATTTTGTTTGGGTTATTTTTCTCCATCATATTAGGATTACAAGTAAAAGTCTAGAAGGGAATTTGTTAGTGTCAGGGATTCAGTATTTCAAATGGAAAATTGGAAAATGTATCCAATGTGTAAGCAAATATGTGCTACACAAAAATCTTCCCACTCTCATTCAGAACAATGCCTTGGCATTACATTCGCCCCATGTAAGACACAATAAGAGGAGAAGAGTTAGAAAATCTGTGAATACATAAATGGAATGGAAAATGCTCAGGAGTTCACAAATTTGGAGGTGGTAGAGGAGTTTCCAAAAGTAAGGGACAGTGTAAACACTCCACAAACATGAAGCTCTGCCGGCATAACATGTGGAGAAACTGCCTCTGAGGTTGGGCACTTGAAATATATTTTGTTGTCAGAAGCATTAGCTTCCTTTGTAGTGAGACCATAAAAGCTGGGTCTGCATCTATGTGACATGGATGACATGGTTTCTTATTTTCCAATGAACATGAGGAAGCAGTGCTGAATTTTCTCTTTGTAGGTAAACTGTGGCCACTGGGCGCTAAGTGTCTCCCCATGTGGACTGTGAAGCCATTTGGTCATCCTCCACTTTTCGTGGTGTTTCTTGCTGTTGCACTGGGAGTTTGGAATTTGCTTCATGAAATAAAAGGAGTTCAACTGGGACACAGTGCTGTAGGGAGTTCTGTCAGTTGTGGTGGGTCGTGTTCTGTAGGAGAATGCACCAACCAGGCTTCTATCCCACATAGCTTGCCCCATTGACTATAGCAACCTGATTCTGAACATTGCCCTGAAACCTCTCCATATAACAAGATGCTTTTACATATAAGGGTCTACTGGCTGCAAAATGTCAGTCACAAGCTATTTGGTAGCCAATGGCAGATAAACATGGCCACACCAGAGATATTTTATCACACACCTGCCCACCATGGCTCTAGGAACACTACTCAGCAGGCTCCAACTTACTGGAATCTCTGTTACACACCATTTTCATGAAACCTAGTCAATAAAGGCAATGTCTTCTATACTCATGATCAGCAAGAGGACATCCAAATGTTCTCCAGTGACACCTAGTCATGGGAATTTCAAAAATTTCATGGTTTTATCTAGCCAATTTTCAAGGATGAAGTTGGAGGCACTGTGGGTTTCAATTCATTCATTAACCATTAAATGGTGAGGAAGCTCATTTCAATGAAAGCTCTGGAGAACTCTCAGAGCAAGGCTTCCCAAAGGGTGGCCAAAAGGTCACATGAAGCCAGGCCCATTGAGGTCTACAATGTGAGGTCCATGTGTCTTTTGACTCTCAACTATGGCTGCCAAGTCTTTCGGAATAAAATCATGTGATATCCTGGCTGAGATCCCCTTGGCTCTGTGGAAAGCCACCTTGGGCCTAGATCTCAATTTTCAAAGGCGAATCTCATGCATGGCCTTCTAAAATCCAACACAATTCATGGCAATACTTCTCTGAGGTCAGTTCCAGAACTCAGTCTCTATGTGGAATCTCACCAGAGCTCAAGCCCAGGTGGACCCAGTCATCTCTTCCAACTGCCATACAAATGTCCACAATTAAAACCAAAACACCCCCACATTGCCCTCATCTTCTTCCATATAGACACTCATCATTACCTCCGGCTGGAGGTTTTCATAAGGTACACAGCCCACGTCCGTGTCCAAAATAAGCTCCCTTGCAACTCATTTGCCTAAAATCAGGGTGGCCTGAACACCTTTCCTGTGAACCAGAAGTGATCAAATAGGCCTGCCGTTAATACTACTCTGATCTCCAACTTGAGGCCTACTGACTGTGGGGTGTAGATTCTTTATGTGAATTCATTTTTTTTGTTGTTTTTGTACTTTAACTTTTTAAAATGTTTTCATTTTTTAAATATTTTTATTTCATTATTATTATTTTAAATTTTAAATTTCATTTTTTAAATGATCATTATTTTTAATTTTTTTTCTTTCTTTATTTTCTATTTTTTTCTTTTGTCTTATCATTTCTTTTCAATTTTCTTATTCCCCCTTCCTTGAATTCTACCTGCCTACTCTCATTCTTTTTAGTGACTTCTTCCCGTTCCTTCTAAAATCTTTCCTCCCAAGCATCAAAATTATTTATAAGAGTAAGCAGTAACTCAGCAGTCAAAAAGAGCAAAAGTGACATGAGCAGCACAAAAAATCAAGGAAGAAAATAAGTACAAACAATAATGGAAAGCCTAAATATTCAGGAGGACCTATAGTCATCAGAAAAATGGTCATATAGAGAACTCAAGGAATACCTTAGACAGATGGAATGGAAACTTAAAGAGGATACGAGACAGCAAATCCAAACAGTGAAAGAACACATTGAAAATGAATTACATAAACAGATAAAAGAACAAGTTAAGTATTTTTATCAGGAGATAGAGATTATAAAAAAAATTAAACAATAATTCTAGAAATGAAGGAAACGATAAACCAAATTAAAAACTCAATTGAGAGTATCACTAACACTGTGGAGCAAGTAGTAGACAGAATGTCAGATAATGAAGATAAAATATATCATCTTGAAAAGAATCTAGCCAACACAGAAAGGCTGGTAAGAAATCATGAGTAAAACATCCAAAAGATATGGGATAACATTAAAAAACCAAATTTATGAGTCATCTGGATAGGTACACAGATTCAAACCAAGGAAATGAGTAAACTACTGAATGAAATAATTACAGAAAACTTTCCAGAAAAAAAAAGGAAACGGATATACAAATTGTACATGCTTACAGGACACCGAGCACACAAAATCACAGTAGACCAATATCAAGACACATTTTTATGAAGATTTCCAATATACAGAACAAACAGAAAATATTAAAAGCAATAAGAGAAAGGAGGCAGATCACATTCAGGGGTATACCAATAAGGTTGAGAACAAATGTTTCATCACAGTTGCTGAAAGCGAAAAGATCCTGGAACAACGTATTTCAAACACTGAAAGACAATGGATGCCAACCAAGAATTCTGTATCCAGCAAAATTAAGCTGCAGGTACGACAATAAAATAAAAATATTTCATGATAAACAAAAGCTAAAAGAATTTGCAGCCAGAAAACCAGCATTGCAAAGCATCTTGAGCAAAACAATAAAAGAAGAAGAAATGAAAATCAACAACCAAAACCATCAGTGGGAAGTGCCTCAGTAATGACAGAGGGCGGGGGAAATGCTAATCATGGAGAAACAAAGTAAATATATAAAAAAAAGATGAATAATCAAACATGGGTGGCAGTACAAACCATATATCAATTGTAACTCTAAATATTAATGGCTTAAACTCTCCAATAAAGTGACATAGGCTTGTAACTTGGATTAAAAACGAATCCAACAATATGTTGCCTCCAGGAGAAACATCTGAATGGAAAAGACACACACAGGCTGAAGGTCAAGTTTGGGAAAAAATATACCATTCACACAGTCCTCATAAGCACGCAGGGGTGGCCATCCTCATATCGAATAAAATTGACTTCAAGACTAATTTAATCAAAAGGGATAAGAAAGAACATTATATACTGTTAAAAAAAACATTCACCAATAATACATAAAAATTATCAATATTTATGCACCAAATAATGGTGCTGCGACGTTCAACAAACAAATTCTCCTCAAGTTCCAGAATGAAATAGACCACAACACAATAATTATGGGTGACTTCAACACACCTCTCTCACCATTTTACAGATCCTCCAAACAAAGGTTGAATAAAGAAACTATAGAACTCAATATCACAATCAATAACCTACACTTAACTGACATATATAGAATATATCAACCATCATCAAGTGGATATACTTTTTTCTCAGTAGCACATAAATCCTTCTCAAAAATAGACCATATATTATGCCATAGGGCAACCCTCAGAAAATATAAAGGGGTGGAGATAATACCATGAATTTTTTATTATCATAATGGAATGAAACTGGAAACCAATGATAAAAGAAGGAAGAAAAAATCCTACATCACAAGGAAAATGAACAATATGTTACTGAATGATCAGTGGGTTACAGAAGACATAAAGGAGGAAATCAAAAAATTCTTAGAGATAAATGAAAATACAGACACAACATATCGGAATCTATGGGACACAATGAAAGCAGTTTTAAGAGGGAAATTCATCACCTGGAGGTCATTCCTGAAAAAAAGGAAAAACGAACAAATAAATGAGCTCACACTTCAACTCAAAGCCCTAGAAAAGGAAGAGCAAAACAACAGCAAATGTAGCAGAAGGCAAGAAATAATTAAAATCAGAGCAGAAATCAACGAAATTGAAACAAAAGAAACTATTGAAAAAATTAACAAAACTAAAAGGTGGTTCTTTGAAAAAATAAATATGTGCGACAGACCCTTAGCTATGTTAATGAAGAGAAGAAGAGAGAGAACTCAAATTACTAACATATGGGATGAAAAAGGCAATATTACAACAGGTGCTTCAGAAATACAGAAGACAATTAGAAATTATTTGGAAAACCTATATTCCAATAAAATAGAATATAGTGAAGACATCAATAAATTTCTTAAATCATATGATTTGCCCAGACTGAGTCAGGAGGATACACACAATTTAAACAGACCAATGTCAATGGATAAAACAGAAGAAGCAATCAAATGAGTACCAACCAAGAAAATCTCAGGACTGGATGGGTATACAGCGGAGTTTTACAAAACCTTTAAAGAAGAATTAATACCAATACTTTTCAAGTTATTTCAGGAAATAGAAAAAGAGGAGCTCTGCCAAATTCATTCTATGAGGCCAACAATACGCTGATTCTGAAATCAGAAAAAGACACCTCAAAGAAAGAAAACTACAGACCAATATATCTGATGAACCTAGATGCAAAAATCCTCAATAAAATTCTGGCGAATCGAATACAAAGGCACATCAAAAAAATTATGCACCATGATCAAATCGGATTCATACCTGGGATGCAACGATGTTTCAATATACGGAAATCAATAAATGCTATTCACCACATCAATAGACTTAAAGATAAGAACCATATGATCATCTCGTTAGAAGCAAAAAAAGCATTCGACAAAGTACAGCATCCCTTTATGTTCAAAACATTAGAAAAACTAGGGATAACAGGAACTTACCTCGACATTGTAAGAGCTATCTATGCTAAGCCTCAGGCTAGCATCATTATGAATGGAGAAAAATTGAAGGCATTCCTTCTAAAATCTGGAAGAAGACAGGGATGCCCTCTCTCACCACTTCTATTCTATATAGTTCTCGAAACACTGGCCAGAGCAATTAGACAGATGAAAGAAATAAAAGGCATAAAAATAGGAAAATAAGAAAGTAAATTATCACTATTTGCGGGTGACATTTTTCTATACATAGAAGACCCAAAAGAGTCTACAAAAACTACTAGAACTAAAAAATGAATTCAGCAAAGTTGCAGGATATAAAATCAACATGCATAAATCAAAGGCATTTCTGTATATCAGCGACAAAACTTTTGAAACAGAAATGAGGAAAAACACTTCATTCACAATATCCTCAAAAAAAAAATAAAATAATTGGGAATCAACCTAACAAAAGAGGTGAAAAATTTATAAAATGCAAACTACAGAATCCTAAAACGAGAAGTAGAATACGATCTTAGAAGATGGAAAAATAAACCCTGTTCATGGATAGGCAGAACTAACATCATCAAAATGGTGATATTACCAAAACTTCTCTACAGGTTTAATGCAATGCCAATCAAAATCCCAACAGCATTTCTTGTAGAAATAGGTAAAGCAATCATAAAATTCATGTGGAAAAAAAAAAGCCTCAGAATAGCAAAAGCAATTCTAAGCAGGAAGTGTGAATCAGGCGGTATAGCGATAGCAGATTTCAAACTATATTACAGAGCAATAGTAACAAAAACAGCATGGTACTGGTATTAAAACAGGCGGGTGGACCATTGGTACAGAATGGAGGACACAGAGACTAATCCAAAAAGCTACAACTATCTTATATTTGATAAAGGAGCTAAAAGCAAGCAATGGAGGAAATATAGCATCTTCAACAAATGGTGCTGGGAAAAATGGAAATCCATATGCAACAAAATGAAACTGAATCCCTTTCTCTCGCCATGCACAAAATTAACTCATAGTGGATCAAGGAGCTAGATATCAAATCAGAGACTCTACGTCTGATAGAAGAAAAAGTGGCTCCGATCTACATATTATGGGGTTGGGCTCCAAATTCCTTTATTGGACACCCATAGCACAAGAGTTAATAAAGAAGAATCAACAAATGGGACTACTTAAACTGAAAAGTTTTTTCTCAGCAAGAGAACAAATAAGAGAGGTAAATAAGGAGCATACATCATGGGAACAAATTTTTACTCCTCACACTTCAGATAGAGCCCTAATATCAAGAATATACAAAGAACTCAAAAAATTAGACAATTAGATAACAAATAACCCAATAAACAAATGGGCCAAGGGCTTGAACAGACACTTCTCAGAGGAGGACATACAATCAATCAAAAAGTACATGTAAAAATGCTCACCATTTTTAGCAGTCAGAGAAATGCAAATCAAAACCACCCTAAGATACCATCTCAATCCAGTAAGATTGGCAGCCATTATGAAGTCAAACAACAACAAGTGCTGGCAAAGATGTGGGGAAAAAGATACACTTGTAAATTGCTGGTGGGACTGTAAACTGGTGTGGCTAATTTTTAAAGCAGTATGGAGATTCCTGGGAAAGCTGGGAATGGAACCACAATTTGATGCAGCTATTGCCCTTCTCGGTCTATTCCCTGAAGACCTTAGAAGAGTGTACTACAGGGATACTACCACATCGATTTTCATAGTAGTACAATTCACAATTGCTACACTGTGGATCCAACCCATATGCACTTCAATAGATGAATGGATAAAAAAAATATGGCATTTTTACACTATGGAGTATTACGCAGCACTAAAAAATGACAAAATCATGAAATTTGCAGGAAAATGGATGGCACCAGAGCAGATTATGCTTAGTGAAGCTAGCCAATCCCTAAAAAATAAATACCAAATGTCTTCTTTGATATAATGGAGCAACTAAGAACAGAGCAGGGAGCAATAGCAGGAAGAAAAGATAAACATTAAACAGAGACATGAGGTGCAAGGGTAAGTGAGAGAAAAGGGAAATTTCATGGTAATGGAGGGAGACCCTCACTGTTACACAAAATTACATATTGTTGTGAGTGGAATGGGAAAAAAAACATGGAGAGAAATGAATTACAGTAGATGGGGGAAAGAGAGAAGATAGGAAGGGAGGGGAGGTGAGAGTGTAGAGTATAGGAAAGGTAGCAGAATACAACAGTAACTAATAGGGCATTATGTAAAAATGTGAATGTGTAACCGATGTGATTCTGTAATCTCTATTTGGGGTAAAAATGGGAGTTCATAAGCCACTTGAATATAATGTATGAAATATTATATGTCAAGAGATTTGTAATGTTTTGAGCAATCATTAAAAGAAAAAAATAGTAGCAATATATATGCCAATCAAAATTCATCATGAAATATATATAATCCACAAATCGAAAAATATTTATTTTACTGAACATGGATTTATGTATAATGTCATTCAACTAGGAAGCTTACCCATAGGTTGAATTTTCAGTTTCAACAGTGTTTAGGAGGAGTGATCCTTTCTCACAATTTGCATCTGCCAATTCAGTTACCTCACAAGTATGTACGTGTGGTACAAGGTAGGATTCTATATGTGCATATAAAAATACATGTGTTGAATAGGCTACAGAGAAAGGGAGACAGGAATTCACATATTTGTTAATTTTAAAAACACCTGTAGAACTATTTCAAAAAAAATTGACTAGATTTATAACTCTTACACTATATAATGCAAAAGGCAATTGTAACAATACACCATGCCTCCTCTGAACTCCTTGTATTTCTATTCTGTTTGGGTTATTTTTCACCATCATATTAGAATTAATAGTCAGAGTATAGTAGGGTATGTGTTAGTTTCAGGGCTTCAGTATTTCAAATAGAAAATTGGAAAATGAATTGAATGTGTATGTAAATATGTGCTACACAAAAATCTTCTCACTCACATCCAGAACAATGCCTTGATATTAGCTTCGCCCCAAGTAAGACACAATTAGAGTAGAAAAGTGTGAAAATCTGTGAATACATATCTGGAATGGAATATGCTCGGGAGTTCACAAACTTGGAGGTGGTAGAGGATTTTCCAAAAGTAAAGGACAGGGTAAACACTCCACAAACATGGAGCTCTGCTGGCCTAAGACTTCTTGGGAAACTGCCTCTGAGGTTGGGCACTTGAAATATATTTTGTTGTCATGAGCTTTAACTTCCTTTGTAATGAGACCATCAAAGCTGGGTCTGCATCTATGTGACCTGGAAGACATGGTTTCTTGTATTCCAATGAACATGAGGCAGCAGTGCTGAATTCTCTCTTTGTAGGTAAACTGTGGCCACTGGAGGCTAAGTGTCTCCCCATGTCGACTGTGAAGACATTTGGTCATCCTCCACTTTTCGTGGTGTTTCTTGCTGCTGCACTGGGAATTTGGTATTTGCTTCAACAAATACAAGGAGTTCTACTAGGATCCAGTGCTTGAGGGAGTTCTGTCACGTGTGGTGGGTCAGGGTCTGCAGCAGAATGCACCAACCAGGCTTCTATCCCACATAGCTTGCCCCAATAACCATAGTAAACTGATTCTGAACATTGCCCTGAAACCTCTCCATATAAAAAGATGCCTTTATATATAAGGGTCTGATGTCTGCACTATGTCAGTCACAAGCCATTTGGAAGCCAATGGCTGATCCACTTGGCCCCACCATCGTGTTTTATCACACACCTGCCCACCACTGCTCTAGGCCCACTACTCAGCAGAATACAAATTACTGGCATCTCTGTTCTACACCATTTTCATAAAATTCAGTCAAACATGGCATTCTCTGGTATACACATGGTCAGCAACAGGACATCCAAAGTTTCTCCAGTGCCACCTGTTGATGGGAATTTCAAAAATATCATGGTATTTATCTAGCCATTTTTCAAAAATGAAGTTGGAGGCACTGTGGGTTTCAAATCATTCAGGAACCATTTAGTGTTGAGAAAGCTTATTTCAATGCAAGTTCTGGAGAACTCTCACAGGCAAGGCTTCTCAAAGAGTTGCCAAAAGGTCACATGAAGCCAGGCACATTGAGGTCTACAATGTCAGGTCCATGTGTGTTTTGACTCTCAACTATGCCTTCCAAGTCTTTCAGAATAAAATCATGTGATATCCTGGCTGAGATTCCCATTGTTTTGCGGAAAGACACCCTGGGCCTAGATCTCAGTTTCCAAGGGTGAGTATCATGCATGACCTCCTAAAATCCCAACACAATTCATTGCAATTCTTCTCTGAGTTCAGTTCCAGAACTCAGTCTCTAAGGGGAATCACACCAGAGTTCAAGCCCAGGTGAACCCAGTCATTCCTTCCAACCACCACAAAAATGACCACAATTAAAATCAAAACACTCCCACAGGGCCCTCATCTTCTTCAATTTAGACACTCATCATAACCTCTGGCTGGAGGTTTCTATGAGGGGCGCCGCCTAAGAAAGTGTCCAAAATAAGCTCACTTGCCCTTCCTTTGCCTAAAATCACAAGGAGTGATCAAATATTCTTGCTGTTAAAGTGTTCCACTTCTCCAATTTGAGTCCTACTGGCTGTGAGGTATAGATTCTTTATGTGATTTGGAGTCATGAGAAAACCCAAGCACATATGGGCTAGCCTCTGCAGGGATTTGAAGGACTCATTTAATCCAAAGGATCCCTATTCTCACTTGATAGAGGTCAGGAACCTAAAACAAGAAGGCAAAAAACTTCATCCACAACGACTTCTCTTTTGGCCATTTTGGTTTGGAAAGCACATGGGATCTTTATTTAGATCCATTGGGTGTTGAGAATCTAAGTCACAACCTCACACAAGGACAAGAGACTGATTCAGACACATCCCATTCGAAAGCAATTAAGCAAAGAGCCACAGGTGAAGCCCATTCTTTTCCATATGAAAACAGTTTTCTTCAGGCTTCACAAAGGGTTGGCCTGAGGCAAAGACCATCCTGACATTCAGGGTAATAGAAATAGAAGTAAGGAAATGGCCAAAGCAGGGTTTCTCCACTGAGACTTTACTGGTCACACTGATATCTGAGTTTTCTGAGATCCTCTCATTCTCTTCAGCTATCCAGTACATGGTCATGTCACAGAGCCTTGTGGTGTTACATATCTGGGACACAAAACCATGAGCCTATTCTGTAGAGTGGCCTGAATTCATGAAGAAAACAGTAACTTAAGAAGATAGTAGTTGTTGCCCATCCATAAGGCAAGGTGAACTCCATTAATCAACTGGGCAGTATTAATGTGGGGAAGCTTTCTACTAGACACAACAAATCCATTGATGCATTCTCTTTTCTAATGTCTACAACCACGGATACAGTGGGAAACACAGACATAGAAACACTCACCATGTCAAAGGACGTACTAGAAACAGTCCACTCCACACCAAAAAAAACCGCCTTTTCTACCTATTCTCAGAACATGAGAAAAAAACCACAAACTCACACCCACAACGGCAAAGGCACCTCCTTCCCCAATTAGGTCTGTGACTATCCAGAGAGTCTTCTGACTGGTGGGCCATATTATGATCCCCTGAAATGGCCTGTCCTGTCTCAGATCTGGTCTCCTTGGCCAACTCTGTGAAGTTGTCAGGAGACAGTGGTGAGCCACTACCTGCTTTCTCAGGGAAGATGCCTCTTCAGGGCTCTGCTGGCATTTGGCCATCCTCACATTAGTAGGTACCATGAAAGACTGACTCTGTCTTTGGGAAAAGCAAACAAGTTAGCCCACTGGGACTGGGACTGGAACTGGCTCTGGGTGCCTGGCTTCCTGGATCCCAAGTTCAGAGAATTCCATCACCAAGAAATTGAGGAGAGGTATCTTCCTTCAGGAACTGCATGAGTTCACTGCCTTGAAAATCACTTTGTCCTAACAGTTGCTTCCAAAGTTCCCATGAGATGGAGGCTGCCCCAGCATCCTGTGACACATTCAGAAGTTAGAATGGTATATCAACCATAGGCACCCTGGAACAGCTCTCCACACAGGCCTGGTTTGTTTCAACTTCTCTACAATAAGAAGAGAGAGGCTGATTCAGACCCATCAATTCATCCTGACCAGGTTGTTTGCCATGGAAGATTACTATTGCTCTCTCAGGTCCTACATAGCTGCATACATCTTCTCCAAGGATCATTTCTCCATGGATCTTTGAGGTTACCAGCAGGTGGAAGATCACCTACATTCCTATATTGTAAGACCAACTCTGTCCCTGCTCTTCTGTAAGTTATATTGAGGGAACAGTGTATGTTTAGGGTTAATAACATGTTTGATTTGGGTTACGAATCATTCTGCGAGATGAATAATGGTATTGGCAAACTTCGATATTTACAAAAGTATATAGGTGAAATATAAGTATGAAAGCAGTAATCTAGGAAAGACTTGAAGCCCAGAAGGGAATTGGACCCTTGAGTGGTATACTTAGCTTTGAGTTATGTGCTGCACAGATGTCTCAGATAAATCAATATACAATGGCATAGGAATTGTACCTTAGATGATTGAATGTTGAAGAGACTTTCAGTCAAAAAGCGATATTCGGTAGGATGAGGAAGGTAGTTGTTAGGTTTCAAATGAAGAGTGAGTATAGGATTTGGACCAAAAGTTCTTTAGCAATAGGGTTTCTGTTAGAGAGTGACTGTAAATGTCAGCACATGTGAAGAGTCAGTCACAAAGATGAACTGGGGAAAACATGTAGAAAGCAGATATCAATAGAGACATTAGGAAATCAAGCAAACTAAAAAGTGAGTGATAGGATTAGACATTTTCAACAGGCTTCAGGTTGAATATATAATCTTAGGAAGAAACAAATATGTAGTCACCAATAGGATTGACATTTGAGAGCATTAGGCAACCTGGACATGGATGTTTTTAGTAATCCATGCTCACTTTCCATTTAGGTTTTGGTACAATTGAAAGTGTGACCTTTTCTTTTTGTGTCCAGAATATTTCTGTGATAAAATGTATATGTATATCACGTGACATCAGTATTTCTTCCACCATTTCCGGGAGCAATATTTTGAAGACATATAAATTTGTATTGGGGTACAAACAGGTATACCCTCTGTCTATGAATATAGCAATAATGCATGAATAGACCATACTGGGAATAAATAATATAACTGGGTCCACCTTAAATAATGGATTGAATGGATATCTGAACATATATAAGAAATGTTATAATGATACACAATCATTCATTTCAACCAGTTATATATCTAATGGTCATCTTAGGGTTATGTTTTATCATGAAGGGTGTGTGAGTTTTGCTTAAAAATTGATTATGGAAATCGAAAAAAATATACTTGGAAAAAAGTCTCATGAAAAGACCAGTCAAGAAACATAGGGAAATACATGTTTTCTGGAGCAGGAAGTGATTGAAAGTGAAACAAATTCATATAAATTTGCTAAGTAGTGAATGGAATATATATCCTATGATGTGCATTAACTGAAGAAATAGTAATGTACCAGTGTTGAATAATAATGAACTTCAAAATACACATAATGTCCCATAGGAATCTATTTGCATTGATGTTAAACTAGGTCAGTTAATGTAGAAATATTAGGATTTATTTGGAACCTTTCACTGAAGTTAGTTTTCAGTACTAAGAAACAAATATGTATTTCAGGTGGATGAATATTTCTGAGAATAATCTTGTGAAAAGTTGATTATTAATCCACATACATGAACATGAATGAATTTAGGAAGTGTATATAAGACACATATATTTCATATTTTGAAAAATCTGCAGAGTGTATATATATATATATATACATATATATATGTATATATATATATATATATATATATACACACACAAACACACACACACACACACAAAGAAATTTAAAGTAGAAATATATATGCCAATCGAAATTCACCATGAAATATATATCATCCACAGATCAAAAAATATTCATTTTTCTCAACATGGATTTATGTATAATGTTGTTCAACTAGGAAGCTCACCCATTGCTTGAATTTTCAGTTCCAACAGCGTTTAGGTGGAGTGATCTCTTCTCACAATTTGTATCTGCAATGTCAAGCACCTCACAAAAATGTACGTGTGATATCAGGTAAGATTCTATATGTGCATATAAAAGTACATGTGCTGAATAGGCTACAGCGAAAGGGAGATAGGAATTCACATATTTGTTAACTTTAAATACACATATAAAACTATTTCAATTAAAAATGACTAGATTTATAACACCTACCGTTTATCTTGCAAAAGGCAAGTCCAATATACACCATGCCGCCTGTGAACTGCTTGTATTTCAATTTTGTTTGGGTTATTATTCTCCATCATAATAGTATTAGTAGTTAGCGTCTAGTAGGGTATGGGTTATTGTCAGTAATTCAGTATTTCAATTGGAAAATGAATCCAATGTGTATGCAATTATGTGCTACACTCTCATCCAGAACAATGCCTTGACATTACCTTCGCCCCAAGTAAGGCACAATTAGAGAAGAAGAGTTAGAAATTCTGTGAATACATATCTGGAATGGAAAATGCTCAGAAGTTTACAACCTTTGAGGTGGTAGAGGATTTTCCAAAAGTAAGGGACAGGGTTGATCACCCAACATGAACTTTCATTAAAATTGTGAGCCATCTTGCCACAAAGCCATGAAAAGATAATTTTTGCTTTACTATAAATTACTGCAAATTCTGAACCTACTTAGAATGCCTGCCCATGCCTTGAACTCATCGATGCCTGGCTCTCTGACCAGATAACAGCCCTCTCTGAAACTTTAATGACACCTCATAAATATTGGCCTTCCCTCGCCAGACAACGACCCTCTCTGAGGCTCTAATGGTGCTCATAATTTCTGATGCTGGGGCAAGCAAAAAAAAAATGTAAACTACAATTAGTGTGATGCTTGTCAAAGTTCTGTTTTCTGTAACCCCCCTTTTGTGTAACTTTCTGGGCTACAAAGCTGGGCTGTAGGAAAGGTGGGTTTGCTGTCTTGTTCCCGCCTTTTTGAGAGGGAGAGGCAGCCCAGCCGGTTGAAATATTAAGCTTGCCTTAATTTGATTTTAATTGGAGTCAGTGGTCTTTTCTTGTGTTGTGGTCGAACATTTTGGAGTTCTCCAGCGACATGACCCAACCAGATCACAAGGCCAGACTGCTGGAAATTCTGAAGCTGGTCTATCTTCCAGGACTCCAGGCTGGAGAGCCAAGTTCCAAGGCCTTGGAATGAGCCTTCAGTCCGTGGATCACTGCAGTGAACCATTGCACTAAAACTATTATGAAGCACCTGGTGGAGGAGGCCTCCATAGGTAAGAGGCGCCTTTATAACATCTGATATCCAGTTAAGGGAGTACTCTTATCATGACAGAAAGGTGGCATGGGGAGGCTCACATATACTCCTGTCCGGGACAGTAATGGGAATCCTTCTTTCCTCTGTTCTGTTCTGTTGGGAATACCTCTGAAAGTGTAGAGAGGTGCCGACTGGCACGCAGGAGCTCCTACCCCGGAGCTTTAGCAAGACGCTGAATTGCTCCTCTGTTTTTCTGTTTATTCGCCGAGTTTCTGTTTCTTTGTGTTTTGTTCTGTGTTCTATATGTTTTTTATTTGTTTGTTTTTGTGCGTTTTGTTGTGTGATTTCTGTGGTAAAAACTTAAGGATATTGGGCGTGAAAATGGGTAATAAAGCAAGTAAGCCTGACACCCCTTTGGACTGTGTTTTAAGAAAATGCCATGAACTTTACCCTCCTTTGTTAAGCAGGATGAGAGAAGCCCCTAGCTGGCTGTCTGGAGCACACCCACTGCAGAGGGCAATGCCTGCTGGGGACCTAATAACTGAGTATCTCTCAGGTTAACAAGTGAAACTCCTTTAAAACCCCTTGTCCCTGCAGATCAAGAGAGTCACAACTTTGGACAGAGTTCCCTGTTTTTCTCCTTTGTTAGCAAAGCAGTAAACCTCCCTTTTTCTTTTTCTCAAACCCTGTCCTTATTATTAAATTGGTATTAATTGCCTTCAAGGTCCGGAACCGAAATTTAAGTTACGAATTTTGATTCCCCCCGTGACCCCAGAATTTTTGGGAGCTGACTACTGAAATGTTAGGTGATGGAGCGTGCTTGGGGTGGAACCGAACCAGAGCAGCTAATCCTGTAAGTAAAAGACGAGACTGAGGGACTCCCAGCAGCTGCTGAAGTCCTGTTGCTTCAGTGAATTCCCTCCTTCGTTCCCTGCACTGTAAGGATAATGCCACCTCTGTCTTCTTAAAAAAGAGAAAAAGAAAATGGGGACACTAAATGCAATAAAGTCACCATGGAGACTTTTGACATTACATTTCAGGTTGCCCCTCTGTGAAAACATCTGATCCTCTTATGGGGACATCTATCGTGCCACTGGTGTAGGAGACTTTTCTCTTGTCTGCTCTGTTTTAAAGGCTTCTGTCCTGTCAGCCTTAGTCTGGAGCTGCTTTCTGTCTGTCTTTTGTCTTTGTTTCTGGCCCTTTAAGACATGTGCAATAATGTGTTGATATTATAAATTGTTTCTTGGGAATGATCTTAGCTGAATGTGTGTCTAAATGATGATGTTTTATTGTAACAATCTGGTATCTGAATGGGTTTTTGAAGCATTGCACAATCTTGCAGTTAAAAGTCGGGTTTAGGCAATTGTTTAGTTTATGATTTCAGATAATTCATGCCAGAGAACTTAAATACTTAGGATGGAAAACTAAAGAATTCTACTTTCAAGTTGGCAAGTAACTTCCCAATCATTCAGTCTTTTTTTTTTTTTTTTACCAATTTTTAATTGGGTAGCCGGGGAAAATGTCACAGTGTGTATCAGTGCATTAATTTGGGCAAGGATAGTAAATCATAGTATGGTATCTGTTGGCAAAACAAGATGTTAAGGTATAAAATTTTGTGAATTGTATCTTAAAATTGTATCATAATTTTCAACATCCCAACCTGAAAATTATGGTTAAAATGCCTTAGGCCTGAGGTTTCTGCTCAGAATTGCAGTTTTGTCCAGCTCCTTCCAGAACTCAGCCAGGACTTATGTTGAAATGCAAATGAAAAATGTCTGCAAGCTCAGTAGGAGACTGAACTGATGTCTAAGTGGGAAAAAAAAGGTAAATTGTATGGTATTTACTAATTACTGGCCAGTCATTTTTTTCTAGGACTCTCATTTTTTTCCTTAGATTCTGTATTTTTTTGAGCTCATTATTTTGATCCTACAGAACTAGGCTAATATTTTTCTGATCAGTTCTATCTTTGACCAACAGTGGAGTTTTAAAACACTGCAATGGAGATTTCACCTGCGAAAAGCTACAAGGCTTTTACTATTATTATTTGTGCACACTTTTGTTATGTGTTGTATGTCGATGTATCCATATGTCCGTATATCATATATATGATATACAAATTAACATATATAAGGAGTGATCATGAAAAAAAAGGAGCACTCATAAAAACAAATTTTAAAAAGTGAATTCAAAGATCTTTAATTCACGTGATTTAAATGGTTCACTTTAAATTTGGATAAACAAATAACAATAAATGTCTTTAAATTTAAGCTTACAAGTTTTTCTAGCTGCTCGAAAATCTAATAAAATAGTAATGTCTATAAAATGTCTAATATGCCTTGGTTCTAGGACTTTTCCTTTAACAAAAAAAAATGGTTTACACTGTTCACTACATTTCTCTAATATTTTGATAAATAACTGAAGTAAATTTGATATGGGATTACTCATTCATGAGTACTTTTGTTAGATATCTGATTGATTTAGTAAGGTCTGTATAAGTTTGTTCTAAAGTCTGTATAAGATTGTAAAAATCAGTCATGTGATAAAGCGACAAAAATTCCTTAAACAAAAGTTTACCCATAACATTGTGTTTATTAAGTTTTATTTTTCTAGAGAAAGCAACCATAAAAATTAAACAACTGATTAAATAAGAACTGTTATTTTAGAGAACGGTACTGCCATTTACTTAAAAGCTAACCTTGGTTAATGTAGAAACATCAATGTCATTGTGATGCTATTAATGTGCTCAAATCTTCCAGGTATACAAGTCTGTAAGGTAGAAACTTTAAAAGAGCATTACATCAAGCTGGTGTTCTAAAGTTGTGTGGTTAAAAAAAAAAAATATATATATATATATATATATATATATATATATATATATATATATATATATATATATAATTTAGTTACTTGTTATCAATAAGATATTTAAAGTTTTATGTTACTTTTTACATTGGGGAAAAATTTAAATATATTTTTAAGTTAATGAGAGCCTAATCTATGTAAAGGTTAAAAACTTTCAGCCTTTCTTTAATTCATTTTTTAAATGTTACATCATATGCTGTTAGCTAATGTTCATGTGACCTCAAACAATTTACGTAAACTTTGTAAAATGATATTTAAAAAAACAAGGATCAGCTTTAGAACTAAAACACTTAAGATTTGTAAAGATCTCTGCCTCACCTGAGATAAGGCTCTGTGTCTCATCTTACAACATATGACAATAACTACGAAAGCAGTAGGTCAGATGTTATTTAATTTAAAGTGATGTTCAAAAGTTGTTTTTTTTTTCTGTCAAGATTACTAGGATCTCAAACAGGGGATATGATGTATAACTCAGCCAAAAATTCAGGGTAGCTATTACACGAACTAAGTATTTTTACTCTTGTTAATTTTATTTTGTAATTTCCTTATAAGTGAACTAAAGATTCCCTGTTAGTGTTTTACAGAAGAGTTGCTTTTCGAACACAACATTGGTTAATTTAAGATAATAAGTCATCACCTACAAGACAGACAGAATAATACAGATCCCAATTAATAAAAAGATAAATAATTTTAAATTATAGACATTAAAGCACAGTACTCTTAATATAAGGCTGTTAAAATTTATTTGCTGGATGTTTAAGATTAGGATTTAAAATTAAATTTAAATGAAAAGGGACAATAAAACCAATATTTGGCTCTTGCCCTCTGAGTCAATCTGTATCCAGGGAACAGGAGACTTCTCTAAAGAACTTTGCAACTCTGAGCCACATTACCTCCTGATCAGGAAGATTAATGAGACCACTGGAGAACAGAAAGCCAATCAGTGCATTTTCTACAAAGAAGAGAATCATCATAGAAGAGAGATATCTCTGATGCTTCCGAGGGAAGCACATGGTCAAGCAAGACCTGGACTCACCTAGCGCAAATGGCACTAGCAGAACTGAGAAGCTGCTCTCAAGTTTCCCCAGGAATGACTCCCATAAAATCTCAGCTGACTGTTAACAATAGATAGAAACAAAAGTCAGTTTTACTGCTTCATCTTAAACTCTTAGCAAAGACAGATAAACCCAAAATACAGCCATTCCTGGGCATTTTAAATAATAATAGTAATGAAAATATTTTCACGTACACACTTTATGGTTGCCTCTCAAAATAAGTAAGACTGGAGGCTACAAAGAAGGATTCTCAGACAGGAAAGCCTGATGAGTATAAAAAGAGACTATCAAGAGGAGCTACCAGAGGCAGAATTTTTTTGTTTAAGGCCTACAGATATTCCTAACCTACACAGGTAGGCTTGGTGTTTGCTAGTACGATTATCCAGCCCTGACTAACAGAATTAAAAGTTTCTCTATTACACACAGAGGTCATACTAGTAAAAGAAATTTGCAAGATCAGATTACATTAAATTATTAAACTGTATCTTATGGGGTGGGACAACTGTGACACTAAAAGTTAAATATTAAGTTGAAAGTCCTGATAACTGGGGATATTGAAGACAGATGAGGGGACATCAATACAGTGACATGTTTCAGCTGCTGCAACATTTATTCAGTACTCATGGTTTTTGTTTCTCTCATAGAAGAACCCATCCCCAGATGACTTTACAAACTGTTCTACCACAACCAGACTTCAAAACAAGCTGACTTCTAAAAGGCAACTCATGTCCCTCACGCTGTTCCCCCTCATGTCACCCTCTCTCAGCTCAGAAGAAGCCAAAATGAGTGACGGCTCTCTTCTTACAACAATGGAGCCAAAAATAAATAGAGTTTCATTGTAAGTAATTAATTAAGTCAGGTAAAATCAGGGAGACTGGTTTTGTGTGAGTTCAAAAAATATGGAGACTGTTACCTGAGATATTAAAATTCCCTCAGTGCTCTTCCCCTACCCTATCAAATATTTGAAAGGGACACATTAGAAAAGGGGGGAATGATAGACCCCACCTGATCTTTTATTAAAATTGGGAGCCATCATGCCACAAAGCCATGAAAAGATAATTTTGGCTTAACTATAAATTACATCAAATTTTGAACCTGCTGGAATGCCTGCCCGTGGCCTTGAACTCACCCATGCCTGGCTCTCTGACCAGGAACAGCCCTCTCTGAAACTTTATTGACACCTCATAAATATTGGCCTTCCCTGGCCAGACAACGACCCTCTCTGAGGCTCTAATGGTCCTCATAAATTTTGATGTTGGGGCTAGCAAAAATAAATAAATAAATAAATAAGCTGCCATTAGTGTGATGCTTGTCAGAGTTCTGATATCTGTAACCCCCCAGTAGTGTAAAATTCTGGGTTATAAACCTGGGCTGTAGAAAAGTTGGGTGGCTGTCTTGTTCCCGCTGCTTTGGGAGGGAGAGGCCGCCTGGGCAGTGGAAATAATAAGCTTGCTTTAATTTGATTTTAATTGGAGTCAGTGATCTTTTCTTGCATCCTGGTCTAATAGGTAATTGCTATACAAACATGGAGCTCTGCCAGCCTAAAGACTTCTTTAGAAACTGCCACTGAGGATGGGCACTTCACATATATGTTGTTGTCAGGAGCTTTAGCTTCCTTTCTAATGAGACCATCAAAGCTGGATCTGCATCTATGTGACCTGGAGGACATGGTTTCTTATTTTCCAAAGGACATGAGGCTGCAGTGCTGAATTCACTCTTTGTAGGTAAACTGTGGCCACTGAAGGCTAAGTGTCTCCCCGTGTGGACTGTGAAGCCATTTGGTCATCCTCCACTTTTCATGGTGTTTCTTGCTGCTGCACTGGGAGTTTGTTTTTTGCTTCACGAAATACAAGGAATTCAGCTGGGACACAGTGCTGGAGGGAGTTCTGTCACATGAGATAGGTCAGGATCTGTAGGAGAATGCACCAACCAGGCTTCTATCCCACATAGCTTGTCCCCTTGACCATAGCACCTGATTCTGAACATTGTCCTGAAAGGTCTCCATATAACAAGATGCCTTATATGGAGAGATTTCAGACATATAAGTGATTCCTGGCTGCACAATGTCAGCCACAAACCATTTGGAAGTCAATGGCAGATCCACATTGCCCAACCACAGATGTTTTATCACACACCTGCACACCACAGCTCTGGGCCCACTACTCAGCAGGCTCCAACACACTGGCATCTCTGTTCTACACCATTTTCATGAAACCCAGTCAATCAAGGCACTGTCTGATACACACTTCATCAGCAAGAGCACATTGAAAGGTTCTCCAGTGCCACCTGGTCATGAAAATTTCATGGTATTTATTTAGCCATTTTTCAAGGATGAAGTTGGAGAAATTTTGGGTTTCAATTCATTAAGGAACCATTAATGTTTGAGGAAGCACATTTCAAGGAAACTCTGGAGAACTCTCAGAGGCAAGGCTTCCCAAAGAGTGGCCAAAAAGACACATGAAGCCAGGCCCATTGAGGTCTACAATGTGAGGCCCATGTGTGTATTGACTCTCAACTATGGCTGCCAAGTCTTTCAGAATAAAATAATGTGATGCCCTGGCAGAGATTGACAATGCTCTGTGGAAAGCCAGCCTGGGCATTGATATCAGTTTCCAAAGGCAACTCACATGCGTGGCCTCTTAAAAATCCCAACACAATTCATGGCAATACTTCTCTGAGGTCAGTTCCAGAACTCAGTCTGTAAGGGGAATCACACCAGAGTTCAAGCCCATGTGGACCTAGGCATCTCTTCCAATCACCACACAAATGACCACAATTAAAAGCAAAATACTCCCAAATGGCCCTCATCTTCTTTCACATAGACATTCTTCATAACCTGTGGCTGGAGGTTTCCATGAGGGGCCAGCCCAAGACAGTTTTCCAAATAAGCTCCCTTGCTCCTCATTTGCCTAAAGTCAGGGTGGCCTGGACACCCTTCCTGTGAACCAATAGTGATCAAATAGTCTTGCTCTTAATTCTGCTCTGCTTCTCCAATTTGAGGCCTACTGACTGTCTGGTATATATTCTTTATGTGAATTGGTGTCATGAGAAAACCCAAGCCCTTATGGGCTAGCCTCTGCAGGGCTTTGAAGAACTGATTTGTCACAAATGATCCCTATTCTCACTTGATGGAGGTCAGGAAGCTTTCAGAGGAAGGGGAGAGACTTCATCCACAATGACTGCACTTTTGGCCATTTTGGTTTAGGATGCACACTTGGAAACTTTCTTTGATCCATCAGGTGCTGAAAATCTAAGCCACTGCCTCACACAGGGCAAAGAGGCTGATTCAGCCACATCTCTTTCCAAAGCAATTAAGCAGAGAGCCACAGGTGATGCCCATTCATTTCCATTTGAAAACTGTTTTCTTCTGGCTTCAAAAAGGGGTGGCCTGAGGCAAAGATCTTCCTGACATTCAGGACAACAGAACAATAGGTAAGCAGAATGCCCAAAGCAGTGTTTCTCCACTGAGACTTTAATGGTCACATGGCTATGTGAGTTTTCTGAGATGCTTCCATTCTCCTCAGCTATCCAGTACATGGCCATGTCACAGAGCTTGGAGGTGGTACATATCTTGGAAACAAAACCATGAGGCTATTCTGGAGAGTGTCCAGTATTCAGGATGAAAAGAGGAACTTAGGAAGATAATAGGTGTTGCCCATCCATAAGGCAAGCAGCTCTTTATTCTTTAATTTGGCAAGATGAATGCTGGGAAGTTTTCTACTAGACAGGACACAACCATCGATAAATTCGCTTTTCAAATATCTACAAAAAAAAAAAGGATTGAGTGGGATACACAGACATAGAAACACTCGCGTTGTCAAACAACTTTCTAGAAACATTCCAGTCCAAACAAACAAACCGCCTTTCCTACCTATTCTCAGAACATGAGACAAAACCACAAACTCACACCGACACCCACAACGGCACCTCCTTCCCACAAGTATGTCTGTGACTATCATGAGTGTCCTCTGACTGGTGGGCCATACTATGTTCATCCAAAATGGCCCGTCCTATCTGAGACCTGGTCTTCTTTGCCAACTCTTTGAAGTTGTCAGGAGCCATGGTTGAGCCACTACCTGCTTCGTCAGAAAAGGCCCCTCTTCAGAGCTCTCCTGGCATTTGGCCATCATCACATAAGTAGGTACCAAGAAAGACTGACTCTATCCTTGGTAAATCCAAACAAGTGAGACCACTGGGACTGTGACTGGGACTGGCTCTGGGTGCCTGGCTTCCTGGATCCCAAGTTCAGAGAGTTCCATCACCAAGGAAGTGTGGTAGGTCACTTCCTTCACGAACTGAATGAGGTCACTGCCTTGGCAACCACTTTGTCCTAACAGTTGCTTCCATGGTTCCCATGAGATGGAATCTGCCCATACTTCCTGTGACACTTTCACAAGTTAGAATAATACATCAACTATAGGCACCCGGGAACAGCTCTACACACAGGGCTGGTTTGGTCTATTTAATCTACATTAAGAAGAGAGAGGCTTTCATACACATCCCTTCATTTTGACCAAGTTGTTTTACATGGAAGTTGACTTTTGCTCTCTCAGGTCTTTCATAGGTGTCTACATCTTCTTCAGGGATCATTTCTGCATGGAACTTTGAGGTTCTCATCAGGTTGAAGATCCCCTACATTCCTGTATTGTAAGACCAACAATGTCCTTGTTCTTCTGTTAAGTTAGATTGAGGAAATATTGCATGGTTAAGGTTAATAACAGGTTCGATTTGGATTAGGAATCATTCTGCAGGATGAATAATGGTATTGGGAACCTGCAATATTTTCAAGAATATACAGGTGAAATATAAGTATGAAAACAGAAATCTAGGTAATATTTGAAGTCCAGAAGGGCATTGGGTGGCCTGAACACCCTTCCTTTGATCCAGGAGTGATCAAATAGCCCTGCCGCTAAAACTTTCCTGCTTCTCCAATTTGAGGCCTACTGACTGTCAGGTATAGATTCTTTATGTGATTTGGAGTCATGAGAAAACCCAAGCACCTATGGGCTAGCCTCTGCAGGGCTTTGAGGAACTCATTTGACCCAAAGGATACCTATTCTCACTTGATGGAAGTCAGGAACTGAAAAGGTTTTTTGAACGTCGGAGGAAAAGACCACCAAGAGACTGTCTCATGTCACAGCAAGTGGTTTATTGGGGGTCCAGCAGGCTGGGGCTCAAAGCTCACTTCAGAGGAGCAAAGAACAAAGAGCCCCGAGAACAACTTGAGAAGTGATTATATACAATTTTTAGAGAGTGCAGGGACTTTATATACATCATAGCCTCCTTTAGCAAATTATCATATACTGCAGGAAAATCAAATAACAACTCTAAAACATGATTAGCACATTCATTGATGGGAACAGTGCGGGCAGGGGGTGATTGGTCAGGCCTGAGAAGGGGTATACATTTAAACTGATTGGTTGAAGCCCTGAGATGTATACGTGCTGAGATGCACGGTTTCTGGGAAGGGGTTGTTAAGGAACTAGGCTGAGTCAGCGGCGGGAGGATCATCAAGAACGTGTTGTGGGTTGGGGGGCAAGGGTAGAGGATAAGAAGGGGGAGGAGTGTCCAGTCCTGTAACTCAGGGAGAATGGAGGGAAGAGAGGGAGGAGTGGAAGTTTTGAATAATAGGATGGTGGGGGAAGGGTTATATGGCTATTGATCTGGGTGTACACGTGGCCCCGGCTGAAAGACAATATATCTGACTTTTTGGGTTAGAGGGAAGTGGACGGATCCTTCTGGGGGTCATCCGAATCCGAGGATGGGCCATTCTGAAGCACAGAGAGTCTGCCAGGTCCGGCATTTTACTGAAAGAGAAAGATTTTGGGTACTTGAGCGGACATCAGTCCAATGATCAAGGTTAAGGGACAGAGGCATGGAAGTGCTTTGTCCCATAATGTCCCATAATGGGAGTTACTCAAACAGGGACAGTGAATACACAAATGCGACACAGACAAAGACAAACAGTAAACGTTTAACATGAGTCCAAGACAAAGATTAGAACTGAGTAACTGGCAAAACCTGATGGGTTAGACAATAAAGACAGACAGTAAACTCAACATGAGTTCCTGACAATGAACAAAACTGAGTAGCCGGCAAAACCTGATGGGCTGGAAAACCGAATCCTGAAGCAAAATATAACCGAGTAGAGGAAACTACTATTCCTAGATTTCCTGAGTCCTCTGGAGTGTCCCCCAGGGACGTGGCCTGTGGCTCTGTGACACATCTGTCAGCCACCGTCGCAGAGAGCTAATGTTCTTCACAGACAGCCACTTTGCCAAGCCCTAACCTGAAACCCGAAACAAGAAAGAGGCACCTTACTTACCCCGAGAGGAGTCCATTGGGGTCTTTTGTTCGTCACTGCTGGATATCTCAGCTAGGGCCTCCAGATGAAAAGGTGGGTCGAACGTTGAAAGAAAAGACCACCAGGAGAATTTCTCATGCAACAGCAAAGGGTTTATTTGGGGTCCAGCATGCTGGGGCTCAGAGCTCACTTCAGAGGAGCAAAGAACAAAGAGCCCCGAGAACAACTTGAGCAGATTTTATATACATTCTTTAGAGAGGGCAGGGACTTTACATACATCATAGCTTCCTTTAGCAAATCACCATATACCGTGGGAAAATCAAATAACAACTCTAAAACATGATTAGCACATTCATTGGCGGGACAGGTCAGGAAGGGGGTGATTGGTCAGCCCTGAGAAGGGGTATACATTTAAACTGATTGGTTGAAGCCCTGAGATGTATACGTGCTGAGCTGCACGTTTTCTGGGAAGAGGTTGTTAAGTAACTAGGTGGTCAGGGAAGATTTCAACACACATCTAATGGGCAGTTCCGGGTATTGTCTTAACTGCCACAGGAATTTCAGATTCTGAGTGCAGCTTGGAAACTTTACAAAACCTGGTTCTTTACGTTTCAATTTCAATTTCTTTTATTCTTTCAGAACCTTACAAAGGAAGGCGAGAGACTTCATCCACAATGACTGCAATTTTGGCCATTTTGGTTTAGGAAGCATAAATGGGATCTTTCTTTAGATCCATATGGTGCTGATAATCAAAGCCACAGCCTCACACAGGGCCAAGAGGCTGATTAAGACACATCCCTTTTCAAAGCAATTACTTCTCTGAGGTCAGTTACAGAACTCAGTCTGTAAGGGGAATCACACCAGAGTTCAAGCCCAGGTGGACCCAGTCATCTCTTGCAAACGCCACACAAATGACCACAATTAAAACCAAAACATTCCCCAAGATCCTCATCTTCTTCCATATATACATTCATCATAACCTCTGGCTGGATGTTTCCATGAATGGCACAGCCTAAGAGAGTTTCCAAAATAAGCTCCCTTGCCCCTCATTTGCCTAACCTCAGGGTGGCCTGGACACCCTTCCAGTGAACCAGGATTGATCACATAGGTCTGCTGTTAATACTGCTCTGCTTCTCCAATTTGAGGCCTACTGACTGTCAGGTATAGTTTCCTTATGTGATTTGGAGTCATGAGGATACCCAATCATCTCTGCAGGGCTTGAAAGAACTCATTTGTCCCAAAGGATCCCTATTCTCACTTGATGGAGGTCAGGAACCTAAAAGAGGAAGGTGAGAGACTTCATACACCATGACTGATCTTTTTTCCATTTTGGTTTTGGATGCACAAATTGGATTTTTCTTTAGATCGAACAGGCGCTGAGAATCTAAGCCACTACCTCACACAGGGCCAAGAGGCTGATTCAGACATATCCCTTTCCAAAGCATTTAAGCAAAGAGCCACAGGTGATGCCCATTCATTACCATTTGAAAACAGTTTTCTTCAGGATTCACAAAGGGGTGGCCTGAGGCAAAGACCTTCATGAAATTCATGGCAACAGGCAAATAGGTTAGCAAAAGGCCCAAATCAGGGTTTCTCCACTGAGACTTTCCTGGTTACACTGATATCTGAGTTTTCTGAGATGCTCGCATTCCCTTCAGCTAGCCAGAACATGGCGATGTCACAGAGCTTGGAGGTGGTATGTATCTTGGACACAAAACCATGAGCCTATTCTGGAGAGTGGCCAGAATTCAGAAAGAAAACAGGAATTTAGGAAGATAGTAGGTGTTGCCCATCGATAAGGAAACCTGCAGTCCATTCCTAAAATGGGCAGGATGAATTCTGGGAAGCTTTCTACTAGACAGGACACATCCATTGATGCATTCTTTTCTAATGTCTTCAACCACGGACACGGTGAGATACACAGACATAGAAACACTCACCTTGTCCAACGACTTTCTAGAAACAGTCCACTCCAAACCAAACATACTGACTATCCTACCTATTCTGAGAACATGAGACAAATCCACAAACTCACACCCACATTCACAAAGGCACCTCCTTCTACCAAGTAAGTCTGTGAGTTTCCAGAGTGTCCTCTGACTGGTGTACCATACTATGTTCCCCCGAAATGGCCTGTCTTGTCTCAGATCCGGTCTCCTTGTCCAACTCTGTGAAGTTGTCAGGAGCCTGGGCTGACCACTACCTGCTTTCTCAGAAAAGGCCCGTCTTCAGAGCTCTACTTGCATTTGGCCATCCTCAAATCATTAGGTATCAAGAAAGACAGACTCTGTCCTTGGTAAATCCAAACAAGTGAGCCAACTGGGACTGGGACTGGGACTGGCTCTGTGTGCCTGGCTTCCTGGGTAACAAGTTCAGAGAGTTCCATCACCAAAGATGTGATGTAGGCCAATTCTTTCAGGAACGGAATGAGGTCACTGCCTTTGCAACCACTTTGTCCTAACAGTTGCTTCCAAGGGTCCCTTGAGATGGAGGCTGCCCCTACTTCCTGTGACACTTTCACAAGTTAGAATGGTATATCAACCATAGGGACTGAGGAACAGCTCTCCACACAGGCCTGGTTTGGTCCATTTAATCTACATTAAGAAAAGAGAGGCTGATTCAGACACATCGTTTCATCCTGACCAGGTTGTTTGCCCTGGAAGATGACTTTTGCTCTCTCAGGTCCTTTATATCAGCCTATGTCTTCTCCTGGGATCATTTCTGCAGCAACTTTGAGGTTCTCAGCAATTGGAAGATCATCTACATGCCTGTATTGTAAGACCAACTCTGTCTCTGCTCTTCTGTAAAGTTAGATTGAGGGAACAGTGTATGGTTAGGGTTAATACCATATACTATTTGGGTTAGGAATCATTCTGAGTGATGAATAATGGTATTGGGAACCTGCGATATTCACAAGAATATATCAGTGAAATATAAGTATGAAACCGGAAAATCTAGGTACTATTTGAAGCCCTGAAGGGCACTGGGCCTTTTAGTGGGATACTTAGCTTTGAATTATGTTCTGCACAGATGTCTCAGATAAATCGATATGCAAAGGCATAAGACCTTGTACCTTGGATGATTGAATGTAGAAGAGAACTTCCAGTCAAAAATGAATAGTCTGTAGGATTAGGAAGATAGTCGGTCGGTTTAGTAAAAAGAGTGAGTATAGGATTTGGACCAAAAGTTCATTAGCAATATTGTTTCGTTGAGAGAGTGAATGTAAATATTAGCACATGTGAAAAGTCATTCACAATGATGAACTGGGGAAAATATGTAGGAAAGCAGATATCGATAGAGACATTAGGAAATCAGGCACAGTATAA
This sequence comes from Callospermophilus lateralis, assembly GCF_048772815.1. NCBI lineage: Eukaryota > Metazoa > Chordata > Mammalia > Rodentia > Sciuridae > Callospermophilus > Callospermophilus lateralis. The sequence continues at coordinate 5,718,206 of NC_135317.1, forward strand.
GGTGAGTGATAGGATTAGACACTTTCAACATGGTTGAAGGTGAATGTATAATCTTAGGAAGAAACAAATATGTAGACACCAAAAGGATTGACATTTCAGAGCATTAGGCAATCTGGACATGGTTGATTTTAGTATTCCATGCTCACTTTGCATTTTGCTTTGGTGAAAGGTTAATACAATAGGTACTTGTCACTTCCTGTTTTTCTGTATGCTTAACAAAAAAACTGTTGAAATCTTGAGAGCTGTTTGATAATTTTGCTCCCAGAATGTGCTGTCCCAAACTGCCAAACTGCAGAATGTACTCCCTCACCTGGTTCACGCAAACCGCCCACTCGCCCTGACCCATCAAAAATTTCCCTCCCTGCCCTCTCCAAGGAAAGTACATAAGCTCTCTATAAGCTGTTCTCAGGGCTCTCTACTCTATACATGTGAGCTCTTAGCCCCAGCATGCTGAACCCCCAATAAACTGTTTGCTGTAGCTGAGTGAAAATGGTAAACTCTTCTGGATTTAAAAGATGCATTCTTTTGCTTGCCTCTGCATAAAGATAGTCAGTTTCTGTTTGCTTTCCACTGGGTAGACCCAGAAACCGGAACATCTGGTCAACTAACTTGGACTAGACACCCACAGGGGTTTAAAAATTCCCCCACTCTCTTTGATGCAGCCCTCCACAGAGATCTCAACAACTTCAGAAATGCGCACCCCGAAGTCCCCCTGCTTCAATATGTGGATGTCCTGCTACTGGCTGCCAAAACCAAGGAAAACTGTGAGTCTGGGACCCAATCACAATTATCTGAAATTGCTGAACTCGGGTATAGAGCTTCGGCCAAAAAGGCCCAAATTTGCCAGCAAGAAGTAATCTTCCTGGGGTATTCCCTTAGGGGCTGTAAATGATGGCTCGCTGAGCCCAGAAAACAAACTGTTGTGCAGATACCACCCCCATCTAACAGGGGACAACACAGAGAGTTTCTTGGGACTGCTGGCATTTGCAGGTTATGGATACCTGGGTTTGTGTTCTTAGCTGCTCCTGTATACCCTCTGTTAAATGAGGATGCCTAATTCCAATAAACCCCTGAGCACCAGCAAGCTTTTGATAATATCTAAGGACACTGACACTGATATCCTCAACTTCACTGAGCCAAGCCTGCAATAACAGAAAGCCCTACACTACGTTAAAAGTGTACATCAACTCACTCACCTTGGTTCAAAGAAACTACAGGCGTTCCTGAAGGATCAAGAACAGAGTTTTCGACTAACCGACTCACAGCGAAAGGAAATATCAGAACGGGTAACAAAAGCCTGTCGGGTCTGTCAATTGGTTAATGCTTTCCCTTCCAAGCTTCCTGCAGGAATGCACCTATGAGGAACCAGACAAGGACAATTCTGGGAAGTGGACTTTACTGAAATTAAGCCAGCAAGGTATGGACTTAAATATATCCTAGTCTTTACAGATATATTTTCAGGAAGGATTGAAGCCGTTCCCATAAAAAAAAAAAAAAAAAAAAAGGCGGAAATGGTGGTCAAGAAGATCATGAAAGATATTTTTCCAAGATACGGTCTGCCTAAGGTAATAGGGTATGATATTTGAACGGCGTTCATGGCCCAGGTAAGTCAGGGGTTAGCCAGGACCCTGAGGATTATATGGAAGTTACATTGTGCTTATAGACCCCAGAGCTCAGGACAGGTAAAAAAAAATAAATAGAACCATTAAAGAGAACTAAACAAAATTAAGCTTAGAGACCGGCTTAAAAGATTAGAGTATGCTCTTGCCTTATGCACTGTTTCATGTAAGAAATACTCCCTCTGGTTCTTTGTGTAACCTCACCCCCTATGATATTCTCTATGTTGCCCCTCCTCCAGTAAGGGACCTAACCCCAACTCTAAGACCTAACGATCCTTTCCACACCCCCTTGCTTGACAGACTAAAAGCTCTTGAAAGAACTCAGCTATACCTGTGGAAACAGCTGGCCACTGCCTACCACCCTGGGAACAAGGGGACTCCACATGGATATCAAGTAAGAGACTTCATCTACATAAGACGACATGAGGTGTCATCCCTGGAACCCCGCTGAAAAGGACCATACCAGGTGCTACTTATAACACCTACAGTGGTAAAAGTAGACGAAATCACTTCCTGGATCCATTCCTCTCATCTCAAGCCTGCGCCCTCTCCAGACTCTGGCTGGATACTGGAAAAGAGTGGTAACCCTTTCAAATAGTGTATTCGCCAGGTGGATAAGGCTATAGATTCTCCCCTTGGCCACGAGTAGTCTTAATGCTCATCAGCCCGTACAGCAGCGATGGCTGATCACAAATCCTACTAGACAAGAAGTATGGTCTATCTCACATACAGCCCCGTTAGGGACGTGGTGGCCATCTCTCCACCCAGACACTTGTCAGCTGGTGATAGTTCGTTCCAATTGGGATATCTCTGAAAAAGAGGATCCCACTAAAATTCCATTAAATCCCTTCTGTACCATAGATAATGGAAACAAACATTATGGATGTAGGGACACACGAGCCTGATGCAGGTTGGCTAGCCTAGATTACTATGTTTTCCCGGCAGACTATCAAAACCACAAGCAGCCATGGCTGTGTGCGGGAAAAGCTGACTTCTTCTGAAAGTCATGGGGATGTGAGCATACAGGGGCTGCCTGGTGGAATCCAAACTCCTCATCAAATTCAGTACACAGCATTGGCCATATTACCAATTAGACAACCAAAACTGATGGCCCCCAGATGGGTCTCTAGATCTTCAAATTCTTTGTGACCTTTTTAACTTCTGCAAGTGCTCAAAAGGGTGAAAGGAGATTCCCCTATGTGTAGGCCTATTCCCTCCTTCTCTCACATCCTGAACTATGCTTCTCCAATAAATCCTCACCCTCTGCCCTCTGCTCCAGAATCTCTGCTGTCACTCCCACCTCAGCAACCTGATTTCTCCCCTCCAATTACTAGATCAAAACCCAAACCTTGGTTCTCAGACAATTGCCCCCTTGCTGAGGTAGCAGGTACTGAGGCACCCCTCCACCAACTCACTCCTCTCTTCTCCTGTCAGTGACCGCACCGAGTCCCACCAGGTCCTCTTACCAGCTATACCAAAGCTCAAACCAGCTGAGGAGAGCCCTCAGACCCCTATCCAAGATGTAATAAAAATGGCTTTTAAAGTTGCTTTATCATCACTGAAAACAGGTTACTAAGTATTTAAAGTCCCTCACAGGCTTTTTGGGATACTCACTCCCGTCTTCCCCTCTGCTCTACCTGATCTACTTCTCAAAATTTTGTTGCTAGGAAAATCCTAAACCCCTTTCTCATTATTATTTTACATCTCTCCTTTCTCCTACACAGATCCACGTAGCTACCCTCACCCCCCGCCTTCCCCATCTTCCCCCTCTGTACAAGGCCCACAGAAAAGTCTTAACTGACCTTCTCCAAAATTCTTCACCATGGCTGACTTTAGGACTTTCAGCAAAAGAGTCCCTATAAAATAGTTCAATGTAGATAACCTTCCTCTTTTTGTGTTGCCTGTTGTACTTGGCAACTGGCTGGAAAAATCAGCACTCCTAAGCTAGACACCCCCTTACTAGTTTTTCAGAAAATATGTGAACAAGGCCTCTGGCCTTGAGCTGGGGCTTCACAGGGATGGCTACATTTGTAAGATAAAGAAGTTATCAACTGTGTGCCATGGTAACAGCTGGCAGGGAGAAAACAAAAAATAGAAGAAAATTGCTCTCCCCCTCCTAGGTGTCCTTAAAAATTAACTTGCCCAGAAGAGAGGAAAAAAAAAAAAAAGAAACAAAAACTGCTTTTTGGGGACTTCTGCAGACTGTGAACTTCTTAGCCCTTTCCATTACATGTTGGGTACAAAATTCTAAAACTATCTAAACTTGGGGTTCAGGGGATTAAGTGATTACAACAGAAGCAATGCCCTCTATATCCGGTTGCAACCAAAAAGGACTGTTTCTCTGTTTTCGGTGCTATCTTAGGTGCCTTGCCCTGTCCATACCTACAAGAGTATAATTCTATATACTTAAACATTGTTTATGTTTTCATAAAATTGTCAACTGGTGCGATTAATTATGTAATGGTGCAGATGTTTCCCAGAGTGCTCTATCATGATGCAGGTTTATTAAGATCAAATAGCGGGGGCATACAACCCGGTTCTGCTGGGAATCTGTATTCTTCACTTTAGCCATCCTATTAGGAATAGGAGTTGCTGCAGGGCTGGGCACAGGAACCACTGCCCTAGACCATGGAACACAATAAATGACCCAATTAGAAGCAGCAGTAGACCAAAGCTTAAAGATATTATACCTCCATCACAGGCTTACAGGAATCTTTAACATCTCTCTCTGAAGTTGTTTTACAGAACAGGCGAGGGTTGGACCTCCTCTTCATGAGAAAAGGGGGCTATTGTGCTGTATTGAGGGAAGAATGTTGTTTATATTCCGATCATACTGGTTGTAAAATTATCTATGAGTAAATTGAGAAGACGCCTTGAAGAGCGTCAACGAGAGAGAGAGTCCCAAAACGGGTTGTTAGAGTCTTCGTTCACACAGTCCCCCTGGTTAACTACGCTTTTATCAGCCCTGGCCGGTCCATTAATAATCATCATATTATTGCTAACTATAGACCCTGTTAGCTCCACCTCTTAGTTTCATTCCTTCCACCTCAAATTGGACAAGTTAAATTTTGGTAATCAGACAACAATATACCCCACTAGCAGACATAAAATGTGACACCCCTCAATGATCACTTTTATGATTAAACGTAACCAGAAAAAGAAGTGGAAAATGAAAGATTAATAAAATAGGTATTTGTCACTTCCTGTTTTTCTGTATTCTTAACAAAACACTATTGAAATCTTGAGAACTGTTTGGTAATCTTGTTCCCAGAATGTGCTGTCCCCAACTGCCAAACTGAAGAATGTAATCCCTCACCCGGTTGCACGCAAACAGCCCATTCGCCCTGAACCAGCAATAAACTTCCCTCCCATCCCTCTCCAAGTTAAGTATGTAAGCTCTGATTAAGATGTTCTAAGGGCTGTCTTCTCTATTCAAGTGAGCTCTGAGCCCCAGCATGCTGGACCCCCAATAAACCCTTTGCTGTTGCATTAGACAGTCTGTTGGTTGTCTCTTCCTCCAACGCTAGAACGACTTTTACATTTGTACAATCATAAGCGTGACCTTTGCTTTTTGTGTCCAAAATATTACTGTGATAAAATGTATATGTAGATCAGGAGACATGAGTATTTCTTCCACCATTTCTTGTAGCAATAGTTTGAAGACATGTAAATTAGTATTGGGGTACAAATAGGTGTACCCTGTGTCTATGAATATAGAGATAATGCATGAGTAGACCATACTGTGAATAAATAATATAACTTTTTACAACTTTAAAAAATGGATTGAATTGATATCTGAAAATATACAGGAAATCTTATATTGATATACATACATTCATTTCAACGAATTATACATCTAATGGTAATTTTAGGGTTATGGTTTATCATGAAGAGTGTGTGAGTTTTGCTTCAAAAGTGATTATGGAAATCGAAAATAGTGTGTTTGGAAAGAAGTCTCATGAAAAGACCAGTCAAGAAACATGGAGGAATACATGTGTTCTGAAGCAGGAAGTGATTGAAAGCGAAACAAATGCGTATAAATTTACTAACTTCTGGATGAAATATATATCCTATGATGTGCATAAATTAAAGAAATAGTAATGAACCAGTGTTGAATAAAAATTAACATCAAAATATACATCATGTCCCATAGGAATCTACTTGCATTAATGTTAAACTGGGTCAGTTACTGGAGAAATATTAGAATTTGTATGCACCATTCACTGAAGTTAGTTTTCAGAACTAGGAAAAAAATATGTATTTCAGGTGAATGAATATTTCTGAGAATAATCTTATGAAAAGTTTACTATAAATCCACATAAATGAACATGAATGAATGTAGGGAGTGTATAATATGATGCATATATTTCATATTTTGAAAAATCTGGAGAGTGTATATATATATATATATATATAAATATATATATATATATATATATATATATATAAATATATATATATATATATATATATATATATATATACAAAACACAAAGACATTAAAAAGTAGCAATATATATGCCAATCAAAATTCATCGTGAAATATATATCATCTACAGATCCAAAAATATTAATTTTACTGAACATGGATTTATGTATAATGTTGTTCTACTAGGAAGCTCACTCATAGTTCGAATTTTCAGTTCCAAAAGCATTTAGGAGGAGTTATCTCTTCTCACACTTTGTACCTGCCAAGTTAGCCACCTCATAGGAATGTACGTGTGATACCAGGTAGGATTCTATATGTGCATATGAAAATACATGTGCTGAATAGCCTACAGAGAAAGGGAAACAGAAATTCACATATTTGTTAACTTTCAAAACACATGGAGAACTATTTCAACAAAAAATTGACAAGATTTATAACTCCTACCTTATATCATGCAAAAGGCAAGACCAAATATACACCGTGCCTCCTCTGACTGCTTGTATTTCTATTCTATTTGGGTTATTTTTCTCCATCATATTAGGATTTGTAGTCAGAGTCTAATAGGGTATGAGTTAGTGTCAGGGATTCAGTATTTCAAATGAAAAATTTGAAAATGAATCCAATGTGTATGTAAATATGTGCTACACAAAAATCTTCCCACTCTCATCCAGAACAATGCCTTGACAAAACCTTTGCCCTAAATAAGATACAATTAGAAGAGAAGAGTTAGAAAATCTGTGAATACATATCTGGAATTGAATATGCTCAGGAGTTCACAACCTTGGAAGTGGTAGAGGTGTTTCCAAAACTAAAGGACACCGTAAACACTCCACAAACATGGAGGTCTACTGGCCTAGAGACTTTTTGAGAAACTGCCTGTGAGGTTGGGCACTTGAAACATATGTTGTTGTCAGGAGCTTTAGCTTCCTTTCTAGTGAGACCATCAAAGCTGGGTCTGCATCAATGAGACCTGGAGGACATGGTTTCTTCTTTTCCAATGAACATGAGGCAGCAGTGCTGAATTCTCTCTTTGTAGGTAAACTGTGGCCACTGGGGGCTAAATGTCTCCCCATGTTTTCTGTTAAACCATATGGTCATCCTCGATTTTCGTGGTGTTTCTTGCTGTTGCACTGGGAGTTTTGTATTTGCTTCACAATATGCAAGGTTTTCAACTGGGACACAGTGTGGAAGGGAGTTCTGTAACGTGTGGAGGGTCAGGGTCTGCAGGAGAATACAAGAACAAGACTTTTATCCCACATAGCTTGCCTCCTTCACCATAGCAACCTGATTCTGAACAATGTACTGAAACCTCTCCATATAACAAGATGCCTTTACATATAAGGGTCTGCTGGCTTCACCATGTCAGTCACAAGCCATTTGGAAGCCAATGGCAGATCCACATGGCCACCCCACAGATGTTTTATCACACACCTGCCCACCATTTCTCTAAGCCCAGTACTCAGCAGGATGCAACTTTCTGGCATCTCTGTTAAACACCATTTTTATGAAAACCAGTCAATCAAGGCACTGTCTGGTATAGTCATTGTTGGCAAAAGTATAAACAGCAGCCATCACCCAGAGAAAAATTCCCAACATGGCGCCTATGGACTTCTTCTTCTTACCTTCTTCTTTTCTGCAGTGACACAAAAAGTTGCCGCCCGTGTGAACTCTCCCGCCTCCTCCAATTTCAAATCTCGCTGGCGGAGAACTTTAGCCCCAATGAGAATTAATTCCTGGGCTCTGGAGCTGATATCTGAAAGAACTTGCCAATAAATGGGTTGCCTGCCATTTATCTAAGCCCTTCCATCTCCCCCTTAGTTCTATATAAGCACACAGCTTTTTGCAATAAAATTGGAATTCTGGTGAAGTGTCTTTGCGTGGGGAGTTCTTTCATTCTGGTGCCCTGTGAGAGGATACGGGTGAGCTCTTTCCAACAAAAGCCCCGTACCCCGCTCTGCCGAGACACTCTGCCCTAGTCTGCTCTTTTCAGACGCCGGTTTTCTGCACTCACCACTGATCTGATGTAGGTAATCCTCCCCTGACCCCGGCTCACCAACTCCCTTCGGGCTGCCACTGGTTTTGTGACCATGATCGTCCTGCACACTCCAGACGCCCGGTAGGGGAGAGGGAATTCCTCTCACTAAGACCTTTACTAGTCGCAGTGGGCCCTCTGGTGTTCCGTTTCCCTTTGGGTCGTGAGGCTTCTGAGTTTACACGAGAGGCTCTGTGGTTTTTCCTGCTCCACTGCCGCTGCTGCAGCCGGCTAGAGTTGCTGTTTCCTGTGGGGCTGCTGTGTCTGGCTGAAGCTGCCTCTATGCTCAGGGAAAACTCAACTCCCAGCCTGGAACTGCATTCTGCCAGAGCCAGAGTTCTGTTTTCATTACTGACTTCTTCTGCTGCGGTCGAAAACTTTCCTGACGTTAGGTTGCCCTTGGCTCCAATCCCTTTTGGTCTCACAGATCGCACTTCACTGGTGACGACCAGGTAGTGCCCTCTGTATTTCCTCGTGATGGCTGGTCATTTTGTGGATGCCCACCTGACCCCCGTTTGCCCTGAGCTTCCTGGAAGCTGTTCAGGCCTGGGTTTTCTCTTTGTCTCTCTTGCTTACTCTTATTCTCTCTCTCTCTCTCTCTCTCTCTCTCTCTCTCTCTCTCTCTCTCTCTCTTCCATCTCTCCCTGTGACTATGGGCACCTCTTCGTCTGTACCTGAAGCCTCACCTCTCAAATGTTTAATAAATAATCTGGCCACACTCTCCCTCACACCAGACATCAACCCAAACTTCTAATCAAATGCTGTACCCAAGATTGGCCTACATATCCACTGGAAAATGGCAATCATTGGCCACTAGAAGGCTCCTTAGATCCAAAACTCCTCTGGGACCTTTTTAACTACTGCCAGCATCTGAAAAAGTAGAGGGAGATTCCCTGCATTGTAGGTTTTAGCCTTCACACACAGCACCCTGCTCTCTGCTCCTTTTGCCCTCCCTCTCAGGTCCTCTTTGCTTGCAAACCCCTCTCTTCCCCTACTTCTATTCCTGACTTCACAGATTCTTCCTCATTCGACCTAGCAGATGAACCCCCACCTTATCCCCCAGCCCCATCTACCCCTTCTCTCCCGCTATACCTTCTTCTTCCTCTGCCTGATTCCATGGATCCTCAGCCTTCCGTATCATCCCCCTCCCCTCCGCCATCTTCTGCATGCTCCACCTCCTTCTCCTCCACAAAGACACTCCCTTCCTCTCCCTCTTCTTCCTGTCCGCCACCTGCCTCTTTCAGTCCTCCTTTTACCAGGTCTAAGGGACTCATTCCCACCCCCAAGACAATCGCACCCCTTCGTGAGGTAGCTGGTCCCGAGGGTGTCATCAGAGTCCACGTGCCCTTCTCCATGTCAGACATTACTCAGCTAGAGAGGAAGTAAGGCTCTTTCACCACTGACCCCACCACTTACATTCGGGAGTTTCAATGGGTCCTGCAAGCATATAGCCTCACTCATCATGACATCTACATGCTCTTGGCCAATACACTTCTCCCTGAGGAAAGGCAATGGGTCTGGAAGCTAGCCCAAGCCCATGCTGATGAAAATCATAGGACCAATCCTAACCACTTCACAGGCCCTCATGCTGTCCCAGAGCAGGATCCCCTATGGGATTACAACACCCCTGAAGGCTTACAGTTTCTTGACCTTTTTACATCCTGCCTCTTGGCGGGCCTCAAAAAGGCCACCCACAAGGCTGTTAACTTTCAGAACGTGCAGGAGGTCATTCAAAGGAAGGAGGAAACACCTTCAGAATTCCTGGATAGACTAACCAAGGCCCTTCAACAGTACACAATCCTCGACCCAGAAACCCCTGATGGCCGTCATGTCTTAATGACATATTTTCTGGCCCAAAGCTACCCTGACATTAAAGCCAAGATTAAAAAGCTTGAAGAGGGCCCTGCTACTCCTCATACCAAAATCCTCGCTGTCGCTTTCAAGGTTTTTCATGGTAGAGAGGATGAAAGTGAATGCCGTAGGCAGAGGGCTGAAAATGCCAAATTCCAAATGTTGGCCCAGGTCATTCAGAGAAGGCCCATCAACACGCCGTCCCAATAAGACACCCCCAGGAGCTTGCTTCAAATGTGGTAAGGAGGGACATTGGGCCAGGTATTGTTGTATGCCGAGGACACCCTCCAACCCCTCCCCAAAATGCCATCAAAGGGGACACTGGGGGGCAGACTGCCCAACAACCTGGAAGGGAGGTTGGTCAGGTGCCCAGCAACCCCAGCCTCTCCTGGGCTTGGCAGAGGAGGATTGATAGAGCCCTGGGCCTCCTCTCCCGACTATTACCATCAAAAAGCAAGAGCCTAGGGTCACCTTCCTGGTGGATGGAAGCTTCATTTTCTTCCTCTTGGATACTGGTGAGTCATACCACACCCTCAAAAACACCTATTGTTGGGGTAGGAGGTAAACAGATTTTCCCTCAAAAAACTTCCCCCCTTATCATGTTATATGCAGGGATCCCTTTTGTCCTTCACACACTCCTTTCTTGTTATGAGCCATTGCCCCATTTCCCTTCTGGGAAGGGACATACTCTCACTATTAAAAGTCACCATTCACATATCACCCCACACCTCTCCTACCTCTCATTTCCTCATGATGTTCCTAGGGGCAGATAAAACTCCTTCATGCACTCTCCCACAATTATCTAAACCAGTTAACCCTGAGGTTTGGGACACAACTACACCCTTTATGGCTAAATGCAGTCCTATTCATATTTTCTTATGGGACCCTTCAAGATATATTAGTCAACCACAATATCCACTCAAAACCACAGCCCTCCTCAGATTAGAACCCATCATCCAGGATTTATTACGAAAGGGGTATCTCAGGCCTACACACTCTCCTTTCAACACCCCCATTCTGGCAGTTAAGAAACCTAATGGGTCCTACAAGCTGGTTCAAGACCTTCGCCTTGTCAACTCCTCTGTGGTTCCCATCCACCCACTAGTGCCCAACCCTTATACCTGCCTCTCTCAGATCCATGCCACTACTACCCACTTCTCGGTCCTAGATTTAAAAGATGCATTCTTTTCTATTCCCTTGTCATCAGAATCTCAGGATATCTTTGCTTTTAAGTGAATTGACCGTCACACCCGCCATTCTCGTCAGCTTACCTGGACTGTCCACCCACAGGGATTCAGGGATAGGCCCCATCTCTTTGGCCAAGTTCTTGCCCAGGACCTCACATCCTTTCACCCGACCTGTCCTGACTCTACTCTCCTACAATATGTCGATGACCTTCTTCTATGTAGTCCCTCTTGGGAACACTCTCAACCCCACACTGCCCAGCTTCTTAATTTCCTAGCATACAAGGGATATAGGGTGTCTCCCCACAAGGCCCATGGTTTCCAGTTTTCTCTCATCTATCGTGTTTTTTGCCTTACACCTAGGAAAAAGGAAATAACACTGGATAGGAGGCAACTCCTCTCTGATCTTCCAGTGCCCCATACGAAAGCCGAAATACTATCATTCCTAGGACTAGCATTTATTTTAGGGCCTGGATCCGAAATTATTCTCTTCTAGCCAAAAACCTGTATGACCTAGCAAAGGGACCCCCTAGTGAATCTCTTGCCTCCTCCCCTAACTACCACTTCTGCAGGCTTCAGCAACTCCTCTTAAAGGCACCTACCTTTCACCTTCCTGATCTTTAAAGACCATTTCATCTATATGTCCATGAAAAAGGGGAGCAAGCATTTGGGGTCTTAGGTCAAAACTATGGGCCTACATTTGCACCTCTGGCATATATATCCAATAAAGTAGACCCTACCATCTGTGGGTGGGCCCCTTGCTTAAGAGCTCTGGCTGCTGGACAAATTTTACACAAAGAAGCCTCTAAGCTGAGTTTTGGGGCCCCTTGAACTATTCACTCCCCACATCACTTGAAGGATCTTTTAGCTTATAAGGGCCTTCAAACCCTTCCTCCATCCAGAGTTCTGTTGCTCCTCACTTCATTTCTGGAAAACCCTAATATTACTTTCCTCCCCTGCTCTGCACTGAACCCTGCCTCACTGCTCCCAATGACTCCCACGTCTAACGCAAAAATTCATAATTGCTTGGAAACCTTAGATGATTACCTCCCCTGTCATTCTTCCATTTCTGAGGGACCACTCACCAAGCCTGACCTTATCTGGTTCACTGACGGCAGTTTCTTTAGGCATAATGGCACTCATTACTCTGGATACACTGTAGTTTCAGCCACTGAGATTATAGAGGCCAAAGCTCTACCTTCAGGAACTACCAACCAGCAGACTGAACTTATAGCAGACACTCGTGCCTGCCTTCTAGCACAAGGCAAATCCCTCACCCTTTATACTGACTCAAAATATGTCTTCCATATCTTATTTTCCCATGCTGCAATATGAAAGGAGCGAGGACTACTTACCACCAAAGGTAATGCGATCACTAATTCGGCTCTTATAACCAATCTGATAGAGGCCTCCCACTTATCCACCCAGTTGGGAGTTGTCCATTGTAGGTCCCATCAGAAGGACGGATCTCTTATCACTGAGAGCAATGCCAAAGCTGACCAGGCGGCACGAATAGCTGCCACCACTTACAATTACTGCCCCCCCCTGGCACACATATCATGGCCACTTTAGACATCTCATCTGAAGCCACTACTTCTTCCAGTAAGAACAAGGATCTTTTCAATTCCTTCATACTCTATTCTATTCCAATTCTCAGTCTTTGACGCTCTTTTTACAGAGCTTCTTCTCCCTCAACCCCTCTGACAAAGCCATGCTACAGAATATAGCCTCTAATTGTCAGATCTGTCAGCGGACCCACCCTCCTACTTTTTTAGGCCCAAACCTTTCCCTTCCCACCAAGCCTGGGGACACATTCCCACTGCTGACTGGCAGGTAGACTTCAACAACATGCCCAAAGTATGGCACAATAAATACCTCCTTGTCTTTGTGGACACTTTCTCTGGTTGGGTTCAGGCATTTCCCATTTCCAATAAAATGGCTTCCACTGTAGCTTCAATCTTTCTGACAGACATCATCCCCAGGTTTGAAATGCCCACTTTCCTACAATCTGACAATGGCCCTGAGTTTATTTCTAGGATCACACAAAAGGTCTCTCAAGCCCTCTCCTTCAAGTGGCATTTTCACTGTCCATATCACCTTCAGGCTTCAGGGAAAGTGGAAAGGGTAAATCGTACTCTAAAGGAAGTCCTTACCAAATTGACAATGGAATTAAACTTAGACTGGGCCAAACTCCTTCCCTTGGATTTGTTTTGAAACAGAGCTCTCCCTAAGAAACCATCTTTACTATCTCACTTTGAGATAAGGTATTCAAGACCTCTTATCCCCCCTGGGTTGGTCATTTCACAAGGACATCTCACCCGAGATTTGTCTTTGCCTCTCTTGTTTTATCTTCGCTCAGAACTCTGGAAATATCAGGACTGGCTTCTTCTGGACCCAGTCTCCTCTCCAAACACTCCTCCCTTAACAGCTGGGAGTCTAGTCTATTATAATACCCCAGAGGAGAACGGGCCTCTTGCCCCCAAATGGGAAGGCCCCCATCCTGTCATTCTCTGTACCCCCAACTTCACCAAACTCTTCTTATCAGACAACTGTCTCACCCCTTGGATTCACATATCTTGGTTGAAGCCATATCACCAAGAGGCCCCACCTGCTGACGACAGGACCACCCCAGAGGAACTCCAAGAATCACCTCCTGAACCTCCCCTTTACTCCTGCTCTTCACACCCATCTCACCCATTTAAGTTGTGGCTAACACGGTGTTCCCCGCAGAACAATTCCTCTTAAAAAAGGCACAATGAGCTCTCCCAACACCCTAGTCTTCTCTAACTGCTTGTTTTTTGTGCTCTGCTTATTTTCTGTGCTCTGTCGGGACTGGTCTTTACCCTCCTCTGCTACCATATATTTTTTCACTCTTCAGGAATGATACTCAGAACATGGCATGCAGAATGTCCACGCAGTGGATGCAACTGCTTGCTTCATCCACAACTGCACATCTATTTCCCTAAAATTGTCACCTTCAAGGACCTTCGTCCCTGGTAGCTGGAACTGGCCTTTCATTTGCTTCCTTTTTCATCAAACGAAAGACTATTGTCATTGGTGGCCTGAGATATATAATTGGTGCCCCTATAAGTCATGCAGGTTCCATGATGAACGTCGTAGCTATTCTTACCACTAACTTGGTTACCATGAAGGGTGGACTTCTAGTTACCTAAAGTGGCATAAAGGCTCTTCATCCGATAACAATGGATGGTATACTTTAGATATACCTGACCCCAAGGCCAAACGTTGGGACCATGTTGAGTTTGCTGTCTATGCTCGGACAACCTCAGCCAGACCCACAATGTGGATGACTGTTGGCCGCACCATGATTACGCCACCTAAGGCAACCATCCAGGTAGTTGAACACACTAAGGAGTAAGAATCAAAAATTCGAGATCTTATCCATAGCTCATTCAAAGAGGATTCAGAGCCTTCAACTCCCTCAGGTCCCCCTCCCACATGGCTCAATTTGCTACACCAAACTCTTTGATTATTAAACTCCACCCCTCTTTCTGTGCCTACTTCTCAGTTCTTTCTCTGTGCTTCACTTAGTCATCCACTTCTTGCAGCGGTTCCATTAGCGGCAGGAAATATTTCAGCAAAAACCTACAATTTCTCTAAGAAAGGAAAACCCCTACATGTGACACGTATCCCACTATGGGAAAGTTATTTCACCAATACTTTATTTCCTTTCATCTGTTTCCACCTGACAATAATGAATTCTTTACCCATTTGTTCCTTGAGCTTTAGCACCCCATCGAGCCCTGATTTATGAAACCTGGACATTTTCTCTGGTGTAACGGGTCTATAAGTACCTCAAGGATCAATGTCTCTGGCACCTTTTTCTTGGTTACTGTAGTTCCTCAGCTGTCTCTGTATACTCCCACCGAATTCCGACAGGTGGCCCTACCTTCCTGCACCCTTAGGGCAGTCTTTCTGCCGGTTCTGGTAGGCCTCACATTAACAACCTTAGTGTCGATTCTCAGACTCTCTGGTGAAGCTATAGGTCATGCTCTATGGGCATCCAATGACCTGCAACAAAAACTGCAGGAAGCACTTGATACCACTGCTCAGTTTCTGGGCTCCTTGCAGTGGCGGTTACTTCATTGGCACAACTGGCTTTACAGAACCGAAGGGCAATTGATCTTCTCATTGCAGAAAAAGGGGGAACATGCCTGTTCCTTAGAGAGGAATGTTGCAATTATGTTAATGAATCTGGGCTAATAGAAAAAATGTTGTTAAATTGCAGGAATTATCGACCCATTTGCTCAAACTTACCTCCTCCAATCTCATAACGGGGTTCTTCCAATCCTCTCTTGCCATGTACTTACTACTTATCTTGGGGCCCCTTATTGGGATGCTCCTTTTTTGTGCTCTCTTGCCCTGCATAATGAAGTGCCTTCAATCCCAACTGCAAAAAAATTTCTAATCAAATATTCAACCAGCTTTTGCTTAGGCACTAGCAGCCTCTGATGACCAATGAACCCCCAACATCTCCAAGAGAACAGTTCACTCAGTGCTGAAGCTCACTACCAGGAACGATGGAATGCAACGGACATCAGACGGCGAGAGACAACGAGCTCGGAGAACCTCTTAATCTGCCATCCTGGATTAATGAGTCTTTATGTCCTTCTAAGTTTCCTCATGGCCCTTGGCCTCTTCTCTGTCAGTCCCCCAACATGGTACTTCTGCCAAAAATTGACCTTTGCTTTAATTTTTATCTTAATTCTGTTTTTATTCGCTCTGATCTTCTTCAGGTGCTGGTGATGCCATGTCCAGGCAACACTTCCAGTTTTTCCCAGAATCTCTGAAACAGGACCAGTGACTGATACCAACAAACTCCTCCATCCAGGACTGGTTCAATGCCATCGACAACTTGTGGCTTCAGGGAACTTTCATAGACTTCACCCCTATGGAAGTAGCTGTCTGTAGCCACCGGGTTTTCTTTCTGGCTGCCATGATATCCCCAGACCTGCCCCCCGAGAATTCCTCCACTTCCCATTCTAGGCCCCACAGTGCCCCCAAACAGCAAGAAGCAGCCGGATCTGACCAACGACGCCACACTTCCTAAGAAAACAAATAGAAAGGAATGTTGGGAAAAGTATAAACGTCAGCCATTCCCCAGAGTAAAAACCCCAACATGGTGCCTAAGGACTTCTTCTTCCTACCTTCCTCTTTTCTGCAGTGATGCAAAAAGTTCCCACCCGTGTGAACTCTCCCGTCGGCGCCAATTTCAAATCTCTCTGGCGGGGAACCTTAGCCCCAATGAGAACTAATTCCTTGGCTCAGGAGCTGATATCTGAAAGAACTTGCCAATAAACGGGTGGCCTGCCATTTATCTAAGCCCTACCATCACCCCTTTAGTTCTATATAAGCACACAGCTTTTTGCAATAAAATTGGAATTCTCCTAGCGAAGTGTCTTTGTGTGGGGAATTCTTTCACTCATGATCAGCAACAGGATATCCAAGTTTCTCCAGTGCCACCTGGTCTGGGAATTTCAGAAATTTGATGGTATGTATTTAGCCATTTTTGAAGGATGAAGTTGGAGTTACTGTGGGTTTCAATTCATGCAGGAAACATTATATGGTGAAGAAGCTCATTTCAATGAAATCTCTGGAGAACACTCACAGGCAAGCTTCCCAAAGAGTGGCCAAAAGTTCACATGAAGCCAGGATCACTGAGGTCTACAATGTGAGGTCCATGTGTGTTTAGACTCTCAACTTTGGCTGCCAAGTCTTTAAGAATAAAATCATGTGATATCCTGGCTGAGATTCCCAGTGCCCTGTGGAAAGCCACCCTGGACCTCGATCTCAGATTCCAAGGGCGATTCTGATGCATGGCCTTGTAAAATCGCAACACATTTCATGGCAGTACTTCTCTGAGGTCAGTTCCAGAACTCAGTCTCTAAGAGGAATCACACCAGAGTTCAAGCCCAGGTAGGCCCAGTCATCTCTTCCAACCGCCACAAAAATGACCACAATGATAACCAAAACACACCCACATGGTCCTCATCTTCTTACATATAGACACTCATCATAACTTCTGGCTGGAGTTTTCCATGAGGGGTGCAGCCCAAGATGGTGTGAAAAATAAGCTCCCTTGCCCCTCATTTGCCTAAAGTCCGGGTGGCCTGGAAACCCTTCTTGTGAACCAGGAGTGATCAAATAGGCCTGCTGTTAATACTTCTCTGCATCTCCAATTTGAGGCCTACTGAATGTCAGGTATAGATTCTTTATATGATTGGGAGTCATGAGACAAACCAAAAACCTCTGGGCTAGCCTCCGTAGGGCTTTGAAGAACTCATTTTACCCAAAGTATGCCTATTCTCACTTGATGGGCGTCAGGAACCTTAAAAAAGAAGTCAAGAGAGTTCATTCACAATAACTGCTCTTTTGGCAATTTTGGTTTTGGATGCACACATGGGATCTGTCTTTGGATTAATCAGGTGCTGAGAATCTAAGCCACAGCCTCACACAGGGCCAAGATGCTGATTCAGACACATCCTTTTCCAAAGGAATTAAGCAAAGAGCCACAGGTGATGCCCATTAATTTCCATTTGAAAACTGTTTTCTTCAGGGTTCACAAAGGTGTGGCCTGAGGCAAAGACCTTCCTGACATTCAGGGCAACAGAACAATAGGTAAGAAAAAGGTCCAAAGCAGGGTTTCTCCACTGAGACTTTCCTGGTCACATTGATATCTGAGTTTTCAAAGATGTTCGCTATTCCCTTCAGCTATCCAGTACATAGACATGTCACAGAGCTTGGAGGTGGTACATATTTTGGACAAAAACCATGAGTCTATTCTGGAGAATGGCGAGAATTCAGGAAGAAAACAAGAACTTAGAAAGATAGCAGGTGTTGCCCATTTATAAGGCAAGTGGCAGTCCATTCATAAATCGGGCAGGATGAATGCTGGGAAGCTTTCTACTATAGAGGACACATCAATTGTTGCATTCTCTTTTCTAATGTCTACAACCACGGACACAGTAGCATACACAGACATAGAAACACTCGCCTAGTCAAATGTCTTACTAGAAGCAGTCCACTACAAATCAAAGAAAAAAACGCCTTTCCTACATATTCTCAGGTCATGAGACAAAACCACAAAATCACACCCACACCCACGAAGGCACATCCTTCCCCCATTAAAATCTGTGACTATCCAGAGTGTCCTCTGACTGGTGGTCCACAGTATGTTTCCCCGAAATGGCCTGTCTTGTCTCAGATCTGCTCTTCTTTCCCAACTCTGTGAAGTTTTCAGGAGCCAGTGGTCAACCACTACCTGCTTTCTCAGGAAAGGCCCCTATTCAGAGCTCTCCTTGTATTTGGCCATCCTCATATCTTAAAATACCAAGAAAGACTAACACTCTCCTTTGTAAATCCAAACAAGTTAAACCCCTGGGACTGAGACTTGACTGGCTCCGGGTGCCTGGCTTCCTGGATCCCAAGTTCAGAGAGTTCCATCACCAAGGAAGTGAGGTAGGTCAATGCTTCAGGAACTGAATGAGGTCACTGCCTTGGCAACCACTTTGTCCTAACAGTTGCTTTAAGAGTCCCATTATATGGAGGCTGCCCCTACTTCCTGTGACATTTTCACAAGTTAGAATGGTATATAAACCATGGGCACCCAGGAACAACTCTCCACCTAGGACTGGTTTGGACCACCTTCTCTACATTAAGAAGAGAGAGGCTGATTCATACACATCCCTTCATGCTGACCAGGTTGTTTCCAATAGAAGATGACTTTTCTCTCTCAAGTTTTCATAGCTGCCTACATCTTCTCAAGGGATCCTTTCTGCATGGACCTTTGACGTTCTCAACAGGTGGAAGATCACCTACATTCATGTATTGTAAGACCAACTCTTCTGTAAAGTTAGTTGAGGGAACAGTGTATGGTTAGGGTTAATAACATGTTCAATTTGGGTTAGGAATCTTTCTGCACGATGAATAATGGTATTGGGAAACTATAATATTTACAAGAATATATAGGTGAAATATAAGTATAAAAACAGAAATCCAGGGAAGATATGAAACCCAGAAGGGCATTGCACCCTTAATTGGTATGCTTAGCTTTGAATTATGTTCTGCACAAATGTCTCAGATAAATCGATATACAATGGCATAGGACCTTGTACCTTTGATGATTGAATGTCGAAGAGAACATCCACTCAAAATGAGATAGTAGGTAGAATTAGGAAGATGGTCGGTAGGTTTAGAAAAAAGAGTGACTATTGGATTTAGACCAAAACTTCTTAAGCAAAAGGGTTTCGGTTAGAGAGTGAATGTAAATGTCAGCACACATGAAGTGTCAGTCACAATGATGAACAGGGGAAATATGTAGGAAAGCAGATATAAATAGAGACTTACTAAATCAGGTAAAGTATAAAATGAGTGATAGGATTAGACATTTTCAACAGGCATGAGGTTGAATATATAATCTTAGGAAGAAACAAATATGTAGTCACCAATAGGATTGATATTTGAGAGCATTAGGCAACCTGGACATGGAAGTTTTTAGTAATCCATGCTCACTTTCCATTTAGGCTTTGGTACAATCTTAAGGGTGACTTTTTTTTTTTGTCTAGAATATTAATGTGATAAAATGTATATGTAGATCTGGTGACATGAGTATTTCTTCCACCATTTCTTATAGAAATATTTTGAAGATGTATAAATTAGTATCTAAGGTAAAATAGGTGTACCCCTTGTCTATGAATAGAGAGATAATGCATTAATAGACCATACAGTTAATAAATAATATAACTGCTTCGACTTTAAATAATGGATTGAATTGATAACTGAAAATATATAAGAAATCATATTTTGATATAGAATCATTCATAACAACTAGTTATACGTCTAATTGTAATATTAGGGTTATGGCTTTTCATGAAGAATGTGTGAGTTTTGCTTCAAAATGATTATGAAAATCAAAAATAATGTCTTTGGAAAGAAGTCTCATGAAAAGACCAGTCAAGAAACATGGAGGAATACATGTTTTCTGAAGCAGGAAGTGATTGAAAGTGAAATAAATGCCTATAAATTTGTGAACTTTTGGATGAAATATATATACTGTAATGTGCATAAACTTAAGAAATAGTAATGTACCAGTGTTGAATTAAAACAAACTCCAAAACACATATCATGTCCCATAAGAATCTACTTGCATTGATGTTAAACTGGGTCAGTTACTGTAGAAATATTAGGAGTTATATGCACCATTCACTGAAGTTAGTTTTCAGTACTAGGAAACAAATATGTATTTCAGGTGAATGAATATTTCTGAGTATAATCTTGTTAAAAGTTGATTATAAATCCACATACATGAACAGAAGTTATTCACTCCAAACCCAACAAACCGCCATTCCTACCTATTCTCAGAACATGAGACAAAACCGCAAACTCACAACCACACCCTCAAAGTCACCTAATTCCTTCAACTAGGTCGATGACAATCTGGAGTGTCCTCTGACTGGTGGGCCACACTATGTTCCCCTGAAATGACGTGTTCTGTCTCAGAACTGATCTCCTTGTCCAACTCTGTGAAGTTGTCAAGAGTCAGCGGTGAGCCATTACCTGCTATCTCAGGAAAGACCCCTCTTCAGAGCTTTTCTCACATTTGGCCATCCTCACATCAGTAGGTATCAAGAAAGAGTGAATCTGTCCATGGTAAATCCAAACAAGTGAGACCACTGGGACTGGGACTGGGACTGGGACTGGCTCTGGGTGCCTGGCTTCCTGGATCCCATGTTCAGAGAGTTCCATCACCAAGGAAGTGTGGTGAGGTCACTTCCTTCAGAAACTGAATGAGGCCACTACCTTGGCAACCACTTTGTCCTAATAGTTGCTTCCAATGGTCCCATGAGATGGAGGCTGCCCCTACTTCCTGTGACACTTTCACAAGTTAGAATGCAATATCAACCATAGGCACCCGGGAACAGCTCTCCACACAGGCCTGGTTTTGTCCATCTTCTCTACATTAAGAAAAGAGGGGCTTATTCAGACATTACCCTTTATCCTGACCAGGTTTTTGCCATGAAAGATGACTTTTGCTCACTCAGGTCCTTCATATCTGCCTACATCTTTTTCGGGGATCATTTATTTATGGACCCTTGAGGTTCTCAGCTGGAGGAAGACCACCTACATTCCTGTATTTTAAGACCAACTCTGTCCCTGCTCTTCTGTAAAGGTAGATTGAGGGAACTGTGTATGGTTAGGGTTAATAACATTTTTGATTTGGGTTAAGAGTCATTCTGCTGGATGAATTATAATATTGGTAACCTTTAAGATTTATAAGAATATAGAGGTGAAATATATGTATGAAAACAGAAATCTAAGTAAGAATTGAAGCCCAGAAGGGCATTGGGCCCTTGATTGGGATACTTTACTTTGAATTACATTCTACTAAGATATCTCAGATAAATCGATATACAATGGCATAGGACCTTGTAACTTGGATGATTGAATGTCGAAGAGAACATCTAGTCAAAAAGGGATAGTAGGTAGGAATAGAAAGATAGTTGGAAATTTTAGGAAGAAGAGTGTGTATAGGATTTGGAATAAAAGTTCTTTAACAATAGGGTTTTGTTTAGAGAGTGAATGTCAATGTCAGCACATGTGAAGTGTCAGTAACAATGGTGAACTTGGAAAAATATGTAGGAAAGCAGATATCATTAGAGAGATTAGGAAATCAGGCAAAGTATAAAGTGAATCATAGGACTAGACATTTTCAACAGCATTGAGTTTGAATATATAATCTTAGGAAGCAACAAATATGTAGTCACCAATATGATTGACATTTGAGAGCATTAGGCAACCTGGACATGGATGTTTTTAGTAATCCATGTTCACTTTCCATTTAGGATTTGGTACCATCATATTGTGTCTTTTGCATTTTTTGTCCAGAATATTTCTGTGATAAAATGTATATATAGATCATATATTTCATATTTTGAATAGTTTGGAGAGTGTATATATATATATATATATATATATACAGAAAAAACCACAGAGACATTAACAATTAGCAATATATCTTCCAATCGAAATTCACCATGAAATATATATCATCCACAGATGAAAAAATATTTATTTTACTGAACATGGATTTATGTATAATCTTGATCTCTTAGGAAGCTCACACATAGGGTGAATTTTCACTTCCAACACTGTTTCTGGGGAGTGATCTCTTCTAACAATTTGTATTTGCCAAGTCAGCCACCTCACAAATATGTACGTGTTATGCCAGGTAGGATTCTATATGTGCATATAAAAATACATGTGCTGAAGAGGCTACAGAGAAAGGGAGACAGAAATTCACATATTTGTTAACTTTAAAACACATGGAGAACTATTTCAATTAAAAATTTACTAGATTTTTTACAGCTGCCCTTTATCCTGCAAAAGGCAAGTCACCATGCCTCTTCTGAAATTTGGAATTTCTATTCTGTTTTGTTGTTTTCCTTATCATATTAGGATTAGTAGTCAGAGTCTAGTAGGGAATGGATTAGTGTCAGGGATGCAGTATTTCGAATGGAAAATAGGAAAATGAATCCAATGTGTATGCAAATATGTGCTACACAACAATCTTCCCACTCTCATCCAGAATAATGCCTTGACATTACTTTTGCCCCAAATAACACACAAATAGAGGGGAAGAGTAAAAAATCTGTTAATATATATCTGGAATCGAAAATTCTCAGGGTTTCACAACATTGGATGTTGTAGAATAGTTTCCAAAAGTAAGGGACAGGGTAGACATTCCACAAACATGGAGCTCATTCGGCCTAAAAACTTCTTGAGGAACTGCCTCTGAGGTTTGGCACTTGAAATATCTATTGTTGTCAGGAGTTTTAGATTCTTTTCTAATGAGACCATCAAAGCTGCGTCTGCATCTATGTGACCTGGAGGACATGGTTTCTTCTTTTCCAATGAACATGAGGCAGCAGTGCTGAATTCGCTCTTTGTTGGTAAAATGTGGCCACTGTGGGCTAAGTGTCTCCCCGTGTGGAAAGTGAAGCCGTTTTTTCATCCTCCACTTTTCGTGGTTTTTCTTCCTGCCGCACTGGGAATTTCATATTTGCTTCACAAAATACAAAAAGTTCAACTGGGACACAGTGCTTTAGGGGGTTCTGTCACGTGTGTTGGGTCAGGGTCTGCAGGGGAATGCATCAACCAGGCTAATATCCCACAGAGCTTGCCCTCTTATACATAGCAACATGATTCTGAACATTGCCCTGAAATCTCTCCATTAACAAGATGCATTTACAAATAAGTGTCTGTTGGCTACACCATGTCAGTCACAAGCCATTTGGAAGCTAATGGCAGATCCACATGGCCCCACAACAGATGTATTATCACACACCTGCACACCACTGCTCTAGGCCCACTAATCAGCAGGCTTCAACTTACTGGAAAATCTGTTCTACACCATTTTCATGAAACACAGTAAATCAAGGCACTGTCTGGTACACTCATGATCAGCAACAGGACATCCAAAGGTTGTCCAGTGCCACCTGGTCTTGGGAATTTCAAAAATTTCATGGAATTTATCTAGCCGTTTTTCAAGGAAGATGTTGAAGGCACTGTGGGTTACATTTCATTCAGGAACCATTAAATGGTGGGGAAGCTCATTTCAATGAAAACTCTGGAGAACTCTCACAGGCAAGGCTTCCCAAAAAGTGGCCAATAGGTCACATGAAGCCAGGCCTATTGCAGTCTACAATGTGAGGTCCATGTGTGTTTTGACTGTCAACTATGGCTGCCACGTCTTTCAAAATAACATCATGTGATATCCTGGCTGAGATTCCCAGTGCTCTGTGGAAAGCCAACCTGTTCCTAGATCTCAGTTTTCTTTCCAAGGGCGACTCTCATGCGTTGCCTCCTAAAATCCTAACACAATTAATGGCAATATTTCTCTGATGTCAGTTCCAGAACTCAGTCTGTAAGGGGAATCACACCAGAGTTCAAGCCTGGTTTGGTCCATCTTCTATACATTAAGAAGAGAAATGTTGATTCAGACACATCCCTTCATCTGACCAAGTTGTTTGCCATGGAATATGACTTTTGCTTTCACAGATCCTTCATAGCTGCCTATATCTTCTTCAGGGATCATTTCTTTATTGACCTTTGAGGTTCTCAGCAGGTGGAGGATCCCCTACATTCCTGTATTGTAAGACCAACTCTGTCCCTGCTCTTTCATAAAGTTAGATTGAGGGAACAGTGTATGGTTAGGGTTAATATCATGTTCCATTTGGGTTAGGAATCATTCTACGGGATGAATTATGGTATTGGGAACCTGCAATATTCATAGGAATATAAGTGTAATATAAGTATGAATACAGAAATCTAGGTAAAATTTGAAGCCCAGAAGGTCTTTGGGCCCTTGACTGGGACACTTAGCTTTGAATTATATTCTGCACAGATGTCTCAGATTAATCAATATACGATGGTAGCGTTCTTTGTACCTTGGATGATTGAATGTCAAAGAGAACATCCACTCAAAAAGGGATAGCCGGTAGGATTAGGAATTAGTCGGAAGAGTGAATATAGGATTTGGTCCAAAAAAATCTTTAGCAATAGGGTTTTGGGTACAGAATGAGTGTAAATGTGAGCACATGTGAAGAGTCAGTCACAATGATGAACTGGGGAAAATATGAAGGAAAGCAGATAATAATAGAGACATTAGGAAATAAGGCAAAGTATAAACTGAGTGATAGGGTTAGACATTTTCAACAGGCTTGATGTTGAATGTATAATCTTAGGAAGAAACAAATATGTAGTCACCAATTGGGTTGACATTTGAGAGCATTAGGCAACCTGGACATGGATGTTTTTCGTGATCCATTCTCACTTTCCATTTAGGCTTTGGTACAAACTTAAGTGTGATCTTTGTAATTGTGTCCAGAATATTACTTTGATAAAATGTATATGTACATCAGGTGATATGAGTATTTCTTCCACCATTTGTGGGAGCAATATTTTGAAGATGTATAAATAAGTATTGGGGGTATAAAAAGGTGTACCCTGTGCCTATGAATATAGACATAATGCATGAATAGACCATACTGTGAACAAATAATATAACTTTTTCCAACTTTAAATAATGGATTGAATTGATATCTGAAAATATACAGAAAATCTATATTGATGTACAATTCTTCATTCCAACCAGTTATACATCTAATGATAATATTAGGGTTATGGTTGATCATGAAGTGTGTGTGAGTTTTGCTTCAAAGGTGATTATGGAAATAGAAAATAATGCGTTTGGAATGAAGTCTCATGAAAAGACTGTGAATCAGGCGTTATAGCGATACCAGACTTCAAACTATACAACAGAGCAATAGTAACAAAATCAGCATGGTACTGTACGAAAACAGGCGGGTGGACAAATGGTACAGAATAGAGGACACAGAAACCAATCCACTAAACTACAACTATCTTATATTTGATAAAGGGCCTGAAAGCACACAATGGAGAAATGAGAGCAGCTTCAACAAATGTTGCTGGGAAACCTGGAAATCCATATGCAACAAAATGAATCTGAATCCCTTTCTCTTGCCATGAACAAAAGCTAACTCAAAATGGATCAAGGAGCTTGATATAAAATCAGAGACACAGTGTGTGACACAAGAAAAAGTTGGCTATGATCTACATACTGTGGGGTCGGGCTTCAAATTTCTTAATATGACACCCATAGCACAAGAGTTAATAACTATATTCAACAAATGGGACTTACTCAAACTAAAAAGTTTTTTCTCAGCAAAAGAAACAATAAGAGAAGTAAATAGGTAGCCTACATCTTGGGAACAAATCTTTACTCCTCACACTTCAGATCGAGCCCTAATATCCAGAGTATACAAAGAACTCAAAAAATTAGACAATTAGATAACAAATAACCCAATCAACAAATGGGCCAAGGACCTGAACAGACACTTCTCAGAGGAGGACATACAATCAATCAACATGTACATGAATAAATGCTCACCATCTCTAGCAGTCAGAGAAATGCAAATCAAAACCACCCTAAGATATCATCTTGCTCCAGTAAGATTGGCAGCCATTATGAAGCCAAACAACAACAAGTGCTGGTGAGGATGTGGGGAAAAGGGTCCACTTGTACATTGCTGGTGGGAGTGCAAATTGGTGCATCAAATTTGGAAAGCAGTATGGAGATTTCTTAGAAAGCTGGGAATGGAACCACCATTTGACCCAGCTGTTAACCTTCTCGGTCTATTCCCTAAAGACCTAAAAAGAGCATGCTACAAGGACACGGCTACATCGATGTTCATAGCAGCACAATTCACAATAGCAAGACTGTGGAACCAGCCTAGATGCACTTCAATAGACGAATAGATAAAAAATGTGGCTTTTATACAAAATGGAGTATTACTCTTCATTAAAAAATGACAAAATCATAGAATTTGCAGGGAAATGGATGGCATTAGAGCAGGTTATGCTAAGTGAAGCTAGCCAGTCCCTGAAAAACAAATGCCAAATGTTTTCTTTGATATAAGGAGAGTAACTAATAACAGAGTAGGGACAAAGAGCCTGTGAAGATTAACACTAAACAGGGATGAGAGGTGGAAGGGAAATGAA
Source organism: Callospermophilus lateralis (assembly GCF_048772815.1). NCBI lineage: Eukaryota > Metazoa > Chordata > Mammalia > Rodentia > Sciuridae > Callospermophilus > Callospermophilus lateralis. Next base: position 5,744,921 of record NC_135317.1, read on the forward strand.
GAGAGAAGGGAAATTGCATGGAAATGGAAGGAGACCCTCAGGGTTATACAAAATTGCATACAAGAAGAAGTGAGGGGAAAGAGGAAAAAAAACTAGGGAGAGAAATGAATAACAGTAGAGAGGGTAGAGAGAGAAGAGGGGAGGGGAGGGAAGAAGAGGGGGATAGTAGAGGAGAGGAAAGGCTGCAGAATACAACAGACACTAGTATGGCAATATGTAAATCAATGGATGGGTAACTGATGTTTTTCTGCAATCTGTATGCGGGGTAAAAATGGGAGTTTATAACCCACTTGAATCAAAGTGTGAAATATGATATATCAAAAACTATGTAATATTTTGAACAACCAACAATAAAAATTTAAAAAAAAAAGAAACCTGGAGGAATTCATGTGTTCTGAAGCAGGAAGTAATTGAAAGTGAAACAAATGTCTATAAATTTGTGAACTTGTGGATAAAATATATATCTTATGATGTGCATAAACTGAAGAAATAGTAATGTACTAGTGTTGCATAAAAATGAACGTCAAAATACACAACTCGTCACATAGGAATCTACTTGCATTAATGTTAAACTGGGTCAGATACTGTAGAAATATTAGGATTTGTGTGCACCATTCACTAAAGTTAGTTTTCAGTACTAGGAAACAAATATGTATTTCAGGTGGATGAATATTTCTGAGAATAATCTTGTGAAAAGTTTATTATAAATCCACATACATGAACATGAATGAATGTAGGGAGTGTATAATAAGGCATATATATTTCATATTTTGAAAAATCTGGAGAGTGTATATATATATATATATATATATATATATATATATATATATATATATATATATACATACACACACACACACACACAAAACACACACAGGAACATTAAAAAGTAGCAATACATATGCCAATCAAAATTCATCATGAAATATATATCTTTCACAGATACAAAACTATTTATTTTACTGAACTTGTATTTATGTATAATGTTGTTCAACTAGGAAGCAAACCCATAGATTGAATTTTCTGTTAAAACAGTGTTTAGGAGAAGTGATCTCTTTTTACGATTTGTATCTGCCAAGTCAGCCACCTCATAAGAATGTATGTGTGATACCATGTAGGATTCTATAAGTGAACCTAAAAAATACATGTGCTGAATAGGTTTCAGAGAAAGGGAGACAGGAATTCACATATTTGTTAACTTTAAAAACACATGGAGAACTATTTCAATTAAAAATTGACTAGATTTATAACACCAACACTTTATCAGGCAAAAGGCAAGTCCAACTATACACCATGCCTACTCTGAACTGCTTATATTTCTATTCTCTTTGGGTTGTTTTTCTCCATCATATTAGGATTAGTAGTCAGAGTCTAGTCTGGTTTTGGTTAGTGTCATGGATTCAGTATTTTGAGTGGAAAATTAGATAATGAATCCAATGTGTATGCAAATATGTGCTGCACAAAAATTTTTCCACTCTCATCCAGCACAATACCTTGAAATTATCTTTGCCCCAAGTAAGACACAATTAGAGGAGAAGAGTTAGAAAATCTGTGAATACATATCTGTACTGGAAAATGCTCAGGAGTTCACAACCTTGGAGGTGGTAGAGTAGTTTCCAAAAGTAAGGGACACGGGTTAATAGACCCAACGTGATCTTTTATTAAAATTGGGAGCCATCTTGCCACAAAGCCATAAAAAGTTAATTTTGGCTTTACTATAAATAACTGCAAATTCTGAACCTGCTTGGAATGCCTGCCCGTGCCTTGAATTCACCCATGCTTGACTCTCTGACCAGATAGCAGCCCTCGCTGAAACTTTAGTGACACATCATAAATTTTGGCCTTCCCTGGCCAGACAACGACCCTCTCTGAGGCTCTATTTGTCCTCATAATTTCTGATATTGGGGCCACCAAAAAATAAATAAATTAATTAATTAACTACCATTTGTGCGATGCTTGTCAAAGTTCTGTTATCTGTAACCCCCATTTTGTGTAACTTTCTGGGCTATATAGCTGTGCTGTAGGAAAGGCGGGTTTGCTGTCTTGTTCCTGCCATTTTGGGATGGAGAGGCAGCCCAGCCGGTTGACATAATAAGCTTGCCTCAATTTGACTTTAGTTGGAGTCAGTGTTCTTTTTTTGCGTCCTCATCTAACCTTTTTGAGTTCCCCAGCAAGATGACCCTGCCAACCAGATCACAAGACCAGACTGCTGGAAATTCTGAATCTGGCCTTCCCTCCAGGACTCCGGGCTGGAGAGCCACTCTAGGGGGTGCACATCTTGAGATGTTCCAAGGTCATGGAGTGAGCGTTCGGTCCCAGGAGCACTGCGGTGAACCACCGCACTAAAACTATTAGCAATCACCTGGTGGAGGAGGCCTCAATAATTAAGTGGCACCTTTATAACATCTGATATCCGTTTAAGGGAGATCTGTTCTGATGAAATAGAGGTTTCCTGGGGAGGCTCACATATACTCGTTTTCGGTACAGTAATGAGAATCATTCTGTCCTCTGTTCTGTTCTGTGGGGAATTCATCTGGAATGGTAGAGAGGTGATGACTGGCATGTACGCGGTCCTACTTCGGAGCTTTGGCAAGACGTTGCATTGCTCCTATGTTTTTCTTTTTCAAGTCAGGGTTTCTGTATTTTGTGTTTTGTTCTGTCTTCTATATGCTTTTCTTGTTTGTTTTGTGTGTTTTGTTCTGTGATTTTTGTGGTAAAAACATAAGTATATTGGACGTGAAAATGGGTAAAAAAGAAAGTAAGCCTGATATTTTTTTGGACTCTGTTTTAAGGAACTGCGATGAATTTTACCCCCCTTTGTTAAGCAGGATGAGAGAAGCTCCTAGCTGTCTGCCTGGAGTACACCCACTGCAGAGGGCAATGCCTGCTGGGGACCTAAGAACTGAGTATCTCCCAGGTTAACAAGTGAAACTCCATTAAAACCCCTTGTCCCTCCAGATCAAGAGAGTCACAACATCTGGGCAGGGTCCCCTGTGTTTCTTCTTTGTTACCAAAGCAATAAACCTCCATTTTTCTTTTTCTAAAAACCTTGTCCTCATTATTAAATTGGCATTAATTGGCTTCAAGGTCAGGAGCCAAACTTTAAGTTACAAATTTTGATAAATCCCTCCCCCCCCATCCCGGAATATTTTTAGAGCTGACTACTGAAATGTTACTAGATGGAACAAGCTTGGGGTGGAACCGAACCAGAGGAGATAATCCTGTAAGTAAAAGGAGGGACTGAAGGACTCCCAGTAGCTGCTGAAGCCCTGTTACTTCAGGGAATTCCCTCCTTCCTTCCCTGCACTGTAAGGATTATGCCACCTCTGTCTTGTTAAAAAAGAGAAAAAAATAAGGGGACACTAAATGCATTAAAGTCACCATGGAGACCCTTGATTGTACATTTCAGGTTGCCCCTCTGTTAAAACATCTGCCCCCCTCTTGTGGACATCTATGGTGCCACTGGTGTAAAAGATTTTTTTCTTATCTGCTCAGGTTTAAAGATTCTGTCTGACAGCCATAGTCTGGACCTTCTTTCAGTCTGTCTTGTGTGTTGTTTCTGGCCGTTTAAGACATGTGCAATAATGTGTTGATATTATAAATTGTTTCTTGGGAATGATCTTAGCTGAATGTGTGTCTAAATGATGATGTTTTCTTGTAACAATCTGGTATCTGAATGTGTTTTTGAGGCATTGCAAAATCTTGCAGGTAAAAGTCGGGTTTAGGTAATTGTTTAGTTTATGATTTCAAATAATTCATGCCAAAGAACTTAAATACTTAGGATGGAAAACTAAAGAACTCTACTTCCAAGTTGGCAAGTAACTTCCCAATCATTCAGTCTTTTTTTTTTCACCAATTTTGAATTGTGTAGCCTGGGAAAATGTCACTGTGTGTTCGAGAGCATTAATCTGGACAAGGATTGTAAATCATAGTATGATATCTGTTGACAAAACAAGATGTAAAAATATAAAATTTTGTGAATTGTATCTTAAACTTGTACCATAATTTTCAACATCCTAACCTGACAATAGTGGTTAAAATGCCTTAGGCCTGAGGTGTCTGCTCACAAAAGCAGTTTTTTCCTGCTCCTTCCAGACCTCAGCCATGACTTATTTTGAAAGGCAAATGAAAGAAGCCTGCAAGCTTAGTAGGAGACTGATCTGAGGCCTAAGAGAAAAAAAGATAAATTGTATAGTATTTACTAATTACTGGCCAGTCATTTTTTCTAGGACTCTTATTTTTTTCCTTAGATACTTTATTTTTTTTTTGAGCTAATGATTTTGATCATACAGACCTAGGTTAATGTTTTTCTGATCAGTACTATCTTTGACCAACTGTGGACTTTTTGAAACATTGCAATGGAGATTTCACCTGCGAAAAGCTACAAGGCCTTAACTATTATTATGTGTGCTCAATTTTGTTATGTGTTGTATGTCTATATATACATATGTCCGTATATTTTATATATGATACACAAATTAACATATATAAGGAGCACTCATAAAAAAAAGCACTCATAAAAACAAATTTTAAAAAGTGGATCTAAAGATCTTCAATTCACGTGATTTAAATGGTTCAATTAAATTTGATGAACAGATAAAAATAAATGTCTTTAAATTTAAGCTTTCAAGTTATTTTAGATATTCAAAAATCTAATAAAATATTAATATCTACAAAATGTCTCTTATGCCTTGGTTCTAGGACTTTTCCTTCAACATAAAAATGGTTTACACTCTTCAATACATGTGTCTAATATTTTGATAAATAAGTAAAGTAAATTTGATATGGGATTACTCTTTCACGAGTACTTTTGTTAGATATCTGATTGACTTACTAACGTCTGTATAAGTTTGACTAAATTCTGTAAAAGATTGTAATAATCAATCATCTGTTAAAGAGACAAAAATTTCTTAAAACATAAGTTTACCCATAACATTGTGTTTATTAAGTTTTATTTTTTCTTGTGCAAGCAACCATAGAAATTAAACAACTGATTAAATTAGAACTGTTATTTTAGAGCACTGTACTGCCATTTCTTTAAAAGCTAAACTTGGTTAATGTAGAAACATCAATGTAATTGTGATGCTAATAATGTGCTCATATCTTACAGGCATGCAAGTCTGTAAGGAAAAATTTTAAAAGAGCATTATATCAAGCTGGTGTTCTGAAGTTTTATGATAAAAAATATATTGGGGATTTATTCACCTGTTATCAATAAGATATGTAAAGTTTTATCTTACTTTTTACATTGGGGAACAATTTAAATGTACTTTATGTTAATGAGAGCCTAATCTATGTAAAGGTTAAAAACTTTCACCATTTCTTTAATTCATATTTTAAAGTGATATTATATGGTGTTAGCTAATGTTCATGTGACCTCAAACAATTTTTGTAAACTTTTTAAAATAATATTTAAAAAATAAAGATCAGCTTTAGAACTAAAACACTTAAGATTTATAAAGAGCCCTGCCTTACCTGAGATAAGGCTATGTGTCCCATCTTATTTCATGTGAGAATGACTACAAAAGCAGTAGGTCAGATTTTATTTCTTTAAAGTTATCTTAAAAGTTCTTTTTTAATGTCAAGATTCCTAGGATCTCAAACAGGGGATATAATGTATGACTCAGCCAAAAAATTCAGGGTAGCTATTACACGAATTAAGTATTTTTACTGTTGTTAAAAAATTTTATTTTGTAATTTTCTTATATGTGATCTAAAGATTCCCTGTTAGTGTTTTAAAGAAGTGTTTCTTTAAGAACAAAACATGGGTTAATTTCAGAGAGTAAGTTGTCACCTACAAGACAGACAGAATAATACAGATCCCAATTAATAAAAAGATAAATAATTATAAAGTTATAGACATTAAAGCCTAGTGCTCTTAATATAAGGCTGTTAAAATTTATTTGATGGATGTTTAAGATTAGAATTTTAAATTAAAATTAAATGAAAAGGGCCAAGGAAACCAATATTTGGCTTTTGCCCTCTGAGTCAGTCTGAATCCAGGGAACAGGGGACTTCTCTAAAGAGTTTTGCAATTCTGGGTCATATAAACTCCCCATCAGGGAGATTAATGAGGCCACTGGAGAACAGAAAGCCAATCAGTGCATTTGCTATGAAGAGAAGAGTCATCAGAGAAGGAAGAAATCCATGATGCTTCCGAGGGAAGCCACATGGTCAAGCAAGACCTGGACCCACCTAGCGCAAATGGCTCTAGCAGAACTGAGAAAGTGCTCTCAAGTTTACCCAGTTTATGACTCCCATAAAAGCTCACCTGACTGTTAACAATAGATAGAAACAAAAGTCAGTTTGGATGCTTCATCTTAAACACTTAGCAAAGACAGTGAAAACCAAAATACAGCCATTCCTGGGCATTTTGAATAATAATAATAATAATAATAATAATAATAATAATAATAATAATAATATTTTAAGGTACACACTTTATGTTAGCCTCCCAAAATAAGTAAGACTGGAGGCTACAAAGAAGGATTCTCTGACAGGAATGCCTGATACTTATTAAAAGAGACTATCAAGAAGAGCTGCCAGAGGCAGAAATTTTCAGTTTAAGGCCTAAAGATATTCCTAACCTACACAGGTAAGCTTGGTGTTTGCTAGTACGATTATCCAGTCATGAGTATCAAAATTAAAGGTTTCTCTATTAGACACAGAGGTCATACTGGTAAAAGGATTTTGCAAGATCAGATGACACTAAATTATTAAACTATATCTTATTGGGAGGGACAACTCTAATACTAAAAGTTAAGTATTAAATTGACAGTCTTGATAACTGGGAATATTAAAGACTGGAGAGGGAACTTCTATACAGTGACATGTTCCAGCTGCTGCAACATTTATTCAGTACTCATGGTTTTTGTTTCTCTCATGTAATAACCAATCCCCAGATGAGTTTACAACCTGTTCTTCCCCAACCAGACTTCAAACCGAACTGACTTCTAAAAGGCAACTCATGTCCCTCAACTACTTCTAAAAGGCAACTTATGTCTCTCACACCATGGCTACTCACGTCATCCTCTCTCAGCTCAGAAGAAGCCAAAATGGGTGACGCCTCTCTTCTTACAACAATGGAGCCAAATATAAATAGACTATCAATATAAGTAATTAATTAAGTCAGGTAAAATCAGGGAGACTGGTTTTGGGTGAGTTCTAAAAATTTGGAGACTTTTACCTGAGGGATTAAAATTTCCTCAGTGCTCTACCCGTAATCTATCAAAGATTTGAAAGGGACACAGAGAAAAGGGGGGAATGATAGACCCAACCTGATCTTTTATTAAAATTGGAAGCCATCTTGCCAAAAAGCCATGAAAAGATAATTTTGGCTTTACCATAAATTACTGAAAATTCTGAACCTGCTTGAAATGTCTGCCAGTGTTTTGAACTGAGCCATGTCTGGCTCTCCGACCTGATAGCAGCCCTCTCTGAAACTTTAGTGACATATCATAAATATTTGCCTTCCCTGGCCAGACAACAACGCTCTCTGAGGCTCTAATGGTCCTCATAAATTCTGATGTAGGGACAGCAAAATATATATATATATATATATAAACTACCATTAGTGTGATGCTTGCCAGAGTTCTGTTATCTGCAATGCCCATTTTGTGTAAATTTCTGGTCCATGAAGCTGGGCTGTAGGAAAGCTGGGGTTGCTGTCTTGTTCCCGCCATTTTGGGAGGGAGAGGCAGCATGGCCAGTGGAAATAATAAGCTTAATTTAATTTAATTTTTATTGGTGTCAGTGGTCTTTTCTTGTGTCCAGATCTAACAGAAAAACGCTCCCAAAACATGGACTCTGCCGGCCTAAAGACTTCTTGAGACACTTCCTCTGAGTTTGGGCACTTGAAATATATGTTGTTGTAAGGACCTTTAGCTTCCTTTCTAGTGGGACCATCAAAGCTGGGTCTCCATCTATGTGACCTGGAGGACATGGTTTCTTATATTCTAATGAACATGAGGCAGCAGTGCTGAATTTTCTCTTTGTAGGTAAACTGTGGCCACTGGGTCCTAAGTGTCTCCCCGTGTGGACTGTGAAGACATTTTGTCATCCTCCACTTTTAGTGGTGTTTCTTGCTGCTGCACTGCGATTTTGGTATTTGCTTCACGAAATACAATGAGTTCAACTGGGACCCAGTGCTGGAGGGAGTTCTGTCACTTGTGGTGGGTCAGAGTCTGCAGGAGAATACACCAACCAGGCTTCTATCCCACAGATCTTGCCCCCTTGTCCATAGCAATCTGACTCTGAAATTTGTCCTAAAACCTCTCCATATAAAAAGATGCCTTTACATAGAAGGGCCTGCTGGCTGCACCATGTCACTCACAAGCCATTTGGAAGGCAATGGCAAATCCTCATGGCCACACCACAGATGTATTATCACACACCTGCCCACCACTGCAATAGGCCCACTACTCTGCAGGCTCCAACTTACTGGCATCTTTGTTCTACACCATTTTCATGAAACCCAGACAATCTAGGCATTCTATGGTACACTCATGATCAGCAACAAGACATCCAAAGGCTCTCCAGTGCCACCTGGTTAAGGGAATTTCAAAAATTTCATGGTATTTAACTAGCAATTTTTCATGGATGAAGTTGGAGGCACTGTGGGTTTCAGTTAATTCAGGAACCATAAAATGGTGAAGAAGGTCATTTCAATGAAAGCTGTGGATTACTCTCACAGGCAAGTCTTCCCATAGAGTGGCCAAAAGCTCATATGCATCCAGGCCCATTAAGGTCTACAATGTGACGTCCATGGGTGTTTTGATTCTCAACTATGGATGCCTAATCTTTCAGAAAAAAATCTTGTGATATCCTGGCTGAGATTCTCAGGCTCTGTGGAAAACAAACCTGGTCCTTGATCTCAGTTTCCAAGGGCGAATCCCATGCGTGGCCTCCTAAAATCCGAACACAATTCATGGCAATATTTTTCTGAGATCAGTTCCAGAACTCAGACTCTAAAGGAATGACACCAGAGTTCAAACCCAGGTAGACCCAGTCATCACTTCCAACCGCCACACAAATCACCACAATTAAAACCAAAACACTCCCACAAAGCCCTCATCTTTTTCCATATAGACACTCATCATAACCTGTGGCTGGAGTTTTCCATGAGGGACTCATCCCAAGACAGTGTACAAAATAACCTTCCTAGCCCCTCATTTGCCTAAAGTCAGGGTTGCCTGGACACCCTTCCTGAGAACCAGGAGTGACCATAGGCCTGACGTAAATACTGCTCTGCTTCTCCAATTTGAGGCCTACTGACTGTCGGGTTTAGATTTTTTATCTGAATTGGAGTCATGAAAAAACCCAAGCGCCTAAAGACTTGCCACTGCAGAGTTTTGAAGAACTCATTTGACACAAAGAATCCCTATTCTCACTAGATGGATGTCAGGAACCTTATAGAGAAAGGTGAGAAACTTCATCCACAAAGACTGCTTTTTGGGCCATTTTGGTTTTGGAAGCACACATGGAATCTTTCTTTAGATCCATCAGGTGCTGAGAATATAAGCCTCACACATGGCCAAGAGACTGATTCACAAACATCCCTTTCCAAAGCAATTAAGCAAAGAGCTACAGGTGATGCCCATTAATTTCCATTTGAAAACTGTTTTCTTCAGGCGTCCCAAAGGGGTGACCTGAGGCAAAGACCTTCCTGACATTCAGGGCAACAGAACAATAGGTAAGCAAATGGCGCAAAGCAGGGCTTCTCCACTTATACTTTTTTGGTCACACTGATATCTGAGTTTTCTGATATTCCCCCAATCCCTTAAGCTATCCAGTACATGGCCATATCACAGAGCTTGGAGATGGTACATATAATGGACACAAAACCATGAGGCTATTCTGGAGAGTGGCCCAAATTCAGGAAGAAAACAGGAACTTAGGAAGATAGTAGGTGTTACCCATCCATAAGGCAAGCCAAAGTCCATTCATTAATTGGGCAGGATGAATGCTGTGAAGCTTTCTACTAGACAGGACACATCCATTGATGCATTCTCTTCTCTAATGTCTACAACCAAGAACACAGTGGGACATACAGACATAGAAACACTCATCTTGTCAAACGACTTACTAGAAACAGTCCGCTCCAAACCAAACAAACCGCCTTTCCTCCCTATTCTCGGAACATGAGACAAAACCATAAACTCCCACCCACACCCACAAAGTCATGTCCTTACCCCAAGTAGGTCTGTGACTATCCGGAGTATCCTCTGACTGGTGGGTCTTAGTATGTTTTCCGGAAATGGCCTGTCCTGTCTCAGATCTGGTCTCCTTAGTCAACTATGTGAAGTTGTCAGGTGCCAGTGGTGAGTCACCACCTGCTTTCTGAGGAAAGGGCCCTCTTCAGAGCTCTTCTGGCATTTGGCCATCCTCACATCAGTAGGTACCAAGAAAGACTGACACTGTCCTTGGTAAATCCAAACAAGTGTTCCTACTGGAACTGGGACTGAGCGTGGCACTGAGTGCCTGGCTTACTGGACCCCAAGTTCAGAGAGTTCTTTTCCCAAGGAAGTGAGGTAGGTTACTTCCTTCACGAACTGAATGAGGTCACTGCCTTGGCAATCACTTTGTCCTAACAGTTGCTTCCATAGGTCCCATGAGATGGAGGCTGCCCCTACTTCCTGTGACACTTTCACAAGTTCAAATAGTGTATCCACCCTACTCACCTGGGAATAGCTCTCCACACAGGCCTGGTTTGTTCCATCCTCTCTACATTAAGATCAGAGAGGCTGATTCAGACACAACCCTTCATCCTGCCCAGGTTGTTTGCCATGGAAGATGACTTTTGCTCTCTTAGGTCCTTCATAGCTGCCTACATCATCTAAAGGGATAATTTCTGCATGGACTTTTGAGGTTCCCAGCAGATGGAAGATTCCCTACATTCCTGTATTGTAAGACCAACTCTGTCCCTGCTCTTCTGTAAAGTTATATTGAGTGAACAGTGTATGGTTAGGGTTAATAACATGTTTGATTTATGTTAGTAATCATTCTGCAGGATGAATAATGGTATTGGGAACCTGCCTTGTTAATAAGAATATAGAGGTGAAATATAAGTATGAAAACAGAAATCTAGGTAAAATTTGAAGCCCAGAAGTGCATTTGGCCCTTGATTGGGATACTTAGCTTTGAATTATGTTCTGCACAGGTGTGTCAGATAATTCAACATACAGCATCATAGGACCTTGTATCTTGGATGATTGAATGTCGAAGAGAACATCCAGTCAAAAAGCGATAGTCAGTAGGATTAGGAAGATAATCGGTAGGTTTAGAAGGAAGAGTTAGTATAGGATTGAAACCAAAAGTTTTTTAGCAATAGGGTTTCGGGTAGAGAGTGAATGTATATGTCAGCCCAAGTGAAGAGTCAATCACAATGATGAACTGGGATAAATATGTAGGAAAGCAGAAATCAATAGAGACATTAGGAATTCAGCCAAAGTATAAAGTGAGTGATAGAATTGAATATTTTGAACAGGGTTGAGGTTGAATAGAAAATCTTAGGAAGAAACAAATATGTAGTCACCAATACGATTGATATTTGAGAGCATTAGGCAACCTGGACATGGATGTTTTTAGTAATCCATGCTCACTTTCCTTTTAGGCTTTGGTGAAAGGTGAATAAAATATGTACTTGTCACTTCCTATTTTTCTGTATGCTTAACAAAACACTGTTGAAATCTTGAGAACTGTTTGCCAATCCTGTTCCCAGAATGTGTTGTCCCCAACTGCCAAACTGCAGAATGTACTCTCTCACCCATTTGCTCGCAAACCGACCAGTCGCCCGGACCCATCAATAAACTTCCCTCCCTGTCCTGTTCATGGAAAAAATATAAGCTCTGCTTAAGCTGTTTCAGGGCTCTCTGCTCTATCCAAGTGAGGTCTGAGCCCCAGTATGCTGGACTCCCGATTAACCCTTTACTATTGCATGAGACAGTCTCTTGGTGGTCTCTTCCTCCAATGCTTGCCAGAACTTCACATCTGAAACCCCCAGCAAGATCCATCAGCGGTGTACGAAAGACTCCCAACGAGCTCCTATCAGGATAAGTAAGGTACCTCTTTCGTGTTTCAGGTTTCAGGTTAGGGCTTTGCAAAATGGTTATCGGTGATGAGCATGAGCTCTCTCAGATGCTGGCTGACAGATGTGTCACAGAGCCACAGATCACGTTCCTGGGGGATGCCCCAGAGGATTCGGAAAATAGAGGAACAATAGTATCCTCGACTCAGTGATTTTTTTGTTTCGGATTCGGTTTTGCCAGCACATCAGGTTTTGCTGGCTAATCAGTCCTGGTCTCAGTATTGGACGTCCATTGCCTGTCTTTATTGTCTTGTCTTGTCTGTGTTGTGTGTCATTGCTTTCACTGTTTGTATATCTTTCATTATGGGACAGAGCACTTCAATGCCTCTGTCCCTGACTCTTGTTCAGTGGACCAAAGTCCACTTAAGGGCTCAGAATCTTTCTATTTCAGTAAAACGCCGGAACTGGCAGACTCTCCGTGCCTCAAAATGACCCTCCTTTGGAGTCGGATGGCCCCTGAAGAAACTTTCTACTCCCCACTAATTCAAAAAGTCAGAAATATTGTCTTTCAACTGGGGCCACATAGCCATCCAGATCAAAAGCCATATATCTTAACTTTTCAGGACCTCTGCAAATCTCCTCCTCCATTTGTGAAGCCTTTCCTTGTCCCTGCCCCCGCTCCTCCATCTTCCCCCATGATTCTATCTCTCAAACCCTCTGCTCCTCCTCCTCCACCCTTTGTTCTTCCTGAGTCTCAAGACTCAACTAGACTCTCCGCACCCTCCTTATCCCCTACCCTCTTCCCCCAACACCCAACACCCTCTAAGTGATTCCCTTGCTGCTGACTCAGCCTCTCCACCATTGGAGGAAGCTAGGCCGGCGCAGCACCCTCCAGATTACTACCCGGCAGCAGACAAAGCCACTACTTCCCTGGACAAAGCTGGCCCCGGTAAAAGAACTCAAAGAACTTGCCGGCGTTGTCACACCTGCCTACTTGGGATGACTGCCAACAACTCCTACAGACTCTCTTCATGACAGAGGAACAAGAGAAAAACCTCCTGGAAGCTAAAAAATAATATCCTCAGACAAGATGGGTGACCGACACATCTTTCCACATAATCAAAGCCGACTTCCCATTGAACCAACCCAACTGGGACACCAACACGTTTGAAGGTAGGGAGCATCCGTCCACTTATTGCCGGGCTCTAATAGCGGGTCTCCAAGCAGCCGCTAAGGTGACCAACTAATTGGGCCAAGGTTAGAGAGATTACTCAAGGGCCTGATAAATCTCCCTCTATGTTTCTAGAGAGAATTATGGAGGCATATAGGAGATATACTCCTTTCGATCCTCAGGCAGAGGATCAAAAGCCATCTGTCATGATGGCCTTCATTGGGCAAGCTGCCCTGGATATTAAAAGAAAGTTACAATGCTTAGATGGATTACAAGATATGGCTTTGAGAGATTTAGTCAGAGAAGCCTAAAAAGTAAACTATAAGTGATAAACTGAGGAAGAGAAGGAACAAAGGAGGAAGAAATAAAGGAAGCAAAGAGAGGATGCGAGAAGCAAAAGATAGACTAATGCATTGACTAAGGTCCTGGTAACAACAAAAAATAGTACAGAAATTAAGAAACAGGGATACAGGAAGGGATACCTGGGCCCACGCCAAAAGCCACCCCTGGCCTCAGATCAATGTGCCTACTCAAAAGAAAAAGGACACTGGGCCAAAAAGAGCCCTAGAAAGAGACAGCCACACCAGTCAGACATTCTGACTCTGGAGGATGACTAAGAATGTCGGGGCTCAGATCCTCTTCCCGAGCTCAGGGTAACTTTTGAAGTGGAGGGGACCCCAGTACACTTTGAAGTGGATACAGGGGCAGTATACTCAGCCCTTAAAGCCCCATTGGGCCCTCCATCAAATAAAAGGATTCTATTTCAAGGGGCTAATGGCAGTAAATATCAGGCATAGACAACTAAGAGGATCATGGACTGGGGAAAGGAAAAATCCATCACTCCTTCCTAGTAATCCCAAGATGCCCAGCCCTATTAATGGGCCGAGATCTGCTCACCAAGCTTTGGGCCAGAATAACTTTTAACCCTGAAGGCCCCCAAGTGAAAATTATAAATCCTTCAGTAAAAACTCCTATAGTCACAGCTTTAACTGTCAGTTGAAGATGAACATCAACTCTTCACACCCCACAAGACTGATCAAACAGGCAAGTTACCCCAGAATTGGATAACATATTACCCAGATGCCTGGACAAAAACTGCTGGCTTAGGCCTGCCCATTAAAAAACCTCCAATAACAGTGGAGTTAAAAACCTCAGCCTCTCCAATCAATGTCAAAAAATATACTCTGGGCAAAAATCTAAAGATGGGATAAGGCCCCATATTCAGAAATATCTAGTCTTAGGGGTCCTAAGGCCCTGTTAATCAGCCTGCAACACTCCCCTCCTACCATTAAAAAATGCCAGGAACCGGGGACTATCACCCCATTAAAGACCTACGAGAGATCAACAACAGAGTGCAGGACATTCACCCCATGGTACCTAATCTGTGCAATCTGCCTAGCACTCTGAACCCTGAGCAGAAATGGTATACTGTTCTGTACTTAAAAGATTCTTTATTTTGCTTGCCTCTGCATAAAGATAGTCAGTTGCTGTTTGTTTTCGAGTGGGTAGACACAGAAACCGAACGTCTGGTCAACTAACTTGGACTAGACTCGAACAGGGGTTCAAAAACTCCCCCACTTTCTTTGATGAAGCTCTCCACAGAGATCTCAACAACTTCAGAACTACACACCCTGCTTCAACATGTGGATGGCCTGCTACTGGCAACCAATACCAAGGAAAACTGTGAATCTGGGACCCAAGCACTATTATCTGAGCTTGCTAAACTGGTGTATAGAGCTTCTGCCAAAAAGGCCCAAATTTGCCAGCATGAAGTAATCTTCCTGTTCTATTCACTTAGGGGCGGTAAAGGATGGCTCACTGAGCAAAGAAAACAAACTGTTGTGCAGATACCACAAAGATCTAACAGCAGACAACTCAGAGAGTTTCTTGGGACTGCTGGCTTTTGCAGGTTATGGATACCTGGATTTGCATCATTAGCTGCTCCTTTATACCCGGTGCTAAAGGGAGATGCCCATTTCCAATGAACCCCTTAGAACCAGGAAGCTTTTGATAACACCTAAGGACTCTGACACTGAACCCTCAACTTCACTGAGCTCAGCCTGCAATTTCAGAAAGCCCTACACTAAGTTAAAATGTATATCAACTCACTCACCTTGATTCAAAGAAATTGCAGGCATTCCTGAAGGATCAAGAACAGAGTTTTCCACTAACCGATTCACAGAGAAAGGGAAGAACTGAATGGGTAACAAAAGCCTGTCGGGTCTGTCAATTGGTTAATGCTTACACTTCCAAGCTTCTTGCAGGAAAGCACCTATGAGGAACCAGACCAGGACAATTCTGGGAATTGGGAAGTTGACTTTACTGAAATTAAGCCAGCAATGTATGGACTTAAATATCTCCTAGTCTTTGTAGATACATTTTCAGGATGGATTGAAGCCTCTCCAACAAAAAAAAAAAAAAAAAAAAAAAAAAAGAAAGAAAGAAAAAAAAAATGGCACAAATGGTGGTCAAAAAGATCCTGAAAGATATTTTTCCAAGATTCTGCCTGCCTAAGGTAATATGGGTCTGATAATGGACCGGCGTTCATGGCCCAGGTAAGTCAGGGGTTAGCCAGAATCCTAGGGATTTATGGGAAGTTACATTGTGCTTATAGACCCCAGAGCTCAGGACAGGTAAAAAAATAAAAAGAACCATTAAAATGACCTTAACGAAATTAAGCTTAGAAACTGGCATAAAAGATTGGACTATGCTCCTGCCTTATGCACTGTTTCATGCAAGAAATACTCCCTCTGTTTCTTTGTCTAACCTCACCCCCTATGAAATTCTCTATGGTGCCCCTGCTCCAGTAAGGGACCTAACCCCAACTCTAAGACCTAACAATCCCTTCCACACCCCCTTGCTTGACAGACTTAAAGCTCTTTAAAGAACTCAGCGATACTTGTTGAAACAGCTGGCCCCTTCCTATCAACCAGGGTATGATGGGACTCCACATCAATATCAAGTAAGAGACCTCATCTACTAAAGACGACATCAGGTGTCTCCCTGAAACCCCGGTGGAAAGGACCATACCAGGTGCTACTTATAACACCTACAGTGGTAAAGGTAGACGAAATCACTTCCTGGATCAATGCCTCTCATCTCAAGCCTGCGCCATGTCCCCACTCTGGCTGGAAGCTGGTAAAGACTGGTAACCCTTTCAAACTGTGTGTTCGCCATGTGGATAAGGCTATAGACTCTCCCCTTGGCCACCAGTAGTCCTAACCATCATCAGCCCGTTCAGCAGCAATGGCTGATCACAAATTCTACTAGACAACAAGTATGGTCTACCTCGAATACAGCCCCCTGAGGGACCTGGTGGCCATCCCTCCACCCAGACATTTGTCAGCTACCTATAGGTCTTTCATATTGGGATAGCCCTGATGAACAGGATTCCACTAAAATTCCATTAAATCCCTTTCGTACCATAGGTAATGGAAACCAACATTATGGATGTAGGGACACGTGAGCCAGATGCAGTTTGTCTAGCATAGATTACTATGTTTGCCCGGCGGACTATCAAATCCACAAACAGCCATGGCTGTGTGGGGAAAAGCCAACTTCTTCTGTAAGTCATGGCGATGTGAGCATACAGGGGCTGCCTGCTGGAACACAAACACCTCATCAAATTCAGTACACAGCATTGGCCATATTACCAATTAGACAACCAAAATCCATGTCCCCCAGAGGGGTCTCTAGATCCTCAAATTCTGCATGGACTTTTTAACTTCAGCAAGTGCTCAAAAGGGTTGAAGGAAATTCCCCTATGTGTAGGCCTTTTTCCTCCTTTGCTCACATCCTGAACTATGCTTCTCTAATAGATCCTCACCCTCAGATTTCTGTTCCAGACTCTCTGCTGTCACTTCCACCTCAGGAATTTGATTTCTCCCCCGAATTACTAGATCAAAAACCCAAACCTCTACCCTTTCTCAGACCATTGCCCCCTTGCTGAGGTAGCAGGTACTTAGGTACCCCTAAACCCAGACACTCCTCTATTCTCCTGTCAGTGCCCACAATGGGTCCCAACAGGTCCTCTTACCTGCTAACCCAAAGCTCAAACCAGCTGAGAAGAGCCCTCAGACCCTATCCAAGATGTAATGAAAATTGCCTTTAAAGTTGCATTGTCAACACTGAATACAGGTTACTAAGAATTTAAAATGCCTCACAGGCTTTTTGAGATACTCACTCCCATCTTCCCCTCTGCTCTACTTGCTCTACTGCTCAAGTTTTTTTTGCTAGCAAAATCCCAAACCCCTTTCCCATTATTATTTAATCTCTCCTTCCTGATTCTCAGATCCACGGAGCTGCTCTCACCCCCTGCCTTCCACTCTTCCCCCTCTGTACCAAGACCACAGAAAATTCTTAAGTGACCTTCTCCAGAAGTCTTCACCATGACTGACTTTAGGACTTTCAGCAAAAGAATCCCTATGAAAGAGTTCAATGTAGATAAACTTCCTCTTTTCTTGTTGCCCTCTTCTAGTTGCCACTGGCTGGAAAAATCAGCACTCCTAAGCTAGACACCCCTTACTAGTTTTTCACAAAATATGTGAACAAGGCCTCTGGCCTTGAGCTGGAGCTTCACAGAGATTGCTACATTTCTAAGATAAAGAAGTTACCAACTGGGCTCCATTTTAACAGCTGGCAGGGAGAAAAATAAAAGAGAAGACAAAAGCTCTCCCCCTCCCAGGTGTCCTTAAAAAGTTAACTTGCCAAAATAGAAGAAATAAAACAGAAACAAAAACTGCTTTTTGTGAACTTCTGCAGACTGTGATCTTCTGAGCCCATTCCCTTACATGTTGGGTACAAAATTCTGAAACAACCTAAACTTGGGGTTCAGAGGATTTATTGATTACAACAGAAGCAATGCTCTCTACATCCTTTTGCAACCAAATAGGACTGCTTCCCTAGCTTTGGTGCTATCTTAGGTGCCTTTCCTTGTCTGTTCCTACAACAGTATAATTCTATATACTTAATTATTGTTTATGTGTTCATAAAATGGTCAACAGATGTGATTAATTATGTAATGGTGCAGATGTTTCCCAGAGCGTGCTCTATCATGACACAGGTTCATTTAAATTTCAAATAGGGGGACATAAAACCCTGTTCCGCTGGGAACCTGTAACCCTCACTTTAGCCATCTTATTTGGAATAAGAGTTGCTGCAGTGGTGGGCACAGGAACCACTGCCCTAGTCCATGGGACACAACAAATGACTCAATGAGAAGCAGCAATAGACCAAAGCTTAAAGATATTAAAAACCTCAATCACAGCTTTACAGGAATCTTTAACCTCTCTCTCCGAAGTAGTTTCACAGAACAGGCGACGGTTGGACCTCCTCTTCATTAGAGAGGGGACCTTTGTGCTGCAATGAGGGAAGAGTGTTTTTTTTTTTTTTATGCCGACAATACTGGAGTTGTAAAAGAATCTATGAGTAAATTAAGAAAACGCCTTGAAGAGCGTCAACGAGAGACAGAGGCCCAAAAAGCGTGGTTTGAGTCTTGGTTCACACAGTCCCTGGGGTTAACTACGCTTTTATCTGCCTTGGCCAGTCCATTAATAATCCTCATATTATTGCTAACTGTAGGGCCCTGTTTGCTCAACCGTGTAGTTTCCTTTCTCCAAGCTCAAATTGGACAAGTTAAACTTATGGTAATCAGACAACAATATACCTCACTAGCAGACATAAAATGTGACACCCCCCAATGATCACTTTTTTGATTAAAAGTAACCAGAACAAGAAGTGGGGAATGAAAGGTTAATTAAATAGGTGCTTGTCACTTCCTATTTTTCTGTATGCTTAACAAAACACTGTTGAAATCTTGAGAACTGTTTGCTAATCTTTTTCCCAGAATGTGTTGTCCCCATCTGCCAAACTGCAGAATGTACTCCCTCACACATTTGCAAGCAAACTGCCCACTCACCCTGACCCATCAATAAACTTCACACCCTGCCTTCTCCAAAGAAAGTATATAAGCTCTGCTTAAGCTGTTCTCAGGGCTCTCTGCTAAATTCAAGTGAGCTCTGAGCTGCAGCATGCTGGACCCCCAATACACACTTTGCTGTTGCATGAGACAGTCTCTTGGTGGTCTCTTCCTAAAATGCTCACTCGACCATTCCATTGGTACAATCATTAGTGTGACCTTTGCTCTTTGTGTCCAGAATATTACTGTGATAAAATGTATATGTAGGTCAGGTGACATGAGTATTTCTTCCACCATTTCTGGGAGGAATATTTTGAAGACCTAATAATTAGTATTGGGGTTATAAAGACGTGTACCCTGTGTCTATGAATATAGAGATAATGCATGAATAGACAATACTGTGTTTAAATAATATAACAGGTTCCACTTTAAATAATGTGTTGAATTGATATCTGAAAATATATAAGAAATCATTTATTGATATACAATCATTCATTCCAACCAGTTATACATCTAATGGTAATATTAAGGTTATGGTTCATTATCTAAGGTGTGTGAGATTTCCTTCAAAAGTAATTATGGAAATCAAAAATAATGTGTTTGGAAAGAATTCTCATGAAAAGACCAGTCAAGAAACATGGAGAATTATATGTGTTCTGAAGTAGAAAGTGATTGAAAGTGAAACAAATGCCAACAAAATTGCAAACTTATGGATGAAATATATATAATGATGTGCATAAACTAAAGAAATAGTAATGTACAAGTGTTGAAAAAAATGAACTTCAAAATACACATCATGTCCCATAGGAGTCTACTTGCATTGATGTTAAACTGAGTCAGTTACTGTAGAAATATTAGGATTTGTATACACCATTCACTTAAGTTAGTTTTCAGTGTTGGAAACAAATAGGTATTCCAGGTGGATGAATATTTCTGAAAATAATCTTGTGAAAAGATTAGTATAAATCCACATACATGAATATGAATGAATTTACAAAATGTATACTAAGACACATATATTTCACATTTTGAAATATCTGGAGAGTATATATATATATATATATATATATATATATATATATATATATATATATATACACAGATATTAAATATTAGCACTATATGCCAATTGAAATTCACCATGAAATATATATCATCCACAGATCAAAAATATTCATTTTTCTGAACATGGATTTATATATATTGTTGTTCAGCTAGGAAGCTCACCCATAGGGTTAATGTTCAGTTCCAACAGCATTTAGGAGGGGTGATCTCTTCTCACAATTTATATCTGCAAATTAAGGTACCTCACAATAGTGTACATGTGGTACCAGGTAGGATTATACATGTGGTTATAAAAATACATGTGCAGAATACGCTACAGTGAAAGGGAGACAGGAATTCATATATTTGTTAACTTTAAAAACACATTGAGAACTATTTCAACAAAAAATGAGTAGATTTATAACTCCTACCTTATATAATGCAAAAGGCAAGTACAACTATACACTGTGCCCCTTCTGTACTGCTTGTATTTCAATTCTGTTTGGGTTATTTTTCTTCATCATATTAGGATTAGTAGAAAGAGTTTAGTAGGGTATGGGGTAGTGTCAGTGATTCAGTATTTCAAATGGAAAATTGGAAAATGAATCCAATGTGTATGCAAATATGTGCTACACAAAAATCCTCCCACTCTCATCCAGAACAATTACTTGACATTACCTTCGCCCCAATTAAGACACAATTAGAGGAGAAGAGTTATAAAATTTGTGAATACATATCTGGAATGGAAATTGCTCAGGAGTTCACAACTTTGGAGGTGCAAGAGGAGTTTCCAAAAGTAAGGGACAGGATAAAACTCCACAATCATGGAGCTCTGTTGGCCTAAAGACTTCTTGAGAAACTTCCTCTGAGGTTGGGCACTTGAAATATATGTTGTTGTCAGGAGCTTTATCTTCCTTTGTAGTGAGACCATCAAAGCTGGGTCTGCATATATGTGACCTGGAGGACATGGTCTCTTATATTCCAATGAACATTAGGCAGCAGTGCTGAATTCTCTCTTTATAGATATCTGTGGCCACTGGAGGCTAAGTGTCTCTCCGTGTGGACTGTGAAGCTATTTGGTCATCCTCCACTTTTTGTGGTGTTTCTTGCTGCTGCACTGGGAGTTTGGTATTTGCTTCTCGAAATACAATAAGTTCAACTGGGACACAGTGCTGGAGGGAGTTCTGTCATGTGTCGTGTGTCAGGGTCTGCAGGAGAATGCACCAAATAGGCTTCTATCCCACATAGGTTGCCCCCTTGACCATAGCAACCTGATTCTGAACATTGCCCTGAAATTTATCCATATAACAAGATGCCTTTACATACAAGGTTCTGCTGGCTGCACCATGTCAGTCACAACCCATTTGGAAGTAAATGGCAGATCCACATGGCCCCACCACAGATGTTTTATCACACACATACACAAAACTGTTCTATGACCACTAATCAGGAGGCTCCAACGTACTGACATCTCTGTTCTACACCATTATCATGAAACCCAGTCAATCAAGGCACTGTCTTGTACACTCAAATTAGCAATAGGACATCCAAGGTTCTCCAGTGCCACCTGGTCAAGGGAATTTCAAGAATGTCATGGTATTTATGTAGCCATTTTTCAATGATAAAGTTGGAGGCACTGTGGGTTTCAATTCATTCAGGAACCATTAAAGGTTGAGGAAGATCATTTCAATGAAAGCTCTCGAGAAATTTCACAGGCAAGGCTTCCCAAAGAGTGGGCAAAAGGTTACATGAAGCCAGGCCCATAGAGGTCTACAATGTGAGGTCCATGTGTGTTTTGACTCTCAACTATGGATGCCAAGGCTTTCAGAATAAAATCATATGGTATCATGGCTGAGATTCCCTGTGCTCTGTGGAAAGCCAACCTTGGTATAGATCTCAGTTTCCAAGGGCTACTCTCATGCGTGGCGTCCAAAAATGCCAACACTCTGAGGTCAGTTCCACAACGCAGTCTCAAAGGGGAATCACATCAGAGTTTAAACCCCAGTGGACCCAGTCATCTTTTCCAACCACCACACTAATGACCACAATTAAAACCAAAACATTTCCACATAGCACTCATATTCTTCCATATAGATACTCATCATAACCTCTGGCTGGAGGTTTCCATGAGGGGCACATCCAAAGACAGTGTCCAAAATAAGTTCCCTTGCCCCTCATTTGCCTAAAGTCATTGTGGCCGGGACACCTTTCCTGTGAACCAGGAGTGATCAAATAGGCCTGCTCTTAATACTGCTCTGATTCTCCAATTTGAGGCCTACTGACAGTCAGGTATAGATTCTTTATGTGATTTGGAGTCATGAGGAAACCCAAGCACCTCTGCAGGGCTTTGAAGTACTAATTTTACCCAAAGGATTCCTATTCTCACTTGATGGATGTCAGGAAACTAATAGAGAAAGGCAAGAAGCTTCATCCATCATAACTGATCTTTTTGCCATTTTGGTTTTGGATGCACACATGGCATCTTTTTTATATCCATCTGGTTTTGAGAATCTAAGCCACAACCTGACACAGGGCCAAGATGGTGATTCAGACACATCCATTTCCAAAGCAATTAAGCAAAGAGCCACAGGTGATGCCCATTCATTTCCATTTGAAAACTATTTTCTTCAGGCTTCACAAAGTGTGACCTGAGGCAAAGACCTTTCTGACATTCAGGGCAACAGAAAAATAGGTAAGTAAAAGGCCCAAAGCAGGGTTTCTCCACTGAGACTTTTCTATTCACACTGATATCTGAGTTTTCTGAGATGCTCACATTTCCTTCAGCTATTCAGTACATGGCCATTTCACAGAGCTTGGAGGTGGTACATATCTTGGACACAAAACCATGAGCCTATTCTCGAGAGTTGAGAGAATTCAGGAAGAAAACTGGAACTTAGGAATATAATAGGTGTTGCACATCAATCAGGCTGCCCACTCTCTATTCATACATTGGGCAGGATGAATGCTGGGAGCTTTCTACTAGACACAACACATCCATTGATGCATTCTCTTTTCTATTGTCTACAACCACTGACACAGTAGGATACACAGACATAGAAACACTCGCCTTGCCAAACGACATACAAGAAACAGTCTACCCCAAAACAAACAAACCGACTTTCCTACCTATTCTCAGAACATGAGACAAAACCACATACTCACACCCACACTCAAAAAGGCACCTCCTTCCCCCAAGTAGGTCTGTGACTATATGGAGTGTCCTCTGACTGGTGAGCCATACTTCGTTCCCCCGAAATGGCCTGTACGGTCTCAGATCTTGTCTCCTTTTTCAACTCGGTAAAGTTTCCAGCAGCCAGTGGTGAGCAACTACCTACTTTCCCAGGAAAGGACCCTCTTCATAGCTATTCTGTCATTTGACCATCCTCACATCAGTAGGTACCAAGAAAGACTGACTATGTCCATGGTAAATCCAAACAATTGAGCCCACTGGGACTGGGACTGGGGCTGGCTCTGGGTGCCTGGCTTCCTGGATACCAAGTTCAGAGAGTTCCATCAAAAGGAAGTTAAGTAGGTCAATTCTTTTAGGAACTGAGTGATGTCACTGCCGTGACAACCACTTTGTCCTAACAGTTGCTTCAGTTGCTTCCAAGTGTCCCATGAGATGGAGGCTGCCCCTACTTCCTGTGACACTTTCACAAGTTAGAATGGTATGTAAACCATAGGAACCCAGGAACAGCTCTCCACACAGGCCTGGTTTGGTCCATCTTCTCTACATTAAGAAGAGAGAGGCTGATTCAGACATATCCCTTCATTCTGACCAGGGTTTTTGCATTGGAAGATGACTTTTGCTCTCTTAGTTCCTCAATAGCTGCCTACATCTTATCCAGGGATCATTTCTGCATGGACCTTTTAGGTTCTCAGCAGGTGGAAGATACCCTACATTCCTGCATTGTAAAACGAACTCTGTACCTGCTCTTCTGTAAAGTGAATTTGAGAAAAGAGTGTATGGTTACGGTTAATAACAGGTTCTATTTGGTTTCAGAATCATTGTGCAAGATGATTAATGGTATTGGGAACCTGCAATATTTTCAAGAATATACAGGGGAAATATAAGTTTGAAAACAGAAATCCAGGTAAGATTTGAAGCCCAGAAAGGCATTAGGCCTTTGAGTGGGATACTTAGCTTTGAGTTATATTCTGCACTGATGTCTCAGATGAATCGATATACAATTGCATAGGACCTTGTACCTTGGATGATTGAATTTCAACGAGAACATCCAGTCAAAAAGTGATAGTCGGTAGGATTAAGACGAAAGTCAGTAGGTTTAGAAAGAAGAGTGAGTATAAGAGTGGGACCCAAAGTTCTTTAGCAATAGGCTTTCGGGTAGAGAGTGAATGTAAATGTCAGCACATGTGAAGAGTCAGTCACAATAATTAACTGGGATAATATGTAGGGAAGCAGATATCAATAGAGACATTAGGAAATCAGGCAAAGTATAAATTGTGTGGTACAATTAGACATTTTCAACAGGATTGAGGTTGAATATATAATCTTTGGAAGAAACAAATATGTATTCACTAATAGGATTGACATTAGAGAGCATTAGGCAACCTGGACA
Source organism: Callospermophilus lateralis (assembly GCF_048772815.1). Taxonomy (NCBI): domain Eukaryota; kingdom Metazoa; phylum Chordata; class Mammalia; order Rodentia; family Sciuridae; genus Callospermophilus; species Callospermophilus lateralis. The sequence continues at coordinate 5,769,658 of NC_135317.1, forward strand.
TGGATGTTTTTAGTAACGCATGCTCACTTTCACTTAGGCTTTGGTACAATCATAAGTGTGACATTTTCATTTTGTGTCCAGAATATTACTGTGATAAAATGTATATGTAGATCAGGTGACATGAGTATTTCTTCCAACATTTCTGGGAGCTACATTTTGAAGATGAATAAATTAGTATTGGGGATACAAATAGATGTACCCTGTGTCTATAAATATAGAAATAATGCATTAATAGACCATACTGTGAATAAATAATAAAAGTGGTTCAAACTTTAAATAATGGATTGAATTGATATCAGAAAATATACAGGGAATCTTATATTGATATACAATCATTCATTCCAATCAGTTACACATATAATGGTAAAATTAGTGTTATGGTATATCATGAAGAATGTGTGAGTTTTGCTTCAAAATGATTATGAAAACCGAAATGAATGTGTTTGGAAATAAGTGTCATGAAAAGACCATTCAGGAAACTAGGAGTAATACATGTGTTCTGAAGCAGGAAATGATTAAAATGAATCAAATGCGTATAAATTTGTGAACTTGTGGATGATATATATATCCTATGATGTGAATAAACTGAAGAAATTGTAATGTACCAGTGTTGAATAAAATGAACTTCAAAATACACATCATGTCCGATAGATTTCTACTTGCATTGATGTTAAACTGTATCAGTCACTGTAGAAATATTAGGATTGTATGCACCATTCACTTAAGTTAGTTTTCAGTACTAGAAAACAAATATTTTTTCAGGTGGTTGAATATTTCTGAGAATAATCTTGTGAAAAGTTGATTATAAATCCAAATACATGAACATAAATGAATTTAGGGAGTGCATATAAGACACATATATTTCATATTTTGAAAAATCTGGAGAGTGTATATATATACAAAACACACACACAGACAATAAAAGGTAGCAATATATATGCCAAACGAAATTCATCATGAAATATATATCTTTCATAGATGCAAAAATATTTATTTTACTGAACATGGATTTATGTAAAATGTTGTTCTACTAGGAAGCTCACCCATAGATTGAATTTTGAGTTCCAACAGCATTTATGGGGAGTGATCTCTTCTCACAATTTGTATCTGCCAAGTCAGCCTCCTCACAAGAATGTACGTGTGATTCCAAGTAGGATTCTATATGTGCAGATAAAAATACATGTGCTGAATAGGCTACAGAGAAATGGAGACAGGAATTCACATATTTGTTAACTTTAAAAACACATGGAGAACGATTTCAATTAAAAATTAACTAGATTTATAACACCTACCCTATATCATGCAAAAGGCAAGTCCAAATATACACCATGCCTCCTCTGAACTGCTTGTATTTCTATTCTGTTTGGGTTATTTTTCTCCATCATATTAGGATTAGTAGTCAGAGTGTAGTAGGGTATGGGTTAGTGTCAGTTGTCCCGGCCGGCCGGACACATCAACATGTGAAGGAACACTTCTGCCCGGGAGTCTACTAGGTCCTGCAAATCTTTAATGGTTCCTGATAGTTTTTACATCATTTATAAGTTGTTGAGACAGGCGACGCTAAGAGTGTATAGCCATGCCTAAGCCAGCTGTACCTGTGCCCACAACAGCTGTTATTCCAAGGCTGGCAAGGAGTGGTAAGGCCTGTATTGCCCGCCTGTGTCTTTTGACTAAGGTGTCTAGACTAGGAATGCATAGAGTTTCGTCTCCTGGGACAATAGTTATATCAGGGAGTAATAAGGCAAGAACACAGCCAACTGTCCAATTCGATGGAAGCCTCGGGAAGGCCGAGTTTCCTCCACACATAAAAACTGTGCCATTGGAGGGACAAAGAGATATGGTGGGTGAGGAATAGTTTTGTATTGTTGAGCAATTTCCAAAGGAAGTAACACCAACATCAATATCATAGGTATTATTTTGCATGGCGCCTAAAAGACATATTGTAAAAGTGCCTATAGACTGTACTTTAAAAGGAAATCTGGGTTGGCATGTATTATCATCGTCTATGATAGAATTAATAAGAACTGCCATAGGCATGATTGCCCCTGTTGTCATGGAGAGCCAGCAATCACCAGCAAAGGTGGGGTTGGAATTATTAAGCAAGGAGAAGGTAGTTTCCAAAATATCTAATGTATTGTTATCTAAACCTGGGAGCTGGCATTTTGGCTATATTAAGGGATGATATGTGAGCTCGGGGATTTGGGGTTTCAAAAGTTTGATTATCTGAGGATGCTTGACAGCATAAGGGAATCCTCCACCATCAGTGAGCCCTGTAGGTGCCTTAATGGGGCAGCAGGAGGGTTTACCAACAGGGCCTTGGCACCCAGCTGACTGTAGCTTGGTGTATTTGCCTTCTCCTCCCCGGTCAAAAAGAACGGGGGTATAATGAATAGTGGTCCCTCCTGCTGCATGAGTTTTAGTTAGGGAGGCTTCAAAACATTGTTCTCCCTGCTTGTTAACACAAATTGAGGCTGATGCATAACAAGTGGCATGCATCGCTTGGCTATCCGTTCAAGTTGCAGAAAAAATTTGGAGAGCTTTACTTGTACTAGGGGGAATAATCTTTGGCTTGTTAACACATAGCAATTTAGGCTGATGAACTCCTCTGAGTTTATGGTCAACCTCGGCCTGGAGGTAAGCCACCTTAGTCACACAGTCAGCAGTCTGGGTCAAACTAGTGGGAGCCTGAGTCCAAGATCCTCCCTTGCATTTACAGGGAGGGCCAAAAAGGTACTCCATGATGTTGGAAGGTGGAGGGCCAAAGCCTCCGTGTACAATCCTGTTCAGCAGAAGTGCCTTAAGTAGGATCCTCACACAGATTGTTGGCTGCATCTGAAAAAGAGGAAAATTTGTCCTCAGTGGGAGGGCCTCCATCCCCGTGTTGAGGTAAGCCATTAACCTGTTTAACCAGGCGTTCTGGTAACCATCTTGGGGCTGCTTGCTCTTGGTCCAAAACACAAGCTGAGCCTCGTCCACAGATGAGGACAGGACCTGGGCTTTTCCATTTATTTGTAAGGGGATTGCGCCACATAACAGGTGGGCGAACAGAATTGGACGAGGATTGCCAGTGTCAGTCTGCAGCCAAATGGCCTTCATTGTCTAGGGAAAGAAAAATAAGGGCAAATAATGCATGATTAAGGCGATGCCAGTGAGTGGTAAATACAAGTGCAGAAGCATTAATGCGGGTTAGCCAAGTCTTTAGGTAAGGTGGGCACGTTCCACAATGCCTGAGGCTTGTATGGAATTCCAGTAGTTTGACAAATTTGCGAAGTAGCACAAAACTGTTTAAACTTGGCACTGGTATATGCAGGACAATTATCTTTTTTTAATATGTGTTGGTTTACCCATTATGGAAAACGCTGAAACAAGATGAGAAAGGACATCTTTGATAGCCTCTCCAGAATGTGGTGATGCAATAATAAGGCCGCTGAAGGTATCTTCAGAAACGTGTATATATTTGGTTTTTCCAAATTCAGAAAAATGAGTAACATCCATTTGCCATAACTGATTGGACAGTAATCTTCGAGGGTTAACTCCCAAGTGTTGAATGGGGAGGGAGACAGGGCAACCAGGGCATGCTTTTACTCTTTCTCGTGCCTGTTGCCTGGTAATTTTACATAGTTATCGAAGGTTCTGGGAATTTAGATGGTAAAGATTGTGTAACTCCGTGGCCTTTTGAATGGAGGCAACAAAAATTGGAAAGATGAAACGAGTTGCTGCATCAGCTTTTGCATTACCTTGTGTTAGAGGGCTGGGAAGATCAGAGTGTGACCTGATGTGTCCTAAGAAAAATGGGTTTTGTCTGGCCTGAATTAGCTGCTGAAGCTGGTGAAACCGATGGGCCACATTGGAAGAAGCCTTAATGGTGGGTGAAATCTCAAGCAGGGGCACAGAATGAGCAATGTAGGCACTGTATGTATAAATATTAACAGGATTATCAAAAAATGTAATAAAAACTTTTGTTATGGCAAACAATTCCACAAACTGTGCTGAATTATCATTCATTATCAAAGTATCAAAGGTGGTAGGCTGGTTATTGACAACAAAGACTGCTCGGCCTTTACTGGAACTGTCTGTAAAGACAGTAAGGGATTGAGGAATGGGAGCCTTTTGAGTAATTTTGGCAAAAATAAATGGATGTAACTGGACAAAATGTAAAACGGGGTCATTGGGGAGGTGGTTATCAATTGTTCCCAAAAATCCTGATAAGGCAATACGCCATTCATCCTCTGTCTGTAGTAAAAATTGGGTTTGGTGTTTAGTATATGAAATTAAAATATTATCACCGTCTTTGCCAAAATGTTGTCGAGACAGCAAACGAACTTTAAAAATAATAGAGGCTACCTGAGCAAGAAAAACAGTAATAACCTTGGAGAATGTGGTGGGTAAGTGGACCCAAAGCAAAGGCAGCCTTTATTTCTAAAATGTGTATTTCGCTGCCGAAATATTCCTGTGGGTGTATGAGGAGTGTGTAAAATAACCAGAACCAGAGGAAGGTTATAAGATTGTTCTGTAAAAAACTGTTTGGAAATGACTTCTGTGACTTGGTTTAATGCCTGTCATGCCTCGGGAGTAAGCTTTTGAGGCGAGGAGGGGTGGGAATCACCTCTCAAAATATCATTAAGGGACAAAAGTACACAATTGGGTAATTTTAAATATGTATTTTGCCATTGAATATTCCCCAGTAATTTTTGAAAATCATTAAGGGTGTGAAGATGGTCCACCCATAGTTGTATCTTAGGAATTTGGATCTCATTATCTTGAAGTTTAAGGCCCAAATAGGTATAACAGTCCTGTGTTTTAACCTTATTAGGAGCTATCTTTAGTCCCAAGGTAGTGAGGATTTTGTAAAGGTCCAAGTAACAATTATTAAGGTCATGGTTATTTGGTGCAGCAATTAACAAATCATCCATTTAATGTAAAATATAAATTTGTGGCCATAGCTCTCTCACAGGGTCTACTGCTTGAGCAAGATATTTTTGGCAAAGACTAGGGCTGTTGGCCATACCTTGGGGAAGAACCTTCCATTGAAATCTCTGCATAGAGCCCTGAAAATTAATGCGAGGGAGACTAAAGGCAAAATAGTGTTTATCCTCAGGATGTAAAGGAATGGTAAAAAAAACAATCTTTTAAGTAAATAATCATTTTACAATAGTTTTTGGGAATAGCCACTGGTGTAGGAATGCCTGGCTGTAGTGCTCTTATTGGGCACATAGCTTTATTAATGGCACACAAATGTTGTAAAAGGCACCACTTGCCTGATTTTTACTTGATAACAAAAATTGGAGAATTCGATGGTGAGTTTGAGGGCTCTACATGGCCAGCTGCCAGCTGTTCCTGCACTAACATGGAGGCAGCCTCCAAATTTTCTTGGGTAAGGGGCCATTGATCCACCCACACATGAGTCTGAGTCTCCCAAATAATTTTATCTCCATGGGGTACAGGAGAGTCAGAGACCGACACTAAAAATCAGAATACCCAAGTCCATATGTATTTGTTTTTTGTATGGGTTTTATTGGCTCAACCGGTCCTTGTCTCAGTCTCCCAAGGCCTGTACCAGGGACAAAATTTATACGAAGCATTTGATGAGTCACCATGGAATTGGGACTGGCATGAATAACTTTCATTTGACTCAAAATATCTCGGGCCCATAGGTTAACAGAGAGGTCAGGAACAACGAAAGGAGTGACAATTCCCTTATTACCCTCTTTATCAGTCCAGCTAAGAGCCGTAGGGCTGACCAGAGGAATTTTTGACTGTCCTATCCCTTTTAGGTCAGTCAAGGATGGGGTGAGGGTCCAAGATGATGGCCAATATTTTTGAGAAAAAATTGTGGCATCAGCTCCAGTATCTAGAATTCCTTGGAATTCCTTTCCTTCAATAAGTAAGGAAATGGTGGGTCTATTGTGAGAAACGGGTTGAACCCAATTGACATAAGAGCAGCCCAAGGAGGCAGTCTTCCGTGGTAGGTTTGGGCAGTGGAAGTGCCTCCTGGATTCAAGGGAAGAAGTATTAATTGTGCAAGACTTGTTCGTGCTGGGATGGCCACAACTCCATTAATAGCTGTGGCCAGTATTTTTTTTCTCCAGTGAAATCATTATTATTAATGCCATGGAAGAACCTGAACACCATGTAAGTTAGTAGAGGCTCTTCCAAAAATAAGGGCACACATATGAGATGGAGGGGGACCCATAATTCCAGTGGGTATTATCTGGGGCCCTTCCATTGAGTCTAATATAGTATCGGTGGTGGCACAGAGGTCCAATCCTGCGCTGCCTGGAGTGGCTAGTTGGAGGGAGGCAATTGTGGAGAAGAATTTTGAGGTAGGTTGGGAGTTTGGGAGGGAACAAATCTTATTGCCCCTGGGTTTGTCCTGGGGGATGTCGTGGCCCGGGGCTGGCGCTGCAGGGAGTTTCCCAAGAAGCAGGAAAAAATAGGCTGTCTGAGGGCATTTGTCTTAGATCTACACTCACTGGCCCAGTGATGACCTTTACCTCATCTAGGGCAAAGGGTAGCTTGGGGTGGTATAGCCCCAGTTGAAGGAGACGCTATTCCTAGGCTTTGTTTGCCTGTCAGACACTTGCGTGCAAAATGGCCAGGTTGTTTACAAGTAAAGCAAGTACGTGAGCCAGGATTGTGAAAGGTCTTGGTAAAGGTGGCACCTAGGGCAAGACCCATGGCATGGGCTGCACCTACCCCTGCATAGAGTCTAATAAAGTCAGAAAGTTTCCCTTTATCCTTATGTGGTTGAAGAACATCCTGACATGCTGGGTTGGTGTTTTCAAAGGCAAGATGTTCTACAAAAGCGCTTTTGCTTTAGCTTGGTCCAAGCAAGCATTACACAGCTAGGTTAAGCCGGGGAACAAAGTCGCTATAAGGCTCGTCGGGCCCTTGTCGAATTTTTGCCAGGTAAGTGGTAGCTGAGGCTTTTGAGGGAGGTGTCTCCAAGCATGTAAGCCAGCCATCTAATTCTGCATCAAAAGTCCAGCAGGGAAATGTGCCTGTTTAGATTTATTGTCAAAAGGCTCATTGCCCACTAGCTTAAAATAAGTCCTGGATTTAGAGGAGGCCTTAGTTAAAATTTTTTGAGCAGTTTCCCGACAGTGCTCTTTGAAATCTGCATTCCATAACAGGAAGTCTCTGGCACTGAGGGTAGCTTGGTCTAAAAATTTCCAATCATTGGGAGTAAGTCATTGTGTGCTGTGGCTTTCTAATAAAGCCAATGTGTAGGGTGCAATGGGGCCATAGTGAGCACAAGGCTTTTTAAGTTTTTCAGGAAAATGCAGTCTTAATTTTTTGTAGACTCTGGGTTCCTTCCTGCCTAGGACTGAACTCCTCATCCTCTGAGTCCTGATCTCCTTAATCCATTTCCCTGCTTCCTCCTCTTGATCCTCGTCTAAGTCTTTGACCTCAGCCTGGGCAGGCTTATCTATCAGACTGGTGGTGACTGGGAAGGCGAGCACAGGTCAATGGAGTGGCTTCACCTTTGTATTAGACCACTGTAGGCCAGTTGTTTTGACTCCATACCTAAGGCTAATGAACAGAGCTCAGAGTGAAGGGATCTTAATTCTTTTAAAGGTTGGATCTGTTCCTGTCTATGTTGGAAGGATGCTCACAAAGGAGCCAGTTTAGGCAAGGGAAGTAAAGAAAAAATATCTGGGGGGGGTGCATTTGTACCCTGAAGGGCCAGAGCACAAAAGGCAGGAGGGATATAGGAGGGAGGTGGATGTGTGAGTCCTATAGGCTGTGGCAGGGTCTTGAGAGGTGGAGGGTCTTCTGAATGGTAGCGAGCTGCTTCCTTCTCCAAGGTAGCCTCCTCTACAGGGGACAAAGAGTCTCCGGGATTTAAAACTGGATTAAGGCAGTTGGTAACCATTGGAGCCTTATTCATTAGGGTGGTATTTTGAGGGGGACCAGGAAGGTTCCCACGGTCCTGGGGAGCCTGAGAAGGGTCTATGTCTATACTAACTGATGGGCATGCCGAGGGGATACGAGAAGTATTTGCATAGTCTCTTCCCCAACCTTGACAAGTTTTAAGGTACCATTGTCAAAGGGTGAACTTTTAAGAATTTTATTAATTAAGTTCCAGTAAGAAAAGGGGGGAACAGGCACTTTTTCTGGGCCAAAGGATTCATAATAATCTTTTAAACAGTCTTCTACTCTAAGCCATCTTTTACCATCAATGGTCCGTTCAAGAGGAAACCATGGACACTGCTCTCTTATGTGTGAAAAGAAAAAAATTTAATTCTTTTTTCTTAACACGCGCCCCCATGTCTGGAAGGACTCCTTGTAGCCTGACAAAAACAAATCATGTGACGAAACTGCTTGTCCCATGGTGGGTCAATCACTGTGCGTCATCCCCACCCTCCTCCTGGATCTGTCTCTCGGTGGAGTCTTCTGCGGTTATTGCAAGCTCCGCTTGACCAAATCTTCCAGGAGGATGGGGTCCCCCTCAATCGAAAGCTCGAGCCCCAGTCGGTGGGCGCCAGATGTCCCGGCCAAAAGGACACATCAACGTGGGCAGCGAACCTAGATAGGGAGGAATGAAGGGACAAGAGACACGAGAGATGACAGCAAGACAGGAGTTCTGATCAAGCTGCAAACTTTTATTGTTCACACAGGGGTATTTGTATGCTGGATCTTGGAAATCTCTCTTATTGGCAGTTCCTAGATGTCTTCACAAGGTGAGATAACCTCAGGAAGTTTCAGAAAGACAGATGGCCGCAGGATGTCTCAGGGAGACAGATGGCTACAGGATGTCTCCCAGACAGGATGTCTCCTGGTGGCTGTTTCTTGTAAGTGTCAGGCTATTCTTTGAAGGAGAATTCCTTCTACCTCTGACAGTCAGGGATTCAGTATTTCGAATAGAAAATTGGAAAATGAATCCAATGTGTATGCAAATATATGCTACCCAAAAGTCTTCCCACTCTCATTCATAACAATGCCTTGACATTACCTTCACCCCAAGTAAGACACAATAAGAGGAGAAGAGTTAGAAAATCTGTGAATACACATCTGGAATGGAAAATGCTCAGTAGTTAACAACCTTGGAGGTGGTAGAGGTGTTTCAAAAAGTAAGGTACGTGGTAAAAACTCCACAAATATGGAGCTCTGTTGGCCTAAAGACTTCTTGAGAAACTGCCTCTGAGGTTGGGCACTTGAAATATATGTTGTTGTCAGGAGTTTTAACTTCCTTTGTAGTGATACCATCAATTCTGGGTCTGCATCTGTGTGACCTGGATCACATGGTTTCTTATTTTCCAATAAACATGAGGCAGCAGGGCTGAATTCTCTCTTTGTAGGTAATTTGTTGCCATTTGGGGGCAAAGTGTCACCCAGTGTGGACTTTGAAGCCATTTGGTCTTCCTCTACTTCTCATGGTGTTTCTTGCAGCTACACTGGGAGTTTGGTATTTGCTTCATGAAATACGAGGAGGTCAACTAGGACAGAGTACTGGAGGGAGTTCTGTCACGTGTGTTGGTTAAGGGTCTGCAGGAGAGTGCACCAACCAGGCTTCTATCCCACATAGCTTGCCCCCTTGACCATAGCAATCTGATTCTAAACATTTCCAAGAAACCTCTCCATATAACAAGATGCCTTTACATACAAGGGTATGGGGGCTGCACCATGTCAGTCACAAACCATTTGGAAGCCAATGGCAGATCCACATGGCCCCATCACAGATGTTTTAACAAACACCTACACTCCACTGCTCTAGGCCCACTACTCATTAGGCTCCAAATTACTGGCATCTCTGTTCTACACGATTTTCATTAAACACAGTCAATCAAGGCACTGTCTGGTACACTCATGATCATCGATAAGATATCCAAAGGTTCTCCACTGACACCTGTTCATGGGAATTTCAAAAATTTAATGGTATTTATCTAGCCTTTTTTCAAGGATGAAGTTTGAGGCACTGTGGGGTTTAATTCATTCAGGAACCATTAAATGGAGAGGAAGCTCATTTCAATGAAATCTCTGGAAAATTCTAACAGGCAATGCTTCCCAACGACAGGCTAAAAGGTCACATTAAGCCAGGCGTTTGAGGTCTACAATGTGTGATCCTTTTGTGTGTTGACTTGCAACTATGGCTGCCAATTCTTTAAGAATAAAATCATGTGATATCCTTCCTGAGATTCCCAGTGCTCTGTGGAAAACCACCCTGGGCCTTGAACTCAGTTTCCAAGGGCGACTCTCATGCGTGGCCTCCTAAAATCCCAACACAATACATGGCAATACTTCTATGAGGTCAGTTCCATAACTCAGTCTCTAAGGGGAATCACACCAGTGTTCAAGCCCAGGTGGACCCAGTCATCTCTTCCAACGGCCACAAAAATGACCACAATTAAAACCAAAACACTCCCACATGGCCCTCATCTTCTTCCATATAGACATAATCATAACCTCAGGCTGTAGGTTTCCAGGAGGGCCAAAGCCAAAGACAGTATCCAAAATAAGGTCCCTTTCCCCCATTTGCCTAAAGTCAGTGTGGCAGGGACACCCTTCCTGTGAACCAGGAGTGATCAAAGAGGCCTGCCCTTAATACTGCTCTGATTCTCCATTTTGTGGCCTAATGTCTGTGGGGTTTAGATTCCTTATGTTAATTGGGGTCATGAGAAAACCCAAGCACCTATGGCCTAGCCTCTGTAGTGATTTGAAGAACATATTTGACCCAAAGGATCCCTATTCTCAAAGATGGAGGTCAGGAACCTTACAGAGGAAGGTGAGAGACTTCATCCACAATGACAGCTCTTTTGGCTATTTTGGTTTTGGATGCACACATGTTATTTTTTTAGATCCATTAGGTGCTGAGAATCTAAGCCACAACCTCACACAGGGCCAAGAAGCTGATTCAGACACATCCCTTTCCAAAGCAATTAAGAAAAGAGCCAAAGGTGATGCCCATTCATTTCCATTTGAAAACTCTTCAGTCTTCACAAAGGGGTGGCCTGAGGCAAAGATTTTCCTGACATTCAGGGCAATAGTACAATAGGTAAGCAAAAGGCCCAAAGCAGGGTTTCTCCACTGAGACTTTCCTGGTCACACTGATATCTGAGTTTTCTGAAATGCTCACCATTGCCTTCATCTATCCAGTACATGGCCATGTCACAGAGCTTAAAGGTGGTACATATCTTGGACACAAAACCATGAGTCTATTCTGGAGATTGGCCAAAATTCAGAAAGAAAATAGGAACCTAGGAAGATATTAGGAGTGGCCGATCCATATGGCAAGCCGCAGACCATTCATAAATAGGACAGGATGAATGCTGGTAAGATTTCTACTAGATAGGACATATGTATTGATGCGATCTCTTTTCTAATGTCTACAACCACGGACACAGTGGGATACACAGACATAGAAACACTCGCCTTGTCAAAAGACTTACTAGAAACAATTCACACCAAACCAAACAAAACCACTTTCCTACCTATTCTCAGAACATGAGACAAAACCACAAACCCACACCCACACCCACACCCACACAGTCCCCCAAGTAGGTCTGTGAAAATATGGAGTGTCCTTTGACTGGTGGGCCATAATATATTCCCCCATAATGGGCTTTGAAGAACTTATTTGACCCAAAGGAGCCCTATTCTCACTTGATGGAGGTCAGGAACCTTACCAAGGAAGGAGAGAGACTTCATTCACAATGATTCCTCTTTTGGACATTTTGCTTTGGATGCATACATGGGATCTCTCTTTAGATCCAGCAGGTGCAGAGAATCTAAGCCACAGAATTACACAAGGCCAAGAGGCTGATTAAGACATAACCCTTTAAAAAGAAATTAAGCAAAGAGCCACAGTTGATGCCCCTTCATTTGCAGTTGAAAACTTTTCTTCAGGCTTCAAAAAGGGTGGCCTGAGGCAAAGACTTTCCTGACATTCAGGGCAACAGAACAATAGGTAAGGAAAAGGCCCAAAGCATGGTTTCTCCACTGAGTCTTTACTGATCACACTGATATCTGAGTTTTCTGAGATGCTCTCCATGCCCTTCATTTAACCAATACATGGCCGTGTCACAGAGCTTGGAGGTGGTACATATCTTGGACACAAAACCATGAGCCTATTCTGGAGAGTGGCCAGAATTCAGGAAGCAAACAGTAACTTAGGAAGATAGCAGGTGTTGCCAATCCATAAGGCAAGCCGCAGTCCATTCATAAATTGGGAAGGATGAATGCAGGGAAGCTTTCTACTAGACAAGACTCATCCATTGATGCATTCTCTTTGCTAATGTCTACAACCACGGACACAGTGAGATACACAGACATAGAAACACTCGCCTTTTCATACGACTTTCTGGAAACACTTTACTCCAAACCAAACAAACCGCCTATTGGACATATTCTCAGAGCATGAGAAAAAAACCACAAACCCACACCCACAGCCAGATAAGCACCTCCTTCCTCCAAGTAGGTTTGTGACTATCCGGAGTGTTCTCTGACTGATAGGCCATACTATGTTCCCATGAAATGGCCTCTCCTATCTCACATCTGGTGTCCATGGCCAATTCTGTGAAGTTGTCAGGAGCCAGCAGTGAGCCACTACCTTCTTTCTCAGGAAAGGCCCCTCTTCAGAGCTTTCCTGTCATTTGTCTATCCTCACATCAGTAGATACCAAGAAAGACTGACTCTGTCCTTGTTAAATCAAACAAGTGAGACCACTAGGCCTGGGACTGAGACAGGCTCTAGGTCCCTGGCTTCCTGGATCCCAAGTTCAGAAAGTGCCATCACCAAAAAAGTGAGGTGAGGTAACTTCTTTCAGGAACTGAATGAGGTTACTGCCTTGGCAACCTGTTTGTCCTAACACATGCATCCAAGGGTCCCATGACATGTAGGCTGACAGTATTTCTGTGACACTTTCACAAGTTAGAATTGTATATCAACCATAGGCACCCAGGAACAGCTCTCCACACAGGCCACATTTGGTCCATCTTCTCTACATTAAGAAGAGAGAGGCTGATTCAGACAAAAGCCTTCATCCTGACCAGGTTGTTTGCCATGGAAAATGACTTTTGATCTCTCAGGACCTTCATACCTGCCTACATCTTCTCCAGGGATCAATTCTGCATGGACCTTTGAGGTTCTCAGCAGGTGGACAATCCCCTACTTTCCTCTATTGTAAGACCAACTCTGTCCCTGCTCTTTTGTAAAGGTAGATTGAGGGAACAGTTTATGGTTAGGGTTAATTACATGTTTGTTTTGGGTTAGCAATCATTTTGCTGGATGAATAATGGTATTGGGAATCTGTGATATATATAAGAATATAGAGTTGAAAAATATGTATGAAAACAGAAATGTAGTAAGATTTAAAGTCCATATTGGCATTGGGCCTTTGATTGGGATACTTAGCTTTGAATTACGTTCTGCAGTGATGTCTCAGATAAATCGATAATCAATGACATAGGACCTTGTACCTTCGATGATAGATTGTAGAACAGAACATCCACTCAAACAGGGATAGTCCATAGCATTAGGAAGATAGTCGGTAGGTTTTGCAAGAAGTGTGAGTACAGGATATGGACCAAAAGTTCTTTATCAATAGGGTTTTGGTAATAGAATGAATGTCAATGTCAGCACATGTGAAGAGTCAGTCACATAGGTAAACTGGGGAAAATATGTAGGAAATGAAACATCAATAGAGACAGTAGGAAATCAGGCAAAGTATAAAGTGAGTGATAGGATTAGACATTTTAACAGGGTTGATATTGACTATATAATCTTCAAAGAAACAAATATGTAGTCACCAATAGGATGGACATTTGAGAGAATTAGGCAACCTAGACATCAACGTTTTTAGTAATCCATGCTCCCATTCAATTTAGGCTTTTGTAAAAACATATGTGTGATCTTTGCATTTTGTATCCAAAATAGTACTGTGATAAAATGTATATGTAGATCAGGTGACATAAGTATTTTTTCCACCATTTCAGGGAGCAATATTTTGAAGATGTATAAATTAGTATTGCGGGTACAAAGAGGTGTACCCTGTGTCTATGAATATAGAGATAATGCATGAATAGATGATACTGTGGATAAATAATATAACTGATTCCACTTTAAATAATGGATTAAATTGATATCTTAAAATATATAAGAAATCTTATATTGATACACAGTCATTCATTCTTATCAGTTATACATCTAATGGTAATATTAGGGTTATGGTTTGTCATTAAGGGTGTGTGAGTTTTGCTTCAAAGGTAATTATGAAAATCGAAAATAATGTGTTTGTAAAGAAGTCTCATGAAGAGACTAGTCAAGAAACATGGAGGAATACATGTGTTCTGATGAAGGAAGTGATTGAAAGTGAAACAAATTGATGTAAATTAGCGAACTTGTGGATGAAATATATATCTTATGATGTGCATAAACTGAAGAAATAGTAATGTACCAGTGTTGAATAAAAATGAACATCAAAATACATATCGTGTCCCATAGGAATCTACTTGCATTGATGTTAAACTTGGTCAGTAACTGTAGAAATATTAGGATTTGTATGCATCATTTACTGAAGTTAGTTTTCAGTACTAGGAAACAAATATGTATTTCAGGTGGATGAATATTTATGAGAATAATCTTGTGAAAAGTTGATAATAAATCCACATACATGAACATGAATAAATTTAGGGAGTGTATAATAAGACACATATATTTCATATTTTCAAAAATCTGGAGAGTGTATATACATATATATAGATACATATATATATATATATATATATATATATATATATATATATGCCTATATATATACACACACACAAACTCACACAGACATTAAAAAGTAGCAATATATATGCCAATCGAAATTTATCATGAAATATATATAATCCACACATCCCAAAATATACTTTTTACTGAACATGGATTTATATATATTTTGTTCAGCTAGGAAGGTCACCAATAGTTTGAATTTTCAGTTCCAACAGCATTAAGAGGAGTGATCTCTTCTCACAATTTGCATCTGCCAAGTCAGCAACCTCTCAAGTATGTATATGTGATACCAGGTAGGATTCTATATGTGCATATAAAAACACATGTGCTGAATAGGCCACAGATAAAGGGAGAGAGGAATTCACATATTTGTTAACTTTAAAAACACATGGAGAACTGTTTTAATTAAAAATTGACTAAATTTATAATTCCTACCCTATATAATGCAAAAGGCAAGTCCAATTATATAACATCACTCCTCTGAACTGCTTGTATTTCTATTCTGTTTTGGTTATTATTCTCCATCATGTTAGGATTAGTAGTCAGAGTCTAGTGGGGTATGTGTTAGTGTCCAAAATAAGCTCTTTTACCCCTCATTTGCCTAAAGTCATGGAGGCCTGGACACCCTGCATTTGAACCAGGAGTGATAAAATAGGACTGCAGCTAATACTGCTCTGCTTCTTCATTTTGAAGCCTACTGCCTGTCAGGTATAGATTCTTTATGTGATTTGGAATAATGAGAAAACCCAAGCACTTCTTTATGGCTTTGAAGATTTCATTTGACCCAAAGGATCCCTATTCTCACTTGCTGTAGGTCAGGAACCTAACAAAGGAAGGCAAGACACTTCATCCACCATAACTGATCTTTTTTGCCATTTTGGTTTGGATACACACATGGGATCTTTCTTTAGATCCATCAGGTGCTGAGAATCTAAGCCACAACCTCACACAGGTCCAAGAGGCTGATTAAGACACATCCCTTTCCTAAGAAATTAAGCAAAGAGCCACAGGTTATGGCCATTCATTTTCATTTGAAAACTGTTTTCTTCAGGCTTCACAAAGGGGTGGCCTGAGGCAAAGAACTTCCTGACATTCAGGGCAACAGAAACATAGGTAAGAGAATGGCCCAAAGCAGGGTTTCTCCACTGAGAATTTCTTGGTCACACTGATATCTGAGTTTTCTGAGATGCTCCCATTCCTTACCGCTATCCAGTGCATGGCCATGTCACAGAGCTTGGAGGTGGTACATATCTTGGACACAAAACCATGAGCCTATTCTGCAGATTGGCCAGAATTCAGGAAGAAAACAGAAACTTAGGAAGATATTAGGTGTTGTCCATCCATAAGGCAAGCTGCAATTCATTAATAAATTTGGCAGGATGAATGCTGGGAAGCTTTCTACTAGACAGGACATATCCATTGATGCATTCTCTTTTCTAATGTCTACAACCATGGACACAGAGGGATACACAGACATAGAATCACTCACCTTGTCAAAAGACCTACTAGAAACAGTCTATTCCAAACCAAACAAACTGTCTTTCCTACCTATTCTCAGAACATGAGACAAAACCACAAACTGACACTCACACTCACAAAGGCATCTCCTTCCCGCAAGTAGGTCTCTGACTATCTGGAGTGTCCTCTGTCTGTTGGGACATATTATGTTCCAAATGAAATGTCCTGTCCTGTCTCAGATCTGTCTCCTTTGCCAACTCTGTGAAGTTCTCAGGAGCCAGCGGTGAGCAACTACCTGCTTTCTCAGGAAAGGCCCCTCTTCAGATCTGTCCTGGCATTTGGCAATCCTCACATCAGTAGATACCAAGAAATACTGACTCTGTCCTTGGTACATCCAAACAAGTGAGCCCACTGGGATTGGGACTGCGACTGGCTCTGGGAGCCTGGCATCTTGGATCCCAAGTTCAGAGAGTTACATCACCAAGGAAGTGAGTTAGGTCACTTTTTTCAGGAACTGCATGAGGTCACAACCTTGGCAATCACTTTGTTTTAACATTTGCTTCCAAGGGTCCCATGAGATAGAGGCTGCCCCTACTTTCGGTGACAATTTCACAAGATAGAATGGTATATCAAACATAGGCGCCTGGGAACATCTCCGCACACAGGCCTGGTTTGGTCCATCTTCTCTACATTTAGAATAGAGAGACTGATTCAGACGCATCCCTTCATCCTGACAAGGGGGTTTGCCATGCAAGATGACTTTTGCTCTCTCAACTCCTTCATAGCTGCCTACATCTTCTCCAGGGATCATTTCTGCATGGACCTTTGAGGATCTCAGCAGGTTTAAGAACCCCTACATTCCTGTATTGTAAAAGAAACTCTGTCCCTGCTCTTCTGTAAAGTTTGATTGAGGGAAGACTGTATGGTTACGGTTAATAAGTTTGATTTGGGTTAAGAATCATTCTGCGGGATGAATAATGGTAATGGGAACCTGTAATATTTACAAGAATGTAAAAGTGAAATATAAGAATGAAAACAGAAATCTAGGTAAGATTTGAAGCCCAGAAGGGCATTGGGCCCTTGATTGGGATACTTAGCTTTGAATTATGTTCTGCAGAAATGTCTCAGATAAATCGATGTTCAATGGCATAGGACTTTGTACCTTGCATGATGGAATGTCAAAGAGAACTTCTAGTCAAAAAGGGATAGTCGGTATTATTAGAAAGATAGTCGGTAGGTTTAGAACGAAGAGTGAGTATAGGATTTGGACCAAAAGTTCTTTTGCAATAGGGTTTCTGGTAGAGATTGAATGTAAATGTGAGCACATGTGAAGAGTCAGTCACAATGATAATCTGGGGAAAATATGTAGGAAAGCTGATATCAATAGAGACATTAGGAAATCAGGCAAATGATAAAGTGAGTGATAAGATTAGACATTTTCAAGGGGCTTGAGGTTGAATATATAATCTTAGGAAGAAACAAATATGTAGTCAAGAATAGGATTCACATTTGAGAGCATTAGGCAACCTGGACATGTTTTTTTTTTTTATTAATCCATGTTCACTTTCCATTTAGGTTTGGTAAAATCATAAGTGTCACCTTTGCTTTTTGTGTCCAGAATATTACTGTGATAAAATGTATATGTAAATCAGGTGACATGTGCATTTCTTCCACCATTTCTGGAAGCAATATTTTGAAGACGTATAAATTAGTATTGGGGGTACAAAGAGGTGTACCCTGTGTCTATGAATATAGAGATAATGCATGAAAAGACCATATTGTGAATAAATAATATAACTGGTTCCACTTTAAATAATGGATTTAATTGATATCTGAAACTAAGTAAGAAATCTTATATTGATATACAATCATTCATTCCATCTAGTTGTACATCTAATGGTAATATTAGGGTTTGGTTTATCATGACGCGTGTGTGAGTTTTGCTTCAAATGTGATAATGGAAATCGAAAATAATGTGTTTGGAAAGAAGTCTCATGAAAAGAGCAGTCAAGAAACATAGAGAAATACATGTGTTCTGAAGCAGGAAGTGACTGAAAGTGAAACAAATGCGTATAAATTAGCGAACTTGTGGATGAAATATATATCCTATGATGTGCATAAACTGAAGAAATAGTAATGTTCCAGTGTTGAATAAAAATGAATGTCAAAATATGCATCATGTCCCATAGGAATCTACTAGCCTTGATATTAAACTGGGTCAGTATCTGTAGAAATATTAGATTTTTTTTTTTGGTGTTATAACAGAATTTATTTTACCACTAGCATGCCACAGAATGTTGAGGAAAGAGCAATGGATTTTTAGTTATCGCACTAATAATCTAACATTTAATGACTCTTTTGGATAGTCTAGAAATTACATAAGGCTATGTAACATAATTTTTTTTTAAATTTAACATTCATAAAAGCTTGGAGTTTTGGTAATATTTCTACTTTTTTATTTTTTATTTTTTCAGTTGTGATTGACCTTCATTTTGTTTATTTGTATGTGGTGCTTAGAATAGAACCCAGTGTCCCACACATGCTAGAAAAGCATGTTACCACTGAACCACAAACCCAGCCCCTCCACTTTTATCTTTACACCGAACACGCCTCTCCCTCATCTTTACTCACTTTCTTCCTCATTTTCCCCCTTCTCTCTCTTCCTTTTTCGTTTTCCTTTCATATCTGTTTTTCTCTCATGTCATTACAAACAGTAGTATGCTATGAAATTTAAATTTAAGACTGTTTATTATAGTCATTGTTTTTTTCTTGAGAAAATTTAATAATTATAATCACCTGATAGATATATTAAAATACATTTTTATACATATGTATCTATATTCATGCATATGCATTACATATTATATATATATATATATATATATATATATATATATATATATATATACATACATATATATTTAAAAGTACTTTGATTAGCCTGTTAAAAATAATATAGACAAAAACTTTCTTAATTCTCAAGCCTTCCAGAATTAACATCTTACAGTGAAAATCAAATAAACATATTTAAATAAACAGGTATCATTCTTTTTTATCAATACTGATAATTTAAGGTTTTATATCACATTTAGCTGTAGTATGGCATATTAAATCTTATGAATTAGAAAAAGTTTTTTGAATAACCTATTATTTAAGGACCATATGCACTGATATTTTAAATGGCTTTCTTGTGATTTCAATTTCTATCAATTGTGTATTAATTGCCAAATGCTTATTTTAGCACTTTTTATATTCATAATTGATATAAAGTCAATTTTTTAATTCTTCTTGTAAGTAATTACTTATTACAGTAGGGACATTATTAATAATTCTAAATCTGTATAAGAAAATAGTACAAAGATATTTTCATGCAAAATTAAGAATAATTGCGTGCTCTAAATGTCTGATTGTTGATACATATAACAAAGAGATTTTGATCAGTCTCTTCCCCAGTAAAACATAAAATGCAAAGATATTGTTGGGTATATATGTTCAAATAAAGATAAAGAAAATACACATTATCAGCTAGAAACTATTAAATAAAAGGTGAAAACAACAATCCAACACATTGTATGAATTTGTCAGATGAGGTAGTATTCTGGAAGAATAGCCTAAGACTAGACCTGGTCCATGACATAATATTCACGAAAAAAATGAAATATGAAAAATATAGGAAATGCTATGAATTTTTCATGAAGGTAGGTGAATTATCCTTTAATCTCAATTTATGTGCATTTTCAAAAGCCAATTTCCTGGTAAAATAAATTTGTTTTAGTTACAACTAAACAAAACAAAGTTTCTGCTTAGCAAAATGAATGCATCTCAACCCATTTTTAGCTGTTTTCTTCCCACTCAATTTTAAACCGTTATTTATTTATTTATTTCCATTGGTTGTTCCAAACATTACAAAGCTCATGATATATCATCTTTGATACATTTGACTCAACTGGGTTATGAACTCCCATTTTTTCCCCAAATATGAATTGCAGAATCACATTGGTTACACATTCACATTTTTACATAATAGCATATTAGTGACTGTTGTATTCTGCGACCTTTCCTATCCCCCACTATCCCCCCTCCCCTCCTCTCCCATCTTCCTTCTCTACTTCATCTGCTGTTTTTCAATTCTCTCCATTTTTCCCCCCCATTTCCCCTCAAATCCTCTTATATGTAATTTTGTGTAACATTGAGGGTCTCCTACTATTTCCATATGCTTTCCCTTCTCTCTCCCTTTCTCTCCCCCCACTCCTCTTTGTTTAATGTTAAACTTTTCCTCATGCTCTTCCTCGATGTTCTGTTCTTAGTTGCTCTTTTAATATCAAAGAAGACATTTGGCATTTGTTTTTTAAGGATTGGCTAGCTTCGCCTAGCATAATCTGCTCTAATGCCATCCATTTCCCTGCAAATTCTATGATTTTGTCATTTTTTAATGAAGAGTAATACTCCATTTTGTATAAAAGCCACATTTTTTTATCCATTCATCTATTGAAGGGCATCTAGGTTGGTTCCACAGTGTAGCTATTGTGAATTGCGCAGCTATGATTATTGATGTGCCAGTATCTCTATAGTACGCTCTTTTAAGATCATCAGGAAATAGTTCGAGAAGGGTGATAGCTGGGTCAAATGGTGGATCCATTCCCAGCTTTCCCAGGTATCACCATAGTACTTTCCAAATTGGCCTCACCAATTTGCAGTCTCACCAGCAGTGTACAAGTGTACCCTTTTCCCCACATTCTCACCGACACTTATTTTGTTTGACTTCATAATGGCTGCTGATCTTACTGGAGTGAGATGGTATCTTAGGGTGGTTTTGATTTGCATTTCTCTGACTGCTAGAGATGGTGAGCATTTTTTCACATACTTGTTCATTGATTGAATGTCCTCCTCTGTGAAGTGTCTGTTCAGGTCCTTGGCCCATTTGTTGATTGGGTTTTTTGTTATCTTATTGTTTAATTTTTTGAGTTCTTTGTATATTCTGGATATTAGGGCTCTATCTGAAGTGTGAGGGGTAAAAATGTGTTCCCAGGATGTAGGCTCTCTATTTACCTCTCTTATTGTTTCTCTTGCTGAGAAAAAAAAATTTAGTTTAAGAAAGTCCCATTTGTTTATTCTTGTTATTAACTCTTGGGCTATGGGCATCCTATTAAAGAATGTGGAGCCCGACACCACAGTATGTAGATCGTAGCCAACTTTTTCTTCTATTAGACGCAGTGTCTCTGATTTGATATCTAGCTCCTGGATCCATTTTGAGTTAACTTTTGTGCATGGTGAGAGAAAGGGATTCAGTTTCATTATGTTGCATGTGGATTTCCAATTTTCCTAGCACCATTTGTTGAAGATGCTATCTTTCCTCCATTGCATGTTTTTAGCCCCTTTATCAAATATAAGAAAGTTGTAATTTTGTGGATTGGTTTCTGTGTCCTCTATTCTATACCATTGGTCCAGCTGCCTGTTTTGGTACCAGTACCATGATGTTTTTATTACTATTGCTTTGTAGTACAGTTTGAACTCTTGTATCGCTATACCTCCAGATTCACACTTCCTGCTTAGAATTGCTTTTGGTATTCAGGGTCTTTTGTTTTTCCATATGAATTTCATGATTGCTTTATCATTTCTACAAGAAATGCCGTTGGGATTTTTATTGGCACCGATTTAAACCTGTAGAGAACTTTGGGTAATATCAACATTTTGATGATGTTAGTTCTGCCTATCCATGAACGGGGTACATTTTTCCATCTTCTAAGATCTTCTTCTATCTCTGTCCTTAGGGTTCTGTAGTTTTCATTATATAAATCTTTCACCTCTTTTGTTAGGATGATTCCCAAGTATCTTATTTTATTTGTGGATATAGTGAATGGAGTGGTTTTCCTCATTTCCATTTCAGAAGTTTTGCTGCTGATATACAGGAATGCCTTTGATTAATGAGTGTTGACTATATATCTTGCCACTTTGCTGAATTCCTTTATTAACTCTAGCAGTTGCTTTGTAGACCCTTTTGAGTCTGTTAAATATATTATCATGTCATCTGGAAATAGTGATAATTTAAGTTCTTCTTTTCCTATTTTTATGTCTTTAATTTCTTTTGTCTGTCTAATTGTTCTGGCTAGTATTTCAAGAACTAAATCGAATAGAAGTGGTGATAGAGGGCATCCCTGTCTTGTTCCAGATTTTAGAGGGAATGCCTTCAGTTTTTCTCCATTTACGATGATGCTAGCCTGAGGTTTATCATATATAGCTTTTACAATCTTGAGGTAAGTTCCTGTTATCCCTAGTTTTTCTAGTGTTTTGAACATAAAGGGAGGCTGAACTTTGTCGAATGTTTTTTCTGCATCTATCAAGATGATCATATGGTTCTTGTCTTTAAGTCTATTGATGTGGTGAATAGCATTTATTGATTAACGTATATTGAACTAGCCTTGCATCCCTGGGATGAATCCTACTTGATCATGGTGCACAATTTTTTGATATGCTTTTGTATTACATTCACCAGGATTTTATTGAGAATTTTTGCATCCTAGTTCATTAGAGATATTGGTCTGTAGTTTTCTTTCTTTGAAGTGTTTTTGTCTGGTTTCAGGCAAGCACCTGGTGGAGGAGGCCTCCATAGGTAGGTGGTGCCTTTATAACATCTGATATCCGGTAAAGGGAGATGTCTTCTGATGACAGAGAGGTGGCCTGGGGAGGCTCACATGTACTCCTGTCCAGGACAGTAACAAGAATTGTTCTGTCCTCTGTTCTGTTCTGTATGAAATTTCTCTGAAAGGGTAGAAAGGTGCAGCCGGGCACGCAGGAGCTCCTACCCCGGAGCTTCAGCAAGGCATTTCATTGCTCCTCTGTTTTTCTGTATCTTCGCCAGGTTTCTGTTTCTTTGTGTTTTGTTCTGTGTTCTATATGTTTTTTGTTTGTTTGTTTTTGTGCATTTTGTTGTGTGATTTCTGTGGTAAAAACTTAAGGATATTGGACGTAAAAATGGGTAATAAAGCAAGTAAGCCTTACACCCTTTGGACTGTGTTCTAAAAAACTGTGATAAAGTTTACCCCCGTTTGTTAAGCAGAATGAGAGAAGCCCCAAGCTGGCTGCCTGAAACTCACCCACTGCAGAGGGCAATGCCTGCTGGCCACCAAAGAACAGAGTATCTCCCAGGTTAACAATGGAAACTCCTTTAAAACCCCTTGTTGCTCCAGTTCAAGAGAGTCACAACATTTTGGCAGAGTCCCCTGTGTTTCTGCTTTGTTAGCAAAGCAGTAAACCTCCATTTTTATTTTTCTCAAACCCTGTTCTCATTATTAAATAGGTATTAATTCGCTTCAAGGTCAGAAACCGAAAGTTAAGTTACAAATTTTGATAACCCCCACGACCCTGGAACTTTTTAAGAGCTGACTACTGAAATGTTAGGAGATGGAGCGAGATTGGGGTGGAACCAAACCAGAGGAGCTAATCCTATAAGTAAAAGGTGGGACTGAGGGAATCCCAGCATCTGCCAAAGCCCTGTTGCTTCAGGGAATTCCTTCCTTCGTTCCCTGCACTGTAAGGATTATGCCACCTCTGTCATCTTAAAAAAAAGAAAAAGAAAAAGGGGACACTAAATGCAGTAAAGTCACCATGGAAACCCTTGATATTACATTTCAGGTTGCCCTCTGTGAAAACATCTGATCCCCTTGTGAGGACATCTATCCTGCCACTGGTGTATAAGATTTTTCTCTTATCTGCTCTGTTTTTAAGGCTTCTGTCTGTCAGCCATAGTCTGGAGCTCCTTTCTGTCTGTCTTGTGTCTTTATTTCTGGCCCTTTAAGACATGTGCAATAATGTGCTGATAGTATAAATTGTTTCTTGGGAATGATATTAGTTCAATGTGTGTCTAAATGATGATGTTTTTTTTTTGTAACAATCTGGTATCTGAATGGGTTTTTGAAGCATTGCTCAATCTTGCAGTTAAAAGTCGGGTTTAGGTAATTGTTTAGTTTATGATTTCAGATAATTCATGCCAGATAACTTAAATACTTAGGATGGAAAACTAAAGCACTCTACTTCCAAGTTGGCAAGTAACTTCCCAAACATTCAGTTTTATTTTTCACCAATTTTGAATTGGGTAGACTGAGAAAATGTCACAGTGTGTACCACTGCATTAATTTGGACAAGGATAGTAAATCATAGTAAGGTATCTGTTTACAAAACAAGATGTAAAGATATAAAATTTTGTGAAATATATCTTAAAATTGTAACATAATTTTCAACATCCGAACCTGAAAATTATGGTTAAAATGCCTTAGGCCTGAGGTGTCTGCTCAGAATAGCAGTTTTTCCCTGCTACTTTCAGACCTCAGCCAGGACTTTTGTTGAAATGCAAATGAAAGAAGCCTGCAAGCTCAGTAGGAGACTGATCTGAGGCCTAAGGCAGGAAAAAAGGTAAATTGTATGGTATTTACTAATTACTGGCCAGTCATTTTTTCTAGGACTCTTATTTTTTTCCTTAGATTCTGTATTCTTTTTTTGAGCTCATGATTTTGATCCTACAGACCTAGGTTAATGTTTTTCTGATCAGCTCTATCTTTGACCAACAGTGGAGTTTTTGAAACATTGCAATGGAGATTTCAACTGCAAAAAGCTACAAGGCCTTTATTATTATTATGTGTGCACACTTTTGTTATGTGTTGTATGTCTATATATACATATATCCATATATCATATATATGTTATACAAATTAACACATATAAGGAGCACTCATAAAAAAAGCACTCATAAAAACAAATTTTAAAACGTGGATCCAAAGATCTTTAATTCACGTGATTTAATTGGTACAATTTAAATTGGATAAACAGATAAAAATAAATGTCTTTAAATTTAACCTTACAAGTTTTTCTAGGTGTTCAAAAATCCAATAAAATATTAATGCCAACAAAAGTTCTAATATGCCTTTGTTCTAGGACTTTTTCTTCAACAAAAAATGGTACAGTGTTCAATACATTTGTCTAATATTTTGATAAATAAGTAAAGTAAATTTGATATGGGATTACACATTCATGAGTACTTTTGTTAGATATCTGATTGATTTACTAAGGTCTGTATAAGTTTGTCCTAAAGTCTGTATAAGATTGTAAAAATCAGTCATGTGTTAAAGAGACAAAATTTCTTAAAACATAAGTTTACCCATAACATTGTGTTTATTAAGTTTTATTTTTCTAGAGCAAGCAACCATAAAAATTAAACAACTGATTAAATAAGAACTGTTATTTTAGAGCACTGTACTGCCATTTCTTTAAAAGCTAAACTTGGTTAATGTAGAAACATCAATGCAATTGTGATGCTATTAATGTGCTCATATCTTCCAGGTATACAAGTCTGTAAGGTAGAAACTTTAAAAGAGCATTATATCAAGCTGGTGTTCTGAAGTTGTATGGTAAAAAAAAAAAAAAAAAAAAAAAATATATATATATATATATATATATATATATATATATATATATATATATATGATTTATTTACCTGTTGTCAATAATATATGTAAACTTTTATGTTACTTTTTACATTGGGGAAAAATATAAATGTATTTTTAAGTTAATGAGAGCCTAATCTATGTAAATGCTAAAAACTTTCAGCCTTTCTTTAATTCATGTTTTAAATGTTATATCGTATGGTGTTAGCTAATGTTCATGTGACCTCAAACAATTTATGTAAACTTTGTAAAATGATATTTAAAAAACAAAGATTAGCTTTAAAACTAAAACACTTAAGATTAATAAAGAGCCCTGCCTTACTTGAGATAAGGCTCTGAGTCCCATCTTATTATGTGAGAATGACTATGAAAGCAGTAGGTCAGATGTTATTTCATTTAAAGTTATTTTCAAAAGTTTTTTTTTCCTGTCAACATTACTAGCATCTCAAACAGAGGATATAATGTATTACTCAGCCAAAAATTTTAGGGTAGCTATTACACGAACTAAGTTTGTTTACTCTTGTTAATTTTATTTTGTAATTTCCTTATGGGTGATATAAAGATTCCCTGTTAGTGTTTTACAGAAGTGTTGCTTTAAGAACACAACATTGGTTAATTTAAGATAATTAGCCATCACCTACAAGACAGACAGAATAATACAGATTCCAAATAATAAAAAGATAAATATTTTTAAATTATAGACATTAAAGCACAGTACTCTTAATATAAGTCTTTTAAAATTTATTTGATGGATGTTTAAGATTAGGATTTAAAATTAAAGTTATATTAAAAGGGACAAGAAAACCAATATTTGGCTCTTGCCCTCTGAGTCAGTCTGTATCCAGGGAAAAGCAGACTTCTCTAAAGAGCTTTGCAACTCTGAACCACATAACCTCCTGATCAGGGAGATTAATGAGACCACTGAAGAACAGAAAGCCAATCAGTGCATTTGCTACGAAGAGGAGAGTCATCAGAGAAGGGAGACATCCCTGATGCTTCCGAGGGAAGCCACATGGTCAAGCAAGACCTGGACCCACCTAGCGCAAATGGCACTAGCAGAACTGAGAAGCTGCTCTCAAGTTTCCCCAGGAATGACTGCCATAAAAGCTCAGCTGACTGTTCACAATAGATAGAAACAAAAGTCAGTTTGACTGCTTCATCTTAAACACTTAGAAAAGACAGTTAAAAACAAATTACAGCCATTCCTGGGCATTTTATATAATAATAGTAATAATAATATTCCCAAAATAAGTAAAACTGGAGGCTACAAAGAAGGATTCTTAGACAGGAATGCCTGACAACTATAAAAAGAGACTATCAAAATTATCTGCCAGAGGCAGAAGTTTTTAGTTTAAGACCTACAGATATTCTTAACCTAAACACATAGGTTTGGTATTTGTTAGTAGGATTATCCAGCCCTGAGTAAGAGAATTAAAGGTTTCTCTATTAGACACAGAGGTCATACTAGTAAAAGTATTTTGCAAGATCAGATGACATTAAATTATTAAACTGAATCTTATGGGGAGGGACAAATGTAACACTAAGAGTTAAATATTAAGTTGACAGTCCTGATAACTGGAGATATTAAAGACTGGTGAGGGAACTTCTATACAGTGACATGTTCCAGCTGCTGCAATATTTATTAAGTACTCATGTTTCTTTGTTTCTCTCATAGAAGAACCCATCCCCAGATGACTTTACTACCTGTTCTTCCCCATCCAGACTTCAAACCTAACTGACTTCTAAAAGGCGACTAATGTCCCTCAGTCGGTGCCCCCTCACGTCACCCTCTCTCAGCTCAGAAGAAGTCTAAATGAGTGACGCCTCTCTTCTTACAACAATGGAGACAAAAATAAATAGAATATCAATATAAGTAATTAATTAAGTCAGGTAAAATCAGGGAGACCTGTTTTTGGGTGAGTTCAAAAAATCGGGAGACTCTTACCTGAGGGATTAAAATTCCCACAGTGCTCTTCCTACCCAATCAAATATTTGAAAGGAACACATTAGAAAAGGGGGGAATGATTGACCCAACCTGATCTTTTATTAAAATTGGGAGCCATCTTGCCACAAAGCCATGAAAAGATAATTTTGGCTTTACTATAAATTACAGCAAGATCTGAACCTGCTTGGAATGCCTGCCCGTGCCTTGAACTCACCCATGCCTGGCTCTCTGACCAGATAACAGCCCTCTCTGAAACTTTGTTGACACCTCATAAATATTGGCCTTCTTTGGCCAGACGACACTCTCTGAGGCTCTAATGGTCCTCAAAAATTCTGATGTTGGGGCCAGCAAACAAAAATGTAAGCTACCATTAGTGTGATGCTTGTCAGAATTCTGTTATTTGTAACCCCACTTTTGTGTAACTTTCTGGGCTATAAAGCTGGGCTGCTATCCTGTTCCCGACGTTTTGGGAGGGAGAGGCAGCCAGGGTGGTGAAAATAATAAGCTTGCATTAATCTGATTTTAATTGGAGTCAGTGGTCTTTTCTTGTGACCTGGTCTAAAAGGTAAACACTACACAAACCTGGAGCTCTGCCGGACTAAAGACTTCTTGAGAAACTGCCTTTGACGATGGGCACTCGACATATATTTTGTTGTCAGAAGCTTTAGCTTCCATTCAAATGAGACCATCAAAGCTGGGTCTACATCTATGAGACCTGGAGGACATTGTTTCAATTTTTCCAAAGAACATGAGGCAGCAGTGCTGACTTCTCTCTGTAGGTGAACTGTGGCCACTGAAAGCTAAGTGTCTTCGCATGTGGACTGTGAAGCCATTTGGTCATCCTCCACTTTTCATAGTGTTTCTTTCTACTGCACTGGGAGTTTGGTATTTGCTTCATGAAATACAATGAGTTCAACTGGGACACAGTGCTGGAGGGAGTCCTGTCACGTGTGGTGGGTCAGGGTCTGCAGGAGAATGCACCAACCAGGCTTCTATCCCACATAGCATGCCCCTTTGACCATAGCAACCTGATTCTGAACATTGCCCTGAAACGTCTCCATATAACAAAATGCCTTTTATAAAGAGGTTTCAGACATATAAGTGATTCCTGTCTGTAACATGTCAGCCACAAGTCATTTGGAAGTCAATGGCAGAATCACATGTCGCGACCACAGATGTTTTATCAAACACCTGCACACAACAGCTCTTTGCCCACTACTCAGCAGGCCCCAACATACTGGCATCTCTGTTCTACACCATTTTCATAAAACCCAGTCAATCAAGGCACTGTCTGGTACACTCAGGATCAGCAACTGTACATCCAAAGGTTCTCCAGTGGCAGGTGGCCATGGGAAGTTCAAAAATTTCATGGTATTTATCTAGCCATTTTCAAAGATGAAGTTGGAGAAACTATGGGTTTCAATTCATTAAGGAACCATTAAATTTAGAGGAAGCACATTTCAATGAATAATCTGGAGAACTCTCACAGGCAATTGTTCCCAAAGACTGGCCAAAAGGTCACATGAAGCCAGCCCCATTGAGGTCTACAATGTAAGGTCCATGTGTGTTTTGACTCTCAACTATGGCTTCCAAGTCTTTCAGAATAAAATCATGTGATATCCTGGATGAGATTCCCAGTGCTCTGTGGTAAGCCACTCTGGGCTTAGATCTCAGTGTCCAAGGGCGACTCTCATGTGTGGCCTCCTAAAATCCCAACACAATTCATGGCAATACTTCTCTGAAGTCAGTTCCATAACGCATTCTCTAAGAGGAATCACACCAGAGTTCAAGCCCAGGTGGACCCAGGCATCTCTTACAACCACCACACAAATGACCACAATTAAAACTAAAACACTCCCACATGGTCCTCATCTTCTTCCACATAGACACTCATCATAAACTCTGGCTGGAGGTTTTCATGAAGGGCACAGCCCAATACACTGTTCAAAATAAGCACCCTTGCCCCTCAATTGCCTAAAGTCAGGGTGGCCTGGACACCCTTGCTGTGAACCAAGAGTGATCAAATAGGCCTGCCCTATATCTGATCTGCTTCTCCAATTTGAGGCCTAATGACTGTCTGGTATAGATTCTTTATGTGAATTGGTGTCATAGAAAACCCAAGCCCCTATCGGCTAGCCTCTGCAGGGATTTGAAGAACTGATTTGACCCAGATTATCCCTATTCTCACTTGATTTAGCTCAGGAAGTTTACAGAGGAAAGTGAGAGATTTCATCCACAATGAATGCTCTTTTGGCCATTTTGGTTTTGGATGCACACTTGGAAACTTTCTTTAGATCCATCAGGTGCTGAGAATCTAAGCCACTGCCACAACACCGGGCCAAGTGGCTGTTTCAGACACATCCCTTTCCAGAGCAATTAAGCAAAGAGCCACAGGTGATGCCCATTCATTTCCATTTGAAAACTGTTTTCTTCAGGCTTCACAAAGGGGTGGCCTGAGTCAAAGACCTTCCTGACATTCAGGGTAATAGAAACATAAGTAAGCAAATGGCCCAAAGCAGGGTTTCTCCACTGAGACTTACTGGTCACACTGATATCTGAGTTTTCTGAGATGCTCCCATTCCCTTCAGCTATCCAGTACATGGCCATGTAACAGAGCTTGGACGTGGTACATATCTTGGAAACAAAACCATGAGGATACTCTGGAGAGTGGCCAGTATTCAGGAAGAAAAGAGGAACTTAGGAAGATAGTAGCTGTTCACCATCCATTAGGCAAGCCGCTCTCCATTCTTAAATTGGGTGGGAAGAATGCTGGGAAGCTTTCTACTAGACAGGACACAACCATTGATGCATTCACATTTCAAATGTCTACAACCACGGATACAGTGGGATACACAGACATAGAAACACTCGTGTTGTCAAACGACTTTCTAGAAACTTTCCACTCCAAACCTACAAACTGCCATTCCTACCTATTCACAGAACATGAGACAAAACCACAAACTCACACTGACACCCACAATGGCACCACCTTCCCCCAAGTATGACAGTGACTATCCTGAGTGTCCTCTGCTGGTGGGCCATACTATGTTCCCACGAAATGGCCTGTCCTATCTCAGATCTGGTCTTCTTTGCAAACTTTTTGAAGTTGTCAGGAGCCATGGTTGAGCCACTACCTGCTTTCTCAGAAAAAGCTGCTCTTCAGAGCTCTCCGGAAATTTGGCCATCATCACATAAGTAGGTACCAAGAAACACTGACTCTGTCTTTGGTAAATTCAAACAATTGAGACCACTGGGACTGAAACTAAAACTTGGATCCCAAGTTCAGAGAGTTCCATCACCAAGGAAGTGTGGTAGGTCACTTCCTTCAGGAACTTAATGAGGTCACTGCCATGGAAATCCACTTTGTCCTAACAGTTGCTTCCAATGGTCCCATGGGATGGAGGCTGCCCCTACTTCGTGTGACACTTTCACAAGTTAGAATGGTATATCAACCATAGGCATCCGGGAACAGCTCTGTACACAGGCCTGGTTTGGTCCATTTAATCTACATTAAGAAGAGAGAGGCTGATTCAGACACATTCCTTCATTCTGACCAGGTTGTTTGACATGGAAGTTGACATGGATTTGACTTTTGCTCTTTCAGGTCCTTCATAGGTAAAAAGTTCGGTTAAAAGTCGGAGGAAAAGACCAACAAGAGACTGTCTCATGCCACAGCAAAGGGTTTATTGGGCGTCCAGCATGCTGGGGCTCAGAGCTAACTTCAGAGGAGCAAAGAACAAAGAGCCCCAAGAACAACTTGAGCAGAGTTTATTTACATTCTTTAGAGAGGGCAGGGACTTTACATACATCATAGCCTCCTTTAGCAAATCAACATACCACGGGAAAATCAAATAACAACCCAAAAACATGATTACCACATTCATTGGCAGGAAGAGGTCGGACAGGGGGTGATTGGTTAGCCCTGAGAAGGGGTATACGTTTAAACTGATAGGTTGAAGCCCTGAGATGTATACGTGATGAGCTGCACGGTTTCTGGGAAGGGGTTGTTTAGTAACTAGGTGGTCAGGGAAGATTTCAACACACATCTAATTGGCAGTTCTGGGAATTGTCTTAACAGCCACAGGAATTTCAGGTTCTGAGTGCAGCTTGGAAACTTTACAAAACCTGGTTCTTTATGTTTCAATTTTAATTTCTTTTATTCTTTCATTTTCCACTCCTTTTTCTTACTACATTTAATCTTAAAAGTAATGAATCATAATTATTGCGGGGTCTCACACTCTATTTCTGCCAGTGGAGCGTATTTCTGTCTGATTACCATGAGATTTTCCTGCCCAATTTGAGCCTGGAGAAAGGAAACTATGCGGTTAAGCAAACAAGGTGCCAAAGTTAGCAACACCATAAGGAGGATCAGGGGTCAAGCTAAGTCTGATAGGAGTGTAGTTAACCAGGGGGACTGGATAAACCATGACTCAAACCACCCTTGTTGAATCTCCCTTTCTCTCTGGCACTCTTCAAGGCATTTTCTCAATTTACTCATGGATTCTTTTACAACTCCAGTATGGTCAGCATAAAAATAACATTCTTCTCTCAGTGCAGCACAGAGGCCCTGCTTCCTCATGAAGAGGAGGTCTAATCCTCGCCTGTTCTGTAAAACAACTTCAGAGAGAGAGTTTAAGGATTCCTACAGCGCTGTGATGGAGGTCTCTAATGCCTTCCTGGCTGGATCTATTGCTGTTTCTAATCAGGCCATTTGTTGTGACCCATGGATCATAGCAGCTGTTCCCGTACCCACTCCTGCAGCAGCTCCTATCCTCAATAGGATGGCTAGAGTAAGGGACACTGGATGCCAGCAAAATCGGGTTGTTTGTTCCCCTAGTAGACCTTAAAATGATTCTGCATCATAATAAAGCACGCTGGGGAGTATCTGCACCATTACACAATAACTTACAGAGCTGTCAAATACATGGGTTGAAATGCAAGGAGTTCTGACTGTGTGGAGTTCAGTACAATTAAGGTTCCTTTAATTAGTTCCCAGGGGCAGGAGTCAGCTGTACTCTGGACTGGGGAAGTAGGCAAAGACGGAAACTGGGAAGTATGAGATGGTAGAGGGGTTCTGGTAGATCTAGGCATGGGTGGTTTTGGAGGCTTAATTCCTGGCATGAGGGGATTGGGCCCAATTGCTGTGGGATTTTCTTCCTTTTTAAGCAGGATGGTGAACCAGTGACCAAAGTCATAACGAGGGCCATAAATATAGAATCGCATTTCCCACGTATTTCCCATAGGCCATGTTGTTCTGAGGTAGCCCCTTCCTTTGGAAGTGAAAGTTATATTGACGGGGTAAGATAGACTATTCTTTCCAAAGCGAGTTTTTGACACAACTTGGCTAGCGGCACATTTCTTGGGATCAATCCAGGTTTCATTTTTTCCTACCTGAATGATACTGTCTGGGGAGTCTGGGTTCAACCATGTAGCTCCCGTTTGTTCACAACCCCAAGATCTAAAATAAAAGTCACTGGGTCCTCCACAAGTTTGGGCCTGTTTGCGACTTCAGAAATCAGCTGGGCACAAATAAAAATCAAGACTGGCTAGTTTACACCTGAGCTGGGGGAGATGATATCCATAATTCATGGGGTAAGGTGGTCTATGTTTCCCTGGTTTGGGTTTGAGTGGGATCTGTGTGGGGTCCTCTATGTCAGGGAGATCCCAGTCAGAGAGGCCTATGGCAATCTGACAAATGTCCAGGTAGAGAGATGGCCACCAAGTCCATAAGAGGGCTGTATGTGAAATAGACCACACTACTTGCCCAGTAGGATTTATAGCTTGCCATTGTTGCTGAACAGGCTGATGGGGATTAGGACTGCTGGTGGTCAGGGGAAGAATCCATAGTCCTACCCACACGACGGACATGCAACTTGAGAGGGTTACCAGTCTGTTCCAGTTTCCAGCCAGAGTCTGGACAGGGCGCAGGCTTGAGATGGGTGGGATGGATCCAGGAAGTGATTCCATTAACTTTCACCACTGTAGGTGTTATAAGCAGCACCTGGTATGGTCCTTTCCAGCAGCGTTCCAGGGATGATACCTGATGCCGTCTCACGTAGACGAAGACTCCCACTTGATATCGATGTGGGGTTTCCTCGTCTCCAGGCTGATAAGCAGTGGCCAACTGTTTCCACAGGTATCACTGGGTGCTGTGTTTGTTCATGGGCTTTAAGTCTGTAAAGCAAGGGGGTGTGAAAGGAATCATTAAGTCTCAGAGTTGGGGTTAGGTCCCTTAATGGAGGAGGGGCACCATAGAGAATTTCATAAGTGGTGAGTTTACACAAAGAGGCAGAGGGTGTATTTCTTGCACGAAACAGTGCTTAAGGTAGGAGCATAGTCCAATTTTTTATGCCGGTCTCCAAGCTTAATTTCGTTAAAGTCTCTTTGATGGTTCTAATCATCCTTTCTACCTGTCCTGAGCTTTGGGGTCTATATGCACAATGTAACTTCCAATTAATCTTCAGGGTCCTGGTGAATCCCTGACTTACCTGGGCAACGAATGCCAGTCCATTATTGGACCCTATTACCTTAGGCAGGCCGAACCTTGGAAAAATGTCTTCTAGAATCTTTTTGAGCACCGTCTGAGCCGTTTCTTTCTTCATGGGGAAGGCTTCAACCCATCCTGAAAGAGTATCTACAAAGACTAGAGGATATTTAAGTCCATACCTTCCTGGCTTAATTTCAGGAAAAGTCCACTTCCCAGAATTGTCCTGGTCTGGTTCCTCGTAAGCGCTTCCCTGCAGGAAGCTTGGATGGGTAAGCATTAACTAATTGGCCGACTTGACAAGCTCTAGTCACCTGCTAAGCTATTTTTTTCCTCTGTGAGTCAGTCAATAAGAAATCCTTTCTTCGGTCCTTTAAGAGTGCCTATAACTTCTTTGAGCTTAAGTGGGTGAGCTAGTGTACGTCTTTGACATAAAGGTGGGCCTTTTGAAATTGTAAACTTGGCTTTGTAGGGTCCCAGAGTTCTGTATCTGTCTCCTCAGATGATAAGTTGCCTGAATGTTCCAGTGTGGCCAAGTCTCCTGAATGTTGATTCCCCTGGTGTGGAAAAAGTTAACAGAGTCACTTCGTTTAGGGCTGCCAATTAAGCTTCCTCATCTGCCCTTCTGTTTTTAACTGCAACGAGGTCGTTTCCCTTCTGGTGCCCTGGACAGTGCACTATAGCTAGTTCCTTAGTGCCCTGCACTGCTGAGAGAAGGTGGAGGATCTCAACTTTGTTCTTTATTTTTTTCCCAGTGGAGGTTAATAGCCCCCTTTGCTGGTAAATAGCCCTGTGCACATTATCATTATCAAATGCATAGCGGCTATCAGTGTATATGGTGGCCCTTTTGCCTGTTGCTAGTTCCAATGCTTTCGTAAGGGCAATCAGTTCTGCCTTTTGGACTGATGTCTCTTCTGGGAGACCAGAGGATCAGATGACATTAGTTTTGCTAACTACTGCTGCTCCAGCCCGCCACATACCATCTTGGAGGAAGCTGCTCTCTTTCGTAAACCATACGACTTCAAGTTGAGGCAGTGGCTGGATCCTTCAAGTCTCGTCCTATACTGGTTTCCTCTGCCAGTATGTGTTGACACTCATGAGCGACAGGTCCTGATGATTCTTCTGGCAGCCAGGTTGAGTGGAGCAGAAGGTCCAAGAGTTATTCTGTCTTTGCTAATCCAGAGGCTCTGGTAGTGGTTTATTCTGGAGTTTGATAGCCACCTCTCTGGAGGTTGACAGATGATGCTCTCCAGGGCATGGGGGGCTATAATGGTTAGCTTCTGTCCCAACGTTCATTAATGAGCATCTTTTATTAGAAGCGCTGCCGCTGCTATAGCTCTTAAGCAACGGGGCCACCCAGTAGCCACTGGGTCCAGTTTTTTTTGATAAGAATGCTACTGGCATTTTCCAAAATCCCAAAGTCTAAGTGAACACTCCCCGTGCTATTCCTTTCTTTTCCTCGATGTAGAGAGTGAAGGGTTTATCTATATCTGGGAATGCTAAGGCCGGAGCAGATAGCAGCACCTTTTTTTGACATTATCAAAAGCTTGTTGGTGCTCAGGGGTCCATTGGAATTGGGCATTCCACTTTATCAGCGGGTATAAAGGGGCAGCCAGAGAGGCGAACCAAGGAATCCATCACCTGCAAAAGCCAGCAGTCTCAAGAAACTCTCTGAGTTGTCTCTTATTAGATGGGGGTGGTATCTGCACAATGGTTTGTTTTCTGTTCTCAGTGAGCCATCATTTGCAACCCCTAAGAGAATAACCCAGGAAGATTACTTCTTGCTGACAAATTTGGGCCTTTTGGCAGAAGCCCTATATCCAAGCCGAGCAAGCTCGGATAATAGTGCTTGGGGCCCAGACTCATTGTTCTCCTTGGTGTCCGCTGCCAGTAGCAGATCATCCACATATTGGAGTTGGGTGACTTCGGGGTGTGCAGTTCTGAAGTCGTTTATGTCCCTGTGGACGGCTTCATCAAAGAGAGTGGGGGGGGGGTTGAACCCCTGTGGGAGTCTAGTCCAGTTTAGTTGGCCAGATATTCCAGTTTCTGGGTCTATCCACTCGAAAGCAAACAGCAACTGACTGTCCTTATGTAGGGGCAAGCAGAAGTAAGCATCTTTTAAGTCCAGCACAGTGTACCATTCCCGCTCCAGATTCAGAGTGCTAAGCAAATTATATGGATTGGGTACTGTGGGCTGAATGTCCTGCACTCTGTTGTTGATCTCTCTTAGGTCTTGAACAGGACTGTAGTCCCTAGTTCCTGGCTTTCTTACTCGTAGCAGGGGGGTATTCCAGGCTGATTGACAGGGCCTTAGGACCCCAAGGGCCAATTATTTCTGAATATGGGGACTTATCCCATCCTTAGCTTCTTTGCTTAGAGGATATTGTTTAACACTGATTGGAGAGGCAGAGGCTTTTAATTCTACTACTATTGGAGGTTGTCTTATGGCTAGACCTAACCCAGCAGTTTCTGCCCAGGCATTAGGATAATCTTTTATCCATTTCTTTTGTAGTTTGCCTCTTTGATCAGTCCTAGGGGACACGAAGTGTTGATGTTCATCTTCTATGGACATAGTCAATTCTGTGACTATGGGAGTTTTACTGAAGTTTTTAGAACATCCACTTGGGGACCATGAGGGTTAAAGGTTACTCTAGCCCCGAGTTTGGTAAGCAGATCCCTGTGCATTAATGGGGCTGGGCATTCTTGGATTACTAGGAAAGAGTGGTGGACTTTTCATTTTCCTACTTCCATAATCCTCTTAGTTGTCCAAGCCCGATATGTAGTGCCATTAGCCCCTTGAACTAGGGACCATTTATTTGATATGGGCCCCAGTGAAGCCTTAAGGTCTGAGTATACTGCTCCTGTATCCACTTCAAAGTTCACTGGAGTCCCCTCCACTTCAAATGTTAACCTGAGCTCGGGGAGGGGATCCGAGCCCTGACATTCCAAGTCCTCTTCTAGAGTCAGCATGGTGGGGTGCCGTGGCTTCTTCTTTTTGGGGCACTCTTTGACTCAGTGTCCTTTTTCTCTACAGTAGGTACATTGATCTGAGGCCAGGGACAGCCTTTGGCG
Organism: Callospermophilus lateralis; assembly: GCF_048772815.1. Lineage (NCBI taxonomy): Eukaryota > Metazoa > Chordata > Mammalia > Rodentia > Sciuridae > Callospermophilus > Callospermophilus lateralis. Next base: position 5,806,772 of record NC_135317.1, read on the forward strand.
TGGGCCCAAGTATCCCTTTCTGACTCCCTTCTTTTTAATTTCTGGCGTATTTGCTGCTGTGAAGAAAACCTTAGCCAATGCTTTTGTCTGCCTTTTGCTCCTTTCATCCTCCTTTTGTTCCCTTTCCTTCTCTCTCCTCTGTTCCCTCTCCTCCTCAGTTTCTCTCTTATAATATACTTATATACTTATAATATATATCTTATAATATACTTTCTCAGCTTCTCTGTCTAAATCTCTTAAGGTCGTATTTTGTAACCCATCTAGACATTGTAACTTTCTCTTAATATCTTGGGCAGCCTGCTCAATAAAGGCCATTGTAACAAATGCCTTTTGGTCATCTGCCTGAGGATCAAAAGGAGTCTATTTTCTATATGCTTCCATAATTCTCTCCAGAAACATAGAGGGAGACTCATTAGGCCCTTAGATAATCTGTCTTACATTGGCCAAATTGGTCGGCTCTCTGGCGGCCACTCGGAGACCCGCTATTAGAGCCCGGCGATAAGTGGACAGATGCTTCCTACCTTCAAAGGTGTTGGGGTCCCAGTTGGGTCGGTTCATGGGTCCATAGGGATGGAGAGAGAGCATCACAGGGGCTTCTGAGTTTTCTATTATCCGTCGCCCAGCTTCCTCCAGGGGAGGAGGGGTTGCTGCTGCTGCGGGGAAGTCCCCTGGAGGGCTTGGGTCTGGCCCAATTGCCTCTAGCAGTGGAGAGGCTGAGTCAGCAGTGGGAGGATCATCAGGAACTGTGTTGGGGGTTGTGGAGGGAGAGTAGACGATAAGGAGGGGGTGGAGTGTACAGTCTTGTGACTCAGGGAGAATGGAAGGGAGAGGAGCGGAAAGTTTGAATGATAGGAATGTGGGGGAAGGGGTATATGGCTGTTGATCTGGGTGGCCACGTGGCCCCGGCTGAATGACAATATCTCTGAATTTTCAGATTAGAGGAAAGTGGAAGGATTCTTCTGGGGCCATCCGAATTCGAGGATGGGCCATTCTGAAGCACAGAGAATCTGCCAGGTACAGTGTTTTACTGAAAAAGAAAGATTCTGGGCCCTTGAGCGGACATCAGTCCAATGATCAAGGGTCAGGGACTGAGAAGAGGAAGTGCTTTGTCCCATAATGGGAGTTACTCAAACAGGGACAGTGAAGACACAAACACAACACAGACAAAGACAAACAGTAAACGTTTAACATGAGTCCAAGACAAAGATTAGAACTGAGTAACTGCCAATGGGTTAGACAATAAAGACAGACAGTAAACTCAACATGAGTTCAGAACAATGACCAAAACTGAGTTACCGGCAAAACCTGATGGGCTGGCAAATCGAATCCTTAAGCAAAACATAACCGAGTTGAGGAAACTACTATTCCTTGAATTCCCTAGTCCTCCGGATTGTCCCTCAGGGACGTGACCTTGGCTCTGTGACACGTCTGTCACACCATAGGAGAGAGCTAATGCTATTCACCAACAGCCACTTTGCCACGCCCTACCCTGAAACCCGAAACCAGAAAGAGGCGCCTTACTTACCCCGAGAGGACTCCCTTGAGGTCTTCTGTCCACCGCTGCCGGATATCTCACCTGGGGCTTCCAGATGAAAAGGTGCTGCGAACATCAAAGGAAAAGACAACAAAGAGGCTTTCTCATGCATCAGCAAAGGGTTTATTGGGGGTCCAGAATGCTAGGGCTCAGAGCTCCCTTCAGAGGAGCAAAGAACAAAGAGCCCCGAGAACAACTTGAGCAGAGTTATATACATTCTTTAGAGAGCTCAGGGACTTTACATACATTATAGCCTCCTTTAGGAAATCATCATGTACCACGGGAAAATCAAGTAACAACTCTAAAACATGATTAGCACATTCATTGGCGGGAAAAGTTGGGGCAGGGGGTGATTGGTCAGCCCTGAGAAGGGGTATACATTTAAACTGATTGGTTGAAGCCCTGAGATGAATACGTGGTGAGATGCACGGCTTCTGGGAAGGGGTTGTTAAGTAACTAGGTGGTCAGGGAAGATTTCAACACACATCTAATGGGCAGTTCCAGGAATTGTCTTAACTGCCACAGGAATTTCAGGTTCTGAGTGCAGCTTGGAAACTTTACAAAACCTGGTTCTTTACATTTCAATTTCAATTTCTTTTATTCTTTCAGAACCTTACAGTGGAAGGTGAGAGACTTCATTCACAATGACTGCTCTTTTGGCTATATTGGTTTGGGATGCACACATGGGATCTTTTTATTGATCCATCTGTTGCTGATAATCTAAGCCACAGCCTCACACAGGGCCAAGAGCCTGATTAAGACACATCTCTTTCCAAAGCAATTACTTCTCTGAGGTCAGTTTCAGAACTCAGTCTCTGAGGAGAATCACACCAGTGTTCAAGACCAGGTGGACCCAGTCATCTCTTCCAACCGCCACACAAATGACCACAATTAAAACCAAAACACTCTCACATGGCACTCATCTTCTTACATATATACACTCATTATACCCCTTGGCTAGAGGTTTCCATGAATGGCGCAGCCCAAGAGAGTGTCCAAAATAAGCTCCCTTGCCCCTCATTTGCCTAACCTCAGGGTGGCCTGAACACCCTTCCTGTGAACCAGGATTGATTGATCACATAGTTCTTCCTTTAATACTCCTCTGATTCTCCAATTTGAGGCCTACTGACTGTCAGGTATAGATTCCTTATGTGATTTGGAGTAATTAGGAAACCAAAGCAACTTTGCAGCACTTGAAAGAACTTATTTGACCCAAAGGATCCCTATTCTCAGTTGGTGGAGGTCAGGACACTTACAGTAAGGAGAGAGACTTCATCCACAATGACTGATCTTTTTGCCATTTTGGTTTTGGATGCACACATTGGATCTTTCTTTAGATCCATCAGGTGCTGATAATCTAAGACACAGCCTCACACAGAGCCACAAGGCTGATTAGGACACATACTTTTCCAAAGCAGTTTGGCAAAGAGCCACAGGTGATGCCCATTCACTTCCATTTGAAAACTGTTTTCTTCAAAATTCACAAACGGGTGGCCTGAGGCAAAGACCTTCCTGACTTCAGGGTAACAGAACAATAAGTCAGCAAATCCCAATGCAGGGTTTCTCCACTGAGACTTTCCTGGTCACACTGATATCTGAGTTTTCTGAGATGCTTACAATTCCCTTCAGCTATCCAGTACATGGCCATGTCACAGAGCTTGGAGGTGGTACATATCTTGGACAAAATACCATGAGCCTATTCTGGAGAGTGGCCAGAATTCAGGAAGAAAACAGTAACTTAGGAAGATAGTAGGTGTTGCCCATCGAAAAGCAACCAGCAGTCCTTTCCTAAAATGGGCAGGATGAATGCTGGGAAGCTTTCTACTAGACAGGATACATCCATTGATCCATTCTGTTTTCTAATGTGTACAACCAAGGACACAGTGGGATACACAGACACAGACACACTCGCCTTGTCAAAGGACTTTCTAGAAACAGTCAACTCTAAACCAAACAAACCGCCTTTCCTACCTATTCTCAGAACATGAGACAAAACCACAAACTCACACCCACACTCAAAAAGTCACCTCCTTGCCCCAAGTAAGTCTGTGACTATCCAGAGTGTCCTCTGACTGGTGGGCCATACTATGTTCCCCCAAAATGGCCTTTCCTGTCTCAGGTCTGGTCTCCTTGTCCATCTCTGTGAAGTTGTATGGAGCCTGTGCTGACCACTACCTGCTTTCTCATTAAAGGCCCATCTTCAGAGCTCTACTTGCATTTTGTCATCCTCAAACCATTAGGTACCAAGAGAGACAGACTCTCTCCTTGGTAAATCCAAACAAGTAAGTCCACTGGGAATGGGACTGGGACTGGCTCTGAGTGCCTGGCTTCCTGGATCCCAAGTTCAGAGAGTTACATCACCAAAGAAGTGAGGTAGGTCAATTCCAACAGGAAGGGAATGAGGTCACTGCCTTGGCAACCACTTTGTCCTAACACTTGTTTCCAAGGGTCCCTTGAGATGGAGGCTGCCCCTACTTCCTGTGACACTTTCAGAAGTTAGAATGGTATATCAACCGTAGACACCCAGGAGAAGCTCTCCACACAGGGTTGGTTTGGTCCATCTTCTTTATATCAGTAGGAGAGAGGCTGATTCAGACACATCACTTCATCCTGAACAGGTGGTTTGCCATGGAAGATGACTTTTGCTCTCTCAGGTTCTTCAGAGCTGCTACATCTTCTCTAGGGATAATTTCTGCATCAAACTTTGAGGTTCTCAACAGGTGGAAGATCCCCTACATTCCTGTATTGTAAGACCAACTATGTCCCTGCTCTTTTGTGAAGTTAGATTGAGGGAACAGTGTATGGTTAGGGTTAATAACATATTCTATTTGGGTTAGGAAACATTCTGTGGGATGAATAATGGTATTGGGAACCTGCGATATTCACAAGAATATATAGGTGAAATACAAGTATGAAACCTGAGATCTAGGTACAATTTGAAGCCCAGAAGGGCATTGGGCCCTTTAGTGAGATACTTAGCTTTGAATTATGTTCTGCACAGATATCTCAGATAAATCGATGTGCAATGGCAGAGGACCTTGTACCTTGGATGATTAAATGTCCTAGAGAACATCCAGTCAAAAAGGAATAGTCGGCAGGATTAGGAAGGTAGTCAGTAGGTTTAGAAAAAAAAGAGTGAATATAGGATTTGGACAAAAGTTTCATTAGCAAGAGGGTTTTGGGTAGAGAGTGAACGTAAATATGAGCACATATGAAGAGTCAGTCACAATGATGAACTGGGGAAAATATGTAGGAAAGCAGATATCAATAGAGACATTAGGAAATCAGGCAAAGTATAATGTAATAGGGTTAGACATTTTCAACATGGTTGAGGTTGAATATATAATCTTAGGAAAAAAGACATATGTTGCCTCCAATTGAATTGACATTTGAGAGCATTAGGCAACCTGGACTTGGTTGTTTTTAGTAATCCATGCTCACTTTCCATTTTGCTTAGGTGAAAGGTCAATTAAATAGGCACTTGTCACTTCCTGTTTTTCTGTATGCTTAACAAACCACTGTTGAAATCTTGAGAACTGTTTGCTAATTTTGTTCTCAGAATGTGCTGTCCCAAACTGCCAAACTTCAGAATATACTCCCTCACCCGGGTGCACGCAAACCGCACACTTGCCCTGACCCATCAATAAATTTCCCTTTCTGCCCTCTCCAAGAAAAGTATATAAGCTCTGTTAAAGCTGTTCTCAGGGCTCTCTGCTCTATTCAAGTGAGCTCTGAGCCCCAGCATGCTGAACCCCAATAACCTCTTTGCTGTGGCCGAGTGAAAATGGTATACTGTTCTATACTTAAAAGATGCTTTCTTTTGCTTGCCTCTGCATAAGGATAGTCAGTTGCTGTTTGCTTTCGAGTAGGTAGACCCAGAAACTGGAATGTCTTGTCAACTAACTTGGACTAGACTCCCACAGGGGTTCAAAAACTAACCCACTCTCTTTGATGAAGCCCTTCACAGACATCTCAACAACTTCAGAACTACGCACCCCGAAGTCATTCTGCTTCAATATGTGGATGTCCAGCTACTGGCAGCCAACACCAAAGAAAACTGTGAGTCTGAGACCCAAGCACTATTATCTGAGCTTGTTCAACTCGGGTAGAGAGCTTCGGACAAAAAGGCCCAAATTTGCCAGCAAGAAGTAATCTTCCTGGGGTATTCCCTTAGGCGCGGTAAATGATGGCTCACTGAGCCCAGGAAACAAACCGTTGTGCAGATACCACCCCCATTTAACAGGAGACAACATAGAGAGTTTCTTTGGACTCCTGGCTTTAGCAGGTTATGGACCTGGGTTTGTGTTCTTAGCTGCTCCTTTATACCCACTGTTAAATGAGAATGCCCAATTCCAATGGACCCTTGAGCACCAGCAAGCTTTTGATAACATCTAAGAACACTGAAACTGAACTCCTCAACTTCACTGAGCCCAGCCTGCAATTTCAGAAAGCCCTACACTACGTTAAAAATGTACATCAACTCAATCAACTTGGTTCAAAAAAACTGCAGGCATCATTGTAGGATCAAGAACAGAGTTTTAGACTAACTCACTCACAGTGAAAGGAAATAAATGAATGGGTAAAAAAAGCCTGTCAGTTCTGTCAATTGGTTAATGCTTACCCTTCCAAGCTTCCTGCAGGAAAGCACCTATGAGGAACCAGACCAGGACAATTCTGGAAAGTGGACGTTACTGAAATTAAGCCAGCAAGGTATGGACTTAAATATCTCCTAGTCTTTGTAGATACATTTTCAGGATGGATTGAAGCCTTTCCCACCACAAAAAATAAAAGAAAACCGGCACAAATTGTGGTCAAGAAGATCCTGAAAGATATTTATCAAAGACACGGCCTGCCTAATGTAACATGGTCTGATAATTGAACAACCTTCATGGGCCAGGTTAATCAGGGGTTAGCCAGGACCCTGGGGATTAATTGGAAGTTACATTGTGCTTATAGACCCCAGAGCTCAGGACACATAAAAAAATAAATAGAACCATTAAAGAGACCTTAAGGAAATTAAGCTTAGAGACCGGCCTAAAAGATTAGACTATGCTCCTGCCTTATGCACTGTTTCATGCAAGAAATACTCCCTTTGTTTCTTTGTGTAACCTCACCCCCTATGAAATTCTCTATGGGACCCCTCCTCCACTAAGAGACCTAACCCCGACTCTAAGACCTAAGGATCCCTTCCACACACCCTAGCTTGACAGACTTAAATCTCTTGTAAGAACTCAGCTATACCTGTGGAAACAGCTGGCCACTGCCTTCCAACCTGGGGACGAGGGGAATCCACATTGATATCAAGAAAGAGACTTCCTCTACATAAGATGACATCAGGTGTCATCCCTGGAACCCCGCTTGAAAGGACCATTCCAGGTGCTACTTATAGCACCTACAGCAGTAAAAGTAGAGGGAATCACTTCCTGGATCCATGCCTCTCATCTCAAGCCTGTGCCATGTCCAGACTCTGGCTGGAAACTGAAAAAGACTGTTAACCCTTTCAAATTGCATATTCGCCACGTGGGTAAGGCTATAGACTTTCTCCTTGGCCACCCGTAGTCCTAACGCTCATCAGCCCCTTCAACAGCGATGGCTGATCACAAATCCTACTAGACAAGAAGTATGGTCTATCTTGCATACAGCCCCGTTAGGGACCTGGTGGCCATCTCTCCACCCAGACATTTGTCAGCTGGCTATAGGTCTTTCCTTTTAGGATATCCCTGATGAAGAGGATCCCACTAAAATTCCATTAAATCCTTTCCGTACCATAGATAATGGAAACAAACATAATGGTTGTAGGGACAGGCAAGCCAGATGCAGGTTGGCTAGCCTATATTAGTATGTTTGCCCGGCAGACTATCAAAGCCACAAACCGCCATGGCTGTGTGGGGGGAAAGCCGACTTCTTCTGTAAGTCATGGGGATTTGAGCATACAGGGGCTGCCTGGTGGAACCCAAAATCCTCATCAAATTCAATGCACAGCATTCACCATATTACCACTTTGACAACAAAAACTGATGGCCCCCAGAGGAGTCTCTAGATCCTCAAATTCTGTGTGACCTTTTTAACTTCTGCAAGTGCTCAAAAGGGTGAAAGGAAATTCCCTTATGTGAAGGCCTTTTTCCTCTTTCACTCACATCCTGAACTATGCTTCTCCAATAGTTCCTCAAACTCAGCCTTCTGCTCCAGACTCTCTGCTGTCAGTCCCACCTCAGCAAACCTGATTTATCTTCTCCAATTACTAGATCAAAAACCGAAACCTCTGCCGGTTCTCAGAGCATTGCCCCCTTGCTGAGGTAACAGGTACTGAGGTACCCATCCACCTACTCACTTCTCTCTTTTCCTGTCAGTGCCCACACCGGGTCCCACCAGGTTCTCTTACCACCTAACCCAAAACTCAAACCAGCTTAGGAGAGCCCTCAGACCCCTATCGAAGATGTAATGAAAATGGCCTTTAAAGTTTCTTTGTCATCACTGAAAACAGGTTACTAAGAATTTAAAGTCGCTCACAGGCTTTTTGGGATACTCACTCCCGTCTTCCTTTCTGCTCTACCGGTTCTACTGCTCAATTTATGTTGCTAGGAAAATCCCAAACCCCTTTCCTGTTATTTTTTTACATCTCTCCTTCCTTATTCTCAGATCCTCGGAGCTGATCTCACCCCCTGCCTTCCCCGTCTTCCCGCTCTGTACCAGGCCCACAGAAAAATCTTCACTGAACTTCTCCAGAAGTCTTCACCATGGCTGACTTTAGGACTTTCAGCAAAAGAGTCTCTATAAATTAGTTCAGTGTAGATTAACTTCCTTTTTTTCTGTTGCCCTGTTCTACTTGGCTACTGGCTAGAAAAATCAGCACTCCTAAGCTAGATACCCCCTTAATAGTTTTTCACAGAATATGTGAACAAGGCCTCTGGCCTTGAGCTGGGGCTTCACAGAGATGGCTACATTTCTAAGATAAAAAATTACAAACTGGGCTCCATGGTAACAGTTGGCAGGGGGATAAAAGAAAAGGAAAAAAAAATCTCTCTGCCTCCCAGGTGTCCTTGAAAAGTTAACTTGCCCACAATAGAGGAAAAAACAGAAAAAAAGCTTCTTTTTGTGAATTTCTGCAGACTATGAACTTCTGAGTCCCTTCTCTTTCATGTTGGGTACAAAATTCTGAAACTACCTAAAGTTGGGGTTCAGGGAGTTAATTGATTACAACAGAAGTAATGCCCTCTGAATCCGGTTGCAACCAAATAGGACTGTTTCCCTCTCTTTGGTGCTGTCTTAGGTGCCGTGCCTTGTCCGTCCCTAAACAGTATAATTCTATATACTTAAACATTGTTTATGTTTTCATGAAATGGTCAACAGATGTTATTAATTGTGTAATGGTGAAGATGTGTCCCAGATTGCTCTATAATGACCCAGGTTCATTTGAAGTTCAAACAGGGGGGCATACAACCCGGTTCCACTGGGAACATATATCCCTCACTTTAGCTATCATATTAGGAATTGGAGTTGCGGCAGGGGTAGTCACAGGAACCACTGCCCTGCTCCATGGTACACAACAAATGACCCAAATAGAAGCAGCAAGAGACCCAAACTTAAAGATAATAGAAACCTCCATCACAGCTTTGCAGGAAACTTTAACATCTCTCTCTGAAGTTGTTTTACACACCAGTTGAGGGTTGGACCTCCTCTTCATGAGAGAAGGGGGCCTTTGTGCTGCATTGATGTAAGAATGTTGTTTTGATGCCGACCATACTGAGGTTGTAAAAAAAAACCTATGAGTAAAATAAAAGGATGCCTTGAAAAGCATCAACGAGAGAGAGAGAGGCCCAAAAAGGGTGGTTTGAGTCTTGGTTCACACAGTCCCCCTGGTTATCTACGCTTTTATCAACCCTGGCCTGTCCAATAATAATCCTCATATTAATGCTAACTATAAAACCCTGTTTGCTCAACCATGTAATTTCTTTTCTCCATGCTCAAATTGGACAAGTTAAACTTATGGTAATACCCCACTAGCAGACATAGAATGTGACACACCCCAATAATCACTTTTATGATTAAAAGTAGCAAGAAGAAGAAGTGGGGAATGAAAGGTTATTTAAAAAGGTACTTGTAACTTCCTGTTTTTCTGTATGCTTAACAAAACACTGTTGAAATCTTAAGAACTCTTTGTAATCTTGTTCCCAGATTGTGCTGTCCCCAACTGCCAAATTGCAGAATGCATTCCCTCACCCAGTTTCACACTAACCGCCCACTCGCTCTGACCGATCAATAAATTTCCGTCCCTGCCCTCTCCAAGGAAAGTATATAAGCTCTGCTTAAGCTGTTCTCAGGGCTCTCTGCTCTATTCATGTGAGCTCTGAGCCCCAGCTTGCTGGACCCCCAATTAACCCCTTGCTGTTGCATGAGACACTCTCTTGGTGATCTCTTCCTCCGATGCTTGCAGGAACATTACTTGGATGTTTGAATGTAGAAGAGAAAATCCAGTCATAAAAGGATAGTCGGTAAGATTAAGAAGATATCGGTAGGTTTAGGAAGAAGAGTAAGTATAGGATTCGGAAAACAATATCTTTAGCAATAGGGGTTCGGTTAGAGAGTGAATGTAAATGTCAGCACATGTGAACAGTCACAATAATGAAGTGGGGAAAATATGTAGGAAAGCAGATATCAACAAAGACATTACAAAATCAGGCAAAGTATAAAGTGCGTGATACGATTAGACATTTTCAACAGAATTGAGTTAGAATATATAATCTTAAGAAGAAACAAATATGTAGTCACCAATAGGATTGAAATTTGAGAGCATTAGGCAACTTTGACATGGATGTTTTTTGTAATCCATGCTCACTTTCCATTTAGGCTTTGGTACAATCATTAGTGTGACCTTTACATTTTTCTCCAGAATACTACTGTGATAAAATGTATATGTAGATGTGGTGACAAGAGTGTTTCTTCCACCATTTCTGGGAGCAATATTTGGAAGACATACAAATGGGTATTGGGGGTACAAAGAGGTATACACTGTGTCATTGAATATAGAGATAATGCATGAATAGACCATAAGTAAATAAATAATATAACTGGTTCCACAATAAATAACGGATTGAATAGATATATGAAAATATATAAGAAATCTTATATTGATATACAATCATTCATTCCAACCAATGATACATCTAATATTAATATTAGGGTTACGGTTTATCATGAACATATGTTAGTTTTGCTACAAAAGTGATTATGGAAATCAAAAATAATGTGTTTGGAAAGAGTCAGTCACAATGCTGGCAATATGTAAACAAGGCCTCTGACCTTGAGCTGGGGCTTCACAGAGATGGCTACATTTCTAAGATAAAGAAGTAACCAACTGGGCTCCATGGTAACAGCTGGCAGAGAGAAAAAAAAAGAGAAGAAAATAGCTCTGCCCCATTCCCGGTGTCCTTAAAATGTTAACTTGCCCAGAACAGAGAAAAAAAAAAAACAGAAACAAAAACTGCTTTTTATGAACTTCTGCAGACTGTGAACTTCTGAGCCCCACCCTTACATGTTGGGTACAAAATTCTGAAACAATTTAAACTTGGGGTGCAGGGGATTAAATGATTACAACAGAAGCAATGCCCTCTAAATCCGGTTGCAACCAAATAGGACTGTTTCCGTGTCTTCGGTGCTATCTTAATTGCCTTACCTTGACTTGTCCATCCCTTTTCTCATGAAAAGACCAGTCAAGAAACATGGAGGAATGCATGTGCTCTGAAGCAGGAAGTGATTGATAGTGAAACAAATGCCTATAAATTTTCTAACTTGTGGATGAAATATATATCCTATGATGTGCATAAATTGAAGAAATAGTAATCTACCAGTGTTGAATAAAAATGAACATCAAAATACACATCATGTCCGGTTGGAATCTACTTGGATTGATGTTAAACTGGGTCAGGTACTGTAGAAATATTAGGATTTGTGTGCACCATTCACTGAAGTTACTTTTAAGTATAGAAAGAAATATGTTTTTAAGGTGAATAAATATTTCTAAGAATAATCTTTGGAAAGTTGATTATAAATTTATGTATATGAATATGAATGAATTTGGTGAGTGTAAAATAAGACACATATTTCATATTTTGAAAAATCTGGAGAGTGTATATATATATATATATATATATATATATATATATATATATGTGTGTGTGTGTGTGTGTGTGTGTGTGTGTGTGTGTGACTAAAGTCACGGTGGCCTGGACACCCTTTTTGTGAACCAGGAATGATCAAATAGTTCTGCCATTAATACTTTTCCACTTCTCCAATTTGAGGCCTTCTGACTTTGGCGTTTAGATTCTTTATGTGAAATGGAGTCAAGAAAAAACCGAAGCACCTATGGACTAGCCTCTGCATGAAGAATTCATTTGACCCAAAGGATCCCTATTCCCACTTGATGGAGGTCAGGAACCTTACAGAGAAAGGCGAGAGACTTCATCTAAAATGACTGCAATTTTTGCCATTTTGATTTTGTATGCACACATGGGATCTTTCTTTACATCCATCAGGTGTTTGTAATCTAAGCCACAGCCTCACACAGGGCCAAGAGACTGATTCAGACACATCCCTTTCCAAAGCAGTTAAGCAAAGAGCCACAGGTGATGCCCACTCATTTCCATTTGAAAACTGGTTTATTTACAGCTTCACAAAGGGGTGGCTTGAGGCAAAGCGCTTCCTGGCATTCAGGGCAAAAGAACAATAGGTAAGCAAAAGGCCCATAGCAGGGTTCCTCCACTTAGACTTTACTGGTCACACTGATATCTGAGTTTTCTGAGATGCTCGCCATTCCCTTCAGCTATCCAGTACATGGCCATATCACAGAGCTTGGAGGTGGTAAATATCTTGGACACAAAACCATGAGCCTATTATTGAGTGTAGCCAGAATTCAGGAAGAAAACAGGAACTAAGGAAGTTTGTAGGTGTTGCCCTTCGATAATTCAAGCCACAGTCCATTCATAAATTGGGCAGGATTGATGCTGGGAAGCTTTCTACTAGACAGGACACATCCATTGATGCATTCTCTTTTCTAATGTCTACAACAACAGACACATTGGGATACACAGACATGGAAACCCTTGCCTTGTCAAATGACTTACTAGAAACGGTTCACTCCAAACAAAACAAACCGCCTTTCTTACCTTTACTCAGAACATGAGATAAAACCCACAAACACACAACAAAAACCACAAAGGCATCACCTTCCCCCAAGTAGGTCTGTGACTATTCGGAGAGTACTCTCACTGGTGAGCCTTACTATGTACCTCCAAAATGGCCTGTCCTGTCTCAGATCTGGTCTCTTTGGCCAACTCTGTGAAATTGTCAGGAGCCCGTGGTAAGCCACTACTTGCTTTCTCTGTAAAGGCCAGTCTTCAAAGCTTTCCTGGCATTTGGCCATCTTCACATCAATAGATACCAAGAAAGACTGACTCTGTCCTTGGAATATCCAAACAAGTGAGCCCACTGGGACTGGGACTAGGACTGGCTCTGGGTGCCTGGATTCCTGGATCTCAAGTTCAGAGAGTTCCATCACCAAGGAATAGAGATGAGGTCACTTCCTTCAGGAACTGAATGAGGTCACTGCCTTTGCAACCACTTTTTCCTAACAGTTGCTTGCAAGGGTCCCATGAGATAGATGCTGTCCCTATTTCCCGTGACACTCTCACCAGTTAGAATAGTATATCACCCATAGGCACCCGTGAACAGCTCTCCACACAGACCTGGATTGGTCCATCTTCTGTACATTAGGAACAGAGACACTGAGTCAGACACAACCCCTCTCCAGAGAGGGTTGTTTTCCATGGAAGATGACTTTTGCTCTCTCAGGTCCTTAATAGCTGCCTACATCTTCTCAGGGATTATTTCTGCATGGACCTTTGAGGTTTTCAGCAGGTGGTATATCCCCTACATTCCTATATTGTAAGACCAACACTTTCCCTGCTCTTTTATAAAGTTAGAATGAGGGAATAGTATATGGTTTGGGTTAATTACATGATCGATTTGGGTTAGGAATCATTTTGCTGGATGAAAAATGGTATTGGAGATCTGCGATATTTATAAAAATATAGAGGTGAAATATATGTATGAAAACAGAAATCTAAGTAATATTTGAAGCCCAGAAAGGGATTGGGCCCTTGATTGGGAGACTTAGCTTTGAATTATGTCCTGCACAGATGTCTCAGATAAATCAATACACAATGGCATCGGACCTTGTACCTTGAATGATTGAATGTCGAAGAGAACATCCATTCAAAAAAGGATAGTCAGTAGGATTTGGGAGATAGTCGGTAGATTAAGAAAGAAGAGTGAGTATAGGATTTGGACCAAAAGTTATTTAGCAATTGGGTTTCAGGTAGAGAGTGAATGTAAATGTCAGCACAAATGAACAGTCAAAATGATGAACTGGGAAATTATGAAGGAAAGCCGATATCAATAGAGACATTAGGATATCAGGCAAAGTATAAAGTGAGTGATAGGATTAGACATTTTCAACAGGGTTGAGTTTGAATATATAATCTTAGAAAGAAACAAATATGTAGTCAACAATTAGATTGACATTTGAGAGAATTAGGCAACCTGAACATGGATGTTTTTAGAAATCCATGCTCACTGTAAATTTAGGCTTTGGTACAATCATAAGTGTGACCTTTGCTTTATTTTCCAGAATATCACTGTGATAAAATGTATATGTAGATCAGGTGACATGAGTATTTCTTCCACCATTTCTGGGAACAATATTTTGAAGACGTATAAATGAGTATTGGGGGTAGAAAGTGGTGTAGTATCTGTCTAAGAATATAGAGATAATGCAAGAATAGACCATACTGTGAATAAATAATATAATTGGTCCGCTTTAAATAATGGATTGAGTTGATATCTGAAAATATACAGAAAATCTTATATTGATATAAAATCATTCATTCCAACCAGTTATACTTCTAATGGTAATACTAGGGTGATATTTCATCATGAAGAGTGTGTGAGTTTTGCTTCAAAAGTGATTATGGAAATCGAAAATAATGTGTTTAGAAAGAAGTCTCATGAAAAGTCTTGTCAAAAAACATGGAGGAATACATGTGTTCTGAAGAATGAAGTTATTGAAAGTGAAACAAATGCCTATAAATTTGCTAACTTGTGTATGAAATATATATCTTATGATGTGCATAAACTGAAGAAATAGTAATGTACAATTGTTGACTAAAAATGAACATCAAAATACACATCACGTTCCATAATTATCTACTTGCATTGGTGTTAAACTGGGTCAGTTACTGTAGAAATATTTGGATTCGTATGCACCATTCACAGAAGTTAGTTTTTAGTTCTAGGAAACAAATATGTATTTCAGGTGGATGAATATTTCTGAGAATAATCTTTTGAATATTTGATTATAAATCCACATACATGAATACGAATGAATTTAGGGAGTGTACATTAAGACCCATATATTTCATATTTTGAAAAACTTGGAGAGTGTATACACACACACACACACACACACACACACACACACACAGACATTAAAAAGTAGAAATATATATGGAAATCGAAATTCATCATGAAATGTATATCATCCACTGATCCAAAAATATTCATTATACTGAACATGATTTTATATATCATGTTGTTCATCTACGAAGTTCACCAATAGTTTGAATTTTCAGTTCCAACTGTGTTTAGGTGGAGTGATCTCTTTTCCCAATTTGTATCTGCAAATTCAGCCACCTCACAAGAATGTACATGTGATAACAGGTACGATTCAATATGTGCATATGAAATTACATGTGCTGAATTGGCTACAGAGAAAGGCAGAGAGGAATTCATCTATTTGTTAATTTTAAAAACACATGGAGAACTATTTCAACAAAATATTGACTAGATTTATAAGTCCTACCATGTATAATGCAAAAGGCAAGTCCAGCAATACACTATGCCTCGTCTAAACTGCTTGTATTTCTATTCGGTTTGGGTTATTTTTCTCCATCATATTAGAATTAGTAGTCAGAGTCTAGTAGGGTATGGGTTAGTGTCAGGCATTCAGCATTTTGACTGGAAAATAGGAAAATGAATCCAATGTGTATGTAAATATGTGCTTCACAAAAATCTTCCCACTCTAATCCAGAACAATGCCTTGACTTTACCTTCACCCCAAGTAAACCACAATTAGAGTGGAAGAATTAGAAAATCTGTGAATACATATCTGGAAGGTAATATGCTCAAGAGCTCACAACCTTGAAGGTGGTAGAAGAGTTTCCAAAAGTAAGGGACAGGTAAATACTCCACAAAAATGGAGCTCTGCTGGACTAAAGACTTCTGGTGAAACTGCCTGTGAGTTTGGGCACTTGAAATATTTGTTGTTGTCAGGAGTTTTAGCTATTTTTGTAGAGAGACCATCAAAGCTAGGTATGTATCTAAGTGACCTGGAGGACATGCTTTCTTATTTTCTAATGAACATGAGGCAGCAGTGCTGAGTTCTCTCTTTGTAGGTAAACTGTGGCCACTGGGGGCAAACTCTTTCCGTGTGGACTGTAAAGCCATCCGGCCATCCTCCACTTGTCGATGTGTTTCTTGCTGCTGCAAAGTGAGTTTGGTATTTGCTTCACAAAATACAAGGAGTTCAACTGGGACACAGTGCTAAAGGGAGTTCTGTCATGTGTGGTGTGTCAGGGTCTGCAGGATAATGCAGCAACCAGGCTTCAATCCCACATAGATTGCATCCTTGACCATAGCAATCTGATTCTGAACATTGCCCTGAAAACTCTCCATATAACAAGATGCCTTTACATAGAAGGGTCTACTGGGTGCACCATGTCAGTCACAAGCCATTTGGAAGCCAATGGCAGATCCACATGGCCCCACCACAGATATTTTATCACACACCTGCAAACGTCTTTTCTAGGCCCACTTCACATCAGGCTCCAACTTACTGGCATCTCTGTTCTACACCATTTTCATTGTCATGGGAATTTCAAAAATTTCATGGTATTTATCTAGCCATTTTTCAAGAATGATGTTGGAGGCACTGTGTGTTTAACTTCATTCAGGAACAATTAAATGGTGAGGAAGCTCATTTCAATGAAAGCTCTGGAGAAATCTCACAGGCAAGGCTTCCAAAGAGTGGCCAAAATTTCACAGGAAGCCAGGCCTATTGCTGTCTACAATGTGAGGTCCATGTGTGTTTTGACTCTCAAATATGGCTGCCATGTCATTCAGAATAAAACCATGTGATATCCTGGCTGAGATTCCCAGTGCTCTGTGAAAGCAAACCTGGGCCTAGATCTCGGTTTCCAAGGGCGACTCTCATGCATAACCAACTAAAATCCCAACATATTTCATGATAATACTTCTCTAAGTCAGTTCCAGAACTCAGTCTCTAAGGGGAATCACACCAGAGTTCAGCCCAGGTGTACCCAGTCATATCTTCCAACTACCATACAAATGACCACAATTAAAACCAAAACACTCCCACATGGTCCTCATCTTCTTCCATGTATACACTCTCATACTAAGCTCTGTCTGGAGGTTTCCATGAGTGGCAAAGTCCAAGACAGTGTCTAAAATAAGCTCTCTTGCCCCTCATTGCCTAAAGTCATGGTGGCCTGGACACCCTTCCTGTGAACCAGGTGTGATCAAATAGGCCTGCCCTTAATACACCTCTGCTTCTCCAATTTGAGGCCTACTGACTGTCAGGTATAGATATTTTTATGTGAATTGGAGTCATGAGAAAACCCAAGAACCTATGTGCTAGACTCTCCAGGGTTTTGAAGAACTCATTTGACACAAAGGATGCGTATTCTCACTTGATGGAGGTCAGTAGCCTTACAGAGGAAGGCAAGAGACTTCATCCACAGGGACTGCTCTTTTGGCCATTTTGGGTATGGATTCACACACGGAATGATCCATCAGGTGATGAGAATCTAAGCCACAGCCTCACACAGGTCCAAGAGGCTGATTCAGACACATTATCAGAATAAATCACTTGATTTTTTCCTCTGTCTAACTAGCTAGAGAGACCTTCTCTTTTAATTGAATTTTTATCTCTGTCTGACTAGCTCGAGAGACCTTCTCTTTTACTTGAATATTTCTACTATAACTATAATACAACCCAAGAAGATATCGCCAAACAAAACTGAACCAGAATGAAACAAAAGTGGAACAACAGAAAATCATTATAATAGCTTTTCTATCCTCCTGAAATGTCCATCTGTTTTTTCTCTCAATCAGTTCCTCAGATGTGAGTGGTTTTTCTTCCATCTTACCCATTTCCAGGGACAGGCAACTTAAAACAAAAGTTAAGCAAAACAAAAGAGGAATTTTAAAATGGCTACCCATCCTCTCGCCCTGCCTTCAGGGGTGAGCAGTTTACCTTATCGCTTACCCTCACTCATTCCACTTGCGGCCCACCAAATGCCACAGTCTGGCTGGGCAAAATTCAGGAGCCACTTGACAAAAGAAACAAACTTTATTTTAAGAACCACACATGCCAAATAAAACAGCTCCTCAGGAAAACCTTCAGAACCCAACTGCCATCACGGGCTTCCCACAAGCCAGCAGTGACCTACCTTACTTACTTTTTGATGAAACTCTCTGAACTGGAAGCCAGGGACACAGAGCCAGTCCCAGTCTCAGTCCCAGTGGGCTCATTGTTTGGGTTTACTAAGGACAGTGTAAGTCTTTCTTGGTACATACTGATGTGAGGATGGCCAAATGCCAGGAGAGCTCTGAAGTGGAGCCTTTCCTGAGAAAGCAGGAAATAGCTGGCTCCTGAAAACTTCACAGAGTTGGCCAAGGAGACCAGATCTGAGACAGGACCGGACATTTCGTGGGAAAATATTATGGCCCACCAGTCAGAGGACACTCTGGATAGTCACAGACCTACTTGGGGGAAGGAGGTGACTTGTGGGTATGGGTGTGAGTTTGTGGTTTTGTATCATGTTCTGACAATAGGTAGGAAAAGCAGAATGTTTGGTTTGCGGTGAACTGTGTCTAGAAAGTCATTTGGCAAGGCAACTGTTTCTATGTCTGTGTATTTCTCTGTGTCCGTGCTTGTAGACCATAGAAGGTGAATTAAAAATTATAGCCAGTTCTCCAAAGGGTATATCAGTAATTTCACCCCAAGAGACAGAATAGCACAGTTACTAATAATACCAAGCCTACATGATAAATTTTTCAGTCATGCTGTAGAAAGAGGTTCCAAGGGATTAGGCTCGACACGTGTAGATTGGGCTATGTTTCTTTAAATTTAGATTCTCGCCCCATGCTAAAACTAAATATTCAAGGACATGAATTTAATGGGCTATTGGATACAGATGCAGAACTTAGCATCATCTCTCGTCAAGAATGGCCAAAACATTGGCCATTACAACAATACATTCAAATGCTTCAAGGCCTAGGATTGGTGACTAATCCCCATAGAAGAGCAATGGTATTAGATTGGAAGGATCCTGAAGGATGTGAAGGAACAATACAGCCATATGTATGGATCATCTTCCCATAAATTTATGGGGATGAGATGTCCTAGATCGATTAGGTTTGACATTAACAAATAACATCAATCAAAATGTACTCACAATTATGGTTTGACAAGGTTTTAGGAAAGGAAAAAGTTTAGAAAAACAAGAACAAGGTACAGCAGCCCCAATACAAATAGATCAAAGAACAGACAGACATGGGTTGGATTTTAAGAAAGGGCCACTAAGACAATAAAAACTACTTGGAAATCAGAAATACCAGTATGGGTTCCTCAGTGGCCCCTGACTAAAGAAAAGGTACAAGCAACCCATGACCTGGTAAAACAACAATTATCGGAAGGACATATACAACTGTCTGAATCTCCCCATAATACTCCCATTTATGTCATCAAAAAGAAATCTGGTAAATGGAGATTATTGCAAGATTTAAGAGCCATTAATAATGAGATGGTTATTATGCGACCTGCTCAATTGGGAATTCCTCAATGTTCTGCTTTGCCAAAAACCTGGTATGTTTTAATTATAGATATTAAAGATTGTTTTTATTCAATTGCAATTCATCCTGAGGATAGTCCACGTTTTGCATTTACTATCCCTGCACTGAATCATGAAGGTCCTGATCAGAGATCCGAATGGAAAGTACTCCCTCAAGGGATGGCTAACAGTCCAACTATGTGTCAAATTTATGTTAACAAATTAATTCAGCCACTTAGAAATCAAAATCCCGAACTACAAATATTTCACTATATGGATGGTGTATTATAAGCACAGAAAGCTGAAAACGCATTGCTAGAATGTTATGCCACACTTACAAACTTATTAAAAAATTATAAACTAGAGATAGCAATAGATAAAGTAAAATTAAATTTTTCAATTAATTATTTAGGAGTTCTATTATCCTCAACCATGGTCCGTCCACCAAAAATTCAAATACAAATAGATCAACTCAAATCACTTAATGACTTTCAAAAGTTATTAGGAGACATAAATTGGATAAGGCCTTATCTAGGTATACCAACAGGAGAGTTGGAACCTTTATTTGATATCCTAAAAGGTCCATCAGATACAAATGCACCCCGAATGTTAACACCTGAAGCAAGAAAGGCATAAAAAATCATTGAAAAAGGTATGGAAAATATTCATTTGGATAGAATTGATTTAAGAATGCCTTTATTATTTATTGCACTACCACCAAAAAATATTCCTACAGAAGTATTTTTGGCAAGAAGGTCCATTATTATGAATACATTTATCTTGTTCTCCTAACACTATTCTTACAAGGTATACTGAGGCTGTAGGACAATTAATACTCAAAGGAATAAAAGCAGCAAAGGGACTGATTGGAATGTCTTCCAATAAAATTATTACTCCATATACTATGAATCAAATTGATGAGTTAGACAATTAGTTAAATACTTGGGCAATAATCATGTGCAAATCTAATGTTTCATTTGATAACCACTTACCATCTAATCCTTTATTGTCTTTTTGGTCATCACATCATGTAATTTTTCCAAAAATGAGACGAAAACACCTTTTATAAATGCTACAAATATATTCACTGATGGGTCAAGTAATGGTACAGCAGTAATAGTTACACCTGATCAAACTTTTACATTTTTAGTACCCAAACAATTAGCTCAAAATGTAGAGCTTAATACAGTATTACAAGCTTTTGTGATGCTTAAAGCATCTGTAATTAATTTATTTTCCGATAATCAGTATATAGTTAGTGCTATAGTATCACTTGAAGATGGTGGAAGGATTTCCCCTTCCTTTACTGTTTTCTCTTTGCTTTCCACTATACAAAGTCTAATCTGGGACAGGAAAGATCCGTTCTTTATAGGACATTTCAGGACACATACAGGATTGCCTGGAGCCCTTAGTTTGGGCAATTACTTAGTAGATAAAACAACACATGACATACATACATATTTTCTCTACACTAGAAGAAGCTATAAATTTTTATAAAAAGTTCCATGTCAATGCTAATACTTTACAAAAGCATTTCAAAATAACTAAGGAACAAGCTAGACAAATAATAAAACAATGTCAAAGTTGTGTGACCTTTTTAACACAAGTTAATCTTGGAGTCAATCCTAGAGGATTGATACCTAACCATATTTGGCAGATGAACGTCACAAACTTGCCAGAATTTGGAAAATTAAAATATTTGCATGTTACAGTTGATACTTCTTCTGCATTTTTTGTGGGCTCCCTTCTTGCTGGAGAAAAAAACTAGAGATGTTATCGCTCATTGCTTACAAAATTTTGCCACTGTGGGGGTTCCAAAACAGTTAAAAACAGATAATGCCCCTGGTTATACTTCTACCTCTTTTAAACAATTTTGCTCATCATATGGCATTACTCATATAACAGGAATCCCATACAATCCACAGGGACAAGGCATAGTTGAAAGAGCACATCAAACTATTAAAATGTACATATTAAAGCAAAAAGAAGGAATTTGGAAGGTGTATATATTCCCCAAAGATAAACTTAAAATAACACTTTTACTCTAAACTTTTTAAATTTGGGTTCATCAGGGCTTAGTGCTGCAGAAAGGCATATATGTCCAAATAATGTACATAAGCCCAAGGTACTTTGGAAGTATATTCTAACAGGACAATGGAAAGGTCCTGACCCAGTAATTGTCTGGAGTCCGGGGTCTGTTTTTGCATTTCCACAGGGAGAACTGTAGCCAATTTGGATTCCAGAGAGATTAACTAAAGAGATTTCTACAGACCAAAAATAAGATGATTTGGCTCAAATCAATAAGAGCTGATATCCAGAACTCCAGTTTGGCTGTTCTTTCATCTGTGACAGAACCAGAATGTTTTTTTCAACATCTATTTTATTATTGCCCTTTCTCATATCATGAAGTTTTATTTTGTTTTTTTAGCTCATACAGACCTAGGTTAATGTTTTGCTAATCAGTTCTATTTTTGGACAATAGAGTTTTTAGACATTTCAATGGAAATTTCACCTGTAAAAAGTCATAAGGCCTTTAATATTATGTCATGTGTTGTATGTATTATATTATGTGTGCACACTTGTGTTTTGTGTTATATGTTTGATTTCAGCATCTTTTCTGTGTTGACTATATTCTTTTCAAGTTGATATACTTTGTCTTCATTATCTGATGTTCTGACTTCTACTTGATCTAGTTTGTATGTAATATTCTCATTAGCGCTTTTAATCTGATTTACGGTTTCTTGCATTTCTATGATTACAACTTGATTATTTTTTAACACCTCTATCTCCTGATAAAGCTCATTCTTTGCGGATTTAATTTGTGTGGTTAGTTCCTCTTCAAAATATACTTTCAATGCTTGGATTTGCTGTCTCATGTCTTCTCTAATATTCCGTTCCATCTGAATTAGGAATGCCTTGATTTCTTTCCCTGTCCATATTTCTGATTCTTCTAGGTCCTCCTGTATATTTAGATTGTCCTGCATTGTTTGTAACCCTTTTTTCCCATGTTTTTTCATATTGTTCATGTTGCTATCCAGCTCTGTTTGACTGCTTTGTAACTGCTTTCTCCTATACATTTGTTTTGGCTTTGTATATCTCTGTTGTCTCTCTTTTGTGGTGGGAGATTATGCCTAGAAATTTGGGGCTTTGTTGTACTTTAAAGCTGATTCATTCAATTCATATAAGGCTTCTAGGTTCTGTATGCATATAATGATTTGCTGTTTGTTCTTAGGACTATATGTTTAGGTTGGGTGCTCTGGTGGTACAATGGTTAGTATGTCTTGGCTACTTTGGAAGATTGCTCCACTGAAGGTGAGTACTACCAGGCAATTGGATCAGGGTGTTGGTAGTAGCTAGGTATTTAGGAGTCTTATAGACAGCCTTGAGACATTCACCTATTTGCATTTAGACAATTACACACAATGGAAGATGTAATGCTTGGGATGAGAGTTGGGGGGGTAGGAGAATGAAGGTGCTCTTAAAAAGAAAAAAGGATAGAGGGAGAGATAGATTAGAGGGGAATGAAAAGAACAATAAAACTTGAAATGGGATAGAAAGAGAGAAGGACAAGGGGGAAAAGGAACAGGGAGAGAAGAAGGAGAGAAAAAAATATCAACAACAGCAACAACAACAACAACAAAAAAAAATTAAAGTCTTAGAGATCCACCTTCTTCTCTTCCAGTAGGCGGAGCTGTGCCTTCCAAGCGGAGTGTCTACTCTCTACCTGCCGAGAGCTATCCCTGTAGGGCGTCTTCTGGGGGTCTCTCAGACTTCTCAGTCCAGAGCCATTTCACTTCTCCAGCTCTTAACCCCCTTGCTCCTGTCAGCCTGCCAGCCAGGTCCTGTTCCCCAGAAGTGATTCTCCAGAGATCTAGTTCCACTTGCAGCCCCACTGAGTGTCCCTTTTAAGCCCCAGTGTTGTGGTAAACTGGCGGCTAAGACCTTAGGGGTCACCGCTGGTGATATGGGGGCCTTGGGGTCTGGGCTCCCCTCTGCTTCCCTACGGACACGACCCCTGAGAAGTCAATGAAGTTTCCTGGCTGCTTGTATCAGTATGGGGAGTCACGCACCTGCTAAAGTGGATTCTGCTGGGAAGGAATTTCGCCGGCCGAACTCCGATGACATCACCTCTCTGATATGGTGGGCCCCAGGCTTCTTGCTGGATTGACCGAGGGGAGGGGTGGGACTGGTCCAGCCCGGTTTGCCTCAGCTCCTGGCGCGTGGAGGCTTGGCTAAAGACTTCTTCCTGCCAAGCTGTGTCTCAGCGTCTAGCAGGACCCAGTCACTTTGGCTGCGGGCAGGTGGACGGATCTGCAGCTGTGCCCGCATTGCGAGGACTGTGGCTGGTGAATCTCGAACTCCGCGTCTAGTGGCAGGGTCCCGCTCGTCCGGGTCACACAGACGCTTCAAAAAAAATTCTAGTAGCTCCCGGGCGGTCTCCCTTCAGTGGAATTTTGCTAGGAGAATCTCCGTTGGTAGAATCCAAGAGTTATCCTTGTGACTTTATGACCCCATCACTGGGAGTGCATTAAAAGCGCAGCCTCTCTGTGCGCCGCCATGTTGGATCCACCTTTTCTTTTCATTATATTTAATAATTCTCTTCGAGACAATGTAAATTGTTAAGAAAATTGTTTTCTTTTAGTGCCTTTTGGAATGTTGCATAATTCTTTCTTTAGGCATTGTTGCCAGAATTTCTAACTTTATCCCAGTGCATGTGAAGACAAAGATAAAACCAATCTACAGCTTCTGCAATAGCCATCACTGAAGTGCTTGCAGAACTTGCCTGGACTATGTATCACTTGTATGCATTGTGAACTCACCTGCATGCATTGTGAACTATCTGTTGGTGCAGCGACTTGTGGTAGTGCTGGGGTATTTCTCTGATGATGTCATCGGTGGTACAATTTTTTCAAAAAGAGCCATCAATTGCCTTGGTGTATCTTCCTCCCTTCTGCTTGTCATGGTCGTTCAGCTAAAATTTGGGGGCCAACAGAGATGAGGCAAAGAACCTCACCTGCCCGCTGGTACAAAGACCTCTCCACATGTGTGGATGTATACTGGCCTGTAGTCAGTGACGGGTAAGATCCAATTACAATGGTACCAATCTAAGACAGGAGGCTGACACCTTGAGGTCAGCTCATTCGATAATGGGTAAGGACCATATGTACTATTGGATAACCTAAGGCAGGCACGGTCCCTAAGCCACATGCTTGTTGTTTAAACAGAGAGGGTTAGATGTTGAGAGCCACAGCCCAAGGGGCCAAAGCAAACTTTCAGACTGCCAGCTGATGGTTGGCTCACAGCGGCCCCAGCAACATCTAGCTGATTGGCTCCTCTGCGGTGATGCCCATTGGGCTGTTTCCCCACCCTTTCAAATTATGGAGCTGTTTCTTGGGGGACTTTTTTGGCTCTGCTCAAACAACCCAGCCAATCGACCTCAAGAGCAGGAGGAGTGGGGAGGTTGAGAGCTTGTGGGAAGCCAGTGGTGGCAGTTGTGCTCTGAGTGTTTTTCCCGAGGAGCTATTTTTTGGCGTGTGTGGTTCTAAAAATAAAGTTAGCTTTTGACAAGTGGCTCCTGAATTGTGCCCAGCCAGACTGTGGCAATCCTAAATTGATGGAGCAAAATAACCAAAACAGAATAGAAATACAAGCAGTTCAGAGGAGGCATGGTGTATAGCTGGACTTACCTTTTGTATGATAAAGGGTAGGTGTTATAAATCAAGTCAATATTAAATTGAAGTAGTTCTCTGTGTGTTTTAAAGATAACAAATACGTGAATTCCTGTAGCCCTTTATCTGTATCCTATTCAGCACATGTATTTTTGTATGCACATATAGAATCCTACCTGGTATCACATGTACACTTTTGTGAGGTGACAGACTTGGCAGATACAAATTGTCAAAAGAGATCACTCCTCCTGAACGTTGTTGGAACTGAAAATTAAAACTATGGGTTAGCTTCCTAGTTGAACAAGATAATACATAAATCCATGTTCAGTAAAATGAATATTTTTGGATCTGTGAATGATATATATTTCATGATGAATTTCGATTGGCATATATATTGCTACCTTTTAATGTCTGTGCGTTTGCGTGTGTGTGTGTGTGTGTGTGTGTGTGTGTGTGTGTATATGTATATATATATATATATATATATATATATATATATATATATACATATATATACACACTCTCCAGATTTTTCAGAATATAAAATATATGTGTCTTATTATACAATCCCTAAATGCATTCATATTCATGTATGTGGATTTATAATCAAATGTTCACAAAATTATTCTCAGAAATATTTATCCACCTCAAATACATATTGCTTCCTAGTACTGAAATCTAAATTCAGTGAATGGTGCATAGAAGTCCTAATTTTTCTACAGTAACTGACTCACTTTAACATCAATGCAAGTAGATTACTATGGTACATGATGTGTATTATGACGTTCATTTTTATTCAACAATGTTACATGACTATTTCTTCAGTTTATGCACATCATTGGATATATATTTCATTCACAAGTTTGCAAATTTATAGGCATTTGTTTAACTTTCTATCACTTCCTGCTTCAGTACACATGTATTCCTCCATGTTTTTTGACTGGTCTTTTCAATGAGAATACTTTTCATTTTAGACTTCAATAATCACTTTTGAAGCAAACCTCACACACTCTTCATGACAAACCATAACCCTAATATTACCATTAGATCTATAAATGGTTGTAATGAATGTATGTATATCAATATAAGATTTCCTGTATATTTTCAGATATCAATTCAATCCATAATTTAAAGTTGGAACCAGTAATATTATTTATTCACAGTATGGTCTATTCATTCATTTTATCTGTATTTGTAGACACAGGGTAGACCTATTTGTACACCCAATACTAATTTATACATCTTCAAAATATTGACCACAGAATTGGTGGAAGAAATACTCATGTCACCTGATCTACATATACACTGTATCACAGTAATATTCTGGACACAAAATGCAAAGTTCACACTTATGATTGTACCAAAGCCTAAATGGAAAGTGAGCATGGATTACTAAAAACATCCAAGTCCAGATTGCCTAATGCTCTCAAATGTCAATCCTATTGGTGCTAAATATTTGTTTCTTTCTAAGATTGTATATTCAACATCTATCATGTTGAAAATGTCTAATCCTATCACTCAATTTATACTTTGCCTGATTTCTTCATGTCTCTATTGATATCTGCTTCCCTATATATTTTCCCCAGATAATCATTGTGACTGACTCATCACATGTGCTGACATTTACATTCATTCTCTACCAGAAACCCTATTGCTAAAGAACTTTTGGAGCAAATCCTGTACTCACTCTTCTTCCTAAACCTACTGACTATCTTTCCAATCCTACTGACTACCCTTTTTAAGTGGATGTTTTCTTCTACATTCAATCATCCAATTTACAAGGTCCTATGCCATTGTTTATCGATTTATCTGAGGCATCTGTGCAGAAGGTATTTCAAAGCTAAGTATGCCAATCAAGGACCCAATGCTCTTCTGGGCTTCAAATCTTACCTAGACTTCTGTATTCATACTTATATTTCACCTATATATTCTTGTAAATATCACAGGTTCCCAATGCCATTATTCATCTTGCATAATGATTCCTAACCCAAATCGAACCTGTTATTACCCTAACCATACACTGTTCCCTCAATCTAACTTTACAGAAAAGCAGGGACAGAGTTGGTCTTACAATCAGGAGTGTAGGGGATCTTCCACCTGCTGAGAACCTCAAAGGTCAATACAGAAATGATCCATGGAGAAGATGTAGGCAGCAATGAAGGACCTGAGGGAGGAAAAGTCAACTTCCATCGTAAACAACCTGGTCAGGGTGAAGGGATGTGTGTGAATCAGCCTCTCTCTTCTTAATGTAGGGAAGATGGACCAAACCAAGGCCTGTGTGGAGAGCTGTTTCCAGGTGCCTATGGTTGATATACCATTCTAACTTGTGAAAATGTCACAGGAAGTAGGTGCACCCTCCATCTCATGGGACCCTTGGAAGCAACTGTTCTGACAAAGTGGTTGCCAAGGCAGTGACTTCATTCACTTCCTGAAGGAAGTTACCTCACATAACTTCCTTGGTGATGGAACTCTCTAAACTTGGGATTCAGGAAGCCAGGCAACCACAGCCAGTTCCAGTCCCAGTTCCAGTGGTCTCACTTGTTTGGGTAAACCAAGAATAGAGTCAGTCTTTCTTGGTACCTAGTTATGTGAGGATGGCCAAATGCCAGGAAAGCTAAGAAGAGGGGGCCTTTCCTGAGAAAGCAGGTTGTGGCTCACCAGTGACTTCTGACAACTTCACAGAGTTGGCCAAGGAGACCAGAACTGAGACAGCAGAGTGCATTTCGTGGAAATACAGTATGGCCCACCCATCATAGGACACTCCGGATAGTCACAGACGTACTTTTGGGAAGGTGGTGCCTTTTTGAGTGTGGGTGTGAGTTTGTGGTTTTGTCTCATGTTCTGAGAATATGTAGGAAAGGCGACTTGTTTGGTTTGGAGAGGACTGTATCTAGTATGTCCTCTGACAAGGTGAGTGTTTCTATTACTGTGTATCCCACTCTGTTCGTGGTCTTAGTATTAGAAAAAGAATGCATCATGGATGTGTTCTGTCTAGTAGAAAGCTTCCCAGCATTCATACTGCCAATTTATGAATTGATTGCGGCTAGCCTTATCAATGGGCAAAACCTACTATCTTTCTAAGTTTCTGTTTTCTTCCTGAATTCTGGACACTCTCCAGAATAGGCTCACAGTTTTGTGTCCAAGCTATGTAGCACCTCCAAGCTCTGTCACATGGCCATGTACTGCATAGCTGAAGGGAAGGGGAGCATGTCAGAAAACTCAGATATCAATGTGACCAGGAAAGTCTCAGTGGAGAAACCCTGCTTTGGGCCATTTGCTTACCTATTTTTCTGTTGCCCTGAATGTAAGGAAAGTCTTTGGCTAAGGCCACCCTTTTGTGAAGCCTGAAGAAAACAGTATTCAAATGGAAATGAGTTGGCATCACCTGTGGCTCTTGGCTTAATTGCTTTGGAAATGGATGTGTCTGAATCAGCCTCTTGGTCCTCGGTGAAGCTGGGGCTTAGATTGTCAGCACCTGATGGATCTAAAGAAAGATCTCATGTGTGCATCCATAACCAAAATTCAAAAAGATCAGTCATTGTGGATGAAGTCTCTCTCCTTCCTCTGTTATGTTCCTGACCTCCATCAAGTGTGATTATGGACCCTTGAGTAAAATGAGTTCTTCAAAGCCCTGCAGATGTGCTAGTGTTTTCTCATGACTACAAACCACATAATGAATCTATACCTGACAGTCAGTAGGCCTCAAATAGTAGAAGCAGAGCAGTATTAATGGCAGGCCTATTTGATCACTACTGGTTGACAGGAAGAGTGTCCAGGCCACACTTACTTTAGGCAAATGAGGAGGAAGGAAGCTTATATTGGACACTGTCTTGAGCTGCGCCACTTATGGAAACCTCTAGCCAGAAGTTATGATGAATGTCTATATGGAAGAAAATAAGGGCCATGTGGGAGTGTTTTGGTTATAATTGTGGTCATTTTTGTGGCAGTTGGAAGAGATGACTGGGTCCACCAGGGCTTCACTCTTGGGTGATTCCCCTTATAGACTGAGTTCTGGAACTGACCTCAGAGTAGTATTGCCATGAATTGAGTTGGGATTTTAGGAGGCCACACATGAGTTTCACCCTTGGAATCTGAAATCTAGTCCCAGGTTGGTTTTCCACAGAGCACTGGGAATCTCAGCCAGGATATCACATGATTTTATTATGAAAAACATGGCAGCCATAGTTGAGAGTCAAAACACACATGGACCTCACATTGTACAGTTCAATGGGCCTGGCTTCATGTGACCTTTTAGCCACTCTTTGGGAAGCCTTTCCTGTGAGTGTTTTCCAGAGATTTCTTTGAAATGAACTTCCTCATCATTTAGTGGTTCCTGAATGAATTGAAACCCACAGTGCCTCCAACTTCATCCTTGAAAAATGGCTAGATGAATACCATCAAATTTTTGAAATTCCCATGACCAGGTGGCACTGGAGAAACTTTGGATGTCCTGTTGCTGACCATGAGTATACAATACAGTGCCTTGATTGACTGGGTTTCATGAAAATGTTGAAGAACAGTGATGCCAGTAAGTTGGAGCCTCCTTAGTAGTGAGCCTAGAGTAGTGGTGTGCAGGTGTGTGATAAAACATCTGTGGTGGAGTCATGTGGACCTGCCATTGGCTTCCAAATAGCTTGTGACTGACATAGTGTAGCCAGCAAACCCTTATATGTAAATGCATCTTGTTATATGGAGAGTTTTCAGGGCAATGTTCAGAATCAGGTTGCTATGGTCAAGGGGGCAAGCTATGTGGGATAGAGGCCTGGTTGGTGCATTCTCTTGCAGACCCTGACACACCACACGTGACAGAAACCCTATAGCACTGTGTCCCAGTTGAAATCTTTGTATTTCACGAAGCAAATACCAAACTCCCAGTGCAGCAGCAAGAAACACCAGGAAAATTGGAGGATGACCAAATGGTTTCACAGTCCTCACAGGGAGACACATAGCTCCCAGTGGCCACAGTTTACCTACAAAGAGAGAATTCAGCACTGCTGTCTCATGTTCATTGGAAAAAAAGAAACAAGATTCTTCAGGTCACATAGATGCAGATCCAGCTTTAATTGTCTAACCACAAATGAAGATTAAGCTCCTGACAACAACATGTATTTCAAGTGCCCAACCTCAGAGGCAGTTTCTCAAGAAGTCTTTAGGCCAGCAAAGCTCCATTTTTGTGGAGGGTTTACCCTTTCCGTTACTTTTGTAAACTCCTCTACCACCTCCAAGTTTGTGAACAACTGAGCATATTGCATTCCATATATATATGCACAGATTTTCGAACTCTTCTCCTGTAATTGTGTCTTACTTGGGGCAAAGGTAATGTCAAGGCATTCTTCTGGATAAGAGTGGGAAGATTTTTCATAGCACATAATTACATACACATTGGATACCTTTTCCAATTTTCCATTCGAAATACTGAATCCCTGACACTAACCCATAGCCTACTAGACTCTGACTAATTATCCTAATATGATGGAGAATAATAATCCAAACAGAATAGAAATACAAGCAGTTCAGAAGAGGCATGGTGTATAGTTGAATTTGCCTTTTGCATTATGTATTGTAGGAGTTATAAATCTAGTCAACTTTTGTTGAAATTGTTCTCCATGTGTTTTTAAAGTTAACAAATATGTGAATTCCTGTCTCCCTTTCTCTGTAGCCTATTTGCACATGTATTTTTATATGCACATATAGAATCCTACAAGGTACAACACGTACATTCTTGTGAGGTGGTTGACTTGGCAGATACACATTGTGAGAAGAGATCACTTCTCCTAAATGCTGTTGGAAGTTAAAATTCGAACTCTGTGTGAGCTTCCTAGTTTAACAACATTATACATAAATCCATGTTCAGTAAAATGAATATTTTTGAATCTGTGGATGATATATATTTCATGGTGAATTTCAATTGGAATATATATTGCTACTTTTTAATGTCTGTGTGCATGTGTGTGTGTATGTGTGTTTGTGTGTGTGTGTGTGTGTGTGTGTGTGTGTATATATATATATATATATATATATATACAAACTTTCCAGATTTTTCAAAATATGAAATACATGTGTCTTATTATACATTTCCTAAATTCATTCATATTCATATATGTGAATTTATAATGAACTTTTCACAAGATTATCGTCAGAAATATTCATCCACCTGAAATACGTATTTGTTTCCTAGTACTGAAAAATATCTTCAGTGAATGGTGCCTACAAATCCTAAAATTAATACAGTAACTGACCCAGGTTAACGTCAATGCAAATTGATTCCTATGGGACATGATGTGTATTTTGACGTTCATTTTTATTCAAAACTGGTACATTACTATTTCATCAGTTTATGCACATAATAGGATATATATTTCATCCACAAGTTCGCTAATTTAGAGGCATTTGTTTCACTTTCAATCACTTCCTTCTTCAGAACACATGTATTTTTTCATGGTTCTTGACTGGTCTTTTCATGAGACTTCTTTCCAAACACATTATTTTTGATTTCCATAATCACTTTTGAAGAAAAACTCACACACCTTTCATCATATACCATAACCTTAATTTTACCATTAGATGTATAACTAGTTGGAATGAATGTATGTATATCAATATAAGATTTCTTATATATTTTAAGATATGAATCCAATGCATTATTTAATGTGGAACCAGTTATATTATTTATTAACAGTATGGTCTATTCATGCATTAGCTCTATATTCATAGACACAAGGTACACCTCTTTGTACCCCCAATACTAACTTATTAATCTTCAAAATATTGCTCCCAGAAATGATGCAAAAATTACTCATGTCACCTGATCTACATATACATTTTATCACAGTAATATTCTGGACACAAAATGCAAGGTTCACACTTATTATTGTACCAAAGCCTAAATTGAAAATTAACATGGATTACTAAACACAGCCATGTCCAGGTTGCCTAATGCTCTCAAATATCAATCCAATTAGTGACTACATATTGGTTTCTTCCTAAGATCATATATTCAAATTCAACCCTGTTGAAAATGTCTAATCCTATCACCCACTTTATACTTTGAGTTATTTCGTAATATCTCTATTGATATCTGTTTTCCTACATATTTTCTCCGGTTCAGTATTGTGACTGACTCTTTACATGGGCTAACATTTACATTCACACTCTAAACAAAACCCTATTGATAAAGAATATTTTTTTTTCCAAAACCTATACTCACTCTTCTTCCAAAACCTAACAACTATCTTCCTAATCCTACCGACTATCCCTTTTTGACTGAATGTTCTTTTCTATAGCCAATCATCAAAGTAAACATTTGGCAAGCTTCGGAGGAAGAGACCACCAAAAGACTATCTCATGCAACAGCAAAGGGTTTATAGTGGGTCAGCATGCAGGGGATCAGAGCTCACTTAAATAGAGCAGAGAGCCCTGAGAAGAGCTTAAGCAGAGCTTATATACTTTCTTTGGGGAGGCCAGGGAGCGAAGTTTATTGATGGGTGAGGGAGAGTGGGCGGTTTGCATTCAACCGGATGAGGGAGTACATTCTGCAGTTTGGCATTTGGGGACAGGACATTCTGGGAAAAGATTAGCAAACAGTTCTCAAGATTTCAACAGTGTTTTGTTAAGCATACAGAAAAAAAGTGACAAGTACCTATTTTATTAATCTTTCATTCCCCACTTCTTCTTCTAGCTACTTTTAATCATAAAAGTGATCATTGGGGGGTGTCACATTCTATGTCTGCTAGTGGGGTATTACCATAAGTTTAACTTGTCCAATTTGAGCTTAGAGAAAAGAAATTACACGGTTGAGCAAACAGGGATTTATAGTTAGCAATAATATGGAGATTATTATCGGACAGGCCAGGGTTGATAAAAAAGTAGTCAAACAGGGGGACTATGTGAACCAAGACTCAAACCACTTTTTTTGGTCCTCTCACTCTCTCATTGACGCTCTTCAAGGTGTCTTTTTAATTTAATCATGTTTTTTTTTTTTTTTACAACTCCATTATGCTCGGAATAAACACAAAATTCTTCCCAGGAAGTGACAAATACCTATTTTATTAACCTTTCACTTCTGACTATCCCTTTTTGACTGGATGTTCTCTTCGACATTCAATCATCCAAGGTACAAGGTGCTATGCCATTGTATATTGATTAATCTGACACATCTGTGCAGAACCTAATTCAAAGCTAAGTATTCCAATCAAGGGCCCAATGCTCTTTTGGGCTTCAAATCTTACCTAGATTTCTGTTTTCATACATATATTTCACCTATATATTCTCATACATATCACAGGTTCCCAATACCATTATTCATCCAGCAGAATAATTCCTAACCCAAATCACACATGTTATTAACCCTAACCATACACTGTTCCCTCAATCTAACATTACAGAACAGCAGGGACAGAGTTGGTCTTAAAATACAGGAATGTAGTGGATCTTCCACCTGCTGAAAACCTCAAAGGTCCATGCAGAAATGATCCCTGGAGAACATGTAGGCAGCTATGAAGGACGTGAGAGAGCAAAAGTCATCTTCCATGGAAAACAACCTGGTAAGGATGAAGGTTTGTGTCTCATTCACCCTCTCTCCTTAATGTAGAAAAGATGGACCAACCAAGGCCTTTGTGGAGAGCTGTTCCCGGGTTCCTATGGTTGAGATACCGATCTAAATTGTGAAAGTGTCAGAGGAAGTATGGAAGCAATTGTTCGGAAAAAGTGGTTGCTAAGGCAGTGACCTCATTCAGTTCCTGAAGGAAGTGACCTCACCTCACTTCCTTGGTGATGGAACTCTCTGAACTTGGGATCCAGGAAGCCAGGCATCCAGAACCAGTCCCAGTCCCAGTACAGTGGGATCACTTGTTTGGATTTGCCAAGGACAGAGTCAGTCTTTCTTGGTACCTACTGATGTGAGGATGGCCAAATGCCAGGAAAGTTTGAAGACTGGCCTTTCCAGAGAAAGCAAGAAGTGGCTCACCGCGGGCTCCTGATATTTCACAGAGTTGGCCAAGGAGACCATATCTGAGACAGGACAGGCCATTTCTGGGGAACATAGTATGGCCCACCAGTCAGAGGACACTCTGGATAGTCACAGACTTACTTTGGGGAAGGAGGTGCCTTTTTCAGTGTGGGTGTGAGTTTGTGGTTTTGTCTTATGTTCTGAGAATAGGTAGGAAAGGCGGCTTGCTTGGTTTGGAGTGGAATGTTTCTAGAAAGTCTTTTGACAAGGCGAGTGTTTCTATGTCTGTGTATCCCACTGTGTCCGTGGTTGTAGACATTAGAAAAGAGAATGCATAAATGGATGTGTCCTGTCTAGTAGAAAGCTTCCCAGCATTCATCCTACCCATTTTAGAAATGGACTGCAGGTTGCCTTATCGATGGACAACATGTACTATCTCCCTCAGTTCCTGTTTTCTTACTGAATTCTGGCCACTCTCCAGAATAGGCTCATGGTTTTGTGTCCAAAATATGTACTACCTCCAAACTCTGTGACATGGCCATGCAATCCATAGCTGAAGGGAATGGCAAGCATCTCAGAAAACTCAGGTATCAGTGTGACCAGGAAAGTCTCAGTGGAGAAACCCTGCTTTGGGCCTTTTGCTTACCTATTGTTCTGTTGCCCTGAATGTCAGGAAGGTCTTTGCCTCAGGCCACCCTTTGTGAAGCCTGAAGAAAACAGTTTTAAAATGGAAATGAATGGGCATCACCTGTGGCTCTTTGCTTAATTACTTTGGAAAGGAATGTGTCTGAATCAGCCTCTTGGCCCTTTGTGAGGCTGTGGCTTAGATTATCAGCATCGGATGGATCTAAATAAAGATCCAATGTGTGCATCCAAAACCAAAATGGCAAAAAATCAGTCATTGTGGATGAAGTCTCTTTCCTTCCTCTGTTTGGTTCTTGACCTCCATCAAGGGGGTATTGGAATTTTTTGGGTCAAATGAGTTCTTCCAATCCCTGCAAAGGTGCTTGGGTTTAATAATGACTCCAAATCACATAAGGAATCTATACCTGACAGTCAGTAGGCCTCAAATTGGAGAAGCAGAGCAGAATTAAAGGCAGAACTATGTGATCAATCCTGGTTCACAGGAAGGGTGTCCAGGCCACCCTGAATTTAGGCAAATGAGGGGAAGGGAGCTTATTATGGACACTCTATTGGGCTGTGCAATTTAACGAAACCTCCAGCCAGAGGTTATGATGAGTGACTATATAGAAGTAGATGAGGGCCATGTGGGATTGTTTTTATTTTAATTGTGGTAACTTCTGTGGCTTTTGGAAGAGATGACTGTGTTCACCTGGGCTTTAACACTGGCGTGATTCTCCTAAGAGACTGAGTTCTGTAACTGACTTCAGAGTAGTAATTGTTTTGGAAATGGATATGTTTTAATCAGCCTCTTGGCCCTGTTTGAGGCTGTGGCTTAGATTATCAGCACCAGATGGATCTAAAGAAAGATCCCATGTGTGCATTCAAAACCAAAATGGCCAAAAGAGCAGTAATTGTCGATGAACTCTCTCGCCTTCCTCTGTAAGGTTCTGAAAGAATAAAAGAAATTGAAATAGAAATGTAAAGAACCAGGTTTTCTAAAGTTTCCAAGCTGAACTCAGCACCTGAAATTCCTGTGGAAGTTAAGACAATTCCCGGATTTGCACATTAGATGTGTGTTGAAATCTTCCCTGAGGACCTAGTTACTTAACAGCCCCTTCCCAGAAACCATGCAGCTCACCACGTATACATCACAGTGCATCCACCAATCAATTTAAATGTATACCCCTTCTTAGGGCTGACCAATCACCCCCTGCCCAACCTGTTCCCGCCAATGAATGTGCTAATCATGTTTTAGAGTTGTTATTTGATTTTTCTACGGTATATGATGATTTGCTAAAGGAGGCTATGATGTATGTAAAGTCCCTGCCCTCTCTAAAGAATGTATATAAACTCCGCTCAAGTGGTTCTCGGGGCTCTTTGTTCTTTTCTCCTCTGAAGTGAGCCCTGAGCTCCAGCACGCTATACCCCCAATAAACCCTTTGGTGTTGCATGAGAAAGCCTGTTGGTGGTCTTTTCCTCCGATATTCACCCCACCTTTTCATCTGGAGGCCCCAGGTGAGATATCCGGCGCAGCGGACGAAAGACCCCAAGGGACTCCTCTCGGGGAAAGAAAGGCGCCTCTTTCTGGTTTCGGGTTTCAGGTTAGGGGTTGGCAAATTGGCTGTTGGTGAAGAGCATTAGCTCTCTCTGATGGTGGCTGGCAGACGTGTCACAGAGCTTCTGGCCACGTCCCTGGGGGACACTCCAGAGGACGAGGGAAATCAAGGAATAGTAGTTTCCTCAACTCAGTTATATTTTGCTTCAGGATTCGGTTTGCCAGCCCATCAGGTTTTGCTGGCTACACAGTTTTGTTCATTGTCCCGAACTCATGTTGAGTTTACTGTCTGTCTTTATTGTCTAACCCATCAGGTTTTGCCAGTTTCTGAGTTCTAATATTTGTCTTGGACCCATGTTAAACGTTTACTGTTTGTCTTTTCTGTGTTGCGTTTGTATCTTCACTGTCTCTTTTTGAGTAACTCCCATTGTGGGACAAAGCACTTTCATGCTTCTGTCCTTGACCCTTGATCATTGGACTGATGTCCGCTCAAGGGCCCAGAATCATTATTTTTCAGTTAAATGTCAGACCTGGCAGACTCTCTGTGCTTCAGAATGGCCCATCCTCAAAGTCGGGTGGCCCCCAGAAGGATCCTTCTACTTCCCTCTAATCCGAAAAGTCAGAGATATTGTCTTTCGGCCGGGACCACGTGGCCACCCAGATCAACAGCCATATACCCCTTCCCCAGGATCCTATCATTCAAACCTTCCGTTTCCTCCCCATCTTCCCCCCATTCTTCCTGAGTCACAACACTGGACAATCCTACCCCTCC
Organism: Callospermophilus lateralis; assembly: GCF_048772815.1. Taxonomy (NCBI): domain Eukaryota; kingdom Metazoa; phylum Chordata; class Mammalia; order Rodentia; family Sciuridae; genus Callospermophilus; species Callospermophilus lateralis. Next base: position 5,843,839 of record NC_135317.1, read on the forward strand.
TTATCCTCTACCCTCGCTCCCCAACCCCCAACACATTCCAGATGATTCTCCCACCACTGACTCAGCCTCTCCGCCACTAGAGGCAATTGGGCCAGACCCAAGCCCTCCAAGGGACTTCTCCGCAGCAGCAGCAGCCCCTCCTTTTCTGGTGGAAGCTGGGCCACCTAAAGAAACCCGCCAGCTACAGAAAAGAGAAAACTCAGAAGCCACTGTGATGCTCCCTCTTCGTCCTTATGGGCCCATTAACCGACCAAACTGGGACCACAACACCTTTGAAGGTTGGTAGCATCTGTCCACTTATCACCGGGCTCTAATAGCGGGGCTCCAAGTGGCCGCCAGAGGGCCGACTAATTTGGCCATGGTAAGAGAGATAATCCAAGGTCCTAATGAGTCTCCCTCTATGATTCTGGAGAGAATTATGGAAGCATATAGGAAATATACTCCTTTTGATCCTCAGGCAGAGGACGAAAAAACATCTGTTGCAATGGCCTTTATCCAGCAGGCTGCCCTAGATATTAAGAGAAAGTTACAACGTCTAGATGGATTACAAGATATGACCTTAAGAGATTTAGTCAGAGAAACTGAGAAAATATATTATAAGAGAGAAACTGAGGAGGAATGGGAACAGATGAGTGAGAAGAAAAGGGAACAAAAGGAGGATGAAAGGAGCAAAAGGCAGACTAAAGCATTGGTTATTGTTTTGGTCAGAGCAGCAAATAGGCCAGAAGTTAAAAAGCACGGAGACATGAAGGGATACATGGGCCCATGCCAAAGGCTGCCCCTGGCCTCAGATCAATGTGCCTACTGTAAAGAAAAAGGAAACTGGGACAAAGAGTGCCCCCAAAAAAGGCAGAGAAACCAGTATAGGACGAGACTTGAAGGATCCAGCCACTGCCTCACCCTGAAGTCGTATGGTTTACGAACGAGAGCAGCTTCCTCCAAGATGGTACGTGGTGGGCTGGAGCAGCAGTAGTTAGCAAAACTAATGTCATCTGTTTCTCTGGTCTCACAGAAGAGACATCAGTCCAAAAGGCAGAACTGATTGCCCTTACGAAAGCATTGGTACTAGCAACAGGCAAAAGGGCCACCATATACACTGATAGCCGCTATGCATTTGCCACTGCAAATGTGCACGGGGCTATTTACCAGCAAAGGCAGCTATTAACCTCCGATGGGAAAGAAATAAAGAAATAAAGAACAAAGATATGATCCTCCACCTTCTCTCAGCAGTGCAGGGCCCTACGGACCTAGGCATAGTGCACTGTCCAGGGCACCAGAAGGGAAATGACCCCGTGGCTGTTGGAAACAGAAGGGCAGATGAGGAAGCTAATTGGCAGTCCTAAACGGAGTGCCTCTGTTCACTTTTTCCACACCGGGGGGAACAACAATAAGGAGACTTGGCCGCACCGGAACATTCAGGCAACTTATCATCTGAGGAGACAGATACAGAACTCTGGGACCCTACAGAGCCAAGTACACAATTTAAAAAAGCCCACCTTTATCTCAAAGACATACACCAGCTCACCCACTTAGACTCTTAGAAGTTACAGGCACTCTTAAAGGACCAAAGGAAGGACTTATTATTGACTGACTCACAGAGGAAAGAAATAGCTGCGCAGGTGACTACAGCTTGTCAAGTCGGCCAATTAGTTAATACTTCCCCATCCAACCTTCCTTCAGGGAAGCGCTTATGAGGAATCAGACCAGGACAATTCTGGGAAGTGAGCTTTACTGAAATAAAGCCAGCAAGGATTGGACTTAAATATCTCCTAGTCTTTGTAGATACTTTTTCAGGATGGGTCGAAGCCTTCCCCATGAAGAAAGAAACGGATCAGCTGGTGGTCAAAAAGATCCTAGAAGACATTTTCCAAGGTTCAGCCTGCCTAAGGTAATAGGGTCCGATAAGTGACTGGTATTCATGGTCCAGGTAAGTCAGGGATTTGCCAGGACCCTGGGGATTAATTGGAAGTTACATTGTGCTTATAGACCCCAGAGCTCAGGACAGGTAGAAAGGATGAATAGAACCATCATAGAGACCTTAGCAAAATTAAGCTTGGAGATGGCATAAAAAATTGGACTATGTTCCTACCTTATGCACTGTTTTGTGCAAGAAACACCCAGTCTTCCTCTTTGTGTAATCTCACCCGTTATGAAATTCTCTATGGTGCCCCTCCTCCAGTAAGGGACCTAACCCCAACTAGGAGACTTAATGATTCCTTTCACACCCCCTTGCTTGACAGACTTAAAGCCCTTGAACAAAACCAGCACCCAGCGATACGTGTGGAAACAGTTGGCCTCTGCTAATCAGCCTGGAGATGAGGGAACCCCACATCGATATCAAGTGGGAGAGTTCATCTACGTGAGATGGCATCAGGTGTCATCCCTGGAACCCCACTGGAAAGGACCACACCGGGTGCTTTTTATAACACCCACAGTGGTGAAAGTGGATGGGATCACTTCATGGATCCATGCCTCCCATCTCATGCCTGCACCCTGTACAGACTCCGGCTGGAAACTGAAACAGACTGGTAACCATCTCAAGTTGCGTGTCCGTCATGTGGGTAGGGCTATGGATTCTTCCCCTGACCATCAGCAGTCCAAATCCCCATCAGCCTGTTCAGCAACAATGGCAAGTTATAAATCCTACTGGGCGAGTAGTGTGTTGTATTTCACATAAAGCCCCCTTATGGACTTGGTGGCCATCTCTCCACCCGTACATTTGTCAGCTTCTCATAGGCCTCTCTGACTGGGATCTCCCTGACATAGAGGACCCCACACAGATCCCACTCAAACCCAAACCAGGGCAACATAGACCACTTTACCCCATGAATTATGGATGTCATCTCCCCCAGCTCATGTGTAAACTAGCCAGTCTAGACTATTATGTTTGCCCAGCTGATTTCCAAAGTTGCAAACAGGGCCAAACCTGTGGAGGACCCAGTGAATTTTATTTTAGATCTTGGGGTTGTGAACAAATGGAAGCTGCATGGTGGAACAAAAACTCCCCAGACACCATGATTTGGGTAGGATGAAATGACACCTGGATTGATTCAAAGAAATGTGCCGCTAGCCAAGTTGTGTCAAAAACTCGCTGTGGAAAGAATAGTCTATGTTACCCCCTTAATATAACTTTCACTTCCAAAGGAAGGGGCTACCTCAGAACAACATGGCCTATGAGAAATACGTGGGGAATGCAATTCTATATTTATGGCCCCGGTTATGACTTTGGTCTCTGGTTCACCTTCCAGCTTAAAAAGAAAGAAAATCCCACAGCAATAGGGCCCAATCCCCTCAAGCCAGGAATTAAGCCTCCTAAACCTCCCATCCCTAGATCTACCAGAACCCCTCTACCATCTCATAATTCCCGGTTTCCGTCTTTGCCTACTTTCCCAGTCCAGAGTACAGCTGACTCCACCCCCTCGGAACTAATTAAAGGAATGTTTATGGTACTGAACTCCACACAGTCAGAACTCATTGCTTTTCAGCCCAGGTATTTGACAGCTCTGTAAATTATTGTGTAATGGTGCAGATACTCCCCAGGGTGCTCTATCATGATGCAGAATCATTCGAAGGTCTACTTGGGGGACAAACAACCCAATTTCACCGGGAGTCATTGTCCCTTACTCTAGCCATCCTATTGGGGATAGGAGCTCCTGCAGGAGTGGTATGGGAACAGCTGCTATGATCCGTGGGTCACAACAATTGGCCCAATTAGAAACATCAATAGATCAAGACTTGAAGACGTTAGAAACCTCTATCACAGTGCTGCAGGAATCCTTAACCTCTCTCTCTGCATTTGTTTTACAGAACAGGGGAGGACTAGATTTCCTCTTCATGAGGGAGGGGGCCTCTGTGCGGCACTGAGAGAATACTGTTGTTTTTATGCTGACCATACTGGAGTTGCAAAATAATCCATGAGTAAATTAAGAAAATAACTTGAATAGCGACAGAGAGAAAGGGAGATTCAACAAGGGTGGTTTGAGTCATGGTTTACCCAGTCCCCCTGGTTAACTACACTCCTATCAGACTTAGCTTGACCCCTGATCATCCTTAAGGTGTTGCTAACTGTGGGACCTTGTTTGCTTAACCGCATAGTTTCCTTATTCCAGGCTCAGATTGGGTAGGTAAAACTCATGCTAATCAGACAGAAATATGCTCCACTGGCAGAAATAGAATTTGAGACCCCAGAATAATTATGAATCATTACTTTTAAGATTAAAAGTAGTCAGAAAAAGGAGTGGGAAATGAAAGAATAAAATATATTGAAATTGAAATGTAAAGAACCAGATTTTGTAAAGTTTTCAAGCTGCACTCAGAACCTGAAATTCCTGTGGCACTTAAGACAATTCCCAGATCTTCCTATTAGATGTGTGTTGAAATCTTCCCTGACCAGCTAGATACTTAACACCCCTTCCCAGAAACCATGCAGTTCTGCACGAATACATCTCAGGACTTCAACCAATCAGTTTAAATGTAAACCCCTTCTCAGGGCTGACCAATCACCCACTGCACGACCTGTTCCCACCAATGAATGTGCTAATCATGTTTTAGAGTTGTTATTTGATTTTGCTGGGGTATAAGATGATTTTCTAAGGGAGGCTATGATGTATGTAAAATCCCTGCCCTCTCCATAGAATGTATATAAACTCTGCTCAAGTTGTTCTCGGGGCTCTTTGTTCTTTGCTCCTCGGAAGTGAGCTCTGAGCCCCAGCATGCTGGTCCCCCAATAAACCCTTTTGCCGTGGCATGAGACAGTCTCTTGGTGGTCTTTTCCTAAAACGTCCGTCTGAACTTTTCAGTTCCTGACTTCCATCAAGTGAGAATAGGGATCCTTTGGGTCAAAAGAGTTCTTCAAAGCCCTACAGTGGATAGCCCATAGGGGCTTGGGTTTTCTCATGACTCCAAATCACATAAAGAATCAATACCTGACAGTCAGTAGGCCTCAAATTGGAGAAGCAGGCCAGTATTAACGGCAGGGCTATTTGATCATTCCTGGTTCAAAGGAAGGGTGTACAGGCCACCCTGATGTTAGGCAAATGAGTGGCAAAAGAGCTTATTTTGGACACTGTCTTGGGCTGCACCCCTTATGGAAACTTTCAGCCAGAGGTTATGATGAGTGTCTTTATGGAAGAAGATGAGGCCCATGTTGGAGTGTTTTGATTTTAATTGTGGTCATTTGTGTGGCGGTTGGAAGAGATGACTGGGTCCTCTTGGGCCTGAACTCTGGTGTGATTCCCCTTAGAGACTGAGTGCTGGAACTGACCTAAGAGAAGTGTTGCCATGAATTGTGTTGGGATTTTAGGAGGCCTCACATGAGAGTTGCCCTTGGAAAATGGGATCAAGGTCGCTTTCCAGAGAGACTGGGAATCTCAGCCAGGATATCACATGATTTTATTCTGAAAGACTTGGCAACCATAGTTGAGAGTCAAAAGACACATGGACCTCACATTGTAGACCTCAATGGGCCTGGCTTCATGTGACCTTTTGGCCACTCTTTGGGAACCCTTGCCTGTGAGAGTTCTCCAGATCTTTCATTGAAATGAGCTTTCTCACCATTTAAGGGTTCCTAAATGAATTGAAATTCACAGTGCCTCCAATTTCATCCTTGAAAAATGGGTATATAAATACCATTAAATTTTTGAAATTCCAATGACCTGGTGGCACTGGAGAAACTTTGGATGTCCTGTTGCTGATCATGAGTATACCAGAGAGTGCCTTGATTGACTGGGTTTCCTGAAAATGGTGTAGAACAGAGAAGCCTATAGGTTGGATCCTGCTGAGTAGTGGGCCTAGAGAAGTGGTGGACATATGTTTCATAAAACATCTGTGGTAGGGGAATGAGAATCTACCATTGGATTTCAAATTGCTTGGGACTGACATGGTGCAGCCAGCATAAATTTCTATTTAAAGGCATCTTGATATATGGAGAGGTTTCAAGGCAATGTTCAGAATCAGCTTGCTATGTTCAAGGGGGTAAACTATGTGTGATAGAAACCTGGTTGGTGCATTCTTCTGCAGAACCTGACCCACCACACGTGACATAACTCCCACCAGCACTGTGTCCCAGTTGAGCTCCATGTATTTGGTGAAGCAAATACCAAACTCCCAGTGCAGGAGCAAGAAACACAATGAAGAGTGTAAGAGCAACAAATGACTATACAGTCCACCCAGGGAGACACTTAGCCACCAGTGGCCACAGTATACCTACAAAAAGAGATCCAGCACTCTTCCCTCATGTTCATTGAAATATTACAATTTATGTCCTCTAGGTCACATAGATGCTGACCCAGCTTTGATCATCTCACTAGAAATTAAGAAAAAGCTCCTGACAACAACATATATTTCAAGTGCCCAAACTCAGAGGCAGTTTCTCAATAAGTCATTAGGCCTGCAGAGCTCCATTATTGTGGAGTGTTTACCCTGTCCCTTACTTTTGGAAACTCCTCTACCACGTCCATGGTTGTGAACTCCTTATCATATTCCATTCCAGATAAGTATTCACAGATTTTCTAACACTTCTCCTCTAATTGTGTCTTACTTGGGGTGAAGGTAATGTCAAGGCATTGTTCTGGATGAAAGTGGGAAGATTTTTGTGTAGCACATATTTGCATACACATTGGATAAATTTTCCAATTTTCCATTCAAAATACTGAATCCCTGACATTAACACATACTCTACTAGACTCTGAATACTAATCCTAATATGTTGGAGAAAAATAACCCAAAAAGAATAGAACTACAAGCAGTTCAGAGGAGGCATGGTGTATAGTTGGACTTGCCTTTTGCATAATATAGGGTAGGAGTTATAAATCTTGTCATTTTTTTTGAAATAGTTCTCCATATGTTTTTAACGCCTATTCAGGACCTGTATTTTTATATGCACATATAGAATCCTACCTGTTACCACACGTTCATTCTTCTGTGGTGGCTGAATTGGCAGATACAAATTGTGACAAGGGATCACTCCTCCTAAACGCTGTTGGAATTGAAAATTCAACCTATGTGTGAGCTTCCTAGTTGAACAACATTATACATAAATCCATGTTCAGTAAAATGAATTTATTTGGATCTGTACATGATATATATTTCTTGGTGATTTTCAATTGACATATAGTGCTACTTTTTAATGTCTGTGTATATGTGTGTGTGTGTGTGTGTGTGCATGAGTGTGTGTATATATATATATATATATATATATATATATATATATATATATATATATATACACAAACACACACACACACACACACACACGGACACACACACTCTCCAGATTATTCAAAATATGAAATATATGTGTCTTATTTTACACTTCCTAAATTTTTCATATTCATGAATGTGGATTTATAATCATCTTTTCACAAGATTATTCTGAGAAATATTCACATACCTTACTAGACTCTGACAACTAATCCTAAGATGATGGAGAAAAACAATGCAAACAGAATAGAAATACAAGCAGTTCAGTGGAGGCATGGTGTATAGTTGGACTTGCCTTTTGCATGATAAACGGTAGGTGTTATAAATCTAGTAAATTTTCAATTGAAATAATTCTCCATGTGTTTTTAAAATTAACAAATATGTGAAATCCTGTATTCCTTTCTCTGTATCCTATTCATCACATGTATTTTTACATGCAATTATAGAATCCTACCTGGTATCACAGGTACATTTTTGTGAGGTGGCTGACTTGGCAGATACAAATTCTGAAAAAAGATCACTCCTCTTAAAAGCTGTTGGAAACGAAAATTCAACCTACGGTTGAGTTCCCTGGTAGAACAACAATATACATAAATCCATGTTCAGTAAAATATATGTTTTGTCATCTGTGGATGATATATATTTAATGATGAATTTTGATTGGCATATATATTACTACTTTTTAATGTCTCTGTGTGTGTTTTGTGTATATATAAATATGTGTATATATATATAAATATACACTCTCCAGATTTTTCAAACTATGAAATATATGTGTCTTATTTAAATTCCCTAAATTCATTCATGTTCATGGACTTGGATTTATAATCAACTTTTCACAAGATTATTCTCAGAAATATTCATCCACCTGAAAAACATATTTGTATCTTAGTACTGAACACTAAGTTGAATGAATGGTGCATACAAAAACTAATATTTCTACAGTAACTGACCCAGTTTAACATCAATGCAAGTAGATTCCGATGGGAAAAGGTGTGTATTTTGACATTCAATTTTATTCAACACTGGTACTTAATATTTCTTCATATAATGGGCATCATAGGATATATATTTCATCCACAAATTCACAAATTTATGGACATTTGTTTCACTTACAATCAATTACTGCTTTGGAACACATGTATTTCTCCAGGTGTCTTGATTGGTCTTTTCATTAGACTTCTTTCCAAACACATTATTTTCGATTTCCATAATCAATTTTGAAGCAAAACTCACACACACTTCATGATAAACCATAATCATAATATTACCATTAGATGTATAACTGGTTGGAATGAATGATTGTATATGAATATATGATTTCCTGTATATTTTCAGATATCAATTCAATCCATTATGTAAAGTTGCAACCAGTTATATTATTTATTCACAGTATGGTTTAGTCATGCATTATCTCTATATTCATAGACACAGGGTGCACCTATTTGTACCCCCAATACTAATTTATATGTCTTCAATATATTGCTCCTAGAAATGGTGGAAGAAATACTCATGTCATCTGATGTACATATATATTTTATCAGTGTAATATTCTGGACACAAAAAAGGCAAATGTCACACTTATGTTTGTACCAAATACTAAATAGAAAATGTGCATGGATTACTAAAAACATCCATGTCCAGGTTGCCCAATGCTCTCAAATGTCTATCCTATTGGTGACTACATATTTGTTTCTTCCTAAGATTATATATTCAATCTCAAGCCTGTTGAATATGTCTAATCCTATCACTCACTATATACTTTGCCTGATTTCCTAATGTCTCTATTGATATTTGCTTTCCTACATATTTTTCCCAGTTCATCACTGTGACCGACTCTTCACATGTGCTGACATTTACATTCACTCTCTAACCAAAACTATTGCTAAAGAACTTTTGGTCCAAATCCTATACTCACTTTTCTATCTAAACCAACACTATCTTCCTAATCCTATTGACTATCCCTTTTTGACTGGATATTCTCTTAGACATTCAATCAACCAAGGTACATGGTCCTTTGCCATTGTTTATCGATTTATCGGAGAAATCTGTGCAGAACATAGCTCAAAGGTAAGTATCCCACTAAAGTGACCAATGCCCTTCTGGGCTTCAAATCTTACCTAGAATTCTGTTTTCATACTTATATTTCACCTCTATATTCTTAAATATCACAGAATACCAATACCATTATTCATCGAGCAGAATGATTCATAACCCTAATCAAACCTGTTATTAACCCTAACCATACACTGTTCCCTAATCTAACTTTACAAAAGAGCAGGCACAGAGTTGGTCTTACAATACAGGAATCTAGGGAATCTTTCACCTGCTGAGAAGCTCAAAGGTTCATGTAGATATGATCCCTGGAGAAGATGTAGGGAACTATGAAGGACCTGAGAAAGCAAAAGTCCTATTCCATGGCAAAAAATCCTGGTCAGGACGAAGGGATGTGTCTGAATCAGCCTCTATCTTTTTAATGTAGAGAAGATAAACCAAACCAGGCCTGTGTGGAGAGCTGTTCCAAGTGCCTATGATTAATATAACATTCTAACTTGTGAAATTGTCACAGGAAATAGGGGCAGCCTCCATCTCATAAGACGGTTGGAAGAAACTGTTAGGACAAAGTGGTTGCCAAGGCAGTGACCTCATTCAGTTCCTGAAGGAAGTGACCTCACCTAATTTTTTTGGTGATGGAACTCTCTGAACTTCGAATCCAGGAAGCCAGGCACCCAGAGGCAGGCCCAGTCTCAGTCCCAGTGGTCTCACTTGTTTAGACTTACCAAGGACAGAGTCCGTCTTTCTTGGTAAATACTGATGTGAGTATGGCCAAATGCCAGGAGAGCTCTGAAGAGCGGCCTTTCCTTAGAACGCAGGTAGTGGCTCACTGCTGGGTCCTGACAACTTCACAGAGTTGGCCAAGTAGACCAGATCTTAGACAGGACAGGCCATTTCAGGGGAACAAAAAATGGCTCACCAGTCAGAGGACTCTCTGGATAGTCACATACCTACTTGGGGGAAAGAGGTACCTTTGTGGGTATGGGTGTGAGTTTGTGGTTTTGTCTCATGTTCTAAGAATAGGTAGGAAAGGCAGTTTGTTTGGTTTGGAATGGACTGTGTCTAGTAAGTCCTTTGACAAGGCGAGTGTTTCTATGTCTGTGTATCCCACTGTGTCTGTTGTTGTAGATATTAGAAAAGAGAATGCATCAATGGATGTGTTATGTCTAGTAAAAAGCTTCTCAGCATTCATCCTCCCTAATTTATGAATGGACTGTGGCTTGCCTTATAGATGTACAACACCTACAATCTTCCTAAGTTCCTGTATTTTTCCTGATTTTGGCCTCTCTCTAGAATAGGCTCATGATTTTGTTTCCACGTTATGTACCACCTCCAAGCTCTGTGACATGGCTATGTACTGGATAGCTGAAGGGAATGGGAGCATATCAGAAAACTCAGATATCAGTGTGACTAGGAGAGTCTCAGTGGAGAAACCCTGCTTTGGGTCTTTTGCTTACCTATTTGTCCGTTGCCCTGAATGTCAGGAAGGTCTTTGCCTCAGGTCGCCCCTTTGTGAAGCCTGAAGAAAACAGTTTTCAGATGGAAATGAATGGGCAACACCTTGGGCTCTTTGCTTAATTGCTTTGGAATGGGATGTGTCTGAATCAGCCTCTTGGCCCTCTGTGAGGCTGTGGCTTAGATTCTCAGCACCTGTTGGGTCTAAAGAAAGATCCCATGTGTGCATCCAAAACGAAAATGGCCAAAAGAGCAGTCATTGTGCATGAAGTCTCTCACCTTCCTCTGTAATGTTCCTTCCTCCGTCAAGTGAGAATAGGGATTCCTTGGGTCAAATGAGTTCTTCAAAGCTCTGTAGAGTCTAGTCCATAGGTGCTTGGGTTTTCTCATAACTCCAATTCACATAAAGAATCTAAACTCCACAGTATGTAGGCCACAAATTGGAGAAGTGAAGCAGTATTAACGGCAGGCATATTTAATCACTCCTGGTTCACAGGAAGGGAGTCCAGGCCTTTAGGCAAATGAGGGGTAAGGGAGCTTCTTTTGGACACTGTCTTGGGCTGTGCCTCTCAAGTAAACCTCCAGCCAGAGGTTATTATGAGTGTCTTTATGGAAGAAGATGAGGGCTAGGTGGGAGTGTTTTGGTTTTAAATGTGATCACTTGTGTGGCGGTTGGAAGAGATGATTGGTTACACCTGGGCTTCAACTCTGGTGTGATTCCACTTAGAGACTGATTTCTGGAACTGACCTCAGAGAAGTATTGCAATGAATTGTGTTGGGATTTTAGGAAGCCTCGCATGAGAGTCGCCCTTGGAAAATGAGTCTTGGCCCAGGGTTGCTTTCCACAGAGCACTGGAAATCTCAGCCAGGATATCACATGATTTTATTCTGAAAAACTTGGCAACCATAGTTGAGAGTCAAAACAAACAAGGACCTCACATTGTAGACCTCAATGGCCCTGGCTTCATGTGAACTTTTGGCCACTCTTTGGGAAGCCTTGCCTGTGAGAATTCTCGAGAGCTTTCATTGAAATGAGCTTCCTCAACATTTAATGGTTCCTAAATGAATTGAAACCCACAGTGCCTCCAACTTCATCCTTCAAAAATGGTTAGATAAATACCATGAAATGCTTAAAATTCCCATGAGCAGGTGGCACTGGAGAACCTTTTGATGTCCTGTTTCTGATCATAAGTATACCAGAAGGTGCCTTGATTGACTGGGTTTCATGAAAATAGTATAGAAAAGAGATGCTAGTAAGTTGGAGGCTGCTGAGTAGTGGACCTAGAGAAGTTGTGGGCAGGTGTGTGATAAAAAATCTGTGGTGTGGCCATGTGGATATGCCATTGGCTTCCAAATGGATTATGACTGATATGGTGCAGCCAGCAGACCCTTCTATGTAAAGGCATCTTGTGATATTGAGGAGTTTCAGGGCAATGTTCAGAATCAGGTTACTATGCTCAAAGAGGCAAGCTTGTGGGATAGAAGCCTGGTTGGTGCATTTTCCTGCAGACCGTGACCCACCAAACATGACAGAACTCCCTCCAGCACTGTGTCCCATTTGAACTCCTTGTTTCGTGAAGCAAATACCAAACTCCCAGTGCAGCAGCAAGAAACACCACGAAAAATGGTGTATGAACAAATGGTTTCACAGTGCACACGGGGAGACACTTAGCCCCCAGTGGCCACAGTTTACCTACAAAGAGAGGATTTAGCAATGCTTCCTCATATTCAATTTAAAATAAGTAACCATGTCCTCCAGGTCACATAGATGCAGACCCAGCTTTGTTGGTCTCACTACAATGGAAGCTAAAGCTCCTCAGAACAACATATATTACACGTGCCCAACCTCAGAGGGAGTTTCTTAAGAAGACTTTAGGCCAGCAGAGTTCCATGTTTGTGGAGTGTTTACATTGTCCCTCACTTTTGGAAACTCCTCTACCACCCCCAAAGTTGTGAAAATTGAGCAGTTTTCATTGCAGATATATATTCACAGATTTTTCTAACTCTTCTCCTCTAACTGTGTCATACTTGGGGCGAAGGTAATGTCACGGCATTGTTCTGGATGAGATTGAAAATATTTTTGTGTAGCAAATATTTGCATACACATTGGATTCATTTTTCAATTTTCCATTTGAAATACTGAATACATGACACTATCCCATACCCTACTAGCCTCTGACTATTCATCCTAATATGATGGAGAAAAATAACCTAAACAGAATACAAATACAAGCAGTTTAGAGGAGGCATGGTGTATAGTTGGAATTTCCTTTTCCATGATAAACGGTAGGTGTTATAAATCTTGTCATTTTTTAATTAAAATAGTTCTCTATGTGTTTATAAAATTAACAACTATGTGAATTCCTGTCTCCCTTTCTCTGTAGCCTATTCATCATCACATATATTTTTATATGCACTTATAAAATCCTACCTGGTATTATAGGTACATTTTTGTGAGGTTACTGACTTGGCAGGTACAAATTGTGAGAAGAGATCACTCCTCCTAAACGCTGTTGGAACTGAAAATTTCACCTATAGGGGAGCTTCCTAGTAGAACAACATTATACGTAAACTCATGTTCAGTAAAATAAATATTTTTACATATGTGGATGATATATATTTAATGATGAATTTCGATTGGCATATATATTAGTACTTTTTAGTGTCTGTGTGTGTGTTTTGTGTATATATGTATGTATGTATGTATATATATATATATATATATATATATATATATATATATATATATACACTCTCCAGATTTTTCAAACTATGAAATATATGTGTCTTATTTAAATTCCCTAAATTCATTCATGTTCATGGACTTAGATTTATAATCAACTTTTCACAATATAATTCTTAGAAATATTCATCCACCTTAACTACATATTTGCTTACTAGTAGTGAAAACTAACTTCAGTGAATGGTGTATACAAATCCTAATAATTCTCCAGTAATTGACCCAGGCAAACATCAATGCAAGTAGATTTCTATGGGACATGATATGTAATTTGACGTTTATTTTTATTCAACACTGGTACATTATTATTTCTTCAGTTTTTGCACATCATAGGATATATATTTCATCCACAAGTGAGCAAATTTATAGGCATTTGTTTCAACTTTAATCACTTCCTGCTTCAGAACACATGTATTGTCAGGGTTTCTTGACTGGTCTTTTCATGAGACTTCTTTCCAAACACATTATTTTCGATTTCCATAATCACTTTAGACGCAAAACTCACACACTCTTCATGATAAATCAAAACACTAATATTACCATTAGATGAATTACTGGTTGGAATGAATGATTGTATATCTATATAAGATTTCCTGTAATTTTTCAGATATCAATTCAAACCATTATTTAAACTTGGAACAAGTTATATTATTTATTCACAGTATGGTCTATTCATGCTTTATCTCTATATTCATAAACACAGGGTACACCTATTTGTACCCCTAATACTAATTTATACGTCTTCAATATATTGCTCCCAGAAATGGTGGAAGAAATACTTATGTCACCTGATCTACATATACATTTTATCACAGTAATATTCTGGACAAAAATCGTAAAGTTCACACTTATGATTCTACCAAAGCCTAAATGGAAAGTGAACATAGATTACTAAAAACATCTATTTCAAGGTTGCCTAATGCTCTCAAATGTCAATCCTATTGGTAACTACGTATTTCTTTCTTCCTAAGATTATATATTCAAACTCAACCCTGTTGAAAATATCTAATCCTCTCACTCACTTTATACATTGCCTGATTTAGTAATGTCTCTATTGATATCTGCTTTTCTACATATTTTCCCCAGTTCGTGATAGTGACTAACTCTTCATATGTGCTGACATATACATTCGCTCTCTAACTGAATCCCTATTGCTAAAGAACTTTTGGTCCAAACCATATAATCACTCTTCTTCCTAAACCTACCGACTATCTTTCAAATCCTAATGACTACCCTTTTTTGAGTGGATGTTCTGTTTTACTTTCAATCTTCCAAGGTACAAGGTCCTATGCCATTGTATATCAAATTTTCTGAGACATTTGTGCAGAACATAATTCAAAGCTAAGTATCCCAATCAAGGGCCAAATGCCCTTCTGGGTTTTAAATCATACCTAGATTTCTGTTTTCATAATTATATTTCACCTCTACATTCTTGTAAATATCGCAGGTTCCCAATACAATTATTCATGTCGCAGAATGATTTCTAAACCAAATCAAACCTGTTATTAACCCTAAACATACACTGTTCCCTCAATCTCATTTTACAGAAGAGCCGGGACAGAATTGTTCTTACAATACAGGAAAGAAGGGGACATTCAACCTGCTGAGAACCTCAAAGGTCCATGCAGAAATGATACCTGGAGAAGTTGTAGGCAGGTATGAAGGACCTAAGAGAGCAAAGGCCAATTTGCATGGCAAACAACCTGGTCAGGATGAAGGGATGTTTCTGAATCAGCCTCTCTCTTCTTATTTTGGAGAAGATGGACCAAACCAGGCCTGTGTGGAGAGCTGTTCCCGGGTGCCTATGGTTGATATACCATTCTAACTTGTGAAGGTGTCAGAGGAAGTAGGGACAGCCACCATCTCACTGGACCTTTGGAAGCAATTGTTAGGACAAAGGGGTTGCCAAGGCAGTGACCTCATTCAGTTCCAAAGAAAGTGACGTACCTCATTTCCTTGGTGATGGAACTCTCTGAACTTGGTATCCAAGAAGCCAGGCACCCGGAGGCAGTCCCATTCCCAGTCCCAGTGGGCTCACTTGTGTGGATTTACCAAGGACAGTTAGTCTTTCTTGGTACCTACTGATGTGAGGATGGCAAAATGCCAGGAGAGCTCTGAAGAGGGACCTTTCCTGATAAAGCAGGTAGTGGCTCACCACTTTTTCCTGACAACTTCACAGTGTTGGCCAAGGAAACAAGAGAGGGTACAGGCCATTTCGGGGGAACATAGTATGGCCCACTAGTAAGAGGACACACCGGATAGTCAAAGACTTACTTGGGGGAAGGAGGTGCCTTTGTGAGTGTGGGTTTGTGGTTTTCTCTCATGTTCTGAGAATAGGTAGGAAAGGTGGGGGGTTTTTTTGTTCGTTTGTTTGTTTTTTTTGGAGTGAACTGTTTCTAGTAAGTCGTTTGACAAGGTGAGTGTTTCTATGTCTGTGAATTCCACTGTGTCCGTGGTTGTAGACACGAGAAAAGACAATGCAACAATGGATGTGTCCTGTCTACTAGAAAGCTTCCCAGAATTCATCCTGTCTAACTTATGAATGGAGTGTGGCTTTCCTTATGGATGGGAAAAACCTACTACCTTCCTAAGTCCCATTTTTTCTTTTTGAATTCTGGCCACTCTCCAGAATCGGATCATGGATTTGTGTCCAAGATAGGTGCCAACTCCAACGTCTGTGACATGGCCATGTACTGGATAGCTGAAGGGAATGGCCAGTATCTCAGAAAACTCAGATATCAGTGTGACCAGGAAACTCTCAGTGGAGAAACCCTGCTTTGGGTCATTTGCTAACCTATTGTTCTGTTGACCTGAATGTCAGGAAGGTCTTTGCCTCAGGCCATCCCTTTGTGAACCCTGAAGAAAACAGTTTTCAAATGTAAATGAATGGGCATCACCTTGGATTCTTTGCTTAATTTCTTTGGAATAGGATGTGTCTGAATCAGCCTCTTGGCCCTGTGTGAGGCTGTGGCTTATATTCTCAGCACCTGATGGATCTAAAGAAAGATTCCATGTGTGCATCAAAAACCAAAATGGCAAAAAGTTCAGTCATTGTGAATGAATTCTATTGCCTTCCTCTGTTAGGTTCCTGAAATCCATAAAGTGAGAATAGGGATCCTTTGGGTCAAATGAGTTCCTCAAATCTCTGCAGAAGGGCTTGTCTTTTCTCCTGATTCCAATTCACATAAAGAATCTAAACCCCACAGTCAGAAGGCCTCAAATTGGAGAAGCAGAGCAGTATTAAGGGCAGGCCTATTTGATCACTCCTGTTTCACAGGAAGGGTTTCCAGCCCACCCTGACTTTAGCCAAATGAGGGACATGGGAGCTTATTTTGGACACTCTCTTGGAATGTGCCCCTCATGGAAAGCTCCAACCAGAGGTTATGATGAGTGTCTACATGGAAGAAGATGGAAGCCATGTGGGAGTGCTTTGGTTTTAATTGTGGTCATTTATTTGGCGGTGTGGAGAGATGACTGGGTCAACCTGGGCTTGAACTCTGGTGTGATTCCCCTTAGAGACTGCATTCTGGAACTGACCTCAGAGAAGTATTGCCATAAATTGTGTTGGGATTTTATGAGGCCACGCATGAGAGTCGCCCTTGGAAACAGAGATCTTGGCCCAGGGTGGCTTTCCTCAGAGTACTGGGAATCTCAGGCAGGATATCATAAAATTTTATTCTTTAATACTTGGCAGCAATAGTTGAGAGTCAAAACACACATGGACCTCATATTGGAGAACTCAATGGGCCTGGCTTCATGTGACCATTTGTCCACTCTTTTGGAAGCCTTGCCTGTGAGAGTTCTCCAGAGCTTTCTTTGAAATGAGCTTCCTCAACATTTAATGGTTACTGAATGAATTGAAACAAACAGTGCCTCCAACTTCATCCTTGAAAAATGGTTACATAAATACCATGAAAATTTTGAAATTCCCATGACCTGGTTGCACTGGAGAACCTTTGGATGTTCTGTTGCTGATCATGAGTGTACCAGACCGTGCCTTGTTTGACTGGGTTTCATGAAAATGGTGTAGAACAGAGATGCCAGTATATTGAAGCCTGCGGAGTAGTGGGCCAAGAGCTGTGGTGTGCAGGTGTGTGAAAAAAAAATCTGTGGTGGGGACATGTGGATCTCCCATTGACTTCCAAATGGCTTGTGGCTGACATGGTGCAGCCAGCAGGCTCTTTCTTGTAAAGGCATCTTTTTATATGGAGAGGTTTCAGGGCAATCTTCAGAATAAGGTTGCTATGGTCAAGGAGAAAGCTATGTGGGATAGAAGCCTGTTTGGTGCATTCTCCTGCAGACCCTGACACACCCCATGTGACATAACTCCCTCCAACACTGTGTCCCAGTTGAACTCCTTGTATTTCATGAAGCAAATACCAAACTCCCAGTGCAGGAGCAAGAAACACCATGGAAAGTGGAGGATGACCAAATGGCTTCACAGTCCACACGGGGAGACACTTACCCACAGTGGCCACAGTTTACATACAAAGGGAGAATTCGGCACTGCTGTCTCATGTTCATTGGACATAGATGCAGGGTCAGCTTTGATGTTCTCACTACAAAGGAACATAGTTTCTGACAAGCTCCTGAGAACAACAAATATTTCAAGTGTCCAACCACAGAGGCAGTTTCTCAGGAAGTATTATTCTGGCAGAGCTCCATGTACGTGGAGTGTTTACCCTGTCCCTTAGTTTTGGAAATTCCTCTACCACCTCCAAGGTTGTGATCTCCTGATCATTTTCCATTGCAGATATGTATTCACATATTTTCTAACTATTTTCCTCTAATTGTGTCTTACTTGGGGTGAAGGTAATGTAAAGGCATTTTTCTGGATGAGAGTGGGAAGATTTTTATGTAGCACATATTTGCATACACATTGGATACATTTTCCTATTTTCCATTCGACATACTGAATCCCTGACAATAACCCATACCCAACTAGACTCTTACTGATAATCCTAATATGATGGAGAAAAATAACCCAAACAGAATAGAAATACAAGCAGTTCAGTGGATGTATCACGTATATTTGGACTTGCCTTTTGCATAACAAATTGTAGGTGTTACAAATCTTGTCAATTTTAATTGATATAGTTCTCCATGAGTTTTTAAAGTTAACAACTATGTGAATTTCTGTCTCCCTTTCTCTGTAGCCTATTCAGCACATGTATTTTTATATGCACATATAGAATCCTACCTGGTATCACAAGTACATTAGTGTGAGTGCATGCATTGGCAGATACAAATTGTGAGAAGAGATCACCCCTCCTAAACGCTTTTGGAACTTAAAATTCAACCTATGGGTAACCTTCCTAGTGGAATATTATACATAAATCCATTTTCATTAAAATATAAATTTTTCCATCTCTGGATGATATATATTTCATGATGAATTTCGATTGGCATATATATTGCTACATTTTAATGTCTGTGTGTGTGTGTTTTGTGTATATATATATATATATATATATATATATATATATATATATATATACTGTCCAGATTTTTCAAAATATGAAATATATGTGTCTTATATACACTCCCTAAATTCATTCATGTTCATGTATGTGGATTTATAATCAACTTTTCAGAAAATTTTTCTCAGAAATATTCATCCACGTAAAATACATTTTTGTTTCCTAGTACAACAAACTCACTACAGTGAATGGTGGTTACAGATCCTAATATTTCTACACTAACTGACTCAGTTTAACATCAATGCAAATAGATTCCTATGGGACATGGTGTGTATTTTGAGGTTCATTTTCATTCAACACTGGTATATTACTATTTTTTAAGTTTTTGAACATCATAATATATATATATCATCCACAAGTTCACAAATTTATAGGCATTTGTTTCAGTTTCCATCATTTCCTGCTTCAGAACACATGATTTCCTCCAGGTTTCTTGACTGGCCTTTTCATGAAACTTCTTTCCAAACACATTATTTTTAATTTTCATAATCAATTTTAAAGCAAACCTCACACACTCTTCATGATAAAGCATAACCCTAAAATTACCATTAGATGTATAACTGGTTGTAATGAATGGATGTATATCAATATAAAATTTCCTGTATATTTTCAGATATCAATTCAATCCATTATTTAAAGTTGGAGCCAGTTATATTATTTATTCACAGTATGGTCTATTCATGCATTTTCTCTATATTCAGAGACACAGGGCACACCTATTTTTACTCCCAATACTAATTTATATGTCTTCAAAAACTTGTTTGCAGAAATGGTGGAAGAAATACTCATGTTGCCTGATGTACATAAACATTTTATCACAGTAATATTCTGGACACAAAATGCAAAGTCACATTTATAATTGTACCAAATCCTAAATGGAAAGTGAGCATGGATTACTAAAATCATCCATCTCCAGGTTCCCTAATGCTCTCAATTGTAAATCCTATTGGTGACTATATATTTGTTTCCTCCTAAGATTATATACTCAACCTCAAGCCTGTTGAAAATGTCTAATCCAATCACTCACTTTATTCTTTTCCTGATTTTCTAATATCTCTATTGATATATGCTTTTCTACATATTTTCCCCAGTTCATCTTTGTGACTGACACTTCACATGTTCTGACATTTACATTCACTCTCTACTCGAAACCCTCTTGCGAAAGAACTTATGGTCCAAATCATATACTCACTCTTCTTCCTAAACCTACTGACGATCATCCTAATCCTACCGACTATCTTTTTTTGACTGGATGTTCTCTTCTACATTCAATTATCCAAGGTATAAGGTTCTATGCCATTGTATATGCATTTATCTGAGATAACTGTGCAGAACATAATTCAAAGATAAGTATCCCACTCAAGGGCCCAATTTGCCCTTCAGGGCTTCAAATATTACTTAGATTTCTGTTTTCATAATAATATTTCCCTTTTCTTGTAAATATCACAGGTTTCAAGTACCATTATTCATCCCACAGAATGATTCCTAACTCAAATCGAACATGCTATTAACCCTAAACATACACTGTTCCCTCAATCTAACTTTACAGAAGAGCAGGATCAGAGTTGGTCTTACAAAAGAGGAATGTAGGGGATCTTCCACCTGCTGAGAACCTCAAAGGTCCATGCAGAAATGATCCCTGGAGAAGTTATAGGCAGCCATGAAGAACCTGAGACCACAAGTCATCTTCCATGGCAAACATCCTGGTCAGGATGAAGGTTTGTGTCTGAATCAGCCTTTCTCTTCTTAATGTAGAGAAGATGGACCAAACCAGGCCTGTGTGGAGAGCTGTCCTGGGTGCCTGTGGTTGATATACCATCCTAACTTGTGAAAGTGTCACAGGAAGTAGGGGTAGACTCCATCTATTGGGACCGTTGAATGGAGCTGTTAGGACAAAGTGGTCGCCAAGGTAGTGACCTCATTCTGTTCCTGAATGAAGTGACCTACCTCACTTTCTTGGTGATGGAACTATCTGAACTTGGGATCCAGGAATCTAGGCACCCAGAGCGAGTCCCAGTCCCAGTACCAGTGGGCTCAGTTTTTTGAAATAACCAAGGACAGTGTCAGTCTTCCTTGGTACCTACTTATGTGAGGATTGCCAAATGCCAGCAGCGCTCTGAAGAGTGTACTTTTTCAGAAAGCATGTAGTTGTTCATCGCTTGCTCCTCACAACTTCTCAGAGTTGGCCAAGGAGACCAGATCTGAGACAGGACAAGCCATTTCGGGAAAACATAGTAGGGCCCACCAGTCATAGGACACTCCTGATAGTCACAGACCTATTTGTGAAAACGAGGTGCCTTTGTGGGTGTGGGTGTGAGTTTGTGATTTTGTCTCATGTTCTGAGAATAGGTAGGAAAGGTGGTTTGTTTGGTTTGGAGTGGACTGTGTCTAGTAAGTCCTTTGACAAGCCGAGTGATTCTATGTCTGTCCATCTCTCTGTGACCTTGGTTTTAGATATTAGAAAAGAGAATGCATCAATGAATGTGTCCTGTGTAGTAGAAATCTTCCCAGAATTCATCCTACCCAATTTATGAAAGGAATTCAGCTTGCCTTATGGATGGGCAATGCCTAAAATCTTCCTAAGTTCCTCTTTTCTTCCTGAATTTTGCCACTCTCCAGAATAGGATCATGGTTTTGCGTCCAAATTATTTACCACCTCCAATCTCTGTGACATAGCCATGTACTGGATAGCTGAAGGGAATTGGAGCATCTCAGAAAACCCAGATATCAATGTGACCAGGAAAGTCTCAGTGGGGAAACCCTGATTTGGGCCTATTGCTTACCTATTCCTCTGTTGCCCTTAATGTCAGGAAGGCCTTTGCCTCTGGCCACACCTTTGTGAAGGCTGAACAAAACAGTTTTCAAATGGAAATGAATGGACATCACCTGTGGCTCTTTGCTTAATTGCTTAGGAAAGGGATGTGTCTGAATCAGCCACTTGGCCCTGTGTGAGGCTGTGGCTTAGATTCTCAGCACCTGATGGATCTATAGAAAGATCCCATGTTTGCATCCATAACCAAAATGGCAAAAAGTGCAGTAATTGTGGATGAAGTCTCTCGCCTTTCTCTCTAAGGTTCCTGACCTCCATCAAGTGAGAATAGGGATCCTTTGGGTCAAATGACCTCTTCAAATCCCTGCAGAGTCTAGCTCATAGTTGCTTGCATTGTCTCATGACTCCAAATCACATACATAATCAATACATGACAGTGAGTAGGCCTCAAATTGGAGAAGCACAGCAGTATTTAGGGCAGGCCTATTTGATCACTCCTGTTTCACAGGAAGTGTTTCCAGGCCACCCAGACTTTAGGCAAATGAGGGTCAAGGAAGTGTATTTTGGACACTGTCTTGTGCTGCACCCCTCATGGAAACATACATCCAGAGGTTATGATGAATGTCTATATGGATAAAGATGAGGGTCATGTGGGAGTGTTTTGGTTTAAATTGTGGTCATTTGTGTGGCAGTTGGAAGAGATGACTGGGTCCACCTGCTCTTGAACTCTGGTGTGATTCCCCTTAGAGACTGAGTTCTGGAACTAACCTCAGAGAAGTATTGCCATAAATTGTGTTGGCATTTTAGGAGGCCATGCATGAGAGTCACCCTTGGAACCTGAGATCTAGGCCCAGGTGGCTTTCCAGAGAGCACTGGGAATCTCAGCGGGGATATCAAATGATTTTATTCTGAAAGACTTGGCAGCCATAGTTGAGAGTCAAAACACACATGGACCTCACATTGTAGACCTCAACAGGCCTGGCTTCATGTGACCTTTTGGACACTCTTTGGGAAACCTTGCCTGTTATCATCCTCCAGAACTTTCATTGAAATGAGCTTCCTCACCATTTAATGGTTCCTGAATGAATTGAAACCCACAGTGCCTCCAACTTCATCCTTGAAAAATGGCTAGTTAAATAAAATAAAATTTTTGAAATTCCCATGACCAGGTGTCACTGGAGAACCTTTTTAATGTCCTGTTGCTGATCAAGAGTGTACCAGACAGTTCCTTGATTGACTGGGTTTCATGAAAATGGTTTAGAACAGAGATGCCATTAAGTTAGAGCCTGCCGAGTAGTGAGCCTAGAAAGTGGTGTGCAGTTGTGTGATAATACATTTGTGTTGTGGCCATGTAGATCTGCCATTGGCTTCCAAATTGCTTGTGACTGACATGGTGCAGGCAGGAGACCCGTATATGTAAAAGCATGTTTTTATATGGAGAGGTTTCAGGGCAATGTTAAGAATCAAGTTTCTATGCACAAGTTGGCAAGCTATGTGGGAAAGAAGCCTGGTTGGTGCATTCTCCTGCAGACCCTGACGCACAGCAAGTGATAGAACTCCGTCTAGAACTGTGTCCCTGTTGAACTTCTTGTATTTTGTGAAGCAAATACCAAACTCCCAATGCAGCAGCAAAAAACACCATGAAAAGTGGAGGATGACCAAATGGTTCCACAGTCCCCATGGAGAGACACTTAGACCCATGTGGCCACTGTTTACCTACAAAGAGTGAATTCAGAACTGCTGCCTCATGTTTACTGGAAAATAAGAAACCATATTCTTCAGGTCACATAGATGCAGACCCAGCTTTGATGGTCCCACTACAAAGAAAGCTAAAGCTCCTGACAACAACATATATTTCAATTGCCCAACCTCAGAGGAAGTTTCTCAAGATGTCTTTAGGCTAGCAGACCTCCATGTTTGAGGAGTGTTTACCATGTCCCTTACTTTTGGAAACTCCTCTACCACCTCCAAGGTTGTGAACTCCTGAGCATTTTCCATTCCAGATATGTATTCACAGATTTTCTAACACTTCTGTTCTAACTGTGACTTACTTCAGACGAAGGGAATGTCAAAGCTTTGTTCTGGATGAGAGTGGGATGAATTATGTGTAGCACATATTTGCATACACATTGGATTCATTATCGTATTTTCCATTTGAAATATTGAATCCCAGACAGTAACCCATAACATACTAGACTCTGACTACTAATCCTAATATGATGCAGAAAAATAACCCAAACAGAATAGAAATGCAAGCAGTTCAGTGGAGGCATGGTGTAGAGTTGGACTTGCCTTTTGCATAAAAAAGGGTAGGTGTTATAAATATAGTCAATTTTCTGTTGAAATAGTTCTCCATGTGTTTTTAATGTTAACAAATATGTGAATTCCTGTCTCCCTCTGTCTGTAGCCTATTCAGCACATGCATTTTTATATACACATATAGAATACTACCTGGTATCACACGTACATTTTTGTGAGGTGACTGACTTGGCAGATACAAATTGTGAGAAGAGATCACTCCTCCTAAATGCTGTTGGAACTGAAAATTCAATGTATGGGTAAACTTGCTAGTTCAACAACATTATGCATAAATCTATCTTCAATAAAATGAATATTTTTGGATCTGTGGATGATATATATTTCATGGTGAATTCGATTGATATATATATTGCTATTTTTAATGTCTCAGTGTGTGTGTGTGTGTGTTTGTGTGTGTGTGTGTATATACACACACACTCTCCAGATTTTTCAAAATATGAAATGTATGAGTCTTATTATACACTCTCTAAATTAATTAATATTCATATATGTTGATTTATAATCAACTTTTCACAAGATTATTCTCAGAGATATTCATCCACCTGAAATACATATTTCTTTCCTAGTACTGAAAACTAACTTCAGTGAATGGTGCATACAAATCCTAATATTTCTACAGTAACTGACCCAGTTTAACATCAATTCAAGTAGATTCCTATGGGACCTGATGTGTATTTAAAGTTAATTTTTGTCAACACTGGTACATTACTATTTCTTCAATTAATGCACATCATAGGATATATATTTCATCTACAAGTTAGCAAATATTTAGGCATTTGCTTCACTTTCAATCACTTCCTGCTTCAGAACACATGTACACTTCCGGGTTTTTTGACTTGTCTTTTTATGAGACTTCTTTCCAAACACATTATTTTCAATTTCCATAATCACTTTTGAAGCAATACTCACACACTCTTCATAATAATCCATAACCCTAATGTTACAATTAGCTATATAACGGGTAGGATTAAATGTATTATATCAATATAAGATTTTCTGGATATTTTCAGATATCAATTCAATCCATTATTTAAAATTGGAACCAGTTATATTATTTATTCACAGTATTGTCTATTCATGCATTATCTCTATATTCTTAGACACATGGTTCACCTATTTCTACCCCCAATACTAATTCATACATCTTCATTATATTGCTCCCAGAAATGGCGGAAGAAATACTCCTGTCACCTGATCTACATGTACATTTTATTACAGTAGTATTCTGGACACACAAAGGAAAGTTCACACTTATGATTGTACCAATGTAAAGGTCGGGCGAGCATTGGAGGAAGAAACCAGGAAGAGACTGTCTCATGAAACAGCAAAGTGCTTTTTGGGGGTCCAGCATGCTGGGGCTCAGAGCTCACTTGAATAGAGAAGAGAGCCCTGAGAACAGCTTAAGCAGAGCTTATGTACTTTACTTGGTGAGGGCAGGGATGGAAATTTATTGATTGGTCAGGTCGAGTGAGTGGTTTGTGTGCCAACGGGAGAGGGAGTACATTCTGCAGTTTGGCAGTTAGGGACAGCACATTCTGGGAACAAGATTAGCAAACAGTTCTCAAGATTTCAACAGTGTTTTGTTAAGCATACAGAAAAACAGGAATTACAAGTACCTATTTTATTAACCTTTCATTCCCCACTTCTCATTCTGGTTACTTTTAATCATAAAAGTGATCATTGGGGGGTCTCTGATTTTATGTCTCCTAGTGAGGTATATTGTTGTCTGATTACCATAAGTTTAACTTATCCAATTTGAGCTTGTAGAAAAGAAACTACATGGTTGAGCAAACAGGTTCCTACAATTAGCATTAATATGAGGATTGTTAATGGACTGGCCAGGGTTGATAAAAGCGTACGTAAAAAGGGGGACTATGTGAACAAAGACACAAACCAACCATTATGTGCCCCTCTCCTTTGTTGATGCTCTTCAAGGCGTCTTTTTAACTTACTCATAGATTTTTTTACAACTCCAGTATGGTCGGCATTAAAACAACATTCTTCCCTCAATGCAGCACAAAGGCCCCCTTCTCTCATGAAGAGGAGGTCCAAGCCTCGCCTGTTCTGTAAAACAAATTCGGAGAGAGAGGTTTAAGAGAATGGTCTGAGAATGAGAAAGGAGAGATGTAAAAGAATAATGGAAAAGGGGTTTGGGATTTTCCAGGCAACAAAATGTTGAGCAGTAGAACAGGTAGAGCAGAGGGGAAGACAGGAATGAGTATCCCAAAAAGCCTGTGAGTGATGTTAAATTTTAGTAACCTGTTTTCACTGATGACAAAAAAACTTTAAAGGCCATTTTCATTACATCTTGGATAGGGATCTGAGGGCTCTCCTTAGCTTTTTGAGCTTTGGTTTAGTTGGTAAGAGGACTTGGTGAGACCTGGTGAGGGCACTGACAGGAGAAGAGAGGAGTGAGTGGGTGGATGGGTACCTTAGTACCAGTTACCTCAGCAAGGGGGCAATGGTCTAAGAACCAGCAGAGGCTTTGGTTTTTGATCTAGTAATTGGAGGGGAGAAATCAGGTTGCTTAGGTGGGAGTGACAGCAGAGAGTCTGGAGCAGAAACTAGAGGGTGAGGATTTATTGGAGGAGCATAGTTCAGGATGTGAGTGAAGGAGGGAAAAGGCCTCCACATAGGGAAATTTCCTTCCACCCTTTGAGCACTTACCGAAGTCAAAAAGGTCATGCAGAATTTGAGCATCTAGAGACCCCTCTGGGGGCCATCGGTTTTGGTTGTCTAATTGGTAATATGCCCAATGCTGAGTACTGAATTTGATGAGGAGTTTGGGTTCCAACAGGCAGCCCCTATATACTTACATCCCCATGACTTACAGAAGAAGTTGGCTTTTCCCCCACACAGCCCTGGCTGTTTGTGAGTTTGATAGTCCGCTGAGCAAACATAGTAATCTAGGCTAGCCAACCTGCATCTGGCTCACGTGTCCCTACATCCATAATGTTTGTTTCCATTACGTATGGCACGGAAGAGATTTGATGGAATTTTAGTGGGATCCCCTTCATCAGGGATCTCCCAATAGGAAAGACCTATAGCCAGCTGACAAATGTCTGGGTAGAGAGATGGCCACCAGGTCCCTAAGGGGGCTGTATGAAAGATAGAGCATACTTCTTGTACAGTATGATTTGTGATCAGCCATCGCTGCAGAACAGGCTGATGAGGTTTAGGACTACTATTGGCCAAGGGGAGTGTCTATAGCCTTATCCACATGGCGAATACACAATTTGAAAGGATTACCAGTCATTTCTAGTTTCCAGCCAGAGTCTGGACAGGGCGCAGGCTTGAGATGAGAGGCATGGATCCCGGAAGTGATTCTGTCTACCTTTACCACTGTAGGTGTTATAAGTAGCACCTGGTATGGTCCTTTCCAGCGAGGTTCCAGGGATGACACCTGATGTCGTCTTATGTAGATGAAGTCTCTTACTTGATATTGATATGGAGTCCTCTCGTCCCCAGGTTGGTAGGTAGTGGCCAGCTGTTTCCACAGATATCACTGTCTTCTTTCAAGAACTTTAACTCTGTCAACTCAGGAGGTGTGGAAGGAATCATTAGGTCTTAGAGTTGGGGTTAGGCCCCTTACTGGAGGAGGGACCATAGAGAATTTCATAGCGGGTGAGGTTACACAAAAAAACAGAGGGAGTATGAGTATTTCTTGCATGAAAGAGTGCATAAGGCAGGAGCATAGTCCAAGCTTTTATGCTGATATCTAAGCTTAATTTTGTTAAGGTCTCCTTAATGCTTCTATTTATTTATTTTACCTGTCCTGAGCTCTGGGGTCTATAAGCACATTGTAACTTCCAATTAATCCCCAGGGTCCTGGCTAACCCCTGACTTACAAGGGCCATGAACGCCGATCCATTATCAGACGCTATTTCCTTAGGGAGTCCGTATCTTTGAAAATTATCTTCCAGGATCTTCTTGACCACAATTTGTGCCTTTTTTTTTGTGGGAAGGCTTCAATCCATCCTGAAAATGTACCTACAAAAACTTGGAGATATTTAAGTCCATACCATGCTGGCTTAATTTCAGTAAAGTCCACTTCCAAGAATTGTCCTGGTCTGGATCCTTGTAGGTGGTTTCCTGCAGGAAACTTGGAAGGGTAAGCATTAACCAATTGACAGACCCGACAGGCTTTTGTTACTAGTTCAGTTATTTCCTTTCGCTCTGTGTTGGTTAGTGGAATACTCTGTTCTTGATTCTTCAGGAATGCCTGATGTTTCTTTGAACCAATGTGACTGAGTTGATGTACATTTTTAACGTACCATAGGGCTTTCTGAAAATGCAGGCTGGGCTCAGTGAAGTTGAGGATTTCAGTTTCAGTGTCATTAGATGTTGTCAAAAGCTTGCTGGTGCTCAGGGGTCCATTAGAATTGGGCATCTCCTTTTAACAGCCGGTATAAAGGAGCAGCTAAGGACGCAAACCCAGGTATCCATAACCTGCAAAAGCCAGCAGTCCCAAAAAACTCTCTGAGTTGTCTGTTATTAGATGTGGGTGGTATATGCTCAATGGTTTGTTTTCTGGGTTCAGTGAGCCATTGTTTACTGCCCCTAAGGAAATATCCCAGGAAGATTACTTCTTTCTGGCAAATTTGGGCCTATTTGGCAGAAGCTCTATACCCGAGTTGAGCAAGCTCGGAAAATAGTGCTTGGGTCCCAGACTCACAATTTTCCTTGGTGTTGGCTGCCAGTAGCAGGTCATCCACATATTGAAGCAGGGTGACTTCAGGGTGCATAGTTCTGAAGTTGTTGACATCTCTGGGGAGGGCTTCATAAAAGAGAGTGGGGGAGTTTTTGAACCCCTGTGGGAATCTAGTCCAAGTTAGTTGACCAGACGTTCTGGTTTCTGGGTCTACCCACGCAAAAGCAAATAGCAAATGACTATCTTTATGCAGACACAAGCAAAAGAAAGCATTTTTAAAGTACAGAACAGTATAGCAATTCCGCTGAGGGTTCAGAGTGCTAGGCAGATTGTACAGATAAGGTACCCTGGGGTGAATGTCCTGCACTCTGTTGTTGATCTCTCTTAGGTCTTGAACAAAGCGATAGACCCCGGTTCCTGGATTTTTTTACTGGTACCAGGGGTGTGTTCCAGTTCGAATGACTGGGCCTTAGAACCCCTAAGGCCAGATATTTCTGAATATGGGGCCTTATCCCATCTTTAGCTTTCTTGCTCAGAGGATATTTTTTGACATTGATTGGGTGGGCTGAAGTTATTAACCCCACTGTTATTGGAGGTTGTTTCATGGCTAGGCCTACCTCAGCAGTTTTTTCCTAGGCATCTGCATAATCTGTTATCCATTTCTGGGTTAGCTTGCCTGTTTGATCAGTCTGGGGGTGGGTGACGAGTTGATGTTCATTTTCTACTGACATAGTTAAAGCCGTGACTATAGGAGTTTCTAATGAAGGTTTTAGAAATTTCACTTGGGGGCCTTAAGGGTTAAAATTTATTCTGGCCTGGAGCTTGTTGAGCAGATCTCTGCCCATCAATGGGGGGGGCATTCTGGTATTACTAGGAAGGAGTGATGGATTTTTCCTTTCCCCAGGACCATGGTCCTCTTAGTTGTCTAAGCCCCATATTTACTGGCATAAGGCCCTTGAACTAGAGTCCTTTTATTTGATAGACGGCCCAATGGTGTCTTAAGGGCTGAGTATACTGCCCCTGTGTCCACTTCAAAATTTACTCACTGCCGGCAAGTTCTTTGAGTTCTTTTGGCAGAGTCAGCTTCCTCCAGGGAAGGAGGGACTGTGTGTGCCACGGGGAAGTCATTTGGAGGGCGCTGGGCTGGCCTAGATTCCTCCAATGGTGGAGAGTCTGAGTCAGCAGCAGGGGAATCACTTAGAGGGAGTTGGGGGTTGGGGGACGAGGACAGGGCATAAGGAGGGGAAGGAGAGTTCAGTAGAGTCTTGAGACTCAGGGAGAACAGAGGGTGGAGGAGGAGGAGCAGAGGGTTTGAGAGATAGAATCGTGGGGAAAGCAGTAGGAGCGGGGGCAGGTTCAAGGAAATGTTTCACCCATGGAGAAAGAGATTTGCAGAGGTCCTGCTAAGTTAAGATATATTGCTGTTGATCTGGATGGCTATGTGGCCCTGGCTGAAAGACAATATCTCTGAGTTTTTAAATTAGCGGGAAGTAGAAACATCATTCTGGGGGCCATCCGACTCTGAAGGTGGGTCAATCTGAGGCACAGAGTGTCTGCCATGTCCGGCGTTTTACTGAAAAAGAAAGATTCTGAGCCCTTAAGCAGACTTTGGTCCAGTGATCAAGGGTCAGGGACAGATGCGTTGAAGTGCTCTGTCCCATATGAAAGATACAAAAACAGTGAAACCAATGACACACGACACAGACAAGACAACACAGTAAAGACAGGCAATGGACGTCCAGTACTGAGACCAGGAGAGAGTAGCCGGCAAAACCTGATGGGCTGGCAATACCGAATCCAAAACAAAATATCACTGAGTCGAGGAGACTATTGATACTCGATTTCCTGAGACCTCCGGGGCGTCCCCCAGAGACATGACCTGTGGCTCTGTGACATGTCTGTCAGCCACCCTCAGAGAGAGCTCATGCTCATCACCGATAGCCATTATGCCCATCCCTAACCTGAAACCTGAAACCAGAAAGAGGTGCCTTACTCACCCTGAGAGGAGCCCATTGTCTGTCTTTCATCCACCACTGCTGGATCTCGCTGCGGCCCTCAGATGTAAAGTCCGGGTGAGCATCGGAGGAAGAGACCACCAAGAGACTGTCTCATGCAACAGCCAAGGGTCCAGAATTCTGGGACTCAGAGCTCACTTGAATAGAGCAGAGAGTCCTGAGAACAGCTTAAGCAGAGCTTATATACTTTCCTTGGAGAGGGCAGGGAGGGAAGTTTATGGATGGGTCAGGGCGAGTGGGCGGTTTGCGTGTAAATGGGAGAGGGAATACATTCTACAGTTTGGCAGTTCGGGACAGGACATTCTGGGAACAAGATTAGCAAAAAGTTTTCAAGATTTCAAGAGTGTTTTGTTAAGCATACAGAAAAACAGAAAGTGACAAGTACCTATTTTATTTAATTTCACGAAAGCCTAAATGTAAAGTGAGCATGGATTACTAAAAACATTCTTGTCCAGGTTGCCTAATGCTCACAAATGTCAATTCTCTTCGTGACTACATATTTGTTTCTTCCTAACATTATATATTCAAACTCAACCCTGTTGAAAATGCCTAATCCTATGACTCACTTAATACTTTGCCTGATTTCATAATGTCTCTATTGATATCTGCTTTCCTACATATTTTCCCCAGTTCATCATTGTGACTGACTCTTCACATGGAATGACATTAACATTCACTCTCTAACTGAAACTCTATTGATAAAGAACTTTGGTCCAAATCCTATACTCACTCTTCTTTCTAAACTTACCGACTATCTTCCTAATCCTAACAACTATCCCTTTTTGACTGGAGGTTCTCTTTGACATTCAATCTTCCAAGGTACAACGTCCTATGCCATTGTATATCGATTTATCGGAGACATCTGTGCAGAAAGTATTTCAATGCTAAGTATCCCAATCAAGGGCCCAATTCCCTTCTGGGCTTTAAATCTTACCTAGATTTCTGTTTTTCATACTTGAATCATACGTCTATATTCTTATAAATATCACAGATTCCCAATACCATTATTCATCCCACAGAATGATTCCTAACCCAAATCAAACCTGATATTAACCCTAACCACACAGTGTTCCCTCAATCTAACTTTAGAGAAGAGCAGGGACAGAGCTGATCTTAAAATACAGAAATGTAGGGGATCTTCCACCTGCTGAGAACCTCAAAGGTCCATGCAGAAATGATCCTTGAAGAAGATGTAGGCAGCTATGATGAACGTGAGAGAGCAAAAGTCATCTTCCATGGCAAAAAACCTGGTCAGGATGAAGGGAAGTGTATGAATCAGCCTCTCTCTACTTAATGTACAGAAGATGGACCAAACCAGGCCTTTGTGGAGAGCTGTTCTTTGGTGCCTATGAATGATATATCATTCTAATTTGTGAAAGTGTCACAGGAAGTAGGGGCAGCCTCCAGCTCATGGAACACTTGGAAGCAACTGTTAGGACAAAGTGTTTGCCAAGGCAGTGACCTCATTCAGTTCCTAAAGGAAGTGACCTACCTCACTTCCTTGGTAATGGAACTCTCTAAACTTGGGATCCAGGAAGCCAGGTACCCAGAGCCAGTCCCAGTCCCAGTCCCAGTGGGCTCACTTGTTTTGTGTTACTAAGGACAGAGTCACTCTTCCTTGGTACCTACTGATGTGAGGATGGCCAAATGCCAGGGTCATTCCTGAGAAAGCAGGTAGTGTCTCACCACAGGCTCCTGACAACCTCACAGAGTTGGCCAAGGAGACCAGATCTGAGAATAGATAGTCCATTTCAGGGGAACATAGTATGACCCACCAGTCAGAGGCCACTCCGGATAGTCACAGACCTACTTGGGGGAAGGAGGTGCCTTTTTGCGTGTGGGTTTGAGTTTGTGCTTTTTTCTCATGTTCTGAGAATAGGTAGAAAAGGCGGTTTGTTTGGTTTGGAGTGGACTTTTTCTAGTAAGTTGTTTGACAAGGCGAGTGTTTCTATGTCTGTGTATCCCACTTTGTCCGTGGTTGTAGACATTAGAAAAGAGAATGCATCAATGGATGTGTCCTGTCTAGTAGAAAGCTGCCGCAGTCTTTTGCTGGGCACAAATCACGAGTCTCCACACAGCTTGTAGATTCAAACAGCAATTCTTTATTCCCGAACTCACACCGGCTGTCTACAAACACGTTCTGGGGGAATCCACGTTCTCTGCCCAAATCCACTCCGTTCTCTGCCCAAATCCTCTCCTGCCTAAATCCACACCGCATGGGCTTCTGTCTCTCAAAATATACTGTCTGACCTAAGCACTCAAGAGAAACTCAGCAGCAGGATACGCCCTATTCTAAAGGGGGAACACCCTACTCTCCTATTATGCTAAACTTCCCTATTCTAAAGGGGGAACACCCTACTCTCCTATTATGCTAAACTTCCCTATTCTAAAGGGGGAACACCCTAAACACGGATCCTGCCCTGGTCCTTGAGCAAGGTCACCTTTCAGAAGTCCTTCCACTAGACAGCATGGGAGTAAGCTGGCAAGGAATTTGTCATACCTACTTGGCTGATGGCTCCCAGCATCTCCCCCCTTCTGATTAATTAAACAACAAGTAATGTGGCTTAAGGACCGTGCCTGGTAGGTTGTCCAGTTCAACATATGGCTCTTACCCGTCATCGGAAAACTGACCTTTAGGTAACTGACCTTTAGGCGTCAGCCTCCTGTCTTAGGTTGATACCATTGCAACTGGATCATACCCGTCACTGACTACCGGTCCAGCATACAGCCATACTTGTGGATAGGTCTATGCACCAGTGGGGGGGTGAGGTTCTTTGCCTCACCTCTGTTGGCCCCCAAATTTGGCCTTGGTGCCAGTGGGGGAGTGAGGTTAATGTGGCTTAAGGACCGCGCCTGGTAGGTTGTCCAATTCAACATATGGTTCTTACCCGTCATCGGAAAACTGACCTTTAGGTAACTGACCTTTAGGCGTCAGCCTCCTGTCTTAGGTTGATACCATTGCAACTGGATCATACCCGTCACTGACTGCCGGTCCAGCATATAGCCATTGGCCCCCAAATTTAGACCATCACTAGCAGAAGGGAGGAGGATACAGAAATGCCACGACACCAAGCCAATTGACAGTTCCTTTGGAAAAATTGCATCATTGGTGACACCATCAGCAAAGATCACTGGTGACACCATCAGCAAAGATATGCCAGCATTACCACAATTTGCTGCACTAAACGTAGTTACATAGTCCAGGCAAGTTCTGTAAGCAGTTCAAAGGGGAGGAATCTATCAATCTGTCCGTCTCCTCCCAAAGTCCGTTTCCTCCCAAAGTAAGTTGACTCCTTGATTGAGCATACTTGTTGAGTTATATTCATTGGGATGAAGATAGGAATTCTGGCAATGATGCTAAAAAGACATTAACCTGAAAAGAATTATTAAATATAATGAAAAGGAAAGGTAAAAGTAAACAAACAGATCTGTTAACCTCCTTAAAAAAAATTCTTAACAGCTGTTTACCTGATTTAAATTAGTAAACAAGCAGATCTGTTAACCACCTTTAAAAACAATCCTTAACAGCTGTTTACCTAATTTAAATTAAGCCATTTAAATCACGTGAATAAAAAAAATAATAATAATAATTTGGATCCATTTTCTCATGAGCGCTCCTCATATATGAAATACGCACACACAGACATACAACACAAAACACAAATGTGCAAACAAACGTACAACACATAAGATAATAATAAAGGCCTTGTAGCTTTACCTAGGTGAAATCTCCATTGCAATGTTTAAAAACTCTATAGTCAAAAAAAATAAAACTGATCAGAAAAACATTAACCTAGGTTTGTGTGAGCTCAAAAAATAAAAATAGAACCTTATGATGTGGGAAAAATGCAATAATAAAATAGATATTGAAAAAAGCATCCTTGTTAATCACTGTTGCAGATGTAAGAATGGCCAAGCTGGAGTTCTGGATATCAGCTGTTATGGATTTGAGTCAAATCATCTTCTTTTCGATTCGTAGAAATTGCTTTAGTTAGTCTTTCTGGAATCCAAATCGGCTGCTGTTCTCCCTGTGGAAACACACAAACAGAGCCCCGACTCCAGACAATCACTGGGTCTGGACCTTTCCATTGTCCTGTTAGAATATCTTTCCAAAGAACTTTAGGCTTATGCACATTTTTTGGATACATATGCCTTTCTGCAGCACTAAGTCCTGATGAATCCAAATTTAAAAAGTTTAGGGTAAAAAGTGTTATTTTAAGTTTATCTTTGGGGGATATATACCCCTTTCCAATTCCCTCTTTTTGTTTTAGTAAGTACGTTTTAATAGTTTGATGAGCTCTTTCAACTATGCCTTGTCCCTGTGGATTGTATGGAATTCCTGTTATATGAGTAATACCAAATGATGAGCAAAATTGTTTAAAAGAGGTAGAGGTATAGCCAGGACCGTTATCAGTTTTTAACTGTTTAGGAACACCCACAGTGGCAAAATTTTGTAAGCAATGAGCTATAACATCTTTAGTTTTTTCTCCGGCATGAAGGGAGCCCATCAAAAATCCGGAAGAAGTATCAACTGTAACATGTAAATATTTTAATTTTCCAAATTCTGGCAAGTGTGTGACGTCCATCTGCCAAATATGGTTAGGTATCAGTCCTCTAGGATTGACTCCAAGATTAACTTGTGGTAAAAGGGTCACACAATTTTGACATTGTTTTATTATATGTCTGGCTTGTTCCTTAGTTATTTTAAAACGCTTTTGTAAAGTATTAGCATTAACATGGAATTTTTTATGAAAATTCGTAGCTTCTTCTAGTGTAGAGAAAATATGTATGTCATGTGTAGTTTTATCTGCTAAATCATTGCCCAAACTAAGGGCTCCAGGCAATCCTGTATGTGCTCTAATATGTCCTATAAAGAATGGATCTTTTCTGTCCCAGATTAGACTTTGTATAGTGGAAAACAAAGAGAAAACAGTAGAAGAAGGGGAAATCCTACCAGCATCTTCAAGAGATACTATAGCATTAACTACATACTGACTATCAGAAAATAAATTAAATACAGAATCTTTAAACATTGAAAAGGCTTGTAATACTGCATTAAGCTCTACCTTTTGAGCTGATTGTTTGGGTACTAAAAATGTAAAAGTTTGATCAGGGGTAACTACTGCTGCTGTACCATTATTTGACCCATCAGTGAATATATTTGGAGCGTTCATGATAGGGGTTTTTC
Source organism: Callospermophilus lateralis (assembly GCF_048772815.1). Taxonomy (NCBI): domain Eukaryota; kingdom Metazoa; phylum Chordata; class Mammalia; order Rodentia; family Sciuridae; genus Callospermophilus; species Callospermophilus lateralis. Next base: position 5,879,712 of record NC_135317.1, read on the forward strand.
TTGTCATTTTTGGAAAAACTACAGGATGCTTAGACCAAAAAGACAACAAAGGATTAGATGGTAAGTGATTATCAAATGAAACATTAGATTTACACATGATTATTGCCCAAGTATTTAACTCATTAGCTAACTCATCAATTTGATCCATAGTATATGGAGTAATAATTTTATTGGGAGAAATTCCAAACACTCCCTTTGCTGCTTTTATTCCTTTGAGTATTAATTGTCCTACAGCCTCAGGATACCTAGTAAGAATAGTGTTAGGAGAATAAGATAAATGTATCCACAATAATGGACCTTCTTGCCAAAATACTCCTGTAGGAATATTTTTTGTTGGTAGTACAATAAATAATAAAGGCAAACTTATATCAATTCTATCCAAATGTATATTTTCCATATATGTTTCAATAATTTTCAATGCCTTTCTTGCTTCAGGAGTTAACATGCGAGGTGAGTTTGGATCTGATGGACCTTTTAGAATATCAAATAAAGGTCCCAACTCTCCTGTTGGTATGCCTAGATAAGGCCTTATCCAATTTATGTCTCCCAATAACTTTTGAAAGTCGTTAAGTGACTTGAGTTGATCTACTCGTATTTGAATTTTTGGTGGACGGACCATGGTTGAGGATAATAGAACTCCTAAATAATTAATTGGAAAATTTAATTGTACTTTATCTATTGCTATCTCTAGATTATAATTTTTTAATAAGTTTGTAAGTGTGGCATAACATTCCAGCAATATGTTTTTATCTTTATGTGCCAATAATACATCATCCATATAGTGAAATATTTGTAGTTCAGGATTTTGATTTCTAAGTGGCTGGATTGCTTTATTAACATATATTTGACACATAGTTGGACTGTTAGCCATCCCTTGAGGGAGTACTTTCCATTCATATCTCTGATCAGGACCTTCATGATTTAATGCAGGGATAGTAAATGCAAAACGTGGACTATCCTCGGGATGAATTGGAATTGAAAAAAAACAATCTTTAATATCTATGGCTAAAACATGCCAGGTTTTTGGCAAAGCAGACAATTGAGGAATCCCTGATTGAGCAGGTCCCATAATAACCATTTCATTATTAATGGCTCTTAAATCTTGCAATAATCTCCATTTACCAGATTTCTTTTTAATAACAAAAATGGGAGTATTATGGGGAGATATGGAAGGTTGTATATGTCCTTCCGCTAATTGTTGTTTGACCAGATCATGGGCTACTTGTATCTTTTCTTTAGTCAGGGGCCACTGAGGAACCCACACTGGTCTTTCTGATTTCCAAGTAATTTTGATTGTCTCAGTGGCCCTTTCTGAAAATCCAACCCATGTCTGTCTGTTCCTTGATCTATTTGAATTGGTGCTGCTATACCTTGTCCTTGTTTTCCTAATCTTTTTTCTTTCCTAAAACCTTGTCTAGCCCTAGTAGTGGGCGCATTAGGATTGATGTTATTTGTTAACGTCAAACCTAATTGATCTAGGACATCTCGTCCCCATAAATTTATAGGAAGATGATCCAATACATAGGGCTGTATAGTTCCCTCACAACCTTCAGGATCCTTCCAATCTAATATCATTGCACTTCTATGGGGATTAGTAGCCACTCCTAGGCCTCGAAGCGTTTGAGTGGCTTGTTGTAATGGCCAATGTTTTGGCCATTCCTTACTAGATATGATGCTAAGGTCTGCACCTGTGTCCAGTAGCCCATTAAAGTCGTGTCCTTGAATATTTAGTTTTAACATTGGGCGAGAATCTAAATTTAAAGACAACATAGCCCAATCTACACCTGTGGAGCCTAATCCCCTGGAACCTCTTTCTACACTATGACTAGGAAATTTATTATGTAGGCTGGGTATTATTAACAACTGTGCTATTCTGTCTCCAGGTGAAATTACTGATATACCTCTTGGAGAACTAGCTATAATTTTTATTTCACCTACATAATCGGGATCAATTACCCCGGGACTTATCATAAGTCCTTTTAATGTAGATGAACTACGTCCCAATAATAAGCCTACTGTCCCTTGGGGAAGAGGTCCTTTTATTCCTGTGGGAATGATTTGAATTCCCATCTCTGGAGTTAGTACTGCTCTGGCAGAGGCGCAGATGTCCAACCCTGCGCTCCCTCGGGTTTGTCTGATGAGGGATTTAATGGACAATGTGTCCTGGGCACTACTCTGATGGTGTTGCTGGGTTCCTCCACTGCCCCGTATATTTGTGGTTGTGGGCCCCGGAGCATTGGGCCCGGCTGTCCGTTTTTTGGCAACGGAGCCTGATGCCTTTCTCCACGGTATCGTGGGTAAATACCTGGTCCTTTTCCGTTTTTTGGTAAGGGAGTACCCTCTATGGTAGTTTGAGAACGGCATTCATTAGCCCAATGTCTCCCTCTACGGCATCGTGGGCAAATACCCGGTATTCTATTTCTTTGATACCTAGTTTTGTTAAATCCTCCTCCTATGGGGCAACTCCTTTTAAAATGTCCTGTTTGTTCACAATCATAGCATGTTTTTGGCCTGGTATCTAAAGCCTGTTGTACTGCAGCTGCCAAGACTTGCCCTTGTTCATTAATATCTCTACATAATTTAATATATGTGTTTAAATCTTCATGTCTCCATGGTCTAATAACCTCTCTGCAGCAACGATTTGCTTGGTCATAAGCCAGTTGTTTTATTAATGGCATTGCTTGTTCCGTATCCCCAAATATTTTGGTAGCCGTTTGAATTAGCCTATCTACAAAGTCAGCGTAAGGTTCATTAGCTCTCTGTATTACCTTAGATAGCTGACCTTGTAAATCTCCATGTCCTTGTAAAGTCTTCCATGCCCTAACTGCGTCTGCAGCAATTTGTGTATATATAGCAGGATCATATTCAATTTGCTGCCGTTGACCCTCATAAGGTCCTTTTCCTAGCAACATTTCTAAATTTCTTTGAGGGTAACCGGCTGCTGCATTTCTCCTAGCTGTCTCTGCACAAAATTCCTCATTGGCAACCTTCCATAACAAATATTGTCCTCCATTTAGCACAGATTTACACATGCTAGCCCAATCTGCTGGCGTCATGTCCAAGTTAGTAATGGACTCGACCATGCTCACCGTGAAGGGAGCTTGGGGACCATAGGTTGTTACAGCCTCTTTTAACTGCTTCACTGTTTTAAAATCTAAAGCACGGTGAATTCGCTGCCCTCCTGCCTGTTCAAGTACAGGACATGCTAATCTTTGAGGTCCTGTCTCAGGATCCCATTTATCAACTACGGGGTTTGAGGGCCACTCAGCTGTCTCTATCGGTGGGGCTGTTGGTTGAATTAAACCCTCTTGTGATAAAACGGAGTTAGTAACAGCCTCCTGTTGTGGCCTTTTTCCTAACAACCCCTTTTCCTTTAAATTTTCTTCCTCTGTCTGACTAGCTGGAGAGACCTTCTCTTTTGCTTGATCTAAAACGTCTTTCACCATGTTCTGAACCTCTAACAATTTACTTAACATCTTTTCAGTTTGTTTTAATCTACTATAAAGATAACGCAACCCAATAAGATAACACAAAACAAAACCGAAACTGAATGAAGCAAAAACAGAATAAAAAATCGTTGTATCAATTTTCTCTTCCTCAGGGCCGACAAACTTCAAACCTTTAGTCAACCATTTTTTCCAGTTTGCCTGAGAAATTTCTAGGGATAGGCAGCTTGAAAGAAAAACAAAATAAATCAAAAGAAGAACACATTGTTTTCTGAAATGGTCACCCATTCTCTCGCCTTCCCTCAGGGGCGAGCAATTTCACTTACCTCCAAGTTTCAGACGTTCCGCGTACGGGCCACCAAATGCCGCAGTCTTTTGCTGGGCACAAATCACGAGTCTCCACACAGCTTGTAGATTCAAACAGCAATTCTTTATTCCCGAACTCACACCGGCTGTCTACAAACACGTTCTGGGGGAATCCACGTTCTCTGCCCAAATCCACTCCGTTCTCTGCCCAAATCCTCTCCTGCCTAAATCCACACCGCATGGGCTTCTGTCTCTCAAAATATACTGTCTGACCTAAGCACTCAAGAGAAACTCAGCAGCAGGATACGCCCTATTCTAAAGGGGGAACACCCTACTCTCCTATTATGCTAAACTTCCCTATTCTAAAGGGGGAACACCCTACTCTCCTATTATGCTAAACTTCCCTATTCTAAAGGGGGAACACCCTAAACACGGATCCTGCCCTGGTCCTTGAGCAAGGTCACCTTTCAGAAGTCCTTCCACTAGACAGCATGGGAGTAAGCTGGCAAGGAATTTGTCATACCTACTTGGCTGATGGCTCCCAGCAGAAAGCTTCCCAGCATTCATTCTGCCCAATTTGTGAATGGACTTTGACTCGCCTTATGGATGGGCAATGCCTACTATCTTACTACCTTGCTGTTTTCTTCCTGAATTCTGGCCACTCTCGAGAATAGGCTCATGGTTTTGTGTCCAAGATATGTATCACCTCCAAGCTCTGTGACATGGCCATGTACATGATAACTGAAGGGAATTGGAGGATCTCAGAAAACTCAGAAATGAATGTGACCATTAAAGTCTCAGTGGAGAATCCTTGCTTTGGGCCATTTGCTTACCTATTGTTCCACTGCCCTGAATGTCAGGAAGGTCTTTGCCTCAGGCCACCCCTTTGTGAAGCCTGAAAAAAACAGTTTTCAAATGGAAATGAATTGGCATCACCTGTGGCTCTTTAATTAATTTCTTTGGAAAGGAATGTTTCTTAATCAGCCTCTTGGTCCTGTGTGAGGCTGTGGCTTAGATTCTCAGCACCTGATGGATCTAAAGAAAGATTCCCTGTCTGCTACAAAACCAAAATGGTCAAAATAGCAGTCATTGTGGATGAAGTTTCTCACCATCTTCTGTAATATTCCTTACATCCATCAAGTGAAAATAGGGATCCTTTGGGACAAATGAGTTCTTCAAGTGCCTGCAGAGGCTAGACCATAGATGCTTGGGTTTTCTCATGACTCCAATTCACATAAAGAATCTATAACTGGCAGTCATTAGGACTCAAATTGGAGAAGTGGAGCTGTAATAAGGGCAGGCCTATTTGATCACTCATGGTTCACAGGAAGGGTGTTGAGGGCACACTGACATTAGGGAAAATAGGGGCAAGGGAGCATATTTTGGACACTATCTTGGACTGCGCCCCTTATGAAAACCTCCAGCCAGAGAATTTGTTGAGTGTCTATATGGAAGAAGATGAGGGCCATGTGGGAGTGTTTTGGTTTTAATTGTGGTCATTTGTGTGGCGGTTGGAAGACATGACTGTGGCCATCATGACTGGAACTCTGGTTTGATTCCCCTTAGAGACTGCGTTCTGGAACTGACCTCAGAGAAAAATTGCCATGAATTGTGTTGGGATTTTAGGAGGCCACTCCTGAGAGTCGCCCTTGGAAACTGAGATCTAGGCAAACTCAGATGGAGACTGCTGAGTAGTGACACAGAGCTGTGGTGCACAGGTGTGTGATAAAACATCTCTGTGGGGCCATGTGGATCTGCCAATGACTTCCAAATGGCTTGTGGCTGAAACGGTGCAGCCCATAATCCCTTATACGTTTGACCTCTTCATATAAAGGCATCTTGTTATATGGAGAGGTTTCAGGGCAATGTTCACAATCAGGTTGCAATGGTTAAGGGGGCAAGCTATGTGGGATAGAAGCCTGGTTGGTGTATTCTCCTGCAGACCCTGACCCACCACACGTGTGAGAAATCCCTCCAGCACTGAGTCCCTGTTGATCTCCTTGTATTCTGTGAAGCAAATACCAAATTCCCAGTGCAACAGCAAGAAACACCATGAAAAGTGGAAGATGAGCAAATGGCTTCACAGTCCACATGGGGAGGCACTTAGCCTTCAGTGGCCACCGTTTCCCAACAAAGAGAGAATTCAGCACTGCTGCCTCATGTTCATTGGAAAATAAGAAACCATATCTTCCAGGTCACATATATGCAGACCCAGCTTTGATGGTCTTACTACAAAGGAAGCTAAAGCTCCTGACAACAACATATATTTCAAGTGCCCAAGGTCAGGGGCAGTTTCTCAAGAAGTTTTAGGCCGGCAGAGCTCCATGTTTGTGGAGTGTTTACCTGTTAGACCAGGACATGACAAAAGACCACTGACTCCAATTAAAACCAAATTAAACCAGCTTATTATTTCCACTGGCTGGGCTTCCTCTCCCTCTAAAAATGGCGGAAACTAGACAGCAACCCCACCTTTCCTACAGCCCACCTTTATATCCCAGAAAGTTACACAAAGGCGGGTTTCAGATAAGAGAACTCGGAGAAGCATCACATTAATGCTAGTTTACATTTTCTGTTTTTTGCTGCCCCCTCATCAGAATTTATCAGGACCATTAGAGCCTCAACGACTGTCATTGTCTGGCCAGGGAAGGCCAATATTTATGAGGTGCCACTATAGTTTCAGAGAGGGCTGCTATCTGGTCAGAGAGCCAGGCATGGGTGAGTTCAAGGCATGGGCAGGCATTCAAAGCAGATTCAGAATTTGCAGTAATGTATAGTAAAGCCAAAATAATCTTTTCATGGTTTTGTGGCAAGATGGCTCCCAATTTTAATAAATGATCATGTTGGGTCTATCATTCCCCCTTTCTAGTGTGCCCCTTCCAAATCTTTGATAGGGTAGGGAAAGAGCAATGAGGGAATTTTAATTCATCAGGTAACAGTCTCCAAATTTTTAGAACTCACCCAAAACTGGCTTCCTGATTTTACCTGACATAATTGATTACTTATATTGATAGTCTATTTATTTTTGGCTTCATAGTTGTTAGACGAGAGGCGTCACTCATTTTGGCATCTTCAGAGCTGAGAGAGGGTGACGTGAGTGGGCACAGCATATGGGACATGAGTTGTCTTTTAGAAGCCAGTTGAGGGACATGGGTTGCCTTTTAGAAATCAGTTCAGTTTGAAGTCTGGTTGGGGAAGAACAGGTTGTAAAGTCATCTGGGGATGGGTTCTTCTATGTGAGAAACAAAAACCATGAGTACTGAAAAAATGTTGCAGCAGCTGGAACATGTCACTGTATAGAAGTTCCCTCAGCAGGCTTTAATATCCCCAGTTATCAGGATGTCAACTTAATATTTAACATTTAGTGTTACATTTGTCCCTCCCCATAAGATACAGTTTAATAATTTAATGTCATCTGATCTTGCAAAATTCTTTTACTAGTATGACCTCTGTGTGTAATAGAGAAACCTTTAATTCTGTTACTCAGGGCTGGATAATCATACTAGCAAACACCAAGCCTACCTATGTCGGTTAGAAATATCTGTAGGCCTTAAACTAAAAATTTGTGCCTCTGGCAGCTCCTCTTGATAGTCACTTTTTATAGTTATCAGGCATTGTTGACTGAGAATCCTTCTTTGTGGCCTCCAGTCTTACTTATTTTGGGAGGATAACATAAAGCGAATACCTTAAAATATTATTATTATTATTATTATTATTATTATTATTATTATTATTATTATTATTTAAAATGTCAGGAATGGCTGTATTTTGGTTTTACCTCTCTTTGCTAAGTGTTTAAGATGAAGCTGTCATACTGACTTTTGTTTCTATCTATTGTTAACATTAGCTGAGTTTTATGAAAGTCATTCCTGGGGAAACTTGAGAGCAGCTTCTCAGTTCTGCTGGTGCCATTTGCGCTAGGTGGGTCCAGGTCTTGCTTGACCATGGGGCTTCCCTCGGAAGCATCAAGGATGTCTCCCTTCTCTGATGACTCTCCTCTTCATAGCAAATGCACTGATTGGCTTTCTGTTTTCCATTGGTCTCATTAATCTCCCTGATTGGGAGGTTATGAGGCCCAGAGTTGCAAAGCTCTTAGAGAAGTCCCCTGTTCCCTGGATTCAGACTGACTCAGAGGGCAAGAGCCAAATATTGGTTTTCTTGGCTCTTTTCATGTAAATTTAATTTTAAATCCTAATCTTAATTATCCAGCAAATAAATTTTAACAACCTTATATTAAGAGTACTGGGCTTTAATGTCTATAAGTTTATAATTATTTATCTTTTTATTAATTGGGATCTGTATTATTCTATCTGTCTTGTAGGTGATGACTTATTATCTTAAATTAACCCATGCTGTGTTCTTAAAGCAACACTTCTGTAAAACACTAACAGGGAATCTTTAGATCACTAATAAGGAAATTACAACATAAAATTTTTTAACAAGTGTAAAAATACTTAGTTCGTGTAATAGCTCCCCTGAATTTTTTAGCTGAGTTATACATTATATTCCCTGTTTGAGATCCTAGTAATCTTGACAGAAAACAAAACAACTTTTGAACATAACTTTAAATGAAACATAATCTGACCTACTGCTTTCGTAGTCATTCTCACATGTAGTAATATGGGACACAGAGCCTTATCTCAGGTAAGGCAGGGCTCTTTATAAATATTAAGTGTTTTAGTTCTAAAGGTGAACTTTGTTTTTCTAAATATCATTTTACAAAGTTTATATAAATTGTTTGAGGTCACATGAACATTAGCTAACACCATATGATATCACATTTAAAACATGAATTTAATAAACACTGAAAGTATTAACCTTTGCATAGATAAGGCTCTCATTAACATAAAAATCCATTTAAATTGTTCCCCAATGTAAAAAGTAACATAAAACTTTACATATCTTATTGAAAACAGGTAAATGAATGCCCAATATATATATATATATTTTAGTATACAACTTCAAAACACCAGTTTGGTATAATGCTCTTTTAAAGTTTCTACCTTACAGACTTGTATACCTGAAAGATATGAGCACATTAATAGCATTACAATTACATTGATGTTTCTACATTAAGCCAGTTTAGCTTTTAAAGAAATGGCAGTACAGGGCGCTGAAATAACAGTTCTTATTTAATCAGTTGTTTAATTTTTATGGTTGCTTGCTCTAGAAAAAATAAAACTTAATAAAACACAATGTTATGGGTAAACTTATGTTTTAAGAAATTTTTGTCTCTTTAACACATGACTGATTTTTACAATCTTATACAGACTTTAGTACACACTTGTACAGACCTTAGTAAATCAATCAGATATCTAACAAAAGTACTCATGAGTGAGTAATCCCATATCAAATTTAATTATTTATCAAAATATTAGACAAATGTATTGAAGATTGTAAACCATTTTTTTTGTTGAAGGAAAAGTCCTAGAACCAAGTCATATTAGAATTTTTGTAGACATTAATATTTTATTAGATTTTTGAACTCCTAGAAAAACTTGTAAGCTGAGTTTTAAAGACATTTATTTTTATCTGTTTATCCAATTTAAATTCAACAATTTAAATCACGTGAATTAAAGATCTTTAGATCCACTTTGTAAAATTTGTTTTTATGAGCGTTTTTTTTATGAGTGCTCTTTATATATGTTAATTTTTGTATCATATATATGATATACGGACATATGTATATATAGATATACAACACATAACAACAGTGTGTACACATAATAATAGTAAAGGTCTTGTAGCTTTTCGCAGGTGAAATATCCATTGCAATGTTTCAAAAACTCCACAGTTGGTCAAAGATAGAACTGATCAGAAAAACATTAACCTAGGTCTGTAGGATCAAAATCATGAGCTCAAAAAAAAAAAAAATAAAGAATCTAAGAAAAAAAATAAGAGTCCTAGAAAAAATGACTGGTAATTAATTAGTAAATACCATTCAATTTAACTTTTTTTTCTCTTAGGCCTCAGATCAGTCTCCTACTGAGTTAGCAGGCTTCTTTCATTTGCATTTCAACATAAGTCCTGGCTGAGGTCCAGAAGGAGCAGGAAAAAGCTGCTAATCTGAGCAGACACCTCAGGCCTAAGGCATTTCAACCATAATATTCAGGTTTGGATGTTGAAAATTATGATACAAGTTTAAGATACAATTCACAAAATTTTATATCTTTACATCTTGTTTTGTCAACAGATAACATACTATGATTTACTATCCTTGTCCAAATTAATGCACTGCTACACACAGTGACATTTTCCCAGGCTACCCAGTTCAAAATTGGTGAAAAATAGCCTGAATGATTGGGAAGTTACTTGCCAACTTGGAAGTAGTGTTGTTTAGTTTTCCATCCTAAGTATTTAAGTTCTCTGACATGAATTATCTGAAATCATAAACTAAACAATTACCGAAACCCGACTTTTAACTGCAAGATTGTGCAATGCTTTAAAAACCCATTCAGATACCAGATTGTTACAATAAAACATCATCATTTAGACACACATTCAGCTAAGATCATTCCCAAGAAACAATTTATAATATCAACATATTATTGCACATATCTTTAAGGGCCAGAAACAAAGACACAAGACAGACAGAAAAGAGCTCCAGAATATGGCTGACAGACAGAAGCCTTTAAAACAGAGCAGATAAGAGAAAAATCTCCTACACCAGTGGAACCATAGATGTCCCCAAAAGGGAACCAGATGTTTTCACAGAGGGACAACCTGAAATGTAATATCAAGGGTCTCCATGGTTACTTTACTGCATTTAGTGTCCCCTTTTTCTTTTTCTCTTTTTTAAAAAAAACAGAGGTGGCATAATCCTTACAGTGCAGGAAAGGAAGGAGGTAATTCTCTGAAGGAACAGGGCTTTGGCAGCTGCTGGGAGTCCCTCAGTCCCTCCTTTTACTTACAGGATTAGCTCTTCTGGTTTTGTTCCATCCCAAGCACACTCCATCTCCTAACATTTCAGTAGTCAGCTCTCAAATGGGGCGGGGGGGGTACCAAAATTTGTAACTTAAAGTTCACTTCCTGAATTTGAAGTCAATTCAAGCCAATTTAATAATGAGGACAGGGTTTGAGAAAAAGAAAAATGGAGTTTTACTGCTTTGCTAACAAAGGAAAAACACAGGGGTCTCTGCCCAAAGGTTGTAACTCTCTTTGTCTGAAGGGACAAGGGGTTTTAAAGGAGTTTTAATTGTTAACCTGGGAGATACTCAGTTCTTACATCCCCAGCAGGCATTGCCCTGTGCAGTGTGTGTGCTCCAGGCAGCCAGCTAGTGGCTTCTCTCATCCTGCTTAATAAAGGTGGGTAAAGTTCATCACAGTTCTTTAAAACACAGTTCAAAGGGATGTCAGTCTTACTTGCTTTATTACCCATTTTCATGTAAAATATCCTTAAGTTTTTTCCACAGAAATCACACAACAAAACACACAAAAACAAACAAACAAAAAACATGTAGAACACAGAAGAAAATGCAAAGAAACAAAAACTCGGCGCAGAAACAGAAAAACAGAGGAGCAATGGAACATCTTGCTAATGCTCCGGGATAGGAACTTCTGTGTGTCTGTTGGCACCTCTCTACCCTTTCAGAGGAATTCCCTACAGAATAGAACAGAGGACAGAATGATTCTCGTTACTGTCCCAGACAGGAGTATAATTGAGCCTCCCCAGGCCACCTCTCTGTCATCAGAAGAGACCTCCCTTAACCGGATATCAGATGTTATATAGGTGCCACTTACCGATGGAGGCCTCCTCCACCATGAGCTTCCAAATTGTTTTAGTGCGGTGGTTCACTGCAGTGCTCCCTGGACCAAAAGCTCACTCCAAGGCCTTGGAACTTGCCTCTCCAGGACGGAGCCCTGGAGGGAAGGCCAGCTTCAGAATTTCCAGCAGTCTGGTCTTGTGATCTGTTGGGGCAGGTTCATCTCGCTGCGGAACTACAAAATGTTAGACCACGATTCGAGAAAAGACCACTGACTCCAATTAAAGTCAAATTAAGACAAGCTTATTATTTTCAATGGCCGGGCTGCATCTTCCTCTCAAAACAGCGGAAACAAGACAGCAAACCCACCTTTCCTACAGCCCAGCTTTATAGCCCAGATAGTTACACAAAAGGGGCGTTACAGAAAACAGAATTTTGATAAGCATCACACTAATTTTTGTTTACATTTTTTTTTGCTGGCCCCAGAATCAGAAATTATGAGGACCATTAGAGCCTCAGAGAGGGTCGTTGTATGGTCAGGGAAGGCCAATATTTATGAGGTGTCACTGCAGTTTCAGAGAGGGCTACGATCTGGTAAGAGAGCTAGGCATGGGGGAGTTCAAGGCACGGGCAGGCATTCCAAGCAGGTTCAGAATTTGCAGTAATTTATACTAAAGCCAAAATTATCTTTTCATGGTTTTGTGGAAAGATGGCTCCTAATTTTAATAAAAGCTTAGGTTGGGTGTATCAACCGTGTCCCTTACTTTTGGAAACTCCTCTACAACCTCCAAGGTTGTGAACTCCTGAGCATTTTCCAATCCAGATATGTATTCACAGATTTTCTAACTCTTCTCATCTAATTGTGTCTTACTTGGTGCCAAGGTAATGTCAAGACATTATTCTGGATGAGAGTGGGAAGATTATTGTGCAGCACATATTTGCATATACATTGGATTCATTTTCAAATTTTCCATTCGAAATACTGAATCCCTGACACTAACCCATAGCTTACTAGATTCTAACTACTAATACTAATATGATGGAGAAAAATAACCCAAATAGAATTGAAATACAAGCATTTAAGAGGAGGCATGGTGTATACTGGAATTGCCTTTTGCAAGATAAATGGTAGGTGTTATAAATATAGTGAATTTTTTATTGACATATTTCTGCATGTGTTTTAAAAATGAACAAATATGTCAATTCCTGACTCCCTTTCTCTCTAGCCTATTCCACACGTGTATTTTTATATGCACATATAGAATCCTACCTGGTATCACACGTACATTTGTGTGAGGTGCCTGACTTGGCAGATAAAAATTGTGAGAAGAGATCACTTCTCGTAAACGCTGTTGGAACTGAAAATTCAACATATGGGTGAGCTTCCTAGTAGAACATTATACATAAATCCATTTTCAGTAAAATAAATATTATTTTTCCATCTGTGGATGGTATATATTTCATGATGAATTACGTTTTTCATATATATTGCTACTATTTAATGTCTGTGTGTATTTTGTGTGTATGTATGTGATGTATGTGTGTCTGTGTGTGTGTATATATACACTCTAAAAATATTTCAAAATATGAATTACATGTGTCTTATATACACTCTCAAAATTCATTCTTGTTCATGTATGTGGATTAATAATCAACTTCTCACAAGATTTATCTCAGAAATATTCATCCACTTGAAATACATATTTGTTTTCTATAACAGAAAACTCACTACAGCGAATGGTGGTTACAAATATTAATATTTCTACAGTAACTGACCCAGTTTAACACCAATGCAAGTGAATTCCTATGGGACATAATGAGTATTTTGACGTTCATTTTCATTCAACACTGGTATATTAATATTTCTTCAGTTTTTGCATTTCATAATATATATATTTCATCCACAAGTTCACAAATTTATATGCATTTGTTTCACTTTCAATCACTTCCTGCTTCAGAACACATGCATTCCTCCAGGTTTCTTGACTGGTCTTTTCATGAGACTTCTTTCCAAACACATTATTTTCAATTTCCATAATCACTTTTGAAGCAAAACTCACACACATCATGATAAACCATAACGCTAATATTACCATTAGATGTATTACTGGTTGCAATGAATGATTGTATATCAATATAAGATTCCCTGTATAATTTCAGATGTGAATTCAATCCATTATTTAAAGTTGGAACCAGTTACATTACTTATTCACAGTATGGTCTATTCATGCATTATCTTTATTTTCATAAACACAGGGTACACCTATTTGCACCCCCAATAATAATTTATAGTCTTCAAATATTGCTCTCAGAAATGGTGGAAGAAATACTCATGCACCTGATCTACACATACATTTTGTCACAGTAATATTATGGACACAAAATGCAAAGTTCACACTTATGATTGTACCATATCCTAACTGGAAAGTGAGCATGGATTCCTAAAACATCTATTTCACCTTTGTCTAATGCTCTCAAATATAAATCCTATTGGTGACTACATATGTGTTTCTTCCTAAGATTATGTATTCAACCTCAAGCCTGTTGAAAATGTCTAATCCTGTCACTCACTTTATACTCCTTCTGAATATACTCACATGAATAGAGCAGAGAGCCCTGAGTACAGCTTAAGCAGAGCTCATATAATTTTCTTGGAGAGGGCAGGGACAGAAATTTATTGATGGGTCAGAGCGAGTGGGCGGTTAGTGTGAAACTGGTTGAGGGAATACATTCTGCAATTTGGCAGTTGGAGACAGCACAATCTGGGAACAAGATTACAAACAGTTCTCAAGATTTCAACAGTGTTTTGTTAAGCATACAGAAAAACAGGAAGTTACAAGTACCTTTTTTATTAACCTTTCATTCCCCACTTCTTCTTCTTGCTACTTTTAATCATAAAAGTGATTATTGGGGCGTGTCACATTCTATGTCTGCTAGTGGGGTACTACCATAAGTTTAACTTGTCCAATTTGAGTTTGGAGAAAAGAAATTACATGGTTGAGCAAACAGGGTTTTATAGTTAGCAATAATATGAATATTATTATTGGACAGGCCAGGGTTGATAAAAGCGTAGATAACCAGGGGGACTGTGTGAACCAAGACTCAAACCACCCTTTTTGGGCCTCTCTCTCTTTTTGACGCTTTTCAAGGCATCCTTTTATTTTACTCATAGGTTTTTTTTTACAACCTTAGTATGGTCGGCATCAAAACAACATTCTTATATCAATGCAGAACAAAGGCCCCCTTCTCTCATGAAGAGGAGGTCCAACCCTCAACTGGTGTGTAAAACAACTTCAGAGAGAGATGTTAAAGTTTCCTGCAAAGCTGTGATGGAGGTTTCTATTATCTTTAAGTTTGGGTCTCTTGCTTCTTCTATTTGGGTCATTTGTTGTGTACCATGGAGCAGGGCAGTGGTTCCTGTGACTACCCCTGCAGCAACTCCAATTTCTAATATGATGGCTAAAGTGAAGAATATATGTTCCCAGTGGAACCAGGTTGTATGCCCCCCTGTTTGAACTTCAAATGAACCTGGGTCATTATAGAGCAATCTGGGACACATCTTCACCATTACACAATTAATCACATCTGTTGACCATTTCATGAAAACATAAACAATGTTTAAGTATATAGAATTATACTGTTGTAGGGACGGACAAGGCATGGCACCTAAGATAGCACCAAAGACAGGTAAACAGACTATTTGGTTGCAACCGGATTCAGAGGGCATTGCTTCTGTTGTAAACAATTAACTCCCTGAACCCCAAGTTGAGGTAGTTTCAGAATTTTGTACCCAACATGAAAGAGAAGGGACTCAGAAGTTCACAGTCTGCAGAAATTCACAAAAAGAATCTTTTTTTTTCCTGTTTTTTCCTGTATTGTGTGCAAGTTAACTTTTCAAGGACACCTGGGAGGCAGAGAGCTTTTTTTCCTTTTCTTTTATCCCCCTGCCAACTGTTACCATGGAGCCCAGTTTGTAATTTTTTATCTTAGAAATGTAGCCATCTCTGTGAAGCCCCAGTTCAAGGCCAGAGGCCTTGTTCACATATTCTGTGAAAAACTATTAAGGGGGTGTCTAGCTTAGGAGTGCTGATTTTTCCAGCCAGTAGCCAATTAAAACAGGGCAAGAGAAAAAGAGGAAGTTAATCTACACTGAACTCATTTATAGAGACTCTTTTGCTGAAAGTCCTAATGTCAGCCATGGTGAAGACTTCTGGAGAAGTTCAGTGAAGATTTTTCTGTGGGCCTGGTACAGAGCGGGAAGACGGGGAATGCGGGGGGTGAGAGCAGCTCCATGGATCTGAGAATAAGGAAGGAGAGATGTAAAAGAATAATGGGAAAGGGGTTTGGGATTTTTCTAGCAACATAAATTGAGCAGTAGAACCGGTAGAGCAGAAAGGAAGACGGGAGTGAGTATCACAAAAAGCCTGTGAGGGACTTTAAATTCTTAGTAACCTGTTTTCAGTGATGACAAAGCAACTTTAAAGGCCATTTTCATTACATCTTCGATAGGGGTCTGAGGGCTCTCCTAAGCTGGTTTGAGGTTTGGGTTAGGTGGTAAGAGGATCTGGTGGGACCCGGTGTGGGCACTGACAGGAAAAGAGAGAAGTGAGTGGGTGGATGGGTACCTCAGTACCTGCTACCTCAGCAAGGGGGCAATGCTCTGAGAACCGGCGGAGGTTTCGGTTTTTGATCTAGTAATTGGAGAAGAGAAATCAGGTTTGCTGAGGTGGGACTGACAGCAGAGAGTCTGGAGCAGAAGGCTGAGTTTGAGGAACTATTGGAGAAGCATAGTTCAGGATGTGAGCGAAAGAGGAAAAAGGCCTTCACATAGGGGAATTTCCTTTCACCCTTTTGAGCACTTGCAGAAGTTAAAAAGATCACACAGAATTTGAGCATCTAGAGACTCCTCTGGGGGCCATCAGTTTGGGTTGTCTAAGTGGTAATATGGCCAATGCTGTGTACTGAATTTGATGAGGATTTTGGGTTCCACCAGGCAGCCCCTGTATGCTCAAATCCCCATGACTTACAGAAGAAGTCGGCTTTTCCCCCACACAGCCCTGGGGTTTGTGGCTTTGATAGTCTGCCGGGCAAACATACTAATATAGGCTAGCCAACCTGTATCTGGCTTGCCTGTCCCTACAACCATAATGTTTGTTTCCATTATCTATGGTACGGAAAGGATTTAATGGAAATTTAGTGGGATCCTCTTCATCAGGGATATCCTAATAGGAAAGACGTATAGCCAGCTGACAAATGTCTGGATGGAGAGATGGCCACCAGGTCCCTAAGGGGGCTGTATGCAAGATAGACCATACTTCTTGTCTAGTAGGATTTGTGATCAGCCATCGCTGCTGAAGGGGCTGATGAGCGTTAGGACTACGGGTGGCCAAGGAGAGAGTCTATAGCCTTACCCACGTGGCGACTATGCAATTTGAAAGGGTTAACAGTCTTTTCCAGTTTCCAGCCAGAATCTGGACATGGCACAGGCTTGAGACAAGAGGCATGGATCCAGGAAGTGATTCCCTCTACTTTTACTGCTGTAGGTGCTATAAGTAGCACCTGGAATGGTCCTTTCCAGCGGGGTTTTAGGGATGACACCTGATGTCATCTTATGTAGAGGAAGTCTCTTTCTTGATATCAATGTGGATTCCCCTTGTCCCCAGGTTGGAAGGCAGTGGCCAGCTGTTTCCACAGGTATAGCTGAGTTATTACAAGGGATTTAAGTCTGTCAAGCAAGGGTGTGTGGAAGGGATCCTTAGGTCTTAGATTCGGTGTTAGGTCTCATAGTGGAGGAGGGGCCCCATAGAGAATTTCATAGGGGGTGAGGTTACACAAAGAAACAAAGGGAGTATTTCTTGCATGAAACAGTGCATAAGGCAGGAGCATTGTCTAATCTTTTATGCCGGTCTCTAAGCTTAATTTCGTTAAGGTCTCTTTAATGGTTTATTTATTTTTTTTACGTGTCCTGAGCTCTGGGGTCTATAAGCACAATGTAACTTCCAATTAATCCCCAGGGTCCTGGCTAACCCCTGATTTACCTGGCCCATGAAGGATGTTCAATTATCAGACCATGTTACATTAGGCAGGCCGTGTCTTTGATAAATATCTTTCAGGATCTTCTTGACCACAATTTGTGCTGGTTTTCTTTTATTTTTTGTGGTGGGAAAGGCTTCAATCCATCTTGAAAATGTATCTACAAAGACTAGGAGATATTTAAGTCCATACCTTGCTGGCTTAATTTCAGTAACGTCCACTTCCCAGAATTGTCCTGGTCTGGTTCCTCATAGGTGCTTTCCTGCAGGAAGCTTGGAAGGGTAAGCATTAACCAATTGACAGAACTGACAGGCTTTTTTTACCCATTCAATTATTTCCTTTCCCTGTGAGTGAGTTAGTCTAAAACTCTGTTCTTGATCCTACAGTAATGCCTGCAGTTTTTTTGAACCAAGTTGATTGAGTTGATGTACATTTTTAACGTAGTGTAGGGCTTCCTGAAATTGCAGGCTGGGCTCAGTGAAGTTGAGGAGTTCAGTGTCAGTGTTCTTAGATGTTATCAAAAGCTTGCTAGTGCTCAAGGGTCCATTGGAATTGGGCATTCTCATTTAACAGCGGGTATAAAGGAGCAGCTAAGAACACAAACCCAGGTCCATAACCTGCTAAAGCCAGCAGTCCCAAGAAACTCTCTATGTTGTCTCCTGTTAAATGGGGGTGGTATCTGCACAATGGTTTGTTTCCTGGGCTCAGTGAGCCATCATTTACCACGTCAAAGGGAATACCCCAGGAAGATTACTTCTTGCTGGCAAATTTGGGCCTTTTTGTCCGAAGCTCTCTACCCGAGTTGAGCAAGCTCAGATAATGGTGTTTGGGTCTCAGACTCACAGTTTTCTTTGGTGTTGGCTGCCAGTAGCTGGACATCCACATATTGAAACAGAATGACTTCGGGGTGCGTAGACCTGAAGTTGTTGAGATGTCTGTGAAGGGCTTCATCAAAGAGAGTGGGTTAGTTTTTGAACCCCTGTGGGAGTCTAGTCCAAGTTAGTTGACAAGACGTTCTGGTTTCTGGGTCTACCTACTCTAAAGCAAACAGCAACTGACTATCTTTATGCAGAGGCAAGCAAAAGAAAGCATCTTTTAAGTACAGAACAGTATACCATTTTCACTCGGCCACAGCAAAGAGGTTATTGGGGGTTGCAAGCCGGGGCTCAGTGCTCACTTGAATAGAACAGAGAGCCCTGAGAACAGCTTTAACAGAGCTTATATACTTTTCTTGGAGAGGGCAGAAAGGGAAATTTATTGATGGGTCAGGGCGAGTGTGCGGTTTGCGTTCACCCGGGTGAGGGAGTATATTCTGCAGTTTGGCAGTTGGGGACAGCACATTCTGGGAACAAAATTAGCAAAAAGTTCTCAAGATTTCAACAGTGGTTGGTTAAGCATACAGAAAAACAGGAAGTGACAAGTGCCTATTTAATTAACCTTTCACCTAAGCAAAATGGAAAGTGAGCATGGATTACTAAAAACAACCATGTCCAGGTTGCCTAATGCTCTCAAATGTCAATCCTATTGGAGGCAACATATGTCTTTCTTTCTAAGAATATATATTCAACCTCAACCATGTTGAAAATGTCTAACCCTATTACATAATACTTTGCCTGATTTCCTAATGTCTCTATTGATATCTGCTTTCCTACTTATTTTCCCCAGTTCATCATTGTGACTGACCGTTCGCGTGTGCTGAGACTGACATTCACTCTCTAGCCAAAAATCTATTGCTAAAGAACTTTTGTCCAAATTCCATAATCACTCTTTTTTCTAAACCTACAGGCTATCTTCCTAATCCTACCGACTATCCCTTTTTGACTGGATGTTCTCTTCGGCATTCAATCATCCAAGGTAGAAGGTCCTATCCCATTTTATATCAATTTATCTGAGACATCTGTGCAGAATGTAATTCAAGGCTAAGTATACCAATCATGGGCCCAATGCACTTCTGGGCTTCAAATCTTACCTAGATTTATATTTTCATACTTATATTTCACCTATATATTATTGTAAATATTGCAGACTCCTAATACTATTAGTCATCACGCAGAATGATTCCTAACCCAAATCGAACCTGTTATTAACCCTAACCATACACTGTTCCCTCAATCTAACTTTACAGAAGAGCAGGCCCAGAGTTGGTCTTTCAATACAGGAATGTAGGGGATCTTCCACATGCTGAGAAACTCAAGGATCCATGTAGAAATGAACTCTGGAGAAGTTGTAGGCAGCTATGAAGGACCTGAGAGAGCAAAAGTCATCTTCAATGGCAAACAACCTTGTCAGGATGAAGGGTTTTGTCTGTATCAGCCTCTCTGTTCTTAATATAGAGAAGATGGACCAAACCAGGCCTGTTTGGAGAGCTGTTCCCTGGTGCCTATGGTTGATATACCATTCTAACTTGTGAAAGTGTCACAGTAAGTAGGGGCAGCCTCCATCTCATGGGACACTTGGAAGCAACTCTTAGGACCAAGTGGTTGCCAAAGCAGTGAGCTCATTCAGTTCCTAAAGGAAGTGACCTACATCACTTCCTTGGTGATGGAACTCTCTGAACTTGGGATCCAGGAAGCCAGGCACTCAGAGCCAGTTGCAGTACTAGTGCCAGTGGGCTCACTTGTTTGGATTTACCAAGGAAAGAGTCAGTCTTTCTTGGTACCTGCTGATGTGAGGATGGAAAAAGCCAGAAGAGCTCTGAAGAGGGGCCTTTACTGAGAAAGCAGGTAGTGGCTAACCGCTGGCTCCAGACAACTTCACAGTGTTGGCCAAGGAGACCATACCTGAGACAGGACAGGCCATTTCAGGAAAACATAGTAGGGCCCACCAGTCATAGGACACTCTGGATAGTCACAGACATACTAGGGGGAAGGTGGTGCCTTTGTGGGTGTGGGTGTGAGTTTGTGGTTTTGTCTTATGTTTGAGAATAGGTAAGAAAGGCGGTTTGTTTGGTTTGGAGTGGACAAATTCTAGTATGTCTTATGACAAGGTGAGTGTTTCTATATCTGTGTATCCCACTGTGTCCTTCGTTGTAGACATTAGAAAAGAGAATGCTTCACGGATGTGTCCTGTCTAGTAGAAAGCTTCCCAGCATTCACCCTACCCTATTTATGAATGGACTGTCACTTGCCTTAGAGATGGGCAACACCTACTTTCTTCCTAAGTCCCTGTTTTAATCAGGAATTCTGGCCAATTTCCAAAATAGGCTCATGGTTTTGTGTGCAAGATATGTACCACCTCCAAGCTCTGGGACATGGCCATGCACTGGATAAGCTGAAGGGAATGGGGAGCATCTCAGAAATCTCAGATATCAGGACCAGGAAAATATCAGTGGAGAAACCCTGCTTTGGGCCTTTTGCTTACCTATTGTTCTGTTGCCCTGAATCTCAGGAAGGTTTTTGCCTCAAGCCACCACTTTGTGAAGCGTGAAGAAAACAGTTTTTAAATGGAATTGAATAGGCATCACCTGTGGCTCTTTGCTTAATTGCTTTGGAAAGGGACTTGTCTAAATCAGGTTCTTGGCCCTGTGTGAGGCCATGGCTTAGATTCTCAGCACCTGATGGATCCAAAGAATGATCCCATGTGTACATCCAAAACCAAAATAGCAAAAAGTTCAGTCATTGTGGATGAAGTCTCTTGCCTTCCTCTGTTAGGTTACTGATCTTCATCAAGTGAGAATAGGGATCCTTTCTTTCAAATGAGCTCTTCAAAGCCCTGCAGAGGCTAGCCCATAGGTGCTTGGGTTTTCTCATTACTCCATATCACATTAAGAATCTATACCTGACAGTCATTAGGCCTCAAATTGGAGAAGCAGTGCAGTATTAAAGGCAAGCCTATTTGACCACTCCTGGTTCACAGAAAGGGTGTCCAGCCCACCATGACTTTAGCCAAATGAGGGACAAGGGACCTTATTTTGGACACTGTCTTGGGCTGTACCCCTCATGGAAAACTCTAGCCATAGGTAATGATGAGTGTCTATGTGAAAGAATATGAGGGCGATGACGGAGTGCTTTGGTTTTAATTGTGGTCATTTGCGTGGCAGTTGAATGAGATGACTGTGTCCATCTGGGCTTGAACTCTGGAGTGATTCCCCTTAGAAAATGAGTTCTGGTACTGAACTCAGAGAAGTATTGTCATGAATTTTGTTGGGATTTTAGCAGGCCACGCATGAGAGTCACCCTTGGAAACTGAGATCTAGGCCCAGGGTGGCTTTCCACAGAGCACTGGGTATCTCAGCCAGGATATCACATGATTTTATTCTGAAATAATTGGCAGCCATAGTTGAGAGTCAAAACACACATGGACCTTACATTGTAGAACTCAATGTGCCTGGCTTCATGTGACCTTTGGCCACTCTTTGGGAAGCCTTGCCTGTGAGAGTCCTCCAGAGCTTTCATTGAAATGAGCTTCCTCAACACTTAATGGTCCCTGAATGATTTGAACCCACAGTGCCTCCAACTTCATCCTTGAAAAACAGGGAAGATATATACCATGAAATGTTTTAAATTCCCATGACCAGATGGCACTTGAGAACCTTTGGATGTCCTGTTGCTGATCTTGAGTGTTTCAGAAAAAGCGTTGATTGACTGTGTTTCATTTAAATTGTGTAGAACAGAGATGCCAGTAAGTTGGAGCCTGCTGAGTAGTGGGCCTATTGCAGTGGTGTGCAAGTGTGTGATAAAGCATTTGTGGTGGGGCCATGTGAATGTGCTATTGGCTTCTAAATGGCTTGGGACTGACATGGTGCAGCCAGCAGACCCTTATATGTAAAGGCATCTTGTTGTTTGGAGAGATTTCAGGGCAATTTTCAGAATCAGGTTGCTATGGACAAGGGGGCAAGCTATGTTGGATAGAAGCCTGGTTGGTGCTTTCTCCTGCAGATCCTGACCCACCACACATGACAGAACTCCCTCCAGCACTGTCTCCCAGTTGAACTTGTTGTATTTCATGAAGCGAATACCAAAGTCCCAGTGCAGCACCAATAAAAACCACGAAAAGTGGAGGAATTCCAAATAGCTTCACAGTCCATATGGGAAGAAACTTAGCCTCCAGTTTAGTGGCACCAGTTTACCTACAAAGAGAGAATTCAGCAATGCTGCCTCAAGTTTAATGTAAAATAAGAAACCATGTCCTCCAGGTCACATAGATGCAGACCCAGCTTTGATGGTCTAACTAGAAAGGAAGCTAATGCTCCTGAAAATAGCATATATTTCAAGTGCCCAACCTTGGAGGCAGTTTCTCAAAAAGTCTATAGGCCTACAGAGCTCCATGTTTTTGGAGTGTTTACCCACACAGGTAATGTCAAGTCATTGTTCTGGATGAGAGTGGGAATATTTTTGTGTAGCACATATTGCATACACATTGGATTCATTATCTAATTTTCCATTCGAAATACTGAAACCCTGACACTAACACATACCCTACTAGACTCTGACTACTAATCCTAATATGAGGGAGAAAAATAACCCAAACAGAATAGTAATACAAGCAGATCAGAGGAGGCATGGTGTATATTTGGACTTTCCTTTTGCATTTCATAGGGTAGGAGTTATATATCTAGTCAATTTTTTTGTTGGAATAGTTCTCCATGTGTTTTACAGTTAAGAAATATGTGAATTCTTGTTTCCGTTTCTCTGTAGCTTATTCAGCACATGTATATTTATATGCACATATAGAATCCTTCCTGGTATGAAACATACATACTTGAGAGGTGCCTGACTTGGCAGATACAAATTGTGAGAAGAGATCACTGCTCCTAAACAGTGTTGGAACTGAAAATTCAACCTATGGGTTAGCTTCCTAGTTGAATAACACTATACGTAAATCCATGATCAGTAAAAAGAATATTTTTGGATCTGTGGATAATATATATTTCATGGTGAATTTCGATTGGCATATATATTGCTCTTTTTAATATCTCTGTGTGTGTATTTGTGTGTGTGTATATATATATATATATACACACACACACAAGAAGTATATATATATATATATATATATATATATATATATATATATTCTCCAGATTTTTCAAAATATGAAATATATGTTTCTTATACCCACTCCGTAAATTCATTCATGTTCATGTATATGGATTTATAATGAACTTTTCACAAGATTATTCTCAGAAATATTCATCCACCTGAAATACATATTTGTTTCCAGTACTGAAAACTAACTTCAGTTAAGGTTGCATACAAATACTAATATTTATACAGTAACTGACCCAGTTTAACATCAATGCAAGTAGATTCCTATCGGACATGTTGTGTATTTTAATGTTCATTTTTATTCAACACTGGTACATTACTATTTCTTCAATTTATGCACATCATAGGATATATATTTCATCCACAAGTTAGCAAACTTATAGGCATTTGTTTCACTTTCAATCACTTCCTGCTTCAGAACACATGGATTCCGTCGTGTTTCTTGAATGGTATTTTCATGAGACTTCTTTCCAAACACATTATTTTAAATTTCAATAATCAGTTTTGAAGCAAAACTCACAGACTCTTCATGATAAACCATAAACCTAATATTACCTTTAGATGTATCAGTGGTTGGAATGAATGTATGTGTATCAATATAAGATTTCCTGTATATTTTCAGATATAAATTGAATGCATTATTTAAATTTGGAACCCATTATATTATTTATTCACAGTATGGTCTATTCTTGCATTATCTCTATATTCATATTCACAGGGTACACCTATTTGTACACCCAATACTAATTTGTACATCTTCAAAATATTGCTCCCAGAAATGGTGGAAGATATACTCAAATCACCTTATCTACATGTACATTTTATCCCAGTAATATTCTGGACACGAAAAGCAAAGGTCTTTATTTTATTATTTTACCAATGTAATGGTCAGGCGAGTGTCGGAGGAAGAGACCACAAGAGACTGTCTCATGCAACAGCCAAGGGTTTATGGGGGTCCAGCATGCTGGGGCTCAGAGCTCCCTTGAATAGAGCAGAGAGCCCCGAGAACAGCTTAAGCAGAGTTTATATACTTTCCTTGGAGAGGGCAGGGAGGGAAGATTATTGATGGCTCAGGGTGAGTGGGCAGTTTGCATGCAAACAGGTGAGGGAGTACATTCTGCAGTATTGCAGTTGGTACAGCACATTCAGCGAACAAGATTAGCAAACAGTTCTCAAGATATCCACAATGTTTTGTTAAGCATACAAAAGAATTGGAAGTGACAAGTACCTATTTTATTAACCTTTCATTCCCCACTTCTTCTTTTGGTTACTTTTAATCATAAAAGTGATCATTGGGGGTGTCACATTTTATGTCTGCTATGGTGGTATATTGTTTTCTTATTACCATAAGTTAAACTTTTCCAATTTGAGCTTGGAAAAAGGAAACTACACGGTTGAGCAAACAGGGTCTCACAGTTAGCAATAATATGAGGTTTATTAATGGACCAGCCAGGGCTGATAAATGCGTAGTTAACCAGAGGGACTCTGTGAACCAAGACTCAAACCACCCTTTTGGGGCCTCTCTCTCTTGTTGATGCTCTACAAGGCGTCTTCTTAATTTAATCATAGATTCTTTTACAACTCCAGTATGGTCGGCATAATAAGAACATTCCTCACTCAATGCAGGACAAAGGCCCCTTCTCTCAAAAAGAGAAGGTCGAACCCTCGCCTGTTCTGTAAAACAACTTCAGAGAGAGAGGTTAAAGATTCCTGTAAAGCTGTGATGGAGGTTTTTAATATCTTTAAGTTTTGGTCTATTTCTACTTCTAATTGGGTCATTTGTTGTGTCCCATGGACTAGGGCAGTGGTTCCTGTGCCCACCGCTGCAGCAACTCCTATTCCTAATAGGATGGAGAAAGTGAGGGATACGGGTTCCTGGTGGAACCAGGTTGTATGCCCCCCTATTGGAACTTTAAATGATCCTGCGTCATGATAGAGGACTCTGGGAAACATCTGCACCATTACATAATTAATCACATCTGTTGATCATTTTATGAAAACATAAACAATGTTTAAGTATATAGAATTATACTGTTGTAAGGACGGACAAGGCAAGGCACCTAAGATAGCACAGAAGACAGGATAACACTCCTATTTGGTTTTAACCGGATTTAGAGGGCATTGCTTCTGTTGTGATCTTTTAATCCCCTGATCCCCAAGTTTAGGTAGTTTCAGAATTTTGTACCCAACATGTAACGTCAGGGGCTCAGAAATTCACAGTCTGCAGAAGTTCACAAAAAGCAGTTTTTGTTTCTGTTTTTTTTCCTCTGCTCTGGGAAAGTTAACTTTTAAAGGACACCTGGTAGGGGGAGAGATTTTTTCTTCTCTTTTTTTTTTCTTCCTGCCAGCTGTTACCATGGAGCCCAGTTGGTAACTTCTTTATCTTAGAAATGTAGCCATCTCTGGAAGCCCCAGCTCAAAGCCAGAGGCCTTGTTCACATATTTTGTGAAAAACTAGTAAGGGGGTGTCTAGCTTAGGAGTGCTGATTTTTCCAGCCAGTGGCCAAGTAGAACAGAGCAACACAAAAAGAGGAAGTTTATCTACACTGAACTCTTGTATAGGGCCTCTGTTGCTGAAAGTCCTAAAGTCAGCCATGATCAAGGCTTCCGGAGAAGGCCATTTAAGATTTTTCTGTGGGATTGGAACAGAGGGAAAGACAAGGAAGGCGGGGGGTGAGAGCAGCTCCGTGGTTCTGAGAATGAGGAAAAAGAGATATAAAAGAATAATGGGAAAGGGGTTTGGGATTTTCCTGGCAATAAAACTTGAGCAGTAGAACAGGTAGAGCAGAGGGGAAGACGGGAGTGAGTATCCCAAAAAGACTGTGAGGGACTTTAAATACTTAGTAACCTGTTTTCAGTGAAGACAAAGCAACTTTAAAGGCCATTTTCATTACATCTTGGATAGGCGTCTGAGGGCACTCCTCAGCTGGTTTGAGCTTTGTGTTAGCTGGTAAGAGGACCTGGTGGGACCCGGTGCATGCACTGACAGGAGAAGAGAGGAGTGAGTGGGTGGAAGGGTACCTCAGTACCTGCTACCTCAGCAAGGAGGCAATCGTACAAGAACCTGTGGAGGTTTTTGTTTTTGATCTAGTAATTGGAGGGGAGAAATCAGGTTGCGAGTGACTGCAGAGAGTCTGGAGCAGAAGGCGGGGGTGAGGATGTATTGGAGAAGCATAGTTCATGATGTGAGCAAAGGAGGGAAAAGGCCTAAACATAGGGGAATTTCCTTGGAAGGAAATTCCCAATTGATGGATCTTTTTGAACACTTGCTAAAGTTGAAAAAGTCACACAGAATTTGAGGATCTGGAGACCCCTCTGGGGGCCATCAGTTTTGGTTGTCTAATTGGTAATATGGCCAATGCTGTGTACTGAATTTGATGAGGAGTTTTGGTTCCACCAGGCAGCCCCTGTATTCTCACATACCCATTATTTTCATAAGAAGTCCGCTTTTCCCCCACACAGCCTTGGCTGTTTGTGGCTTTGATAGTCTGCCGGGCAAACATAGTAATCTAGGCTAGCCAACCTGCATCTGGCTCGCATGTCCCTAGATCCATAATGTTTTTTTCCATTATCTGTGGTACAGAAATGATTTAATGGAATTTTAGTTGGATCCTCTTCATCAGAGATATCCCAATATGAAAGATGTATAGCCAGCTGACAAATGTCTGGGTGGAGAGATGGCCACCAGGTCCCTAAGGGGGCTGTATGCGAGATAGACCATACTTCTTGTCTAGTAGGATTTGTGATCAGCCATCGCTGATGAACGGGCTGATGAGGGTAAGGACTACTGGTGGACAAGGGAGAGTCTATAGCCTTATCCACATGGCGAATATGCAATTTGAAAGGGTTTCCAGTCTTTTCCAGTTTCCAGCCAGAGTCTGGACAGGGCGCAGGCTTGAGATAAGAATTAGGATCCAGGAATTGATTCCGTCTACCTTTACCACTGTAGGTTTTATAAGTAGCACCTGGTATGGTCCTGTCCAGCGGGGTTACAGGGATGACACCTGATGTTGTCTTATGTAGAGAATGTCTCTTATTTGATATCGATGTGGAGTCCCCTCTTCACCATGTTGGTAGGCAGTGTCCAGCTGTTTCAACAGGTATCGCTGAGTTCTTTCAAGAGCTTTAAGTCTGTCAAACAAGGGGTTGTGGAAGGGATCATTAGGTCTTAGAGTTGGGGTTAGGTCCCTTACTGGAGGAGGGGCTCCATAAAGAATTTCATAGGGGGTGAGGTTACACAAAGAAATAGAGGGAGTATTTCTTGCATGAAACAGTGCATAAGGCAGGAGCATAGTCCAATCTTTTATGCTGCTCTCTAAGCTTAATTTTGTTAAGGTCTCTTTAATGGTTCTATTTATTTTTTTTTACCTGTCCTGAGCTATGGGGTCTATAAGCACAATGTAACTTCATATTTATCCCCAGTGTCCTGGCTAACCCCTGACTTACCTGGGCCATGAACGCCGGGCCATTATCAGACCCTATTACATTAGGCAGGCCGTGTCTTGGAAAAATATCTTTCAGGATCTTCTTGACCACCATTTGTGCCTTTTTTTGTGGGGAAAGCTTCAATCCATCCTGAAAATATATCTACAAAGACTAGGAGATATTTAAGTCCATACCTTGCTGGCTTAATTCCAGTAAAGTCCACTTCCCAGAATTGTCCTGGTCTGGTTTCTAATAGGTGCTTTCCTGCGGAAAGCTTGGAAGGATAAGCATTAACCTATTGACAGACCGGACAGGCTTTTGTTACCTGTTCAGTTATTTCCTTTTGCTATGAGTGGGTTAGTGGAAAACTCTGTTCTTGATCCTTCAGGAATGCCTGCAGTTTCTTTGAACCAAGGTGTGTGAATTAATGTACATTTTTAACGTAGTGTAGGGCTTTCTGAAATTGCAGGCTTGGCTCAGTCAAGTTGAGGAATTCAGTGCCAGAATTGTTAGATGTTATCAAAAGCGTTCTGGTGCTCAGGGGTCCATTGGAATTGGGCATCTCCCTTTAACAGCGGGTATAAAGAAGAAGTTAAGGACGCAACACAGAAATCCATAACCTGCAAAACCCAGTAGTCCCAAGAAACTCTCTGTGTTGTCTGCTGCTAGATGGGGGGTGGTATCTGCAAAACCGTTTGTTTTCCGGGCTCAGTGAGCCATCGTTTGCTGCCCCTAATGGAATAGCCCAGGAAGATTACTTCTTGCTGGCAAATTTGGGCCTTTTTGGCAGAAGCTTTATACCCGAGTTGAGCAAGCTCATATAATAGTGCTTGGGTCCCAGACTCACAGTTTTCTTTGGTGTTGGCTGCCAGTAGCAGGTCATCCACGTATTGAAGCTGGGTGACTTTGGGGTGTGTAGTTCTGACGTTGTTGAGCTCTCTGTGGAGAGCTTCATCAAAGAGAGTGGGAGAGTTTTTGAACCCCTGTGGGAGTCTAGTTCAAGTTACTTGATCAGACGTTCCAGTTTCTGGGTCTACCCACTAGCAAGCAAACAGCAACTGACTATCTTTATGCAGAGGCAAGCAAAAGATAGCATCTTTTAAGTCCAGAACAGTATACCATTTCTGCTCAGGGTTCAGAGTGATAAGCAGATTGTACGGATTAGTTACCGTGGAGTGAATGTCCTGCACTCTGTTATTAATCTCTCTTTGGTCTTAAACGGTGGATAGTCCCCGGTTCCTGGCTTTTTTTACTGGGAGCAGGGGAGTCTTCCAGGCCGATTGACAGAGCCTTAGGACCCTAAGGACAGATATTTCTGAATATGGGTCCTTATCCCATCTTTAGCTTTTTTGCTCAGAGGATATTGTTTGACATTAATTGGGGAGGCTGAGGTTTTTAACTCCACTGTTCTTGGAGGTTGTTTCACGGCTAGGCCTAACCCAGCAGTTTTGCCCAGGCATCTGTGTAATCTGTTATCCATTTCTGGGGTAGCTTGCTTGTTTGATCAGTCTTGTGGGGTGTGAAGAGTGGATGTTCATCTTCTAATGACATTTATAAAGCCAAGACTATAGGAGTTTTTACTGAAGGATTTAGAAATTTCATTTTGGGGCCTTCGGGGTTAAAAGTTCTTTTGGCCGTGAGCTTACTGAGCAGATCTCTGCCCATCAATGGGTCCAGGCATTCTGGTATTACTAGGAAGGAGTGATGGATTTTTCCATTACCCATGTCCATGGTCCTCTTAGTTGTGTATGTCTGATATTTACTGCCATTAGCCCTTTGAACTAGAGACATTTTATTTGATAGTGTGCCCAGTGGGGCCTTAAGGGCTGAGTATACTGCTGTTGTATCCACTTCAAAGTTTACTAGGGTCCTCTCCACTTCAAAAGTTACCCTGAGCTCGGGAAAGGGATCTGAGCCCCGACGTTCTTAGTCATCCTCCTGAGTCAGAATGGCTGGCTGTCGTGGCTGTCTCTTTTCTACGGCACTCTTTGGCCCAGTTTCCTTTTTCTTTACAGTAGGCACATTGATCTGAGGCCAGGGGTGGCCTCTGGCGTGCGCCAAGGTTTCCGTTCCTGTCTCCCTGTTTGTTAATTTCTGGCCTATTTATTGTTGCGACCAGGACCTTAGTCAATGCCTTAGTCTCTCTTTTGCATCTCTCATCTTCCCTTTGCTCCCATTCTTTCTCTTTGTTTCTCTCTTATAGTATTCTTTCTCGGCTTCTCTGACTAAATCTCCCAAAGTCATATCTTGTAATCCATCTAAGAGTTGTAACTTTGTTTTAATATCCAGGGCAGCTTGCCCAATGAAGGCCATCATGACAGATGCCTTTTGATCCTCGGGCTGAGGATCAATAGGAGTAAATCTCCTATATGCCTCCATAATTCTCTCTAGAAATATAGAGGGATATTTATCAGGCCCTTGAATTATCTCTCTTACCTTGGCCAAATTAGTTGGTTGCCTAGCGGCCGATTGGAAACCCACTATTAGGGCCTGGCAATAAGTGGACAGATGCTCCCTACCTTCAAAGGTGTTGGGGTCTCAGTTGGGTCAATTCAAGGGGAATCTGGCTTTGATTATGTTGGGAAGTTGTGTTGGTCACCCATCTGGTCCGAGAATATTTTTTTTTAGCTTCCAGGAGGTTTTTCTCTCATTCCTCTGTCATGAAGAGAGTCCCTAGGATTTGTTGGCAGTCATCCCAAGTAGGCAAGTGTGAAAACCCCAGGGAGTTCTTTGAGTTCTTTTAGCCGGGCCAGCTTCCTCCAGGGAAGGAGGGGCTGTGTGTGACGCGGGGGAGTCATCTGGAGGGTGCTGGGCCTGCCTAACTTCCTCCAATGGCAGAGAAGCTGAGTCAGCAGGAAAATCACTTAGAGGTTGTTGGGGGTTGGGGACAAGGGCAGGGGATAAGAAGGAGGAGGAGAGTCCAGTAGAATCTTGAGACTCAGGGAGAACAGAGGGTGGAGGAGGAGGAGCAGAGGGTTTGAGAGATAGAATCGTGGTGGAAGGAGTAGGAGCGTAGGAAGGGACAAGGAAAGGCTTCAGCCATGGAGGAGGAGATTTGCAGAGGTCCTGCCAAGTTAAGATATATGGCTGTTGATCTGGATGGCTATGTGGCCTCAGCTGAAAGACAATATCTCTGATTTTTCAAATTAGTGGGAAGTAGAAACATCCTTCTGGGGGCCATCCAACTCCAAAGGTGTGTCATTCTGAGGAACAGAGAGTCTGCCAGGTCCAGCGTTTTAATGAAAAAGACCGATTATGGGCCCTAAAGCAGACTTTGGTCCAGTGATCAAGGGTCAGGGAGAGAGGTGTTGAAGTGTTCTGTCCCAAAATGAGAGATACACAAACAGTGAAAGCAACGACATACTACACAGACAAGACAAGACAATAAAGACAGACAATGGACGTCCAATACTGAGACAAGGACTGAGTAGCCCTCAAAACCTGATGGGCTGGCAATACCGAATCCGAAACAAAATATCACTGAGTCGAGGAGACTATTGTTCCTTGATTTCCTGAGTCCTCTGGGGCGTCCCCCAGGGATGTGGCCTGTGGCTCTGTGACACGTCTGTCAGCCACCGTCAGAGAGAGCTCATGCTCATCACCGATAGCGATTTTGCAAAACCCTAACCTGAAACCTGAAACCAGAAATAGTCACCTTACTTACCCTGAAAGGAGCCCCTTGGGGGTCTTTCGTCCGCCACTGCTGGATCTCGCTGGTGCCTCCAGATGTAAAGATCGGGTGAGCGACGGAGGAAGAGACCACCAAGAGAATGTCTCATGCAACAGTAAAGGGTTTATTGGGAGACCAGCTTTCTGGGGCTCAGAGGTCACTTGAATAGAGCAGAGAGCAATGAAAACAGCTTAAGCAGAGCTTATATACTTTCCTTGGAGAGGGCACGGAGGGAAGTTTATTGATGGGTCAGTGCAAGGGGGTGGTTTGCGTGCAAACTGGTGAGGGTGTGTATTCTGCAGTTTGGCAGTTGGGGACAGGACATTCTGGAAACAAGATTAGCAAACAGTCCTCAAGACTCCAACAGTGTTTTGTTAAGCATACAGAAAAACAGGAAGTGACAAGTACCTATTTTATTAACCTTTCACCAATGCCTAAATGGAATGTGAGCATGGTTTACTAAAAACATCCATGTCCATGTTGCCTAATGCTCTCAAATCAATCTTATTTGTGACTACATATTTGTTTCTTCCTAAGATTATATATTGAACTTCAACCCTGTTGAAAATGACTAATCCTATCGCTCACTTTGTATTTTGCCCGATTTGCTAATGTCTCTATTGATATCTGCTTTCCTACATATTTTCACGAGTTCATCATTGTTACTGACTCTTCACATTTGCTGACATTTACATTCACTCTCTATCCGAAATCCTATTGCTAAAGAACTTTTGGTCCAAATCCTATACTCACTCTTTTTTTCTAAGTCTACTGACTATCTTCCTAATCCTGCCAACTATACCTTTTTGACTGGATGATCTCTTCTACAATCAATCATCCAAGGTACAAGGTCCTAAGCCATTGTATATTGATTTATCTGAGACATCTATGCAGAATATAATTCAAAGTTAAGTATTCCAATCAACAGCCCAATGCCCTTCTTGGATTCAAATCTTATCTAGATTTCTGTGTTCATACATATATTTCACCAATATATTCTTGTAAATATCGCAAGTTCCCAATACCATTGTTTGTTCCTCAGTATGATTCCTAACCCAAATCGAACCTGTTATTACCCTAAACATACACTGTTCCCTCAAACTAAGTTCACAGATGAGCCGGGACAGAGTTTGTCTTACAATAGTAATGTAGGGGATCTTCCACCTGCTGAGAACATCAAAGTTCCAGGCAGAAATGATACCCTGGAGAAGTTGCAGGCAGCTATGAAGGACCTAAGAGAGCAAAAGTCATATTCCATGGCAAGCAACCTGGTCAGTATGAAGGGATGTGTCTGAATCAGCCTCTCCTTTCCTATTGTAGAGAAGACTGATCAAACCATGCCTGTGTGGAAAGCTGTTCCCAGGTGCCTATGTTTGATATACCATTCTAACTTGTAAAAGTGTCACAGGAAGTAGGAGCAGCCTCCATCTCATGGGACCCTTGGAAGCAACTGTAAGTACAAAGTGGTGGCCAAGGCAGTGACCTCATTCAGTTCCTGAAGGAAGTGACCTCACCTCACTTCCTTGGTGATGGAAATCTCTGGACTTGTGATCCAGGAAGCCAGGCACCCAGAGCCAGTCCCAGTCCCAGTTCCAGTGGTCTCACTTGTTTTGATTTACCAAGGACAGAGTCAGTCTTTCTTGGTACCTACTGATATGAGGATTGTCAAATGCCAGAAGAGTTCTGAAGAGGGACCTTTCCTGAGAAAGCAGGTATTGGTTCACCACTGGCTCCTGAAAACTTCACATAGTTGCCCAAGGAGACCAGATCTGAGACAGGACAGGCCATTTCAGGGGAACATAGTATGGCCCACCAGTTAGAGGACACTCTGGATAGTCACAGACCTACTTGTGTTAAAGAGGTGCCTTTTTGGGTGTGGGTGTGAGTTTGTGGTTTTCTCTCAAGTTCTGAGAATAGGTAGGAAAGGCTCTTTGTTTGGATTAGAGTGGACTGTTTCTAGTAAGTCGTTTGACAGGGCTAGTGTTTCTATGACTGTGTATCCCACTGTGTCCATGGTTGTAGACATTAGAAAAGAGAATGCATCAATGCATGTGTCCTGTCTAGTAGAAAACTCTCCAGTATTCATTCTGCCTAATTGATGAATGGACTGTGGTGTGCCTTATGAATGGGCAACACCTACTAACTTCCTAAGTTCCTGTTTTCTTCCTGAATTCTGGCCACTCTCCTGTATAGGCTCATGGTTTTGTGTCCAAGATATGTACCATCTCCAAGCTATGTGACATGTCCATATACTTGAGAGCTGTAGATAATGGGAACATCTTAGAAAACTCAGATATCAGTGTGACCAGTAAACTCTCAGTGGAGAAATCCTACTTTGGTTCATTTGCTTACCTATGGTTCTGTTGCCCTGAATTTCAGGAAGGTCTTTGCCTCAGGCCACCCCTTTGTGAAGCCTGAATAAAACAGTTTTCAAATGGAAATAAATGGGCATAACCTGTGGCGCTTTGCTTAATTGCTTTGGAAAGGGATGTGTCTGAATCAGCCTCTTGGCCCTGTATGAGATTGTGGCTTAGATTCTCAGCACATGATGGATCTAAAGATAGATTCCATGTGTGCAATCAAAAGCAAAATGGCCAAAAATCTGTCATTGTTGATTAGTCTCTTGCCTTCCTCTGTTAGGTTCCTGACCTCTATCAAGTGAGAAGAGGGATCATTTGGGTCAAATGAGTTCTTTGAACCCCTGAAGAGATGCTTGTGTTTTCTTATGACTCCAAATCACATAAAAAATCTATCGCTGAGAATCAGGAGGCCTCAAATTGGAGAAGCAGAGCAGTATTAACGGCAGGCCTATTGGATCACTCCAGGTTCACAGGAAGGGTGTCCATGCCACCTTGACGTTAGGCAAATGAGGGGTAAGGGAGATTTTTTGGACGCTCTTTTGGGATGTGTCCCGCTTTGAATCCTCCAGCCGCAGGTAATGATGAGTGTCTATATTTAATAAGATGAGGGCCATGTGGGAGTATTTTGGTTTAAATTGTGGTCATTCGTGTGGCAGTTGGAAGAGATGACTGGATCCACCTAGGCTTGAACTCTGGTGTCATTCCCCTGAAAGACTGAGTTCTGGATCAGACATCAAAGAAGTATTGCCATGAATTGTGTTGGGATTTTCAGAGGCCACACATGAGATTCACCCTTGGAATCTGAGAACTAGGCCCAGGGTGGCTTTTCACAGAGCACTGGAAATCTCAGCCAAGATATCACATTATTTTATTCTGAAAGACTTTGAAGCCATATTTACTAGTCAAAACACACATGGACCTCAATTGTAGACCTCAGTGGGCCTGGATTCTTGTGACCTTTTGGCCACTCTTTGGGAGGACTTGCCTGTGAGAGTTCTCCAAAACTTTTATTGAAATCAGCTTCCTCACCATTGAATGATTCCTGAATGAATTGAAACCCACAGTGCCTCCAACTTCATCCTTGAAAATTGGCTAGATAAATACCATGAAATTTTTGAAATTCCAATGACCAGATGGCACTGAATAACCTTTGGATGTCCTGTTGCTGATCATGACTGTACCAGACAGTGCCTTGATTGACTGGGTTTCATGAAAATTGTGGAGAACAGAGATTCCATTAAGTTGGTGCCTTCTTAGTTGTGGGACTAGAGCAGTGGTGAGCAAGTGTGTGATAAAACATCTGTTGTGGGGTCATGTGGATCTGCTATTGGCTTCCAAATCGCTGTGACTGACATGGTGCAGCTAGCAGACCCTTATATGTACAGACATCTTGTTATATGGAGAGGTTTCAGGGCAATGTTCAGAATCAGGTTGCTATAGTCAGGGGGCAACCTATGTGGTATACAAGCCCTGTTGGTGCATTCTCCTGCAAACCCTGACCCACCACATTTGACAGAACTTCCTCCATTACGGTGTCCCAGTTGAAAGCCTTGTATTTCCTGAAGCAAGTACCAAACTCCGAGTGCAGCAGCAAGAAACACTGTGAAAAGTGGAGAATGATGAAATGGCTTCACAGTCCACATGGGGAGACACTTAGCCCCCAGTGGCCACAGATTACATACAAAGAGAGAATTCAGCACTGCTGCCTCATTTTCATTGTAAAATAAGAATCCATGTCCTCCAGGTCACATAGATGCAGACCCACCTTTGATGCTCTCACTACAAAGAGAATTCAGCACTGCTGCTTCATGTTCATTGGGAAATTATAACCATGTCCACCAAATCACAGAGATGCAGACCCAGCTTTGATGGTCTCACTAGAAAGGAACCTAAAGCTCCTGACAACAACATGTATTTCAAGTCCCCAACCTAAAGGCAGTTTCTCCAGACGTCTTTAGGCAGGCAAATTTCCATGTTTGTGGAGTTTTTACACTGTCCCTTATTTTTGGAAACTGTTCCATCATCTCCAAGGTTGTGAACTCTTGAGCATTTTCTATTTCAGATATGTATTCAAAGATTTTCTAACTCTTCTTC
This sequence comes from Callospermophilus lateralis, assembly GCF_048772815.1. Classification (NCBI taxonomy): domain Eukaryota; kingdom Metazoa; phylum Chordata; class Mammalia; order Rodentia; family Sciuridae; genus Callospermophilus; species Callospermophilus lateralis. The sequence continues at coordinate 5,915,733 of NC_135317.1, forward strand.
TCTAATTGTGTCTTACTTGGGGCGAAGGTAATGTCAAGGCATTGTTCTGGATGAGAGTAGAAAAATTTTTTGTGTAGCACATATTTGATAGACATTGGATTGTTCTTTCTATTTTCCATTCGAAATACTGAATCCCTGACACTAACTCATACCCTACTAGACTCTGACTACTAATCCTAATATGATGGAGAAAAATACCCAAGCGGAATGAAAATGCAAGCATTTCAGAGAAGGCATGGTGTATAGTAGGACTTCCCTCTTGCACGATAAAGGGTAGGTTTTATAAATCTAGTCAATTTTTAATTGAAATAGTCCTCCATGTGTTTTTAAAGTTAACAAATATGTGAATTCCTGTCTCCCATTCTCTGTAGCCTACTCAGCACATGTATTTTTATATGCACATATAGAATTCTACCTGGTATCACACGTACATTTTTATGAGTTGGCTGACTTGGCAGAAACAAATTGTGAGAAGAGATCTCTCCTCCTAAACGCTGTTGGAACTGAAAATTCAAACTATGGGTGAGCTTCCTAGTAGAACAATGTTATACATAAATCCATGTTTAGTAAAATAAATAATTTTGCATCTGTGGATGATTTATATTACATGATGAATTACGATTGGCATATATATATATTGATACTTTTTAATGTATTTTTTTGTGGTTTTTTAATATATATATATATATATATATATATATATATATATATATATACACACAAATATATATATATATTCGCACTCTTCACATTTTATAAAATATGAAATATATGTGTCATATATAACTCCGTAAATTCATTCATGTTCATGTATGTGGATTTATAATCAACTTTTCACAAGATTATTCTCAGAAATACTCATCCACCTGAAATACATATTTGTTTCCCAGTTCTGAAAAGTAACTTCAATAAATGGTGCTAACAAATCCTAATATTTCTAGAGTAAATGACCCAGTTTAACATCAATGCAAGTAGATTCCTATAGGACATCATTTCTATTTTGACGTTCATTATAATTCAACACTGGTACATTACTATTTCTTCAGTTTTTGCACATCATAGGATACATATTTCATCCACAAGTTCACAAATTTATAGGAATTTGTTTCACTTTCAGTCACTTCCTGCTTCATAACACATGTATTCCTCCATGTTACTTGACTGGTCTTTTCATGAGACTTCTTTCCAAACACATCATTTTCGATTTCCATAATCAATTTCGAAGCTAAACTGACACACTCTTCAAGATAAACAATAACATTAATATTACCATTAGATGTATAGCTGGTTGGAATGAATGTATGTATATCAATAAAAGATTTTCTGTATATTTTCACATTTCAGTTCAATGCATTATTTAATGTTGGAACCAGTTATGTTATTTATTCACAGTATGGTCTATTAATGCATTATCTCCATATTCAAAGACACAGTGTACACCTCTTTGTCCCCCCAATTCTAATTTATACCTCTTCAAAATATTGCTCCCAGAAATGGTGGAAGAATTACTCATATCATTATATATATATATATATATATATATATATATATATATATATATATATATATATATATATATATTATCACAGTAATATTCTGGACACAAAAAGCAAAGGTCACAATCATGATTGTATCAAACCCTACATGGAAAGTGAGCATGGATTACTAAAACAACAATGTCCAGGTTGCCAAATGCTCTCAGATGTAAATCCTATTGGTGACTACATATTTGTTTCTTCCTAAGATTATATATTATAGCTCGAGCCTGTTGAAAATGTCTAATCCTATCACTCACTTTATACTTTGCCTGATTTCCTAATATCTCAATTGATATCTGTTTTCCTACATATTTTCCCCAGTTCATCATTGTGTCTGACACTTCACATTTGGTGACATATACATTCACTGTCTACCCTAGACCCTATTGCTAAGGAAATTTTTGTCCAAATCCTATACTCACTCTTATTTCTAAACCTACTGACTATCTTCCTAATCCTACTGACTATTGCATTTTGACTCGATGTTCAATTCGACAATCAATCGTCCAAGGTATAAGGTCCTAAACCATTGTACTTCAATTTATCTGAGACATATATACAGAAAATTATTAAAACCTAAGTATCCCACTCAAGGGCCCAATGCCCTTCTCGTTTCAAATCTTACCTAGATTTCTGTTTTTATACTTATATTTCAGCTATATATTCTTGTAAATATCACAGGTTCCCAATACCATTATTCATCCAGCAGAGAGATTCTTAACCCAAATCAAACATGTTATTAACCCTAAACATACACTGTTCCCTCAATCTAACTTTACAAAAGAGGAGGGACAGAGTTGGTCTTACAATACTGGAATGTAGGGGATCTTCCACCTGCTGAGAACATCAAAGGTCCATGCAGAAATGACCCCTGGAGAAGATATAGGCAGCTATGAAGGACATGAGAAAGCAAAAGTCAAATTCTATATCAAACAACCTGGTCATGATGAAGGGATGTGTCTGAATCAACCTCTAAATATAGAGAAGATGGACCAAACAAGGCCTGTGTGAAGAGCTGTTCACAGGTGCCTATGGTTGATATACCATTCTATCTTGTGAAAGTGTCACATAAAGTAGGGACAGCCTGCATCTCATGGGACCCTTAGAAGTCACAAGGCTGTGACCTCATTCAGTTCCTGAAGGAAGTCACCTCACCTCACCTCCTTGGTGATGGAACTCTCTGAACTTGTGATCCAGGAAGAGAGACACCCAGAGGCACTCGCAGTCCCAGTTCCAGTGGTCTCACTTGTTTCAATTTACCAAGGATAGAGTCAGTCTTTCTTTGTTCCTACTGATGTGAGGATGGCCAAATGCCAGGAAAGATCTGAAGAGGGGACTTTCCTGAGAAAGCAGGTAGTGGCTCACCCATGACTCCTGACTACTTCACAGAGTTGGCCAAGGAGACCAGATTTGAGACAGAAGAGGCCATTTTGGGGGAATATAATATTGCCCATCAGTCTGAGGACACTCCGGATTGTCACAGACCTACTTGGGCAAAAGAGGTGCCTTTGTGGGTGTGGATGTGTGTTTCTGGTTTTGTCTCATGTCCTGAGAATAGGTAGGAAAGCTGTTTGTTTGGATTGGCGTTGACTGTTTCTAGTAAGTCGTTTGACAAGTCAAGTGCTTCTATATCTGTGTATCCCACTCTGTCCGTGATTGTAGACATTAGTAAAGAGAATGCATCAATGGATGTGTCCTGTCTAGTAAAAAGCTTCCAGGCATTCATCCTGCCAAATTTATGAATGGACTGTGGCTTGCCTTATCGAAGGGCAACACCTGCTGTCTTCCAAAGTTTCTGTTTTCTTCCTGAATTCTGGCCACTCTCCAGAATAGCCTCATGGTTTTGTGTCCAAGATATGTACCACCTACAAGTTCTGTGATAAGGCCATGTTCTGGATAGCTGACGGCAATGGCGAGCATCTCAGAAAACTCAGATATCAGTGTGACCAGGAAAGTCTCAGTGGAGAAACCCTGCTTTGTGCCTTTTGTTTACCTATTGTTTGTTGCCCTGAATTTCAGGAAGGTCCTTGCCTCAGGCCAATCCTTTGTGAAGCCTGAAGACAACAGTTTCAAATGGAAATGAATGGGAGTCACCTGTGGCTCATTGCTTATTTGCTTCGGAAATGAATGTGTCTGAATCAGACTCTTGGCCCTGTGTGAGGCTGTGGTTAGATTCTCAGCACCTGATGGATCCCATGTTTTCATCCAAACCCAAAATGGCCAAAAGAGCAGTCATTGTGGATGAAGTCTCTCGCCTTCCTCTGTAAGGTTCCTGAACTTTATCAAGTGAGAATAGGGATCCTTTGGGTCAAATGAGTTCTTCAAAGCCCTGAAGAGGGAAGCCCATAGGTGCTTGGGTTTTCTCATGTTTCTAATTCACATAAAGTATCTAAACCCCACAGTCAGTATTCCTCAAATTGGAGAAACAGAGCAGTATTAATGGCAGGCCTACTCGATCACTCCTGGTTCACCGGAAGGTGTTCAGGCCACCCCGACTTTAGGCAAATGAGGGGAAAGGGAGGTTATTTTGGACACTGTCTTGGGCTGCGCCCCTCATGGAAACCTCTAGACAGAGGTTATAATGAGTGTCTATATGGAAGAAGGTGAGGGCCATGCGGAAGTGTTTTGGTTTTAATTGTGGTTATTAGTTTGATGGTTGGAAATGATGACTGGCTCCACCTGGGCTTGAACTCTGGTGTAATTCTCCTTACAGACTGAGTTCTGGAACTGACCTCAGAGAAGTATTGCATGAGTTGTGTTGGGATTTTAGGAGGCCATGCATGACAGTCACCTTTGGAATTGAGATGTGTGCCCAGGAAGGCTTTCCACAAGGCACGGGGAATCTCAGCAAGGATATCACATGATTTTATTCTGACAAACTTGGCAGCCATAGTTGAGAGTCAAAACACACATGGACCTCACATTGTAGACCTTAATGGGCCTGGCTTCATGTGACCATTTGGCCACTCTTTGAGAAGACTTGCCTGTGTGTGTTCTCCTGTGCTTTCATTAAAATGAGCTTCCTCAACATTTAATGGTTCCTGAATGAATTGAAAATCATAGTGCCTCCAAATTCATCCACGAAAAATGGCTAGCTAAATACCATGGAATTTTTGAAATTTTCATGTCCAGGTGTCACTGGAGAACCTTTTGATGTCCATTTGATGATCATGAGTATACCAGACAATTCGTTGATTGACTGGGTTTTATGAAAAAGGTGTAGAACAGAGATGCCAGTAAGTTGGAGCCTGCTTAGTAGCGGGTCTAGAGCAGTGGTGGGCAGGTGTGTGATAAAACATCTGTGTTGGGGCCATGTGGATCTGCCATTGGCTTCCAAATGGCTTGTGACTGACATGGTGCAGCTAGCAGACCCTTATATGTTAAGGCATCTTGTTATATGGAGAGGTTTCAGGGCAATGTTCAGATTCAGGTTGCTATGGGCCTGGGGGCAAGCTATGTGGGATAGAAGCCTGATTGGTGCATTCTCCTGCAGACCCTGACCCACCGCATGTGACAGAACTCCCTCCAGTATTATGTCCCAGTTGAACTCCTTGTATTTCTTGAAGCAAATACCCAACTCCCAGTGAAGCAGCATGACACACCAGGAAAACTAGAGGATGCCCAAATGGCTTCACAGTCTACACGGAGAGACACTTAGACCGCAGTTGCCACAGTTTACCTACAAAGTGAGAATTCAGCACTGCTGCCACATGCTAATTGAAAAATAAGATACCATGTCCTCCAGGTCACATAGATGCAGACCCAATTTTGGTGCTCTCACCACATAGGAAGCAAAAGCTCCTGACAACAACATATATTTCAAGTGCCCAAACTGAGAGGCAGTTTCTCAAGATGTCTTTAGGCCTGCAGAGCTCCATGTTTGTGGAGTGTTTACCCTGTCCCTTACTTTTGGAAACTCCTCTACCACCTCCAAGGTTGTGAATTCCTGAGCATATTCCCTTCCAGATATGTATTCACAGATTTTCTAACTCTTCTCCTCTAATTGTGCATTACTGCAGGCGAGGGTAATATCAAGGAATTGTTCTGGATGAGATTGGGAAGATTTTTGTGTAGCACATATTTGAAAACACATTGGGTTTATTTTTCTATTTTCCATTCAGAATAATGAATCTCTGACACTAACCCATACCCTACTAGACTCTGACTACTAATCCTAATATGATGGAGAATAGTAACTCAAACAGAATAGAAATACAAGCAGTTCAGAGGAGGCATGGTGTATAGTTGGACTTCCCTTTTTTATTATATAGGGTAGGAGTTATAAATAAGTCAATGTTTATTGAAATAGTTCACCATGTGTTTTTAAAGTTAAGAAATATGTCAATTCCTGTCTCTCTTTAGCCTTTTTCAGCTCATGTATTATTATATGCACATATAGAATCCTACCTGGTATCACACGTACCTTCTTCTGAGGTGGGTGACTTGGCACATACAAATTGTGAGAAGAGATCACTCCTCCTAAACGCTGTTGGAACTGAAAATTCAACCTAAGGGTGAGCTTCCAAGTTGAACAACATTATACATAAATCCATTTTTAGTAAAATGTATATTTTTGGATATGTGAAAGATATATATTTCATGATGAATTTCGATTGGCATATATACTGCTTCTTTTTAATGTCTGTGTTTGTGTGTGTTTGTGTATATATATATATATATACACACTCTCCAGATTTTTCAAAATATGAAATATATGTGTCTTATTATACACTCCCTAAAATCATTCATATTCAGGTATGTGGATTTGTAATCAACTTTTCACAAGATTATTCTCAGAAATATTCATACACCTGAAATTCATATTTGTTTTCTAATACTGAAAACTGACTTCAGTAAATGGTGCATACAAATCATAATATTTCATCATTGCAAGATGGCCACGAATAGAGTGCATCACACCAAGTGTACTGCACCACTGCACAGGTGAATAACGAGTTAGAGTGAAAAAAAAAAACTATCTTGTTAGGAAATTACAGCAAAATGGGGGTGCACCAAAACCTAGAAGAAGGATTTCTAGCACCATGGTCCGGTAATTGAGTCTCAAACACGAGCCAAATGTGCGACCCGTGATGCTGTTTGACTGATCTGCGTGGCCCACCCAGTGGCTAAAGACGGCGTGGCACCATCGAGATGGGACCAATAAGCAGGGAGAAACGTTGATGCGGATTCTGTGGAATCCTGCCGGTAGAGCCCCCACTGAGCCCTGAGCTGAGTTCAGGATTTCAGACAGGGAAGGAAGCGGTACAGTTCTATCTCCCACAATGGAAACTCTTCCAAGGTAACCAATGGCCATCATCTTGGAGAGCTGAATTAACCACAGCCACTCTCCTACAGATTACAACAATAAAACAGGTGTGTGATATTCAGCCCATCTCCCATATATCAGGGAATTCACTTAAAATCTCTCCTAGGATTTCCGGGGGAGAGATTCTCACAGCGAGCCTGCATAAAGATGGGGGAAAACAAGAGGCAACTGACCTTCAACTCCCCCTCTCATCAGCTGCGAAAATAAAACCTGTCTAACCAGTGCTGGGGGAGGGGCAAGTGGAAAAAATCAAAACAATAGAGTGTCTGGGTTCCCAATAGACACCCTCCACACCCAACAAACGGCAGGCCCAGAGTACAGTTTGAACTGCCAAGAGCCATCACTCAGGGGAAATCTGGTCTTGCAGGAAAAACCAGGACTAGCAGGAGAAACCAGGGGACTAGAGGCCAGGCCCTTATGACTGGGCAGCTGGAGACTGCAGGCCCACAGGCGACAGTCCACCCGCTGCCCGCGTGACTAAGCGGCTGGAGAACGCCCTGCCGCCGGCGACCGACCGCACCACTGGGTGGCTAGAGATCGCCTGCCTGCCAGTGACAGCCCACCTGCTGCCCACGTGACTGGGAAGCTGGAGACCACCTGCCCGCCGGCCACCGACCGCACGACTGGGCAGCTGGAGACCGCCTGCCCGCCAGTGACCCGGAGCTGAAACCAACAAGTGACAGTCCAGTCCCACCCCCCTATTCGGACCCTTCAGCAAGGAGCCTTAGGCCCGCCAAAACAGGGAGGTGACGTCACTGGAGCTCGACCTTCGGAATTTCTTCCAAGCGGAATCCACTTTAGCAGGCATAGTCTACCAACACAAAGGAGAGACAACAGAGACATACAACACCAAAACAAATCTCTAGAATAAAGCAGAAACACAGCAATCTAATAGAGCTGGAAAGTAACGTGAACATGATGAAAAAACAAGGGAAAAAAAGGAGTACAAACAATGCAGGACAACTTAATTCTACAGGAGGACCTAGCAGCACCAGAAACAGGGATAGGGAAAGAAATCAAAGAATACTTAACTCAGATGGAAAGAAATATTAGAGAAGACATGAGGCAGCAAGTCCAAGGAATAAAAGTATATTTTGAAAATGAATTAAACAAACAAATTCAAATGGCAAAAAATTAGCTTTACCAAAAGATAGAGATCTTAAAAAAATTCAAACAGTAATTCTAGAAATGCAGGAAACTATAAACCAAATTAAAAACTCAAACAAGAATATTACAAATAGAGTAGATCAAGTAGAAGTCAGAAAATCAGATAATGAAGACAAAGTTTATCAACTTGAAAAGAATATAATCAACACAGAAAAGATTCTTAAATCCCACGAGCAATCTATTCAAGAGATATGGGATGTCATAAAAAAAAAAAAACTTGAGAGTCATCGGGATAGAAGAAAACATAGAGATTCAAACCAAAGGAATGGACAACATATTAAATGAAATAATTCTAGAAAACATCCCAGAGATGAAAGGTGGATTGGATTGCCAAATCCTGGAAGCCTACAGGACCCCAAACATTCAAAAACATAATAGACCAAATCCAAGACATATAATTAGGAAGATAGCCAACATACAGAACAAGGAGACAATATTAAATGGTATAAGAGAAAGGAGGCAGATTGCATTCAGGGGTAAACCAATTAGGTTAACGACTGCTTTTTCATCACAGATTTTGAAAGTGAGAAGATCCTAGAACAATGTATTTCAAATGCTGAAAAATAATGGATTCCAACCAAGAATACTGTATCCAGCAACATTAAGCTTCAGATTTGAAAATGTAATTAAAGTCTTTCATGATAAACAAAAGCTAAAAGAATTTGCAGCCAGAAAACCAGCACTGCAAAGCATTTTGAGCAAAATACTACAAGAAGAAGAATTGAAAAATAGTGCCCAAAACTAACAGCAGGAGGTATTTCAGTAAAGGGGGAGGAAAATAACCAAAAAAGTAAAAACTAGCCAAACTAAAATATAATAAATAAATAAACATGACTGGAAGTACAAATCATATTTCAATTGTAACCTTAAATGTTAATGGCCTAAACTCACCAATCAAGAGACATGGGCTAGTAACGTGGATCAAAAAAACAAATCCAACAATATGTTGCCTTCAGGAGACCCATATGATAGGAAAAGACATACACAGGCTGAAGGTAAAAGGTTGGGAAAAATCATACCACTCACATGGCCCTCGGAAGCAAGAAGGAGTGGCCATACTCATATGGAATAAAATCAACTTCAAACCTAAGTAAATCAAAGGGATAAAGAATGACACTATATTCTTTTAGAAGGAACCATCCACCAACAAGACTAACAATTATCAATTTGTATGCACCAAGCAATGGAGTTGCAATGTTCATAAAACAAACTCTCCTCAAGTTCAAGAGTCACATAGACTACAACACAATAATTATGGGTGAATTCAACACACCACTCTCGGCATTGGACAGATCCTCTAGACAGAAACTGAATAAAGAAACTATAGAACTCAACTGCACAATCAATAACCTAGACTTAACAGACATATATAGAATATATCAACCATCATCAAGTGGATAGACGTTCTTCTCAGTAGCAGCACATTGATCCTACTCAAAGATAGACCATATATTATGAAATAGGGCAATTCTTAATAAATATAAAGGCATGGAAATAATACCATGCACCATATCTGATCATAATGGAATGAAACGGGAAATCAATGATAAAAAAAGGAAGGAAAAATCCTGCATTACATGGAAAATGAACAACATGCTACTGAATGATCAATGGGTAACAGAAGACATAAAGGAGGAGATAAAAAAAAATTCTTAGAGACAAATGACAATACAGACACAATGTACCGGAATCTATGGGACACAGTGAAAGCAGTTTTAAGAGAGAAATTCATTTCTTGGAGTTCTTTCCTCAAAAAAAAAGAAAAACCAGCAAATAAATGAACTCATGCTAAACCTCAAAAACCTAGAAAAGGAAGAGCAAAACAACAGAAAATGTAGTAGAAGACAAGAAATAATCAAATTTAGAGAAGAAATCAACAAAATTGAAATAAAGAAAAACATTGAAAAAATTGATAAAACTAAAAGTTGGTTCTTTGAAAAAATAAATAAGATTGACAGGCGCTTAGCCATGCTAATGAACAGAAGAAGAGAGAACTCAAATTACTAAAATATGGGATGAAAAAGACAATATCACAACAGACACTACAGAAATAAAGAATATAGTTAGAAAGTATTTTGAAACACTATATTCCAATAAAATAGAAGATAGTGAAGATATCGATAAATTTCTTAAGTCATACGATCTACCCAGATTGAGTCAGGAAGACACACACAATTTAAACAGACCAATAAGAAAGGAAGAAATAGAAGAAGCCATCAAAGGACTGCCAACCAAAAAAAACCCTGGACTGGATGTGTATACAGTGGAGTTCTACAAAACCTTCAATGAAGAATTAATACCAATATTATTCAAGCTATTTCAAGAAAAAGAAAAAGAAGGACCTCTTCCAAATTCATTCTATGAGGCCAACATCACCCTGATCCCAAAACCAGACAAAGACACTTTAAAGAAAGAAAACTACAGAACAATATCTCTAATGAACTTGGATGCAAAAATTCTCAATAAAATCCTGGCGAATCGAATACAAAAGCATATCAAAAAAATTGTGCTTCATGATCAAGTAGGATACATCCCTGCAATGAAAGGCTGGTTCAATATATGGAAATCAATAAATGTAATCCACCACATCAATAGACTTAAAGACAAGAACCATATGATCTTCTCCATTGATGCCGAAAAAGCATTCGACAAACTACAGCATCCCTTTATGTTCAAAACACTATAAAAACTAGGGATAACAGGAACTTACCTCATCATGGTAAAAGCTATGTATGCTAAAAATCAGGCTAGCATCATCCTAAATAGAGAAAAACTGAAGAAATTCCCTCTAAAATATGGAACAAGACAGGGATGCCCTCTATCACCACTTCTATTCAATTTAGTTCTTGAAATACTAGCCAGAGCAATTAGACAGACAAAAGAAATTAAAGGCATAAAAATAGGAAAGGAAGAATTTAAATTATCGCTATTTGCAGATGACATGATAATATATTTAACAGACCCAAAATGGTCTACAAAGAAACGGCTTGAGTTAATAAATGAATTCATCAAAATGGCAGGATATAAAATCAACACACATAAATCAAAGGCATTTTTGTATATCAGCAACAAAACTTCTGAAATGGAAATGAGGAAAACCAATCCATTCACAATATCCTCAAATAAAATAAGATACTTGGGAATCAACCTAACAAAAGAGGTGAATGATTTATATAATGAAAACTACAGAACTCTAAAGAGAGAGATAAAAGAAGATCTTAGAAGATGGAAAAATGAACCCTGGACGTGGATAGGCAGAACTAACATTATCAAAATGGCGATATTACCCAAAGTTCTCTACAGGTTTAAAGTGATGCCAATCAAAATCCCAACAGCATTTCTTGTAGAAAAAGATAAAGCAATCATGAAATTCTTATGGAAAAACAAAAGACCCAGAATAGCAAAAGCAACTCTAAGCAGTAAGTGTGAATCTGGAGTTATAGCGATATCAGAGTTCAAACTGTACTACAAAGCAATAGTACCAAACACAGTGTGGTACTGGTACCAAAACAGGTAGGTGGACCAATGGTACAGAATAGAGGACACAGAAACCAATCCACAAAATTACAACTTCCTTATATTTGATAAAGGGGCTAAAAGCATGCATGGAGAAAGAATAGCATCTTCAACAAATGGTGCTGGGAAAATTGGAAATCCATATGCAAATAAATGAAACTGAATTTCTTTCTCTCGCCATGCACAAAAGTTAACTCAAAATGGATCAAGAAGCTAGATATAAAATCAGAGAAACTGCGTCTGATAGAAAAAATGTTGATTACGATCTTCATACTGTGGGGTCGGGCTCCAAATTCCATAATAAGACTCCCATAGCCCAAGAGTTAATAACAAGAATAAACAAATTGGACTTACTTAAACTAAAAAGTTTTTTCTCAGCAAGAGAAACAATAAGAGAGGTAAACAGAGAGCCTACATCCTGGGAACAAAATTTTACCCCTCACACTTCAGATAGAGCCCTAATATCCATAATATACAAAAAACTCAAAAAATTAAACAATAAGATAACAAATAATGTAATCAACAAATGGGCCAAGGACCTGAACAGACACTTCACAGAAGAAGACATACAATCCATCAACAAGTACATGAAAAAATGCTCACCATCTCTAGCAGTCAGAGAAATGCAAATCAAAACAACCCTAAGATACCATCTCACTCCAGTAAGATTTGCAGCTATTATGAAGTCACAGAACAACAAGTGTTGACGAGGATGTGGGGAAAAGGGTACACTTGTACACTGCTGGTGGGACTGCAAATTGGTGAAGCAAACATTGAAAGCAGAATGGAGATTCCTGGGAAAACTGGGAATGGATCCACCCTTTGAACCAGCTTTTGCCCTTCTCGGACTATTCCCTGAGGATCTTAAAAGAGCGTACTATAGGGATACTGCCACATCAATGATCATAGTGGCACAATTCACAATAGCTAGACTGTGGAAACAAACTAGATGCCCTTCAATATATGAATGGATAAAAAAAATGTGGCATCTATACACAATGGAGTATTATGCAGCACTAAAAAATGACAAAATCATAGAATTTGTAGGGAAATGGATGGCATTAGAGAAGATTATGCTAAGAGAAGATAGCCAATCTTTAAAAAACAAAAGTCAAATGTCTTCTTTGATATAAAGAGAGCAACTAAGAATAGAACAGGGAGAAAGAACTTGAGGAAAAGATTAACATTAATCAAAGACGAGAGAGGATATCAAAAGCGAGAGAGAATGGAAAGCATATGGAAATGGTAGGAGACCCTCAATGTTACACAAAATTACATATAAGAGGTAGTGAGGGGAAAGAGGGGTGGACAAGGGAGAGAAGTAAAAAACAGCAGATGAGGTAGAGAGGGAAGATTGGAGGGGAGGGGAGGGGGGAGGGGGGATAGTAGGGGATAGGAAATGTAGCACAATACAACAGTCACTAATATGACATTTTGTAAAAATATGAATGTGTAACCATTGTGATTCTGCAACTCGTATTTGGGGAAAATTGGGAGTTCATAACCCAATTGAGTCAAATGTATGAAAGATGATATACCATGAGCTTTGTAATGTTTTGAACAACCAATAAAAATAAATAAATAAAGGTTTAAAATTGAGTGGGAAGATATCAGCTAAAAAAGTGTTGAGATGCATTCATTTTGCTAAGCAGAAACTTTGTTTTGTTTAGTTGTATCTATCACAAAATTATTTTACCAGAAAACTGGTTTTGAAAATGCACATAATTGAGATTAAAGGATAATCCACCTACCCTCCTGAAAAATTCATAGTATTTCCTATATTTTTCATATTTCATTTTTTTCGTGAATATTTTTTCATGGACCAGGTCTAGTCTTAGGCTATTCTTCCAGAATACTAACTCAACTGACTAGTTGGTACAATGTGTTGGATTGTTCATTTCATCTTTTATTTAATGGTTTCTAACTGATAATGTGTATTTTTTCTTATCTTTATTTGGACATACATACCCAACTGTATCTTTGCATTTTATGTTTTACTGGGAAAGAGGCTCATCAAAAGCTCTGTATTATATGTATCAACAACCAAACATTTAGAGATCGCAATTATTCTTAATTTTGCATGAAAATATCTTTTTACCATTTTTCTTATAAAGATTTATAATTATTAATACTGCTCCTACTGTAATAAGTAAATACTTACAGAAAGGATTAAACAATTGACTTTATATCAATTATGAATATGAAAATTACTAAAATAAGTATTTTTCAATTAACACACAATTGATAGAAATTGAAATCACAAGAAGGCCATTTGAAATGTCAGTGCATATGGTCCTTAAATAATAGGTTGTTCAAAAAATTTCTCTAATTCATAAGAGTTAATATGCCAGTTAATATTACAGCTTAATGTTATATAAAACCTTAAATTATCAGTATTGATAAATAAGAATGATACCTGTTAACTTAAACATGTTTATTTGATTTTCACTGTAAGATGTTAATTCTGGAAGACTTGAGAATTAAGAAAGTCTTGGTATATATTATTTCTAACAGGCTAATAAAAGTAATTTTAAATATATATATATAATACATGTGAATGATTATAGATGCATATGTATAATAAATGTATTGTAATATATCTGTCAGGTGATTATAATATTTAAATTTTCTCAAGAAAAAAGAATGACTATAAAATCAGTCTTAAATGTAAATTTCATACCATACTAGTGTTTGTAATGACATGAGAGAAAAATACATAAGGAGGGAAAGTGAAAAAGAATAGAGAGAAGGGGGAAAACGATTAAGAAAGTGAGTAATGAAGAGGGTGAGGAGTGTTTGATGATAAGATAAAGTGGAGGAGCTGGGTTTCTGGCTCAGTGTTAACATGCTTGTCTAGCATGTGTGAGGCACTGGGTTATATTCTCATCACCACATACAAATAAATAAAATGAAGGTCTATGAACAACTGAAAAAACAAAAAATGAAAAAGGAGAAATATTTCCAAAATTCCAAGTTTTTTTGAATGTTAAATAAAAAACAATTATGTTACATAGCCTTATGCAATTTCTAGACTCCCCAAAATAGTCATTCAATGTTAGATTATTAGTGCTATAACTAAAAATCCATTGCTCTTTCCTCTACATTCTGTGGCATGCTAGTGCTAAAATAAAGTGTATTATGACACCAAAAAAATCAAATATTTCTACAGTAACTGACCCAGTTTAACATCAATACATGAAGATTCCTATGGGATATAATGTGTATTTTGACGTTCATTTTCATTCAAAACTGGTACATTACTATTTCTCCAGTTTATGCACATCATAGGATGTACATTTCATCCACAATTTAGCAAATTTATACGCATTTGTTTTACTTTCCATCACTTCCTGCTTCAGAACACATGGATTACTCCATGTTTCTTGACTGCTCTTTTTAAGAGACTTCTTTATAAACACATTATTTTCCATTTCCATTATCAATTTTGAAGCAAAACTCACACAACCATCATGATAAACCATAACCCTAATATTACCATTAGATGTAAAACTGGTTAGAATGAATGATTGTATTTCAATATAAGATTTCTTGTATACTTTCAGATATCAATTTAATCCATTATGTAAAGTGGAACCAGTAATATTATTTATTCACAGTATGGTCTATTCATGCATTATCTCTATACTGATAGACACAGGGTACACCTCTGTGTATGCCCAAAAATAATTTGTATATCTTCAAAATATTGCTCCCAAAAATGGTGGAAGAAATACTCATGTCAACTGATTTATACATACATTTTATCACAGTAGTATTCTGGACACAAAATGCAAAGGTCACACTTAGGATTCTCCCAAAAGCCTAAATGGAAAGTGAACATGGATTACTAAAATCATCCATGTCCAGGTTGCCTAATGCTCTCAAATGTCAATCATATTGGTGACTACATACTTGTTTCTTCCTAAGATTATATATTGAAACTCAACCCTGTTGATAATGTCTAATCCTATCACTCACTTTGTACTTTGCCTGATTTCCTAATGTCTCTATTGATATCTGCTTTCCTACATATTTTCCCCATTTCATCATTATGACTCATTATTCACATGTGCTGACATTTACATTCACTCTCTAACCGAAACCCTATTGCTAAAGAACTTTTGGTCCAAATCCTATACTCACTCTTCTTTCTAAACCTAAGGACTATATTCCTAATCCTACCGACTATCCCTTTTTGACTGGATGTTCTATGCTACATTCAATCATCCAAGTAACGGTCGTGCGAGCATCGGAAGAAGAGACCACCAAGAGTCTATCTCATGTAACAGCAAAGGGTTTATTGGGGGTCCAGCATGCTGGGGCTCAGAGTTCACTTGAAAAGAGTAGAGAGCCCTGAGAAAAGCTTAAGCAGAGGTTATATACTTTTCCTTGAGAGCGCAGGGAGGGAAGTTTATTGATGTGTCAGGGCGAGTGTTCAGTTTGCATGCAACCTCGTGGGGGAGTACATTCTGCAGTTTGGCAGTTGTGGACAGCACATTCTGGGAACAAGATTGGCAAAAATTTCTCAAGATTTCAACAGTGTTTTGTTAAGTGTACAGAAAAACAGGAAGTGACAACTACATATTTTATTAACCTTTCATTCATCACTTCTTTTTCTGGCTACTTTTAATCATAAAAATGATCATTGGGTGGTCTCACATTCTATGTCTGCAAGTGGGGTATTACCATTATTTTAACTTGTCCAATTTGAGCCTGGAGAAAATAAATTACATGGTTGAGCAAGAAGGGTTTTATAGTTAGCAATAATGTGAGGATTATTATTGGACCCGCCAGGGTTGATAAATGCGTAGTTAACCAGGGGGACTTTGTGAACCAAGATTCAAACCACCCTTTTGGGGCCTCTCTCTCTCATTGACGCTCTTCAAGTCATCTTTTTAATTTACTCATAGATTTTTTTACAACTCCAGTATGGTTGGCATAAAAACAATATTCTTCCATCAGTGCAAAACAAAGGCCCTCTTCTCTCATGAAGAGGAGTTCCAATCCTCGACTGTTCTGTAAAACAATTTCAGAGAGATAGGTTAAAGATTCCTTCAATGCTGTGATGGAGGTTGCTAATATCTTTAAGTTTTGGCATATTGCTGCTTCTATTTGGGTCATTTGTTTTGTCCCATGGACCAAGGCAGTGGTTCTTGTGCCCACCCCTGCAGCAACATGTATTCCTAATAGGATGGCGAAAGTGAGGGATATATGTTCCCAGTGGAACCAGGTTTTATGCCCCCCTATTTGATCTTCAAATGAACCTGTGTCATGATAGAGCACTCTGGGAAACATTTGCACAACTACACAATTAATCACACCTTTTGACCACTTCATGAAAACATAAACAATGTTTTAAGTATATAGAATTATACTGTTTTAGGGATGGACAAGTCAAGGCATCTAAGATAGTACCAAAGACAGGAAAACAGTCCTATTTGTTTGCAACCCTATTCAGAGGGCATTACTTCTGTTGTAATCAATTAAATCCCCGGAACCCCAAGTTTAGGTAGTTTCAGAATTTTGTACCCAACATATAAGGGAAGGGGCTCAGAAGTTCACAGTCTTAAGAAGTTCACAAAAAGCAGTTTTTCTTCTTTTTTTTTCCTCTGTTCTGGGAAAGTTAACTTTCCAAGGACACCCGGGTGAGGGAGAGCTTTATATTCCCTTTATTTTTCCCCCTGCCAACTGTTACCATGGAGCCCAGTTGGTAACTTCTTTATCTTACAAATGTAGCCATCTCTGTGAAGCCTCAGCTCAAGGCAAAGGCCTTGTTCACATATGTTGTGAAAAATTAGTATGGGGGTGTCTTGCTTAGGATTGCAGATTTTTTTAGCCAGTGGCCAAGTAGAATAGGGCAACACGAAAAGAGGAAGTTTATCTACTTAGAAATCTTTTATTGGGACTCTTTTGCTGAAAGTCCTAAATTCAGCTATGTTGAAGATTTCTGGAGAAGGTCAGTTAAGACTTTTCTGTGGGCCTGGTACAGAGGGGGAAGACGGGGAAGGCGTGGCTGTGAGCAGTTCCTTGGATCTGAGAATGAGGTAGGAGAAATGTAAAAGAATAATGGGAAAGGGGTTTTGGATTTATCTAGGAACAAATCTTGAGCAGTACAACAGGTAGAGCATAGGGTAAGATGGGAGTTAGTATCCCAAAAAGCGTTTGAGGGACTTTAAATACTTAGTAACATGTTTTCAGTGATGAAAAAGCAACTTTAAAGGCCATTTACATTACAACTTGGATACGGGTGTGAGGGCTCTTCTCAGATGGTTTGAGCTTTGTTCTAGCTAGTAAGAGGACCTGGTGGGACCCAGTGCGGGCAATGACAGGAGAAGAGAGGAATGAGTTGGTTGAGGTGTACCTCAGTACCTGCTACCTCAAGAAGGGGGCAACGGTCTTAGAACAGGCGGAGGTTTGGGTTTTTGATCTAGTAATTCGAGGGGAGAAATCAGGTTGCATAGGTGACAGTAAGAGCAGAGAGTCTGGAGCAGAAGGCTGAGGGTGAGGATCTATTGGAGAAGCATAGTTCAGGATGTGATTAAAGGAGGGAAAAGGCCTCCACATAGGGGAATCTCCTTTCACCCTTTTCAGCACTTGCAGAAGTTAAAAAGGTCACGCAGAATTTGAGGATCTAGAGACCCCTCTGGGGGCCATCAATTTTGGTTATCTAATTGGTAATATGGCCAATGCTGTGTACAGAATTTGATGAGAAGTTTGGGTTCCATCAAGCAGTCCCTGTATGCTCACATCCCCATGACTTACAGAAGAAGCCGGCTTTCCCCCAACACAGCCTTGACTGTTTGTGGCTTTGATAGTCCGCCGGGCAAACATAGTAATCTAGGCTAGCCAACCTGCATCTGGCTCGCGTGTCCCTACATCCATAATATTTGTTTCCATTATCTATGGTAGAGAAGAGATTTAATGGAATTTTAGTGGGATCAACTTCATCAGGGATATCCCAATGGAAAAGACCTATAGCCAGCTGACAAATGTCTCTGTGGAGAGATGGCGACCATGTCCCTAAGTGGGCTGTATGCGAGATAGACCATACTTCTTGTCCAGTAAGATTTGTGATCAGCCATCGCTGCTGAATGGGCTGATGAGGGTTAGGACTACTGGTGGTCAAGGGGAGAGTCTATTGCCTTATCCACATGGCAAATACACAATTTGAAAGGGTTACCAGTTTTTTACAGTTTCCAGCCAGAGTCTGGACAGGGCACAGGCTTGAGATGAGAGGTATGGATCCAGGAAGTGATTCTGTCTACCTTTACTGCTGTAGGTGTTATAAGTAGCACCTGCTATGGTCCCTTCCAGCGGGGTTCCAGGGATGACACCTGATTTCGTCTAATGTGGACAAAGTCTCTTTCTTGATATTGATGTTGATTCCCCTCGTCACCGGGTTGGTAGGCAGTGGCCATCTGTCTTCACAGGTATCTATGTGGCCCTGGCGGAAAGACAATATCTCTGACTTTTTAAATTAGTGGGAAGTAGAAAGATCCTTCTAGGGTCCATCCAAATCCAAAGGTGAGCCATTCTGAGGCACAGAGAGTCTGCCAGGTCCAGCGTTGTACTGAAAAAGAAAGATTCTGATCCCTTAAGCAAACTTTGGTGCAGTGAACAAGGGTCAGAGACAGAGGCATTGAAGTGCTCTGTCCCATAATGAAAGATACACAAACAGTAAAAGCAACAACACATGACACAGACAAGACAAGACAATAAAGACAGGATATGGAAGTCCAACACTGAGACCAGGACTGAGTAGTTGCTAAAACCCGATGGGTTGGCAATACCGAATCTGAAACAAAATATCACTGAGTCATGGAGACTATTGTTCCTCGATTTTCCGAGTCCTCTATGACGTCCCCCAGAGACTTGGCCTGTGGCTCTGTGACATGACTGTCAGCCACCGTCGGAGAGAGCTCACGCTCTTCATCGACATCCATTTTGCCAAGCCCTGACCTGAAACCTGAAACCAGAAAGAGGCACCTTACTTACCCTGAGAGGAGTTCGTTGGGGTCACTTGTCCACGGCTGCCGGATCTCGGTGGAACCTCCATATGTAAAGGTTCGGTGACAATCGGGTGAAGAGACCACCAAGAGACTGTCTCATGCAAAGCAAAGGGTTTATTGGGGGTCCAGCATGCTGGGGCTCAGAGCTCACTTGAATAGAGCAGAGAGCCTTGAGAACAGCTTAAGCAGAGCTTGTATATTTTCCTAGGAGAGGGCAGGGGGGGAAGTTTATTGATGGGTCCGGGCTAGTGAGCGGTTTGTGTGCAACCGGTTGAGGGAGTACATTCTGCAGTTTGGCAGTTTTGGACAGCACATTCTGGGAATAAGACTAGCAAAAAGTTCTCAAGATTTCAAAAGTGTTTTGTTAAGCATACAGAAAAACAGGAAGTGATAAGTACTTATTTTATTAACATTTCACTGCGAACTATACTTTGCCAGAATTCCTAATGTTTCTATTGTGTTTGTTAAAGTTCATTTTTATTCAAACCTGGTAAGTAGTTATTTCTTCAGTGTATGGACATCATAAGATATATCGTTTCATTCACAAGTTTACAAATTTATAAACATTTGGTTCACTTTCAATCACTCCCTCCTTTGGAAGACATATATTCCTCCATGTTTCTTGACTGGTCTTTTTACTAGACTTCTTTCTAAACATATTATTTTCGATTCCATAATCATTTTTGAAGCAAAACTCACACACTATTCATGATAAATAATAACCCTAACATTACCATTAGATATATAACTGGTTGGAATGAATGTATGTATATCAATATAAGATTTCCTATATATTTTCAGATATCAATACAATCCATTATTTAAATTTGGAACCAGTTATATAATTTATTCACAGTATGGTCTATTAATGCATCATCTCTATAGTCATCAAAACAGGGTAAACCTATTAGTATCCCCAGTACTCATTTATAAGTTTTCAAAATATTGCTCACAGAAATGGTGGAAGAAATACTCATGTCACCTTAGCTACATATACATATTATCACAGTAATATTCTGGACACAAAATGCAAAGGTCACACAGAAAACAATTTAAGCTAAGTATCCCAATCAAGGGCCCAAATTCCTTCTGGGCTTCAAATATTACCTAGATTTCTGTTTTCATACTTATATTTCACCTCCATATTCTTATAAATATCGCAGGTTCCCAATATCACTCTTCATCCAGCAAAATGATTCATAACCCAAATCGAACATGCTATTAACCCTAACCATTCTGTAAACTGAGATTGTTCACTCAATCTCACTTTACAGAAGAGCAGGGACAAAGTTAGTATTACAATACAGGAAGTTAGGAGATCTTTCACCTGCTGAGTACCTCAAAAGCCATGCAGAAATGATCCCTGGAGAAGACGTAGGCAGCTATGAAGGACCTGAAACAGCAAAAGTCATCTTCCTTTGCAAACAACCCGATCAGGATGAAAGGATGTGTCTGAATCAGCCTATCTCTTCTTAATGTAGGGAAGATGTATGAAACCAGGCATGTGTGGAGAGCTGTTCCCAGGTGCCTATACCATTCTAACTTGTGAAAGTGTCACAGGAAATAGAGGCTGCAACCTTTTCCTGAGACACTAGGAAGCAACTGTTAGGACAAAGTGGTGGCCAAGACAGTGGCCTCATTCATTTTCTGAAGGAAGTGACCTCACCTCACTTCCTTGGTGATGGAAATCTCTGAATTTTGTGATCCAGGAAGCCAGGCACACAGAGCCAGTCCCAGTCCCAGTCCAAGTGGGCTCACTTGTTTGGATTTACCAAGAGGCCAGATAAATACCAAGAAATTTTTGAAATTCCCATGACCAGATGGTATTGGAGAACATTTGGATGCACTTTTACTGATCATGAGTGTACCAGACAGTGCCTTGATTGACTGGGATTTATGAAAATGGTGTAGAACAGAGATGCTATTAAGTTGGACCCTCCTGAGTAGTGAGCCCTGAGCTGTGGTGTGCAGGTGTGTGATAAATCATCTGTGGTTGCGCCATGTGGATTTGCCATTGATTTCCAAATGGCTTGTCACTGACACGGTGCAGTGACCAGACACTTATATGTAAAGGTGTCTTGTTAAATTGATAGTTTTCAGGGCAATGTGCAGAATCAGGTTGCTATGGACAAGGGGGAAAGCTATGTGGGAATAAAGCCTGGTTGGTGCATTCTCTTGTAGACCGTGAAAAACCACAAGTGACAAAAATCCCTCCAACACTGTGTTCCAGTTGAACTCCTTGTATTTTGTGAGGCAAATACCAAACTCCCAGTGCTGCAGCAGGAAACACCACGAAAAGTGGAGGATGAACAAAAGGCTTCACAGTCCACACGGGGAGACACTTAGACCTCAGTGGCCACAGTTTACATACAAAGAGAGAATTCAGCACTGCTGCCTCATGTGCATTGGAAAGCAATAAAGAATGTCCTCCAGGTCACATAGATGCAGACCCAGCTTTGATGATCTCACTACAAAGGAAGCTAAAGCTACTGACAACAACATATATTTCAAGTGCCCATCCTCAGAGGAAGTTTCTCTAGAAGTCTTTAGGCCAGCACACCTCCATATTTGTGCAGTGTTTACCCTGTCCCTTACTTTGGGATACTCCTCTACCACCTCCAAGTTTGTGAACTCCTAAATATTTTCCATTCCAGATATGTATTTACAGATTTTCTAACTCGTCTCCTCTAATTGTTTCTTATTTGGGGAGAAGGTAACGTCAAGGCATTGTTCTGGATGAGAGTGGGAAGAATTTTGTGTAGCACATATTTGCATACACATTGGATTCATTTTCCAATTTTCCATTCCAAAGACTGAATCCCTGACACTAACACGTACCCTACAAAACTCTGACTACTAATCCTAATATGATGGAGAAAAATGACCCAAACCGAATAGAAAAACAAGCAGTTCTGAAGAGGCATGGTGTATAGTTGGACTTGCCTTTTGCATGATAAAGTGTAGGTGTTATAAACCTAGTCAATTTTTAATTGAAACAGTTCTCCATGTGTTTTTTTTCCTTTGATATTTATTGTTTGTTCTTCAAAACATTACATAGTTCTTGACATGTCATATTTCACACTTTGATTCAAGTAGGTTATGAACTTCCATTTTTCCCCGTATACAGATTGCAGCATCCCATCAGTTACACATCCACTGTTTTACATATTGCTATACTAGTGTCTGTTGTATTCTGCTGCCTTTACTGTACTCTACTATCTCCCATCCCCTCCCCTGCAATCCTCTCAATCTACCCCATCTGCTGTAATTCATTTCTTCCCCTTGTTTTCGTCCCCTTTCCCCTCACTTCATCTTGTATTTAATTTTGTATAACCATGAGGGTTTCCTTCCATTTCCATGCAATTTTGCTTCTCTTTCCTTTTCCCTCCCACCTCTCACCCCTGTTTAATGTTAATCATCTTCTCATGCTCTTCCTTCCAACTCTGTTCTCAGTTACTCTCCTTATATCAAAGAAAACATTTGGCATTTGTTTTTTAGTGATTGGCTATCTTCACGTAGCATAATACGTTCTAATGCCATCCATTTCTCTGCAAATTGTATGATTTTGTCATTTTTTAATGAAGAGTAATACTCCATTGTGTATAAATGCCACATTTTTTAAATCCATTCATCTATTGAAGGGCATCTAGGTTGTTCCACAGTCTTCCTATTGTGAATTGTGCTGCTATGAACATAGATTTATTAGTGTCCCTGTAGCATGCTCTTTTTGGGTCTATAGGGATTAGACCGAGAAGGGGAATTGCTGGGTCAAATGGTGGTTCCATTCCCACCTTTCCAAGAAATCTCCATACTGCTTTCCAAATTGGCTGCGCCAATTTGCAGTCCCACCAGCAATGCACAGGTGTACCCTTTTCCCCACATCCTCGCCAGAACTTGTTGTCGTTTGACTTCATAATGGCTGCCAAGCTTACTGCAGTGAGATGGTATCTTAGGGTGGGTTTGTTTTGCATTTCTGTGAATGCTCGAGATGGTGAGAATTTTTTGATGTACTTATTGATTGATTGTATGTCCTCCTCTGAGAAGTGTCTGTTCAGGTCCTTGGCCCATTTGTTGATTGGGTAATTCATTTTCTTATTGTTAATTTTTTGACTTCTTTGTATAACTCTGGATATTAGGGCTCTATCTGAAGTGTGAGGAGTCAAGATTTGTTCCCAGGGTGTAGGCTCCCTTTTTACCCCTCTTATTGTTTCTTTTTCTGAGAAAAATCTATTTAGTTTGAGTAAGTCCAGTTTGTAGATTCTAGTTATTAACTCTTATGCTATGGGTGTCCTATTGAGGAATTTGGAGCCCGACCCCACAGTATGTAGATCATAGCCAAAGTTTTCTTCTATCAGATGCCGTGTCTTTGATTTGATATCAAGCTCCTTGATCCATTTTGAGTTAACTTTTGTGCATGGTGAGAGAAAGGGATTCAGTTTCATTTTGTTACATATGGAATTCCAGTTTTTCCAGCACCATTTTTTGAAGATGCTATCCTTCCTTCATTTCATGCTATTAGCTCCTTTATCAAATATAAGATAGCTGTAATTTTGTGGATTGATTTCTGTGTCCTCTATTCTGTACCATTGGTCCACCCGCCAGTTTTGGTTCCAGTACCATGCTCTTTTTGTTACTATTGCTCTGTAGTATAATTTGAGGACTTGTATCGCTATACCGCCTGATTCACACTTCCTGCTTAGAGTTGTCTTTGATATACTGGGTTTTGTATTTTTCCATATGAATTTCATAATTGTTTTATCTATTTCTACAAGAAATGCCCTTGGGATTTTGATTGGCATTGCATTAAACCTATAGAGAACTTTTGGTAATATCGCCATTTTGATGATGTTAATTCTGCCTATCCATGAACAGGGTATATTTTTCCATCTTGTAAGATCTTCTTCTATTTCTCTCTTTAGGGTTCTGTAGTTTTCATTGTGTAAGTCTTTCACATCTTTTCTTACGTTGATTCCCAAGTATTTTATTTATTTTTTTGAGGATATTCTGAATGGAGTGGTTGTCCTCATTTCCATTTTAGAGGATCTGTCGCTGATATACAGGAATGCCTTTGATTTATGATTGTTGATTTTATATCATGCCACTTTGCTGAATTCATTTACTAACTCTAATAGTTTCTTTGTAGACCCTTTTGGGTCTGCTCGGTATAGAATCATATCATCTGCAAATAGTGATAATTTAAGTTCTTCTTTTCCTAATTTTATGCCTTTAATTTCTTTCATTTGTCTAATTTCTCTGGCCAGTGTTTTGAGAACTATGTTGAACAGAAGTCGTGAGAGAGGGCATCCCTGTCTTATTCCAGATTTTAGAGGGAATACCTTCAATTTTTTCTCAATTCAGAATGATACTAGCCTGAGGCTTAGCATAGATTGCTTTTACATTATTGAGGTATGTTCCTGTTATCCCTAGTTTTTCTAGAGTTTTGAACATAAAGGGATGCTGTACTTTGTTGAATACTTTTTCTGCATCTATTGGGGTAATCATATGGTTCTTATTTTTAAGTCTATTGATGTGGTGAATAACATTTATTGATTTCCGTATATTGAACCAGCCTTGTATCCCAGGGATGAATCCTACTTGATCATGTTGCACAATTTTTTAAATATGTTTTTGCATCTGATTCGCCAGAATTTTATTGAGGATTTTTGCATCTAGGTTCCTTAGAGATATTGGTCTGTAGATTTGTTTCTTTGAAGTGTCTTTGTCTGGTTTAGGAATCAGGGTGATATTGGCCTCCTAGAATGAATTTGGAAGTTCTCTCTCTTTTTCTATTTCCTGAAATATCTTGAAAAGTACTGGCATTAGTTCCTCTTTAAAGGTTTTGAAAAACTCGGCTGTATACCCATTCAGTCCTGGGCTTTTCTTAGTTGGTAGTCTTTGGATGGTTTCTTCTATTTCCTCAATTAATATTGGTCTGCTTAGGTTGTCTATATCTTCCTGACTCAATCTGGGCAGATCATATGACTTAAGAAATTTATCGATGCCTTCACTATCTTCTAATTTATTGGTGTATAAGGATTCAAAATAATTTCTGATTATCTTCATTATTTCAGAAGTGTCTGTTGTGATATTGCCATTTTCATCCAGTATGATAGTATTTTGAGTTCTCTCTCTTCTTCTCTTTGTTAACATGGCTAAGAGTCTATAGATTTTATTTATTTTTCAACTTTTAGTATTGTCAAATTTTCAATTGATTCTTTTGTTTCGATTTTATTAATTTCAGCTCTGATTTTAATTATTTCTTGCCTTCTACTTCTTTTGCTGTTTTTTTGCTCTTCTTTTTCTAGGATTTTGAAATGAACTATGAGATCATTTAGTTGTTGTTTTTTTTTTTCTTTTTTTAAGGAAAGAACTCCAAGCAATGAATTTTCCTCTTAGAACACCTTTCAATGTGTCCCATAGATTCTGATATGTTCTGTCTGTCTTTTTCATTTATCTCTAAGAATTTTTTATTTTCCTCCTTGATGTCTTCTATAACCCATTGATCATTCAGTACGTATTGTTCATTCTCCAAGTGATGCATGAAGTTTCCTTCCTTCTTTTATTGTTGATTTTTCAGTTTCATTCCATTATGATCAGATAAGATGCCTGGTATTATCTATAGTCGTTTATATTGTCTAAGAGTTGCCATGTGACATAATATATTATCTATTTTTGAGAGGTATCCATGTGTTGCTGAGAAAAAAGTGTAATAGCTTGATGTTGGGTGGTATATTCTATATATGTCTATTAAGTCTATGTTATTAATTGTGTTATTCAGTTCTATAGTTTCTTTATTCAACTTTTGTTTGGAAGATCTGTCCAGTAGTGAGAGAGGTGTGTTGAAGTCTCCCATGATTATTGTATTGTGGTCTATCAGACTCTTGAACTTGAGAAGAGTTTTTTTGATAAACATAGCTGAACCATTTTTTTGGGGCATATATATTTATGATTGTTATGTCTTGTTGGTGTATGGTTCCCTTGAGCAGTATGTAGTGTCCCTCTTTATCCCTTTTGATTAACTTTGTCTTGAAATCTATTTTATTTGATATGAGTATGGACACTCCTGCTTGTTTCCGAAGTCCATATGAGTGATATGATTTCTCCCAACCTTTCAACTTCAGTCTATGTTTCTCTTTTCCTATCAAATGCATCTCCTGTAGGCAGAAAATTGTTGGGTCTTCTTTCGTGATCCATTCTACTAGCCTGTGTCTCTTAATTGGTGAGTTTAAGCCATTAACATTTAGGGTTACTATTGAGATATGTGTTGTTCTTCCAGCCATATTTGTTTATTTATGTTACTAAACATGGTTTTTTTTACCCCTTTGATTATTTTCCCCCCCTTTACTGTACTACCTCCCACTGTTGGTTTTCATTGTTATTTTCCATTTCGTCTTTCTATAATGTTTTGCCAAAGATCTTTTGAAGAGATGGTTTTCCAGCTGCAAATTCTTTTAACTTTTGTTTATCATGGAAGGTTTTAATTTTATCTTCCATCCTGAAGATTAAATTCGCTGGATACACAATTCTTGGTTGGAACCCAATTTCTTTTAGTGTTTGAAAAATGTTATTCCAGGATCTTCTAGCTTTCAGAGTCTGTGTTGAAAGATCAGCTGTTATCTTGATTGGTTTACCCCTAAATGTAATCTGCTTCCTTTCTCTTGTAGCTTTTAAAATTCTCTCTTTATTCTGTATGTTTGGCATCTTCATTATAATATGTCTAGGTCTTTATCTCTTATGATTTTGTACATTCAGCGTCCTGTAGGCTTCTAGGATTTGGGATTCTGTCTCATTCTTCATGTCTGGGAAGGTTTCTCATATTATTTCATTGAATAGATTGCTCATTCCTTTGTTTTGCACCTGTATACCTTCCTGTATCCCAATTACTCTTAAGTTTTGTCTCTTCATGTTATCCCATATTTCTTGGATGTTCTGCTCATGGTTTCTTAACAGTCTTGCTGAGCTGTCTATGTTTTTTTCAAGTTGAAATACTTTGTCTTCATTGTCTGATGTTCTATCTTCTACGTGATCTACTTTGCTGGTAGTATTCTCAATTGAATTTTTAAGTTGGTTTATTGCTTCCTGCATTTCTATGATTTCTGTTTGTTTGTTTTGTATAACCTATATCTCCCTGTATAGTTGATCTTTCGCTTTTTGAATTTGTTTATGTAATTTATTGTTGAAGTGATCTTTCATTGTCTGATTTTGCTGTCTAATGTCTCCCTGGGGACTCCTGATCATCGGAAGCAAGTATATCCTGAATTCTTTATCTGACATTCCATCTGTTGCAGATATTACCTCTTCTAATGTTGATTTGACCTGCATTGCTTGTGGTCCTTTCTTTCCTTGTCTTTTCCTACTGTTTGCGTTTCTTTCTGTTTGGTGAAACTTTTGTGTTATTGAATTTTACCCCTAAATGTTTATATTGCTATTGTATTCATGAAAAGTCTCCCTCACAGGAGTGGGCGGTGGCTCTGCCCCTCCTCCAATTGGGGCAATGTGCCTACCACACCAGCAGCCCTCTGGACCTGTTCTGCCGGTCGGTAGCTGGTCCGCCTACCTTGCAGGAGGGGGCAGTTGCTCTACCCCTCTTCGGGCGCTGGTCCTGTTCAGCCAGTGGGTCACAGGTCCACCTACCTTGCAGGCGCATGTGTCGGCTCTGCCCCTCCGCGCACTGCTGGGCCTCTTCTGTCTATGGATTGCAGGGCTGTCTATATTGCAGGCGCGAGTGGCAGCTCTGCCCCTCCCTAAATCGGGGTGATATATCTACCAGGCTGGTAGGCTGCTGGGACTGTTCTGCCGGAGGGTGAGAGGTCCACCTGCTTTCCAGGCACGGGCAGTGGCTCGGACCTTCCCCAAACCTGGTTCTGTGTCTAGCACCCTGGCGGGGCCTAGCGCCTGCTCTGTCAGTGTTCGCAGGTCCGCCTACTGCGCAGGCGCGGGGGCCAGCTCTGCCCCTCTGAAGCCAGCTGGGCCTCTTCTGCCGGTGGGTCACAGGTTCACCAATCTAGAAGTCGCAAGGCGTGTCTCTTCCCCTCCGCGGGTTGCTGGGCCTGTTCTGCCTGTGGGTCGCATGTCTGCGTTCCTTGCAGGCGCGCAGCGGCTCTGCCCAACCCCCAACTAGGGCGATGTGTTTTGTACGATTGCGGGCCTCTATGCCTTTTCTACCAGTAGCTCGCAGGCCCGCCTACCTTACAGGCGCGGTTGGCGGCTCTGCCCCTCCCTTCTCCATGTGTTTTTAAAGTTAACAAATATGAGAATTCTTGTCTCCATTTCTGTGTACCCTATTCAGCACATGTATTTTTATATGCACATATAGAATCCTACCTGGTATCACACGTACATACTTGTGAGGTTGCTGACTTGGCAAATACAAATTGTGAGAAGAGATCATTCCTCCTAAATGCTGTTGGAACTTACAAAACAAACTATGGGTGAGCTTCCTAGTTGAACAACATTATACTTAAATTGATGTTCAGAAAAGTGAAGATTTTTGGATTTGTGGATGATATATACTTCATGATGTATTTCGATTGGCATTTATATTGCTACTTTTTAATGTATACGTGTGTGTGTGTGTGTGTGTGTGTGCATATATATATGTATAAACTCTCCAGATTTTCCAAAATATGAAATGTATATGTCTTATTATATACTCCCTAAATTCATTGATGTTAATGAATGTGGATTTTTATTAAACTTTTCATAAGAATATTCTCAGAAATATTAATCCACCTGAAATACATATTTGTTTCCTAGTACTGAAAGCTAACTTCAGTGAATGGTGCATACAAATCCTAATATTGCTACAGTAAATGACTCAGTTTAACATCAATGCAAGTAGATTCCTATGTGACATGATATGTACTTTGACGTTCTTTTTTATTCAAAACTGGTACATTAACATTTCTTCAGTTTTTGCACATAATAGAATACATTTTTCATTCACAAATTCACAAATTTATAGGATTTTTTTTCACTTCAATTACTTCCTGCTTCAGAACATATGTATTCCCCCAGATTTCTTGACTGCTCTTTTAATGAGACTTCTTTCCAAGCACATTATTTTCGATTTCCATAATCATTTTAGAAGCAAAACTCACACACACTTCATGATTAACCATAACACTAATATTACCATTAGATGTATAACTGGTTGGAATGATTGTATGAATATCAATATAAGTTTTCCAGTATATATCCAGATATCAATTCAATCCATTATTTAAATTTGGAACCAGTTATATTCACAGTATGGTCTATTCATGCATTATCTATATATTCGTATAACACAGCATATACCTATTTGTACCCACAATACAAAATTATATGTCTTCAAAATATTGCTCCCAGAAATGGTGGAAGAAATACTCATGTCACCTGATCTATATATACATAAATCACAGTAATATTGTGGAAACAAAAAGCAAGGTCACACTTATGATTGTACCAAATCCTAAATGGAAAGTGAGCATGGATTAAAAAAAAAACAACCATATCCAGGTTGCCTAATGCTCTCAAAAGTGAATCCTATTGGTGACTACATATTTGTTTCTTCCTGAAATTACATATTCAATTTCAACCCTGTTGAAAATTTCTAATCCTATCACTCACTTTATACTTTTCCTGATTTCCTAATGTCTCTATTGATATCTGATTTCCTGTATTTTTTCCCCAGTTCATCACTGTCACTGACTCTTCACATGTGCTGACATTTACTTTCAGTCTCTACCCAAAACCCTATTGCTAAAGATCTTTTGGTCCAAATTCTATAAACACTCTTCATTCTAAACCTACTGAATATCTTCCTAATCCACCAACTATCCCTTTTGGACCGGATGTTCTCTTCGACATTCAATCATCCAAAAGACAAGGTCCTATGCCATTGTATATCAATTTATCTGAGACACCTGTGCAGAACATAATTGAAAGCTAAGAATCCAATCATGGGGCCAATTCCCTTCTGTCCTTCAAAAATTACCTAGATTTCTTTTTTCATACTTATATTTCACCTATCTATTCTTGAAAATATCGCAAAATCCCAATACCATTATTCATCCCAGAGAATAATTCCTAACCAAAATGGAACCTGTTATTAACCTTAACCATACAATGTTCCCTCAATCTAACTTTACAGAAGAGGAGGGACAGAATTGGTCTTCCAATAAAGGAATGTAGGGGATCTTCCACCTCTGAGAACCTCAAAGTTCCATGCAGAAATGATCCCTGGAGAAGATTTAGGCAGCTATGAAGGACCTGAGAGAGCAAAAGTCATCTTCCATGGCAAACAACCTGGTCAGGATGAAGGGATGTGTCTGAATCAGCCTCACTCTTCATGTAGAGAAGATGGACCAAACCAGGCCAGTGTGGACAGCTGTTCCCGGCTGCCTATGGTTGATATACAATTCTCAGTTGTGAAAGTATCACAGGAAATAGGGGCAGCCTCCATCTCATGGGAACCTTGGAAGCAAATTTTAGGACAAAGTGGTTTCCAAAGCAGTGACCTCATTCAGTTCACAAAGGAGGTGACCTTCCTCACTTCCTTGGTGATAGAACTCTCTGAACTTGGGATCCAGGAAGCCAGGCAACCAGAGGCAGTCCCAGTACCATTCCCAGTGGGCTCACTTATTTGGATTTACCAAGAACAGAGTCAGTCTTTCTTGGTACCTACTGATGTGAGAATGGCCAAATTTCAGGAGAGCTCAGAAGAGGGGCCTTTCCTGAGAAAGCAGGTAGTTGCTCACAGCTGGCTCCTGACCACTTCGCAGATTTGGCCAAGGAGACCAGATCTGAGACAAGACAGGACATTTCAGGGAACATAATAAGGCCCACAAGTCAGAGGACATTCCTGATTGTCACAGACCTCTTTGGGGGAAGGAGGTGCCTTTGTGGGTATGGGTGTGAGTTTGTGGTTTTGTCTCATGTTCTAAGAATAGGTAAAAAAGGTGGTTTGTTTGGTTTGGAGTGGACTGTTCCTAGTAAGTCGTTTCACAAAGTGAGTGTTTCTATGTCTGTGTATCCCACTGTGTCCATGGTTGTAGACATTTGAAATGAGAATTCATCAATGGATGTGTCCTGTTTAGTAGAAAGCTTCCCAGCATTCATCCTTCCCAATTGATGAATGGACTGTGGCTTCCCTTATGGATGGGAAACACCTGCTAATTTCCTAAGTTCCTGTTTTCTTCCTGATTCTGGCCACTCTCCAGAATAGGATCATGGTTTTGTGTCCAAGATATGTACCACCTCCAAGCTCTGTGACAAGGCCATGTAATGGATAGCTAAAGAGAATGGCTACCATCTCAAAAAACTCAGATATCAGTGTGACCAGGAAAGCCTCAGTGGAGAAACTCTGCTTTGGGCCTTTTGCTAACCAATTCTTCTCTTCCCCTGAATGTGAGGAAGGTCTTGGCCTCAGGACACAGTTTGTAAAGCCTGAAGAAAACAGTTTTAAAATGGAATTAAATGGGCATCACCTGTGGCTCTTTGTTAATTGCTTTGGAAATGGATGTGTCTGAATCAGTCTCTTGGCCCTGTGTAAGGCTGTGGCTTAGGTTCTCAGCACCTGATGGATCTAAAGAACGATCCCATGTGTGCATCCAAAACCAAAATGGGAAAAAGATCAGTCATTGTTGATGAAGTCTCTCGCCTTCCTCTGTTAGGTTCCTTATCACCATCAAGTGAGAATAGGGATCCTTTGAATCAAATGAGTTCTTCAAAGCCCTGCAAAGGCAATCCCACACATGCTTGTGTTTTCTCATGACTCCACATCACATAAAGAATCTATACCTGACAGTCAGTAGGCCTCAAATTGGAGAAGCAGAGCAGTATTACCGAAGGCATATTTGATCCCTCCTGTTTCACAGGAAGGGTGTACAAGCCACCCTGACTTTAGGAAAATGATGGGAAAGCGAGCTTATTTGGACACTGTGTTGGGCTGCGCCCCTCATGGAAACATCCAGCCAGAGGTTATGAGAAGTGTCTATATGGAAGAAGATGAGGGCCATGTGGGAGTGTTTTGGTTTTAACTGTGGTTATTTGTGTGGCAGTTGGAAGCGATGACTGGGTCCACCTGGACTTGAACTCTGGTGTGATACCCCATAGAGACTGAGTCCTGGAACTGACCTCAGAGAAGTATTGCCATGAATTTTGTTGGGATATTAGGAGGCCATGCATGAGAGTCGCCATTGGAAACAGAGATCTATTCCCAGGGTGGCTTTCCACAAAGCACTGGGAATCTCAGCCAGGGTATCAAATAATTTTATTCTGAAACACTTGGCAGCCATAGTTGAGAGTCAAAACACAAATGCACTTCACATTGTAGACCTCAATGGGCCTGGCTTCATGTGGCATTTTGGCCACTTTTTTAGAAGCCTTAGCATTTAGAGTTCTCCAGAGCTTTCATTGAAATGAGCTTCTTCACCATTTAATGATTACTGAATTAAATGAAACACTCAGTGACTCCAACTTCAACCTTGAAAGATGGGCTCGATAAATACCATTAAATTTTTGAAATTCTCATATCTAGGAGGCACTGGAGAACCATTGGATATCCTGTTGGTGATCATGAGTGTACCAGACAGTGCCTTGATTGGCTGGGTTTCACGAAAATGGTGTAGAACAGAGATGCCAGTAAGTTGGAGCCTGCTGAATAGTGGGCCTAGAGCAAAGGTGGGCATGTGTGAGATAAAACATCTGTGGTGCTTCCATCTGGATTTGCCAATGGCTTCCAAATGCCTTGTGACTGACATGGTGTATCCAGCAGACCCTTATATGTAAATGATTCTTGTTATATGGATAAGTTTCGGGGCAATGTTCAGAATCAGGTTTCTATGGTCAAGGGGGCGAGCTATGTTAGAAAGAAGCCTGGTTTGTGCATTCTCTGCAGACCCTGTTCCACCACACGTGACAGAACTCCCTCCAGCACTGTGTCCCAGTTGAATTCCTTGTATTTCGTGAAGCAAATACTGAACTCCCAGTGCAGCAGCAAGAAACATCACAAAAATTGGAGGATGATCAAATGGCTTCACAGTCCACATGAGGAGACACTGAGCCCCAAGTGGCCACAGTTGACCCAGAAAGAGAGAATTCATCAATGCTGCCCCATTTTCATTGGTAAATAAGAAAGCATCTACTCCAGGTCACATAGATGCAGACCCAGCTTTTATGGTCTCACTACAAAGGAAGCTAAAGCTCCTGACAACAACATATATTTCAAGAGCATAACATCTGAGGCAGTTTTTCCAGAAGGCTTTAGGCTAGCAGAGCTCCATGTTTGTGGAGTGTTTACATTCTCCCTTACTTTTGGAAACTCCCCTTCTACCTGCAAGGTTGTGAACTCCTGAGCATATTCAATTCCAGATATGTACTCACAAATTTTCTTACTCATCTCCTCTACATGTGTTACTTGGGACGATGTTAAGGACAAGGCATTGTTCTGGATGAGAGTCGAAAGATTTTTGTGTAGCACATATTTGCATACACATTGGATTCATTTTCCAATTTTCCTTTTGAAATACTGAATCCCTGACACTAAGCCATACCCTACAAGACTCTGACAACTAATCCTAACGTGATGGAGAAAAATAACCCAAATAGAATAGAAATACAAACACATCAGAGGAGGCATGGTGTACCGTTGGAATTGCCTTTTTCATTATATAGGGTAGGAGTTATAAATCTAGTCAATTTTTTTGTTGAAAGAGTTGTCCATGTATTTTTAAACTTATCAAATATGTGAATTCCTGTCTCCCCCATTTCTCTGTATCCTATTCAGCACATGTATTTTTATATGCACATATAGAATTGTACCTTGTATCACACATATATTCTTGTGAGGTGGCTGACTTGGCAGATACAAATTGTGAGAAAAGTTCACTCCTCCTAAACGCTGTTGGAACTGAAAATCCAACCTATGGGTGAGCTTCCTAGTTGAACAACATTATACATAAATCCATATTCAGTAAAATGAATATTTTTGGATACGTGGATGATATATATTTCATGATGAATTTCGATTGGCATATATATTGCTAGTTTTTAATGTCTGTGTGTTTGTGTGTGTGTGTGTGTATATATATATATATATATATATATATATATATATATATATATATATAGAGAGAGAGAGAGAGAGAGAGAGATAGATATAGATATAGATATAGATACACTGTCAAGATTTTTCAAAATATGAAATATATGTATATTTTGGCCACTCTTTGGGAAGCCTTACCTGTGAGAGTTCTCTAGAGCTTTCATTGAAATGAGGTTCCTCAACATTTAATGGTTCCTGAATGAATTGAAACCCACAGTGCCTCCAACTTCATCCTTGAAAAAATGCTCCATAAATACCTTGAAATTCCCCTGACCAGGTGGCACTGGAGAACCTTTGGATGTATTGTTGCTGATCATGAGTGTACCAGACAGTGCCTTGACTGACTCGGTTTCATGAAAATTGTGTAGAACAGAGATGTCAGTAAGTTGGAGAGTGCTGAGAAGTGGGCCCAGAGCTGTGGTGTGCAAGTGTATGATAAAATATCTGTGGTGGGGCCATGTGAGTCTGCCATTGACTTCCAAATGGCTTGTGGCTTACATGGTGCAGCTAGCAGACCCTTATATGTAAAGGCATCTTGTTATAAGGAAAGGTTTCAGGACAATGTTCAGAATCAGTTTGCTATGGACAATGTTGCAAGTTATGTGGGATAGAAGCCTGGTTGGTGAATTCTCCTGTAGACCCTGACCCTCCACATGTGACAGAACTCGCTCCAGCACTGTGTCCCAGTTGAACTCTTTGTATTTCATGAAGGAAACACCAAAAGCCCAGTGCAGCAGCAAGAAACACCACGAAAATTGTAGGATGACCAATTGGCTTCACAGTCAAGACGGGGAGATACTTAGCCCGCCGTGGCCACAGTTTACCTTCAAAGGAAGAATTGAGCACTACTGACTCATGTTCTTTGGAAAATAAGAATCCATGTACTCCAGGTCAGATAAATGAAGACCCATCTTTGATGGTATCACTACAAAGGAAGCTAAAGCTCTTGACAACAACATATATTTCAAGTGCCCAACCTCAGAGGCAGTTTCTCAAGAAGTCTTTAGGCCAGCAGAGTTCCATGATTGTGGACTGTTTATCCTGTCCCTTAATTATGAAAACTCCTCTAAAATGCCCAAGCTTGTGAACTCCTGAGCATTTTCCATTCCAGATATGTATTCACAGATTTTCTAACTCTTATCCTCTAATTGTGTCTTACTTTGGGTGAAGGTAATGTCAAGGCATTGCTCTGAATGAGAGTGGAAAGATTTTTTGTAGCGCATATTTGCATACACAATGGATTCATTTTCCTTTATTTTCATTTGAATTACTGAATCCATGACACTAACACATACCCTACTAGACTCTGACTACTAATGCTAATATGTTGGAGAAAAATAACCCAAACAGAATAGAAATACAAGCAATTCAGAGGAGGCATGGTGTATAGTTGGACTTGCCTTTTGCATGATAAAGGGTAGTTGTTAAAAATCTGGTTAATTTTTAATTGAAATAGTTCTCCATGTGTTTTGAAAGGTATCAAATATGTGAATTCCTGTCTCCCTTTCTCTGTTGCCTATTCATCACATGTATTTTTATATGCACAAATAGAATCCTACCTGGTACCACACGTACATTATTGTGAGGTGGCTGACTTGGCAGATACAAATTGTGAGAAGAGATCACTCCTCCTAAATGCTGTAGGAACTGAAAATTCAACATTTGTGTGAGCTTCCTAGTTGAACAACATTACACATAAATCCATGTTCAGTAAAATAAATATTTTTGGATCTGTGTATGATATGTATTTCATGATGAATTTTGATTGGCATATATATTGCTACTTTTTAATATCTCTGTATGTGTTTTGTGAAAAATCTACACTCTATAGATTATTCAAAATATGACATATATGTGTCTTATTATACACACCTTAATTTCATTCGTGTTCATGTATGAGACCACGGCTCATGCAACAGCAAAAGACATTTATTGAGTATCCAATCCAGCATGCTGGGGCTCCGTGCTCACTCAAGAAGGGAGAGCAGCCCAGATCCCCGAGCAGGGGTTGAGCAGTGCTTAAGTACACGTTTTGGGGAGTGTGAGACTTTACATATATCACAGTCTCCTTTAACAAATCATCATACACTGTGGGAAAATCAAACAACAAATCCTAAACATGATTAGTTCATTCATTGGCTTGTACACGTCAGGGGGGAGTGATAGGTCAGTTCTAAAGTGGAGTACACATTGAAATTGATTGGTTTAGGCCCTGCGATGCATATGTGCTAGGCCACACAGGATCCTAGGTTATTAAACAACCAGGCGGTCAGGGGGAATATTTACTGGGCAGTCCAGAAATTGTCCTACAAGTTACAGGAATTTCAGGTTTTGCGTGTAGCATAGGAACTTAAAAATATCTGGTCCTTTACATTTTAAATCAGGCCTTGAAGATTAGAAACTTTACAACACCCGGTCTTTTACTCTTTAACTTTATCACTTTAATTTCAATTTCTTTTACCCTTACAGATCACTCCTGGTTCAGAAGAAGGGTGTCCAAGCCACCCTGGCTTTAGGCAAATGAGGGGCAAGGGAGCTTATTTTGTACACTGTCTTGGGCTGTGGCCCTCATGAAAACCTCCAGCCATATGTTATGATGAGTGTCTTTATGGAAGAAGATGAGGGCAATGTAGGAGTGTTTTGGTTTTAATTGTGGTCATTTGTGTGGCGGTTGGAAGAGATGACTTGGTCCACCAGAGCTTGAACTCTGCTCTGATACTCCTTAGAGCCTGAGTTCTGGAACTGACCTGAGAGAAGTATTGCCATGAATTGTGTTGGGATTATAGGAGGCCACACATGAGATTAGCCCTTGGAAACTGAGATCTAGGCCCAGGGTGGCTTTCCACCGAGCACTGGGAATCTCAGCCAGGATAATACATGATTTTTACTGAAAGACTTGGAAGTCATAGTTGAGACTCAAAACACACATATACCTCACATTGTAGACCTCAATGAGCCTGGCTTCATGTGACCTTCTGGCCACTCTTTGGGAAGCCTTGTCTGTGTGAGTTCTCCAGAGCTTTCATTGAAATGAGCTTACTCACCATTTAATGGTTCCTGAATGAATTGAAACCCACAGTGCCTCCAACATCATCCTTGAAAAATGACTATATAAATACCATGAAATTTTTAATATTCCCATGACCAGGTGGCACTGGAGAAACTTTGGATGTCCTGTTGCTGATCATGAGTGTACCAGACAGTTCCTTGATTGACTGGTTATCATGAAAATGGTATAGAACCGAGATGTCATAAGTTGGAGCCTGCTGAGTATTGGGGCTAGAGCAGTGGACTATACGTTTGTGAATAAATATCTGTGGTGGGACCACGTGGATCGGCCATTGGCTTCCAAAATACTTGTGAATGACATGGTGCAGGCAGCAGACCCTTATATGTAAAGGCATCTTGTTATATTGAGAGGATTCAGGGCAATGTTCAGAATCCGGTTGCTATAGTCAAGGGGGAAAGCTATGTGGGATAGATCCATGTTTCAAAAATTCTTCTGAAGATCCTGACCAATCACATGTGGCAGAGCTCCCTCCAGAATTGTGTCCCAGTTGAACTCCTTGTATTTCATTAAGCCAATTCCAAACTCCCAGTGCAGCAGTAAGGAACACCACGGAAATGGAGGATGACCAAACTGCTTCACAGACCACATGGGGAGAAACTTAACTCCCAGTGGCCACAGTTTACCAAGAAAGAGAGAATTCAGAACTGCTGTCTCATGTTAATTAGAAAATAAGGAACCATTTCCTCCAGGTCACATAGATGCAGACCCACATTTGATGGTATCACAACAAAGGAAGCTAAATCTCCTGACAACTTCATATATTTCATGTGCCCAACCTGAGAGGCATTTTCTCAAAGAGTCTTTAGGCCAGCAGAGCTCCAAGTTTGTGGAGTGTTTAACCTCTCCCTTACTTTTGGAAACTTCTCTACCACATCCAATGTTGTGAACTCTTGAACATTTTCAGTTCCACATATGTAATCACAGGTTTTCGAACTCCTCTCCACTAATTGTGTCTTACTTGGAGCGAAGTTAATGTCAAGGAATTGTTCTGGATGAGAGTGGCAAGATTTTTGTGTAGCACATATCTGCATACACATTAGATTCATTTTTCTATTTTCATTTGAAATAATGATCCCTGACACT
Organism: Callospermophilus lateralis; assembly: GCF_048772815.1. Taxonomy (NCBI): domain Eukaryota; kingdom Metazoa; phylum Chordata; class Mammalia; order Rodentia; family Sciuridae; genus Callospermophilus; species Callospermophilus lateralis. Next base: position 5,954,530 of record NC_135317.1, read on the forward strand.
AACACATACCCTAATAGACTCTGACTACTAATGCTAATATGATGGATAAAAAGAAACCTAACAGAATAGAAATACAGGCCTTTCATAGGAGGCATGGTATATACTTGGATTTGCCTTCGGCTTTATCAAGGGTATGTGTTGTAAATCTTGTCAGATTTTAATTGTAATATTTCTCCATGAGTTTTATATATATATATATATATATGTATATATTTTTAAATATATATATACACTCTCTAGATTTTTCAAAAATATGAAAAAATGTGTCTTATTAAACACTCTCTAAATTCATTCATATTCATGTATATGGATATATAATCAACTTTTCACAAGATTATTCTCAGAAACATTCAACCACCTGAAATACATATTTGTTTCCTCGTCTTGAGAACTAACTTCAGTGAATGATGCACGCGAATCCTAACATTTCTACAGTAACTGACTCAGTTTAACATCAATGCAAATTGATTCCTATGGGACATGATATGTATTTTGCCGTTCATTTGTATTCAACACTGGTACACTACTATTTCATCAGTTTATGCACATCATAGGATATATATTTCCTCCACAGGTTAGCAAATATATAGGCATTTGTTTCACTTTCAATAACTTCCTGCTTCAGAACACATGTATTCCTCCGTGTTTCTTGACTGGTCTTTTCATGAGACTTCTTTCCAAACACATTATTTTCGATTTCCTTTATCACTTTTGAAGCAAAACTGAAACAGACTTCATGATAAACCATCACTGTAATATCATCATTAGATGTATAACTGGTTGGAATGAATGATTATATATCAATAAAAGATTTTTTATACATTTTCTGATATCAATTCAATACATTATTTAAAGTGTAACCAGTTATATTATTTATTCACAGTATGGTCTATTCATGCATTATCTCTATATTCATAGACACAGGGTACACCTCGTTGTACCCCCAATACTAATTTATACATTTTTAAAATATTGCTCCCAGAAATGGTGGAAGAAATACTCATGTCACCTGATCTACATATGCATGTTATCACAGTAATATTCTGGACACAAAATGAAAAAGTCACACGTATGATTGTACCAAAGCCTAAAGGGAAAATGAACATGGATTACTAAAAACATCCATGACCAGGTTGCCTAATGCTCTCAAATGTCAATCCTATTAGTGACTACATATTTGTTTCTTCATAAGATTATATATTCAACCTCAAAACTGTTGAAAATGTTTAATTTTTTCACTCACTTGATACTTTTTGCCCGATTTCCTAATGTCTCTATTGATATCTACTTTCCTACATATTTTTCAAAGTTCAACATTGTGACTGACCCTTCACATGTGCTGACATTGACATTCACTCTCTAACGGAAACACTATTGCTAATGAACTTTGGTCCAAATCCTATATTCGCTCTTCTTTCAAAACATACTGACTATCTTCCTGATCCTATCGACTCTCACTTTTTGAGTGGATGTTCTCTACTACATTCAATCATCCAAGGTAGAGGGTCCTATGCCATTGTATATCGATTTTTCTGGAACATGTATGCAGAACGTAATTCAAAGCTACATATCGCAATCAGTTGCCCAATGCACTTCTGAGCTTCAAATCTTATCTAGATTTCTGTTTACATACTTATATTTCATCTCTATATTCCTATAAATATTGCAGGTTCCCAAGACCATTATTCATTCTGTAGAATGATTCCTAATCCAAATGAAACCTGCTATTTACGATAACCATACACGGTTGCCTCAATCTAACATTACAAAAGAGTAGGGACAGAGTTCATCTTACAATACTGGAATGTAGGGTATCTTCAACCTGCTGAGAATCTGAAAGTTCGATGCAGAAATAATCCCTGGAGAAGATGTCAGCAGCTATGAAGGACCTGTGAGAGCAAAAGCCATCTTCAATGTCAAACAATCTAGACAGGAAAAAGGGATGTGTATGCATCAGCCTCTCTCTTTTTAAGGTAGAGAAGATGGACGTAACCAGGCCTGTGTGGAGAGCTGTTCCCAGGTGCCTATTTTGATATACCGTTGAAACTAGTCATATTGTCAAAGGAAGTAAGGGCAGCCTCCATCCAATGTGACCCTTGGAAGCAATGGTTAGGGCAAAGTTGTTGCCATGGCAGTGACCTCATTCAGTTCCTGAAGGAAGTGACCTAGCTAACTTCCTTGGTGATGGAACACTCTTAAATTTTGATGCAAGAAGCCAAGCACCGAGAGCCAGTTACAGTCCCAGTCCCAGTGCGCTCACTTGTTTGGATTAATCAAGTACAGAGTCAGACCTTCTTGGTACCAACTGATGTGAGGATGGCCAAATGCCAGGAGAGCTCTGAAGAGAAGCCTTTCCTGAGATAGCAGGTAGTGGCTAACCGTTGGTTCCTCACAGCATCACAGAGTTTGCCAAGGAGACTAGATCTGAGACAGGAGAGGTCATTTTGTGGAGAACATAGTATGGCCCACCAGTCAGAGGACACTCCGGATAGTCACAGACCTACTTTTGGGAAGGAGTTGCCTTTGTGTGTGGATGTGAGTTTGCGGTTTTGTCTCATGTTCTGAGAATAGGTAGAAAAGGTGGTTGGTTTTGTTTGGAGTTGACTGTTTCTAGTAAGTCTTTTGACAAGGCGACTTTCTATGTATGTGTATCCACTGTGTCCGTGGTTGTCGACATTAGAAAAGAGAATGCATCAATGGAGGTGTCCTGTCTAGTAGAAAGCTTCCCAGCATTTATCCTGCACAATTGATGAATGGACTGTGGTATGCCTTATGGATAGGAAACACCTACTAACATTCTAAGTTCCTGTTTTCTTCCTGAATTCTGGCCACTCTCCAGAATATGCTCTTGATTTATTGTCCAAGATATGTACCACCTCGAAGCTCTGTGACATGTCCATGTTCTTGATAGCTGAAGGGAATGGGAACATCTCAGAAAACTCAGATATCAGTGTGATCAGTAAAGTCTCAGTGGAGAAACCCTGCTTTGGTCCATTTGCTTACCTATGGTTCTGTTGCCTTGAACGTCAGGAAGGTCTTTGCATCAGGCCACTCTTTTGTGAAGCCTGAAGAAACAGATTTCAAATGGAAATGAATGTGCATCACCTGTGGCTCTTTGCTTAATTGCTTTGGAAAGGGATGTGTCTTAATCAGACACTAGGCTCTGTTTGAGGCTGTGGCTAAGATTCTCAGCTCCTGATAGATGTAAAGAAGATCCCATGTGTGCATCCAAAACCAAAATGGCAAAAAGATCAGTCATTGTAGATGAAGTCTCTTGTCTTCCTCTGATAGGTTCCTGACCTCCATCAAGTGAGAATAGGGATTTTTTTGGGTCAAATGAGTTTTTCAAAGTCCTGCAGAAGTACTTGGGTTCTCTCATGATGCCAAATCACATAATAAATTTATACCTGACTGTCAGTAGGCCTCAAATTGGAGAAGCAGAGCAGCGTTAACGGCAGGCTTGTTTGATCACTCCTGGTTCACAGGAAGGGTGACCAGGCCACCATGAATTTAGACAAATGAGTAGCAAGGGAGCATATTTGGGACACTGTCTTGGCTGCGCCCCTCATGGAAACCTCCAGTCAGAGTTTATGATGACTGTCTATATGGATGAAGATGAGGGCCATGTGGGAAAGTTTTGGTTTTAATTGTGGTCATTTGTGTGGCGGTTGGAAGAGATGACAGGGTCCACATGGTCTTGAACTCTGGTGTGATTCCTCTTAGAGACTGAGTTCTGGAACTGACCTCAGAGAAATGTTGCCATGAATTGTGTTGGGATTTTAGGAGGCCACGCAAAAGAGTTGCCCTTGAAACCTGAGATCTAGGCCCAGGATGGCTTTCCACAGAGAACTGAAATTCTCAGCAAGGATATCGCATGATTTTATTCTGAAAAACTTGGCAGCCATAGTTAAGAGTCAAAAGACACATGGACCTCCCGTTGTAGACCTCAATGGGCCTGGCTTCATGTGACCTTTTGGCCACTGTTTGGGAAGCCTTCCTGTGAGAGTTCCTCAGAGCTTTCATTGAAATGAGAGTCCTCCCCATGTAATGGTTCCTTGAAGAATGGAAAACCCAAAGTGCCTCCAACTTCATTCTTGAAAAATGGATAGATAAATACCATGATGTTTTTGAAATTCCCAATGACCAAGTGGCACCTGAGAACCATTGGTTGTTCTCTTGCTGATCATGAGTGTTACAGACAGTGCCTTGATTGACTTGGTTTCATGAAAATGGTGTGGAACAGAGATGCCAGTAAGTTGGAGCCTGCTGAGTAGTGGGCCTAGAGCAGTGGTGGGCAGGTGTGTGATAATGCAACTGTGGTGTGGCCATGTGGATCTGCCATTGGCTTCCAAATAGCTTGTGAGTGACTTGGTACAGCCAGCAGACTATATGAAAAGGCATCTTGTTATATGGAGAGGTTTCTGGGCAATGTTCAGAATCAGGTTGCAATGATCAAGGGGGCAAGCTATGTGGGATAGAACACTGGTTGGTGAATTCTCCTGCAGACCCTGACCCAACACACGTCACAGAACTCCCTCTAGCACTATATCCTAGTTGAACTCCTTGTATTTTGTGAAGCAAATACCAAACTCCCAGTGCAGCAGCAAGAAACACCACAAAAAGTTCAGGATGACCAAATGGCTTCACAGTCCACTCAGGGAGACACTAAGCTTCCAGTGGCCACAGTTTACCAACAAAGAGAGAAATCAACACTGGTACCTAATGTTCAATGGAAAATAAGAAACGATGTCCTCCAGGTCACATAGATGCAGATCCAGTTTTGATGGTCTCACCAGAAATGAAGCTAAAGCTCCGGACAACAAGATATATTTCATGTGTCCAAACTCAGAGGCAGTTTCTCAAGAAGGCTTTTGGCCAGCAGAGTTCCATGTTTGTGGAGTGTTTACGCAGTCACTTACTTTTGGAAACTCCTCTACCACCTCCAAGGTTGTGAACTCCTGAGCATTTTCCATTCCAGATATGTATTCACAGATTTTCTAACTCTTCTCTTCGAATTGCATCTTACATAGGGTGAAGATAATGTCAATGGATTTTTCTGGATGAGAATGGGAAGACTTTTGTGTAGGACATATTTGCATACATACTGGATTCATTTTCCAATTTTCCAATTGAAATACTGAATCCCTGACACTAATCCATACCCTACTAGTGTCTGACTACTAATCCTAATATGAGGCAGAAAAATAACCCAAACATAATAGAAATACAAGCAGTTCAGAGGAGGCATGGTGTATAGTTGGACTTGCCTTTTGCATTATAAAGGTTAGGAGTTATTAATCTAGACAATTTTTGTTGCAATAGTTGTCCATGTGATTTTAAAGATAACAAATATGTGAATTCTTGTCTCTCTTTCTCTGTAGCCTACTCAGCACATATATTTTTATATGCACATAGAGAATCCTACCTGGTACTACACGTACATTCTTGTGAGGTGGCTGACTTGGCAGATACAAATTGAGAGAAGAGATCACTCCTCATAAACGCCGTTTTAACTGAAAATTCAACCTATGGGTGAGCTTCCTAGTTGAACAAAATTATGCACAAATCTTTGTTCAGTAAAATGAATATTTTTGGATCTGTGGATGATATATATTTCATGGTGAATTTTGATTGGCATATATTGCTATTTTTAATGTGTGTGTGTGTGTGTGTGTGTGTGTATATATACTCTCTCCATATTTTTCAAAATATGAAATATATGTGTCTTATATACACTCCCTAATTTCATTCATGTTCATGAATGTGGATTTATAATCAACTTTTCACAAGATTATTCTCAGAAAATTTCATCCACCTGAAATACATATTTGTTTCCTAGTACTGAAAACTAACTTCAGTGAATGGTGCATACAAATCCTAATATTTCTACAGTAACTGACACAGTTTATCATCAATGTAAGTAGATTCCTATGGGACATGATGTGTATATCGACGTTCATTTTTATTCAACACTGGGACATTACAATTTCTTCAGTTTAGGCACATCATAGGATATATATTTCCTCACACAAGTTAGCAAATTTATAGGCATTTGTGTCAATTTCAATCACTTCCTGCTTCAGAACATATGTATTCCTCCATGTTTCTTGACTGATCTTTTCATGAGATTTCTTTCCAAACACATTATTTTTGATTTCCTTTATAACTTTTAAAGCAAAACGGACACACACTTCATGATAAACCATCACTACAATATCACTATTAGATGTATAACTGGTTGGAATGAATGATTTTATATCAATATAAGATTTCTTATATATTTTCTGATATCAATTCAATACATTTTGTAAAGTGGAACCAGTTATATTATTTATTCACTGTATGGTCTATTCATGCATTATCTCTATATTCATAGACACAGGTTACACATCTTTGTATCCCCAATACTAATTCATACATCTTCAAAATATTGCTCCCAGAAATGGTGGAAGAAATACTCATATCACCTGATCTACATATGCATGTTATCACAGTAATATTCTGGACACAAAATGCAAAAGTCACACGTATGACTGTACCAAAGCCTAAATGGAAACTGAACATGGATTACTAAAAACATCCATGACCAGGTTGCCTAATGCTCTCAAATGTCAATCCTATTTGTGACAACATATTTGTTTCTTCCTAAGATTATATATTCAACCTCAATACCATTGAAAATGTCTAATTTTTTCACTCACTTTGCACGTTTCCTGATATCCTAATGTCTCTATTGATATCTAATTTCCTACATATTTTCTCCAGTTCAACATTGTGACTGACCCTTCACATGTGCTGACATTGACATTCACTCTCTAACCGAAACCCTATTGCTTATGAACTTTGGTCCAAATCCTATACTCACTCTTCTTCCGAAACATACTGACTATCTTCCTGATCCTATCAACTATCCCTTTTTGAGTGAATGTTCTCTACTACATTCAATCATCCAAGGTACAAGGTCCTATGCTATTGTATATCGATTTTTCTGAAACATGTATGCAGAACGTAATTCAAAGCTACGTATCACAATCAGTTGCCCAATGCACTTCTGAGCTTCAAATATTACCTAGATTTCTGTTTTCATACTTATATTTCATCTCTATATTCCTATAAACATTGCAGGTTCCCAAGACCATTATTCATCCCGCAGAATGATTCCTAACCCAAATCGAACCTGTAATTAACCCTAACCATACACTGTTGCCTCAATCTAAAATTACAAAAGTGCAGGGACAGAGTTCATCTTACAATACAGTAATGTAGGGTATCTTCCAACTGCTGAGAACCTCAAAGTTCGATGCAGAAATGAGTCCTGGAGAAGATGTAGGCAGCTATGGAGGATCTGAGAGAGTAAAAGCCATCTTCCATGGCAAACAACCTGAACAGGACGAAGGGATATGTATGCATCAGCCTTTCTCTTCTTAATGTAGAGAAGATGGACCTAACCAGGCCTGCGTGGAGAGCTGTTCCCAGGTGCCTATTTTGATATACCATTTTATCTAGTCAAATTGTCACACAAAGTAGGAGCAGCCTCCATCTCAGGGGACCCTTGGAAGAAACTGTTAGGACAAAGTTGTTGCCAAGGGAGGGACCTCATTCAGTTCCTGAAGGAAGTGACCTAGCTAACTTCCTTGGTGATGGAACTCTCTGAAATTGTGATGCAAGAAGCCAGGCACCGAGAGCTAGTCCCAGTCCCAGTTCCAGTGGGCTCACTTATTTGGATTTACCAAGTACAGAGTCAGACTTTCTTGGTACCAACTGATATGAGGATGGCCAAATGCCAGTTGAGCTCTGAAGAGGGGCCTTTCCTGAGATAGCAGGTTGTGGCTAACTGCAGGCTAGTCACAGCATCACAGAGTTGGCCAAGGAGACATGATCTGAGAGTGGAAAGGCCATTTCGAGAGGAACATAGTATAGCCCACCAGTTAGAGGACACTCTGGATAGTCACAGACCCACTTTTGGGAAGGAGGTGCCCTTATGTGTGTGGGTGTGAGTTTGTGGTTTTGTCTCATGTTCTGAGAGTAGGTAGAAAAGTTGTTTGTTTTTTTTTGGAGTTGACTGTTTCTAGTTACTCTTTTGACAAGGCGAGTGTTTCTATGTCTGTGTATCCACTGTGTCCGTGGTTTTAGACATTAGAAAAGAGAATGCATCAATGGAGGTGTCCTGTCTAGTAGAAAGCTTCCCAGCATTCATCGTTCACAATTGATAAATGGACTGTGGTTTGCCTTATGGATAGGAAACAACTACTAACTTCCTAAGTTCCTGTTTTCTTTCTGAATTCTGGCCACTCTCCAGAATAAGCTCATGATTTATTGTACAAGATATGTACAACCTCCATGCTCTGTGACATGTTCATGATCTTGATAGCTGAAGGGAATGGGAACATCTCTGAAAACTCAGATATTAGTGTGAACAGTAGAGTCTCAGTGGAGAAACCCTGCTTTGGTCCATTTGCTTACCTATGGTTCTGTTACCTTGAATGTCAGGAAGGTCTTTGCCTCATGCCACCCTTTTAGAAGCCTGAAGAAACAGTTTTCAAATTGAAATGAATGGGTATCACGTGCGGCTCTTTGCTTAATTGCTTTGGAAAGGGATGTGTCTTAATCAGACACTAGGCCCTGATTGAGGGGGTGGCTAAGATTCTCAGCTCCTGATAAATCTAAAGAAGATCCCATGTGTGCACCCTAAACCAAAATGGCAAATAGATCAGTCATTGTAGATGAAGTCTCTTGTCTTCCTCTGTTAGGTCCTGACCTCCATCAAGTGAGAATAAGATTCCTATGGGTCAAATGAGTTCTTCAAAGTCCTGCAGAAGTGCTTGGGTTCTCTCATGATGCCAAATCACATAAGCAATCTATACCTGACATCCAGTAGGCCTCAAATTGGAGAAGCAGAGCAGTATTAACGGCAGGCCTATATGATCACTCCTGGTTCACAGGATGGGTTTCCAGGCCACCCTAAATTTAGACAAATGAGGGGCAAGGGTGCATATTTTGGACACTGTCTTGGGCTGCGCCCCTCATGGAAACCTCCAGCCAGAGTTTATGATGAGTGTCTATATGGATGAAGATGAGGGCCATGTGGAAATGTTTTGGTTTTAATTGTGGTCATTTGTGTGGCGGTTGGAAGAGATGACTGGGTCTAAATGGGCTTGAACTCTGGTGTGATTTCCCTTAGAGACTGAGTTTTGGAACTGACCTCAGAGAAGTATTGCCATGAATTGTGTTGGGATTGTAGGAGGCCACACAGGAGAGTTGCCCTTGAAACCTGAGATCTAGGCCCAGGATGGCTTTCCACAGAGAACTGAAAATCTCAGCAAAGATATCACATGATTTTATTCTGAAAAACATGGCAGCCATAGTTAGAGTCAAAAGACACATGGACTTCATGTTGTAGACCTCAATGGGCCTGGCTTCATGTGACCTTTTGGCCACTGTTTGGGAAGGCTTGCCTATGAGAGTTCCTCAGAGCTTTCATTGAAATTAGCTTCCTCCCCATGTAATGGTTCCTAGATGAATGGAAACCCCAAAGTTCCTCCAACTTCATTCTTGAAAAATGGATAGATAAACACGATGAAATTTTTGAAATTCCCAATTACCAGGTGGCACTGGAGAACCATTGGATGTCCTGTTGCTGATCATAAGTATAATAGACAGTGCCTTGATTGACTGGGTTTCATGAAAATTGTGTAGTACAGAGATGCCAGTAAGTTGGAGGCTGCTGAGTAGTGGGCCTAGAGCAGTGGTGGGCAGGTGTGTGATAATACATCTGTGATGTGGCCATGTGGATCTGCCATTGGCTTCCAAATGGCTTGTGACTGACTTGGTGCAGCCAGGAGACCATTATATGAAAAGGCATCTTGTTATATGCAGGGGTTTCAGGGCAATGTTCATAATCAGGTTGCTATGGTCAAGGCGGTCAGCTATGTGGGATAGAAGCCTAGTTGGTGCATTTTCCTGCAGAGCCTGACCCACCACACGTTACACGACTCCCTCAAGCACTGTGTGCCAGTTGAACTCCTTGTAAGTCATGAAGCAAATACCAAACTCCCAGTGCAGCAGCAAGAAACACAACGAAAATTGGAGGATGACCAAATGGCTTCAAAGTCCACACGGGGAGTCACATTGCCCGAAGTGGCCACAGTTTACCTACAAAGAGAGACTTCAGCACTGGTGCCTCATGTTCATTGGAAAATAAGTAACCATGTCCTCTAGGTCACATAGATGCAGACCCAGCTTTGATGGTCTCACTACAAAGGTAGGTAAAGCTCCTGACAGAAACATATATTTCAAGTGCACAACCTCAGAGGCAGTTTCTCAAGAAGTCTTTAGTCCAGCAGAGCTCCACGTTTGTGAAGTGTTTACCCTGTCCCTTACTTTTGGAAACTCATCAACCACTTGCAAAGTTGTGAAATCATGAGCATATTCAATTCCAGATATGTATTCACAGATTTTTTTACCTCTTTTCAAATAATTGTGAATTACTTAAGGTGAGGGAAAGTCAAGGCATTGTTCAGGATGAGAGTGGAAAGATTTTTTGTATCACAATTTTGCATACACTTTGGATTAATTTTCCTAGTTGAACAACATTATACATAAATCCATGTTTAGTATAATAAATATTTGTGCATCCGTGGATGATATATATTTCACTATGAATTTCAATTGGCATACATATTGCTACTTTTTAATGTCTTTGTTTGTTGTGTGTGTGTGTGTGTGTGTGTGTGTGTATATATATATATATATATATATATATATATATATATATCTCCTATCCAGATTTTTTAAAATATTAAATAAATGTGTTTTATTATACACTCTCTAAATTATATTATGTTCATATATGTGGATTTATAATCAACTTTTCACAAGATTATACTCAGAAATATTCATCCACCTGAAATACATATTTGTTTCCTAATACGGACAACTAACTTCAGTGAACGATGCATACAAATCCTAATATTTCTACAGTAACTGACTCATTTTTACATCAATGCAAGTAGATTCCAATGGGGCATGACATGTATTTTGACGTTCCTTTTTATTCAAGACTGGTACGTTGCTATTTCTTCAGTTTATGCACATCATATGATATATATTTCATCCACAAGTTAGCATATTTATAGGCATTTGTTTCACTTTCAATCACTTCCTGCTTCAGAAAAAATGTATTCCTCCATGTTTCTTGACTGGTCGTTTCATGAGACTACTTTCTAAACACATGATTTTCGAATTACATAATCACTTTTGAAGCAAAACTCACACCCTTCATGATAAACCATAACCCTAATATTACCCTTATATGTATAACTAGTTCGAATGAATGATAGTATTTCAATATAAGATTTCTTATATATTTTAAGATATCAATTCAATCCATTATTTTACGTAGAACTAGTTATATTATTAATTCACAGTGTGGTCTACTCGTGCATTTTCTCTGGATTCATATGCACAGGGTACATCTCGTTGTACCCCCAATACTAATTTATACATCTTCAAAATATTGCTTCAAGAAATGGTGGAAGAATTACTCATGTAACCTGATCTACATATATATTTTATCACAGTAATATTCTGGACACAAAATGCAAGGGTCACACTTATGTTTGTACCATAGCCTAAATGGAAAGTGAACATGTATTTCTAAAAACATCCATGTTCAGGTTGTCTAATGCTCAATATCAATCCTATTGGTGACTACATATTTGTTTCTTCCTAAGATTATATATTCAAACTCAACCCTGTTGGAAATGTCTAATCCTATCACTCACATTATACTTTGCCTTATTTCCTAATGTGTCTATTGATATCTGTTTTCTTACATATTTTCCCCTGTTCGTCATGTGACTGACTCTTCTCATGTGCTGACATTTACGTTCACTCTCTAACCAAAAACCTATTACTAATAACATTTGTTCTAAAACCTATACTCACTCTTCTTCCTAAACCTACTGACTATCCCAGTTTGAGTCGATGTTCTCTTCTACATTCAATCATCCAAGGTACAAGGTCTTTTGCCATTCGATATCGAATTATGTGAGACAACTGTGCAGAATGTAATTCAAAGCTAACTATCCCAATCAAGGGCAAAATGCCCTTCTGGGCTTCAAGTCTTACCTAGATTTCTGTTTTCATACTTGTATTTCACCAATATATTCTTATAAATATTGCATGTTCCAATACCATTATTCATCCCACAGAATGATTCCTAGCCCAAATGGAACATGTTATTAACCCTAAGAATGCACCGTTCCCTCAATCTAATTTTACAGAAGAACAGGGACAGAGTTTGACTTACAATACAGAAATGTAGGTGATCTTCCACCTGCTGAGAACCTCAAAGGTCCATGTAGAAATGATCCCTGGAGAAGATGTAGGCAGCTATGAAAGACCTGAGAGAGCAAACGTCATCTTCCATGGCAAACATCCTGGTCAGGATGAAAGGATATGTCGGAATCAGCCTCTCTCTTCCTAATGTAGAGTAGATGGACCAAACCAGGCCTGTGCGGAGAGCTGTTCCCGGGAGCCTATGGTTTATCTACCATTCTAACTTGTGAAAATTTCAAAGGAAGTAGGGGCAGCCTCTGTTTCATTGGTAAATTGAAAGCAACTGTGAGGACAATGTGTTTCCCAAGGCAGTGACCTCATTCAGTTCCTGAAAGAAATGACCACACCTCACACTTTTGGTCATGGAAAACTGTGAACTTTTGATCCAGGAAGCCAGGAACCCAGAGTCAGTCCCAATCCCAGTCCCATTGGGCTCGCTTGTTTTGATTGAACAAGGACAGAGACATTATTTTTTGGTCCTACTGTTGTGAGGATGACCAAATGCCAGGAAAGCTCTGAAAACTGGCCTTTCCAGAGAAAGCAGGTAGTGGCTCATCGCGGACTCCTGACAACTTCACAGAGTTGGCTAAGGAGACCAGATCTGAGACAGGACAGGCCATGTTGGGGGAATATATTATGGCCCATGAGTCAGACCACCCTCCGGATAGTCACAGACCTACTAGGGGGAAGGAGGTGCCTTTGTGGTTGTGGGTGTGAGTTTTTGGTTTTGTCTCATGTTCTGAGAATAGATAGGAAAGGCGGTTTGTTTGGTTTGGTATGGACTGTTTCTAGTAAGTCATGTGACAAGGGGAGTGTTTCTATGTCTGTGTATCCCACTGTGTCCGTGGTTGTAGACATTAGAAAATAGAATGCATCAATGGATGTGTCCTGTCTAGTAGAAAGCTTCCCAGTATTCATCCTGCCCAATTTATGATTAGGCAGAAGATTGCCTTATGGATGGGCAACACCTGCTATCTTCCTAATTTCCTATTTTCTTCCTGAATTCTGGCCACATTCCAGAATAGGCTCATGGTTTTGAGTCCAAGATATGTACCACCTCCAAGCTCTGTGATATGGCCATGTACTGGATAGCTGAAGGGACTGGCGAGCACCTCAGAAAACTCAGATATCAGTTAGACCAGAAAAGTCACAGTGGAGAAACCCTGCTTTGGGCATTTTGCTTACCTATTTTTCTTTTGCCCTGAATGTCAGGAAGGTCTTTGCCTCCAGCCACCCCTTTGTGAAGCCCTAAGAAACAATTTTCAAATGGAAATGAATGGGCCTCACCTGTGGCTCTTTGCTTAATTGCTTTGGAAAGGGATGTGTCTGAATCAGCCTTCTGGGCCTGTGTGAGACTGTGGCTTAGGTTATCAGCATCTGATGGATCTAAAGAAAGATCCCATGTGTGCATCCAAAATCAAAGGGCAAAAATTGCAGTCATTGTGGATGAAGTCTCTAGCCTTCCTCTGTAAGGTTTCTCACTTCAATCAAGTGAGAATAGGGATCTTTTGGGTCAAATGAATTCTTCAAATCCCTGCAAAAGCTTGCAATGTGTGTTGGGTTTTCTCATGACTCCAAATCACATAAAGAATCTAAACCCCACAGTCAGAAAGCCTCAAATTGTAGAAGTGGAAAAGTATTAATGCCAGACATATTTGATCACTCCTGGTTCACATGAAGAGTGTCCAGGCCACTGAGATTTTAGGCAAATGAGGGACAAGGAAGCTTATTTTGGACACTGTCTTTGACTGTGCCCCTAATGGAAAACTCCAGCCAAAGGTTATGAAGAAGATGAGGGCCGTGTGGGAGTGTTTTGGTTTTAATTGTGGTCATTTGTGTGGCAGTTGGAAGAGATGATTGGGTCCACCTGGGATTAAACTCTGGTATGATTCCCCTTAGAGACTGAGTTCTGGAACTGACCTCAGAGAAGTATTGCCATCAATTGTTTTGGGATTTTAGGAGACCAAGCATGAGAGTCACCATTGGAAACTGAGATCTAGGCCCAGATTGACTTTCCACAGATCACTGGGAATCTCAGTGAGGATATCACATTATTTTATTCTGAAAGACTTGGCAGCCATAGTTGAGAGTCAAAAAACACATGGACCTCACATTGTAGAACTCAATAGGCCTGGCTTCATGTGACCTTTCGGCCACTCTTTGGAAAGCCTTGCCTTTGAGAGTTCTCCAGAGCTTTCATTGAAATGAGCTTCCTCACCATTTAACAGGTCCTGAATATATTGAAACCCACAGTGCCTCCAACATCATCCTTGAAAAATTGCAAAACAGATACCATAAAATTTTTGAAATTCCCAAGACCAGGTGGCACTGGAGAACCTTTGGATGTCCTGATGCTGATCTTGAGTATACCAGAGAGTACCTGGATTCACTGGGTTTCATGAAAATTGTGTAGAACAGAGATGCCAGTATGTTGGAGCCTGCTGAATAGTGGGCCTAGAACAGTGCTGGGCAGGTTTGTGATAAAACATGTGGTGTGGCAATGTGGATCTGCATTTGGCTTCCAAATGGCTTGTTAACAACATGGTGCAGCCAGCAGATACTTCTGCATAAAGGTATCTTGTTATATGGAGAGCTTTCAGGGCAATGTTCAGAATCAGGTTGCTATGGTCAAGGGGGCAAGCTATATGGGATAGAAGCCTGGTTGGTGCATTCTCCTGCAGACCCTGACCCACCACTCATCACAGAACTCCCTCCAGCACTGTGACACAGTTGAACTCCTTGTATTTTGTGAAGCAAATACCAAATTCCCAATGCAGCAGCAACAAACACCATGAAAATTGGAGGATGACCAATTGTCCTAACAGCCCACACTGGGAGACACTTAGCCCCCAGTGTCCACAGGTTACCTACAAAGTGAGAATTCAGCACTGCTGCCTCATTTTCATTAGTAAATAAGGAACCGTGTCCTCCAGGTCACATAGATGCAGACCCAGGTTTGAGGGTCTCACTACAAAGGAAGCTAAAGCTTCTGACAACAAGATATATTTCAAGTGCCCAAATTCAGAGGCAGTTTCTCAAGAAGTCTTTAGTCCAGCAGAGCTCTATGTTTGTGGAGTGTTCACCCTGTCCCTTACTTTTGCAAACTTCTCTACCACCTCCAAGGATTCAAAATCCTGAACATATTCCATTCCAGATATGTTTTCACTGATTTTCTAACTCTTCTCCTCTAATGATGTTTTAGTTGGAGCGAAGGTACTGTCAAGGCATTGTTCTGGATAAGAGTGGAAACATTTTTGTGTAGCACATGTTTACAGACACATTGTATTCATTTTCCAATTTTCCATTCGAAATACTGAATCCCTGACACTAACCCCTACCCTACTATATTCTGACTACTAATACTAATATGATGGAGAAAAATAACCCAAACAGAATAAAAATACAACCATTTCAGAGGAGGCATGGTGTATAGTTGGACTTACCTTTTGCATTATATAGGGTAGGAGTTATAAATCTAGTCAATTTTTTGTTGAAATAGTTCTCCATGTTTTTTTACAGTTAACCAAATATGAATTCCTTTCTCCCTTTCTCTGTAGCCTATTCACCACCTGTATTTTTATATGCACAGATAGAATCCTACCTGGTACCACACGTACATTCTTGTGAGGTGGCTGACTAGGCAGATACAAATTGTAAGGGATCACTCCTCTTAAACGATGTTGGAACTGAAAATTTAAATTATGGGTGAGCTTCCTACTTGAACAATATTATTCATAAATCCATGTTCAGTAAAATAAATATTTTCCTATCTGTCGATGATATATATTTCATTATAAATTTCAATTGGCATATATATTGCTATTTTTAATGTGTGTGTGTGTGTGTGTGTGTGTGTGTGTGTGTGTGTGTGTGATATATATATATATATATATATATATATATATATATATATACTCTCCAGATTTTTCAAAAAATGAAATATGTGTCTTATTTTACACTCATCAAATTCATTCATATTCATGTATGTGGATTTATAATCAACTTTTCACAAGATTATTCCTAGAAATATTCATTCACCTGAAATACATATTTATTTCCTAGTACTGAAAAGTAACTTCAGTGAATGGTGCATAAGAATCCTAATATTTCTACAGTAACTGACCCAGTTTAACATCAATGCAAGTAGATTCCAATCGGACATGATGTGTATTTTGACGTTCATTTTTATTCAACACTGGTAGATTACTATTTCTTCAATTAATGCACATCATAGGATATAAATTTCATCCACAAGTTAGGAAATTTATAGGCATTTGTTTCACTATCAATCACTTTCTGCTTCAGAACACATGTATTTCTCCATGTTTCTTGACTGGTCTTTAAATGAGAAAAGGGATGGACAAGGCAAGGCAAGGCACCTAAGATAGCACCAAATACAGGGAAACAGTCCTATTTGGTTTCAACCGGATTTAAAGGGCATTGGTTCTGTTGTAATCAGTTACTTCCCTGAACCCCAAGTTTAGGTTGTTTCAGAATTTTGTACCCAACATGTAAAGGAGCGGCTCAGAAGTTCACAGTCTGCAGAAGTTCACAGAAAGCAGTTTTTGTTTCTGTTTTTTTTCTCTCTGTTCTGGGCAAGTTAACATTTTAAGGACACCTGGGAGGGGGAGAGCTTTTTTCTTCTCTTTCTTTTTTCTCCCTGCCAGCTGTTACCATGGAGTCCAGTTGGTAACTTCTTTATCTTAGAAATGTAGCCATCTCTGTGAAGCCTCAATTCGAGGCCAGAGGCCTTTTTCACATATTGCCAGCATCGTGACTGACTCTTTCCAAACACATTATTTTGGATTTCCATAATCGCTTTTGAAGCAAAACTAACATCTTCATGATAAACCATAACCATAATATTAATATTAGATGTATAACTGGTTAGAATGAATGATTGCAAATCAATATAAGATTTCTTATATATTTTCTAATATCAATTCAATCCATAATTTAAAGTGGAAACAGTTATATTATTTATTCACTGTATGGTCTATTCATGCATTATCTCTATATTCATGGACACAGTGTACACCTCTTTGTACACCCAATACCCATTTATATGTCTTCAAAATATTGCTCCCAGAAATGGTGGAAGAAATACTCGTGTCACCAGATCTACATATATATTTTATCACAGTAAAATTCTGGACACAAATGCAAAGGTCACACTTATGATTGTACCAAAGCATAAATAGAAAGTGAGCATGGTTTACAAAAATCATCCATGTCAAGGTTGCCCTATGCTCTCAAATGTCAATCCTATTGGTGACTACATATTTGTTTCTTCCTAAGATTATATATTCTAACTCACCCTGTTGAAAATGTCTAATTGTATCACTCACTTTATACTTTGCCTGATTTAGTAATGTCTTTATTGATATCTGCTTTCCTACATATTTTCCTCAGTTCAATATTGTAACTGTTCACATGTGCTGACATTTATATTCACTCTCTAACAGAACACCTATTGCTAAAGAACTTTTGTTCCAAATCCTATACTCAGTCTTCTTCCCAAACCTACCGACTATCTTCTTAATCCTACTGGCTATCCCTTTTTGACTGGATTTTCTCTTCTACATTCAATCATTCAAGTAATGTTCGTGCGAGCATCAGAGGTAGAGACCACGAAGAGACTGTCTCATGCAACAGCAAAGGGTTTATTGGAGGTCCAGCATCCTGGGGCTCAGAGCTCACAGAAATAGACCAGAGAGCCCTGAGAACAGCTTAAACAGAGCTTATATTCTTTCCTTGGAAAGGGCAGGGACGGAAGTTTATTGATGGGTCACAGAGAGTGGGCGGTTTGCATGTAAACGGGTGAGGGAATACATTCTGCAATTTGGCAGTTGGGGACAGCACATTCTAGGAACAAAATTAGCAACCAGTTCTCAATATTTCAACAGTGTTTTGTTAAGCATACAGAAAAATAGGAAGTTACAAGTACCTATTTTGTTAACCTTTCATTCCCCACTTCTTCTTCTGGCTACTTTTAATTATAAAAGTGATCAAGGCTGGTGTCACATTCTATGTCTGCAAGTGGGTTATTACCATAAGTTTAACTTGTCCAATTTGAGCTTGGAGAAAAAAAATTACACGTTTGAGCAAACAGGGTTTTATATTTTGCAGTAATATGAGGATTATTATTGAACCGGCCATGGTTGATAAAAACGTAGTTAACCAGAGGGAATGTATGGATCAGAATCAAACCACACTTTTTGGGCTTCTCTCAGTGACGCTTTTCAAGGTGTCTTTTTAATTTACTCATATATATTTTTTTAACAACTCCAGTATGGTCGGCATAAAAACAATATTCTTCCCTCAATGCAGCACAAAGGCCCCCTTCTCTCATGAATGGGCGGTCCAACCCTCGACTGTTCTGTAAAACAACTTCAGACAGAGAGGATAAATATTCCTGCAAAGCTGTAATGGAGGTTTCTACTATCTTTAAGTTTTGTTCTATTGCTGCTTCTAATTGGGTCATTTGTTGTGTCCCATGGACTAGGGCAGCGGTTTCTGTGCCACCCCTGCAGCAACTCCTATTCCTAATAGGATGGCTAAAGTTAGGGATATATGTTCCCAGCGGAACCGTGTTGTATGCCCGCCTGTTTGAACTTCAAATGAACCTGCGTCATTATAGAGCACTCTGGGAAACATCTGCACCATTACACAATTAATCACATCTGTTGACCATTTCATGAAAACATAAACAATGTTTAAGTATATAGAATTATACTGTTCTAGGGACAGACAAGGCAAGGCACCTAAGATAGCACCGAAAACAGGGAAACAGTGCTATTTGGTTGCAACCGGATTCAGAGTGCATTGCTTCTGTTGTAATCAATTAATGCCCTGAACCCCAAGTTTAGGTAGTTTCAGAATTTTGTACCCAACATGAAAGAAAAGGGGCTCAGAAGTTCACAGTCTGCAGAATTTCACAAAAAGATTTTTTTCTGTTATTTCCTCTGTTCTGGGCAAGTTAACTTTTCAAGGGCACCTGGGAGGGGGAGAGCTTTTTCTTCCTTTTCTTTTATCCTATTTCAGCTGTTACCATGAAGCCCAGTTGGTATTTTTTTCTTTTAGAAATGTAGCCATCTCTGTGAAGCCCCAGCTCAAGGCCAGAGGCCTTGTTCACATATTGTGTGAAAAACTATTAAGGGGTTGTCTAGCTTAGAAGTGCTGATTTTTCCAAGCAGTGGCCAAGTATAACAGGGCAACAGAAAAAGAGGAAGTTTATCTACACTGAACTCTTTTATAGGGACTCTTTTGCTGAAAGTTCTAAAGTCATCCATGGTAAAGACTTCTGGAGAAGTTCAGTTAAGATTTTTCTGTGGGCCTGGTACAGAGGGAAAAGACGGGGAAGGCGAGAAATGAGAGCAGCTCCGGGGATCTGAGAATGAGAAAGGAGAGATTTAAAAGCATTATGGGAAAGGGGTTTGGGATTTTCCTAGCAACAAAATCTTGAGCAGTAGAACAGGTAGAGCAGAGGGGAAGACGGGAGTGAGTATCCCAGAAAGCCTGTGAGGGATTTTAAATTCTTGGCAACCTGTTTTCAGTGATGACAAAGCAACTTTAAAGGCCATTTTTATTACATCTTGGATAGGGGTCTGAGGGCTCTTCTCAGCTGGTTTGAGCTTTGGGTTAGCTGGTAAGAGGACCTGGGGAGACCTGGTGTAGGCACTGACAGGAGAAAAGAGGAGTGAGTGTTTAGAGGGGTACCTCAGTACCTGCTACCTCAGCAAGGGGGCAATGGTCTGAGAACTGGCGGAGGTTTGGGTTTTTGATCTAGTAACTGGAGGAGAGAAATCAAGTTGCTGAGGTGGGACTGACAGTCCCTGGAGCAGAAGCCTGAGGGTGAGGATCTATTGGAGATGCATAGTTCAGGAAGTGAGCGAAGGAGGTAAAAGGCCTCCACATAGGGGAATTTCCTTTCACCCTCTTGAGCACTTGCAGAAGTTAAAAAGGTAACACAGAATTTGAGGATCTAGAGACTCCTCTGGGGGCCATCAGTTATGGTTGTCTAATTGGTAATATGGCCAATGCTGTGTACTGAATTTGATGAGGATTTTGGGTTCCACCAGGCAGACCCTGTATGCTCAAATCCCCATGACTTACAGAAGAAGTTGGCTTTTCCCCCACACAGCCATGGCTGTTTGTGGCTTTGATAGTCTGCTGGGCAAACATACTAATCTAGTCTAGCCAACCTGCATCTGGCTCACGTGTCCCTAAATCCCTAAAGTTTGTTTCCATTATCTATGTACGGAAGGGATTTAATTGAATTTTAGTGGGATCTTCATCAGCAATTTGCTAATAGGAAAGACTTATAGCCAGCTGACAAATGTCTGGGTGCAGAGCTAGCCACCAGGTCCCTAAGGGAGCTGTATATGAGTTAGAGCATACTTCTTGTCTAGTAGGATTTGTGATAAGCCATCGCTGCTGAACGGGCTGATGAGCGTTAGGTCTACTGGTGGCCAAGGGGAGAGTCTATAGCCTTATCCACATAGCGAATATGCAATTTGAAATGGTTACCAGTCTTTCCCAGTTTCCAGCCAGAGTCTGGACAGGGTGCAGGCTTGAGATGAGAGGCATGGATCCAGGAAGTGTTTCCGTCTACTTTTACCGCTGTAGGTGTTATAAGTAGCACCCGGTATGGTCCTTTTAAGCAGGGTTCCAGGGATGACACCTGATGTTGTCTTATGTAGATGAAGTCCCTTACTTGATATCAATGTGGAGTCCCCTTGTCCCCAGGTTGGAAGGCAGTTGTCAGCTGTTTTCACAGGTATCATTGAGTTCTTTCAAGAGATTTAAGTCTGTCGAGCAAGGGGGTGAGGAAGTCATCGTTAGGTCTTAGAGTTGGGGTTAGGTCCCTTACTGGAGGAGGGGCACCATAGAGAAATTCATAGGGGGTGAGTTTACACAAAGAAACACAGGGAGTATTTCTTGCATGAAACAGTGCATAAGGCAGGAGCATAGTCTAATATTTTATGCCGGTGTCTAAGCTTAATTTCGTTAAGGTCTCTTTAATGGTTTAATTTATCTTTTTTTCCTGTCCTGAGCTCTGGGGTCTAGAAGCACAATGTAACTTCCAATTAATCCCCTGGGTCCTGGCTAAGCCCTGACTTACCCGGGCCATGAACACCATTCAATTATCAGACCCTATTACCTTAGGCAGGCTTTGTCTTGAAAAAATATCTTAATAGCTTTCAGGATCTTCTTGACCACCATTTGAGCCATTTTTTGTTTTATGTTTTTTTTTTTGTGAGAAAGGATTCAATCCATCCTGAAAATTTATCTACAAAGACTAGGAGATATTTAAGTCTATACTTGCTGGCTTAATTTCAGTAAAGTCCACTTCCCAGAATTGTCCTGGTCTGGTTCATCGTAGGTGCTTTCCTGCAGGAAGCTTGGAAGGGTAAGCATTAACTAATTGACAGAACCGACAGGCTTTTGTTACCCGTTCAGGTATTTTTTTTTCACTGTGAGTAAGTTAGTCGAAATCTCTGTTCCTGATCCTTCAGGAATGCCTGCAGTTTCTTTGAACCAAGGTGAGTAAGTTGATGTACATTTTTAACGTAGTGTAGGGCTTTCTGAAATTGCAGGCTGGGCTCAGTGAAGTTGAGGAGTTCAGTGTCAGTGTTCTTAAATGTTATCAAAAGCTTGCTGGTGCTCAAGGGTCCATTGGAATTGGGCATCCTTATTTAACAACGGGTATAAAGGAGCAGCTAAGAACACAAACCCAGGTATCCATAACCTGAAAAGGCAGCAGTCCCAAGAAACTCTCTGTGTTGTCTCCTGTTAGATGGGGGTGGTATCTGCACAATGGTTTGTTTTCTGGGCTAAGTGAGCCATCATTTCCGCCCCTAAGGGAAGAACCCAGGAAGATTACTGCTTGCTGGCAAATTTGGGCCTTTTTGGCAGAAGCTCTATACCCGAGTTGAGCAAGCTCGGATAATAGTGCTTGGGTCCCAGACTCACAGTTTTCCTTGTTGTTAGCTGCCAGTAGCAGGACATCCACATATTGAAGCAGGGTGACTTTGGGGTGCGTAATTCTGAAGTTGTTGAGATCTCTGTGGAGGGCTTCATCAAAGAGACTGGGGGAGGTTTTGAACACCTGTGGGAGTCTAGTCCAAGTTAGTTGACAAGATGTTCAATTATCTGGGTCTACCCACTCGAAAACAAACAGCAACTGACTATCTTTATGCAGAGGCAAGCAAAAGAAAGCATCTTTTAAGTACAGAACAGTATACCATTTTCACTCAGCAACAGCAAAGTGTTTATTGGGGTTCCAGCACGCTGGGCTCAGAGCTCACTTGACTAGAGCAGAGAGCGCTGAGAACAACTTAAACAGAACTTATATATTATTTTTGGAGAGGGCAGGGAGGGAAATTAATTGATGGGTCAGGGCAAGTGGGCAGTTTTTGTGCAACCGGGTGAGGGAGTACATTCTGCAGTTTGGCAGTTGGGGACAGCACATTCTAGGAACAAAATTAGCAAACAGTTATCAAGATTTCAACAGTGTTTTGTAAAGCATAAAGAAAAACAGGAAGTGACAAATACCTATTTTATTAACCTTTCACAAAAGCAAAATGAAAAGTGAGCATGGATTACTAAAAACAACCATGTCCTGGTTGCCTAATGCTCTCAAATATCAATCCTATTGGTGACTACATATTTCTTTCTTCCTAATATTATATATTCCACGTCAACCATATTGAAAATGCCTAATCCTATCACTCACATTATACTTTGTCTGATTTCCTAATGTCTCTATTGATATCTGCTTTCCTACATATTTTTCCCCAGTTCATCATTGTGACTGACTCTTTATATGTTCTCATATTTACTTTCACTTTCTACCCGAAACCCTATGGCTAATGAACCTTTTGTCCAAATCCTATACTCATTCTTTTTTCTAAACCTACTGACCATCTTCCTATTCCTACCGACTATTCCTTTTTGACTGGATGTTCTCTTGAACATTCAATCATCCAAGGTACAAGGTCCTATGCCATTGCATATAGATTTATCTGAGACGTCTGTGCAGAACATAATTCAATGCTAAGTATACCAATAAAGGGCCCAATGTCCTTCTGGCTTCAAATCGTACCTAGAATTTTGGTTTCATACTTATATTTCACCTATATATTCTTGTGAATATCGCAGGTACCCAATACCATTATTTGTCCCGCAGAATGATTCCTAACCCAAATAGAATATGTTATTAACCCTAACCATACACTGTTCCCTCAATCTAACTTTACAGAAGAGCAGGGACAGAGTTGGTCTTACAATGCAGGAATGTACGGGATCTTCCACCTGCTGAGAACCTCAAAGGTTGATGCAGAAATGATCCCTGGAGAAGATTTAGGCAGCTATGAAGGACCTGAGAGAGCAAAAGTCATCTTCCAAGGCAAACAACCTAGTCAGGATGAAGGGATGTATCTGAATCAGCCTCTCTCCACTTGATATAAAGAAGATGGACCAAACCAACCCTGTGTGGAGAGCTTCTCCTGGGTGCCTATGGTTGATAAACCATTCTAACTTCTGAAAGTGTCACAGGAAGTAGTGGCAGCATCCATCTCAAGGGACCCTTGAAAGAAACTGTTAGGACAAAGTGGTTGCCAAGGCAGTGACCTCATTCCGTTCTTGAAGGAATTGACCTACCTCACTTCTTTGGTGATGGAACTCTCTGAACTTGGGATCCAGAAAGCCAGGCAAAAAGAGCCAGTACCTGTCCCATTCCCAGTAGGCTCACTTGTTTGTATTTAACAAGGACAGAGTCTGTCTTTCTTGGTACCTAAATATTTGAGGATGGCCAAATTCAAGTAGACCTCTGAAAATGGGCCTTTCCTGAGACAGCAGGTAGTGGTCAGCACAGGCTCCTGACAACTTCACAGAGTTGGACAAGGAGAACAGATCTGAGACAGGACAGGACATTTTGGGGAAACATAGTATGGCCCACCAGTCAGAGGACACTTTGGATAGTCACAGACTTATTTGGGGGAAGGAGGTGACTTTTTGAGTGTGGGTGTGAGTTTGTGGTTTTGTCTCATGTTCTGAGAATAGGTAGGAAAGGCTGTTTGTTTGGTTTGGAGTGGACTGTTTCTAGAAAGTCCTTTGACAAGGTGAGTGTTTCTAGGTCTGTGTATGCCAGTGTGTCTGTGGTTGTAGACATTAAAAAAGAGCATGCATCCATAGATGTGTCTTGTCTAGTAGAAAGCATCCCAGCATTCATTCTTCCCAATTTATGTATGGACTGTGGCTCGCCTTATAGAAAGGCAACACCTACAACCTTCTTAATTTCCTGTTTTCTTCCTGAATTTTGGCCACTCTCCAGAATAGGCTCATATTTTTGTGTCAAAGATATGTACCACCTCCAAGCTCTGTGACATGGCCATATACTGGTTAGCTGAAGGGAATGGCGAGCATCTCAGAAAACTCAGATATTAGTGTGACCAGGAAAGTCTCAGTGGAGAAACCATGCTTTGGGCCTTTTTCTAACCTATTGTTCTGTTGTCCTGAATGTCAGGAAGGTCTTTGCCTCAGGCCACCCTTTGTGAAGCCTGAAGAAAACAGTTTTAAAATGGAAATGAATGGGCATCACCTGTGGCTCTTTGCTTAATTACTTTGGAAAGGGATGTGTCTGAATCAGACTCTTGGCCCTTTGTGAGGCTATGGCTTAGATTCTCAGTGCCTGATGGATCTAAAGAAAGATCCAATGTGTGCATCCAAAACCAAAATGGCAAATATATCAGTCATTGTGGATGAAGTCTCTCGCCTTCCTCTGTTATGTTCCTGATGTCCATCAAGTGAGAATAGTGATCTTTTGTGTCAAATGAGTTCTTCCAAGCCCTGCAGAGGTGCTTCGGTTTTCTCATGACTCCAAATCACATAAGGAATCTATACCTGACAGTCAGTAGGCTTCAAATTGGAGAACCAGAGCAGTATTAACGGCAGACCTATGTGATCAATTCTGGTTCACTGGAAGGGTGTCCAGGCTACCCTGAGGTTAGGCAAATGAGGGGCAAGGGAGCTTATTTTCTACACTCTCTTGGACTGCGCCATTCATGGAAACCTCCAGCCAGACGTTATGATGAGTGTATATATGGAAAAAGATGAGGGCCTTGGGGGAGTGTTTTGGTTTTAATTGTGGTCATTTGTGTGGCAGTTGGAAGAGATGACTGGGTCCATCTGGGCTTGAACTCTGGTGTGATTCTGCTCAGAGACTAAGTTCTGTAACTGACCTCAGTGAAGTAATTGCTTTGGAAAGGGATGTGTCTTAATCAGCCTCTTGACCCTGTGTGAGGCTGTGGCTTAGAATATCAGCACCAAATGGATCTAAAAAAGATCCCATGCATGCATCCAAAACCAAAATGGCAAAAAGAGCAGTCATTGTGGATGAAGTCTCTGGACTTCCTTTGTAAAGTTCAGAAAGAATAAAAGAAATTGAAATTGAAATGTAAAGAACCAGGTTTTGTAAAGTTTACAAGCTGCACTGAGAACCTAAAATTCCTGAGTCACTAAAGACAATTCTTTGATGTGTCCATTAGATGTGTGTTGAAATCTTCCCTGACCACCTTGTTACTTAACAACCTCTTCCCAGAAACCGTGCAGCTCAGCACATATACATCTCAGGGCTTCAACCAATCAGTTTAAATGTGTACCCCTTCACAGGGCTGACCAATCACCCCCTGCCCGACCTGTTCCCGCCAATGAATGTGCAAATCATGTTTTGGAGTTGTTATTTGATTTTCCCAGGGTACATGATAATTTGCTAAAGGAGGCTATGATGTATGTAAAGTCCCTGCCCTCTCTAAAGAATGTATATAAACTCTGCTCATATTGTTCTCGGGGCTCTTTGTTGTTTGCTTTTCTGATGTGAGCTCTGAGCCCCAGCATGCTGGACCCCCAATAAACCCTTTTCTGTTGCATGAGAAAGTCTCTTGGTGGTGTTTTTCTCCGACCTTCACCCCACCTTTTCATCTGGAGGCCCCAGGTGAGATATTCGGCAGCAACGGACAAAAGACCCCAACTGACTTCTCTTAGGGTAAGTAAGGCGCCTGTTTCTTGTTTCGGGTTTCAGGTTAGGGCGTGGCAAAGTTGCTGTGGGTGAGGGCATTAGGTCTCTCCTATGTTGGCTGACAGAAGTGTCACAGAGCCAAAGGTCACGTCCCTGGGGGACACTCCAGAGGACTAGGGAAATCAAGGAATAGTAGTTTCCTCAACTGGGTTATATTTTGCTTCAGGATTCGGTTTTCCAGTCCAAAAGTCTTTGCCGGCTACTCAGTTTTGTTCATTGTCCTGAACTCATGTTGAGTTTACTGTCTGTCTTTATTGTCTAACCCATCATGTTTTGCCAGTTACTCAGTTCTAATCTTTGTCTTGGACTCATGGTAAACGTTTACTGTTTGTCATTGTGTGTGTCGAGTTTGTGTCTTCACTGTCCCTGTTTGAGTAACTTCCATTATGGGACAAAGCACTTCCACGCCTCTGTCTCTGACCCTTGATCATTGGACTGATTTCTGCTCAAGGGCCCAGAATCTTTCTTTTTCAGTAAAACGCCAGACCTGGCAGACTCTCTGTGCTTCAGAATGGCCCATCCTGGGAGTCTAATGGCCACCAGAAGGATCCTTCCACTTCCCTCTAATCCGAAAAGTCAGAGATATTGTCTTTTAGCTGGGGCCACGTGGCAACCCAGATCCACAGACATATACCCCTTCCCTCACGATTATATCATTCAAACCTTCCACAACTCCCGCTCTTCCCACCATTCTCCCTGAGTCACAAGACTGGATACTCTTCCCCCTCCTCATTCTCTACCCTCGCTCCCCAACCCCCAACACGTTCCAGATGATCCTCCCTCCGCTGACTCAGCCTCTCAGCTGCTAGAGGCAATTGGGCCAGACTCAAGCCCTCCAGGGGACTTCCCTGCAGCAGCAGCAGCCCCTCCTCCCCTGGAGGAAGCTGGGCCACCTAAAGGAACCCGGCGGTGATGGGTAATAGAAAACTCAGAATCCCCCGTGATGCTCCCTCTCCGTCCCTACGGGCCAATGAACCGACCCAACTGGGAACCCAACAACTTTGAAGGTAGGTAGCATCTGTCCACTTATTGCCAGGCTCTAATAGCGGGTCTCCGAGTGACCGCCAGAGGGGCGACTAATTTGGTCAAAGTAAGAGAGATTATCCAAGGGCCTAATGAGTCTCCCTCTATGTTTCAGGAGAGAATTATGGAAGCATAAAGGAAATATACTTTCTTTTGATCCTCAGGCAGAGGACCAAAAGGCATCTGTTGCAATGGCCTTTATTGAGCAGGCTGCCCTAGATATTAAGAGAAAGTTACAATGTCTAGATGAATTACAAGATATGATGTTAAGAGATTTAGTCAGAGAAGCTGAGAAAGTATATTATAAGAGAGAAATTGAGGAGGATAAGGAACAGAGGAGAGAGAAGGAAAGGGAACAAAAGAAGGATGAAAGGAGCAAAAGGCAGACTAGAGCATTGGCTAAGGTTTTGTTCACAGCAACAAATTCTCCAGAAGGTTAAATGCAGGGAGACATAAAGGGATACCTGGGCCCACGCCAAAGGCTGCCCCTGGCATCAGATCAATGTGCCTACTGAAAAGAAAAAAGACACTGAGCCAAAGAGTGGCCCAAAAAGGAGCAGCCACACTAGCCCGCCATGCTGACTCTAGAAGAGGACTAAGAAAGTCGGGGCTTGGATCCCCTCCCCGATCTCAGGGTAACATTTGAAGTGGAGGGGATTCCAGTGAACTTTGAAATGGATACAGGAGCAGTATACTCAGCCCTTAAGACCCCACTGAGCCCCCTATCAAATAAATGGTCCCTAGTTCAAGGGGCTAATGGCAGTAGATATCGGGCTTGGACAAGTAAGAGGATTATGAACATAGTAAATGGAAAAGTCCACACTCTTTCCTAGTAATCCCAGAATTCCCAGCCCCATTGATGAGCAGGGATCTGCTTACCAAACTCTGGGCTAGAATAACCTTTATCCCTGATGGTCCCCAAGTGGAGTTTCTAAAGCCTTCAGTAAAAGCTCCCATAGTCACGGCTTTGACTATGTTCGTAGAAGGTGAACATCACTCTTCGCGTCCCCTAGGACTGATCAACAAAGCAAACTCGCACAGAAATGGATAAAAGATTATCCTAATGCCTGGGCAGAAACTTCTGGGTTAGGTCTAGCCCTTAAACAACCTCCAATAGTAGTATAATTAAAAGCCTCTGCCTCTCCAATCAGTGTTAAACAATATCCTCTAAGCAAAGAAGCTAAGGATGGGATAAGGCCCCATATTCAGAAATACCTGACTCTTGGGGTCTTAAGGCTCTGTCAATCAGCCTGGAATACCCCGCTGCTACCAGTTAGAAAGCCAGGAACTGGGGACTACCGTCCTGTTCAAGACCTAAGAGAGATCAACAACAGAGTGCAGGACATTCACCCCACAGTACCCAATCCATATAATTTGCTTAGCACTCTGAATCCGGAGCGGGAATGGTACATTGTGCTGGACTTAAAAGATGCTTACTTCTCCTTGCCCCTACGTAAGGACAGTCAGTTGCTGTTTGCTTTCAAATGGATAAACCCCAAAACTGGAACATCTGGCCAATTAACCGGGACTAGATTCCCACGGGGGTTTAAAATCTCCCTCACTCTCTTTGATGAAGCCCTCCACAGGGACTTCAACGACTTCAGAACTGCCCACCCTGAAGTCACCCTACTCCAATATGTGGATGATCTGCTACTGGCAGCCGACACCAAGGAGAACTCTCAGTCTGGGACCCAAGCACTATTATACAAGCTTGCTCTGCTTGGATATAGGGCTTCTGCCAAAAGGCCCACTTTTGTCAGCAAGAAGTAATCTTCCTGGGTTATTCTCTTAGGGGTGGCAAACGATGGCTCACTGAGCCCAGAAAACAAACCGTTGTGCAGATACCTCCCCCTTCTAATAAGAGACCACTCAGAGAGTTTTTTGGGACTGCCAGCTTTTGCAGGTTATGGATTCCTGTGTTTGCATCTCTGGCTGCACCTTTATACACGCCAGTAAAGAGGGATGCCCACTTCCAAGGTACTCCTGAGCACAAACAAGCTATTGATAATGTCAAAAAAAGGCACTGCTCTCTGCTTCAGCCTTAGCACTACCAGATGTAGATAAGCCCTTCAATCTCTACATAGAAGAAAAGAAAGGAATAGCACAGGGAATGCTCACTCAGACTTTGGGACCTTGGAAATGGCCAGTAGCATTCTTATAAAAAAAACTGGACCCAATGGCTAGCGTGTGGCCCCTTTGCTTAAGAGCTATAGCAGTGGCAGCCCTTCTAATAAGAGATGCTCATGAATGAACGTTGAAACAGAAGCTCACCATTATAGTCCCCCATGCCCTGGAGAGCATCATCTGCCAGCCTCCAGAGAGGTGGCTATCAAACTCCAGAATTAAACACTACCAGAGCCTCTTGCTTGACAAACACAAAATAATGCTGGGACCCCTGCTCCACTCAACCCGGCTACACTGCTGCCAGAAGAATCATCAGGACACGTCGCTGAAGAGTGTCAAAACACACTGGCAGAGAAAACCAGTATACGACAAGACTTGGAGGATCAGCCACTGCCTCGCCCTGAAGTCGTATGGTTTACGGACGGCAGCAGCTTCCTCCAAGACGGTAAACGGCGGGCTGCACGAGCAGTACTTAGCAAAACTAATGTCATCTGGTCCTCTGGTCTCCCAGAAGGGACATCAGTCCAAAAAGCAGAACTAATTGCTCTTACAAAAGCATTGGAACTAGCAACAAGCAAAACGGCCACCATATACACTGACAGCCGCTATGCATTTGCCACTGCTCATGTGCACAGGGCTATTTACCAGCAAAGAGAATATTAACCTCTTCCAGGAAAGAAATAAAGAATAAAGATGAGATCCTCCACCTTCTCTCAGCAGTGCAGGGCCCTAAAGAACTAGCTATAGGGCACTGTCCAGGGCACCAGAAGGGAAACGACCCCGTGGTGGTTGGAAACAGAAGGGCAGATGAGGAAGCTTAATTGGCAGCCCTAAATGAAGTGACTCTGTTAACTTTTTCCACACCAGGGGGGAACAACAATCAGGAGACTTGGCAGCTCCGGAACCTTCAGGCAACTTATCATCTGAGGAGACAGATACAGAACTCTGGGACCCTATAGAGCCAAGTTTACAATTTCAAAAAGCCTACCTTTATGTCAAAGACTTACACAAGCTCACCCATTAGACTCAAAGAAGTTGTAGCACTCTTAAAGCACCGAAGAAAGGACTTATTATTGACTGACTCACAGAGGAAAGAAATAGCTGAGCAGGTGACTAGAGCTTGTCAAGTCTGTCAATTACTTAATACTTACCCATCCAAGCTTCCTGCAGGGAAGCACTTACGAGGAACCAGACCAGGACAATTCTGGGAAGTGGACTTTACTAAAATTAAGCCAGCAAGTTATGGACTTAAATATCTCCTAGTCTTTGTAGATACTTTTTCAGGATGGGTCGAAGCCTTCCCCATGAAGAAAAAACGGCTCAGATGGTGGTCAAAAAGATCCTAGAAGACATTTTTCCAAGGTTTGGCCTGCCTAAGGTAATAGGGTCCGACAATGGACCGGCATTTGTAGCCCAAGTAAGTCAGGAATTCGCCAGGACCCTGGGGATTAATTGGGAGTTACATTGTGCTTATAGACCCCAGAGCTCAGGACAGGTAGAAAGGATGAATAGAACCATCAAAGAGACCTTAACGAAATTAAGCCTGGAGACCGGCATAAAATATTGGACTATGCTCCTACCTTATGCACTGTTTCCTGCAAGAAATAACCTCTATGCCTCTTTGTGTAACCTCACCAATTATAAAATTCTCTATGGTGCCCCTTCTCCAGTAAGGGAGCTAACCCCAACTCTGAGACTTAATGATTCCTTTCACACACCCTTGCTTGACAGACTTAAATCCCTTGAACAAACCCAGCACCCAGCGATACCTGTGGAAATAGTTGGCCACTGCTTATCAGACTGGAGACAAGGAAACCCCACATCGTTATCAAGTGGGAGACTTAGTCTACGTGAGACAGCATCAGGTGTCATCCCTGGAACCCCGCTGGAAAGGACCATACCATGTGCTTCTTATAACACCTACAGTGGTGAAATTGGATGGGATCACTTCCTGGATACATACCTCACATCTCAAGCCTGTGCCCTGTACAGATTCTGGCTGGAAACTGAAACTGACTGGTAACCCTCTCAAGTTGCGTGTCTGTCGTGTGGATAGGGCTATGGATTCTTCCCCTGGCCACCAGCATTCCTATTCCCCATCAGCCTGTTCAGCAACAATGGCAAGTTATAAATCCTACTGGGCAAGTAGTGTGGTCTATTTCACATACAGCCGCATTATGGACTAGATGGCCATCTCTCCACCGAGCCATTTGTCATCTTGCCATAGGCCTCTCTGACTGGGATCTCCCTGACATAGAGGACCCCACACATATCCCACTCAAACCCAAACCAGGGCAACATAGACCACCTTACCCCATGAATTATGGATGTCATCTCCCCAAGCTCAGGTGTAAACTAGCCAGTCTTGATTTTTATGTGTGCCCAGCTGATTTCCGAAGTTGCAAACAGGCCCAAACCTGTGAAGGACCCATTGACTTTTATTGTAGATCTTGGGGATGTGAACAAACGGGAGTGCATGGTGGAACCCAAACTCTCCAGACAGTATGATTCAGGTAGGACCAAATGACACCTGGATTGATCCCAAGAAATGTGCCGCTAGCCCAGTGGTGTCAAAAACTTGCTATGGATAGAAAAGTCTATGTTACCCCCTCAAATAACTTTCACTCCCAAAGGAAGGGGCTACCTCAGAACAACATGGCCTATGGGAAATACTTGGGGAATGCGATTTTATATTTATGGCCCTGGTTATGACTTTGTTCTCTGGTTCACCATCCAGCTTAAAAAGGAAGAAAATCCCACAGCAATAGGGCCCAATCCCCTCAAGCCAGGAATTAAGCCTCCTAAACCTCCCATGCCTAGATCTACCAGAACCCCTCTTCCATCTCATACTACCTGGTTTCGGTCTTTGCCTACTTTCCCAGTCTAGAATACAGCTGACTCCTCTCCCTGGGAACTAATTAAAGGAACCATTATGGTACTGAACTCCACACAATCAGAACTCCTTGCATTTCAGCCCAGGTATTAGATAGCTCTGTAAATTATTGTGTAATGGTGCAGATACTCCCCAGGGTGCTCTATGATGATGCAGAATAATTTGAAGGTCTTCTAGGGGGACAAAAAAACCTGATTTCACCGGGAGCCAGTGTCTATTACTCTAGCCATCCTTCTGGGGATAGGAGTTGCTGCAGGAGTGGGTACGGGAACACCTGCTATGATCCGTGGGTCACAACAAATAGCCCGATTAGAAACAGAAATAGATCAAGACTTGAAAACGTTAGAGACCTCCATCACAGTTTTGCAGGAATCCTTAAACTCTCTCTCTGAAGTTGTTTTACAGAAAAGGCAAGGATTAGACGTCATCTTCATGAGGGAGGGGGGCATCTGTGCTGCACTGAGAGAAGAATGTTGTTTTTATGCTGACCATAGTGGAGTTTTAAAAAATCCATGAGTAAATTGAGAAAATGCCTTGAAGAGCACCAGAGAGAAAGAGAGATTCAACAAGGGTGTTTTGAGTCATGGTTTACCCAGTCCCCCTGGTTAACTAAACTTTTATCAGACTTAGCTGGACCCCTGATCATCCTTATGGTGTTACTAACTGTGGGACCTTGTTTGCTAAACTGCATAGTTTCCTTTCTCCAGGTTCAGATTGGGCAGGAAAGAACTCATGGTAATCAGATAAAAATACTATCCACTGGCAGAAATAGAATCTGAGAACCCGCAATAATTTTGATTCATTACTTTTAATATTAAAAGTAGTCAGAAAAAGGAGTGGAAAATGAAAGAATAAAAGAAAATTAAATTGAAACGTAAAGAAACAGGTTTTGTAAAGTTTCCAAGCTGCACTCAGAACCTGAAATTTCTGTGGCAGTAAAGACAATTCCCAGAACTGCCCATTAGATGTGTGTTGAAATCTTCC
Source organism: Callospermophilus lateralis (assembly GCF_048772815.1). Taxonomy (NCBI): domain Eukaryota; kingdom Metazoa; phylum Chordata; class Mammalia; order Rodentia; family Sciuridae; genus Callospermophilus; species Callospermophilus lateralis. Next base: position 5,987,973 of record NC_135317.1, read on the forward strand.
CTGACCACCTAGTAGCTAAACAACCCCTTCCCAGAAACCCTGCAGCTCAGCACGTATACATCTCAGGGCTTCAACCAACCAGTTTAAATGTATACCCCTTCTCAGGGCTAACCAATCACCACCTGCCCGACCTGTTCCCGCCAATGGATGTGCTAATCTTGTTTTAGAGTTGCTATTTGATTTTCCTGAGGCGTATGATGATTTCCTAAAGGAGGCTATGATGAATGTAAAGTCCCTGCCCTCTCTAAAGAATGTATAAAAAATCTGCTCAAGTTGTTCTCAGGGCTCTTTTTTCTTTCCTCCTCTGGAGTGAGCTCTGAGCCCCAGATGCTGGACCCCAATAAACCACTTCTTTTGGCATGAGACAGTTTCTTGTTGGTCTTTTCCTCCAACGTTCGATGACCTTTTCAGTTCCTGACTACCTTCAAGTGAGAATAGCAATCCTTTGAGTCAAATGAGTTCTTCAAAGACCTGAATAGGCTAGCCCGTAGGTGCTTGGGTTTTCTCATGACTCCAAATCACATTAAGGATATATACCTGACAGTCAGTAGGCCTCAAATTGGAGAAGAAGAGCAGTATTAGCAGCAGGGCTATTTGATCATTCCTGCTTCAAAGGATGGGTGTCCAGGCCACCCAATGCCCTTATGGACTTCAAATCTTACCTAGATTTCTGTTTTCATACTTATATTTCACTTGCAAATTCATGTAAATATCACAGGTTTCCAGTACCATTATTTATCCTGCAAAATGATTCCTAATCAAAATCGAACCTGTTATTAACCTTAACCATACACTCTTCCCTCAATCTAACTTTACAGAACAACAAGGAAATTGTTGATCTTACAATACAGGAATGTATGCGATCTTCCACCTGCTGAGAACCTCAAAGTTCCATGCAGAAATCATCCCTGAAGAAGATGTAGGCACCTATGAAGCATGTGAGAGAGCTAAAGTCAACTTCCATGTCAAACAACCTGGTCAGGATGAAGGAATGTGACTGAATCAGCCTCTCTCTTCTTAATGTAGATTAAATGGACCAAACCAGGCCTGTGGGGAGAGCTGTTCCCGGGTGCCTGCGGTTGATATACCATTCTAACTTGTGTAAGTGTCACAGGAAGTAGGGGCAGACTCCATCTCATGGGACCCTTGGAAGCAACTGTTAGTACAAAGTGGTTGCCAAGGCAGTGACCTCATTCAGTTCCTGAAGGAAGTAACCTACCACACTTCCTTGGTGATTGACTGCCAGGCACCCAGAGAAGTCCCAGTCCCAGTCCCAGTGGTCTCAATTGTTTGGATTTATCAAGGACAGAGTCAGTCTTTCTTGGTACCTACTTACGTGATGATGGCCAAATGCCAGGAGAGGTCTGAATAGAAGCCTTTTCTGAGAAAGCAGGTAGTGGTTCAACCATGGCTCCTGACAACTTCAAAGAGTTGGCAAAGAAGACCAGATCTGAGACAGAACAGGCCATTTCAGGGAACATAGTATGGCCCACCAGTCAGAGGACACTGAGGATAGTCACAGACATACTTGGGGGAAGGAGGTGCTGTTGTGGGTGTCCCTATGAGTTTGTTGTTTAGTCTCATGTTCTGAGAATAAGTCGGTTTGTTTGTTTGGAGTGGAATGTTTCTAGAAATTTGCTTGACATCATGAGTGTTTCTATGTCTGTGTATCCCACTGTATCCATGGTTATAGACATTTGAATAGAGAATGCATCAATGGTTGTGTCCTGTCTAGTAGAAAGCTTCCCAGCATTCATCCTGCCCAATTTAAGAATGGAGAGTGGTTGCCTTATGGATGGGCAACACCTACTACCTTCCTAAGTTCCTCTCTTCTTCTTGAATACGGGCCACTCTCCAGAATAGCCTCATGGTTTTGTTTCCAAGATATGCACCACCTCCAAGCTCTCTGACATGGGCATGTACTTAATAGCTGAAGGGAATGGGAGCACCTCAAAAACTCAGAATTCTGTGTGACCAGTAAAGTCTCAGTGGAGAAACACTGCTTTGGGCTTTTTGCTTACCTATTGTTCTGTTGTCCTGAATGTCAGGAAGGGCTTTGCCTCAGGCCACCCCTTTGTAAAGCCTGAAGAAAACAGTTTACAAATGGAAATGAATGGGCATCACCTGTGGCTCTTTGCTTAATTGCTTTGGAAAGAGATGTGGCTGAATCAGCCTCTTGGCCCTTTGTGAGGCAGTGGCTTAGATTGTCAGCATCTGATGCATCTAAAGAAAGTTTCCAAGTGTGCATTCAAAACCAAAATGGCCAAAAGAGCAGTCTTTATGGATGAAGTGTCTCGCCATCCTTTGTAACCTTCCTGACCTCCATCAAGTGAAAATAGGGATCCTTTGGGTCAAATGAGTTCTTCAAAGCCCTGCAGAGGCTAGCCGATAGGTGCTTGAGTTTTCTCATGACACAAATTCTCATGAAGAATCTATACCAGACAGTCAGTAGGCCTCAAATTGGAGAAGCGGAGCAGTTATAGAGCAGGACTAATTGATCACTCTTTGTTCGCAGGAAGGGTGTCCAGGCCACCCTGACTTTAGGCAAATGAGGCACAAGTGTGCTTATTTTGGACAGTGTCTTGGGCTGCACCCCTCATGGAAACCTCCAGCCAGAGGTTATGATGAGTGTATATGTGGAAGAAGATGAGGGCCATGTGGGAGTGTTTTGGTTTTAATTGTGGTCAGCTTTGTGGTGGTTGGTAAAGATGCCTGGGTCCACCTGAACTTGAACTATGGTGTGATTTCCCATAGAGACTGAGTAATGGAACTGACCTCAGAGAAGTATTGCCATGAATTGTGTTGGGATTTTAGGTGGCCATGCATGAGATTCACCCTTGAAAACTGAGATATAGAAAAGGGTGGCTTTCCAAAGAGTACTGTCAAACTCAGCCTGGATATCACATGATTTTATTCTGAAAGATTGGCAGCCATAGTTGAGAGTCAAAACATACATGGACCTTACATTGGAGACCTCAATGGGCCTGGCTTCATGTGTTCTTTTGGCCACTCTTTGGGAAGCCTTGTCTCTGAGAGTTCACCAGAGCTTTCCTTGAAATGTGCTTCCTCAAAATTTAATGGTTCCTGAATGAATTGAAACCCACAGTTTCTCCAAATTCATCCTTGAAAAATGGCTAGATAAATACCATAAAATTTTTGAAATTCCCATGACCAGGTGGCCCTGGAGAATCTTTGGATGTCCTGTTGCTGTTCATGAGGGTACCAGACAGTGCTTGATTGACTGGGTTTCATGAAAATGGTGTATAACAGAGATACCAGTATGTTGGAGCCTGCTGAGTAGTGGGCCCAGAGCTGTGATGTGCAAGTGTGTGATAAAGCATCTCTGGTCAAGCCATGTGGATCTGTCATTGACTTCCAAATGGCTTGTGGCTGACATGGTGCAGACAGGAATCACATATATGTCTGAATCCTCTCCATAAAAGGCATCTTGTTATATGGAGATGTTTCAGGGCAATGTTCATAATCAGGTTGCTATGGTTAAGGGGGCAAGCTATGTGGAATAGAAGCCTGGTTGGTGCATTCTCCTGCAGACCCTGACCCACCACACGTGACAGGACTCCCTCCAGCACTGTGTCCCAGTAGAACTCCTTGTATTTCGTGAAGCAAATACCAAACTCACAGTGCAGCAGCAAGAAACTCCATGAAAAGTGGAGGATGACCAAATGGCTTCACAGTCCAAATGCAGAGAAACTTAGCTTTCAGTGGCCACAGTTTACCTACAAAGAGAGAAGTCAGCACTGCTGCCTCATGATATTTGGAAAATAAGAAACAATGTCCTCCAGGTCACATAGATGCAGACCCAGCTTTGATGGTCTCATTAGAATGGAAGCTAAAGCTCCTGACAACAACATATATGTCAAGTGCCCATCCTCAGAGGCAGTTTCTCAAGTAGTCTTTAGGCGGGCAGAGCTCCATGTTGGTGGAGTGTTTACCTTTTAGACCAGGACGCAAGAAAAGACCACTGACTCCAATTAAAATCAAATTAAAGCAAACTTATTATTTCCACCGCCCAGGCTGTGTCTCCCTCCCAAAATGGCGGAAACAAGAGAGCAACCCCACCTTTCCTACAGAATGGCTTTATAGTGCAGAATGTTACACAAAAGGGTGGTTACAGATAACAGAACTCTGACAAGCATCACACTAATGATAGTTTACATTTTTTTTTTTTTGCTGGCCCCAACATCAGAATTTATGAGGACCATTAGAGCCTCAGAGAGTGTCGTCTGGCCAGGGAAGGCCAATATTTATGAGGTGTAAATAAAGTTTCAGAGAGGGCTGTTATCTGGTCAGAGAGCCATGCATGGGTGAGTTCAAGGCATGGGCAGGCATTTAAAGCAGGTTCAGAATTTGCTGTAATTTATAGTTAAGTCAAAATTATCTTTTCATGGCTTTGTGGCAAGATGGCTCCAAATATAAATAAAAGATCAGTTTGGGTCTATCTTTCCCCCATTTTCTAATGTGTCCCTTTCAAATCTTTGATAGGGTAGGGGAAGAGCACTGAGGGAAATTTAATTCCTCAGGTAACAGTCTCCCTATTTTTTTAACTCACCCAAAACCGGTCTCCCTGATTTTACTGACTTAATTAATTACTTATATTGATAGTCAATTTATTTTTGGCTCCATTGTAGTAAGAAGCGAGGCGTCACTCATTTTGACTTCTTCTGAGCTGAGAGAGGGTGACGTGAGGGAATACGGCCTGAGAGACATGAGTTGCCTTTTAGAAGTCAGTTCGGTTTGAAGTCTGGTTGGGGAAGTACAGGTTGTAAAGTCATCTGGGGATGGGTTCTTCTATGAGAGAAACAAAATACATGAGTACTGAATAAATGTTGCAGCAGCTGGAACATGTCACTGTATAGAAGTTCCCTCACCAGTCTTAAATATTCCCAGTTATCAGGACTGTCAACTTAATATTTAACATTTAGGGTTACAGTTGTCCCTCCCCATAAAATACAGTTTAATAATTTAATGTCATCTGATCTTGCAAAATCCTTTTACTAGTATGACCTCTGTGTCTAATAGAGAAACCCATAATTCTGTTACTCAAGGCTGGATAATTGTACTAGCAAACACCAAGGTTACCTGGGTAGGTTAGGAATATCTGTAGGCCTTAAACTAAAAACTTCTGCCTCTGGCAGCTCCTCTTGATAGTCTCTTTTTATAGTTATCAGGCATTCCTGTCTGAGAACCCTTGTTTGTAGCCTCCAGTCTTATTTATTTTGGGAGGCTAACATAAAGTGTATACCTTAAAATATTATTATTACTATTATTATTTAAAATGCCCAGGAATGGCTGTATTTTGTGTTTAACTGTCTTTGCTAAATGTTTAAGATGAAGCAGTCAAACTGCCTTTTGTTACTATCTATTATGAACAGTCAGCTGAGCTTTTATGGGAGTCATTCCTGGGGAAACTTGAGAGCAGCTTCTCAGTTCTGCTAGTGCCATTTTTGCTAGGTGTTTCCAGGTCTTGCTTGACCATGTGGCTTCCCTCGGAAGCATCAGGGATGTCTCCCTTCTCTGATGACTGTCTTCTTTATAGAAAATGCACTGATTGGCTTTCTGTTCTCCAGTGGTCTCATTAATCTCCTTAATCAGGAGGTTATGTGGCTCAGAGTTGCAAAGCTCTTTAGAGAAGTCCCCTGCTCCCTGGATACAGACTAACTCAGAGGGCAAGAATCAAATATTGGTTTTCTTGGCCCTTTTTATTTAATTTTAATTTTAAATCCTAATCTTAAACATCCAGCAAATAAATTTTAGCAGCCTTATATTAAGAGTACTGGGCTTTAATGTCTGTAATTTAAAATTATTTATCTTTTTATTAATTGGGATCTGTATTTTTCTGTCTGTCTTTTGGTGATGACTTATTATCTTTAATTAACCCATGTTGTGTTCTTAAAGCAACACTTGTGTAAAACACTAACAGGGAATCTTTAGATCACTTGTAAGGAAATTACAAAATAAAATTAACAAGAGTAAATATACATAGTTCGTGTAATAGCTACCCTGAATTTTTAGGCTGAGTTATTTATTATATTTCTTGTTTGAGATCCTAGTAATCTTGATAGGAAAAAAAAGAACTTTTGAACATAACTTTAAATGAAATAACATCTGACCCACTGCTTTCGTAGTCATTCTCACATGTAGTAAGTTGGGACACAGAGCCTTATCTCAAGTAAGGCAGGGCTCTTTATAAATCTTAAGTGTTTTAGTTATAAAGATGATCTTTGTTTTTAAATATCAGTTTAAAAAGTTAACATTAATTGTTTGAGGTCACATGAACATTAGCTAACACCATATAATATAACATTTAAAACATGAATAAAATAAACGCTGAAAATTTTATCCTTTTCATAGCTAAGGCTCTCATTAACATAAAAATACATTTAAATTGTTCCCCAATGTAAAAAGTAACAAAAAAGTTTACATATCTTATTGATAAAAGGTAAATAAATCCCCAATATATTTTTTTCCATACAACTTCAGAACACCAGCTTCACATAATGCTCTTTTAAAGTTTCTACCTTAGAGACTTGTATTCCTGGAAGACATGAGCACATTAATAGCATCACAATTGCATTGATGTTTCTACATTAACCAAGTTTAGCTTTTAAAGAAATGGCAGTACAGTGTTCTAAAATAACAGATCGTATTTAATCAGTTGTTTAATATTTATGGTTGCTTGTTCTAGAAAAATAAAACTTAATAAACACAATGCTATTGGTAAACTTATGTTTAAGAAATTTTTGTGTCTTTTACACATGACTGATTTATACAATCTTATACAGACTTAAGAACAAACTTATACAGACCTTAGTAAATCAATCAGATATCTAACAAGAGTACTCATGAATGAGTAATCCCATATCAAATTTAATTTACTTATTTATCAAAATATTACACAAAAGTATTGAACAGTGTAGACCATTTTTTTTAAGGAAAAGTCCTAGAACCAAGGCATATTAGACCTTTTGTCGACATTAATATTTTATTAGATTTTTGAACACCTAGAAAAACATGTAAGCTTAAATTTAAAGACATTTATTTTTATCTGTTTATCCAATTTAAAGTGAACCATTTAAATCACGTGAATTAAAGATCTTTGGATCCGCTTTTTAAAATTTGTTTTTGTGAGTGCTCCTTTTTTTTATGAGCGCTCCTTATGTATGTTAATTTGTATATAATATACATGATATACGGACATATGTATATATACACATACAACACATAACAAGAGTGTGCACACATAATTATAGTAAAGGCCTTGTAGCTTTTCGCAGGTGAAATCTCCATTGCAATGTTTCAAAAACTCCACTGTTGGTGAAAGATAGAACTGATCAGAAAAACTTTAACCTAGGTCTGTAGAATAAAAATCATGAGTTAAAAAAAATACAAAATCTAAGGATAAAAATAAGAGTCCTAGAAAAACTGACTGGGCAGTTATTAGTAAATACCATACAATGTAATTTTTTCTCCCCCCTCCCTTAGGCCTCAGATCAGTCTCCTACTGAGCTAGTAGGCTTCTTTCATTTGCATTTAAACATAAGGCATGGCTGAGGTCTGGAAGGAGCAGGGAAAAACTGCTATTCTGAGCAGACACCTCAGGCCTAAGGCATTTTAACCATAATTTTCAGGTTTGGATGTTGAAAATTATGGTACAATTTTAAGTTACAATTCACAAAATTGTATATCTGTACATCTTGTTCTGTCAACAGATACCATACTATGATTTACTATCCTTTTCCAAATTAATGCACTGGTACACACTGTGATATTTTCCCAGTCTACCCAATTCAAAACTGGTGAAAAATAAGACTGAATGTTTGGGAAGTTACTTGCCAACTTGGAAATAGAGTTCTTTAGTTTTCCATCCTAAGTATTTAAGTTCTCTGGCATGAATTATCTAAAATCATAAACTAAACAATTATCTGAACCCGACTTTTAACTGCAAGATTGTACAATGCTTCAAAAACCCATTCAGATACCAGATTGTTACAATAAAACGTCATCATTTAGACACACATTGAGCTAAGATCATTCCCAAGAAACAATTTATAATATGAACACATTATTGCACATGTCTTTAAGGGCCAGAAACAAAGACACAAGACAGACAGAAAGGAGCTCCAGACTATGGCTGACAGACAGAAGCCTTTAAAACATAACAGATAAGAGAAAAATCTCCTACACCTGTAGCACGATAGATGTCCCCACAAGGGGATCAGATGTTTTCACAGAGGAGCAACCTGAAATGTGAAATCAAGGGTCTCCATGGTGACTTTAGTGCATTTAGTGTCCCCTTCTTCTTATTCTCTTTTTTAATAAGACAGAGGTGGCATAATTCTTACAGTGCAGGGAAGGAAGGAGGGAATTCTCTGAAGCAACAGGGCTTTGGCAGCTGCTGGGAGTCCCTCAGTCCCTCCTTTTACTTACAGGATTAGCTCCTCTGGTTCAGTTCCACCCCGAGCACGCTCCATCTCCTAATATTTCAGTAGTCAGCTCTCAAAAAGTCCCGGGGTTGGGGGGAGGGTATCAAAATTTGTAACTTAAATTTTGGTTCCTGACGTTGAAGCCAATTAATACCAATTTAATAATGAGGACAGCGTTTGAGAAAAAGAAGAAGGGAGGTTTACTGCTTTGCTAACAAAGGAGAAACACAGGGGACTCTGCCCAAAGGTTGTGACTCTCTTGATCTGGAGGGACAAGAGGATTTAAAGGAGTTTCAATTTTTCACCTAAGAGATACTCAGTTCTTAGGTCACCAGCAGGCATTGCCCTCTGCAGTGGGTGTGCTCCAGGCAACCAGCTAGGGGCTTCTCTCATCCTGCTTAACAAAGGGGGGGAAAGTTCATCACAGTTCCTTAAAACACAGTCCAAAGTGGTGTCAGGCTTACTTGCTTTATTACCCATTTTCACCTCCAATATCATTAAGTTTTTACCACAGAAATCACACAACATAACGCACAAAAACAAACAGACCAAAAACATACAGAACACAGAAAAAAACACAAAGAAACAGAAAACCGGTGAAGAAACAGAAAAACAGAGGAGCAATACAACGTCTTGCTAAAGCTCCGGGGAAGGAGCTCCTGCGTGCCCATTGGCACCTCTCTACCCTTTCAGAGGATTTCCATACAGAACAGAACAGAGGACAGAATGATTCTTGTTACTGTCCCGGACAGGAGTATATGTGAGCCTCCCCATGCCACCTCTCTGTCATCAGAAGAGATCTCCCTTAACCGCTTATCAGATGTTATAAAGATGCCACTTACCTATGGAGGCCTCCTTCACCAGGTGCTTGCTAATAGTAATAGTGTGATGGTTCACGGCAGTGCTCCCCGGACTGAAGGCTCACTCCAAGGCCTTTGAACTTGGCTCTCCAGCCCGGAGCCTTGGAGGAAAGGCTAGCTTCAGAATTTCCAGGAGTCTGGTCTTGTGATCTGGTCGGGTCATCTCACTGGGGATCTCTAAAACATTAGACCAGGATGCAAGAAAAGACCACTGACTCTAATTAAAATCAAATTAAGGCAAGCTTATTATTTTATCCGGGTGGGCTGCCTCTCCCTCTCAAACAGCGGAAACAAGACAGCATCCCCACCTTTCCTACAGCCCAGCTTTATACCCCAGAAAGTTACACAAAAGGGGAGTTACAGAAAACAGAACTTTGACAAGCATCACACTAATTGTTGTTTACATTTTTTATTTGCTGGCCCCAGCATCAAAAATTATGAGGACCATTAGAGCCTAGAGAGGGTCTTTGTCTGGCCAGGGAAGGCCAATATTTATGAGGTGTCACTAAAGTTTCAGAGAGAGCTGCAATCTGGTCAGAAAGCCAGATATGGGTGAGTTCAAAGCATTGGCAGGAATTCCAAGTAGGTTCGGAATTTGCACTAATTTATAGTAAAGAAAAAATTATCTTTTCATGGCTGTGTGGCAAGATGACTCCCAATTTTATTGAAAGATCAGGTTGGGAGATTAACCCTGTCCTTTACATTTGGAAACTCCTCTACCACATCCAAGTTTGTGAACTCCTGAGCATTTTCGATCCCAGATATGTATTCACAGATTTTTTAACTCTACTCTAATTGTGTCTTACTTGGGGCGAAGGTAATGTCAAGGCATTGTTCTGGATGAAAGTGGGAAGATTATTGTATACCACATATATGCATACTCATTGGATTCATTTTCCAATTTTCCATTCAACATACTATATCCCTCACAATAACCCATACCCTACGAGACTCTAACTACTAATACTAATATGATGGAGAAAAATAACCGAAACAAAATTGAAATACAAGCAGTTCAGAGGAGGCATGGTGTATATTGGACTTGCCTTTTGCAAGATAAATGGTAGGTGTTATTAATCTAGTCAATTTTTAATTGAAATAGTTCTCCATGTGTTTTTAAAGTTAAAAAAATGTGTATTCCTGTCTCCCTTTCTCTGTAGCCTATTCAGCACATGTATTTTTATATGCACATATAGAATCCTACATAATATCACAAGTACATTTTTGTGAGGTGCCTGACTTGGCAGTTACAAATTGTGAGAACAAATCACTCCTCCTAAACGCTGTTGGAACTGAAAATTTAACCTAAGGGGGAGCTTCCTAGTAGAACAACATTATACATAATTCCATGTTCAGGGAAATGAATGTTTTTGGATCTGTGGATGATATATATTTCATGGTGAATTTCGTTTGGCATATGTATTGGTATGTTTATTGTCTGTGGTTGTTTGTGTGTGTGTGTGTGTGTGTGTGTGTGTGTGTATTCAGAATTTTCAAAATATGAAATGTATGTGTCTTATATACACTCTTATATACACTCCCTAAATTCATTCATGTTCATGTATGTGGATTAATAATCAACTTTTCACAACATTATTCTCAGAAATATTCATCCACCTGAAATATATATTTGTTTCGTAGTACTGAAAACTAACTTCAGTGAAAGGTGCATACAAATCCTAATATTTCTACAGTTACTGACCCAGTATAACATCAATGCAAGTAGATTCCTATGGGACATGATGCATCTTTTGACGTTCATTTTTATTCAGCAGTGGTACCTTACTATTTCTTCAGTTTTTGCACATCATAGGATACATATTTCATCCACTAGTTAGCAAATTTATAGGCATTTGTTTCACTTTTAATCACTTTCTTCTCCAGAACACATGTATTTCTCTATGTTTCTTGACTGGTCTTTTAATGAGACTTCTTTCCAAATACATTATAATCGATTTCCATAATCATTTTGAAACAAATCTCACACACCCTTCATGATAAACCATAACCCTAAGATGACCATTAGATATATAACTGGTTGGAATGAATGATTGTATATCAATATAACATTTCTTATATATTTTCAGATATCTATTCAATCCATTATTTAAAGGGATCCAGTTATATTGTTTATTCAGAGAATGGTGTGTTCTTGCATTATATCTATATTCATAGACACAGGGTACGCCTATTTGTACCCCCATACTAATTTATACGTCTTCAAAATATTGCTCCCAGAAATGGTGGAAGAAATACTAATGTCACCAGATTTGCATATACATTTTATCACAGAAATATTCTGGACACAAAAAGCAAAGGTCACATGTACAATTGTATAAAAGCCTAAATGGGAAGTGAACATGGATTACTAAAATCATCCATGTCCATGTTGCCTAATGTTCTCAAATGTCAATTCTATTTGTGACTACATATTTGTTTCTTCCTAAGATTATAAATTCAAGCTCCAGCCTGTTGAAAATGTATAATCCTATAACTCACTTTATACTTTACTTGATTTCCTAATGTCTCTATTGATATCTGCTTTCATACATGTTTTCCCCAGTTCATCATTGCTACTGACTCTTCACATGTGCTGACATTCACCTTCACTCTCTACCCAAAACCCTATTGTTAAGAACTTTTTGTCCAAATTCTATACTCACTCTTCTTCTAAGCCTACCGAATACCTTCCAAATCCTATCGACTATTGCTTTTTGACTGGATGTTCTGTTCAACATTCAATCATCCAAGTTACAAGGTCCTATGCCATTGTATATTGATTTATCTGAGACAACTGTGCAGGACATAATTCAAAGCTAAGTATCCCACTCAAGGGCCCAATGCCCTTCTGGGCTTCAAATCTTTCCATATTTCTCCTTTCATACTTATATTTCACCTATATACTCTTGTAAATATCGCAGGTTGCCAATACCATTATTCATCCCGCAGAATGATTCCTAACCCAAATCGATGCTCTTATTGAACCTAACCATACACTCTTTCCTTAATATACTTACAGGAGAGCAGGGACAGAGTTGGTCTTACAATATAGTAATGTAGCTGATCTTTCACCTGCTGAGAAACTCAACGATCCATGAAGAAATGATCCTTGGAGAAGATGTAGGCAGCTATGTAGGACCTGAGAGAGCAATAGTCATCTTCCACGGCAAACAACCAGTTTAGGATGAATTGATGTGTCTGAATCAGTCTCTTTCTTCTTATTGTAGAGAAGATGGACCAAACAAGGCCTGTGTGGAGAGCAGTTCCCGGGTGCCTATGGTCGATATACAATTCTAACTTCTGAATGTGTCACAGGATGTAGGGGTAACCTCCATCTCATGGGAACCTTCGAAGCATCTGTTAGGACAAAGTGGTTATGAAGGCAGTGACCTCATTCAGTTCCTGAAGGAATTGACCTACCTCACTTCTTTGTTGATGCAATTCGCTGAACTCAGGATCCAGGAAGCCAGCACCCAGAGCCAGTTCCAGTCCCAGTCCCATTGGGTTCACTTGTTTGGATTTACCAAGGACAGAGTCAGTCTTTCTTGGTAAATACTGATCTGTGGATGGTTAAATGCCAGGAAAGCTCTGAAGAGGGGCCTTTCTGAGAAAGCAGGTAGTGACTCCCTGATGGCTCCTGACAACTTTACAGAGTTGGTAATGAAGACCAGATCTGAGACAGGACAGGCCATTTAGTGGGAACATAGTATGGCCAATCAGTCTGAGGACACTCTGGATAGTCACAGACCTACTTGGGTAAAGGAGGTGCCTTTGTGGATGAGGGTGTGAGTTTGGTTTTGTCTCATGTTATGAGAATAGGTAGGAAAGGCAGTTTGTTTGGTTTGGAGTGGACTGTTTTTAATAAGTCATTTGACATGGCGAGTGTTTCTTTGTTTGTGTATCCCACTGTATCCGTGGTTGTAGACCTTTGAAAAGCGAATGCATCAATGGTTGTGTCCTGTCTAATATAAAGTGTCCCAGCGTTCATCCTGCCCAATTTAAGAATGGAGAGTGGCTTGCCTTATGGATGGGCAATACCTACTATTTTCCTGTTTCTTCGTGAATTCTGGCCACTCTCCTGAATAGGCTCATGGTTTTGTGTCCAACATATGTACCACCACAAGGCTCTGTGACATGGCCATGTACTGATAGCTGAAGGGAATGGGAGCATCTCAGAAAACTCAGATATCAGTGTGACCAAGAAAGTCTTAGTGGAGAAACCCTACTTTGGGCCATTTGCTTACTTATGTTTCTATTACCCTCAATGTCAAGAAGGTCTTTACCTCAGGCCACCCATTTGTGAAGCCTGAAGAAAACTGTTTTTATATGGAAATGAATGGGCATCACCTGTGGCTCTTTGCTTAATTGCTTTGGAATGGGATGTGCTTGAATCAGCCTCTTGTCCTTGTGTGAGGTTGTGGCTTAAATTCTCAGCACCTGATAGATCTAAATAAAAATCCCATGTGCTTCCAAAACCAAAATGGCCAAAAGAGCAGTCATTGTGGATGAATTTTTTTTGCCTTCTTAGGTTGGGTTCCTGACCTACATCAAGTGAGAATAGGGATCCTTTGGGTCAAATGCATTCTTCAAATCCCTGCAGAGGCTATCCCATAGGTGCTTGGGTTTTCTCATGTCTCCAAATCACATAAAGAATCTATACCTGACAGCTAGTAGGCCTCAAATTGGAGAAGCGTAACACTTTACCAGCAGGAATATTTGATCACTCCTGGTTCAAAGGAAGAGTACCCAGGCCACCATGATTTTAGGCAAATGAGGGGCAAGTGAGCTTATTTTGGACACTTTCTTGGCCTTGCCTCTCATAGAAACCTCCATCCACAGGGTATGATGAGTGTCTATATGGAAGAAGATGAGTGTCATGTGGGAGTGTTTTGGATTTAAGGGAAGAAAGAGAGAACTCAAAATACTGACATATGGGATTCAAAAGGCAATATCATAACAGATGCTACAGAAATACAGAAGACAATTAGAAATTATTTTGAAAACCTATATTCCAATAAAATAGAAAATAGTGAAGACATTGATAAATTTCTTAAGTCATATGATTTGCACAGACTGAGTCAGGAGGATACACACAATTTAAACAGACCAATATCAATGGATAAAATAGAAGAAGCAATCAAAAGACTACAAACCAAGAAAAGCCCAGGTTCAGATGGGTATACAGCGGAGTTTTATAAGACCTTTAATAAAGAATTAATACCAATAATTTTCAAGATATTTTAGGAAATAGAAAAAGAGGGAGCTCTGCCAAATTCATTCTATGAGGCCAACATCACTCTGATTCCAAAACCAGACAAAGACACCTCAAAGAAAGAAAACTACAGACCAATATCTCTGATGAACCTAGATGCAAAAAACCTCAATTAAATTCTGGCGAATTGGATACAAAGGCACATCAAAAAAATTGTGCATCATGATCAGGTAAGATTCATCCCTGAGATGCAAGGACGGTTCAATATACGGAAATCAATAAATGTTATTCACAACATAAATATACGTAAAGATAAGAACCATATGATCATCTCGATAGATGCAGAAAAATCATTTGACAAAGTAGAGCATCCCTTTATGTTCAAAACATTAGAAAAACTAGGGATAACAGGAACTTACCTCGACACTGTAAAAGCTATCTATGCTAACCCTCAGGCTAGTATCATCCTGAATGGAGAAAAATTGAAGGCATTCCCTCTAAAATCTGGAACAAGACAGGGATGTCCTCTATCACCACTTCTATTCAATATAGTTTTTGAAACACTGGCCAGAGTAATTAGACAGATGAAAGAAATTAAAGGCATAAAAATAGGAAAAGAAGAACTTAAAATATCACTATTTGCAGATGACATGATTCTATATATAGAAAACCCAAAAAGGTCTACAAAAAAACTACTAGAACTAATAAATGAATTCAGCAAAGTGGCAGGATATAAAATCAACATGCATAAATCAAAAGCATTTCTGTATATCAGCGACAAAACTTCTAAAACAGAAATGAGGAAAAACACTCCATTCACATATCCTCAAAAAAAAAAAAATACTTGGGAATCAACCTAACAAAAGAGGTGAAAGATTTATACAATGCAAACTACAGAACCCTAAAAAGAGAAGTAGAATAAGATCTTAGAAGATGGAAAAATATACCCTGTTCATGCATAGGCAGAACTAACATCATCAAAATGGTGATATTACCAAAAGTTCTCTATAGGTTTAACGCAATGCCAATCAAAATCCCAATGGCATTTCTTGTAGAAATAGAGAAAGCAATCATGAAATTCATATGGAAAAATAAAAGACCCAGAATAGCAAAAGCATTTCTAAGCAGGAAGTGTGAATCAGGTAGTATAGCGATACCAGATTTCAAAATATATTACAGAGCAATAGTAAAAAAACAGCATGGTACTGTTACCAAAACAGGCAGGTGGACCAATGGTACAGAATGGAGGACACAGAGACTAATCCAAAAAGCTACAACTGTCTTATATTTGATAAAGGAGCTAAAAGCATGCAATGGAGGAAGGATAGCATCTTCAACAAATGGTGCTGGGAAAACTGGAAATCCATATGTAACAAAATGAAACTGAATCCCTTTCTCTCGCCATGCACAAAAGTTATATCAAAATGGATCAAGGAGCTTTATATCAAATCAGAGAAATGGCGTCTGATAGAAGAAAAATTGGCTACGATCTACATACTGTGGTGTCGGGCTCCAAATTCCTCAAAAGGACACCCATAGCACAAGAGTTAATAACTAGAATCAACAAATGGGACTTACTCAAACTAAAAAGGTTTTTTGCAGCAAGAGAAACAATAAGAGAGGTAAATAGGGAGTCTACATTATGGAAACAAATCTTTATTCCTCACACTTCAGATAGAGCCCTAATATCCAGAATATACAAAGAACTCAAAAAATTAGACAATATGATAACAAATAACCCAATCAACCAATGGGCCAAGTATCTGAACAGACACTTCTCAGAGGAGGATATACAATCAATCAACAAGTACATGAAAAAATGCTCACCATCTCCAGCAATTAGAGAAATGCAAATCAAAACCACCCTTAGATACCATCTCACTCCAGTAAGATTGGCAGCATTTATGAAGCCAAACAACCACAAGTGCTTGGGAGGATGTGGGGAAAGAGGTACACTTGTACATTACTGGTGGGACTGCTAATTGGTGTAGCCAATTTGGAAAGCAGTATGGAGATTTCTTGGAAAGCTGGGAATGGAACCACCATTTGACCCAGCTATTCCCTTTCTCATTCTATTCCCTAAAGACCTAAAAAGAGCATGCTACAGGGAAACTGCTACATCGATGTTCATAGCACCACAATTCACAATAGCAAGACTGTCGACCAACCTAGATGCCCTTCAATAGATGAATGGATAAAAAAAAGTGGCATTTATTCACAACGGAGTATTACTCTGCATTAAAAAATGACAAAATCATAGAATTTGCAGGGAAATGGATGGCATTAGAGGACATTATGCTAAGTGAAGCTAGCCAAACCCTAGCAAACAATTGCCAAATATCTTCTTTAATATAAGGAGAGTAACTAAGAACAGAGTAGGGACGAAAAGCATAAGAAGAAAATTAACATTTAACAGGGATGTGAGGTGGGAGGGAAAGTGAGAGAAAAGGGAAATTGCATGGAAATTGAAGGAGACCCTCAGGGTTATAAAAAATTACATACAAGAGAAAGTGAGGGGAAACGGAAAAAAAATACAAGGGGGAAAAATTTATTACAGTAGCGGGATTAGAGAGAGTAGAGGGGAGGAGAGGGGATGGGAGGGGGATAGTAGAGGATAGGAAAGGCAGAAGATTACAACATACACTAGTAAGGCAATATGTGAATCAATGGATGGGTAACTGATTTGATTCTGCAATCTGTATACGGGGTAAAAATAGGAGTTCATAACCCACTTGAATCAAAGTGTGAAATATGATACATCAAGAACTATGTAATGTTTTGAAAAATCATAAATAAAAATTAAAAAAAAGAAAACTAACTTCGGTGAATGATGCACACGAATCCTAATATTTCTACAGTAACTGACCCAGTTTAACATCAATGCAAGTAGATTCCTATGGTACATGATGTATATTTTGACATTCATTTTTATTCAATACTGGTACACTACTATTTCATCAGTTTATGCACATTATAGGATATATATTTCATCCAAAATTTAGCAAATTTATAGGCATTTGTTTCACTTTCAATCACTTCTTGCTTCACAACACATGTATTCCTCCATATTTCTTGACAGGTCTTTTCATGAGACTTCTTACCAAACACAATATTTTCCATTTCCATTATCACTTTTGAAGCAAAACTCACACACACTTCATGATAAACAATAACCCTAAGATTACCATTAGCTACATAACTGGTTGGAATGACTGATTTTATGTCAATTTATGATTTCTAATATATTTTCAGATATCAATTCAATCTATTATTTAAAGAGGAACCAGTTATATTATTTATTCACAGTATGTTCTATTCATGCATTATCTCTATATTCATAGACTCAGGGTACACCACTTTGTACCCCCAATACTAATTTATATGTCTTCAAATATTGCTCCCAGTAATAGTGGAAGAAATAATCATGTCACATGATCTACATATACATTTTATCACAATAATTTTTTGGGCACAAATGCAAAGGTCACACTTATGATTGTACCAAATCCTAAATGGAAAGTGAACATGGATTACTAAAAACATCCATGTCCAGGTTGCCTAATGCTTTCAAATATCATTCCTATTGGTGACTACCTATTTGTTTCTTCCTAAGATTATGTATTCAATCTCAATCCTGTTGAAAATGTCTAATCCTATCACTCACATTATAATTGCCTGATTTTGTATTGTCTCTATTGATATCTTCTTTCTTATATTTTTTCCAGTTCATCATTGTGACTGACTCTTCACATGTGCTGACATTTACATTCACTCTATAACCAAAACCCTATTGCTAAAGGACATTTGGTCCAAATTTTATACTCACTCTTCTTCCTAAACCTACCGACTATCCCATTTTGAGTGGATGTTCTCTTCTACAATCAATCATCCAAGGTCCAGGGTCCTATGCCATTGATTATCGATTTATCTGAGACAACTTTGCAGAACGTAATTAAAAGCTAAATATCCCAAACAAGGGCCTAATGCCCTTGTGGACTTCAAATCTTACCTAGATTTCTGTTTTCATACTTATATTTCAGCTGTATATTCTTGTAAACATGGCAGTTTTCCAATACCATTATTCATCCAGCAGAATGATTACTAACCCAAATCGAACATGTTATTAACACTAACCATACACTGTTCCCTCAATTTAACTTTACAGAAGAGCAGTACAGAGTTCATCTTACAATACAGGAATTTAGGGTATCTTCCACCTGCTGAGAACCTTTGAGGTTCCATGTAGATTTGATCCCTGAAGAAGATGTAGGCAGCAATGAAGGACCTGAGAGAGCAAAAGTCATCTTCCATGGGAAACAACCTTTTAAGGATGAAGGGTTGTGTCTGAATAAGCCTTTCTCTTCTTAATATAGAGAAGAAGGACCAAACCAGGCCTGTGTGGAGAGCTGTTCCCGCAAACTGGTGCGGCCAATTTGGAAAGCAGTATGGAGATTCTGGGGAAGGCTGGGAATGGAACCACAATTTGACCCAGCTATTGCCCTTTTTGGACTATTTCTTTAAGACCTTAAGAGAGTGTACTACAGGGATACTGCCACATCGATGTTCATAGCAGCACAATTCACAATTGCTACACTGTGGATCCAACACAGTTGCCCTTCAGTAGATGAATGGATAAAAAAAAATGTGGCTTCTATGCAACCTGGAGTATTACGCAGCACTAAAAAATGACAAAATTATGGAATTTGCAGGAAAATGGATGGTACTAGAGCAGATTATGCTTAGTGACGCTAGTCAATTCTAAAAAATAAATACCAAATGTCTTCTTTGATATAATGAGTGCAACTAAGAACAGAGCAGGGAGGAAGAGCAAGAAGAAAAGATTAACATTAAACAAAGATTTGAGGTGGAAGGGAAAGGGAGAGAAAAGGGAAATTGCATGGTAATGGAAGGAGACCCTTATTGTTACACAAAATTACATGTAAGAGGTTGTGAGGGGAATGGGAAATAAACAAGGAGAGAAATGAATTAGAGTAGATGGGGTAGAGAGAGAAGATGGGAGGAGAGAGGAGGGGGGGATAGTAGAGTATTGGAAAGGTAGCAGATTACAAAAGTAACTAATAGGGCATTATGTAAAAATGTGGATGTGTAACCGATGTGATTCTGCAATCTGTATTTGGGGTAAAAATGGGAGTTCATAACCCACTTGAATCTAATGTATGAAATATGATATGTCAAGAGCTTTGTAATGTTTTGAACAACCAATAAAAGAAAAAAAGTAGCAATATATATGCCAATCGAAATTCATCATGAAATATATATAATCCACAGATGCAAAAATATTCATTTTACTGAACATGGATTTATGTATAATGTTATTCAACGTGGAAGCTCACCCATAGGTTGAATTTTCAGTTCCAACAGCGTTTAGGAGGAGTGATGTCTTCTCACAATTTGTATCTGCCAATTCAGCCACCTCACAAGTATGTACGTGTGATACCAGATAGGAGTTTCTATGTGCATATAAAAATACATGCACCGTATAGGCTACAGAGAAAGGGAGACAGGAATTCACATATTTGTTAACTTTAAAAACACATGTAGAGTTATTTCAACAAAAAATTGACTAGATTTATAACTCCTACACTATATAATGCAAAAGGCAATTCCAACTACACACCATGCCTTTTGTGAACTGCTTGTATTTCTATTCTTTTTGGGTTATTTCTCACCATCATATTAAGATTATTAGTCAGAGTCCAGTAGGGTAGGGGTTAATGTCAGGGATTCAGTATTTCAAATGGAAAATTGGAAAATGACTCCAATGTGTATGTAAACAAGTGCTACACAAAAATCTTCCCACTCACATCCAGAGAAGTGCCATGATATTACGTTCGCCCAAAGTAAGACACAATTAGAGGAGAAAAGTGTGAAAATCTGTGATTACGTATCTGAATGGAATATGCTCGGGAGTTCACAACCTTGGAGGTGGTAGAGGAGTTTCCAAAAGTAAGGGACAGGGTAAACACTCCACCAGCATGGAGCTCTGCTGGCCTATGACTTCTTGGGAAACT
This sequence comes from Callospermophilus lateralis, assembly GCF_048772815.1. NCBI lineage: Eukaryota > Metazoa > Chordata > Mammalia > Rodentia > Sciuridae > Callospermophilus > Callospermophilus lateralis. The sequence goes on from NC_135317.1 coordinate 6,008,521, forward strand.
GCCTCTGAGGTTGGGCACTTGAAATATATGTTGTTGTCATGAGCTTTAGCTTCCTTTGTAGTGAGACCATCAAACCTGGGTCTGCATCTATGTGACCTGGAAGACATGGTTTCTTATATTCCAATGAACATGAGGCAGCAGTGCTGAATTCTCTCTTTGTAGGTGAACTATGGCCACTGGAAGCTAAGTGTCTCCTGGTGGGGACTGTGAAGACATTTGGTCATCCTTCACATTTTGTGGTGCTTCTTGCTGCTGCACTGGGAATATGGTTTTTATATGGTTTTTGCTTCACAAAATACAAGGAGTTCAACTGGGACAGAGTGCTGGAGGGAGTTCTGTAACGTGTGTTGTGACTCATTTATTTGTTGGTTTTACCTTTTTTTTTTTTTTTTTTGAGGAATGACCACCAGGCGATGAATTTCCCTCTTAAAACTGCTTTCATTGTGTCCCATAAATTCTGATATGTTGTGTCTGTGTTTTCATTTATCTCTAAGAATTTTTTGATTTCTACCTTTATGTCTTCTGTAACCCATTGATCATTCCGTAACATATCGTTCATTTTCCATGTGATGTCGGACTTTTTCTTCCTTCTTTTATCATTGATTTACAGTTTCATTCCATTATAGTCAGAAAAAATGCATGGTATTATCTCCACCCCTTTATATTTACTGAGGGTTGCCCTATGGCATAATATATGGTCTATTTTTGAGAAGGATCCATGTGCTGCTGAAAAAAGTATATCCATTTGATGATGGTTGGTATATTCTATATATTTTAGTTAAGTCTAGGTTATTGATTGTGATATTGAATTCTATATTTTTTTAATTCAACTTTTGTTTGGAATATGTGTCCAATGGTGAGAGAGCTGTGTTGAAGTCACCGATAATTATTGTGTTGTTGTCTATTTGATTCCAGAACTTGAGGAGAATTTGTTTTATGAAGGTCGCAGCACCATTATTTGGTGCATAAATATTGATAATTTTTATGTCTTGTTGGTGAATGATTCCTTTTAACGGTATATAATATCTATCCTTATCCCTTTTGAATAACTTAGTCTTGAAGTCGATTTTATTCTATGTGAGGATGGCCACCCCTGGTTGCTTACAAGAACCGTGTGCATGGTATATTTTTCCCAACATTTCACCTTCACCCTGTGTATGTCTTTTCCATTCAGATGTGTCTCCTGGAGGCAACATATTGTTGGATTTGTTTTTTTAATCCAAGTTACCAGCCTATGTCGCTTTATTGGAGAGTTTAACCATTAAGGTTTAGAGTTACTATTGATATGTGGTTTGTACTGCCAGCCATTTTGATTATTTATTTTTTTTAATTTAGTTTGTTTCTCCATGATTAGCTTTTCCCCCGCCCTCTGTTATTACTGAGGCACTTCCCAGTGATAGTTTTGGTTGTTGTTTTTCATTTCTTCCTCAAGTAGTGTTTTGCTCAAGACACTTTGCAATGCTGGTTTTCTGGCTGCAAATTCTTTTAGCTTTTGTTTATTATGAAATATTTTTATTTTGTTGTCATACCTGAAGCCTTATTTTGCTGGATACAGAATTATTGGTTGGCATCCATTGTCTTTCAGTATTTGAAATACATTGTTCCAGGATCTTCTCGCTTTCAGCGTCTGTGATGAAAAATCTGTTGTTAACCTTATTGGTTTACCCCTGAATGTCATCTGCCTCCTTTCTCATGTAGCTTTTAATAATTTCTCTTTGTTCTGTTTATTGGATATTTTCATAACAATGTGTCTTGGCGTTGGTCTACTGTGATTTTGTGTGCTCGGTGTCCTGTATGCATCTACAATTTGTATATCCGTTTCCTTTTTTTATTTCTGGAAAGTTTTCTAAAATTATTTCATTCAGCAGGTTACTCATTCCCTTGGTTTGAATCTCTGTACCTTCCTCTATCCAGATGACTCATAAGTTTGTTTTTTTTATGTTATCCCATATCTCTTGGATGTTTTTCTCATGATTTTTTACCAGTTTTTCGGAGTTGGCTAGACTCCTTTCAAGATGATATATTTTTTCTTCATTATTTGACGTTCTGGCTTCTACTTGCTCCACTCTGTTAGTGATACTCTCAATTGAGTTTTTAATTTGGTTTATCGTTTCCTTCATTTCTAGAATTATTGTTTGATTTTTTTTTATAATCTCTATCTCCTGATTAAGACGCTTAACTTCTTCTTTTATCTGTTTATGTAATTCATTTTCAATGTGTTCTTTCACTGTTTGGAAATGCTGTCTCGTATCCTCTTTAAGGTTCCATTCCATCAGTCTAAGGTATTCCTTGAGTTCTTTATATGACCATTTTTCTGATGATTCTAGGTCCTCCTGATTATTTAGGCTGTCCTTCATTGTTTGTACTCCTTTTCATCCTTGCTTTTTTATGCTGCTAATGTTACTTCTTGTTCTGTTTGACTGCTGAGTTACTGCTTACTCTTATAAATTTATTTGAAGCTTGGGAGGAAAGATAGTAGTAGGGATGGGAAGAAGTCACTAAAGAGAATGAGAGTAGGCAGGTAGAATTCAAGGAAGGGAGAATAAGAAAATTGAAAAGAAATGAAAAGACAAAAGAAAAAATAGAAAATAAAGAAAGAAATAAATTTTTTTAGAAATAATAATGATAATTAAAAAATGAAAATTAAAATTTAAAAGAATCATAAAAATAATAAAATTTAAAAATTTAAAAAAATAAAAACATTAAAAAAAGTTAAAGAACAACAACAAAAAAATGAAAATGAAAGAAAAAGAAGAAAATAAAACTAAAAAATAATAATAATAATACAGCAGTAATAGAGTTCAATTAACTTCTCTTCCAGTAGGTGGAGCTGTGTGCATTGGGCCAAGCTTCTCCTCTCAATAGGTGGGAAGCAATCACTGTGCAGCAACTCTTTATCCCAGAATGGGCGGATCTCCAATCCTGAGTGTCTAGGGCCTTCTCTTTTGTTTCCTCAAGCCAGGCCCCCCAACCTGTGACGCTCACCACAATACTATGTAATGTTTTGAACAACCATTAATAAAAAATTTTTAAAAAAGAAAACTAAATTCAGTGAATGATGCACGCGAATCCTAACATTTCTACAGTTACTGACTCAGTTTAACATCAATGCAAGTTGATTCCTATGGAACATGATATGTATTTTGCCGTTCATTTGTATTCAACACTGGTACACTACTATTTCATCAGTTTATGCACACCATTGAATTTATATTTCATCCACAATTTAGCAAATTTATAGGCATTTGTTTCACTTTCAATCACTTCCTGCTTCACAACACATGTATTCCTCCATATTTCTTGACTGGTCTTTTCATGAGACTTCTTTCCAAACACATTATTTTCGATTTCCATAATCACTTTTGAAGCAAAACTCACACACACTTCATGATAAACAAAAACCCTAAGATTACCATTATATATATAACTGGTTGGAATGAAGATTGTATGTCAATATATGATATCTTATATATTTTCAGATATCAATTCAATCCATTATTTAAAGTGGAACCAGTTAGATTATTTATTCACAGTATATTCTATTCATGCATTATCTCTGTATTCATTGACGCAGGGTACACCACTTTGTACCCCCAATACTAATTTATATGTCTTGAAATATTTCTCCCAGAAATGGTGAAAGAAATACTCATATCACATGATCTACAGATACATTTTATCACAATAATTTTCTGGGCAGAAAATGCAAAGGTCACACTTATGATTGTACCAAAGCCTAAATGGAAAGTGAACATGGATTACTAAAAACATCCATGTCCAGGTTGCCTAATGCTTTCAAATGTTATTCCTATTGGAAACTACATATTTTTTTTCTTCCTAAGATTATGCATTCAATCTCAACCATGTTGAAAATGTCTAATCCTATCACTCACATTATAATTGCCTGATTTTGTAATGTCTCTATTGATATCTTTTTTCCTATATTTTCTCCAGTTCATCATTGTGACTGAGTCTTCACATGTACTGACATTTACATTCACTCTATAACCGAAACCCTATTGCTAAAGAAAATTTGTTCCAAATTTTATACTCACTCTTCTTCCTAAACCTACCGACTATCTTCCTAATCTTACTGACTCTCCCAATTTGAGTAAATGTTCTCTTCTACAATCAATCATCCAAAGTACAAGGTCCTTTGCAATTGTATATCGCATTATCTGAGACATCTCTGCAGAATATAATTCAAATCTAAGTATTCAAATCAAGGGCCTAATGCCCTTCTGGGCTACAAATCTTACATTGATTTCTGTTTCTGTACTTATATTTCACCTCTATAATCTTATAAATATCGCAGGTTACCAATAGCAGTAAACATCCTGCAGAATGATTTATAACCCAAATCGAACAAGGTATTAACCCTAACCATACACTGTTCCCTCAATCTAACTTTACAAAAGGACAGGGACAGAGTTCGTCTTACAATACAGGAATGTAGGGGATCTTCCACCTGCTGAGAACCTCAAAGGTCCATGCAGATTTGATCCCAGGGAAAGATGCAGGCAGCTATGAAGTACCTGAGAGAGCAAAAGTCACCTTCCATGGGAAACAACCTGGTAAGGATGAAGGGTAGTTTCTGAATAAGCCTCTCTCTTCTTAATGTAGAAAAGATGGACCAAACCAGTCCTGTGTGGTAAGCTGTTCCCGGATGCCTATGGTTGATATACCATTCTAACTTGTGAAAGTATCACAGGAAGTAGGGGCAACCTCCATCATAGGATCATTGGAAGGAACTGTTAGGACAAAGTGGTTCCCAAGGCAGTGACCTCATTAAGATATTGAAGGAAGTAACCTCACCTTACTTCTTTGGTGATGGAAGTCTCTGATCCGGGAAGCCAGGCACCAAGAGCCAGTCCCAGTCCCAGTCTCAGTGTTCTCACTTGTTTGGATTTACGAAGGACAGAGTCAGTCTTTCTTGGTACCTACTGATGTGAGGATGGCCAAATGTCAGGAAAGCTCTGAAGATGGGCCTTTCCTGAGAAACCAGGTAGTGGATCACCGCTGGCTCATGACAACTTCACAGAGTTGGCCAAGGAGACCAGATCTGACACAGGACAGGCCATTTCAGCAGAACATAGTATGGCCCACCACTCAGAGGACACTCCCGATAGTTACAGACCTACTTGGGGAAAGGAGGTGCCTTCGTGGGTTTGGGTGTGGGTTTGAGGTTTTGTCTCGTGTTCTGAGAATAGTTAGGAAAGGTGGTTTGTTTGGTTTGGTGTGAACTGTTTCTGGTAAGACGTTTGGCAAGGCGAGTGTTTCTTTTTCTGTGTATCCACTGTGTCCGTGGTTGTAGACATTAGAAAAGAGAAAGCATCAATGGATGTGTCCTGTCTAGTAGAAAGCATCCCAGGATTCATCTTGTCCAATGTATAAATGGACTGCGGCTTGACTTATGGATGGGCAACATCTACTATCTTCCTAAGTTCCTTTTTTCTTCCTGAAAACTGGTCACTCTCAGAATAGGCTCACGATTTTGTTTCCATCATTTGTACCACCTCCAAGCTCTGTGCTTACCAACTGTTCTCTTGCCCTGAATGTGAGGAAGGTCTTTTCTTCAGGCCAAACCTTTGTGAAGCATGAAGAAAACAGTTTTCAAATGGAAATGGAAGGGCATCACCTGTGGCTCTTTACTTAATTTCTTTGGAAAGGGATGTGTCTGAATCGGATTTTTGGCCCTGTGTGAGGTTGTGTCTTAGATTCTCAGCACCTGAAGGATCTAAAAAAAAGATCCAATGTGTGCATCAAAAACAAAAATTGCCAAAAGAGCAGTCATTGTGGATGAAGTCTCTCGCCTACCTCTGTAAGGTTCCTGACCTTCATCAAGTGAGACTAGTGAACATTTGGGTCAAATGAGTTCCTCAAAACCCTGCAGAGGCTAGCCCATAGGTGTTTGGTTTTTCTCATGACTCCAATTCACATGAAGAATCTAAACCCCACAGTCAATAGGCCTCAAATTGGAGAAGCAGTGCCGTATTAACGAGTGTTAGGGATTAACGTATTAGGGATTCTTTGGGTCAAATGAGTTCTTCACAGTCCCGCAGAGGTTCTTGTGTTTTCTTATGACTCCAAATCACATGAATAATCTATACCTAAAAGTCAGTAGGCCTCAAATTGGAGAAATTGAGCAGTATTAACGGCAGGCTTATTTGATCACTCGTGGTTCACAGGAAGGGTGTCCAGGCCACCTTGAATATTGGCAAATGAGGGGCAAGGGAGTTTATTTTGGACACTGTCTTTGGCTGGGCCCCTCATGGAAAACTCCTGCCAAAGATTACGATGAGTGACTATATGGAAGAAGATGAGGGCCATGTGGGAGAGTTTTGGTTTTAATTTTGGTCATTTGTGAGGCAGTAGGAAGAAATGACTGGGTCCACCAGGGCTTGAACTCTGGTGTGATTCCCCTTAGAGACTGGGTTTTGGAATTGACCTTAGAGAAGTATTGCCATGAATTTTGTTGGGATTTTAGGAGGCCATGCATGAGAGTTGCCCTTGGAAACTGAGATCTAGGTCCAGGGTGGCTTTCCTCAGATCACTGGGAATCTCAGCCTGGATATCACATGATTTTATTCTGAAAGACTTTGGAACCATAGTTGAGAGTCAAAACACACATGTACCTCACATTGTAGAACACAATGGGCCTGGCTTCATGTGTCCATTTGGCCACTCTTTGGGAAGACTTGCCTGTGAGAGTTCTCCAGAGCATTCATTGAAATGAGCTTCCTCAACATTTAATGGTTTCTGAATGAATTGAAACCAACAGTGCCTCCAACTTCATCCTTGAAAAATGGCTAGAAAAATACCATGAAAATTTTGAAATTCATTGGAGAAGCTTTGTATGTCCTGTTGCTGATCATGAGGGTACCAGACAGTGCCTTGAATTACTGGGTTTCATGAAAATGGTGTAGAACAGAGATTCCAGTATGTTGGAGCCTGCTGAGTAGTGGGCCTAGAGGAGTGGTGGGCAGGTGTGTGAAAGTACATCAGTGGTAGGGCCATGAGGATCTACCATTGGATTTCAAATGGCTTTTGACTGATATGGTGCAGCCAGCAGACCCTTATATGTAAAGGCATCTTGTTATATGGAGAGGTTTCAGGGCAATGTTCAGAATCAGGTTGATATGAACAAGGGGGCAATGGGGCAAGCTATAAAGGATAGAGCCTGGTTGGTGCATTCTCTTGCAGACCCTGACCCACCAAATGTGACAGAACTCCCTCCAGCACTGTGTCCCAGTTGAGCTCCTTGTATTTCGTGAGGCAAATACCAAACTCCCAGTGCAGCAGCAAAAATACCACAAAAAGTGGAGGAGGACCAAATGGCTTCACAGTCCACACGGGGAGACACTTAGTCTCCAGTGGTCACAGTTGACCTACAAAGAGAGGATTCTGCACTGCTTCCTCATGTTTATTGGAAAATAAGAAACCCTATTGCTAAAGAACTTTTGGTCCAAATAATATATTCACTCTTCTTCCTAAACCTACCGACTATCTTTCAAATCCTAATGACTATCCTTTTTTGAGTGGATGTCCTCTTCTACATTCAATCTTCCAAGGTACAAGGTCCTATGCCATTGTATATCAAATTTTCTGAGACATCTGTGCAGAACATAATTCAACGCTAAGTATCCCAATCAAGGGCCCAATGCCCTTCTGGCCTTCAAATCATACCTAGATTTCTGTTTTCATTCTTATATTTCACCTCTATATTCTTGTAAATATCGCAGGTTCCCAATAACATAATTCATCACAGAGAATATTTCCTAACCCAAATTGAACCTGTTATTAACCCTAAATATACACTCTTCCCTCAATATCATTTTATTGAAGAGCAGGGACAGAGTTGTTCTTAGAATACAGGAAAGTAGGGGACCTTCCAACTGCTGAGAACCTCAAAGGTCCATACAGAAATGTTACCCAGAGAAGTTGTAGGCAGGTACGAAGGACCTGAGAGAGCAAAAGTCATATTCCATGGCAAGCAACCTGGTCAGGATGAAGCAATGTGTCTGAATCAGCTTTTCTCTTCTTATTGTAGAGAAGATGGATCAAACCAGCCAGTGTGGAGAGCTGTTCCTGGGTGCCTATGGATGATATATCATTCTAACTTGTGAAAGTGTCACAGAAAGTAGGGGAAGCCTCCATCTCATGGGACCCTTGGAAGCAACTCTTAGGACAATGTGGTTGCCAAGGCAGTGGCCTCATTCAGTTCCAAAGAAAGTGACATACATCATTTCCTTGGTGATTGAACTCTCTGAACTTGGTATCCAAGAAGCCAGGCACCAAGACGCAGTCCAAATCCCAGTCACAGTGGGCTCACTTGTTTGGATTTTCCAAGGACAGAGTCAGTCTTTCTCGGTAACTACTGCTGTGAGGATAGCCAAATGCCAGGAGAGCTCTGAAGAGGGACATTTCCTGAGAAAGCAGGTAGTGGCTCAACACTTTGTTCCTGACAACTTCACAGAGTTGGCCAAAGAAACCAGATCAGAGAGGTGGTTTGTTTGGTTTGGAGTGAACAGTTTCTAGTAAGTTCTTTGACAAGGTGAGTGTTTCTATGTCTGTGTATCCCACTGTGTCCCTGGTTGTAGACATTAGAAAAGAGAATGCAACAATGGATGTGTCCTGTCTAGTAGAAAGCTTCCCAGCATTCATCCTGCCCAATTTATGAATGGAGTGTGGCTTGCCCTATGGATGGGCAACACCTACTACTTCATAAGTCCCTGTTTTCTTCCTAATTCTAGCCACTCTACAGAATAGGCTCATGGTTTTGTGTCCTAGGTATGTACCAACTCCAAGGTCTGTGACATGGCCATGTACAGGATAGCTGAAGGGAATGGCCAGCATCTCAGAAAACTCAGATATCAATGTGACCAGGAAAGTCTCAGTGGATATACCCTGCTTTGGGCCTTTTGCTTACCTATTGTTCTTTTGCCCTGAATGTCAGGAAAGTCATTGCCTCAGGCCACCCCTTTGTGAAGCCTGAAGAAAACAGTTTTGAAATGGAAATGAATGGGCATCACCTGTGGTTCTTTGCTTAATTGCTTTGGAAAGGGATGTGTCTGGATCAGCCTTTTGGCCCTGTGTGAGGCTGTGGCTTAGATTCTCAGCACCTGATGGATCTAAAGAAAGATCCCATGTGAGCATCCAAAACCAAAATAGCAAAAAGTTTAGTCATTGTGAATGAATTCTATTGCCTACCCCTTTTAGGTTCCTAAAATCCATCAATTGAGAATAGGGATCCTTTGGGTCAAGTGAGTTCTTCAAATCTCTGCAGAGGACCTTGGTTTACTCATGACTCCAATTCACATAAAGAATCTAAACCCCACAGTCAGAAGGCCTCAAATTGGAGAAATGGAACAGTATTAAGGGCAGGCCTATTTGATCACTCCTGGTTCACAGGAAGGGTGTCCAAGCTACCCTGAATTTAGGCAAATGAGGTGCAAGGGAGATTATTTTGGACATTGTCTTGGCCTGCGACCCTCATGGAAAACTCCAGCCAGAGGTTATGATGAGTGTCTATATGGGAGAAGATGAGGGCCATGTGGGAGTGTTTTGGTTTTAATTGTTTTTATTTAAGTCGTGGTTGGAAGAGTTGACTGGATCCACCTGGGCTTGAACACTGGTGTGATTCCCCTAGAGACTGACTTCTGGAACTGACCTCCAAGAAGTATTGCTGTGTATTGTGTTGGGATTTTAGGAGGCCACGCATGAGATTCGCCCTTGGAAACTGAGATCTAGGCCCAGGGTGGCTTTCCACAGAGCACAGGGAATCTCAGGAATGATATTACATGATTTTATTCTTAAAGACATGGCAGCCATTGTTGCAAGTCAAAACACACATGGACCTCACATTGTAGACCTCAATGGGCCTGGCTTCATGTGACCTTTTGGCCTGTCTTTGGAAAGCCTTGCCTGTTAACGTTTTCTAGAGCTTTCATTGAAATGAGCTTTTTCTCCATTTAATGGTTCCTGAGTGAATTGAAACCCACAGTGCCTCCAATGTCATCATTGAAAAATGGCTAGATAAATACCATTAAATTTTTGAATTCCCATGACCAGGTGGCACTGGAGAAACTTTGTATGTCCTATTGAAGCTCCTGAGTGTACCAGACAGTGCCTTGATTGACTGGTGTTCATGAAAATGGTGTAGAAGAGAAATGCCAGTAATTTGGAACCTGATGAGTACTCGGCCTAGAGCAGTGGAGTGCAGATGTGTGTTAAAACATCTGTGGTGGGGTCATTTGGATTTGCATTGGCTTCCAAATGGTTTGTGACTGACATAGTGCAGCCTCTAGATCCTTGTATGTAAAGGCATCTTGTTATATGGAGAGGTTTCAGTGCAATGTTTAGAATCAGATTGCTATGTTCAAGGGGCAATCTATGTGGGATAGAAGCCTGGTTGGTGCATTCTCTTGCAGACCCTTACCCACCACACATGACAGAACTCCCTCGAGCACTGTGTCCGAGTTGAACTCCTTGTATTTTGAGAAGCAAATACCAAACTCCCAGTGCAGCTACAAGAAACACCACAAAAAAGTGGAGGATGATGAAATGGATTCACAGTCCACACTGGGAGACACTTAGACCCCAGTGGCAATAGTTTACCTACAAAGAGAAAATTCAGCACTGCTGCCTCATATCCATTGGAAAATATGAAACCATGTCCTCCAGGTCACATAGATGCAGACCCAGATTTGATGGTCTCACTACAAAGGAAGCTAAAGCTCCTGAAAACAACATATATTTCAAGTGCCCAACCTCAGAAGCAGTTTCTCAAGAAATCTTTATGCCGGCAGAGCTCCATGTTTGTGGAGTTTCTACCCTGTCCTTTGCTTTTGGAAACTCCTCTACCACCTTCAAGTTTGTGAACTCCTGAGCGTTTTCCATTCCAGATGTGTATTCACAGATTTTCAAATCTTCTCTAATTGTGTCTTACTTGGGGTGAAGGTAATGCCAAGGCATTGTTCTGAATGAAAGTGGGAAGATTTTGGGGTAGCACATATTTGCATACACATTGCATTCTTTTTTCAGTTTTCCATTGGAAATACTGAATCCCTGACTGTCAGGGGTAGAAGGAATTCTCCTTCAAAGAATAGCCTGACACTTACAAGAAACAACACCCAGGGAGACATCATCTCTTGGAGACATCATTTAGCCATCTGTGTCCCTGAGACATCCTGTGGCCATCTGTCTTCCTGAAATATCCTGAGGTTATCTCACCTTGTGTAGACATCCAGGAACTGCCAATAAGAGAGCTTTCCCATCTCCAGCATATAAAATCCCCTGTGTGAACAATGTATTTTGAAGGTTGATCAGAACTCCTGTCTTGCTGTCATCTCTCGTGTCTCTTGTCCCTTCATTCCTCCCTATCTAGGTTCGCTGCCCTCGTTGATGTGTCCTGCCAGCCGGGACATCTGCCGCCCACTGACTGGGGCTCGAGCCTTTGAGTGATAGGGAACCCCATCCTCCTGGAAAACTTGGTCAAGCGAAGCTCGCAAGTGCCTCAGCAGACACCACCGAGAGACAGATCCAGGAGGAGAGTGGGGATGATTCACGGGGAGTGACCCACCATGGGACAAGCAGTTTTGTCACATGATTTGTATTTGTCGGGCCTCAAGGAGTCCTTCAAGACATGGGGGGCACGTGTTAAGAAAAAGGACTTAAAATTTTTCTTTTCATACATAGGGGAATTGTGTCTATGATTTCACCTTGAAGGGACCATTAATGGTAAAAGATGGCTTAGAGTAGGAGACTGTTTAAAAGATTATTATGAATTCTTTGGACAGAAAAATTGCCTGTTCCCACCTTTTCTTACTGGAAATTAATTAATGAATTTCTTAAAAGTTAACTCTTTGAAATGGTACCTTAAAACTTTTCAGGATTGGGAAAGAGACTATGCAAAAGACCTCTCGTCCCCCCTCGCATGCCCATCAGTTAGTATAGACATAGACCATTCTCAGTCTCCCCAGGACCCTGGAAAACTTCCTGGTCCCCCTCAAAATACCACCCTAATGAATAGGGCTCCAATGGTTACCAACCGCCTTTATCCAGTTTTAAATCCTGCAGACACATTGACCCCTGGGGAGAAGGCTAACTTGGAGAAGGAAGCAGCTCTCTATGATTCAGAAGACCCGCCACCGCTTAGGACCCAGCCACAGCCTATAGGACATACACATCCACCTCCCTCCTATATCTCTCCTGCCTTTTGTGCTCCGGCCCTTCAGGGGCCAAATCCCCCCACCAGATATTTTTTCCCCAATTCCCTTGCCTAACCTGGCTCCCTTGGGAGAGTCTCTCCAACATAGACTGGAAGAGATCCAAGTTTAAAAAGAATTAAGATCCCTTGACTCTGAGCTTTATTCATTAGCCTTAGGCATGGAGTCAACACAAGCTGGCCCAAAGTGGTCTAATACAAAGGCTAAGCCGCTCCATTGGACTGTTCTCACCTTTCAGTCACCCTCAGTTAGATAGTTAAGCCTGCCCAGGTTGATGTCAAAGACTTAGACAAGGATCAAGAGGAGGAAGCGGGGGAAATGGATCAAGAAGATCAGGAGGACTTCATCCCTAGGCAGGAAGGAACCCAGAGTGTCTAGAAAACATTAAGCCTGCGTTTTCTTGAAAAAACTTAAAAAGTCTTGTGCTCACTATGGACCCACTGCACCCTACACGTAGGCTTTATTAGAAAGCTACATGACACAATGTCTTATTCCCAATGATTGGAAATTTTTAGACCAAGCTACCCTCAAAGCCATAGACTTCCTGTTATGGAATGCAGATTTCAAAGAGCATTGTCAGGAAACTGCTCAGAAAAATTTAACTAAGCCCTCCTCTAATTCCTGGACTTATGTTAAGCTAATGGGCAATGCGCCTTTTGACACTAAAACTTAACTGGCACGTTTCCCTGCTGGACTTTTGACACAGATTCAGATGGCTGGCTTACATGCTTGGAGACACCTCCCTCAAAAGGCCTCGGCTACCACTTCCCTGGCAAAAATTCGAGAAGGGCACGACAAGCCTTATAGCGACTTTGTTCCCTGGCTTAACCTAGCTGAGGGATTCTTGCTTGGACCAAGCAAAAGCGAAAGCACCTTTGTAAAACATCTTGCCTTTGAAAACGCCAACCTGGCATGTCAGGATGTTCTTCGACCACATAAGAAAAAAGTGAAACTTTCTGACTTTATTAGACTCTGTGCAGTGGTGGGTGTAGCCCTTGCCATGGGTCTCACCCTCGGTGACGCCTTTACCAAGGCCTTTCACAATCCTGGCTCACGTACTTGCTTTACTTGTAAACAACCTGGCCATTTTGCACGTGAGTGTCCGACAGGCAAACAAACCCTAAGAATAGTGTCTTTTCAAAGTAGGCTAAACTGCCCCCAGCCACCCTTTGCCCTAGATGTGGTAAAGGTCATCACTGGGCCAGTGAGTGTAGATCTAAGACAAATGCCCTCAGCAGCCTATCTCAAAATCCTTCTCCACAATTGCCTCATTCCAATTAGCCACCCCAGGCAGTGCAGGGTTGGACCTTTTTGCCGCCACCAATACAATATTAGACTCAATGCAAGGGCCCCAGATAATACCCGCTGGAATTATGGGTCCCACTCCATCTCATACGTGTGCTCTTATTCTTTGAAGAGCCTCTACTACCTTACAAGGTGTTCAGGTCTTCCCTGGCATTTATGATAATGATTTCACTGGAGAAATAAAAATACTGGCCACAGCTATTAATGGAGTTGCGGCCATCCCAGCAGGAACAAGACTTGCACAATTAATACTCCTTCCCTTGGATTCAGGAGGCACTTCCACCACTCAAACCTACCAAGGGGGACTACCTCCTTGGGCTCCTCTGATGTATATTGGGATCAGCCCATTTCTCACAATAGACCCACCCTTATCTTACTTATTGAAGGAAAGGAATTCCAAGGAATTCTTGATACTGGAGCTGATGCCACAATTATTTCTCAAAAATACTGGCCAACAGGTTGGCCCCTCACCCCATCCTTGACAGACCTTAAAGGGATAGGACAGTCAAAAAATCCTCTAGTCAGCTCTAGGGCTCTTTGCTGGACTGATAAAGAGGGTAATAAGGGAACTGTCACTCCTTTCTTTGTTCCTGACCTCCCTGTTAACCTATACGTCTGAGATATTTTCAGTCAAATGTAAGTTATTCTTTCCAGTCCCAATTCCATGGTGACTCATCAAATGCTTCATATGAATTTTGTCCCTGGTACAGGAATGGGGAGACTAAGACAAGGACTGGTTGAGCCTATACAACCCATACAAAAAACAAATACATATAGACTTGGGTATTTTTATTTTTAGTCTTGGTCCCTGACCCTCCTGTTCCCCATGCAGATAAAATTATTTGGGAGACCCAGACTCCTGTGTCGGTGGATCAGTGGCCCCTTACCCAAGAAAAATTGGAGGCTGCCTCCATGTTAGTGCAGGAACAGCTGGCAGCCGGCTATGTAGAGCCATCAAGCTCACCATGGAATAATTCTATTTTTGTTATCAAGAAAAAATCAGGCAAGTGGCACCTTTTACAAGATTTGTGTGTCATTAATAAAGTTATATGCCTGATGGGAGCACTACAGCCAGGCATTCCCACACCAGTGGCTATTCCCAAAAACTATTGTAAAATGGTTATTGACTTAAAAGATTGCTTCTTTACCATTGCTTTACATCCTGAGGATAGACCCTATTTTGCCTTTAGTCTCTTTCACATTAATTTTCAGGGCCTTATGCAGAGATTTCAATGGAAGGTTCTTCCCCAAGGTATGGCCAACAGCCCTAGTCTTTGCCAAAAATACGTTGCTCAAGCAGTAGACCCTGTGAGAGAGCAATGTCCACAAATTCATATTTTACATTAATTGGATGATTTGTCAATTGCTGCACCTAATATCCATGACATTAATAATTGTTACCTGGACCTTTACAAAACCCTCACTACCTTGGGACTACAGATAGCTTCTGATAAGGTTCAAACACAGGACCCTTATACCTATTTGGGCCTTAAACTTCAAGATAATCAGATTCAAATTCCTAAAATACAACTACGTGTGGACCATCTTCACACTCCTAATGATTTTCAAAAATTACTGGGGGATATTAAATGGCTAAGAACATATTTAAAATTACCCACTTGTGTACTTTTGTCCCTTAATGATATTTTGAGACGTGATTCCCACTCCTCCTCCTCTCAAAAGCTTACACCCAAGGCATTACAGGCATTAAACCAAGTCACAGAAGCCATTGCCCAACAGTTTGTTACACAAATTTCTTATAACCTTCCTCTGGTTCTGGTTATTTTACAAACTCCTCATACACCCACAGGAATATTTTGGCAGCGAGATCCATATTTTAAAAATAAAGGCTGCCCCTTGCTTTGGGTCCATTTACCCACCACATCCTCCAAGGTTATTACTGTTAATCTTGCTCAGGTAGCTTCTATTATTATTAAAGGTCGTTTGTTTCTCGACAACATTTTGGCAAAGAACCTCATAATAATTTAATTCCATATACGAAGGACCAAACCGAATTTTTAATACAGACAGGGGATGAATGGGGTATTGCCCTATCAGGCTTTTGGGGAACAATTGATAACCACCTCCCCAATGACCCCCTTTTATATTTTGTCCAGTTACATCCATTTATTTTTCCCAAAATTACTCAAAAGTCTCCCATTCCTCAAGCCCTTAATGTCTTTACAAACGGTTCCAGTAATGGCTGAGCACTCTTTGTTGTCAATAACCAGCCTACCACCTTTGATACTATCTATCAGTCAGCACAATTTGTGGAATTGTTTGCCATAACACAACTTTTTATAATATTTTTTATAATCCTGTTAATATTTATACAGACAGTGCCTACATTGCTCATTCTGTGCCCCTGCTGGAGATTTCCCCCACCATTAAGGCTTCTTCCAATGTGGCCTTTCTGTTTCACCAGCTTCAGCAGCTAATTCGGGCCAGACAATACCCATTTTTCTTAGAACACATCAGGGCACACTCTGATCATCCCAGGCCTCTAACACAAGGTAATGCCCAAGCTGATGCAGCAACTCGTTCCATCTTTCCAATTTTTGTTGGCTCCATTCAAAAGGCCACAGAGTTACACAATCTTCACCATCTAAATTCCAAGAGCCTTCAATTACTTTGTAAAATTACCAGGCCACAGGCACGAGAAATAGTAAAAGCATGCCCAGGTTGCACTGTCTCCCTCCCCATTCAACACATAAGAGTTAACCACCGAGGATTACTGCCCAATCAGTTGTGGCAAATGGATGTTACTCATTTTCCTGAATTTGGAATTACCAAATATATACACGTTTCTATAGATACCTTCAGAGAATTTATTTTTGCATCACCACATTCAGGAGAGGCTACCAAATATGTCCTTTCTCCTCTTGTTTCAGCCTTTTCCATAATGGGTAAACCAATACATAATAAAACAGATAATTATCCTGCATATACCTGTGCCAACTTTAAATAGTTTTGTGCTACCTTGCAAATGCGTCATACTACTGGAATTCCATACAACCCTCAGGGTCAAGGCGTTGTGGAATGTGCCCACCTTACCTTATAGACTTGGATAACCCTCCATAAGGCTTCCGCCCTTGTATTTACCACTCCCAGGCATCGCCTTAACCATGCCTTATTTGCCCTTATTTTTCTTACCCTAGACAGTGAAGGCCATTCGGCCGCAGACAGAAACTGGCATCCCTTGTCCAATTCTGTTCGCCCACCTCTTATGTGGTGCAATTCCCTTACAAATAAATGGAAAGGTCCAGATCCTGTCCTCATCTGGGGACGAGGCTCAGCTTGTCTTTTGGACCAAGAGCAATCAGCCCCAAGATGGTTACCAGAATGCCTGGTTAAACAGGTTAATGACTTACCTCAACACAGGGATGGAGGCCCTCTTCCTGAGGACAAATTTTGTTCTTTTTCAGATGCAGCCAACAATCTGTGTGAGGATCCTGCTTTAGGCACTTCTGCTTAACAGGTTTGTACATGGAGGCCTTGGCCCTCCACGTTCCAACATCATGGAGTAAGTTTTTGGGCCCCCCTGTGAATGCAAGGGATGATCTTGGACTCAGGCTCCCACTAGTTGGACCCAGACTGCTGACTGCGTGACTAAGGTGGCTTACCTCCATTCTGAGGTTGACCATAAACTTGGAGGAGTTCATCAGCCTAGATGGGTATGTGTTAAGAAGCCAAAGTTTATTCCCCCTAGTACAAGTAAAGCTCCCCAAAATTCTTCTGCAACCTGTTCACATATCCAGGCGAGTCATGACTCTTGTTATGTGTCGCCCTCAATTTGTGTTAACAAGCAGGGAGAACAATTTTTTGAAGCCTCCCATGCTAAAACTCATGCAGCAGGGGGGACCACTATTCATTATACCCCCGTTCTATTTGACCAGGGAGGAGAAGGCAAATACAGCAAGCTACAGTCAGCTGGTTGCCGAGGCCCTGTCGGTAAACCCTCCTGCTGGCCCATTAAGGCCCCTACAGGGGTCACTGATGGTGGAAGAACGACTGATGCTGTCAAGCATCCTCAGATAATCAAACTTTTGAAACCCCAAATCCCTGAGCTCACATATCATCCCTTAATGTAGCCTACATCCCAGCTCCCAGGTTTAGATACCAATACTTTAGATATTTTGGAAACTACCTTCTCTTTGCTTAATAATTCCAACCACACCCTTGCTGGTGATTGCTGGCTCTGCATGACAACAGGGGCAATCATGACTATGGCAGTTCCTATTAATTCTATCATAGACAATGATAATACATGCCAACCCGGATTTCCTTTTTAAGTACAACTTATAGGCACTATTACATTATGTCTTTTAGGCGCAATGCAGAATAACACCTATGATATTGATGTTGGAGTTACTTTCTTTTTTAAATTGTTCAACATACAAAATTATTCCTCACCCACCCCAACTCTTTGTCCCCCCAATGGCAGAGTTTTAATGTGTGGAGGAAACTTGGCCTTCCCCAGGCTTCCAGCGAATTGGACCGGTGGCTCTGTTCTTGCCTAATTACTCCCTGATAAAACTATAGTCCCAGGAGACGAACCTCTACCCATTCCTAGCCTTGACACCTTAGTCAAAAGACACAGGCGGGCAATACAGGCCTTACCACTCATTGCCAGCCTTGGAATAACAGCTGCTGTGGGCACAGGTACACTGGCTTAGGCACAGTTATACACTCTTACCATCGCCTGTCTCAACAACTTATAAATGATGTACAAACTCTATCAGGAACCATTAAAGATCTGCAGGACCATATAGACTCCCAGGCAGAAGTGTTCCTTCAAAAAGAAGAGGCTTAGATTTGCTGACAGATAACCAGGGAGGTATTTTCTTGGGCTTAGGGGAACGATGCTGCTTTTATGCCAATAAATCAGGCATAGTATGCACTAAAATTAAGCACCTTCAATAAGATCTAGAAAGAGATGACATTAACTATTTGAAAATCCCCTCTGGACTTGGCTTAATGGATTTCTACCCTACCTTCTTCCCCTATTAGGCCCTTTGTTGGGTTTACTTATAATTGTGTCCATAGGACCCTGCATTATAAACAGGCGGGTACAATTTATTAAAGAACAGATTAATATTTTGGCCTCTAAGCCCATACAGGTCCATCATCATCTGGAGATGGAAGACCGTGCTGCCAACATTTAAAAGGATGTTCTATCCTTCTCACAGGCTTATTTCTTAAGTTTACATCCCCACAGATCTCTCTTTCTTATATAAAAGTATGAGTAACAGCTCTGACCAACCCTCTTCTGCACTTGCCATAAGGTTTCGTCCCCCATGGGCCCCTCCACTTGAGGGAGGATGCACCCATGGAGTGAGGATGTTATCCCAGTTCATTATTGTGATTGTCTCTTCACATGTGCTGACATTTATATTCAATCTCTACCCAAAAGTCTATTGCTAAAGAAATTTTGGTCCCACTCCTATACTCACTCTAGTTTATAAACCTACCAACTATCATCCTAATCCTACTTACTATCCCTTTTTGACTGGATGTTCTCTTCGACATTCAATCATCGAAGATACAAGGTCCTATGCCATTGTATATCGATTCATTTGAGACGTCTGTGCAGAATATAATTCAAAACTAAGTATCCCACTCGAGGGCCTAATGCCTTACTGGGCTTCAAATTTACCTAGATTTCTGTTGGTTCCAATACCATTATTCATCTCGCAGAAGGATTCCTAACCCAAATCGAACCTGTTATTAACCCTAACCATACACTGTTCGCTCAATCTCACTTTACAGAAGAGCAGGTACAGAGTTGGTCTTACAATAAAAGAATGTAGGGGATCTTCCACCTGCTGAGAACCTCAAAGGTCCATGCAGAAATGATCCCTGGATAAGATGTAGGCAGCTATGGAGGACCTACCAGAGCAAAAATCATCTTCCATGGCAAAAACTCTGGTCAGGATGAAGGGATGTGTCTGAAACAGCCGCTTTCTTCTTAATGTAGAGAAGATGGACCAAACCAGGCCTGTGTGGAGAGCTGTTCCCAGGTGCCAATGGTTGAAATACCATTCTTACTTTTGAAAGTGTCACAGGAAGTAGGGGCAGCCTCCATTTCATGGTACCCTATGAAACAACTGTTAGGACAAAGTGGTTGTCAAGGCAGTGACCTCATTCAGTTCCTGAAGGAATTGACCTACCTAACTTCCTTGGTGATGGAACTCTCTGAACTTGTGATCCAGGAAGCAAGGCATCCAGAGCAAGTCCCAGTCCCAGTCACATTGGGCTCACTTGTTTGGATTTACCAAAGACAGGGTCAGTCTTTCTTGGTACGTACTGATGTGAGAATGGCCAAATGCCAGGAGAGCTCTGAAGAGGGGCCTTTCCAGGGAAAGCAGAAAGTTGCTCACCAATGGCTCCTGGCAACTTCACAGAGTTGGAAAAGGAGACAAGATCTGAGACCCTACAGGGCATTTCGGGGGAACAGAGTATGTCCCTCCAGTCAGAGGACACTCCATATATTCACACACCTACTTGGGAGAAGGAGGTGCCGTTTGAGTATGGGTGTGAGTATGTGGTTTTGTCTCATGTTCTGAGAATAGATAGGAAAGTCGGTTTGTTTGGTTTGGAGTGGACTGTTTCTTGTATGTCATTTGACAAGGCAAGTGTTTCTATATCTGTGTATCCTATTGTGTCCGTGGTTGTAGACATTAGAAAAGACAATGCATCAATGGATGTGTCCTGTCTAATAGAAAGCTCCCTTCATTCATCCGGCCCAATTTATGAATGGACTGCAGCTTGCCTTATAGAAGGGCAAAACCTATTATCTTCCCAAGTTTTAGTTGTCTTCCTGAATTCTGGAAACTCTCCAGAATAGGCTCATGGTTTTGTGTCCAAGATATAAACCACTTAAACACTCTGTGAAATGGCCATGTACTGAATAGCTGAAGGGAATGGGAGCATCTCAGAAAACTCAGATATCAGTGTGACCAGGAAAGTCTCAGAGGAGAAACCCTGCTTTGGGCCTTTTGCTTGCCTATTGTACTGTTGCCCTTAATGTCAGGAAGGTTTTTGCCTCAGGCCACACTTTGTGAAGCCTGAAGAAAATAATTTTCATATGGAAAAGAATGAGCATCACCTGTGGCTCTTTGCTTAATTGCTTTGGAAAGGGATGCATCTGAATCAGCATCTTGGCCCTGTATGAGGCTGTGGCTTAAGTTCTCAGCACCAGATGGATCTAAAGAAAGATCCCATGTGTGCATCCAAAACAAAAATGACAAAAAGTTTAGTTTTTGTGGATGAAGTTTCTTGCCTTTCTCTCTTAGTTTCATGACCTTCATCAAGTGAGAATAGGGATCCTTTGGGTCAAATGAGTTCTTCAAATCCATGCAGAGGTGCTTGGGTTTCCTCATGACTCCAAATCATATGATGAGTCTATACCTGACAGTCAGTAGGCCTCAAATTAGAGAAGCAGAGCAGTATTAAGAGCTGGCCTACTTGATCACTCCTGGTTCACAGGAAGGGTGTCCAGGCCACAATGACTTTAGGCAAATGAGGGGCAAGGGAGCTTTTTTTTAAAACTGTCTTTGGATGTGCCCCTCATGGAAATATCCAGCCACAGGTTATGATGAGTGTATATTTGGAAGAATATGAGGGCTATGTGGGAGGTTTTGGTTTTAATTCTGGTCATTTGTGTGGCGGTTGGGAGATGACTGGGTGCACCGGGGTTTAAACTCTGGTGTGATTCCCCTTAGAGACTGTGTTGTGGAACTGACCTGAGAGAATTATTGCCATGAAATGTGTTGGGATTTTTGGAGGCCACGCATGAGAGTCACCCTTGGAAACTGAGATATAGACCAAGGGTGGCTTTCCACACAGCACAGGGAATCTCAGCAATGATATCATATGATTTTATTCTGAAAGACTTGGCAGCCATAGTTGAGAGTCAAAACAAACATGGACCTCACATTGTAGACCTCTATGGGCCTGGCTTCATGTAACTTTTTGGCCACTCTTTGGGAAGCCTTGCCTGTGAGAGTTCTCTAGAGCATTCATTGAAATGAGCTTCCTCATCATTTAACGGTACCTGAATGAATTGAAACCGACAGTGCCTCCAAATTCATCCTTGAAAAATGGCTACATAAATACCATGTCATTTTTGAAATTTCCATGACCAGGTGGCACTGGACTACCATGAATGTCCTGTTGCTGATTTGAGTCTACCAGACACTGCCTTGATTGACAGGGTTTCATGATAATGATGTAGAACAGAGATGTCAGTAAGTTGGATCCTGCTGATTGGTGGTCGTAGAGCAGTGTTGTGCACATGTGTGTTAAAAAATCTGTGGTGCGGCCATGTGGATCTGTCATTGGCTTTCAAATGGGTTGTGACTTACAAGGAGCAGCCAGCAGAACCTTGTATGTAAAGGCATCTTGTTATATGGAGAAGTTTCAGGGCAATGTTCAGAATCAGGTTGCTATGGTCAAGGGGGCAAGCTATGTGAGATAGAAGCCAGATTGGTGTATTCTCCTGTAGACCCTGACCCACGACACGTGACAGAACTCCCTCCAGCAGTTTGTCCTAGTTGAACTTTTTGTATTTCGTGAAGCAAATACCAAAATCCCAGTGCAGCTGCAAGAAACACCACAGAAAGTGGAAAGTGACCAAATAGCTTCACAGTCCACATGGGGAGACACTTAGCCCCCTGTGGCCACAATTATCTACAAAGAGAGAATTCAGCAGTGCTGGCTAATGTTCATTGGAATATAACAGACCATGTCCTCCAGGTCACATAGATGCAGACCCAGCTTTGATGGTGTCACTACAAAGGAAGCTAAAGCTCCTGACAACAACATATATTTCAAGTGCCCAACCTCAGAGGCAGTTTCTGAAGAAGTCTTTAGGCCAGCAGAGCTCCATGATTGTGGAGTTTACACTGTCCCTTACTTTTGGAAACTCGTCTACCACCTTCAAAGTTCTGAACTCCTGAGCAATTTCCATTTCAGATATGTATTCACAGATTTTATAACTCTTCTCCTCAAATTGTTTCTTACTTGGGGCGAGGAAATGTCAAGGAATTGTTCTGGATGAGAGTGGAAGGATTTTTGTGTAGCACATGTTTGCATACACATTGGATTCATTTTCCAATTTTCCAATTGAAATACTGATTCCCTGACACTACCCAATACCCTACTAGACTCTGTGTACTAACCCTAATATGATGGAGAAAAATAACCCCCAAAAATTGAAATACAAGCATTTCAAAAGTGGCATGGTGTATAGTTGGACTTGCCTTATGCACTGTATATGGTAGGAGTTATAAATCTTGTCAATTTTTTGTTGAAATAGTTCTCCAGTTGTTTTTAAAGTTAACAAATATGTGAATTCCTGTCTCCCTTTCGCTGTAGCCTATTCAGCATATGTATTTTTATAAGCACATATACAATCCTACCTGGTACCACACGTACACTATTTTGTGGTGGCTGACTTGGCAGATACAAATTGTGAGAAGAGATCACTCCTCCTAAATGCTGATGGAACTGAAAATTTAACCTATGGGTGAGTTTCCTAGCTTAACAACATTATATATAAATCCATGTTCAGTAAAAAGAATATTTTTGATCTGTGAATGATATATATTTCATGGTGAATTTCAATTGGCATATAGTGCTACTTTTTAATATCTGTATATATATACACACACACACACACTCTCCAGATTTTTCAAAATATGAAATATATCTGTCTTATTATACATTTCCTAAATTCATTCATATTCATGTATGTGGATTTATAATCATCTTTGCACAAGATTATTCTCAGAAATATTCATCCACCTGAAATACATATTTGTTTCCTACTACTGAAAACTAACTTCAGTGAATGGTGTATACAAATCCTAATATTTCTACAGTAACTGACCAAGTTTAACATCAATGCAAGTAGACTCCTATGGGACATGATGTGTATTTTGAAGTTCATTTTTTTCAACACTGGTGCATTACAATTTCTTTAGTTTATGCAAATCATTGGATATATATTTCATCCACAAGTTCGCAAATTTATAGGCATTTGTTTCACTTTCAATCACTTTCTACTTCAGAACACATATATTCCTTCATGTTTCTTGACTGGTCTTTTCATGAGACTTCTTTCCAAACACATTATTTTTGATATCCATAAGTACTTTTGAAGCAAATCTCACACACCGTACATGATGAACCATAACCCTAATATTACCATTAGATGTATAACTGGTTAGAATGAATGATTGTATATCAATATATGATTTCTTATATATTTTCAGATATCAATTCAATCCATTATTTAAAGTGGAACCAGTTATATTATTTATACACAATAATGTCTATTCATGCATTATCTCTATATTCATAGACACAGGGTACACCTCTTTATACCCCCTATACTAATTTACATGTCTTCAAAATATTCCTCCTTGAAATGGTGGAAGAAATACTCATGTCACCTGACCTACGTATACATTTTATCACAGTAATATTCTGGACACAAAAAGCAAAGGTCACACTTATGATTCTACCAATGTAAAGGTTGGTCGAGCTTTGGAGTAAGAGACCACCAAGAGACTGTCACATGCAACAGCAAAGTGTTTATTGGGGGTCCAGCATGCTGTGGCTCAGAGCTCACTTGAATTTAGCAGAGAGCCCTGAGAACAGCTTAAGCAGAGCTTATATACTTTCCTTAGAGAGGACGGGGAGTGAAATTTATTGATGGGTCATGGCAAATGGGCGGTTTGTTTGCAAATGTGTGAGGGAGTACATTCTGCAGTTTGGCAATTGGGGACAGTACATTCGGGGAACAAGATAAGCAAACAGTTCTCAAGATTTCAATAGTGTTTTGTTAAGCATACAGTAAAACATAAATTGACAAGTACCTCTTTTATTATCCTTTCATTCCCCACTTCTTTTTCTGGTTACTTTTAATCATAAAAGTGATCATTGGGGGGTGTCACAATTTATGTCTGCTAGTCGGGAATGTTGTTGTCTGATTACCATAAGTTTAACTTGTCCAATTTGAGCTTGGAGAAAGGAAACTACACGGTTGAGCATACAGGGCCTTACAGTTAGCAATAATATGAAGATTATTAAAGGACCGGCCAAGGCTGATAAAAGTGTAGTTACCCACGGGGACTGTGTGATCCAAGACTCAAACCACCATTTTTGGGCCTGTGTCTCTCGTTGACACTCTTCAAGGCGTTTTTTTTAATTTACTCATAGATTCTTTTACAACTCCAGTATCGTAAGCATAAAAACAATATTCTTCCCTCAATGCAGCACAAAGGCCCCTTCTCTCATGAAGAGAAGGTCCAAACTTCGCCTGTTCTGTAAAACTACTTCAGAGAGCGAGGTTAAAGATTCCTGTAAAGCTGTGATGGAGGTTTTTAATGTCTTTAAGTTTTGGTCTATTGGTACTTCTCATTGGGTTATTTGTTGTGTCCCATGGACTAGGGCAGTGGTACCTGTGCCCACCCCTGCAGCAACTCCTATTCTGAATAGGATGGCTAAAGTGAGGGATACAGCTTCCCGGCGGAACCGAGTTTTTTGCCCCCCTATTTGATTTTGAAATGAACCTGTTTCATTATAGAGCACTCTGGGAATCATCTGCACCATTACATAATTAATCACATCTGTTGACCATTTTATGAACCCATTAACAATGTTTAAGTATATAGAATTACACTTTTGTAGGAACAGACAAGGCAAGGCACCTAAGATAGCACCGAAGCTAGGGAAACAGTCCTATTTGGTTGCAAACTGATTTAGAGGGTATTGCTTCTGTTGTAATCAATTAATCCACTGAACCCCAAGTTTAGGTAGTTTCAGAATTTTGTACCCAACATTTAGGGAAAGTGGCTCAGAAGTTCACAGTCTGCAGAAGTTCACAAAAAGCTGTTTTTCTTTCTGTTTTATTTCCTCTGTTCTATGCAAATTTACTTTTTAAGGACACTTGGGAGGGGGAGAGTTTTTGTCTTCTCTTTTTTTTTCTCCCTGCCAGCTATTACCATGGAGCCCAGTTGGTAACTTCTTTATCTTAGAAATGTAGCCATCTCTGTGAAGCCCCAGCTCAAGGCCAGAGGCCTTTTTCACATATTTTGTGAAAAACTAGTAAAGGGGTGTCTAGCATAGCAGAGCTGATTTTTCCAGCCCATGGTAAGTAGAACAGGGCAACAAGACAAGAGGAAGTTTATCTACATTGAACTCCTTCATAGGGACTATTTTGCTAAAAGTCCTAAATTCAGCCATGGTGAAGACTTCTGGAGAAGGTCAGTTAAGAAATTTCTGTGGTCCTGGTACAGAGGGGGAAGACGTGAAAGGCGGGTGGTGAGAGCAGCTCCGTGGATCTGAGAATGAGGAAGAAGAGATGTAAAAGAATAATGGGAAAGGGGTTTGGGATTTTCCTAGCAACAAAAAGTTGAGCAGTAGAACAGATAGACCAGAGGGGAAGATGGGAGTGAGTATCTCAAAAAGCCTGTGAGGGACTTCAAATTCTTTGTAACCTGTTTTCAGTGTTGACAAAGCAACATTAAAGGCCATTTTCATTACATCTTGGATAGGGGTCTGAGGGCTCTCCTCAGCCTGTTTGAGCTTTGGGTTAGCTGGTGAAAGGACCTGTTGGGACCCGGTGCGGACACTGACAGGAGAAGAGAGGAGTGAGTGGGTAGAGGGGTACCTCAGTACCTGCTACCTCAGCAAGGGGGCAATTGTCTGAGAACCAGCGGTGGTTTGGGTATTTGATCTAGTAATTGGAGAGGAGAAATCAGGTTGCTGAGGTGGGATTGACAGCAGAGCATCTGGAGTAGAAGGCAGAGGTTGAGGTTCTATTGAAGAAGGATAGTTCAGGATTTGAGTGAAGGAGGAAAAAGGCCTCCACATAGGGGAATTTCCTTCCACGCTATTGAGCACTTGCCACGGTTAAAAAGGTCACTCAGAATTTGAGGTTCTAGAGACCCCCCTGGGGGCCATCGGTTTTGGTTGTTAATTGGTAATATGGCCAATGCTGTGTACTGAATTTGATGAAAAGTTTGGGTTCCACTAGGCAGCCCCTATATGCTCACATCCCCATGACTCACAGAAGAAGTCGGCTTTTCCCTCACACAGCCTTGGCTTTTGTGGCTTTGATAACTGCCAGGTAAACATAGTAATCTAGGCTAGCCAACCTGCATCTGGCTCATGTTTCCCTTCACCCACAATAGCAAAACTCACACACTCTTCCTGATAAACCATAACCCTAATATTACCATTAGATGTTTAACTCGTTGGAATGAATGTATGTATATCAATATAAGATTTCCTGTATATTTTCAGATATCAATTCGATCCATTATTTAAAATTGGAACCAGTTATATTATTTATTCACATTATGATCTATTAATGCATTATCTCTGTATTCATAGACACAGGGTAAACTTATTTGTATCCCCAATACTAATTTATAAGTCTTCAAAATATTGCTCCGAGAACTGGTGGAAGAAATACTCATGTCACCTTATCTACAAATATATTTTATCACAGTAATATTCTGGACACAAAAACCAAAGGTCACACTTATTCTTCTACCAAAATCTAAATGGAAAGTGAGCAGGGATTACTAAAAACATCCACGTTCAGTTTGCCTAATGCTCTCTAATGTCAATCCTATTGGTGACTACATATTTGTTTCTTCCTAAGATTATATATTCTCTCAACCATGTTGAAATTGTCTAATCCAATCACTCACTTTATACTTTGCCTGATTTCCTAATGTCTCTATTGATATCTGCTTTCCTACATATTTTCACCAGTTCATCATTGTGACTGACTCTTCACATGTGCTGATATTTACAGTCATTCTCTACCAGAAAACCTATTTCTAAAGAACTTTTGGTCCAAATCCTATACTCACTCTTCTTTCAAAATATACCGATTACCTTCCTAATCCTGCCGACTCTTCCTCTTTGACTGGATGTTCTCTGCTACATTCAATCATCCAAGGTAAATGGTCCTATACCATTGTATGTCGATTTATCTGAGACAACTGTGCAGAACGTAATTCAAAGCTAAGTATCCCCATCAAGGGCCCAATGCCCTTCTGGGCTTCAAATCGTACCTAGATTTCTGTTTTCATACGTATATTTCTCCTGTATATTCTTATAAATATCACAGGTTCCCTATACCATTATTAATCCAGCAGAATGATTCCTAACCCAAATTGAACATGTTATTAATACTAACCATACACTGTTTCCTCAATCTAACTTTACAAAAGAGCAGGGACAGAGTTGGTCTTAAAATACAGGAATGTAGGGGATCTTCCACCTGATGAGAACCTCATAGGTCCATGCAGAAATGATCCCTGGAGAAGATGTATTCAGCTATGAAGGACCTGAGAGGGCAAAAGTCATCATCCATGGCAAACAACTTGATCTGGATGGTCTGAATGAGGCACTCTCTTCTCAATGTAGAGAAGGTGGACCAATCCAGGCCTGTGTTGAGAGCTCTTCCAGGGTGCCTATGGTTGATATACCATTCTAACTTGTGAAAGTGTCACAGGAAATAGGGGCAGCCTCCATCGCATGGGACTCTTGGAAGCAACTGTTAGGACATATGGTTACCAAAGCAGTGATCTCATTCAGTTCCTGAAAGAAGTGACCTCACCTCATATTCTTGTTGATTTAACTCTGTGAACATGGAATCCAGGAAGCCAGGCATCCAGAGCCAGTCCCAGTCCCAGTTTCAGTGTGCTCACTTGATTGGAATTAACAAGGATAGGGTCAGTCATTCTTGGTACCTACTAATGTGAGGATCGGCAAATGCCATGAAAGCTCTGAAGAGGGGCCTGTCCTGAAAAAGATGGTAGTGGCTCAGCACTGGCTACTGACAACTTCGGAGACTTGCCCAAAAAACCAGATCTGAGACAGGACAGGCCATATCAGGGAAAGTCAGTCAGTCAGAGGACACTCCAGTTAGTCACAGACCTACTTGGTGGAAGGAGGTGCCTTTGTGGGTGTGGGTGTGTGTTTGTGGTTATGTCTCATTGTCTGAGAATAGGTAGGAAAGGTGGTTTGTTTGGTTTGGACTGGACTGCTTTTAAAATGTCATTTGACAAGGGGAGTGTTTCTATATCTGTGTATCACACTGTGTCTGTGGATGTAGACATTAAAAAAGAGAATGCATCAATGATTGTTTCCTGTCTAGTAGACAGCTTTCCAGCGTTCATCCTGCCCAATTTATGAATAGAGTGTGGCTAGCCTTATTGATGTGCATCACCTGCTACCTTCCTAAGTTCCTGTTTTCTTCCTGAATTCTGGCCACTCTGCTTTAGGCCTTTTGCTTACCTAATGTTCTGTTGCCCTGAATGTCAGGAAGGTCTTTGCCTCAGGCCACCCTTTTTTGAATCCTGAAGAAAACAGTTTTCAAATGGAAATGAATAGGCATCACCTTGTTTCTTTGCTTAAATGCTTTGGAGAAGGTTGTGTCTCAATCAGCCTCTTCACCCTGTGTGAGGCTGTGGCTTAGATTCTCAGCACCTAATTTATCTAAAGAAAGATCCCATATGTGCATCCAAAACCAAAATGGCAAAAAAATCAGTCATTGTGGATGAAGTCTCTTGCCTTTCTCTGTTAGGTTCCTGACCTCTATCAAGTGAGAATAGGGATCCTTTGGGTCAAATGAGTTCTTCAAAGCCATGCAGAAGTTCTTGGGTTTTCTCATTACTCCAAATTGCATAAAGAATCTATACCTGACAGTCAGTAGGCCTCAAATTGGAGAAGCAGAGCAGTATTAATGGCAGGCCTATTTGATCACTCCTGGTTCACCGGAAGTGTGTCCAGGCCACTCTGACTTTAGGCAAATGAGTGGCAAGGGAGCATATTTTTGACACTGTCTTGAGCTGTGTCCCTCATGGAAACCACCAACCGGAGTTTATGATGAGTGCCTATATGGAAGAAGATGAGGGCCATGTGGGAGTGTTTTGGTTTTAATTTTGGTTATTTGTGTGGCAGTTGGAAGAGATGACTGGGTCCACCTTGGCTTGAACTCTAGTGTGATTCCCCTTAGATACTGACTTCTGAAAATGACATCAGAGAAATATTGCCATGAATTGTTTTGGGATTTTAGGAGGCCACGGAAAAGAGTTGCCCTTGCAAACTGATCTAGGGCCAGGTTTGCTTTCCACAGAGCACTGGGAATTTCAGCTAGGATATCACATGATTTTATTCTGAAAAACTTGACAGCCAGAGTTGAGAGGCAAAACACACATGGACCTCACATTGTAAACCTCAATGGGCATGGCTTCATGTGACATTTTGGCCACTCTTTGGGAAGTCTTGCCTGTGATAATTCTCCACAGCTTTCTATGAAATAAGCTTCCTCACCATTTAATGTTTCCTGATAAATACCATGAAATTTTTGAAATTCCCATAAACAGGTAGCACTGGAGAATCTTTGGATGTCCTGTTTCTGATCATGAGTTTACCACACAGTGCCTTGATTGACTGGGTTCCATGAAAATGGTGTAGAACAGAGATGCCAGTAACTTGGTGCCTGCTGAGTAGTGGGCCTAGAGGAGTGGTGGGCAGGAGTGTGATAAAACATCTGCAGTGGGGCCATGTGGATCTGCCATTGTCTTCAAAATGGCTTGTGACTGACCTGGGGCAGCCAGCAGACCCTTATAAGTAAAGGCATTTTGTTATATGGAGAGGTTTCAGGGCAATGTTCAGAATCAGGTTGCTATAGTCAAGGGGGCAAGCTATATGGGAAAGAAGCCTAGTTGGTGCATTTTCATGCCGACCCTGTTTCACCACACGTGACAGAACTCCCTCCAGCACTGTGTCCCAGTTGAGTTCCTTGTATTTCGTGAAGCAAATACCAAACTCCCAGTGCAGCTGCAAGAAACACCAGGAAATATGTAGGATGACCAAATGACTCCACGGTCCACAGGGGGGGAGACACTTTGTCCCCAATGGCCACAGTTGACCTAAAAAGATAGAATTCAGCACTGCTGCCTCATGGTCATTGGAAAATAAGAAACCACTTCCTCTAGGTCACATAGATGCAGACCCAGCTTTGATGGTCTCACTACAAAGGAAGCTAAAGCTCCTGACAACAACATATTTTTCATGTGTCCAAACTCAGAGGCTGTTTCTCAATAAGTCTTTATTCCACCAGAGCTCCATGTTTGTTGCGTGTTTACCCTGTCCCTTACTTTTGGAATCTCCTCTACCACCTCCAAGTTTTTAAACTCCTGAGCATGTTCCATTCCAGATATATAATCACGGATTTTCAAACTCTTCTCTTCTAATTGTGTCATACTTGGGGTAATGGTTATGTCAAGGCATTGTTCTGGATGAGTGTGGGAGGATTTTTTGTAGCACATAGTTGCCTACTCATTGAATTCTTTTTCTAATTTTCCTTTGGAAATACTTTATCCCTGACACTACCCCAAACCCTACTAGACTCTGACTACTAATCCTAATATGATGGAGAAAAATAACCAAACAGATTGGAAATGCAAGCAGTTCAGAAGAGGCATGGTGTACAGTTGGAATTGCCTTTTGCATGATAAAATGTAGCTGTTATAAATCTTGTCAATTTTTTGTTGAAATAGTTCTCCATGTGTTTTTAATTTAACAAATAAAAAAATCCTGTCTCCCTTTCTCTGTAGCCTATTCAGCACATGTAATTTTATATGCACATATAGATTCCTACCTGGTATCACATGAACATTCTTTTGAGATGGCTGATTTGGCAGATACAATTTGTTAGTAGAGATCACTCCTACTAAATGCTGTTGGAACTGAAAATTCAAACTATTCGTGAATTTCCTAGTTGAACAACATTATACATAAATCATGTTGAGTAAAGTAAATATATTTGGACCTGTGGATGATATATATTTCACAACAAATTTCGATTGTCGTATATATTGCTACTTTTTAATGTCTCTGTGTTATATGTGTATATATATATATATATATATATATATATATATATATATATACATATATATATCCAAATATATGTGGATGATATATATTTCACAACAAATTTCGATTGTCATATATATTGCTACTTTTTAATGTCTCTGTGTTATATGTATATATATACATATACACACACACACACACACACTCCAGATTTTTCAAAATATGAAATATATGTGTCTTATTATACACTCTATAAATTCATTGATGCTCATGTATGTGGATTTATAATCAATATTTCACAAGATTAATCTCAAAAATATTCATCCACCCGAAATACATGTTGTTTCCTAGTACTGACAACTAACTTCAGTGAATGGTGCATACAAATCCTAATATTTCTACAGTAACTCATCCTGTTTAACATCAATGCAAGTTGATTCCTATGGGATATGATGTGACTCTTGACATTCATTTTTATTTAACACTGGTACTTTACAATTTCTTCAGTTTATGCACATCATAGGATATATATTTCATCCACAAGTTCGCAAATTATAGGCATTTGTTTCACTTTCAATCACTTCCTGTTTTAGAACACATGTATTCCTCCAGGTTTCTTGACGGGTCTTTC
Source organism: Callospermophilus lateralis (assembly GCF_048772815.1). Lineage (NCBI taxonomy): Eukaryota > Metazoa > Chordata > Mammalia > Rodentia > Sciuridae > Callospermophilus > Callospermophilus lateralis. The sequence goes on from NC_135317.1 coordinate 6,040,597, forward strand.
AGTGAGACTTCTTTCCAAACACTTTATTTTCGATTTCCATAATCACTTTTGAAGCAAAACTCACACACGCTTCATTGACAATCCATAACCCTAATGTTAACATTAGATGTACAACTGGTTGAAATGAATGAATGTATATCAATATAAGATTTCGTATATATTTTCAGATATCAATTCAATCCATTATTTAAAGTGGAATCAGTTATATTATTTATTCACAGTATCGTCTATTCATGCATTATCTCTATATTCGTAGACACAGGGTACACCTCATTGATCCCCAATACTAATTTGTATGTATTCAAAATATTGCTCCCAGAAATGGTGGAGGAAATACCCATGTCACCTGATCTACATATACATTTTATCACAGTAATATTCAGGACACAAAAAGCAAAGGTCACACTTATGATTGTACCAAACCTAAACGGAAACTGAACACGGATTACTAAAACATCCATGTCCAGGTTGCCTAATTCTCTCAAATGAAAATCCTATTGGTGACTACATATTTGTTTCTTCCAAAGATTATATAATCAAACTCAACCCTTTTGAAAAAGTCTAATCCTGTCACTCACTTTATACTTTGCCTGATTTTTTAATGTCTCAATTGATATCTTCTTTCCTAGATATTTTCCCCAGTTCATCATTGTGACTGAATCTTCACATGTGGTGACACTTACATTCACCCTCTAACCGAAACCCTATTGCTAAAGAACATTTGTTCCAAATCCTATATTCACTCTCTTCCTAAACCTACCGAATATCTTCCTAATCCTAACTTCTATCACTTTTTGACTGGATGTTCTCTTCTACATTCAATCATCCCAGGTACAAGGTACTATGCCATTGTATATCGATTTATCTGAGACATCTGTGCAGAAAGTAATTCAAAGCTAAGTATACCAATCAATGGTCCAATGACCTTCTGGGCTTCAAATCTTACTTAGATTTCTGTTTTCATAATTATATTTCACCTATGTATTGTTGTAAATATTGCAGGATCCCAATACCTTTATTCATCCTGTAGAATGATTCCTAACCGAAATTGAATCTGTTATTAACCCTAACCATACACTGTTCCCTCAATCTTACATTACAGAAGAGCAGGGACAGAGTTGGTCTTAAAATACAGGAATGTAGGGGATCTTTAACCTGCTAATAACCACAAAGGTTGTTGCAGAAATGATCCCTGGAGAAGATGTAGGCAGCTATGAAGGACCTGAAGAGCAAAAGTCATCTACCATGGAAAGCAACCTGGTCAGGATGAAGGGTTGTGTCTGAATCATCCTCTCTGATCTTAATGTAGAGAAGATGGACCAAACCAGGCAATTGTGGAGAGCTTTTCCTGGGTGCCTATGTTTGATTTATCATTTTAACTTGTGAAAGTGTCACAGAGAGTAGGGGAAGCCTCCATCTCATGGGACCCTTGGAAGCAACTGTTAGGACAAACTGGTTGCCAAGGCAGTGACCTCATTCAGTTCAGGAAGGAAGTGACCTCACCTCACTTCCTTGGTGATGGAATTCTCTGAACTTGGGATTCGGGAAGCCAGGCACCCAGAGGCAGTCCCAATCACAGTCCCAATGGTCTCACTTGTTTGGATTTACGAAGGACAGGGTCAGTCTTTCTTGGTACCTACTGATGTGAGGATGGCCAAATGCCAGGAAAGCTCTGAAGAGGGGCCTTTTCTGAGAAAGCAGGTAGTGGCTCAGCGCTCGCTTCTGACAATTTCAGAGAGGTGGCTAAAGAGACCAGATCTGAGATAGGACAGGCCATTTCTGGTGAACATAGCATGGTCCACCACTCAGAGGAAACTCCGGATAGTCATAGACCTACTTGGGGAAAGGAGGTGTCTTTGTGGGTGTGGGTGTGGGTTTGTGGTTTTGTCTCATATTCTGAGAATAGGTAGGAAAGGCGGTTTACTTGGTTTGGAGTGAACAGTTTTTACTCAGTCATTTGACAAGGCGAGTGTTTCTATGTCTATGTATCCCACTGTGTCCGTGGTTGTAGATATTAGAAAAGAGGATGCATCATTGGATGTGTCCTGTCTAGTAGAAAGCTTCCCAGCATTCATCCTGCCCAATTTATGAATGTACTGCAGCTTGCCTTATCGATGGGCAACACCTGCCATCTTCCTAAGTTCCTGTTTTCTTTCTGAATTCTGGCCACTCTCTAGAATAGGCTCATGGTTTTGTGTCCAAGGTATGTACCACCTCCAATCTCTGTGACATGGCCATGTACTGAATAGCTGAAAGGAATGGCGACCATGTCAGAAAACTCAGATATCAGTGTGACCATGAAAGTCTCAGTGGAGAAACCCTGCTTTGGGCCTTTTGATTACCTATTGTTCAGCTGCCCTGAAAGTTGAGAGAAACAAAAACCATAAGTACTGAATAAATGTTGCAGCAGTTGGAACATGTCGCTGTATTGAAGTTCCCTCACCAGACTTTAGTTTCCCCAGTTATCTGGACTGTCAAAGTAACCTTTTAATTTTAGTGTTACAGTTGTCCTTTCCCATAAGATACAGTGTAATAATTTCATGTCATCTGATCTTGCAAAATCCTTTTACTAGTATGACCTCTGTGACTAATAGAGAAACCTTTAATTCTGTTACTCAGGGCTGGATAATCGTACTAGCAGACACGAAGACTACCTGTTTAGGTTAGGAATATCAGTAGGTCTTAACCTAAAAATTCTGCCTCTGGCAGCTCCTCTTGATAGTCTCTTTTTATAGTTATCAGGCATTCCTGTCTGAGAATCCTTCTTTTAGTTTCCAGTCTTACTTATTTTGGGAGGCTAACATAAATTGTATACCTTGAAATATTATTATTATTATTATTATTATTATTATTATTATTATTATTATTAATTAAAATGCACAGGAATGGCTGTATTTTCGTTTTAACTGTCTTTGCTAACTGTTTAAGATGAAACAGTCAAACTGACTTTTGTTTCTATCTATTTTTCACAGTCAGCTGAGCTTTTATGGGAGTCAATTCTGGGGAAACTTGAGAGCAGCTTCTCAGTTATGATAGTGCCATTTTCTCTAGGTGGGTCCAGGTCTTTCTTGACCACTTGGTTTCCCTCAGAAGCATAAGGATGTCTCCCTTCTCTGATGACTCTCCTCTTCATGGCAAATGCACTCATTGGCTTTATGTTCTCCAGTGGTCTCATTATTTTCCCTGATCTGGAGGTTATTTGGCCCAGAGTTGCAAAGCTCTTTAGAGAAGTCCCCTGTTCCCTGGATTCAGACTGACTCAGAGGGCAAGAGTCAAATATTGGTTTTCTTGGCCCTTTTCATTTAACTTTAATTAAATCTTAATCTGAAACATCCAGCAAATAAATTTTAACAGCCTTATATTACAAGTACTGGGCTTTAATGTCTATAACTTTATAATTATTTATCTTTTTATTAATTGGGATCTGTATTATTCTGTATTATAGGTGATGACTTATTATCTTAAATTAACCCATGTTGTGTTCTTAAAGCAACACTTCTGTAAAACACTAACAGGGAATCTTTAGATCACTTATAAGGAGATTACAAAATAAAAATTTTTAACAAGAGTAAAAATACTTAGTTCGTGTAACAGCTACCCTAAATTTTTTGGCTGAGTTATACATTATATCCCCTGTTTAAATCCTAGTAATCTTGACAGAAAACAAAAACCAAAGAAACTTTTGAACATAACTTTAAATGAAATAAAATCTGACCTACTGCTTTCGTAGTCATTCTCACATGTTGTAAGATGGGACACACAGCCTTATCTCAGTTAAGGCAGGGCTCTATATGAATCTTTAGTGTTTTAGATCTAAAGCTGATCTTTGTTTTTTAAATATCATTTTACAAAGTTTACATAAATTGTGTCAGGTCACATGAACATTTGCTAACACCGTATGATATCAGATTTAAAACATGAATTAAAAAAAGGCTGAAAATTTTTAACCTTTACATAGATTAGGCTCTCAATAACTTAAAAATACATTTAAATGGATCCCCAATGTAAAAAGTAACATAAAACTTTACATATCTTATTGATAACATGTAAATAAATCTCCAATATATTTTTTTACCATATAACTTTAGAACACCAGATTGATATAATGCTCTTTTCAAGTTTCTACCTTATAGACTTGTATACCTGGAAGATATGAGCACATTGATAGCATCACAATTACATTGATGTTTCTACATTAACCAAGTTTAGCTTTTAAAGAAATGGCAGTACAGTTCTCTAAAATAACAGTTCTTATTTAATCAGTTGTTTAATTTTTATGGTTGTTTGCTCTAGAAAAAATAAAACTTAATAAACACAGTGTTATGAGTAAACTTATGTTTTCAGAAATTTTTGTCTCTTTAACACATGACTGAATTTTACAATCTTTTACAGACTTTAGTACAAACTTATACAGACCTTAGTAAATCAATCAGATATCAAACAAAACTACTCATGAATGAGTAATCCCATATGAAATTTACTTTACTTATTTATTAAAATATTAGACAATTGTATTGAAAATTGTAAAACATTTTTTTGTTGTTGAACGAAAAGTCCTTGAACAAAGGCATATTAGACCTTTTGTAGACATTAATATTTAATTAGATTTTTGAACACCTAGAAAACCTTGTGAGCTTAAATTTAAAGAGCAATGCCCTACAGAACAGAACAGAGGACAGAACCATTCTCATTACTGTCCTGGAGAGGGGTATATGTTAGCCTACCCAGGCCACCTCCCTGTCATCAGAAGTACTCTCCCTTAACTGGATAGCAGATGTTATAAAGGCGTCACTTACCTATGGAGGCCTCCTCTACCAGGAGCTTGCAAATAGTTTTAGTGCTTTGGTTCTCTGCAGTGCTCCACGGACTTAAGGCTCAATCCAAGGCCTTGGAACGTCTCAAGTTGCACACCCCCTAAAGTGGCTCTCCAGTTTGGAGCCCTGGAGGGAAGGCCAGCTTCAAAATTTCCACAGTCTGGTCTTGTGATCTGGTCGGGCAGGGTCATCTCGCTTTGGAACTCCAAAATGTTAGACCAGGATGCAAGAAAAGACCACTGACTCCAATTAAAATCAAATTAAGGCAAACTTATTATTTCAACCGGCCAGGCTGCCTCTCCCTCCCAAAATGGCGGGAACAAGACAGCAACCCAACTTTCCTACAGCCCAGATATGTAGCCCAGAAAGATACACAAAAGGGGGGTTACAGATAAGAGAACTTTGACAAGCATCACACTAATGGTATTTTACATTTTTTTTTGCTGGCCCTAACATCAGAATTTATGAGGACCATTAGAGCCTCAGAGACACGTTGTCTGGCAAGGGAAAGAAAAATATTTATGAGGTATCACTAAAGTTTCAGAGAGCGCTGCTATCTGGTCAGATATCTAGACATGGGTGAGTTCAAGGCACTGGTAGGCATTCCAAGCAGGTTCAGAATTTGCCCTAATTTATAGTAAAGCCAAAATTATCTTTTCATGGCTTTGTGGCAAGATGGCCCCCAGTTTTAATGAAAGATCAGGTTGGATGTATCAACCCTGTCCCTTACTTTTGGAAACTCCCCTACCACCTCCAAGGTTGTGAACTCCTAAGGATTTTGCATTCCAGATAGGTATTCACAGATTTTCTAACTTTTCTCCTCTAATTGTGTCTTACTTGGCGCCGAAGTAATGTGAAGGCAATATTCTGGATGAGAGTGGAAAAATTTTGTGTAGCACATATTTGCATACACATTTTATTCATTATCTAATTTTCCATTCGAAATACTGAATCCCTGACACTAACTAATAGCTGACTAGACTCTGACTACTAAACCATTATGATGGAGAAAAATAACCCAAACAGAATAGAAATACAAGCAGTTCAGAGGAGGAATGGTGTATAGTTGGACTGGTCTTTTGGATGATAAAGGGTTGGTGTTATAAATCCAGTAAATTTTTTGTTTAAATAGTTCTCAATGTGTTTTAAAGTAAACAAATATGTGAATTCCTGTCTCCCTTTCTCTGTAGCCTATTCAACACATGTAATTTTATATGCACATATAGAATCCTACCTGGTATCACACATACATACTTTTGAGGTTACAGTGACTAGGAAGATACAAATTTTGAGAAGAGATCACTCCTCCAAAACAATTTTGGAACTAAAAATTCAAACTATGGGTGAGCTTCCTAGTTAAAAAACATTATACATAAATCCATGTTTACTAAAATAAATACTTTTGCATCTGTTGATGATATATATTTAATGATGAATTTCGATAGGCATAAATATTGCTACATTTTAATGTCTGTGTGTTAATATATATATATATATATATATATATATATATATATATATATATATATATATACACTCTCCAGATTTTTCAAAATATGAAATATATGTGTCTTATATTCACTCCCTGAATTCATTCATGTTCATGTATGTGGATTTATAATCAACTTTTTGCAAGATTATTCTCAGAAATATTCATCCACCTGAAATACATATTTGTTTCCTAGTACTGAAAACTAACTTCAGTTAATGTTGCATACAAATCCTAATATTTCTTCAGTAACTGACCCACTTAAACATCATTGCCTGTAGATTCGTATGGGACATAATGTGTATTTTGACGTTCATTTTTTTACAACACTGGTACATTATTATTTCTTCAGTTTATGCACATCATAGGATATATATTTCATCCACAAGTTCACAAATTTATAGGCATTTGTTTCACTTTCAATCACTTACTGCTTCAAAACACATGTATTCCTCCAGGTTTTTTAACTGGCCTTTTCATGAGACTTCTTTCCAAACACATTATATTTGATTTCCATAATCAATTTTGAAACAAAGCCCACACACTCTTCATGATAAACCATAAACCTAATATTAAAATTAGATGTATAACCGGTTGGAATGAATGATTGTTTATCAATATAAGATTTTCTATATATTTTCAGATATTAATTCAATCCATTATTTAAAGTGGAATCAGTTATATTATTTATTCACAGTATCGTCTATTCACGCATTATCTCTATATTCATAGACACAGGATACACCTCATTGAACTCCAGTACTAATTAATACGTCTTCAACATATTGCTCCCAGAAATGGTGGAAGAAATACCCATGTCACCTGATCTACATATACATTTTATCACAGTAATATTCAGGACACAAAAAACACAAACATCACACTTATGATTGTACCAAACCTAAACGGAAATTGAACATGGATAACTAAAAACATCCATGTCCAGGTTGCCTAATGTGCTCAAATGAAAATCCTATTGGTGATTACATAGTTGTTTTTTCCTAAGATTATATATTCAAACTCAAGCCTGTTGAAAATATCTAATCCTATTACTCACTTTATACTTTGTCTCATTTCATAATGTCTCTATTGATATCTGTTTTTTTACATATTTTCCCCAGCTCATTATTGTGACTCATTCTTTATATGTGGTGACATTGACATTCACTCTCTAACCGAAACCCTATTGCTAAAAAAATTTTGGTCCGAATCCTATACTCATGCTTTTTTCTAAACCTACTGACTATCTTCTTAATCCTACCTACTGTCCCTTTTTGACTGGATGTTCTCTTCGACATTCAATCATCCAGAGAAAAAGGTCCTATGCCATTTTATATCAATTCAGCTGAGGCATGTGTGCAGAACATAATGCAAAACTAAGTCTCCCAATCAAGGGCCCAATGCCCTTCTGAGCTTCAAATCTTACCAGGATTCCTGTTTTCATACTTATATTTCACCTATATATTCTTGTAAATATCGCAGGTTTCCAATACCATTAATCATCCCGCAGAATTATTCCTAACACAAATCGAACATGTTATTAACCCTAACCATACACTGTTCCCTCAATCTAACATTGCAGAAGAGCAGGGAAAGTGTTGGTCTTACAATACAGGAATGTAGGGGATCTTCCACCTGCTGAGAACCTCAAAGATACATGCAGAAATAATCCCTGGAGAAGATGTATGCAGCTATGAAAGACTTTTGAGAGTAAAAGTCATCTTCCATAGCAAACAACCTGGTCAGGATACAGGTTTGTGTCTGAATCAGCCTCTCTCTTTTTAAAGTAGAGAAGATGGACCAAACCAGGTCTTTGTGGAGAGCTGTTCCCAGGTGCCTATGGTTTATATACCATTCTAACTTGTGAAAGTGTCACATGAAGTAGGGGCAGCCTCCATCTCAAGAGACCATAAGAAGAAACTGTTAGCACAAAGTGGTTGCCAAGTCAGTGACCTCATTCATTTCAGGAGGAAGTGACCTCACCTCACTTCCTTGTTTTTGGAAGTCTCTGAACTTGGGATCCAGGAAGGCAGGCACCCACAGCCAGTCCCAGTCCCACTCCCAGTGGTCTCACTTGTTTGGATTTACCAAGGAGAGAATCAGTCTTTCTTGGTACCTACTAATGTGAGGATGGCCAAATGCCAGAAGCGCTCAGAAGAGGGGCCTTTCCTGAGAAAGCAGGTAATGGCTCACTGCTGGCTCCTGTCAGCTTCACAGAGTTGGCCAAGGAGACTAGATCTGAGACAAGTTAGTCCAATTCGGTGGAACATAGAATGGCCCACCAGTCAGAGAACACTCTGGATAGTCACAGACCTCCTTGGGGGAAGGAGGTGCTTTTCTGGGTGTGGGTGTGTGTTTGTTGTTTTGTCTCATGTTCTGAGAATAGGTAGGAAAGGCAGTTTGTTTGGTTTGGTGTGAACTGTTTCTGGTAAGTCATTTGACAAGGCGATTGTTTCTATTTCTGTGTATCCCACTGTGTCTGTGGTTATAGAAATTAGAAAAGAGAATGCATCAATGGATGTTTTCTGTTTAGGAGAAAGCTTCCCAGGATTCATCTTGCCCCAGATATGTACAACCTCCAGGATCTGTGACAAGGTCATGTACTGCACAGCTGAATGGAATGGGAGCATCTCAGAAAACTCAGATATCAGTGTTACCAGGAAAGTCTCAGAGGAGAAACCCTGCTATGGGCCTTTTGCTTGCCTATTGTTATGTTGGCCTGAATGTCAGGAAGGTCTTTGCCTCAGGCCACCCCTTTGTGAAGCCTGAAGAAAACAGTTTTCAAATGGAAATGAGTGGACATCACCTGTGGCTCTTTGCTAATTGCTTTGGAAAGGGATGTGTCTGAATCAGCATTTTGGCCCTGTGTAAGGCTGTGGCTTAGATTCTCAGCACCTGATGGATCTAAAGAAAGAACTTTCGTGTGCATCCAAAACCAAAATCTCCAAAAGAGCACTCATTGTGGATGAAGTCTAACCAACTCCACTAACCAACTCACAGTTATAGTAAATAACTTTTGAAGTTGAAGGGACCCCAGTAAACTTTGAAGTAGATACAGGGGCAATATTCTCAGCCCTTAAGGCCCCATTGGGCACTCTATAAAATAAAAGGTCTCTAGTTCAAGGGGCTAATGGCAGTAAATATCGGGCTTGGACAACTAAGAGGTACATGGACCTGTGGAAAGGAAAAATCCATCACTCCTTCCTAGTAATCCCAGAGTGCCCGGCCCCATTGATGGGTGGAGATCTGCTCACCAAACTCTGGGCCATAATGACTTTTAACCCTGAAGGCCCCCAAGTGGAATTTCTAAATCCTTCAGTAAAAACTCCTATAGTCATGGCTTTAACAATGTCAGTAGAAAATGTACATCAACTCACTCACCTTGGTTCAAAGACATTGCAGGCATTCCTGAAAGGTCAAGAATAGAGTTTTCTACTAACCGACTCACAGGGAAAGGAAATAACTGAATGGGTATCAAAAGCCTCTCAGGTCCATCAATTGGTTAATGCTTACCCTTTTAAGCTTCCTGCAGGAAAACACCTTAGAGGAACCAGACCAGAAAAATTCTCAGAAGTGGACTTTACTGAAATTAAGCCAGCAAGGTATGGACTTAAATATCTCCTAGTCTTTGTAGATACATTTTCAGGATGGATTGAAACCTCCCCCCCAAAAAAAAAAAAAAAAAAAAAAAAAACAATGGCTCAAATCGAGGTCAAGATGATCCTGAAGGAAATTTTTCCAAGATACGGCCTGCCTAAGGTACTAGGGTCTGAAAATGCACTGGTGTTCATGGCCCAGGTAAGTCATGGGTTAACCTGTACCCTGGTGATTAATTGGTAGTTACATTATGCTTATAGATTCCAGAGCTCAGGACAGGTAGAAAAAATAAATAGAACCATTAAAGAGACCTTAATGAAATTAAGCTTAGAAACCAGCTAAAAGATTGAACTATACTCCTGCCTTTTGCACTGTATCATCTAAAAAATACTCCCTCTGTTTCTTTGTGTAATCTCTCCGCCTGTGAAATTCTCTATGTTGCCCCTCCTCCAGTAAGGGACCTAACCCCAACTCTAAGACCTAAGGATCGCTTCCACACCCCCTTGCTTGACACACTTAAAGCTCTTGAAAGAACTCAGCGATACCTGTTAAAACAGATGGCCACAGCCTAGCAACCTGGGGACGAGGAGACTCCACATCAATATCAAGTAAGAGACTTCATCTACATAAGATGACATCAGGTGTCATCCCTGGAACCCCGCTGGAAAGGAACATACCACGTGCTACTTATAACACCTACAGCAGTAAATGTAGACGGAATCCTTTCCTGTATCCATGTCTCTGATCTCAAGCCTGCGCCCTGTCCAGACTCTTGCTGGAAACTGGAAATGACTGGTAACCCTTTAAAATTGTGTATTTGGCATGTGGATAAGGCTATAGACTCTCCCCTTGGCCACCACTAGTCCTAACCCTCATCAGCCCATTCAGCAGCAATGGCTGATCACAAATCCTCATAGACCAGAAGAATGGTCTATTTCGCTTACAGCCCACATAGGGACCTGTTGGTCATCTCAACATTTGTCAGCTGCCTATAGGTTTTTCCTATTGGGATATCCCTGATAAAGCGGATCCCACTAAAATTTTATTAAATCCCTTTCGTATCATAGATAATGAAAACAAATATTATAGATGTAGGGACACGTGAGCCAGATGCAGGTTGGCTAGCCTAGATTACTATGTTTGCCCGGAAGACTATCAAAGCCACAAAAAACCACAGCTGTGTGGGGGAAAAGCCGACTTCTTCTGTAAGTCATGGGGATGTTAGCATACAGGGACTGCCTAGTGGAACCCAAACTGCTCATCAAATTCAATACACAGAATTGGCCATATTACCAATTAGATAACCAAAACCTATGACCCCCAGAGGGGTCTCCAGATCCTCACATTCTGCGTGACCTTTTTAACTTCTGCAAGTGCTCAAAAGGGTTAAAGGTGATTCCCCTATGTGGAGGCCTTTTCCCTCCTTTGCTCACATCCTGAACTATACTTCTCCAATAGATGCTCACTCTCAGCCTTCTGCTCCAGACTCTCTGCTGGCACTCCCACCTTAGCAACCTGATTTCTCCCCTCCAATTACTAGATCAAAATCAAAACCTCTGCCGGTTCTCAGACAATTGCCCCCTTGCTGAGGTATCCAGTACTGAGGTACCCCTCCACACACTCACTCCTCTCATCTCCTGTCAGTGCCTGCACCAGGTCCCATAAGGTCCTCTTACCAGCTAACCCAAAGCTCAAACCAGCTGAGGAGATCCCTCAGAACCCTATCCAGGATGTAATGAAAATGGCCTTTAAAGTTGCTTTGTCATCACTGTAAACAGGTGACTAAGAATTTAAAATCCCTCACAGGCTTTTTGTGATACTCACTCTTATCGTCCCCTCTGCTCTACCTGTTCTACTGCTCAAGCTTTTGTTGCTAGGAAAATCCCAAACCCCTTTTCCAATATTCTTTTACATTTCTACTTCCTCATTCTCAGATCCATGAAACTGCTCTCAGCCTTGCCTTCCACGTCTTCCCCCTCTGTACCAGGCCCACAGAAAAGTCTTAAATGATCTTCTCCAGAAGTCTTCACCATGGTTGACTTTAGGACTTTCAGCAAAAGAGTTCCTTTCAAAAAGTTCACTGTAGATAAACTTCGTCTTTTCGTGTTGCCCTGGTCTACTTGGCAACTGGCTAAAAAAAATCAGCACTCCTGAGCTAGACACACCCATAGTAGTTTTTCACAAAATATGTGAACAAGGCCTCTGGCCTTGAGTGCGGGCTTCACAGAGATGGCTACATTTCTAAGATAAAGAAGTTACCAACTAGGCTCCATGGTAACAGCTGGCAGGGAGAAAAAAAAGAGAAAAAAAATCTCTCCCCCTTTTAGGTGTCCTTGAAAAGTTAACTTGCCCAGAACAGAGGATAAAATAAAGATAGAAAAACAGCTTTTTGTGAACTTCTGCCGACTGTGAACTTATGAGCCCCTTCCCTTACATGTTGGGTACAAATTATGAAACTACCTAAACTTGGGGTTCAGGGGATTAATTGATTACAACAGAAGCAATGCCCTCTAAATCCATTTGCAACCAAATAGGACTGTTTCCCTGTCTTCAGTGCTATCTTAGGTGCTTTGCCTTGTCCGTCCCTACAACAGAAAGATTCTATATACTTAAACATTGTTTATGTTTTCATGAAATAGTCAACAGATGTGATTAATTATGTAATGGTGCAGATGTTTCCCAGAGTGCTCTATCTTGACGCAGGTCCATTTAAAGATCAAATAGGAGGACATGCAACCCAGTTCCGCTGGGAACCTGTATCTCTCACTTTAGCCATCCTATTAGGAATAGGAGTTGCTGCATGAGTGGGCACAGGAATCACTGCCCTAGTCCAAAGGACACAACCAATGCCCTAATTAGAAGCAGCAATAGACCAAAACTTAAAGATAATAAAACCTCCATCATAGCTTTACAGGAATGTTTAACCTCTCTCTATGAATCTGTTTTACAGAACAGGCGAGGGTTAAAACCTCCTCTTCATGAGAGAAGGGGGACTTTGTAGTGCATTGAGGGAAGAATGTGGTTTTTATGCCGACCACACTGGAGTTGAAAAGAATCTATGAGTAAATAAAGAAAATGCATTGAAGAGCGTCAATGAGAAAGAGAGGCCCAAAAAGGGTGGTTTGAGTCTTGGTTCACACAGTCCGTCTGGTTAACTATGCTTACATCAGCCCTGGCTGGTCCATTAATAATCCTCATATTATTGCAAACTGTAGGACCCTGTTGGCTTAACCATGGAGTTTCCTTTCTCCAAGCTCAAATTGGACAAGTTAAACTTATGGTAATCAGAAAACAATATATCACACTAGCAGACATAAAATGTAACACCCATCAATGATCACTTTTATGATTAAAAGTAACCAGAAAAGAAGTGGGGAAAAAAAGGTTAATGAAATAGGTACTTGTCACTTCCTGTTTTTCTGTACGCTTAACAAAACACTGTTGAAATCTTGAGAGCTGTTTGCTAATCTTGTTCCCAGAATGTGCTGTCCCCAACTGCAAAACTGCAGAATGTGCTCAGTCACCCAGTTGAAAGCAAACCGCCTACTCGCCCTGACCCACCAATAAACTTTCATTCCTGCCTTCTCCAAGGAAAGTACATTAGCTCTTCTTAAGCTGTTCTCAGGGCTCTCTGCTCTATTCAACTGAGCTCTGAGCCCCAGAATGCTGGACCCACAATGAACCCTTTTTTGTTGCATGAGACAGTCTCTTGGTGGTCTCTTCCTCCTATACTTGCCTGTCCATTTCAATATTTCACCTCTATATTCTTAAAAATATCTCAGGTTCCCAATACCATTATTCATCCAGCAGAATGATTCCTAACACGAATAAAACATGTTATTAATCCTAACCATACCATCTACCCTCAATCTAACTTTACAGAAGAGCAGGCACAGAGTTGGTCTTACAATACAGGAATATAGGGGATCTTTCACCTGCTGAGAAATTCAAAGGTCTATGCAGATATGATCCCTGGAGAAGATGTAGGCACCTATGAAGTACCTGAAAGAACAGAATTCATCTTCCATGGCAAACAACCTGGTCAGGATGAAGGGTTGTGTCTGAATCAGCCTCTCTCTTCTTAATGTAGAGAAGATGGACCAAACCAGGCCTGGTTGTTTCCTGGGGCCTATGGTTGATATACTATTCTAACTTGTGAAACTGTCACAGGAAGTAGGAGCAGCCTGCATCTCAAGGGACCCTTGGAAGCAACTGTTAGGACAAAGTGGTTGCCAAGGCAGTGACCTCATTCAGTTCCTGAAGGAAGTGACCTCACCTCACTTTCTTGTTGATGAAACTCTCTGAACTTGGGATCCAGGAAGCCAGGCACATAGAGCCAGTCCCAGTCCCAGTCCCAGTGTTCTCACTTGTTTGGATTTACCAAGGACAGAATCAGTCTTTCTTGGTACCTACTGATGTGAGGATGGCCAAATGCCAAGAGAGTTCTGAAGACGGGCCTTTCCAGGGAAAAAAGGTAGTTGCTCACTGCTTGCTCTTGACAACTTCACAGAGTTGGATAAGAAGAGGAGATCTGAGACAGGACATGCCATTTTGAGGGAACATAATATGTCCCACCAGTCAGAGGACACTCCAGATAGTCTCAGAATTACTTGGGGTAAGGAGGTGCCTCTGTGGGTGTGGGTGTAGGTTTGTGATTTTCCCTTGTTCTGAAAATAGGTAGGAAAGGCGGTTTGTTTGGATTTAGTGAACATTTTCTAGAAAGTCCCTTGACAAGGCGAGTGTTTCTGTGTCTGTGTATCCCACTGTGTCCGTGGTTGTAGACATTAGAAATGAGAATGCATAAATGGATGTGTCCTGTCTGGTAGAAAGCTTCACAGCATTCATCCTGCCCAATTTATGAATGGACTGCGGCTTGCCTGATCGATGGGCTACACCTGATATCTTCCTAAGTTCCTGTTTTCTTCCTGAATTCTGGAGACTCTCCAGAATAGGCTCATGGTTTTTTGTCCAAGTTATGTACCACCTCCAAGTTCTTTGACATGGTCATGTACTGGATAGCTGAAGGGAATGGCGAGCATCTCAGAAAACTCAGAAATCACTGGGACCAGGAAAGTCTCAGTGGAGAAACCCTGCTTTGGGCCTTATGCTTACCTATTATTCTGTTGCCCTGAATTTCAGGAAGGCCTTTGCCTCAGACCACACCTTTTTGAAGCCTGAAAAGAAGAGTTTTCCAATGGAAATGAATGGGCATTACCTGTGGCTCTTTGCTTAATTTCTTTGAAAAGAATGTGTCTGATTCAGACTCTTGAGCCTCTGTGAGGTGGTGGCTTAGAGTCTCAGCACCTGATGGATGTAAAGAAAGATTCCATGTGTACATCCAAAATCAAAATGGCCAAAGAGCAGTCCTTGTGGATGAAGTTTCTCACCTTGCTCTGTAACTTTCCTGACCTCCATCAAGTGAGAATAGGGATTCTTTGGGTCAAATAAGTTCCTCAAGCCCTGCAGAGGCTAGCCCATAGGTGCTTAGATTTTCTTATGACTCCAATTCACATAAAGAATCTAAAACCCACAGTCAGTAGGCCTCAAATTGGAGAAGCAGAGCAGTATTAATGGCAGGCCTTTTTGATCATTCCTGGTTCACAGGGAGGGTGTACAGGCCACCCTGATTTTAGGCAAATAAGATGCAAGGGAGATTTTTTGGACACTTTCTTGGGGTGAACCCCTCATGGAAACCTCCAGCCAGAAGTTATGATGAGTGTCTAAATGGAAGAAGATGAGGTCATGTGGGATTGTTTTGGTTTGAATCGTGGTCATTTGTGTGGCGGTTGGAAGAGACGACTGGGTCCACCTGGGCTTGAACTCTGGTGTGATTCCCCTTAGAGACTGCATTCTGGAACTGACGTCATCGAAGTATTTCCATGAATTGTGTTGGAATTTTAGGAGGCCACGCATGAGATTTGCCCTTGGAAACTAAGATCTAGGCCCAGGGTTGCTTTCCGCAGAGCACTGGGAATCTCAGCCAAGATATCACATGATTTTATTCTGAAAGACTTGGCAGCCATAGTTGAGAGTCAAAACACACATGGACCTCACATTGTAGACCTCAATGCACCTTGCTTCATGTGACCTTTTGGCTACTCTTTGGGAAGACTTGCCTCTGAGAGTTCTCCAAAGCATTTATGGAAATGAGCATCCTCAACATTTAATTGTTCCTGACTGAATTGAAACCCACATTGCCTCCAACTTCATGCTTGAAAAATGGCTCGATAAATACCATGAAATTTTTTTTTTTAATTTTCATGAACAGGTGGCACTGGAGAACCTTTGGATATCCTGTTGATGATTATGAGTATACAAGACAGTGCCTTAATTGACTGGGTTTCAAGAAAATGGTGTAGAACAGAGATGCCAGTAAGTTGGAGTCTGCTGACTAGTGGGCTTCTAGCCGTGGTGGGCAGGTGTGTGATGAATATCTGTGGTGGGGCCATGTGGATCTGCCATTGGCTTCCAAATGGCTTGTGGCTGACATGGTACAGCCAGCAGACCCTTACAAGGAAAGGGACCTTGTTATATGGAGAAGTTTCAGGGCAATGTTCAGAATCAGGTTTCTATGGTCAAGGGGCAAGCTATGAGGGATAGAACCTTGGTTGGTGCATTCTCCTGCAGACCCTTACCCACCACATATGACAGAAATCCCTCCAGCACTGTTTTTCAGTTGAACTCCTTGTATTTCGTGAAGCAAATACCAAACTCCCAGTGCAGCAGCAATAAACACCACAAAATGTGGAGGATTACCAAATGACTTCACAGTCCACACGGCGAGACACTTAGCCCCCAGTGGCCCCGGTTTACCAACAAGGATTGAATTCAGCACTGCTACCTCATGTTCATTGCAAAATATTAAACCATGTCCTCCAGGTAACATAGATGCAGACCCAGCTTTAATGGTCTCACTACAAGGAAGGTAAAGCTCCTGACAACAACATATATTTCAAGTGCCCAAACTCAGAGGCAGTTTCTCAAGAAGTCTTTATGCCAGCATAGCTCCATGTTTGTGGAGTGTTTACCCTGTCCCTTACTTTTGGAAACTACTCTACCACCTCCCAGGTTGTAAACTTTTGAGCATATTCCATTCCAGATATTTATTCCCAGATTTTCTAACTCTTGACTTTTAATGATGTATTACTTGAGGCGAGGGTAATGTCAAGGCATTGTTCTGGATGAGAGTGGGAAAATTTTTGTATAGCACGTATTTGCATACACATTGGGTCCATTGTCCAATTTTCCATTCAAAATACTGAATACGGGGCACTGACACCTAACCTACTAGACTCTGACTACTAATCCTAATAAGATGGAGAAAAACAACACAAACAGAATAGAATTACAAGCATTTCAGAGGAGGCATGGTGTATAGTTGGACTTGCATTTTGCATTATATAAGGTAGGAGTTATACATCTAGTCAATTTTGTGTTGAAATAGATCTCCATGTGTTTTTCTTTCGATTATTTTATTTTATTTTATTAGTTGGTTGTACAAAACATAACAAAGCTCTTGACATATCGTATTTTATACATTAGATTAAAGTGGGTTATGAACTCCCATTTTTACCCCAAATATGGATTGCAGAATCACATCGGTTACACATCCACATTTTACATAATGCCCTATTAGTAACTTGTATTCTGCTACCTTTCCTATCCTCTACTATCCCCCCTCCCCTCCACTCCCATCTTCTCTCTCTACCGAATCTACTGTAATTCATTTCTCTCCTTGTTTATTTTCCCATTCCCCTCACAACCTCTTATATGTAATTTTGTGTAACAATGAGGGTCTCCCTCCATTACCATGAAATTTACCTTTTCTCTCCCTTCCCCCCCAAACTCCTGTCTCTGTTTAATGATAATCTTTTCTTACTGCTCTTCCTCCCTGCTCTGTTCTTAGTTGCTCTCATTATATCAAATAAGACATTTGGTATTTGTTTTCTAGGATTAGCTAGCTTCACTAAGCATTATCTGCTCTAGTGCCATCCATTTCCCTGCAAATTCCATGATTTTGTCATTTTTCAGTGCTGCATATTACTCCATGGTGTATAAATGCCACATTTTTTTTTATCCATTCATCTATTGTAGGGCATCTGGGTTGGTTCCACAGTCTAGCAATTGTGAATTGTGCTGCTATGAACATCGATGTGGCAGTATCCCTGTAATATGCTCTTTTAAGATTCAGGGAATAGTCCGAGAAGGGGAATAGCTTGGTCAAATGGTGGTTCCATTCCCAGATTTCCCAGGATTCTCCATACTGCTTTCCAAATTGGCTGCACCAGTTTGCAGTCCCACCAGCAATGTACAAGAGTACCCTTTTCCCCACATCCTCAGCAGCACTTGTTGTTGTTTGACTTCCTAAAGGCTGTCAATCTTACTGGAGTGAGATGGTATCTTAGGGTGGTTTTGATTTGCATTTCTCTGACTGCTAGAGATGGTGAGCATTTTTTCATGTACTTATTGATTGATTGTATGTCCTCCTTTGAGAAGTGTCTGTTCAGGTCCTTGGCCCATTTGTTGATTGGGTTATTTGTTATCTTATTGTCTAATTTTTTGAGTTTTTTGTATACTCTGGATATTAGGGCTCTATCTGAAGTGTGATGAGTAAAAATTTGTTCCCATGATGTAGGCTTCCTATTTACCTCTCTTATTGTATTTTTTGCTGAGAAAAAACTTTTTAATTTAAGTAAGTACCATTTGTTGATTCTTGTTATTAACTCTTGTGCTATGGGTGTCCTATTAAGGAATTTGGAGCCCGACCCCACAATATGTAGATCAGAGGCAACTTTTTCTTATAACACATGCAGAGTCTCTGATTTTATATCTACCTCCTTGATCCACTTTGAGTTAACTCTTGTGCATGGCGAGAGGCGGGGATTCAGTTCCATTTTGTTGCATATGGATTTCCAGTTTACCCAACACCATTTGTTGAAGATGCTATCCTTCCTCCATTGCATGATTTTAGCTCCTTTATCAAATATAACATAGTTGTAGCTTTGTGGATTAGTCTCTTGTGTCCTGTATACCGTACCACTGGTCTACCCGCCTGTTTTGGTACCAATACCATGCTGTTTTTGTTACTATTGCTCTGTAATATAGTTTGAAATCTGGTATCACTATACCGCCTGATTCACACTTCCTGCTTAGAATTGCTTTTGTATTTCTGGGTCTTTTATTTTTCCATGTGAATTTCATGATTGCTTTATCTATTTCTACAAGAAATGCCATTGGGATTTTGATTGGCATTGCATTAAACCTATAGATAACTTTTGGTAATATCGCCATTTTGATGATGTTAGTTCTGCCTATCCATGAACAGGGTATATTTTTCCATCTTCTAAGATCTTCTTCTACTTCTCTTTTTAGGGTTCTATTGTTTTTATTGTATAAATCTTTCACTTCTTTTGTTAGGTTGATTCCCATGTATTTAATTTTTTTTTTGAGGATGTTTTGAATGAACTGTTTTTCCTCATTTCCGTTTCAGAAGATTTGTTGCTGATATACAGAAAGGCCTTCGATTTATGCGTGTTGATTTTATATCCTGCTACTTTGCTGAATTCATTTATTAGTTCTAGTAGTTTTTTTGTAGACCCTTTATTTGTGTTCTATGATTCTATAGAATCATGTCACCAGCACATAGTGATAATTTACGTTCTTATTTTCCTATTTTTATGCCTTTGATTTCTTTCGTCTAATTTCTCTGGCCAGTGTTTTCAGAACTATATTGAATTGAAGTGTGGATAGAGGGCATCCTTGTCTTGTTCCAGATTTTAGAGGGAATGCCTTCAATTTTTCTCCATTCAGAATGATCCTAGCCTGAGGCTTAGCATAGATAGCTTTTACAATGTCGAGGTAAGTTCCTGTTATCCCTAGTTTTTCTAAAGTTTTGAACATAAAGGGATGCTGTACTTTGTCAACTGCTCTTTCTGCATCTATCGAGATAATCATATGGTTCTTATCTTTAAGTCTATTGATGTGGTGAATAATATTTATTGATTTCCATATATTGAAACATCCTTGCATCCCAGTGATGAATCCTACTTGATCGTGGTGCACAATTTTTTTTATGTGCCTTTCAATACGATTCGCCAGAATTTTACTGAGGATTCTTGCATCTAGCTTCATCAGAGATATTGGTCTGTACTTTCCTTTCATTGAGGTGTCTTTGTCTTGTTTCAGAATAAGGGTGATGTTGGCCTCATAGAATGAATTTGGCAGATCTCCCTCTTTATCTGTTTCTCGAAATAACTTGAAAAGTATTGGTATTAATTCATCTTTAAAGGTTTTGTAAAATTCCGCTCTATACCCATCTGGTCCTGGGCTTTTCTTGGTTGGTAGTCGTTTGATTGCTTCTTCTAAATCATCCATTGATATTGGTATGTTTAAATTGTGTGTATCCTCCTGACTCAGTCTGGGCAAATCATGTGACTTAAGAAATTTACGATGTCTTCATATTTTCTATTTTATTGGAATATAGGTTTTCAAAATAATTTCTAATTGTCTTCTGTATTTCTGTAGCATCTGTTGGGATATTGCCTTTTTCATCCTGTATGTTTGTAATTTGAGTTCTCTCTCTTCTTCTCTTCATTAGCATGGCTAAGAGTCTATTGATCTTATTTATTTTTTCGAAGAACCAACTTTTATTTTTTTAGTTTTTTCAATAGTTTCTTTTGTTTCAATTTCATTGGTTTCCACTCTGATTTTAATTATTTCTTGCCTTCTGCTACATTTGCTGTTGTTTTGCTCTTCCTTTTCTAGGGCTTTTAGATGAAGTGTGAGCTCATTTATTTGTTGGTTTTTGCTTTTTTTGAGGAATGACCTCCAAACGATGAATTTCCCTCTTAAAATTGTTTTCATTGTGTCCCATAGATTCCGATATGTTGTGTCTCTATTTTCATTTATCTCTAAGAATTTTTTGATTCCCTCCTTTATGTCTTCTGTAACCCATGGATTATTCAATAACATATTGTTTATTTTCCTAGTTATGTAGGATTTTTCCTTCCTTCTTTTATCATTGATTTACAGTTTCATTCCATTATGATCAGATAAAATGCATGGCATTATCTCCACCTCTTTATATTTACTGAGGGTTGCCCTATGGCATAATATATGATCTATTTTTTAGAAGGATCCATGTGCTGCTGAAAAAAAAGTATATCCACTTGATGATGGTTGATATATTCTATATATGTCAGTTAAGTCTAGGATATTGATTGTGATATTGAGTTCTATATTTTCTTTATTCAACTTTTGTTTGGAGGATCTGTCTAACGGTGAGAGAGGTGTGTTGAAGTCACCCATAATTATTAGGTTGTGGTCTATTTGATTCTTGAACTTGAGGAGAATTTGTTTTATGAACGTTGCAACACCATTATTTGGTGCATAAATATTGACAATTGTTATGTCTTTTTGGTGAATGGTTTCTTTTAACAGTATATAATGTCCTTCTTATCCCTTTTGATTAACTTAGTCTTGACTTCGATTTTATTCGATATGAGGATGGCCACCCCTGCTTGCTTACAAGGACCATGTGCATGGTATAAATTTTCCCAACCTTTTACCTTCAGCCTGTGTATGTCTTTTCCGTTCAGATGTGTCTCCTGGAGGCAACATATTGTTGGATTTGTTTTATTAATCCAAGTTACCAGCCTATGTTGCTTTATTGGAGATTTTAAGCCATAAACGTGTAGAGCTACAATTGATGTATGGTTTGTACTGCCAGCCATGTTTAATTATTTATCTTTGTTATTAATTTACTTTGTTTCTCCATGATTATTTTCCCCCTGCACTCTGTCATTACCCAGGCACTTCCCACTGATGGTTTTGGTTGTTGTTTTTCATTTCTTCCTCATGTAGTGTTTTTCTTAAGATGCTTTGCAATGCTGGTTTTCTGGCTGCAAATTCTTTTAGCTTTTGTTTATCATGAAAGATTTTTATTTCATTGTTGTACCTGAAGGTTAATTTTGCTGGATCCAGAATTCTTGGTTGGCATCCATTGTCTTTCAGTGTTCAAAATAAGTTGTTCCAAGATCTTCTCGCTTTCATCAACAGTGATGAAACATCTGTTGCTAACCTTATTGATTTACCCCTGAATGTAGTTTGCCTCCTTTTTCTTGTAGCTTTTAATATTTTCTTTTTGTTCTGTATATTAGATATGTTTATAAAAAATGTCTTGGTGTTGGTCTACTGTGATTTTTTGTGCTCAGTGTCCTCTATGAATCTACAATTTGTATATCCATTTCTTTTTTTATTTCTGGAAAGTTTTCTGTAATTATTTCATTCAGTAGGTTACTCATTCCCGTGGTTTGAATCTCTGGACCTTCCTCTATCCAGATGACTCATTAATTTGGTTTTTATATGTTATCCCATATCTCTTGGATGATTTTCTTGTGATTTTTTACCAGCCTTTCTGAGTTGGCTAGATTCTTTTCAAGATGATATATTTTGTCTTCATTATGTGACATTCTGTCTTCTACTTGCTTCACTCTGTTAGTAATTCTCTCAATTGAGATTTTAATTTGGTTTATCATTTCCTTCATTTCTAGAATTATTGTATGACTTTTTTTATTATCTCTATCTCCGTATAAAGATGCTTAACTTCTTTTTTTTAATCTGTTTATGTAATTCATTTTCAATGTGTTCTTTCACTGTTTGGATTTGCTGTCTCGTATCCTCTTTAAGGTTCCATTCCATCTGTCTAAGGTATTCCTTGAGTTCTTTATATGATCATTTTTCTGATGACTCTAGGTCCTCCTGAATATTTAGGCTGTCCTTCATTGTTTGTACTCCTTTTCTTTCTTGCTTTCTTATGCTGCTCATGTTACTTCTTGTTCTGTTTGAGTGCTGAGTTACTGCTTAGTCTTATAAATTTATTTGGAACTAAAAATTCAACCAATGGGTGAGCTTCCTAGTTGAACAACATTATACATGAATCCATGTTCAGTAAATTGAATATTTTGGATCTGTGGATGATATATATATATCTCGATAAATTACGATTGGCATATCTATTGCTACTTTTGAATGTCTCTGTGTGTTTTGTTATATATATATATATATATATATATATATATATATATATATATATACACTCTCCAGATTTTTAAAATATGAAATATATGTGTCTTATATACACTCCCAAATTTATTCATGTTCACGTATGTGGATTTATAATCAACTTTTCACAATATTATTCTCAGAAATATTCATCCACCTGAAATACATATTTGTTTCCTAGTACTGAAAACTAACTTCAGTGAATGGTACATACATATCCTAATATTTCTAGAGTTACTGTCCCAGTTTAACATCAATGCAAGTAGATTCCTATGGTACATGATTTTTATTTTTACATTCATTTTTATTCAACACTAGTACATTACTATTTCTTAAGTTTATGCACATCATAGGATATATATTTTATCCCCAAGTTCGCAAATTAATACGAATTTGTTTCACTTTCAATCACTTCGTGCTTCAGGACACATGTATTCTTTCATTTTTCTTGACTGGTCTTTTTCCTGAGACCTCTTTCAAAACACATTATTTTCGATTTCCATAATCACTTTTGAAGCAAAACTCACATCCCCTTCATGATAAATTATAACTCTGATATTTCCAATAGATGTATAACTGGTTGGAATGAATGATTGTATACCAATATAAGATTTCTTATATATTTTCCGATATCAATTCAATCCATTATTTAGAGTAAAACCAGTTCTATTATTTATTCACAGTATGGTCTATGCATGCTTTTTCTTTATATTCATAGACACAGTGTACACCTCTTTGTACCCCCAATACTAATTTATATGGTGGAAGAAATACGCATGTCCCCTGATCTACATATACATTTTATCACAGAAATATTCTGGACACAAAATGCAAAGATCACACTTATGATTGTACCAAAGCCTAAATGGAAAGAAAATATGGATTACTAAAATCATCCATGTCCAGGTTGCCTAATGCTCTCAAATGTCAATCCTATTGGTGACTACATATTTGTTTCCTCCTAAGATTATATATTCAAACTCAACCCTATTGAAAATGTTTAATCCTATCCCTCACTTTATACATTGCCTGATTTCATAATGTCTCTATTGCCATCTGCTTTTTTACATATTTTCCCCAGTTCACCATTGTGACTGAACCTTCACATGTGCTGACATTTGCTTTCACACTCTCATTGATAACTTATTGCTGAAGAACTTTTTTTCCAAATCCTATACTCACTCTTCTTCCTAAACCTACTGACTATCCCTTTTTGACTGGATATTCTCTTCTACATTCAATCATCCAACGTACAAGGTCTTATGCCATTGTATATCGATTTATCTGAGACATCTGTGAGATCGTAATTCAATGCTAAGTATCCCAATCAAGGGCCCAATGATTTTCTCTGCTTCAAATCTTACTTAGATTTATTTTTTTATACATGTATTTCACCTCTATATTCTTATAAATATCGCAGGTTCCCAATACCATTAATCATCCAGCAGAATGATTCCTAAGCCAAATGGAACATGTTATTCACCCTAACCATACACTGTTCCCCCAATCTCATTTTACAGAAGAGCAGGGACAGTGTTGGTCTTACAATACAGGAATGTAGTGGATCTTCCATCTGCTGAGAACCTCAAAGCTCAATGCAGAAATGATCCCTGGAGAAGATGTAGGCAGCTATGAAAGACCTGAGAGAGCAAAAATCATCTTCCATGGCAAAAAACCTGGTCAGGATGAAGGGTTGCATCAGAATCAGCCAATCTCTCCTTAATGTAGAGAAGATGGACCAAACCAGGTCTGTGTGGAGAGCTGTTCCCTTTTGCCTACAGGTGATATACCATTCAACCATGTGAAAGTGTGACAGGAAGTAGGGGCTGCCTCCATCTCATGGGACGGTTGGAAGCAATTGTTATGATAAAGTGGTTGCTAAGGCAGTGATCTCATTCAGTTCCTGAAGAATGTGATCTCATCTCACTTCCTTGGTGATGGAACTCTCTGAACTTGGGATACAGAAAGCCAGGCACCCAGAGCCAGTCCCAGTCCTAGTCCCAGTGGTCTCACTTTTTTGGATTTACCAAGGACAGATTCAGTCTTTCTTGGTACCTACTGATGTGAGGATGGCCAAATGCCAGGAAAGCTCGGAAGAGGGGCTCTTCCTGAGAAAGCAGGTTGTGGCTCACTCCTGGCTTTTGACAAATTCACAGAGTTGGCCAAAAAGACCAGATCTGAGGCAGGACAGGCCATTTTGGGGGATTATAGTATGGCCCATCAGTCAGAGCACACACCGGATAGTCACAGACCTATTTGAGGAAAGGAGGTGCCATTGTGGGTGTGGGTGTGGGTTTGTGGTTTTGTCTCATGTTCTGAGAATAGGTAGGAAAGGCGGTTTGTTTGATTTGGAGTGAACAGTTTCTAGTAAGTCGTTTGACAACGCAAGTGTTTCTATGTCTGTGTATCCCACTGTGTTTGTACTTGTACACATTAGAAAAGAGAATGCATTAATGGATGTGTCCTGTCTCATAGAAAGCATCCCAGCATTCATCCAGCCCAATTTATGAATTGACTGTGGCTTGCCTTATTGATGGCAATACCTGCTACCTTCCTAAGTTGCTGTTTTCTTTCTGAATTATGGCCACTTTCCAGAATAGGCTCATGGTTTTGTGTCCAAGATATGTACTACCTCCAAGCTCGGTGACATGGCCATGTACTGGATAGCTGAAAGGAATGGCGAGCATCTCAGAAAACTCAGATATCAGTGTGACCAGTAAAGTCTCAGTGGAGAATCCCTGCTTTGGGCCATTTGCTTACCTATTGTTCTGTTGCCCTGAGAGTCAGGAAGGTTTTTGTCTCAGGCCACAGCTTTGTGAATCCTGAAGAAAAGATTTTTCAAAGGGAAATGAATAGGATTCACCTTTGGCTCTTTTCTTAATTGATTTGGAAAGAGGTGTGTCTGAATCAGCCTCTTGACCCAGTGTGATTCTTTGACTTAGATACTCAGCACCTGATGGATCTAAAAAAAGATCCCATGTGTGCATCCAAATCCAAAATGGCAAAAAGAGCAGTCATTGTGGATGAAGTCTTTTGCCTTCCTCTGTAAGGTTTCTGAATTCCATCAAGTGAGAATAGGGATCACTTGGGTCAAATGATTTCTTCAAATTAATTCAGAGGCTATCCAATAGGTGCTTGGGTTTTCTCATCTCTCCAATTCACATAAAGAATGTGTACCCAACACTCAGTAGGCCTCAAATTGGTGAAGCAGAGCAGTATTAAGGTCAGGCCTATTTGATCACTCCTGGTACACAGGAAGGATGTACAGGCCACCGGGAATTTAGGCAAATGAGGGCAATGGAGCTTATTTTGGACACTGTCTTGGGCTACGCGAATGCTCTCAAATGTCAATCCTATTGTTGACTTCATCTTTGTTTCCTCCTAAGCTCATACATTCAACCTCAACCCTGTAGAAAATATCTAATCCCATAACTCACTTTATTCTTTTCCTGATTTCCTAATGTCTCTATTGATATCTCCTTTCCTACATATTTTCCCCTGTTCATCATTGTGACTGACTCTTCACTTGTGTTGATATTTACATTGACTCTCTAACCAAAACCCTATTGCTAAAGAACTTTTGTTCCAAATGCTATACTCACTTTTCTTCCTAAACCTACCGACTATCTTCCTAATCCTACTGACTATAACTTTTTGAATGGATTTTCTCTTCTACATTCAATCATCCAAGTAAAGTTCGGGCGAGTGCCAGAGGAAGAGACCACCAAGAGACTACCTCATGCAACAGCAAAGGTTTTATTGGGGGTCCAGCATGCTGGGGCTCAGAGCTCACTTGAATCGATCAGAGAGACCTGAGAACAGCTTAAGCAGAGCTTATATACTTTCCTTGCAGAGGGCAGGGATGGAAGTTCATTGATGGGTCAGGGAGAGTGGACGGTTTGTATTCAACCGGGTGAGGGAGTACATTCTGCAGTTTGGTAATTGGGGACAGCATATTCTGGGAACAAGATTAGCAAACAGTTCTCAAAATTTCAACAGTGTTATGTTACACATACAGAAAAACAGGAAGTGACAAGTACATATTTTATTAACCTTTCATTCCCCAATTCTTCTTCTGGCTACTTTTAATCATAAAAGTGATCGTTGTGGGGTGTCACATTCTATGTCTGCTAGTGGGGTATTACCATAAGTTTAATTTGTCCAATTTGAGCTTGGAGAAAAGAAATTACACGGTTGAGAAAACAGGGTTTTATAGTTAGCAATAATATGAGGATTATTATTGGACCGGCTAGGGTTGATAAAAACGTAGTTAACCAGGGGGACTGTGTAAAAAAAGACTCAAACTACCATTCTTGGGCCTCTCTCTCTCGTTGTCGCTCTTCAAGGCATCTTTTTAATTTACTCATAGATTTTTTTTACAACTCCAGTATTGTTGACATAAAAGCAACATTCTTCCCTCAATGAAGCACAAAGGCCCCCTTCTCTCATGAAAAGGAGGTCCAACCCTCGACTGTTCTGTAAAACAACTTCAGAGAGAGAGGTTAAAGATTCATGCAAAGCTGTGATGGAGGTTTCTAATATCTTTAAGTTTTAATCTATTGCTGCTTTGGGTCATTTGTTGTGTCCCATGGACCAGAGCAATGGTTCCCGTGCCCAACCCTGCAGTAACTACTATTCGTAATAGAATGGCTAAGGTGAGGGACATATGTTTTCAGCAGAACCATGTTGTATGCCCCCCTCTTTGATCTTCAAATGAACCTGCATCATGATAGAGCACTCTGGGAAACATCTGCACCATTACACAATTAATCACATCTGTTGACCATTTCATGAAAACATAAACAGTGTTTAAGTATATAGAATTATACTGTTGTAGGGACGGACAAGGCAAGGCACCTAAGATAGCACCAAAGACAGGAAAACAGTCTTTTTTGGTTGCAACCAGATTCAGGGGGCATTGCTTCTGTTGTAATCAATTAATCCCCTGAAACCCAAGTTTAGGTAGTTTCAGAATTTTGTACCCAACACGTAAGGAAAGGGGCTCAGAAGTTCACAGTCTGCAGAAGTTCACAAAAAGCAGTTTTTGTTTCTGTTTTTTCCTCAGTTTGGGGCAAGTTAACTTTTCAAGGACACCTATGTGGGGGAGAGCTTTTTCTTTCCTTTCTTTTTTTTCTACCTGCCAGCTGTTTCCATGCAGCCCAGTTTGTAACTTCTTTATCTTAGAAATGTAGCCATCTCTGTGAAGCCCCAGCTCAAGGCCAGAGGCCTTTTTTTCTCATATTTTGTGAAAGACTATTAAGGGTGTGTCTAGATTAGGAGTGCTGATTTTTTTGGCCAGTTGCCAAGTAGACCAGGGCAACACGAAAATAGGAAGTTTATCTACAGTGATCTCTTTTATAGGGACTCTTTTGCTGAAAGTTGTAAATCAGCCATGGTGAAGACTTCTGGAGAAGGTTAATTAAGACTTTTCTGTGGCCCTGGTACAGAGGGGGACGACTTGGAAGGCAGGGATGAGAGCAACTTCCATGGATCTAAGAATGAGGAAGAAGAGATGTAAAAGAATATTGGGAGAGGGCTTTGGGATCTTAATAGCAAACAAAAACTTGAGCAGTAGAACAAATAGAACAGAGGGGGAGATGGGAGTGAGTATCCCAAAAAGCCTGTGAGGGACTTTAAATTTTTAGTAATCTGTTTTCAGTGATGACAAAGCAACATTAAAGGCCATTTTCATTACATTTTGGATAAGGGTCTGAGGGTTCTCCTCAGTGGGTTTGAGCTTTGCATTAGCTGGTAAGAGGACCTGGTGGGACCCGGTGCGGGCACTGACAGGAGAAGAGAGTAGTGAGTGAGTGGAGTGGTACCTCAGTACCTGCGACCTCAGCAAGGGGGCAATGGTCTGAGAACTGGCGGTGATTTGGGTTTTTGATCTAGATATTGGAGGGGAGAAATCAAGTTGCTGAGGTGGAAGTGACAGCAGAGAGTCTGGAGCAGAAGGCTGAGGGTGAGCATCTATTGGAGAAGCATAGTTCAGGATGTGAGCAAAGGAGGGAGAAGGCCTCCACATAGGGGAATCTCCTTTTACCCTTTTGAGCACTTTCAGAAGTTTAAAAGGTCACGCAGAATTTGAGGATCTAGAGACCCCTCTGGGGACCATCGGTTTTGGTTATCTAATTGGTAATATGGCCAATGCTGTTTACAGAATTTGATGAGGAGTTTGGGTTCCATCTGGCAGTCCCTGTATTCTCACAGCCCCATGACTTACAGAAGAAGTCTGCTCTCCCCCCCACACAGCCGTGACTGTTTGTGGCTTTGATACTCCGCCAGGCAAACATAGTAATCTAGGCTACCCAACCTGCATCTGGCTCACGTGTCCCTACATCCATAATGTTTGTTTCCATTTTCTATGGTACTGAAGGGATTTAATGGAATTTTAGTGGGATCCTCTTCATCAGGGATATCCCAATAGGAAAGACCTATAGCCAGCTGACAAATGTCTGGGTGGAGAGATGGCCACCAGGTCTGTAAGGGGGCTGTATGTGAGATAGACCATACTTCTTTTCCAGTAGGATGTGTGATCAGCCATCGCTGCTTAAGGGGCTGATGAGGGCTAAGACTACTGGTCGTCAAGGGAAGAATAAATGACTTCCAGCATCTTCTTGACAACCATTTGTGCTGTTTCTTTTTTTTTCTTTTCTCTTTCTTTTTTTTTTTTTTTTTTTTTGTGGGGAAGGCTTCAATCCGTCCTGAAAATGTATCTTCAAAGACTAGAAGATATTTAAGTCCATACCTTGGTGGCTTAATTTCAGTAAAGTCCACTTCCCAGAATTTTCCTGGTCTGGTTCCTCATAGGTGCTTTCCTGCAGGAGCCTTGGAAGGGTAAGTATTAACCAATTGATGGACCTGGCAGGCTTTTGTTACCCATTCAGTTATTTTCTTTCACTGTGAGTTGGTTAGTGAAAAACTCTGTTCTTGATCCTTCAGGAATGAATGCAGTTTCTTTGAACAAAGATGAGTGAGTTGATGAACATTTGCTACTGACATAGTTAGAGGCATGATTATAGGAGTATTCACTGAAGGATTTAGAAATTCCACTTGGGGGCCTTCAGGGTTAAAAGTTATTTTGGCCCAGAGCTTGGTGAGCAGATCTCTGCCCATCAATGGGGCCGGGCATTCTGGGATTACTAGGAAGGAGTGATGGATTTATCCTTTCCCCTGGTCCATGGTCCCCATAGTTGTCAAAGCCTGATATTTACTGCATTTAGACCCTGGAATTAGAGACCTTTTATTTGATAGAGGGCCCAATGGGGCCTTAAGGGCTGAGAATATTGCCCCTGTATCTACTTCAAAGTTTACTGGGGTCCCCTCCACTTCAAAAGTTACCCTGAGGTCGGGGAGAGGATCTAAGCCCCGACTTTCTTAGTCATCCTCCAGAGTCAGAATTTCTGGCTGGCGTGGCTGTCTCTTTCTAGGGCACTCTTTGGCCCAGTGTCCTCCTTTTTCTTTAGAGTAGGCACATTGATCTGAGGCCAGTGGTAGCCTCTAGTGTGGTCCCAGGTATCCCTTCCTGTCTCTCTGTTTCTTAATTTCTGGCCTGTTTGTTGTTGTGACCAGGACCTTAGTCAATGCCTTAGTCTGTCTTTTGCTTCTCTCATCCTCCCTTTGCTCCTTTCTCTTCCTCAGTTTCTCTCTTATAGTATACCTTGTCGGGTTCTCTGACTAAATCTTTCAAAATCATATCTTGTAATCCATCTAAGCATTGTAACTCTCTTTTAATATCCAGGGCAGCTTGCCCAATAAAGGCCATTGTGACAGATGCCTTTTAATCCTCTGCCTGAGGATCGAAAGTAGTATATCTCCTATATGCCTCCATAGTTCTCTCTAGGAACATAGAGGGAGATTCACCAGGCCCTTGAATAATCTCTATTACCTTGGCCAAATTAGTTGGTCGCCTAGCAGCCACTAAGATACCCACTATTAGAGCCCGGTGATAAGTGGACAGATGCTCCCTACCTTCAAATGTGTTGGGGTCCCACTTGGGTCGTTTCAAGAGAAAGCCGGCTTTGATTATGTTGGGAAGTTGTGTTGGTCACCCATCTAGTCCAAGGATATTTTTTTTCTAGCATCCAGGAGGATTCTCTTTTGTTCCTCTGTCATGAAGAGAGTCCCTATGAGTTGTTGGCAGTCATCCCAAGTAGGCTGGTGTGAAAACATCAATGACTCAACCAGACCTGAGAGCCAGGTTGGGTCCTCGGTAAAAGGAGGATTGTTATTTTTCCATTTATATAGGTCTGAAGAGGAGAAGGCCAATACTGGTAGGCTTGCATTTTTCCTCCATGGCCGTTGTCAATCATTGGCCCGTAGGGATGGAGGGGGAGCAACACAGGAGTTTCAGGGTTATAAATCATTTGCCGCCGTCGAGTTTCTTTAGCCAGGCCTGCTTCCTCCAGGGGAGGAGGGGCTGTGTGTGCTGCAGGGGAGTTATCTGGAGTGCACTGGGCTGGCTTAGCTTTTTCCAATGGCGGAGAGGCTGAGTCAGCAGCAGGGGAATCACTTAGATGGTGTTGGGGGTTGTGGGATGAGGGTAGAAGATAAGGAGGGCGATGAGAGTCCAGTAGAGTCAAATCTTGTGACTCAGGGAGAACAGAGGGTGGTGGAGGAGAATGAGCAGAGGGTTTGAGAGATCGTGGGCAAAAGAGTAGGAGCGGGGACATGGCAAGGAAAGGCTTCACCCATGGAGGAGGAGATTTGCAGAGGTACTGCCAAGTTAAGATATATGGCTGTTGATCAGGATGGCTATGTGGCCCTGGCTGTAAGACAATATCTCTAACTTATTAAATTAGTGGGAAGTAGAAAGATCCTTCTAGGGGCCATCCGAATGCAAAGGTGGGCCATTCTGAGGCACAGAGAGTCTGCCAGGTCCAGCGTTTTACTGGAAAAGAAAGATTCTGAGCCCTTAAGCGGACTTTGGTCCAGTGATCAATGTCAGAGACAGAGGCATTGAAGTGACCTGTCCCATAATGAAAGATACACAAAGAGTAAAAGCAACTCTCACGACACAGACAAGACAAGACAATAAAGACAGGCAATGAACGTCCAACACTGAGACCAAGACTGAACAGCCGGCAAAACCCGATGGGCTGGCAATACCGAATCTGAAACAAAATATCACTGAGTCGAGGAGACTATTTTTCCTCGATTCCCGAGTCCTCTGTGGCGTCCCCCAGAGCCTGTGGCTCTGTGACACATCTGCCAGCCACCGACAAAGAGAGCTCATGCAACTTCATCAACAGCCATTTTGCCAAGCCCTAACCTGAAACCTGAAACCAGAAAGAGGCGCCTTACTTTCCCTGAGTTTAGCCCATTGAGGACTCTCATCCGCACCTGCCGGATCTCGGTGGAACCTCCATATATAAAGGTCGGGAGAGCGTTTGGGGAAGAGACCACCAAGAGACTCTCTCATGCAAAAGCAAAGGGTTTATTGGGGGTCCAGCATTCTGGGGCTCAGAGCTAATTTGAATAGAGCAGAGCTCATATACTTTCCTTGAAGTGGGCAGGGAGGGAAGTTTATTGATGAGTCTGGGCGAGTGAGCAGTTTGCGTGCAACTGGGTGAGGGAGTACATTCTGCAGTTTGGCAGTTGGGGACAGCACATTCTTGGAAAAAGATTAGAAAACAGTTCTCAAGATTTCAACAGTGTTTTATTAAGCATACAGAAAAACAGGAAGTGACAAGTACCTATTTTATTAACATTTCACTACCGACTATACTTTGCCAGATTTCCTAAAGTTTCTATTGATATCTGCATTCCTACATATTTTCCCCAGCTCTGCATTGTGACTGATTCTTCACATGTGCTGACATTTACATTCACTGTATACCCGAAACCCTATAGCTAAAGAACTTTTGGTCCAAATCCTATACTCTCTCTCCTATATAAACCTACCGACTATCTTCCTAATACTACCGATTACTCCTTTTTGACTGGAAGTTATCTTTTACAATCAATCATCCAAGTTACAAGGTCCTATGCAATTGTATATCAATTTATCTGAGACATTTTGCAGAACATAATTTAAAGCAAAGTATCCCAGCTGTGCAGAAAATAAATCAAAGCTTAATACCGAAATCAAGGGCTCAATGCTTTTCTGGACTTCAAATCTTACCTAGATTTCTGTTTTCATACTCATATATTTCACCTATATATTCTTGTAAATATTCGAGGTTTCCAATACCATTATTCATCCAGCAGAATGATTTCTATTCCAAATCGAACCTGTTATTAACCCTAACCATACACTGTTCCCTCAATCTAACATAGGAGAAGAGCAAGGACAGATTTGGTCTTAAAATACAGGAATGTAGGGAATCTTCCAACTGCTGAGAAACTAAAAGGTCCATGCACAAATGATCTCTAGAGAAGATGTAGGTAGTTTTGAAGGAACTGAGAGAGCAAAAGTCATCTTCCATTGCAAACAACATGGCCAGCATGAAGTGATGTGTCTGAATCAGCCTCTCTCTTCTTTATGTAGAGAAGAAGGACCAAACCAGGCCTGTGTGGAGAGCTGTTCCCAGTTACCAATGGTTGATATAGCATTCTAACTTGTGAAAGTGTCACAGAAAGTAGGGGAAGCCTCCATTTCATGGGACCTTTAGAAGCAAATGTTAGGACAATGTGGTTGCCAAGGCAGTGACCTCATTCAGTTCCTGAAGGAAGTGACCTCACCTCACATCCTTGGTGATGGAACTCTCTGAACTTGGGATCCAGGAAGCCAGGCACACAAATCTAGTCCCAGTCCCAGTCCCAGTGGTCTCACTTCTTTTGATTTACCAAGGACAGAGTCAGTCTTTCTTGCTACCTACTGATGTGAGGATAGCCAAATGACAGGAAAGCTCTGAAGAGTGGCCTTTCCTGAGAAAGCAGGAAGTGGCTCACCCCTGTCTCCTGACAACTTCACGGAGTTGGCCAAGGAAACCAGATCTGAGACAAGACAGGCCATTTGATGGGAACATAGTATGGCCCACCAGTCAGAGGACACACCCGATAGTCAGAGACCTACTTTGAGGAAAGAGGTGCCTTTGTGGGTGTGGGTGTGTGTTTGTGATTTTGTCTAATGTTCTGAGAATAGGTAGGAAAGGCGGTTTGTTTGGTTTGCAGTGGATGGTTTCTAATAAGCGATTTGACAAGGCGAAATTTTCTATGTCTGTGTATCCCACTGTGTCCATGGTTGTAGACATTAGAAAAGAGAATGCAACAATTGATGTGTCCAGTCTAGTAGAAAGCTTACCAGCATTCTTCCTGCCGAATTAATGAACGGAATGCGGCTTGCCTTATGGATGGGTAACACCTGCTATCTTCCTAAGTTCCTGATTTCTTCCTGAATTCAGGCCACTCTCCAGAATTGGCTCATGTTTTTGTGTCCAAGATATGTACCACCTCCAAGCTCTGTGACATGGCCATGTACAGGATAGCTGAAGGGAATGTCGAGCATCTCAGAAAACTCAGATATCAGTGTGACCAGGAAAGTCTCAGTGGAGAAACCCTGCTTTTGGCCTATTGCCAACCTATTGTTCTGTTGCCCTGAATGTCAGGAAGGTCTTTGCCTCATGCCACCCCTTTGTGAAGACTGAAGAAAACAGTTTTCAAATGGAAATGAATGGGCATCACCTGTGGCTCTTTGATTAATTGCTTTGGAAAGGGATGTGTCTGAATCAGCCTCTTGGCCCTGTGTGAGGTTGTGGCTTAGATTCTCAGCACCTGATGGATGTAAAGAGAGATCCCATGTGTGCATCCAAAACCAAAATGGTCAAAAGAGCAGTCATTGTGGATGAAGCCTCTCAACTTTATCTGTGAAGTTCTTGAACTCGATCAAGTGAGAATAGGGATCCTTTTCTGTAAAATGGGTTCTTCAAAGACCTGCAGAGGTGCTTGTGTTTTCTCATGACGGCAAATCACATAAAACTATATACCTGATACTCAGTTTTCCACAAATTGGAGAAGCATAGAAGTATTAACGTCTAGCATATTTGATCAATCCTGGTTCACATGAAGGGTGTCCAGACCACCCTGATGTTACTCCAATGAGGGGCAAGGGAGATATTTTGGCCACTCTCTTGGACTCCGAAACTCATGGAAACCTACAGCCAGAGGTTATGATTAGTGTCTATATTGAAGAAGATGAGGGCCATATGGGAGTGTTTTGGTTTTAATTTTGGTCATTTGTGTCCGGTTGGAAGACATGACTGGGACCACCTGGGCTTGAACTCTGGTGTGATTCCCCTTATAGACTGAGTTCTGGAACTGACTTTACAGAAGTATTGCCATGAATTTTGTTGGGATTTAAGGGGGCCACCTATGAGAATCACCCTTGGAAACTGAGATCTAGGCCCAGGGTGGTTTTCCAAAGAGCCCGGGAAATCTCAGCCAAGATATCACATGATTTTATTCTGAAAGACTTGGCATCCATAGTTGAGAGTCACAACACCCATGAACGTCACATTGTAGACCTCAATGGGCCTGGCTTCATGTGACCTTTTGGCCACTCTTTGGGAAGCCTTGCCTGTGAGAGTTCTTCAGAGCATTCATTGAAATGAGCTTCCTCACCATTTAATGGTTCCTGAATGAATTGAAACCCATAGTGCCTCCAACGTCATCTTTGAAAAATGCCTTGATAAATACCATAAAATTTTTGAAATTCCCATGACCGGGTGGCACTGCAGAACCTTTGGATGTTGCTGATCATGAGTGTACCAGACAGTGCCTTGATTGACCGGGCATCATGAAAATGGTGTAGAACAGAGATGCCAGTAAGTTGGAACCTGCTGAGTAATGGGCCTAGAGCAGTGGTGGGAAGGTGTGTGATAAAAAATTTGTTTTGGGGCCATGTGGATCTGCCACTGGCTTCCAAATGGCTTGTGACTGACATGGTGCAGCCAGCAGACCCTTACATGTAAAGGCATCTTGTTATATCTAGATGTTTCCGGGCAATGTTCAGAATCAGGTTGCTATGGACATGGGGCCAAGCTATGTGGGTTAGAAGCCTGGTTGGTGCATTCTCCTGCAGACCCTGACTCACCACACATGACAGATTTGCCTCCAGAACTGTGTCCCAGTTGAACTCCTTTTATTTCATTAAGCAATTGCCAAAGTCCCAGTGCAGCAGCAAGAAACACCACGAAAATAGAAGATGACCAAATGGCTTCACAGTCCACATGAAAAGACACTTATCCCCCAGTGGTCACCTTTTACTTACAAAGAGAGAATTCAGCACTGCTGCCTCATGTTTCTCTGGAAAATAAGAAACCATTTCCTCCAGGTCACATAGATGCAGACACAGATTTGATGGTCTCACTAGAAAGAAGCTAAAGCTCCTGACAACAACATATATTTCAAGTGCCCAACCTCAGAGGCAGTTTCTCAAGAAGTATTTAGGCCAGCAGAGCTCCATGTTTATGAAGTTTTTACCCTGTCCCATACTATTGGAAACTCCTCAAACACTGCCAAGGTTGTAAACCCCTGAGCATATTCCATTCCATATATATATTCACAGATTTTCTAACTCTTCTCCTCTAATTGTGTCTTACTTTGGGCGAAGGTAATGTCAAGGAATTGTTCTGGATGAGAGTGGGAAGATTTTGTTTAGCACATATTTGTATACACATTGGATTCCTTTTTCTATTTTACATTTGAAATACTGAATCCCTGACAATAACACATACCCTAATAGATTCTGAGTACTAATCATAATATGATGGAGAAAAATAACCAAAGCAGAATAGAAATGCAAGCAGTTCAGAGAAGGCATGTTGTATTCTTGGACTTGCCTTTTGCATTATATAGGGTAGGAGTTATAAATCTAGTCCATTTTTATTTGAAATAGTTCTCCATGTGCTTTTAAAGTTAACAAATATGTGAATTCCTGTCTCCCTTTCTCTGTAGTCTATTCAGCACATGTATTTTTATATGCACATATAGAATCCTACCTGGTATCACACGCACATTTTTGTGAGTTACATGACTTGGCAGATACAAACTGTGAGAAGAGATCACTCCTCCTGAACGCTGTTGGAACTGAAAATTCAACCTATCGGGGAGCTTCCTAGTTAAAAAAAGTTATACATAAATCCATATGCAGTAAAATGAATATTTTTGGATCTGTGGATGATATATATTTCACTGTGTAATTAGATTGGCATATATATATATATGGATATATATATATATATATACTCTCCAGATATTTCATAATATTTAACATATGTGTCTTATTATACACTCCCTAAATTTATTCTTGTTCATATATGTGGATTTATAATCAAATTTTCACAAGATAATTCTCAGAAATATTCATTCACCTGAAATACATATTTGTTTCCTAGTATTGAAAACTAACTTCAGTGAATAGTGCATATAAATCCTAATATTTCTACAGTAACTAACACAGTTTAATATCAATGCAAGTAGATTCCTATGGGGCATGATATTTATTTGGAAGTTTATTTTTATTCAACACTGCTACATTTCTATTTCTTGAGTTTATGCACGTTATAGGATATATATTTCATCCACACGTTCACAAATTTATATGCATTATCACTTTCAATTACTTTCTGCTTCAGAAACATGTATTCCTCCATGTTTCTGACTGGTCTTTTCATGAGACTTCTTTCCAATCACTTTATTTTCGATTTCCATAATCACTTTTGAAGCAAAACTCACACACTCTTCATGATAAACCATAACACTAAGATTACAATTAGACGTATAACTAGTTGTTATGAATGATTCTATATCAATATATGATTTCTTATATATTTTCAGATATCAATTCAATCCATTATTTAAAGTGGAACCAGTTATATTATTTATTAACTGTATGATCTATTCATGCATTATCTCTATATTTATAGACACAGGGTACACCTCGTTGTACCCCCAATACTAATTTATACATATTTTAAATATTGCTACCAGAAATGGTCGAAGAAATACTCATGTCATCTGATCTACATATACATTTTATCACAGTAATATTCTGGACCAAAAAAGCAAAGGTCACTCTTAAGATTGTAACAAAGCCTAAATGGAAAGTGTGCATGGATTACTAAAACCTTCCATGTCCAGGTTGCCTAATGCTCTCAAATGTCAATCGTACTGGTGACTACATATTTGTTTCTTCCTAAGATTATATATTCAACCTCAAGCCTGTTGAAAATGTCTAATCCTATCACTCACTTTATACTTTGCCTGATTTAGTAATGTCTCTATTTATGTATGTATTCCTACATATTTTCCCTTGTTTATCATTGTGACTGACTCTTCACATATGCTGACTTTTACATTCACTGTCTACCCGAAACCCTATTGCTTAAGATCTTTTGGTCTAAATCCTATACTCATTCTTCTTTCTAATCCTACCGACTATCTTCCTAATCCTACCGACTATCTCTTTTTGAGTGGATGTTCTCTTCGACATTCAATCATCCAAGGTACAAGCTCCTATGCCATTGTATATAGATTTATCTGAGACATTTTTGCAGAACATCATTCAAAGCTATGTGTACCAATTAAGGGCCCAATGCCCTTCTGGGCTACATATCTTCCCTAGATTTCTCTTTTTATACTTATATTTCACCTATATATTCTTGTAAATATCATAGTTTCCCAATACCATTATTTGTCATGCAGAAGGATTCCTAACCCAAATTGAACATGTTATTAACCCAAACCATACACTGTTCTCTCAATCAAACTTTACAGAAGAGAGGGACAGGGTTAGTCTTACAATACAGGAATGTAGGGCATCTTCCTCCTGTTGAGAACATCAAAGGTCCATGCAGAAATGATCTTTT
The DNA here is from genome assembly GCF_048772815.1 of Callospermophilus lateralis. Taxonomy (NCBI): domain Eukaryota; kingdom Metazoa; phylum Chordata; class Mammalia; order Rodentia; family Sciuridae; genus Callospermophilus; species Callospermophilus lateralis. The sequence goes on from NC_135317.1 coordinate 6,079,368, forward strand.
GAGAAGATGTAGGCAGCTATGAAAGGCTGAGAGAGAAAAGTCATCTTCTATGGCAAACAACCTCGTCAACATAAAGAGATGTGTATGAATCAGCCTCTCTCTTCTTAATGTAGAGAAGATGGACCAAACCAGTCCTAAGTGGAGAGCCGTTCTTGGGTGCCCATGGTTTATATACCATTCTAACATATGAAAATGTCACAGGAAGTAGGGGCAGCCTCCATCTCATGGGACCCTTGAAAGCAACTGTTCATACAAAGTGGTTGTCAAGGCAGTGACCTCATTCAGTTCCTGAAGAAGTGATCTACCTCACTTTCTTGGTGATGGAACTCTCTGAACTTCGGATCCAGGAAGCCAGGCACCCGGAGCCAGTCCAGTCCCATACCCATTGGCTCATTTGTTTGGATTTACCAAGGAGAGTGTCAGTCTTTCTTGGTACCTACAGATGTGAGGATGGCAAAATACCAGGAGAGCTCTGAATAGGGTCCTTTCCTGAGAAAGCAGGTGGTGGTTCACTGCTGGCTCCTGACAACTTCACAGAGTTGGCCAAGGAGACCAGATCTGAGATAGGACAGGCCATTTTGGGGGAACATAGTATGGCCCACCACTCAGAGGACACTCCGGATAGCCACAGAGTTACATGGGGGAAGGATGTGCCTTTGTTGGTGTGATTCAGGTTTTGTCTCATGATCTGAGAATAGGTAGGAAAGGCGGTTTGTTTGATTTGGAGTGGACTTCTTCTAGTAAGTCGTTTGACAAGGCGAGTGTTTCTATGTCTGTGTATCCACTGTGTCCGTGGTTGTAGACATTAGAAAAGAGAATGCAACAATTGATGTGTCCTGTTTAGTAGAAAGATTCCCAGCATTCATCTTGCCCAACTTATGAATGAACTGAGGCTTGCCTTATTCATGGGCAACACCTGCTATCTTCCTAAGTTTCTGTTTCTTTCCGGAATTCTCGCCACTCTCCAGAATAGGCTCATGGTTTTGTGTCCAAGATATATACCACCTCCAAGATCTGTGACATGGTCATGTACTGAATAGCTGAAGCGAATGGCGAGCATCTCAGAAAACTCAGATATCAGTGTGACCAAGAAAGTCTCAGTGGAGAAACCCTGCTTTGGGCCTTTTGCTTATCAATTGTTCTGTTTCCCTGAATGTCAGGAAGGTCTTTGCCTAAGGCCACCCCCTTGTGAATCCTGAAGAAAACAGTTTTCAAATGCAAATGAATGGGCATCACCTGTTGCTCTTTGCTTAGTTGCTTTGGAAAGGGATGTGTCTGAATAAGCCTCGTGGCCCTGTATGAGGTTGTGGCTTAGATTCTCAGCACCTGATTTATGTAAAAAGACATGCCATGTGTGCACCCAAAACCAAAATGGCCCAAAGAGCAGTTATTGTAAATGAAGTCTCTCACATTCATTTGTAAGTTTCCTGACCCCCATCAAGTGAGAATAGGGATCCTTTGGGTCAAATTATTTATTCAAAGCCATGCAGAGGCTAGCCCATAGGTTTTTGGGTTTTCTCATGACTCCAAATCATATAAAGAATCTATACCTGACAGTCAGTAGGCCTCAAATTGGAGATGCAGAGCAGTATTAACACCTGGCCTATTTGATCACTCCTGGTGCACAGGATGGGTGTCCAGGCCACCGTGAATTTAGGCAAATGAGGGGCAAGAGAGCTTATTTTTGAGACTGTCTTGGGCTGCACCCCTCATGGAAAACTCCAGGCAGAGTTTATGATTAGTGTCTATATGGAAGAAGATGGTGGCCATGTGGGAGTGTTTTGGTTTTAATTGTGGTCATTTGTGTGGCGGTTGAAAGAGATGACTGGATCCACCTCGGCTTGAACTCTGGTGTGATTCCTCTTAGAGACTGAGTTCTGGAACTGACTTCAGAGAAGTATTGCCATGAAATGTGTTGGGATTTTAGGAGGCCACGCATGAGAATCGCCCTTGGAAACTGAGATCGAGGGCCAGGGTGGCTTTCCAGAGTGAACTGGGAATCTCAGCAGGATATCACATGATTTTATTCTGAAAGACTTGGCAGTCATAGTTGAGAGTCTAAACACACATGGAACTCACATTGTAGACCTCAATGATCCTGGCTTCATGTGACCTTTTGGCCACTCTTTGGGAAGGCTTGCCTGTGAGAGTTCTCCAGACATTTCATTGAAATGAGCTTCCTTACCATATAATGGTTCCTGCATGAATTGAAACCCACAGTGCCTCCAACTTCATCCTTCAAAAATGGCTAAATAAATAGCAACAAATTTCTGAAATTTCCATGACCAATTGGCACTGGAGAACCTTTGGATGTTATGTTGCTGATCATGAGTGAAATAATTCCCCATGAAAAGACACTTTAAAGGGAGAATTCCAATTTTATTGCAAAAAAGCTGTGTGATTATATAGACCTAAGGGGGAGATGGTAGGGCTTAGATAAATGGCAGCAACCCGTTTATTGAAAGCAAGTTCTTTCAGATATCATTATTGGAGCCCAGGAATTAGTTCTCATTGGGGCTAAGATTCTCCACCAGTGAGATTTGAAATTGGCGCTGGCGGGAGAGTTCACAAGGGCGGGAACTTTTCGCACCACTGCAAAAATGAAGAAGGTAGGAAGAAGAAGTCCTTAGGCGCCATGTTGGGGTTTTTCTCAGGGGTATGGCTGCCATTTATACTTTTCCCAACATTCCTCCCTTTTTGTTTTCTTAGGAAGTGGGGCGTCGTTTGTAGATCCGGCTGCTTCCTGCTGTATGGGGTTGCTGTGGGGCCTAGAAAGGGAAGGGGAGGAATGCTCGAGGGGCAGGTCTGGGAATATCATGGCAGCAAGAAATAAAACCCAGTGGCTATAGACAGCTACTTCTGTAGGGGTGAAGTCAATGAAAGTTCCCTGAAGCCACAAGTTGTCGATGGCATGGAACCAGTCCTGGATGGAGGAGATTGTTGGTATCAGCCACTGGTCCTGTAACAGAGACTCTAGAAAATACTGGAAGCGTTGCCTGGACAAGGTGCCACAGCACCTGAAGAAGATCAGAGTGAATAAAAACAGAATGAAGATAAAAATTAAAGCAAAGGTCAATTTTTGGCAGAAGTTCCATGTTGGGGGACTGACATAGAAGAAGCCAAGGGCCATGAGGAAACTTAGAAGGTCATAAAGATTCAAGAATCCAGGATGGCAGATTAAGAGGTTCTCGGAGCTCGTTGTCTCCCACTGTCTGATGTCCATTGCATTCCATCGTGCCTGGTAGTGAGCTTCATCACTGAGTGAACTGTTCTCTTGGAGATGTTGGGGGTTCGTCGGTCATCAGAGGCTGGTAGTGCCTAAGCAAAAGCTGGTTGAAAGTTTGATTATGAATTTTTTGCAGTTGGGTTTGAAGGAACTTCATTATGCAGGGCAAGAGAGCACAAAAAAGGAGCATCCCAATAAGGGACCCAGAGAGAGGTAGTAACTACATGGCAAGATAGGATTGGAAGAACCTCGTTATGGGATTGGAGGAGGTAGGTTTGAGCAATTGGGTCGATAATTCCTGCAATTTAACAACTTTTTTTTATTAGCCCAGATTCATTAACATAATAGCAACATTCTCTCTGAGGAATAGGCTTGTACCCCCTTTTTCTGCTGTGAGAAGGTCAATTGTTCTTCGGTTCTGTAAAGCCACTTGTGCCAATGAAGAAACCTGCCACTGCAAGGAGCCCAGAGACTCAGCAGTGGTATCAAGTGCTTCCTGCAGTTTTTGTTGCAAGTCATTGGATGCCCATAGAGCATGACCTATAGCTCCACCAGAGAGTCCGAGACGTGCCACTGAGGTTGTTAAAGTGAGGCCTACCAGAACCGGCAGAAAGACTGCCCTACGGGTGTGGGAAGGTAGGGCCAACTGTGGGAATTCGGTGGGAGTATACAAAGACAGCAGAGGAACTACAGTAACCAAGAAACAGGTGCCAGAGACATTGATCGTTGAGGTAATTAAAGACCCATTACACCAGATGAAATGTCCAGGTTTCATAAACGCAGGGCTCTATGGGGTGCTATAGCTCAAGGAACAAATGGGTAAAGGATTCATTATTGGCAGGTGGATACAGATGAAAGGAAATAAAGTATTGTTGGAATAACTTTCCACAGTGGGATATGTGTCACATGTAGGGGTTGTCCTTAATTAGAGAAATTGTAGGTTTTTGCTGAAATATTTCCTGCCGCTAATGGGACCGCTGCTAGAAGTGGACGACTAAGTGAAGCACAGAGAAAGCACTGAGAAGTAGGCACCAAAAGAGGGGAGGAGTTTAATAATCGAAGAGTTTGGTGTAGCAAATTGAGCCATTTGGAAGGGGGACCTGAGGGGGTTGAAGGCTCTGAATCCTCTTTGGATGAGCTATGGATAAGATCTCGAAGTTTTGATTCTGACTCCTTAATGTGTTCGACTACCTGGATGGTTGCCTTAGGTAGCATAATCAGGGTGCGGCCAACAGTCATTCACCCTGTGGGTCTGGCTGAGGTTGTCTGAGCATAGACAGCAAACTCAACATAGCCCCAACGATTGGCCTTGGGGTCAGGTATATCTGAAGTATACAATCCATTGTTATAGGATGAAGAGCCTTTATACCACTTTAGGTAACTAGAAGTCCACCCTTCAGGGTAACCAAGTGAGTGGTAAGAACAGCTACCACGTTCATCATGGAACCTGCATGACCAATAGGGACACCCATTATGTATCTCAGGCCACCAATGACAATAGTCTTTAGTTTTATTAAAAAGGAAGCAAATGAAAGGCCAGTTCCAGCTACTAGGGACGAAGGTCCTTGAAGGTGACAATTTTAGGGAAATAGTGGTGCAGTTGTGGATGAAGCAAGTAGTTGGATCCACTGCGTGGACCTTCTGTATGCCATGTTCTGAGTATCGTTCCCGAAGAGTGAATAAATACATGGTAGGTTAGGAGGGTAAAGAAAAGTCCCAACAGAGCACAAAAAAGAAGCAGAGCACAAAAAACAAGCAGTTAGAGAAGACAAGGGTGTTGGGAGAGCTCATTGTGCCTTCTTTAAGAGGAATTGGGCTGCAGGGAACACCGTGTGAGCCGCAACTTAAATGGGTGAGATGGGTGTGGAAAGCAGGAGTAAAGGGGAGGTTCAGGAGGTGATTCTTGGAGTTCCTCTGGGGTGGTCCTGTCGTCAGCAGGTGGGGCCTCCTGGTGATATGGCTTCAACCTAGAAATGGGAATCCAGGGAGTGAGACGGTTGTCTGGTAAGGAGAGTTTGGCGGCGGTGGGGGTACAGAGAATGACAGGATAGGGGCCTTTCCATTTTGGTTCAAGAGTCACTTTCTCCTCTGGGGTATTATAATATACTAGACTCCCAGGTGTTAAGGGAGGAGTGTTTGGAGAGGAGACTGGGTCCGGAAGAAGCCAGTTCTGATATTTCCAGTGTTCTGAGCGGAGATGAAACAAGAGAGGCAAAGACAAATCTCGGGTGAGATTTCCTTGTGAAATGACCAACCCAGGGGGTATAAGAGGTCTTCCATACATTATCTCAAAGGGAGACAGTAAAGATGGTTTCTTAGGGAGAGCTCTGATTCGAAGCAAAGCCAAGGGAAGGATTTTGACCCAGTCTAAGTTTAATTCCATTGTCAATTTGGTAAGGACTTCCTTCAGAGTACAATTTACCCTTTCCACTTTCCCTGAAGCCTGGGGGTAATATGGACAGTGGAAAATCCACTTGAAGGAGAGGGCTTGAGATTCCTTTTGTGTCATCCTAGAAATAATCTCAGGGCCTTTGTCATATTGTAGGGAAGTGGGCATACAAAACCTGGGGATGATGTGTGTCAGATTGAAGCTACAGTGGAAGCCTTTTTATTGGAAGTGGGAAATGCCTCAACCCAAACAGAGAAAGTGTCCACAAAGACAAGGAGGTATTTAGTGTGCCATACTTTGGGCATGTTGGTGAAGTCTACTTGCCAGTCAGCAGCGGGAATGTGTCTCCGGGCTTGGTGGAAAGGGAAAGGTTTTGGCCTTAAAGGAGTATGAGGGTTGGTCCGCTAACAGATCTGACAATTAGAGGCTATATTCTCTAGCATGGCTATGTCAGAAGGGTTGAGGGAGAAGAAGCTCTGTAAAAAAAGGGTCAAAGACTGAGAATTGGAATGGTGTAGAGTATGAAGGAACTTGAAAAGATCTTTGTTCTTACTGGAAGAAGTAGGGACTTCAGATGAGCTGTCTAAAGTGGCCATAATATGTCCCCCATGGGGGCCATAATTGGAAGTGGCAGCAGCCATTCGTGCCGCCTGGTCAGCTTTGGCATTGCCCTCAGTGATAAGAGAGCCGTCCTTCTGATGGAACCTACAATGGACAACTCCTAACTGGGTGGGTAAGTGGGAGGCCTCTATCAGATTGGTTATAAGAGCCGAATTAGTGATCGCATTACCTTTGGTGGTAAGTAGGCCTCGCTCCTTTCATATTGAAGCATGGGATAATAAGATCTGGAAGACATATTTTGAATCAGTATAGAGGGTGAGGGATTTGCCTTGTGCTAGAAGGCAGGCACGAGTGGCTGCTATAAGTTCAATCTGCTGGTTGGTAGTTCCTGAAGGCAAAGCTTTGGCCTCTATAATCTCAGTTGCTGAAACTACAGCGTATCCAGAGTAATGAGTGCCGTTCTGCCTAAAGGAACTGCTGTCAGTAAACCAGATAAGGTCAGGCATGGTGAGTGGTTCCTCAGAAATGGAAGAATGACAGGGGAGGAAATCATCTAAGGTTTCCAAGCAATTATGAGTTGGTGTGTTAGACGTGGGATTCATTGGGAGCAGTGAGACAGGGTTCAGTGCAGAGCAGGGGAGGAAAGTAATATTAGGGTTTTCCAGAAAGGAAATGAGGAGCGACAGAACTCTGGATGGAGGAAGGGTTTGAAGGCCCTTATAAGCTGAAAGATCTTTCAAGTGATGTGGGGAGTGGATAGTTCAAGGTGCCCCAAAAGTCAGCTTAGAGGCTTCTTTGTGTAAAATTTGTCCAGCAACCAGAGCTCTTAAGCAAGGGGCCCACTCACGGATGGTAGAGTCTAGTTTCTTGGAAAATATGCCACAGGTGCAAATGTAGGCCCATAGTTTTGACCTAAGGACCCTAAGTGCTTGCCCCCCTTTTTCATGGACATATAGATGATATGGTCTTGAAAGATCAGGAAGGTGAAGGGCAGGTGCTTTAGGAGGAGTTGCTGAAGCCTGCAGAAGTGGTAGATGGGGGAGGAGACAAGAGATTCACTAGGGGGTCCATTTGCTAGGTAATACAGGGGTTTGGATAGAAGAGAATAATTTGGGATCCAGGCCCCAAAAATAACCTGCTAATCCTAGGAATGATAGTATTTTGACTTTCATATGGGGCACTGGAAGATCAGAGAGCAGTTGCCTCCTATCCAGTGTTATTTCCTTTTTCCCGGGTGTAAGGCAAAAACCAAGAGAGGTGACAGAAGACTGGGAAACCTGGGCCTTGTGGGGAGACTCCCTATATTCCTTGTCTGCTAGGAAATTAAGAAGCTGAGCAGTGTGGGATTGAGAGTATTCCCAAAGGGAGTACATAGAAGAAGGTCATTGACATATTGAAGGAGAATAGAGTCAGGACAGGTCGGGTGAAACGATGTAAGGTCCTGGGCAAGAACTTGGCCAAAGAGATGGGGGCTATCCCTGAATCCCTGTGGGAGGACAGTCCAGGAAAGCTGATGAGAATGGTGGATTTGAGAGTCAGTCCACGTAAAAGCAAAGATATTCTGAAATTCTCAGAAGAAGGGAATAGAAAAGAATGCATCTTTTAAATCTAGGACGGAGAATTGGGTAGTAGTGAGAGGGATCTGAGAGGAGGGTGTAAGGGTTAGGCACTAGCGGGTGGATGGGGACCAAAGAGGAGTTGACAAGGAGAAGGTCTTGAACCAGCCTGTAGGACACGTTAGGTTTCTTAAGTGCCAGAATGGGTGTGTTGAAAGGAGAGTGTGTAGGCCTAAGATACCCCTTTCATAATAAATCCTGGATGATGGGTTCTAATTCGAGGAGGGCTGTGGTTGTGAGTGGATATTGTGGTTGACTAATATATCTTGAAGGGTCCCATAAGACAATATGAATAGGACTGCATTTAGCCATAAAGGGTGTATTTGTGTCCCAAACCTCAGGGTTAACTGGTTTAGAGAGTCGTGGGAGAGTGCATGAAGGAGGTGTATCTGCCCCTAGGAACACCATGAGGAAATGAGAGGTAGGAGAGGTGTGGGGTGATATGTGAATGGTGACTTTTAATAGTGAGAGTATGTCCCTTCCCAGAAGGGGAATGGGGCAATAACGAGAAAGAAGTGAGTGAAGGACAAAAGGGATCCCTGCATATAACATGATGGGGGGGTTTGAGGGAAAATCTGTTTACCTCCTACCCTGACAAAAGGAGTTTTTGAGGGTGTGGTAGAACCCCAATACTCCCTTAAGACCGAAAAAGCGGCACCAGTATCCAAGAGGAAGGTAATGAAGCATCCATCCACCAGGAAGGTAACCCTAGGCTCTTGATTCTTGATGGTAATAGTCTGGAGGGAAAGCCCAGGGCTCCGTCAATCCTCCTCTGCAAAGCCCAAGAGAGGCTGGGGTTGCTGAGCGGCTGACCAACCTCCCTTTCAGGTTGTTGGGCAGTCTGCCCCCCAGTGTCCCCTTTGACGGTATTTTGGGCAGGGGTTGTAGGGTGTCCTCAGTGAAGGACAATCCCTGGCCCAATGTCCCTCCTTACCACATTTGAAGCAAGCTCCCGGGGGTGTCATATTGGGATGGCGTGGTGATGGCCTTCTCTGAATGACCTGGGCCAACATTTGGAATTTGGCATTTTCAGTCCTCTGCCTACGGCATTCACTTTCATCCTCTCTATCATAAAAACCTTGAAATTGAGGATTTTGGTCTAAGGAGTAGCAGGGCCCTGTTCAAGCTTCTTAAGCTTGGCTTTAATGTCAGGGTAGCTTTGGGCCAGAACATGTCATTAAGACATGACGGCCATCAGGGGTTTCTGGTTTGAGGTTTGTGTACTGTTGAAGGGCCTTGGTTAGTCTATCCAGGAATTCTGAAGGTGTTTCCTCCTTCCTTTGAATGACCTCCTGCACCTTTTTAAAGTTAACAGCCTTGCGGATAGCCTTTTTCAGGCCCGCCAAGAGGCAGGATGTAAAAAGGTCATGAGACTGTAAGCCTTCAGGGGTGTTGTAATCCCATAGAGGATCCTGCTCTGGGACAGCATGAGGGCCTGTGGGGTGGTTAGGATTGGTCCTATGATTTTCATCAGCATGGACTTGAGCTAGCTCCCAGACCCATCCCTTTCCTCAGGGAGAAGTGTATTGGCCAAGAGCATGTAGATGTCATGATGAGTGAGGCTATATGCTTGCAGGACCCATTGAAACTCCCGACTGTAAGTGGTGGGGTCAGTGGTGAATAAGCCTAACTTCCTCTCTAGCTGAGTAATGTCCGACATGGAGAAGGGCACTTGGACTCTGATGACACCCTCGGGACCAGCTACCTCACAAAGGGGTGCGATTGTCTTGGGGGTGGGAAGGAGTCCCTTAGACCTGGTAACAGGAGGACTGAAAGAGGCAGGAGGCGGACAGGAAGGAGAGGGAGGGGAAGGGAGTGTCTCTTTGGAAGAGGAGGAGGTGGAGCAGGCAGAAGAGGGCGAAGGGGAGGAGGATGAAATGGAAGGCTGAGGATCCGTGGAATCAGGCAGAGGAAGAGGAGGGTATAGCGGGAGAGAAGGGGCAGATAGGACTGGGGGATAAGGTGGGGGTTTATCTGCTGGGTTGAATGAGGAAGAATCTGTGAAGTCAGGAGTAGAAGTAGGGGAAGAGAAGGGTTTGCAAACAAGGAGGACCTGAGAGGGAGGGCAGGAGAAGCAGCGACAGGGTGCTGTGTGAGAAGGCTAAAACCTTAAATGCAGGGAATCTCACTCCACTTTTTCAGATGCTGGCACTAGTTAAAAAGGTCCCAGAGAAGGTTTGGATGTAAGGAGCCTTCTGGAGGCCAATGATTGTCATTATCCAGTGGATATGTAGGCCAATTTGGGTACAGAATTTGATTAGAAGTTTGGGCTTGATGTCTGGTGTGAGGGAGAGTGTGGCCAGATTTTTTATTAAACATTTGAGAGGTGAGGCTTCAGGTACAGATGAAGAGGTGCCCATAGTCACAGGGAGAGAAGGAAGAGAGAGAGAGAGAGAGAGAGAGAAAGAGAGAGAGAGAGAGAGAGAGAGAGAGAGAGAGAGAGAGAGAGAGAGAGACAAAGAGAAAACCCGGGCTGGAACGGCTTCCAGGAAGCTCAGGGCGAACGGGGGTCAGGTGGGCGTCCCCAAAATTACCAGCCTTCATGAGGAAATACAGAGGGCACTACCTGGTCGTCACCAGTGAAGTGCGATCTGTGAGACCCAATGGTTTCGGAGCCACGGGCAACCTGACGTCAGGAAAGTTTGCCAACCCAGCGGAAAAAGTCAGTAGTGAAAACAGAACTCCGGTTCCGGCAGAATGCAGTTCCAGGACTGGAGTTCAGTTTTCCCTGAGCAGAGAGGCAACTTTAGCCAGACACAGCAGCCCCAGCAAACAGCAACTCTAGCCAGCAGTGGCAGCGGCACCAGAGGAGAAAAAACCACAGAGCCTCTCCTGTAAACTCAGAAGCCTCACGCCCCAAAGGAAAACGGATCACCAGAGGGTCCACTGTGACCAGTAAAGGTCATAGTGGCAGGAATTTCCTGCCCCCTACAGGGCGTCTAGAGTGCGCTGGAGGATCATGGTCACAAAACCAGTGGTAGCCCTAAGGGAGTTGGAGAGCCAGGGTCAGGGGAGGCTTACATATATCAGATCTGTGGTGAGTGCAGGAAGCTGGCCTCTGAAAAGAGTGGACCAGGGCGGAGTGTCTCCGTGGAGCAGGGGACAGGGCTCTTGTTAGAAAGAGCTCACCCGTATCCTCACACGGGGCACCAGAATGAAAGAACTTCCCACGCAAAGGCACTTCACTGGGAGAATTCCAATTTTATTGCAAAAAGCTGTGTGCTTATATAGAACTAAGGGGAAGACGGAAGGGCTTAGATAAATGGCAGGCAAACCGTTTATTGGTAAGTTCTTTCAGATATCAGCTCTGCAGCCCAGGAATTAGTTCTTATTGGGGCTATGGTTCCCCACCAGCGAGATTTCAAATTGGCGCCACTGCTGAAAAAAGAAGGTAGGAAGAAGAAGTCCTTAGTCACCATGTTGGGGTTTTTCTCTGGGGTATGGCTGCTGTTTATACTTTTCCCAACAATGAGTATACCAGACAGTGTCTTGATTGACTGGTTTTCATGAAAATGGTATTTAACAGAGATGGCAGAAAGTTGGATCCTGCTGAGTAGTGGGCCTAGAGCAATGGTGGGCAGGTGTGTGATAAAACATCTGTGGTGGGGCCATGTAGATCGGTCATTGGATTCCAAATGGCCTGTGACTGACATGGTGAAGCCAGCAGACCCTTATATGTAAAGGCACCTTGTTACATAGAGAGGTTTCAGGACATTGTTCAGAATCAGGTTGCTATGGTCAAGGGGTCAAGTTATGTGGGATAGAAGCCTGGTTCTTGTATTCTCCTGCAGACCCTGACCCACCACACGTGACAGAAATCCCTCCCGCACTGTGTACCCGTTGAACTCCTTGTATTTCGTGAAGCAAATACCCAAATCCCAGTGCAGCAGCAAGAAACACCACGAAAATAGAGGATGACCATATGGATTCAACGTCCACACAGGGAGACATTTAGCCCCCAGGGGCCACAGTTTACCTACAATGGAAAATTCAGCACTGCTGTCTCATGTTCATTGGAAAATAAGAAACCATGTCCTCCAGGTCACATTGATGCAGACCCAGCTTTTATGGTCTCACTAGAAAGGAAGCTAAAGCTCCTGACAACAACATATATTTCAAGTGCCCAACCTGAAAGGCAGTTTCTCAAGAAGCCTCTAGGCCAGCAGACCTTCATGTTTGTGGAGGGTTTACCCTGTCCCTTACTTTTGGAAACTCCTCTACCACTTCCAAGGTTGTGAACTCCTGATCGTATTCCATTCTATATATGTATTCACGGACTTTCTAACTCTTCTCCTCTGATTGTGTCATACTTGGGCCGTAGGTGTTGTCAAGGCATTGTTCTGGATGAGAGTGGGAAGATTTTTGTGTAGCACATATTTACATACACATTGGATTCATTTTTCAATTTTCCATTCAAAATACTGAATCCCTGACACTGACACATACCCTACTAGACGCTGACTACTAATCCTAATATGATGGAGAAATATAACCCAAACAAAATAGAAATACAAGCAGTTGAGAGGAGGCATGGCGTATAGTTGGTCTTGCCTTTTGCCTGATATATGGTAGGAGTTATAAATCTTGTTAATTTTTTGTTGAAATAGTTCTCCATGTGTTTTTAAAGTTAACACATATGTGAATTTCTGTCTCCCTTTTTCTGTAGCCAATTCAGCAAATGTATTTTTATATGCACATATAAAATCCTACCTGGTATCACACGTACATTTTTGTGAGGTGGCTAACTTGGGAGATACAAAGTATGAGAAGAGATCACTCCTCCTAAATGTTTTTGGAACTGAAAATTCAAACTATGAGTGAGCTTCTTAGTTGAAAAACATTATACATAAATCCATGTTCAGTAAAATTAATATTTTTGGATCTGTGAATGATATATATTTCATGATGAATTTTGATTGGCATATATATTGCTACTTTCTAATGTATCTGTGATATATATATATATATATATATATATATATATATAGAGAGAGAGAGAGAGAGAGAGAGAGAGAGAATTTTCAAAATATGAAATATATGTGTCTTATTATACACTCCCTAAATAATTCACTCATGTTCATGTATGTGGTTTTATAATCAACTTTTCATAAGATTGTTTTTAGAAATATTCATCCACCTGAAATACATATTTGTTTCCTAGAACTGAAAACTCACTTCAGTGAATGGTGCAAACAAAGCCTTATATTTCTACAGTAACTGACCCAATTTAACATCAGTGAAAGTAGATTTCTATGGGACATGATGTGTATTTTGATGTTCATTTTAATTCAACACTGGTACATTACTATTTCTTCAGTTTTTATACATCGTAGAATATTCATTTCATCCACAAGTTCACAAATTTAAAGACATTTGTAACACATTCAATCACTTCCTGCTTCAGAACACATGTATTCCTCCTTGTTTTTGACTGGTTATTTCATGAGACTTCTTTCCAAACACATTATTTTCGATTTCCATAATCAATTTGGAAGCAAAACTCACACACATTTATGATAAACTACAACCCTAATATTACCATTAGATGTATAACTGGTTGGAATGAATGTATGTATATCAATATAAGATTTCGTGTGTATTTTGGGATATCAATTTATTCCAATTTCTAAATTTGGAAACAATTATATTATTTATTCACAGTATGGTCTATTCGTGCATTCTCTCTATATTCATACACAAATGGTACACCTATTTGTGCCCCCAATACTAATTTATATCTCTTCAAAATATTGCTCTCAGAAATGGTGCAACAAATACTCATGTCACCTGATCTACATATACATTTTATCACAGTAATATTCTGGCCACAAAATGCAAAGTCACACGACTGTACCGAAGCCTAAATGGAATATGAGTATGGATTATGAAAATCACCCATGTCCAGGTTGCCTAATGCTCTCAAATGTCAATCCTATTGGTGACTACATATTTGTTTCTTCCTAAGATTATTTATTCAAACTCAAGCCTGTTGAAAATGTCTAGTCCTATCAATCACTTTATCATTTGCCTGATTTTCTAATGTCTCTATTGATATCTGCTTTCCTACATATTTTCCCCAGTTCATCATTGTGACTGACTCTTCACATGTGCTGACATTTACATTTTCTCTCTACCCAAAACCCTATTGCTAAAGAACTTTTTTTCCAAATCTTATACTCACTCTTTTTTATGATCCTACCAACTATCTTCCTAATCCTACCAACTATCCTTTTTTGACTGGATGTTTTCTTTGACATTCAATCTTCCAAGGTACAAGGTCCAATGCCATTGTGTATAGATTTATCTGAGACACATGTGCAGAACATAATTCAAACCTAAGTATCCCAATCAAGGATCCAATGCCCTTCTGGGCTTCAAATCTTACCTAGATTTCTGTTTTCATACATATATTTCCCCTCTATATATTCTTATAAATATCGCTGGTTCCCAATTACATTATTCATCCAGCAGAATGATTCCTAAGCCAAATCAAACATGTTATTAACCCTAACTATACTCTGTTCCCTCAATCTAACTTTACAGAAAAGCAGGGACAGAGATGGTCTTACAATACAGGAATGTAAGAAATCTTCCACCTGCTGAGAAATGAAAAGGTCCATGCAGAAATGAACCCTGGGGAAGATATAGGAATCTATGAAGGACCTGAGAGAGCAAAAGTCATCTTCCACGACAAACAACCTGGTCAGGATGAAGGGGTGTGTCTGAAGCAGTCTCTCTTTTCTTAATGTAGAGAAGATGGACATACCAGGCCTGTGTTGAGAGCTGTTCCCGGATGCCTATGTTTGATATACCATTCAAACTTGTGAAAGTGTCACAGGAAGTAGGAGCAGACTCCATCAATTGGGTCACTTGGAAGCAACTGTTCGGACAAAGTGGTTGCCAAGGCAGTGACCTCATTCACTTCCTGAAGGAAGTGACCTACATCACTTTCTTGGTGATGGAACTCTCTGAACTAGGGATCCAGGAAACCAGGCACCCAGAGGCAGTCCCAGTCCCAGTCCCAGTGGCCTCACATGTTTGGATTTACCAAGAACAGAATCAGTCTTTCTTGGTAACTACTGATGTGAGGATGGCCAAATGCCTAGACGGTCTGAAGAGGGGCCTTTCCTAAGTAAGCAGGTAGTGTCTCACCACTGGCACCTGACAACATCACAGTGTTGGCCAAGGAGTCCAGATCTGACATAGGACAGTCCATTTTGGAGTAACATACTATGGCCCATCAGTCAGAGGACACTCCGGATTGTCATAGACCTACTTGGGGGATGGAGGTGACTTTGTGGGTGTGGGTGTGAGTTTGTGGTTTTGTCTCATGATCTGAGAATAGGTAGGAATGTCGGTTTGTTAGGATTGGAGTGGACTGTTTCTAGTAAGTCTTTTGACAATGCGAGTGTTTCTATGTCTGTTTATCCCACTGTGTCCATGGTTGTAGACATTAGAAAAGAGAATGCATCAATGGATGTGTCCTGAATAGTAGAAAGCTTCACAGCATTCATCCTGCCCAATTTATGAATGGATTTTGGCTTGCCTAATGGATGGGCAACAACCACTGTCTTCCTAAATTCCTGTTTTCTTCTTGAATTCTGGCCACTCTCCAGAATAGGTTCATGGTTTTGTTTCCAAGACATGTACCACCTCCAAGCTCTGTGACATGGCTATGTACTGGATAGCTGAAGGGAATGGGATCATCTCAGAAAACACAGATATCATTCCAGAAACCCTGCCTTGGGCCATTTGCTTACCTATTGTTCTGTTGCCCTGAATGGCAGAAACGTCTTTGCCTCAGGCAACCCCTTTGTGAAGCCTGAAGAAAATGGTTTTCAATGGAAATTAATGGGCATCACCTGTAGATCTTTGCTTAATTGCTTTGGAAAGGGATGTGTTTGCATCAGACTCTTGGCCATGTGTGAGGTTGTTGAATAGATTCTCAGCACCTGATGGATCTAACGAACAATTACATGTGTGCTTCCAAAACCAAAATGGCCAAAAAAGCAGTCATTGTGGACGAAGTCTCTCGCCTTCCTCTGTAAGATTCCTGATCTCCATCAAGTGAAAATAGGGATCCTTTTTGTCAAATGAGTTCTTCAATCCCTGCAGAGGATAGCCCATAGGTGCTTGGGTTTTCTCATGATTCCAATTCACATAAAGAATCTATACCCGAGAGTCAGTAGGCCTCAAATTGGAGAATCAGAGCAGTATTTACAGCAGGCTTATTTGATCACTCCTGGTTCTCAGGAAGGGTGTCCAGGCAACCCTGACTTTAGGCAAATGACAGGCAAGGGAGGTTATTTTGTACACTGTCTTTCACTGAGCCCCTCATGGAAACCTCCAGCCACAGGTTATGATGAGTGTCTATATGGAAGAAAATGAGGGCCTTGTGGGAGTGTTTTGGTTTTAATTGTGGTCATTTGTTTGGCGGTTGGAAGTGATGACTGGGTCTATCTGGGCTTGAACTCTGGTGTGATTCCCCTTGGAGTCTGAGTTCTGAAACCGATCTCAGAGAAATATTGCCATAAACTGTGTTCAGATTTTAGGAGGCCATGCATGGGATTCGCCCTTGGAAACTGAGATCAAATACCAGGGTGACTTTCCACAGAGCCTTGGAATATCAGCTAGGATATCACATGATTTTATTCTGAAAGATTTGGCAGCCATAGTTGACAGTCAGAACACCCATGGACGTCACATTAAAGACCTCAATGGCCCTGGCTTCATGTGACCTTTTGACCACTCTATGGGAAGACTTGCTGTGAGATTTCTCCAGAGAATTCATTGAAAATAGCTTCCTCACATTTAATAGTTCCTGAATAAACTGAAACCCACAGTGCCTCCAACTTCATCCATGAAAAATGGCTAGATAAATACAATGAAATCTTTGAAATTCCCTTAACCAGGTGGCACTGGAGAACCTTTAGATGTCTTGTTGCTGATCATGAGTGTACCAGAGAATGCCATGATTGACCGGGTTTCATGAAAATGATGTAGAACAAAGATGCCAGTAAGTTGGAGCCTGCTGAGTAGTGGGCCTATTGCAGTGGTGGGTAGGTGTGTGATAATACATCTGTGGTGTGGCCATAAGGATTTGTAATTGCCTTCCAAATGGTTTGTGACTGACATGGTGCAGCCAGCAGACCCTTCTATGTAAAGGCATCATGTTATATGGAGAGGTTTCTGGGCTAAGTTCAGAGTCAGATTTCTATGGACAAGGGGGCAAGCTCTGTGAGATAAAAGCCTGGTTGGTGCATTTTCCTTCAGACCCTGACCCACCACAAGTGACAGAACTCCCTCCAACACTGGGTTCCAGTTTAACTCGTTGTATTTCATAAAGCATATACCAAACTCCCAGTACAGCAGCAAGAAACACAACAAAAAGTGGAGGATGACCAAATGGCTTCACAGTCCACACGGGGAGACACTTAGCATCCAGTGGCCACAGTTTACCTACAAAGAGAAAATTCAGCACTGCTGCCTCATGTTCATTAGATTACAAGAAACCATGTCCTCCAGGTCACATAGATGCAGACTCAGCTTTGATGGTATCACTAGAAAGGAAGCTAAAGCTCCTTATAACAACATATATTTCAAGTGCCCAAACTCAGAGGAAGTTTCTCAAGAAGTGTTTAGGCCGGCAGAGCTCCATGTTTTTGGAGTGTTTACCTGATAGACCAGGACACAAGAAAAGACCACTGACTCTAATTAAAATCAAATTAAATTAAGCTTATTATTTCCACTGGCTGTGCTGCCTCTCCCTCACAAAACGGCGGGAATAAGACAGCAACCCCAGGTTTCCTACAGGCAGCTTAATAGCCCAGAAAATTACACAAAACAGGGTTTACAGATAACAGAACTCTGACAAACATCACACTAATGTCAGTCTACATTTTTTTTTTCTGTCCCTACATCAGAGTTCATGAAGACCATTAGAGCCTCAGAGAGGGTTGTTGTCTGGCCAGAGAAGGCAAATATTTATGATGTGTCACTAAAGTTTCAGAGAGGGCTGCTATCTGGTCAGAGAGCCGGGCATGGGTGAGTTCATGGCGCGGGCAGGCATTTCAAGCAGGTATAGAATTTGAAGTAATTTATGGTAAGGCCAAAATTAACTTTTCATGGCTTTTTGGCAAGATGGCTCCCAATTTTAATAAAAGATCAGGTTGGGTCTATCATTCCCTCCTTTTCTTTGTGTCCCTTTCAAATCTTTGATAGATTATGGGAAGAGCACTGAGGAAATTTTAATCCCTCAGTAAGAGTCTCCAAATTTTTAGAACTCACCCAAAACCGATCTCCCTGATTTTACCTGACTTAATTAATTACTTATATTGATAGTCTATTTATCTTTCTCTCCATTGCTGTAAGAAGAGTGGTGTCACTCATTTTTTCTTCTTCTGACCTGAGACAGGGTGACGTGAGTGGGCATGGCATGAGGGACATGAGTTGCCTTTTAGAAGTCAGTTGAGGGACATGAGTTGCCTTTTAGAAGTAAGTTCGGTTTGAAGTCTGATTGGGGAAGAACAGGTTGTAAAGTCATCTGGGGATGGGTTCTTCTATGAGAGAAACAAAAACCATGAGTACTGAATAAACTTTGCAGCAGCTGGAACATGTCACTTTATAGAAGTTCCCTCACCAGTCTTTAATATCCCCAGTTATCAGGACTGTCAACTTAATATTTAACTTTTAGTGTTACACTTGTCCCTCCCCATAAGATACAGTTTAATAATTTAATGTCATCTGATCTTGTAAAATCCTTTTACTAGTATGACCTCTGTGTCTCTTAGAGAAACCTTTAATTCTGTTACTCAGGGCTGGATAATTGTACTAGCAAACACCAAGCCTACCTGTGTAGGTTAGGATTATCTGTAGGCCTTAAACTGAAAACTTCTCCCTGTGCAGGTCTTCTTGATAGTCTCTTTTTATAAGTATCAGGCATTCCTGTCTGAGAATTCTTCTTTGTAGCCACCAGTCTTACTTATTTTGGAAGGCAAACATAAAGTGCATACCTTAAAATTATATTATTATTATTATTATTATTATTATTATTATTATTTAAAATGCCCAGGAATGGATGTATTTTGTTCTTAACTGTCTTTGCTAAGTGTTTAAGATGAAGCAGTCAAACTGACTTTTGTTTCCATCTATTGTTAACAGTCAACTGAGCTTTTATGGGAGTCAATTCTGGGGAAACTTGAGAGCAGATTCTCAGTTCTGCTAGTGCCATTTGTGCTAGGTGGGTCCAGATCTTGCTTGACCATTTGGCTTCCCTCGGAAGCATCAGGGATGTCTCCTTTCTTTGATGACTCTCCTCTTCGTAACAAATACACTGATTGGCTTTCTGTTCTCCAGTGGTCTCATTAATCTCCCTGATCAGGAGGAGGTTATGTGGCTCAGAGTTTCAAAGCTCTTTAGAGAAGTTCCCTGTTCCCTGGATTCAGACTGACTCAGAGGGCAAAAGCCAAATATTGGTTTTCTTGGCCCTTTTCATTTAACTTTAATTTCAAATCCTAATCTTAAACATCCAGCAAATAAATTTTAACAACCTTAGATTAAGAGTACTGGGCTTTAATGTCTATAACTATATGATTATCTTTTTATTAATTGGGATCTGTATTATTCTGTCTGTATTGTAAGTAATGACTTATTATCTTGAATAAACCCATGTTGTGTTCTTAAAGCAACACGTTTGTAAAACAGTAACAGAGAATCTTTAGATCACTTATAAGAAAATTTCAAAATAAAATTAACAAAAGTAAAAATACTTAGCTTGTGTAATAGCTACGCAGAATTTTTTGGCTGAGTTATACATTATATCCCCTGTTTGAGATCCTAGGAATATTGACCTTAAAAAAAAAAAACAACTTTTTAACATAACTTTAAAGAAATATTATCTGACCTACTGGTTTCATAGTCATTCTCACATGTAGTAAGATGGGACACAGAGCCTTATCTCAGGTAAGGCAGGGCTCTTTATAAATCTTAAGTATTATAGTTCTAAAGCTAATCTTTATTTTTAAATATCATTTGACAAAGTTTACATAAATTGTTTGAGGTCACATGAACATTAGCTAACACCATATGATATCACATTTAAAACATGAATTAAAGAAAGGCTGAAAGTTTTTAACCTTTACATCGATTAGGCTCTCATTAACTAAAAAATACATTTAAACTGTTCCCCAATGTAAAAAGTAACATAAAAGTTTACATATCTTATTGATAACAAGTAAATAAATCCCCAATATATTTTTTACCATACAACTTCAGAGCACCAGCTTGATATAATGCTCTTTTAAAGTTTCTACCTTACAGACTTGCATACCTATAAGATATGAAAACATTGATAGCATCACAATTACATTGATGTTTCTACATTAACCAAGTTTAGCTTTTAAAGCAATGGAAGTACAGTGCTCTAAAATAACAGTTCTTATTTAATCAGTTGTTTAATTTTTATGTTGCTTGCTCTAGAGAAAATAAAACTTAATAAACACAACCTTATGGGTAAACTTATGTTTTAAGAAATTTTTGTCTCATTAACACATGACTGATTTTTATATTCTTATACAGACTTTAATAAAAACTTATTCAGACCTTAGTAAATCAATCAGATATCTAACAAAAGTACTCATGAATGAGTAATCCCATATCGAATTTACTTTACTTATTTATCAAAATATTAGAGAAATGTATTGAATAGTGTAAACCATTTTTATGTTGAAGGAAAGGTCCTAGAACCAAGGCATGTTAGACATTTTGTAGATATTAATATTTTATTAGATTTTTGAACACCTAGAAAAATTTGTAAGCTTAAATTTAAAGACATTGATTTTTATCTGTTTATCCAATTTAAATTGAAACATTTAAATCACGTGAATTAAAGATCTTTGGATCTCCTTTTTAAATTTTTTTTAATGAGCGCTTTTTTATGAGTGCTCCTTGTATATGTTAATTTGTGTATCATATATATGATATACGGACATATTTATATATAGACATACAACACATAACAAAAGTGTGCACAAATAATAATAGTAAAGGCCTTGTAGCTTTTCTCAGGTGAAATCTCCATTGCAATGTTTCAAAAAGTCTACAGTTGGTCAAAGATAGAACTGATCTGAAAAACATTAACCTAGGTCTGTATGCTCAAAATCATGAGCTCAAAAAAAAAGTATCTAAGGAAAAAAAAAAGAGTCCTAGAAAAAGTGACTGGCTAGTAATTAGTAAATACCATACAATTTACCTTTTTTTTCCCCTTAGGCCTCAAATCAGTCTCCTACTAAGCTTGCAGGCTTCTTTCATTTACATTTCAACGTAAGTCATGGCTGAGGTCTGGAAGAAGCAGGAAAAACTGCTATTCTGAGTAGACACCTCAGGCCTAAGGCATTTTAACCATAATTTTGAGGTTCGGATGTTGAAAATTATGATACAAATTTAAGATACAATTCACAAAATTTTATATCTTTACATCTTGTTTTGTCAACAGATACCATTCTATGATTCACTATCCTTGTCCAAATTAATGCACTGGTACACACAGTGACATTTTCCCAGGCTATACAATTCAAAATTGGTGAAAAAAAAAAGACTGTATGATTGGGAAGTTACTTGCCAACTTGGAAGTAGAGTTCTTCAGTTTTCCATCCTAAGTATTTAAGTTCTCTGGCATGAATTATCTGAAATCATAAACTAAACAATTACCTAACCCGACTTTTAACTGCAAGATTGTGCAATGCTTCAAAAACCCATTCAGATACCAGATTGTTAAAATAAAACATCATCATTTAGACACACATTCAGCTAAGATCATTCCCAAGAAACAATTTATAATATCAACACATTATTGCACATGTCTTAAAGGGCCAGATACAAAGACACAAGACAGACAGAAAGGAGGTCCAGACTATGGCTGTCAGAGAAAACCTTTTAAACCAGAGCAGATAAGAGAAAAATCTCCTACACCAGTGTGCACTATAGATATCCACACGGGGGGGACCACATGTTTTAACAGACGGGCAACCTGAAATGTAAAATAAAGTGTCTCTGTGGTGACTTCACTGCATTTAGTGTCCCCTTTTTCTTTTTCTCTTTTTTAACAAGACAGAGGTGGCATAATTCTTACAGTGCGGGAAGGAAGGAGGTAATTCCCTGAATCAACAGGGCTTTGGCAGCTGCTGGGAGTCCCTCAGTCCCTCCTTTTACTTACAGAATTAGCTCATCTTGTTCAGTTCCACACCAAGCATGCTTCATCTTCTAATATTTCAGTAAACAGCTCTCACAGAGTTCCGGGGCGAAGGGGGGTTACCAAATTTGGAAATTAAAGTTTGATTCCTGAACTTGAAGCCAATTAATACCAATTTAATAATGAGGACTGAGTTTTGAGAAAAAGAAAAAGGGAGGTTTATTGCTTTGCGAACAAAGGAGAAACACAGGGGACTCTGCCAAAGGTTGTGACTCTCTTGATCTGGAGCGACAAGGGGTTTTAAAAAAGTTTCACTTGTTAACCTGGGAGATGCTCAGTTCTTAGGTCCCCAGCAGGCATTGCCCTCTGCAATGGGTGTGCTCCAGGCAGCCAGCTAGGAGCTTCTATCATCCTGCTTAACAAAGGGGGGTAAAGTTTATCGCAGTTCCCTAAAACACAGTCCAAAGGGGTGTCAGGCTTACTCTCTTTATTACCCATTTTTATGTCCAAAATTAGGTGCAAGAGAGCTTATTTGGGACACGGTCTTGGGCTGTGCCCCTCAGGGAAACTTTTGCCAGAGGTCATTATGAGTGTCTATATGGAAAAAGATGAGCGCCACGTTGGAGTGTTTTGTTTTAAATTGTGGTCATTTGGGTGGCGGTAGGAAGAGATGACTTGGTCCACATGTTCTTGAACTCTGGTGTGATTCCCTTAGAAACTGAGTTCTCAAACTGACCTCAGAGAAGTATTGCTATGAATAGTGTTGAGATTTTAGGAAGCCAGGCATGAGTGTCGCCCTTGGAAACTAAGTTCTAGGCCCAGGATTACTTTCCACAGAGCACTAGGCCTCTCAGCCAGGATACCACATGTTTTTATTCTGAAAGATTTGGCACCCATAGTTGTTAGTCAAAACTCATATGGACCTCACATTGTAGACCTCAATGAGCATAATATCATATGATCTTTTGGCCACTCTTTGGGAAGCCTTACCTGTGAGTGTTCACCAGAGCTTTCATTGAAATGAGCTTCCTAACCATTTAATGGTTCCTGAAACAATTGAAACTCACAGTGCCTCAAACTTCATCCTTGAAAAATGGCTAGAAAAATACCATGCAATTTTTGAAACTCCCATCACCAGGTGGCACTGGAGAACCTTTGGATGTCCTGTTACTGATCATGAATATACCAGACAGTGCCTTGATTGACTGGGTTTCATGTAAATGGTGTAGAACAGAGATGCCAGTAAGTTGGACTCTGTTGAGTAGTTGGCCTAGAGCAGTGGTGGGCAGGTATGTGATAAAACATCTGTGGTGGGGCCATGTGGATCTTCCATTGACTTCCAAATGGCTTGCGACTGACATGGTGCAGCCAGCAGAACCTTCCATGTAAAGGCAACTTGTTATATGGAGAGTTTTCAGGACATTGTTCAGAATCAGGTTGCTATGGTCAAGGGGGCAAGCTATGTGGGATAGAATCCTGGTTCTTGTATCCTCCTGCAGAACCTGACCCACCACACATGACAGAACTCCCTCTTGCACTGTGACCCAATTGAACTCCTTGTATTTCGTGAAGCAAATACCAAACTCCCAGTGCAGCAGGAAGAAACACCACGAAAATGGAGGATGACCATATGGCTTCACAGTGGACATGGGGAGACATTTAGCCCCCAGTGGCCACAGTTTACCTAAAAAGAGAATTTAGCACTGCTGCCTCATGTTCATTGGGAAATAAGAAAGCATGTCCTCCAGGTCTCATAGATGCAGACCAAGCTTTTATGTTCTCACTAGAAAGGAAGCTAAAGCTCCTGACAACAACATATTTTTCAAGTGCCCAAACTCACAGGCAGTTTCTCAAGAAGACTCTAGGATAGCAGACCTCCATGTTTGTGGAGTGTTTACCCTGTCCCTTACCTTTGGAAACTCCTCTGCCACTTCCAAGGTTGTGGGCTCCTGAGCATATTCCATTCCAGATATTTGTTCACAGATTTTCTAAATCTTCTCCTCTAATTGTGTCTTACTTGGGGCGAAGGTATTGTCAAGGCATTGTTCTGGATGAGAGTGGGAAGATTTTTGTGTAGCACATATTTACATACACATTGGATTCATTTTTCAATTTTCCATTCGAAATACTGAATCCTTGACACTAACCCATACCCTACTAGATTCTGACAACTAATTCTAATATAATGGAGAAAAATAACCCAAAGAGAATAGTAATACTAGCACTTCAGAGGAGGCATGGTGTATAGTTGGTCTTCCCTTTTGCCTTATATAGGGTAGGAGTTATAAATCTTGTCAATTTTTTGTTGAAAGAGTTCTGCATGTGTTTTTAAAGTTAACACATATGTGAATTCCTGTCTCCCTTTTTCTGTAGCCAATTCAGCACATGTATTTTTATATGAACATATAGAATCCTAAATGGTATCACACCTATATTCTTGAGAGGTGGCTAACTTGGCAGAGACAAAGTGTGACAAGAAATCACTCCTCCTAAACGCTTTTGGAACTGATAATTCAAACTATGAGTGAGCTTCTTAGTGGAAAAACATTATACATAAATCCATGTTCAGTAAAATTAATATTTTTGGATCTGTGGATGATATATATTTCACGATGAATTTTAATTGTCATATATATTGCTACTTTTTAATGTCTCTGTGTGTGTTTTGTGTGTGTGTGTGTGTATATATATATATATATATATATATATATATATATATATATACTCTCTAGATTTTTCAAAATATGAAATATATGTGTCTTATTATACACTCCCTAAATTCATTCTTGTTCATGTATGTGGTTTTATATTCAACTTTTCATAAGATTATTTTCAGAAATATTCATCCACCTGAAATACATATTTGTTTTATAGTACTGAAAACTCACTTCAGTAAATGGTGCAAACCAATCCTTATATTTTTACAGTAACTGACCCACTTTAACATCAATGCAAGTAGATTCCTATGGGACATGATGTGTATTTTGACGTTCATTTTTATACAACACTGGTACATTACTATTTCTTCAGTTTTTGTACATCATAGAATATACATTTCATCCACAACTTCATAAATTTAAAGAAATTTGTAACACATTATATCACTTCCTGCTTCAGAACATATGTATTCCTCTTTGTTTTTGACTGGTCATTTCATGAGACTTCTTTCCAAACACATTATTTTGGATTTCCATAATCAATTTTGAAGCAAAATTCACACACTCTTTATGATGAACCACAACCATAATATTACCATTGGATGTATAAATGGTTGGAATGAATGTATGTATATCAATATATGATTCCCTGTGTATTTTCAGATATCAATTTATTCCAATTTCTAAAGTTCGAACCAGTTATATTATTTATTCGCAGTATGGTCTATTCATGCATTATCTCTATATTCATACACACATGGTACACCTATATGTACCCCCAATACTAATTTATACGTCTTCAAATTATTGCTCCAAGAAATGGTGGTAGAAATACTCATGTCACCTGATCTACATATACATTTTATCACAGTAATATTCTGGCCACAAAATGCAAAGTCACACTTACGATTGTAACAAAGCCTAAATGGAATGTGAGTATGGATTATGAAAATCATCCATGTCCAGGTTGCCTAATGCTCCCAAATATCAATCCTATTGGTGACTACATATTTGTTTCTTCCTAAGATTATATATTCAATCTCAAGCCTGTTGAAAATGTCTATTGCTATCACTCATTTTATACTTTGCCTGATTTCCTTATGTCTCTATTGATATCTGCTTTCCTACATATTTTCCCCAGTTCATCATTGTGACTGACTCTTCACATGTGCTGACATTTACACTTTTTGTGTACCTGAAACCCTATTGCTAAAGAACTTTTTGTCCAAGTCCTATACTCACACTTTTTTTTAATCTTACCAACTATCTTCGTAATCTTACCAACTCTCCCTTTTTGAATGGATGTTCTCCTCAACATTCAATCATCCAAGGTACAAGATCCTATTCCATTGTGTATAGATTTATCTGAGACATCTGGGCAGAACATAATTCAAAGCTAATCATCCCAATCAAGGACTCAATGACCTTTTGGGCTTCAAATCTTACTGAGATTTCTGTTTTCATGCATATATTTCACCTCTATAATCTTATAAATATCGCAGGTTCCCAATACCATTATTCATCCAGCAGAATGATCCTAACCCAAATCAAACATGTTATTAACCCTAACCATACACGGTTCCTTCAATCTACCTTTATAGAAGAGCAGGTACAGAGTTGGTCTTACAATACAGGAATGTAGGAGATCTTCAACCTGCAGAGAACATCAAAGGTCCATGCAGAAATGATCCCTGGAGAAGATATAGGCAGCTATGAAGGACCTGAGGGAGCAAAAGTCATCTTCCATGACAAACAACCAGGTAAGGATGAAGGGATGTGTCTGAAGCAGTCTCTCTCTTCTTAATGTAGAGAATATGGACCAAACCAGGCCTGTGTGGAGAGCTGTTCCCGGGTGCCTATGGTTGATATTCCATTTTAACTTGTGAAAGTGTCATAGGAAGTAGGGGCACGCTCCATCTCATGGACCCTTAGAAGCAACTGTTAGGACAAAGTGGTTGCCAAGGCAGTGACCTCATTCAGTTCTAGAGGAAGTGACCTATGTCACTTTCTTGTTGATGTAATACTCTGAACTTTGGATCCAGGAAGCCAGGCACCCTGAGGCAGGCCAAGTCCCAGTCCCAGTGGTCTCACATGTTTGGATTAAACAAGGACAGAGTCAGTCTTTCTTGGCAACTTCTGAATTGAAGATGGACAAATTCCAGGAAAGCTCTGAAGAGGGACTTTTTTTGATAAAGCAGACAGTGGCTCACCGCTGGCTCCTGACAACTTCACAGTTTTGGCCAAGGAGACCAGATCTGACATACGACAGCCCATTTCAGGGGAACATAGTATGGCCCACCAGTCAGAGGATGCTCTGGATATTCACAGACCTACTTGGGGAAAGAAGGTGCCTTTGTGGGTGTGTTTGTGTGTTAGTGATTTTGTCTCATGTTCTAAGAATATGTAGGAAAGTCGGTTTGTTTAATTTGGAGTGGCCTGTTTCTAGTAAGTCCTTTGAGAAGGTGAGTGTTTCTGTGTATCCCACTGTGTCCGTGGTTGTATACAATAGAAAAGAGAATGCATCAAAGGATGTCTCCTGTCTAGTAGAAATCTTCGCAGCATTCATCTTGTCCAATTTATAAATGGACTGCAGCTTACCTTATAGATGGGCAACACCTACTACCTTTCTACATTCCTGATTTCTTCCTGAATTCTGGCCACTCTCCCATAGGCTCATGGTTTTGTGTTCAAGATATGTATCTCCTCCACAATCTGGGACATGGCCATGTACTGGATAGCTGAAGGGAATGGTGAGTATCTCAGAAAACTCAGATATCAGTGTGACCAGGAAAGTCTCAGTGGAGAAACTCTGCTTTGGGAATTTGCTTTCCTATTGTTCTGTTGCTCTGAATGTAAGGAAGTTCTTTGCCTAAGGCCACACCTTTCCAAAGCCTGAAAATATCAGTTTTTAAATGGAAATAAATGGGCATCACCTGTGGATCTTTGCTTAATTGCTTTGCAAAGGGATATGTCTGAATCTGCCTCTTAGTGCAGTGTGAGTCCATGGCTCAGATTCTCAGCACCTCATGGATCTAAAGAAAGATCTCATGTGTGCATCCAATTCCAAAATGGCCAAAAGAGGAATCATTGTGGATGAAGTTTCTTGCTTTCCTCTGTAAGGTTCCTGATCTCCATCAAGTGAGAAGAGGGATCCTTTGGGTCAACTGAGTTCTTCAAGCCCTGCAGAAGCTAGCCCATAGGAGCTTGGGTATTCTCATGACTCCAAATCACATTAAGAAACTATACCTGACAGTCAGTATGCCTCAAATTGGAGAAGCGGAACAGTATTAATGGCAGGCATCTTTGATCAGCCCTGGTTCACAGGAACGGTGTCCAGAAACACTGACTTTAGACAAATGAAGGGCAAGGGAGCTTATTTTGACATTGTCTTGTGCTGTGTGCCTCATGGAAACTTTCAGCCAAGGTTATGATTAGTGTCTATATGGAAGAAGATGAGGGGCATGTGTGAGTGTTTTGGTTTTAATTCTGGTCATTTGTGTGGCGGTTGGAAGAGATGACTGGGTCACCAGGGATTGAACTCTGGTGGGTTTTTCCTTAGAGACTGAGTTCTGAAACTGACCTCAGAGAAGTATTGCCATGAATTGTGTTGGGATTTTAGGAGGCCACGCATGAGAGTTGCCCTTGAAACCTGAGATCTAGGACCAGGGTGGCTTTCCACAAAGAACTGGGAATCTCAGCCTGGATATCACATGATTTTATTCTGAAAGACTTGGCAGCCATAGTTGAGAGTCAAAACACATAGGACCTCACATTGTAGACCTCAATGGTCCTGGCTTCAAGTGACCTTTTGTCCACTCTTTGGAAAGGCTTGCCTGTGAGAGTTCTCCAGAATTTTCATTGAATTGAGCTTTCTCAACATCTAATGGTTCCTGAATAATTGAAATTCACAGTGCATCCAACGTCATCCTTGAAAAATGGCTATATATATATACCATGAAATTTTTGAAATTCCCATGACCAGGTGGCACTCCAGAAACATTGGATGTCCTATTGCTTATCATGAGTGTACCAGACAGTGCCTTGATTGACAGGGTTTTCTGAAAATTCTTTAGAACAGAGATGCCAGTAATTTTTAGCCTGCTGAGTAGTGGGAGTAGAGCAGTGGTGGGCAGGTGTGTGATAAAATATCATGATGGGTCCATGTGGATCTGCCATTGGCTTCCAAATGGCTTGTGACTGACATAGTGCAGACTTCAGACCCTTATATGTAAAGGCATCTTGTTATATGGCGAGGTTTCAGGGCAATGTTCAGAATCAGGTTGCTATGGACAAGGGGGCAATCTTTGAGAGATAGAAGCCTGGTTTGTGCATTTTCTTGTAGACCGTAACCCACCACACGTGACAGAACTCTCTCCAGCACTTTTTCCCAGTTGAACTCCTTGTATTTCGTTAAGCATGTACCAAACTCCAAGTGCAGCAGCAAGAAACACCACAAAAATTGGAGGATGACCAAATGGTTTCACAGTCCACAAGGGGAGAAAATAAACCCCCAGGGGCCACAGTTTATATACAAAGAGAGAATTCAGCACTGCTGCCTCGTGTTCATTGGAAAATAAGAAACTTTGTCCTCCAGGTCACATAGATGCAGACCCAGCTTTGAGGGTATCACTACAAAGGAAGCTTAACTCCTGACAAAAACCTATATATCAGTGCCCAACCTCAGTGGTAGTTTCTCAAAAAATTTTAGGCATGCAGAGCTCCATGTTTGTGGAGTGTGTACCCTGTCCTTACTTTTGGAAACTCCTATACCAGCTCCATGTTTGTGCACTCCTGAGCATTTTCCATTCCAGAAATGTAATCACAGATTTTGCAACTTTTCTTCTCTAATTGTGTCTTACTTGGGGCGAAGATAATTTCAAGGCATTTTTCTGGATGAGAGTCGGAAGATTTGTTTTAGCACATATTTGCATACACATTGGATTAATTTTCCTATTTTTCCATTCGAAATTCTGAATCCCTGACACTAACCCAAATTCTAATAGACTCTGACTACTAATCCTAATATGATGGAGAAAAATAACCCAAACAGTACGTATATACATGCAGTTCAGGGTTGGACTTGCATTTTGCATGATAAAGGGTAGGTATTATGAATCTAGTCAATTTTTAATTGAAATAGTTCTCCATGTGTTTTTAAAATTAACAAATATGTGAATTACTGTATCCCATTTTCTGGAGCCAATTCAGCACATGTATTTTTATATGCACAAATAGAATCCTACATGGTATCACACGTACATTCTTTTGAGTTACATGACTTGGCAGATACAAATAGTGAGAAGTGATCACTCGTCCAAAACGCTGTTAGAACTGAAAATTCAATCTATGGGTGAGCTTCCCAGTGGCACAACATTATACATAAACCCATGTTCAGTAAAATGAATGTTTTTGCATCTTTATGATATATATTTCATGATGAATTTCGACTGGCATATATATTGCTACTTTTTAATTTCTGTGTTTGTGTGTGTGTCTGTGTGTGTGTGTGTGTGTGTGTGTGTGTATATATATATATATATATATATATATATATATATATATATATATATATATATACTCTCCAGATTTTTAAAAGTATGAAAAATATGTGTCTTATATACACTCCCTAAATTCATTCATGTTCATGTATGTGGATTAATAATCAACTTTTCACAAGATTATTCTTAGAAATACTCATACACCTGAAATACACATTTGTTTCCTAGTACTGAAAACTAACTTCACTGAAAGGTGCATACAAATTCTAATATGTCTACATTAACTGACCCAGTTTAACATCAATGCATGTTGGTTCCTATGGGACACGATGTGTATTTTGACATTAATTTTTATTCCACACTGGTACATTACTATTTCTTCAGTTTATGCACATCATAGGATATATATTTAATTCACTAGTTAGCAAATTTATAGGCATTTGTTTCACTTTCAGTCACTTCCTGCTCCAGAACACATGTATTTCTCTATGTTTCTTGACTGGTCTATTCATGAGACTTTTTTTCCAAATATATTGTTTTCGATTTCCATAATCAATTTTGAAGAAAAACTCACACACCTTTCATGATTAACCATAACCATAAGATAATCATTAGATATATAACTGGTTGGAATTAATGATTGTATATCAATATAACATTTCTTATATATTTTCAGATATCCATTCAATCCATTATTTAAAGTGGATCCAGTTTTATTATTTATTCACAGTATGGTCTATTCATGCATTATGTCTATATTAATAGGAACAGGGTACACCTATTTGTACCCCCATACTAATTTATAAATCTTCAAAATATTGCTCCCAGAAATGGTGGAAGAAATACTCATGTCACCTGATCTACATACACATTTTATCACAGAAATATTCTGGACACAAAAAGCAAAGGTCACACTTACAATTGTACCAAAGCCTAAATGGAAAGATAGCATGCATTACTAAAAACATCCATGTCCAGGTTGCCTAATGCTCTCAAATATCAATCCTATTGGTGACTACATATTTGTTTCTTCCTAAGATTATATATTCAACTTTAAACCTGTTGAAAATGTCTAACCCTATCACACACTTCATACTTTGCTTGATTTCCTAATGTCTCTATTGATATCTGCTTTCCTACATGTTTTCCCCAGTTCATCATTGTGACTGACTCTTCACATGTGCTGACATTTACAGACACTCTCTACCCGAAACCCTATTGCTGAAGAACTTTTGGTCCAAATCCTATACTCACTCTTCTTTCTAAACCTACCAACTACCTTCCTAATCCTACCCACTATCGGTTTTTGACTGGATGTTCTCTTCAACATTCAATCATCTAAGGTACAAGGTCCGATTCCAGTGTATATTGATTTTTCTGAGACATCTGTGCAGCACATTACTCAAAGTTAAGTATCCCACTCAAGTCCCCAATGCCCTTCTGGGCTTCAAATCATACCTACATTTCTGCTTTCATACTTATATTTCACATGTATACTCTTGTAAATATCGCAGGTTGCCAATACCATTATTCATCCCGCAGAATGTTTAGTAACCCAAATCGAACATGTTATTAACCCTAACCATACACTTTTCCCTCAATATAACTAACTTAAGAGCAGCGACAGAGTGGGTCTTACAATATAGGAATGTAGAAGATCTTCCACCTGCTGAGAACCTCAAAGATCCATGGTGAAATGATCCGTGGAGAAGATGTAGGCAGCTATGTAGGAACTGAGAGAGCAATAGTCATCTTCCATGGCAAACAACCTGGTCAGGATGAATTGATGTGTCTGAATCAGCCTCTCTCTTCTTAATGTAGAGAAGATGGACCAAACCAGGCCTGTGTGGAGAGCTGTTCCTTGGTGCCTATGGTTGATATACCATTCTAACTTCTGAATGTGTCACAGGATGTTGGGGCAGCCTGTATCTCATGGGAACCTTGGAAGCAACTGTTAGGACAAAGTGGTTACCAAGGCAGTGACCATATTCAGTTCCTGAAAGAAGTGACCTCATTTCACTTCCTTGGTGATGGAATTCTCTGAACTTGGGATCCAGGAAGCCAGTCACCAGAGCCAGTCCCACTCCAGACCCAGTGGGCTAACTTGTTTGCTTTCCCCAAAGACATAGTCAGTCTTTCTTGGTACCTACTGATGTGAGGATGGCCAAATTCCAGCAGAGTTCTGAAGAGGGGCCTTTCCTGAGAAAGCAGGTAGTGGCTCACCGCTGGCTCCTTACAACTTCACAGAGTTGGACAAGGAGACCAGATCTGAAACAGGACAGGCCATTTTGGGGGAACATAATATGGCCCACCTGTCAGAAGACACTCCGGATAGTCACAGACCTATTTGGGGGAAGGAAGTGCCTTTGCCGTTGTAGGTGTGAGTTTGTGGTTTTTTCTCATGTTCTGAGAATAGGTAGGAAAGGTGGTTTGTTTGGTTTGGAGTGGACTGTTTCTAGTAAGTCGTTTGACATTGTGAGTGTTTCTATGTCTGTGTATCCCACTGTATCCATGGTTGTAGACATTAGAAAAGAGAATGCATCAATGGATGTGTTGTCTCTAGTTGAAAGCATCCGCGATTCATACTGCGCAATTGATGAATGGACTGCAGCTTGCCTTATGGATGGGCAACATCTACTATCTTCTAAAGTTCCTGTTTTCTTCGTGAATTCTGGCCACTCTCCAGATTAGACTCATGGTTTTGTTTCCCAGATATGTAACACCACAAGGCTCTGTGACATGGCCATGTTCTGGATAGCTGAAGGGAATGAGAGCATCTCAGAAAACTCAGATATCAGTGTGACCAGTAAAGTCTCAGTGGAGAAACCGTTCTTTGGGCCATTTGCTTAATTCTATTTCTATTACCCTGAATGTCAGAAAGGTCTTTGCCTCAGGCCACCCCTTTGTGTAGCCTGAAGAAAACTGTTTTCATATGGAAATGAATGGACACCACCTGTGGCTCTTTGGTTAATTGCTTTGGAATGGGATGTGTCTGAATCAGCCTCTTGTCCTTGTATGAGGTTTTGGCTTAGATTCTCAGCACCTGATGGATCTAAAGAAAGATCCCATGTGCTTCCAAAACTAAAATGTCCAAAAGAGCAGTTATTGTGGATGAATATTTTTGCCTTCTTGTTTTAGGTTCCTGAACTCCATCAAGTGAGAATAGGGATCCTTTGGGTCAAATGAGTTCTTGAAATCCCTGCAGAGGCTAGCCCATATGTGCTTGGGTTTTCTCATGACTCCAAATCACATAAAGAATCTATACCCTACAGCCAGTAGGCCGAAATTGGAGAAGTGGAACACTTTAACAGCAGGAATATTTGATCACTCCTGGTTCACAGGAAGAGTGTCCAGGCCACCATGATTTTAGGCAAATAAGGGGCAAGTGAGCTTATTTTGGACACTACCTTTGGCTCATAGAAACCTCCAGCTAGAGGTTATGATGAGTGTCTACCTGGAAGAAGATGATGGCCCTGTGGGAGTGTTTTGATTTTAATTGTGGTAATTTTTGTGGCGGTTGGAAGGGATGACTGGGTCCACCTGGGCTTGAACTCTGGTGTGATTCCCCTTAGAGACTTCATTCTGGAATTTACCTCAGAGAAGTATTGCCATGAATTGTGGTGGGATTTTAGGAGAACACACATAAGACTCACTCTTGGAAACTGAGATCTATGCCCAGGGTGGCTTTCCACAGAGGCCTGGGAATCTCAGCCAGGATATCACATGATTTTATTCTGAAAGAATTGGCAGCCATAGATGAGAATCAAAACACACATGGACCTCACATTGTAGACGTCAATTGGCCTGGCTTTATGTGACCATTTGGTAACTCTTTGAGAAGACTTGACTGTGAGAGTTCTCCAGAGCTTTCATTGAAATGAACTTTCTCAACACTTAATGGTTCCTGAATGAATTGACACCCACAGGGCCTCTAACTTCATTTTTGAAAAATTGCTAAATAAATACCATGGAATTTTTGAAATGCCCATGACCAGGTGGAACTGCAGAAAATTTTATGTCCTGTTGCTTATCATGTGTATACCAGACAGTGCCTTGTTTGACTGGGTTTCATGAAAATGGTGTAGAACACGAAATGCCAGTAATTTGGAGCCTGCTGAGTAGTGGGCCTAGAGCAGTGGTGGGAAGGTGTGTGATAAAACATCATGGAGGGGCCATGTGGATCTGCCATTGGCTTCCAAATGGCTTGTGACTAATATAGTGCAGACATGAGACCCTTATATGTAAAGGCATCTTGTTATATGGAGAGTTTTAAGGGCAATGTTCAGAATAAGGTTGCTATGGTTATTGGGGCAAGCTCTGTGGGATTGAAGCCTGGTTGGTGCATTCTCCTGCAGATCCTGACCCACCACAAGTGATAGAACTCCCTCCAGCACTGTATCCCAGATGAACTTCTTATATTTTGTGAAGCAAATACCAAATTCCCAGTGCAGCAGCAAAAAACACCATGAAAAGTGGAGGATGACCAAATGTCTTCACAGTCCCCACCAGGAGACACTTAGCCTCCAGTGGCCACTGTTTACCTACAAAGAGAGAATTGAGCACTGCTGCCTCATGTTCATTGGAATATAAGAAACCATCTCTTCCCGGTCACATAGATGCAGACCCAGCTTTGATGGTCTCACTACAAAAGAAAGTTAAAGCTCATGACAGCAACAAATATTTCAGGATCCCAACCTCAGAGGCCATTTCCCAAGAAATCTTAGGCCAGCAGAGCTCCTTGTTTGTGGAGTGTTTACCCTGTCCTTTACTTTTGGAAACTCCTCTACCACCTCCAAGGTTGTGAACTCCCGAGCATATTCCATTCCATATATGTATTCCTAGATTTTTACACTATTCTACTCTAATTGTGTCTTACTTGGGGCGAAGGTAATGTCAAGGCATTGCTCTGGATGTGAGTGGGAAGATTGTTGTGTAGCACATATTTAAATACACATTGGATTCATTTTCCAATTTTCCATTTGAAATACTTAATCCCTGACACTAATCTGTACCCTACTAGTCTCTGACTAATAATCCTAAAATGATAGTGAAAAATAACCCAAAAAGAATAGAAATACAAGCAGTTCAGAGGAGGCATGGTGTATAGTTGGAATTGCCTTTTGCATTATATAATGTAGGAGTTTTAAATCTAGTCAATTTTTTGTTGAAATAGTTCTACATGTGTTTTTAAAATTAACAAATATGTGAATCCCTGTCTCCCTTTCTCTGTAGCCTTTTCAGCACATGTATTTTTATATGCACATATAGAATCCTACCTGATATCACTTGTACACACATGTGAGGTGGCTGAATTGCCAGATGCAAATTGTGAGAAGAGATGACTCCTCCTAAACGCTGTTGGAACTGAAAATTCAACCTACGGGTGAGCTTCCTAGTTGAATAACATTATACATAAATCCATGTTCAGTAAAATGAATATTTTTCAATCTTTGGATTATATATATTTCATGATGAATTTCGATTGGCATATATATTGCTACTTGTTTTTTCTTTTATTGGTTGCTCAAAACATTACAAAGCTCTTGACATATCATATTTCATACATTAGATTCAAGTGGGTTATGAACTCCCATTTTTACTCCAAATACAGAATGCAGAATCACATCAGTTACACATCCATATTTTTACATAATGTCTTATTAGTTACTGTTGTATTCTGCTACCTTTCCTATGCTCTACTATCCCCCCTCCCCTCTCTTCCCATCTTCTCTCTCTACCCTACCTACTGTAATTCGTTTCTCTTATTGTTTATTTTCCCATTACACTCACAACCTCTTATATGTAATTTTTTGTAACAATAAGGGTCTCCCTCCATTACCATGCAATTTCTCTTTTCTCTCCCTTTCCCTCCCACCTCATGTCTCTGCTTAATGTTAATCTTTTCTTCATGCTCTTCCTCTCTGCTCTGTTCTTAGTTGCTCTCATTATATCAAAGAAGTCATTTGGTATTTGTTTTTTGGGGATTGGCTAGCTTCACTAAGCATCATCTGCTCTAGTGCCATGCATTTCCCTGCAAATTCCATGATTTTGTCATTTTTTAGTGCTGCGTAATCCTCCATAGTATATAAAAAAACCATTTTTTTTATCCATTCATCTATTGAAGGGAATCTGGGTTGATTCCACAGTGTAGCAATTGTGAATTGTGCTGCTATGAACATCGATGTGGCAGTATCCCTGTAGTACGCTCTTTTAAGGTCTTCAGGGAATAGTCCGAGAAGGGCAATAGCTGGGTCAAATGGTGCTTCCATTCCCGGCTTTCCCAGGAATCTTCATACTGCTTTCCATATTGGCTTCACCAGTTTCAGTCCCATCAGCAATGTACAAGAGTACCCTTTTCCCCACATCCTCGCCAGCACTTGTTGTTTTTTGACTTCATAATGGCTGCCAATCTCACTGGATTGAGATGGTATTTTAGGGTGGTTTTGATTTGCATTTCTCTGACTGCAAGAAATGGAGAGCATTTTTTAATGTACTTGTTGATTGATTCTATGTCCTCCTCTGATAAGTGTCTGTTCAGGTCCTTGGCCCATTGGGTTATTGGTTATCTTATTGTCTAATTATTTGAGTTCTTTGTATACTTTGTATACTCTGGATATTAGGGATCCATCTGAAGGGTGAGGAGTAAAAATTTGTTCCCATGATCTAGGCTCCATATTTACCTCTCTTATTGTTTCTCTTTCTGAGAAAAAAATTGTCAGTTTAAGTAACTCCCATTTGTTGATTCTTGTTATTAACTCTTGTGCTATGGGTGTCCTATTAAGAATTTGGAGCAATATGTACAATATGTAGATCGGAACCAACTTTTTCTTATATCAGATGCAGAGTCTCTGATTTGAATCTAGCTCCTTGATCCACTTTGAGTTAACTTTTGTGCATGGCGAGAGAAAGGGATTCAGTTTCATTTTGTTGCATATGGATTTCCAGTTTTCCCAACAAGATTGGTTGAAGATGCTATCCTTCCTTCATTGCATGCGTTTAGCTCCTTTATCAAATATAAGATAGTTGTAGCTTTTTGGATTAGTCTCTGTGTCCTCCATTCTGTACCATTGGTCCACCCGCCTGTTTTGGTACCAGTACCATGCTGTTTTTGTTATTATTGCTCTGTAATATAGTTTGAAATCTGGTATCGTTATACCGCCTGATTCACACTTCCTGCTTAGAATTGCTTTTGCTAATCTGGGTCGTTTATTTTTTCATATGAATTTCATGATTTGTTTATCTATTTCTACAAAAAAATTTCTTTGGGATTTAGATTGGCATTTCATTAAACCTATAGAGAACTTTTGGTAATATCGCCATTTTGATGATGTTAGTTCTGCCTATCCATGAACAGGGTATATTTTTCCATCTTCTAAGATCTTATTCTACTTCTCTTTTTAGGGTTCAGTAGTTTGCATTGTATAAATCTTTCACCTCTTTTGTTAGGTTGATTCCCAAGTATTTAAATTTTTATGAGGATATTGTGAATGCAGTATTTTTCCTCATTTTCTTTTCAGAAGTTTTGTCGCTGATATACAGAAATGCCTTTGATTTATGCATGTTGATTTCATTTCCTCCCACATTGCTGAATTAATTTATTAGTTCTAGTAGTTTTTTCTGTAGACCCTTTTGGGTCTTCTATGTATAGAATCATGTCATCTTCAAATAGTGATAATTTAAGTTCTTTTTTTTCTATTTTTATGCCTTTAATGTCTTTCATCTGTCTAATTGCTCTGGTCAGTTTTTTGAGAACTATATTGAATAGAAGTGGTGATAGAGGACATCCCTGTCTTGTTCCAGATTTTAGAGGGAATGCCTTCAATTTTTCTCCATTCAGAATGATGCTAGCCTGAGGCTTAACATAGATAGCTTTTACAATGTCGAGGTATGTTCCTGTTATCCCTAGTTTTTCTAATGTTTTGAAAATAAAGGAATGCTCTACTTTGTCTAATGGTTTTTCTGCATCTATCAAGATGATCTTATGGTTCTTATTTTTAAGTCTATTGATGTTGTGAATAACATTTATTGATTTCCATATATTGAACCCTCCTTGCATCCCAGGGATGAATCCTAGTTGATCATGGTGCACAATTTTTTTGATGTGCCTTTTTATCCAAATCACCAGAATTTTAATGAAAATTGTTGCATCTAGGTTCATCAGAGATATTGGTCTGTAGTTTTCTTTCATTGAGGTGTCTTTGTCTGGTTTCAGAATCAGGGTGATGTTGGCCTCATAGAATGAAATTGGCAGAGCTCCCTGTTTTTCTATTTCCTGAATAACTTGAAAAGTATTGGTATTAATTCTTCTTTAAAGGTTTTGTAAAACTCCGCTGTATACCCATCCGGTCCTGGGCTTTTCTTGGTTGGTAGTCGTTTGATTGCTTCTTTTATTTCATCGAATGATATTGGTCTGTTTAAATTGTGTGTATCCTCCTGACTCAGTCTAGGCAAATCATATGACTTAACAAATGTATCGATGTCTTCACTATTTTCTATTTTATTGGAATATAGGTTTTCAAAATAATTTCTAATTGTCTTCTGTATTTATGTAGCATCTGTTGTGATATTGCCTTTTTCATTAAATATGTTAGTAATTTGAGTTCTCTCTCTTCTTCTCCTTGTTAGCATGGCTAAGTGTCTCAACATCTTATTTATTTTTTGGAAGAACCAACTTTTAGTTTTGTTAATTTTTTAATAGTTTCTTTTGTTTCAATTTCATGATTTATGCTCTGATTTTAATTATTTCTTGCCTTCTGCTACATTTGCTGTTGTTTTGCTCTTCCTTTTCTAGGGCTTTGAGATGAAGTGAGAGCTCATTTATTTGTTGTTTTTGTTTTTTTCTTTTTTTGAGGAATGACCTCCAGGCGATGAATTTGCCTCTTGAATCTTGTTTTATTGTGTCCCATTGAATCTGATATGTTGTGTCTGTATTTTCATTTGTCTCTAAGAATTTTTTGATTTCCTCCTTTATGTCTTCTGTAACCCATTGATCATTCAGTAACATATTGTTCATTTTCCATGTGATGTAGGATTTTTCCTTCCTTCTTTTACCATTGGTTTCCAGTTTCATTCCATTGTGATCAGAAAAAAAATTCATGGTATTATCTCCACCCCTTTATATTTACTGAGTGTTGCCCTATGGCATAATATATGGTTTATTTTTGAGAAGGATCTATGTGCTGGTGAGAAAAAAGTATATCCACTTGATGATGGTTGATATAATCTATATATGTCAGTTAAGTCTAGGGTATTGATTGTGATATTGAATTCTATATTTTCTTTATTCAACTTTTGTTTGGAGGATCTGTCCAATGGTGAGAGAGGTGAGTTTAAGTCTCCCATAATTATTGTGTTGTGGTCTATTTGATTCCTGAACTTGAGGAGAATTTGTTTTATAAATGTCGCAGCACCATTATTTGCTGCGTAAATATTGATAATTGTTATGTCTTGTTGGTGAATGGTTCCTTTTAACAGTATATAATGTCCTTCCTTATCCCTTTTGATTAAATTAGTCTTGAAGTCGATTTTATTCCATATGAGGATGGCCAACCCTGCTTGCTTACAAGGACCGTGTTCATGGTATAAATTTTCCCAACCTTTCACCTTCAGCCTGTGTATGTATTTTCCATTCAGATGTGTCTCCTGGAAGCAACATATCATTGCATTTGTTTTTTTTTAATCCACGTTACAAGTCTATGTCACTTTATTGGAGAGTTTAAGCCATTAACGTTTAGAGTTTCTATTGATATATGATTTCTATTGCCACCCGTCTTTGATTATTTATCTTTTTTTTTAAATTTAGTTTGTTTATCCATGATTAGCTTTTCCCCCGCCCTCTGTCATTACTGAGGCACTTCCCACTGATGGTTCTCGTTGTTGATATTCATTTTTTCCTCGTGTAGTGTTTTCCTTAAGATGCTTTGCAATGCTGGTTTTCTGGCTGCAAATTCTTTTAGCTTTTGTTTATC
The DNA here is from genome assembly GCF_048772815.1 of Callospermophilus lateralis. Taxonomy (NCBI): domain Eukaryota; kingdom Metazoa; phylum Chordata; class Mammalia; order Rodentia; family Sciuridae; genus Callospermophilus; species Callospermophilus lateralis. The sequence goes on from NC_135317.1 coordinate 6,119,471, forward strand.
ATGAAATATTTTTTATTTCGTTGTCTTACCTGAAGCTTAATTTTGCTGAATACAGATTTCTTGGTTGGCATCCATTGTTTTTAAGTGTTTGAAATACGTTGTTCCAGGATCTTTTCACTTTCAGCGTCTGTGATGAAAAATCCGTTGTTAACATTTTTGGTTTATCGCTGATTGTAATCTGCCTCCTTTCTCTTGTAGCTTTTAATATTTTCTCTTTGTTCTGTATATTGGATATCTTCATAACAATGTGTCTTGGCATTGGTCTACTGTGATTTTGTGTGCTCAGTGTCCTGTAATCATCTACAATTTTTTTTTATCTGTTTCCATTTATATTTCTGGAAAGTTTTCTGTATTTTATTCAGCAGTTTACTCATTCCCTTGGTTTGAATCTCTGTACCTTCCTCTATCCAGATGACTCATAAGTTTTTTTTTTTTTTATGTTATCCCATATCTCTTGGATGTTTTTCTCATGACTTTTTAACCAGCATTTCTTTGTTGGCTAGACTTTTTTCAAGATGATATCTTTTGTCTTCATTATCTGACATTCTGTCTTCTACTTGCTCCACTCTGTTAGTGATACTCTCAATTGAGTTTTTAATTTGGTTTATCATTTCCTTCATTTCTAGAATTATTGTTTGATTTTTTTTATAATCTCTATCTCCTAATAAAGATGCTTAATTTCTTTTTATATCTGTTTATGTAATTCATTTTCAATGTGTTCTTTCACTGTTTGGTTTTGATGTCTTGTATCCTCTTTAAGGTTCCATTCCATCTGTCTAAGGTATTTCTTGAGTTCTTTATATGACCATTTTTCTGATGACTCTAGGTCCTTCTGAATATTTAGGCTGTCCATCATTGTTTGTACTCCTTTTCTTCCTTGTTTTTTTATGCTGCTCATGTTAATTCTTGTTTTGTTTGACTGCTGAGTTAGTGCTTACTCTTGTAAATTTATTTGATGCTTGGGAGGAAAGATATTAGAAGGGAAGGGAAGAAGTCACTAAAGAGAATGAGAGTAGGCAGGTAGAATTCAAGGAAGGGGGAATAAGAAAATTGAAAAGAAATGAAAAGACAAAAGAAAAAAATAGAAAATAAATAAAGAAAAAAAATTTAAATAATAATTATAATTAAAAAATGAAAATTAAAATTTAAAATAATATTAATAATAATAATGATAAAATAAAAAAATAAAAACATTAAAAAAAGTTAAAGAACAACAACAACAAAAATGAAAATGAAAGAAATAGAAAAAATATAAATAAAAAAATAATAATAATACATGCAGTCATAGAGTTCAATAAACTTCTCTTTCAGTAGGTGGAGCTGTGTGCACTGGGCCAAGCTTCTCCTCTGAATAAGTGGGAACCAATCACTGTGCAGCAGCCAGACTTGGCGGATCTCCAATCCTGAGTGCCTAGGGCCTTCTCTTGTGCTTCCTCAAGCCATGCCCTGCTCACCTGTGACGCTCACCACAATAGTGGTTACAAGCCAGAACTCTACTCCTGGCAGACCTGTTTTCATGAACGCCTGGGCACACTCTCCCTGTTTGCCTCCCTCAGACCCTAAGTTTGTAGAGCTTGGGGCTGAGGACGCCCAGCGAATTTTCTTGCCCTCTGGGAGCCATGCCCCCAGTACGTGGTGTAAGAGACCTCAATTGTCAGCACTTGTGGGATCAGGAGCCGGGAATTCCACGCCGCTAGTCCCGAGCCAATCCTGATTCCCTACGTCTGGCTATTGCGCTCACGGGAGAGCTGGGAGAGGCTCTTACGGCAGAGCTGGGAGGGGCCCTTAAGGTTTCCCCGCTGTGTTGAGAGAGATGGCTAGGGGATTACACACCTGTCACGCTTGTTTCAATGAAGTTATCTTCTCTGCCCGTGACGTCATTTCTATGCTATGGTGGTATCCCATGCAAATGGTGACCGTTTGTTCCCTTTGTAAGGTAACCAACGCAACGGGTGGGTCCTGACTGTCTCTCACAAGCGCCGTTTCAATCCTGTGGCCACTGCCTTTGAAGGCTTGGTTGGCTTTTACCTCTGAAAGTTCAGAAGGGCCGAACAGTTTTTTCAGCAGGATCTTAGTGCTGAGTCACGAGAACCAGGCAAACCGGAGGTTGAATGCAGCCGATCCAGGCTCGGTGTGTGTTCTGAGGGGCCCAGACTGTTCACCCCAGATCCACATCAGGTCAACATTGCCTAGTGATTCTGAGCAAACAGTATTTAGACAGTTTACGACTCCCTATGCCCACGCAGCTGAAGAGGTCAGAGACTTGATTTTTCCATGTCTGCCTTCATGATGGATCTCCTGTATTGCTACTTTTTGATATCTGTGCATGTGAGTGTGTATGTATGAGAGTGTATATATATATATATATATATATATATATATATATATATATACACTCTCCAGATTTTTTAAAATATGAAATATATGTGTCTTATTATACACTCCCTAATTTCATTCATATTCATATACGTGTATTTATAATCAACTTTCCACAAGATTATTCTCAGAAATAATCATCCACCTGAAATACATATTTGTTTTCTAGTACTGAAAACTAAATTTAGTAAAAGGTGCAAACAAACCCTAATATTTCCACAGTTACTGAGCAAGTTTAACATCAATGCAAGTATATTCTTAGGGGACATGATGTGTATTTTGACTTTCTTTTTTATTCAACACTTATATGTTACGATGTCGTCAGTTTATGCACATCATAGGTTATATATTTCATTCACAAGTTAGAAAATTTATAGGCATTTGTTTCACGATCAATCACTTCGTGATTCAGAACACATGATTCTTCTATGTTTCTTGACTGGTCTTTTCATGAGACTTCTTTCCAAACACATTATTTTCGTTTAACATCATCACTTATAAAGCAAAACTCAAACACCCTTCATGATAAACCATAATCCTAATATTACCATTATATATACAACTGGCTTGGAATGAATGATTATATATCAATATAAGATTTCTTATATATTTTCAGATTTCAATTCAATCCATTATTTAAAGTGGAACCAGTTACATTATTTATTCATATTATCATCTATTCATGCATTATCTCTATATTCATAGACATAGGGTACACCTCTTTGTACCCCTAATACTAATGTATATGTCTTCAAAATATTGCTCCCAGACATGGTGAAAAAATACTCATGTTACCTGATCTACATATACATTTTACCACAGTAATATTCTGAACAAAAAAATGTAAAGGTCACACTTATGATTGTACCAAAGCCTAAAAGGAAAGTGAACATGGATAACTAATAACATCCGTGTCCAGGTTGCCAAATTCTCTCATATGTCAATCCCATTGGTGACAACATATTTGTTTTTTCCTATGATTATATATTCAAACTCAACCCTGTTGAAAATGTCTAATCCTATCACTCATTTATACTTTGCCTGATTTCGTTATGTCTCTATTGATACCTGCTTTTCTACATAATTTCCCCAGTTCATAATTTTGAATGACTCTTCACATGTACTGACATTTACATTCACTCTCTAAACGAAACCCTATTGCTAAAGAAGCTTTTTATTCCAAATCATATTCTAACTCTTTTTCCTAAACCTACTGACTATCTTTCTAATCCTACCGACTATCCCTTTTTGACTGGATGTTCTCTTCTACATTCAATCACCCAAGGTACAAGGTCCTATGCCATTGTATATCGATTTAACTGAGACAATTGTACAGAATGTAATTCAACACTATGTATCCCAATCAAGGGCCCAATGCCCTTCTGGGCTTCAAATCTTTCTTAGATTTCCGTTTTCATACATATATTTCACTTATATATTCTTATAAATATCGCAGGTACCCAATCCCTTTATTCATCCTGCAGAATGATTCCTAACCCAAATCGAACATAAAATTAACCCTAACCATACACTATCTTTACCGAAGAGCAGGGACAGAGTTCGTATTAAAATATAGGAATGTAGGGTATCTTCACCTGCTGAGAACCTCAAATGTTCATGCAGAAATGATCCCTGGTGAAGATGAAGGCAGCTATGAAAGACCTCAGAAAGCAGAAGTCATCTTCCATGGCAATCATCCTGGTCGGGTTGAAGGGTTGTGTCTGAATCATTCTCTCTCTTCTTAATGTATACAAGATGGACCAAACCAGTTCTGTGTGGAGAGCTGTTCCGGGGTGCTTATGATTGATATAACATTCTAACTTGTGAAAGTGTTACAGGAAAACCGGGGCAGCCTCCACCTCATGGGAATTTTGGAAGCAACTGTTAGGGCAAAGTGGTTGCCAAGGCAGTGACATAATTCAGATCCTGAAGGAAGTGACCTCACCTCACTTCCTTGATGATGAAACTCTCTGAACTTGGGATCCAGGAAGCCAGGCAACCAGAGACAGTCCCTGTCCCAGTCCCAGTGGTCTCACATGTTTGGATTTACCAAAAACAGAGTCAGTCTTTCTTGGAACCTACAGATGTGAGGATGGCCAAATGCCAGGAAACCTTTGAAGAGGGGCTTTTCCTCAGAAAGCAGGTAGTGTCTCACCACTGGCTCTTGACAACTTCACAGAGTTGGCCAAGCAGACCAGATCTGAGACAGGAGAGGTCATTTCGGGGAAACATAGTATGGCCCACAAGTCAGAGGACACTCCGGAGAGTCACAGACCTACTTGGGGGAAGGAGGTGCCTTTGTGGGTGTGTGTGGGTGTGATTTTGTGGTTTTGTCTCATGTTCTCAGAATAGGTAGGAAAGGCGGTTTGTTTCTCTTGGAGTGGACTATTTCTAGTAAGTCCTTTGACAAGGCGAGTGTCTGTGTATCCCACTGTGTTCATGATTGTAGACAAGAGAAGAGAGAATGCATCAATGGATGTTTCCTGTCTACTAGAAAGCTTGCCAGCATTCATTGTGCCCAAAATATGAGTGGACTCAGGCATGCCTTATGGATGGGCAACACCTACTATCTTCATAATTTCCTGATTTCTCCTTCAATTCTGGCCAATCTCCAGAATAGTATCATGGTTTTGTGTCCAAGATATGTAACACCTCCAATGTCTGTGACATGGCCATGTACTAGATAGTTGAAGGGAATGGCTAGCATCTCAGAAATCTCAGATATCAGTTGACCAGGAAAGTCTCAGTGGAGAAACCCTGCTTTGGTCCTTTTGCTTACCTATTGTTCTGTTGCCCTGAATGTCAAGAAGATCTTTGCCTCAAGCCACCACTTTGTGAAGCTTGAAGAAAACAGTTTTCAAATGCAAATGAATGGGCATCACCTGTGGATCCATGCTTAATTGCTTTGAAAAGGAATATGTCTGAATCAGTCTCTGGGCCCTGTGTGAGGCTGTGGCTTAGATTTTAGGCACCTGATGGATATAAAGATAGATCCCATGCATGCATCCAAAACCAAAATGGCAAAAAGATCAGATATTGTTGATTAACTCTCTTGCCTTCCTCTGGTAGGTTCCTGACATCCATCAAGTAAGAACAGGGATCCTTTGGTTCAAATGAGTTCTTCAAAACCCAGCAGAGGCTAGCCCATAGGTGCTTGTTTTTTCTCATGACTCCAATTCACTTAAAGAATCTAAACCTCAAAGTCAGTAGGCCTCAAGTTGGAGAAGCCAAGCAGTATTAAAGGAAGGCCTATTTGATCACTCCTGGTTTACAGGAAGGGTGTCCACGCCACCCTGACTTTAGGCAAATGAGGGGCAGGAAGCTTATTTTGGACACTGACGTGGGCTTCTCCCCTCATGGAAACCTCCAGCCACAGGTTATGATGAGTGTCTATATGGAAGAAGTTTTGGGCCATGTGGGAGTGTTTTGGTTTTAATTGTGGACATTTGAATGGTGGTTGGAAGAGATGACTGGGTCCACCTGGGCTTACACTCTGGTGTTATTCCCCTTAGAGACTGAGTTCTGGTACTGATCTCAGAGAAGTATTGCCATGAATTGTGTTGGGATTTTAGATGGCCATGCATGAGAGTTGCCCTTGGAAAGTGACATCTAGGCCCAAGTTGACTTTCCACAGATCACAGGGAATCTCAGCCAGTATATCACATGATTTTATTCTTAAAGACTTGGCAGCCATTTTTGAGACTCAAAACACACATGGACCTCACATTGTAAACCTCAATGTGCCTGGCTTAATCTGACATTTTGGCCACTCTTTGGGAAGCCTTGCCTGTGAGAATTCTCCAGAGTTTTCATTGAAATGAGCTTACTCACCATTTAATGGTTCCTGAATTAATTGAAACCCACAGTGCCTCCAACTTATTCATTGAAAATTGGATAGATAAATACCATAAAAATTTTTAAAATTTCCATGACCGGGTGGCACTGGAGAACATTTGGATGTCCTGTTGCTGATCAGGAGTATGTAAGGCAGTGCCTTGATTGACTTGGTTTCATGAAAATGGTGTAGAACAGAGATGCCAGTAAGTTGGATCCTGCTGAGTAGTTGTCCTAGAGCAGTGGTTGGCAGGTGTGTGATAAAACATCTGTGTTTGGCCATGTGGATCTGCCATTGGCTTGCAAATGGATTGTGACTGACATTTTGCAGCCAGTAGACTCTTATATGTAAAAGCATATTGTTATATGGAGAGGTTTCAGGGCAATGTTCAGAATCAGGTTGCTATGGTCAATGGGGCAAGCAATGTGGGATAGAAGCCTGGTTGGTGCATTCTCCTGCAGAACCCGACCCACCACAATTGAAATAACTCACTTCAGCACTGTGTCCCTGTTGAACTCCTTGTATTTCATGAAGAAAATTCCAAACTCCCAGTGCAGCAGCAAGAAACACCACGAATAGTGGAGGATGACCAAATGGATTTACAGTCCACACGGGGAGACACTTAGATACCAGTGGCCACAAGTTACATACAAATAGAAAATTCAGCACTGCTGCCTCATATTCATTGGAAAATAAGAAACAATGTCATCCATGTCACATAGATGAAGAACCAGCTTTGATGGTCTCACTCCAAATGAAGCTAATGCTCCTGACAACAGCATATATTTCATTGCCCAACCTCAGAGGCATTTTCTCCAGATGTCAGGCTGGCAGAACTTCATGTTTGTGGAGTGTTTACCCTGTCCCTTACTTTTGGAAACTCCTCTACCACCTCCAAATTTGTGAACTCCTGAGCATTTTCCATTCCACATATGTATTCACAGATTTTCTAACTCCTCTCCTCTAATTGTGTCTTATGTGGGGCGAAGGTAATGTCAAGGCATTGTTCTGAATGAGAGTGGGAAGTTTTTTGTGTAGCACATATTTGCATACACATTGGATACATTTTCAAATTTTCTATTCGAAATACTGAATCCCTGACACTAACACATACCCTAATAGACTTTGACTTTTAATCCTAATATTATGGAGAAAAAAAACCCAAACAGAATAGAAATACTAGAGGTTCACAGGAGGCATGGTGTATAGTTGGAATTGCCTTTCGTATGATAAATGGTAGGTGTTATAAATCTAGCGAATTTTAATTGAAATAGTTCTCCATGTGTTCTAAAAGTTAACAAATATGTGAATAACTGTCTCCCTTTCTCTGTAGCCTATTCATCACATGTATTTTTATATGCACATATCGAATTCTACCTGGTATCACTCGTACATTTTGTGAGGTGGCTGGCTTGGCAGATACAAATTGTGAGAAGAGATCACTCCTACTAAATTCTGTTGGAACTGAAAATTCAACATACGGGTGAGCTTCTTAGTTGAACGACATAAATCCATGTTCATTAAAATGAATATTTTTGGATCTGTGGATCATATATATTTCATGGTGAATTTCGATTGGAATACATAATGCTACTTTTTAATGTCTCTGTGTGTATGTATATATATATATATATATATATATATATATATATATATATATATATATATATTCACTCTCCAGATTTTTCAAAATATGAAGTATATTTTTCTTATTTTACACTCCCTAAATTCATTCATATTCATGTATGTGGATTTATAATCAACTTTTCAAAAGATTATTCTCAGAAATATTCATCCACCTGAAATACTTATTTGTTTCCTAGTACTGAAAACTAACTTCAGGGGATCATATGATGGCTGCGAAGGGAGTGCATCACCCCCGTGTACCGCGTCACTGTGCGGGAGAATGACGAGTTAGAATGGCTAAAACCTATCTTGTTAGGAATTTCCAGCAAAATTGTGGTTCTCCAAAACCTAGTGTACATATTTCCATCTCATGAGGATCAGCTATGGGGGCTCAAACGCGAGTGATTTGTCCTCACAGGAGGTCATGCGGCTTATTCAGGAAATTGCTCCGTGGCTAGAGTCTGTGGCGCGTGCTGGGAAACGACGAGATAGCAACGCAAATATACAGCGGTGCAGATACTGTGGGCTCCTGCCAGGTATGCAATCACTGTGCTCAGTGCTAAATTCTGGGTTTGAGACGGGGAAGCATGAAGTCCAATTCATTTCTCCACACCGGTCAGACCACAGAGGAACCCAGCGGCCACCATCTTGGAGAGGTGACGTCACCATCCCTGTTTTCGACTGATCGCAGCTTATTCAGCTATAGAACAGGTAATTTTAGGATGCCATTCACCTTTGTCTTGGAGACAAATTACTCAGGCTTAGTGCTAAAGAACCCGCAGAAACTGCGTCTTGGAGCCTGCTTCTATTAGAACATACACCGAGCCCAGAGCGGCCGAATTCCACCTCCCGGAACTGATCTGGCCCAGGGCTAAAGAACCCGCGGAAACTGCTTCTCGGTCCGGGTCTTGCTGAATACTGTGGAGGTAAATATCAACCAAGCCTTCATAGGCAGTGGCAACAGGATTGAGACGGGGCTTGTGAGTGCCGGTCACCCATTGCTTTAGTCACCCAGCAAAGGGAATGAAATGCTGCCTTTTGCATGGGATACCAACATGGCAGAGATCTGATGTCATCAGAAAGAAGCAGAGGAAATAACTTCATTGATACCAGCGGTGACAGAAACAGTTGGTCTCCTGGTAAAGAAAGTGGGTCACAAACACCCGGGTCTCTCTCACTTTGTCATCAAGCCAGAGGGGCAGAGAAGAGCCACCGCCTACGCCCGGAACAGGCCCAGCGACAAACCTACATGGTAGTCACGTCACCCCAATTGGAATAGAGGCAGAGCAGAGCCGCCGCCCTTGCCCAGAACAGGCCCAGCGACCCGCAGGCATGGTAGTCACATCACCCGAATTGGAGTAGTTGCAGAGCAGAGCCTTCTCCCGCACCTAGTACAATCCCAGTGGCCCACCAGCATGGTAGTCAGGTCACCCCAATAATAGTAGGGGCAGAGCAGAGCCTTCGCCCGCACCCTGAACAGGCCCAGCAACCTGCCAGCATGGTAGTCACGACCCCCCAATTGGAGTAGGGGCAGAGCAGAGCCATCACCCGCGCCCTCAAGGTAGGCACACCTGCACCCGACTGGCAGAAGAGGCCCATCGCCCTGCCGGCGCGGCAGACACTTCACCCCATTTGGAATAGGAGCAGAGCAGATCCGTTGCCCGTGCCCGCAAGGTAGGCAGACCTGCGACAGACTGGCGGAACAGGCCCAGCAACACACGTGCATGGTAGTCACCTCACCCCAATTGGAGGAGGGGCAGAGTAGAGCCGCCGCCAGCACCTACAAGGTAGGCAGACCTGCGACTGATGGGCAGAACACCCCAGGGGTACACGGGCCTGGTAGACACGTCACACCAATTGGAGGAGGGGCAGAGCAGAGCCGCCTCCCACGCCTGCATGGTAGGCAGACCTGCAACCGATCAGGAAAACAAGCCCAGTGGCCCGTCAGCAAGGTAGTTAGATCACCTTAATTGGAGGAGCAGCACAGCACCCCCGCGCCCATGCAAGGGAGACTTTCCAACTATACAAGAGCAATATAAATATATAGGAGGAAAATTTCAAAATCAGAACAGTTTCACCAAGCAGAAAGAAAAGTGAGCAGTATGATAAGACAAGGAAAAAAGGACCACAAGCAATGCAGGTCAACACAAATTTAGAAGAGGTAATAGCTGCAGCAGATGGAATGTCAGATAAAGAACTCAGGATATACATGGTTCAGATGATCTGGAGTCTCAAGGAAGACATTAGACAGCAAAATCAGACAATGAAAGATCACTTCGACAATGAATTACATAAACAAATCCAAGAAGCAAAAGATCAGCTCTACAGGGAGACAGAGGTTGTAAAAAATAACAAACAGAAATCCTAAAAATGCAGAAAGCAATAAACCAACTTAAAAACTCTATTGAGAATACTACCAGCAGAGTAGAACACTTAGAAGATAGAACGTCAGACAATGAAGACAAAGTATTCCAACTTGAAAAGAACATAGACAGCTCAGCAAGACTGTTAAGAAACCATGAACAGAATATCCAAAAAATATGGCATAACATAAAGAGACCAAACTTAAGAGTCATTGGAATACAGGAAGGTATAGAGGTCCAAACCAAAGCAATGAGCAATGTATTCAATGAAATAATACGAGAAAACTTCCCAGACTTGAAGAATCAGACTGACTCCCAAGTCCTAGAAGCCTACAGGACGTCGAATGTGCAAAATCATAAGAGATCCACACCTAGACACATTATAATGAAGATGCCCAACGTACACAATAAGGAGAGAATTTCAAATGCTACAGAGAAAAAAAGCAGATTACATTTAGGGGTAAACCAATCAGGATAACAGCTGATCTTTCAACACAGACTCTGAAAGCTAGAAGATCCTGGAATAACATTTTTCAAACACTGAAAGAAAATGGATTCCAACCAAGAATTGTGTATCCAGCGAAATTAAGCTTCAGGATGGAAGATAAAGTTATAACCTTCCATGATAAAAAAAAAGTTAAAATAATTTGTAGCTAGAAATCCATCTCTTCAAAACATCATCGGCAAAATATTACAGGAAGTGGAAATGGAAAATAACAATTAAAACCAACAGTGGGAGGTTGTACAGTAAGGGGGGGGAAATAATCAAAGAAGAAAACAATCCATGTTTAATAACATAAATAAACAAATAGGGCTGGAAGAACAACCATTATCTCAATAATAACCGTAAATGTTAATGGCTTAAACTCACCAATTAAGAGACACAGGCTAGTAGAATGGATCACAAAACAAGACCCAATAATATGCTGCCTACAGGAGACACATTTGATAGGAAAAGACATACATACACTGTAGGTGAAAGATTGGGAAAAATCATATCACTTATATGGACTTCGGAAACAAGCAGGAGTGTCCATACTCATATCAAATAAAATAGATTTCAAGCCAAAGTTAACAAAAGGGATAAAGAGGGACACTACATACTGCTCAAGAGAACCATACACCAACAAGACATAACCATTATAAATATATATGCCCCAAACAATGGTGCAGCTATGTCCATCAAACAAACTTTTCTCAAGATCAAGAGTCTAATAGACCACCATACAATAATCATGGGAGACTTCAACACAGCTCTCTCACCACTGGACAGGTCTTCCAAACAAAAGTTGAAATAGAAAACTATAGAACTCAATAACACAATTAATAACCTAGACTTAATTGACATATATAGAATATACTCCACAACATCAAGCAGTTACATTTTTCCTCAGCAGCAAATGGATCCTTCTCAAAAATAGATCATATATCATGTCACAGGGCAATTCTTAGACAATATAAAGGAGTAGAGATAATACCATGCATCTTATCTGATCATAATGGAATGAAACTAAAAATCAATGATAAAAGAAGGAAGGAAAAATCATGCATCACTTGGAGAATGAACAATAGGTTACTGAATGATCAATGGGTTATAGAAGACATCAAGGAGGAAATTAAAAAAATCTTAGAGATAAATGAAAAAACAGGCACAACATATCAGAATCTATGGGACACATTGAAATCCGTTCAAAGAGAAAAATTCATTGCTTGGATTTCATTCCTTAAAAAAGAAAAAAAAACAAATAAATGATCTCATACTTCATCTCAGAATCCTAGAAAAAGATGAGGAAAACAACAACAAAATAAGTAGAAGGTAAGATTTAATTAAAATCAAAGCTGAAATTAATGAAATCGAACAAAAGAAACAATTGAAAAAATTGAGAAAACTAAAAGTTGGTTCTTTGAAAAAATAAATAAAATCGACAGACCCTTAGCGATGCTAATGAAGAGAAGAAGAGAGAAAACTCAAATTACTAGCATACGGGATGAAAAAGGCAATATCACATGTTAAGGTCTATAAACAAGTCAGGATTGCACCTGGTATTTTGCCAGAGAAATGTTAGGGTCTGTAAACAAGTCTGGATGGCGCCTGGCCAAATGCCATAGGGAGTGGTTTGTGAAGTAACAAAAGCAAGCCATTAAGTGTGGAGATTCCTTATTGGTTGACTGCTGTATCTATTTTATGCTAATTAGATAAGCTATGTAAAATGTATAAATATCGCTCAGATGCTACAATAAACGGCTTCCACTCCTGCTGTATCAATCTACACAAGTTATTTGTCACCCCGTGGCAATCACAGCAGATATTTCTGAAATACAGAAGATAATCAGAAATTAATTTGATTCGTTATACTCCAATATAATAGAAGATAGTGAAGGCATCGAAAAATTTCTTAAGTCATATGATCTGTCCATATTGAGTCAGAAGGATATAGACAACCTAAACAGACCAATATCAATTGAGGAAATAGAAGAAACCCTCCAAAGATTACCAAAAAGAAAAGACCAGGACAGTATGGGTATACAGCAGAGTTTTACAAACCCTTTAAATATGAACTAATACCAATACTTTTCAAGCTATTTCAGGAAATTGAAAAAGAGGGAGATCTTCCAAATCCATTCTACCAGGCCAATATCACCCTGATTTCTACACCAGACATAAACACTTCAAAGAAGGAAAACTACAGACCAATATCTCTAATGAACCTAAAAGCAAAAATCCCCAATTAAATTCTGGCGAATCAGATACAAAAACATATTAAAAAAATTGTGCACCATGATCAAGTAGGATTCATCCGTGGAATGCAAGGCTTGTTCAATATACGAAAATCAATAAATGTTATTCACCACATCAATAGACTTAAAAATAAGAACCATATGATCATCTCGATAGATGCACAAAAAGCATTCGACAAAGTACAGCATTCCTTTATCTTCAAAACTCTAGAAAAACTAGGAATAACAGGATCATACCTCAATATTGTAAAAGCAATCTATGCTAATCCTCAAGCTAGCATCATTCTGAATCTAGAAAAATTGAAGGCATTCCCTCTAAAATCTGGAACAAGAATGGGATGCCCTCTCTCACCACTTCTGTTCAATACAGTTCTCGAAACACTGGCCAGAGCAATTAAACAGACGGAAGAAATTAAAGGCATAAAAATAGGAAAAGAAGAACTTAAATTATTACTATTGCAGATGACATGATTCTATACCTTGCAGACCCAAAAGGGTCTACAAAGAAACTAATAGAGCTAATAAATGAATTCAGCAAAGTGGCAGGATATAAAATCAACACGCATAAATCAAAGGCATTCCTCTATATCAGTGACAAATCCACTGAAATGGAAATGAGAACAACCACTCCATTCACAATATCCTAAAAAAAAAAAAAAGATGGGAATCAACCTATCAAAAGAGGTGAAAGTCTTATACAATGAAAACTACAGAACCCTAAAGAGAGAAATATAAGAAGATCTTAGAAGATGTAAAAATATACCCTGTTCATAGATAGGCAGAACTAACATCATCAAAATGGTGATATTACCAAAATTTATCTATAGGTTTAATGCAATGCCAATCAAAATCCCAAAGGCATTTCTTGTAGAAATAAAGAAAGCAATCATGAAATACATATGAAAAAATAAAAGTCCCAGAATAGCAAAAACAATGCTAGGCAGGAAGTGTGAATCAGGCAGTAGAGCGATACCAGACTTCAAACTATACTACAGAGCAATAGTAACAACAATAGCATGGTACTTGTACCAAAACAGGCGGGTGGACCAATGGTACTGAATAGAGGACACAGAAACCAATCCACAAAACTACAACTATCTTATATTTGATAAAGGGGCTAAAAGCATGCAATGGAGGAAGGATAGCATCTTCAACAAGTGGTGTTGGGAAAACTGGAAATCCATATGTAACAAATTGAAACTGAATCCCTTTCTCTTGCCATGCACAAAAGTTAACTCAAAATGGATCAAGGAGCTTGATATCAAATCAGAGACACAGCGTCTGATAGAAGAAAAATTTGCTTACGATGTACATACTGTGGGGTCGTGGTCAAAATTCCTCAATAGGACACCCATAGCACAAGAGTTAATAACTAGAATCAACCAATGGGACTTACTCAAACTAAAAATTTTTTTCTCAGCAAAAGAAACAATAAGAGAGGTAAATAGGGAGCCCACATCCTGGGAAGAAATCTTTACTCCTCACACTTCAGATAGAGCCCTAATATCCAGAGTATACAAAAAACTCAAAAAATTAGACAATAAGATCACAAATAACCCAATCGACAAATGGGCTGAGGACCTCAACAGACACTTATCAGATGAGGACTTACAATCAATCAACAAGTACATGAAAAAATGCTCACCATCTCCAGCAGTCAGAGAAATGCAAATCGAAACCACCCTAAGATACCATCTCACTCCAGTAAGATTGGCAGCCATTATGAAGTCAAACAACAACAAGTTCTGGCAAGGATGTGGGGAAACAGGTACACTTGTACATTGCTGGTGGGTCTGCAAATTGGTGCAGCCAATTTGGAAAGCAGTATGGAGATTTCTTGGAAAGCTGGGAATGGAACCACCATTTGACCCAGCTATTCCCCTACTCAGTCTATTCACTAAAGACCTAAAAAGAGCATGCTACAGGGACACTCCTACATCGATGTTCATAGCAGAACAATTCACAACAGCAAGACAGGGAAACCAACTTACATGCTCTTCAATAAAGAATGGATAAAAAACTGTGGAATTTATACACAATGGAGTATTACTCTGCATTGAAAAATGAAAAAAATCATTGAATTTGGAGGGAAATGGATGGCATTAGAGCAGATTATGCTAAGTGAAGCTACCCAATCCTTAAAAAACAAATGCCAAATATCATCTTTGATATACGGAGATTAACTAAGAACAGAGGAGAGACGAAGAGCATGACAAGATGATTAACATTAAACCGGGATGAGAGGTGGAAAGGAAAGGGAGAGAGAAGGAAAATTGCATAGAATTGGAAGGAGACCCTCAGGGTTATACAAAATTACATACAAGAGAAAGTGAGGGGAAAGGGAAAAATAATACAAGGGGGACAAATTTATTACATTAGAGGGGGTAGAGAGAGAAGAGGGGAAGGGCGGGGAGGGGAGGGGGGATAGTAGAGGATAGGAAAGGCAGCAGAATTCAATAGACACTAGTATGGCAATATGTGAATCAATGGATGTGTAACTGATGTGATTCTGTAATCTGTACACGGGGTAAAAATGGGAGTTCATAACGCACTTGAATCAAAGTGTGAAATATGATATAACAACAACTATGTAATGTTTTGAAAAACCATAAATAAAAAGGAAAAAAAAATAAAACTAACTACGGTGAATAATGCATGCAATCCTAATATTTCTACAGTAACTGACCCAGTTTAACATCAATGCAAGTAGATTCCTATGGGACATGATGTGTACTTTGACCTTCATTTTTATTCAACACTGGTACATTACTATTTCATCAGTTAATGCACATCACAGGACATATATTTCATCCACAATTTAGCAAAGTTATAGGCATTTGTTTCACTTTCAATCAATTCCTGCTTCAGAACACATGGATTCCTCCATATTTCTTGACTGGTCTTTTCATGAGACTTCTTTCCAAACACATTATTTTCGATTTCCATAAACACTTTTGAAACAAAACTCACAGACACTTCATGATAAACAATAACCCTAAGATTACCATTATATATGTAACTGGTTGGAGTGAATGATTGTATGTCAATATATGATTTCCTATATATTTTAAGATATCAATTCAATCCATTATTTAAAGTGAAAAAAGTTATATTATTTATTCACACTATGGTCTATTCATGCATTATCTCTATATTCATAGGGTACACCACTTGGTACCCACAATACTAATTAATGTGTCCTCAAATATTGCTCCCAGAAATGGTGGAAGAAATACACATATCATATGATCTACATATATATTTGATCACAATAATTTTCTGGGCACAAAATGCAAATGTCACACTTATGATTGTACCAAATCCTAAATGGAAAGTGAACATGGCTTACTAAAAACATCCATGTCCAGGTTGCCTAATGCTTTCAAATGTCATTCCTATTGGTGACTATATATTTGTTTCTTCCTAAGATTATGCATTCAATCTCAACCCTTTTGAAAATGTCTAATCCTATCACTATATAATTGCCTCATTTCGTAATGTCTCTATTGATATTTTCCTTCCTACATTTTTCCCCAGTTAATCATTGTGACTGACTCTTCACATGTGCTGACATTTACATTCACTCTATAACCGAAACCCTATTGCTACAGAAATTTTTGTCCAAATTTTATACTCACTCTTTTTTATAAACCTACCGACTATCTTCCTAATCCCACCGACTATCTCAATTTGAGTGGATGTTCTCTTCTAAAATCAAACATTCAAGGTATAAGGTCCTATGCCATTGATTATCAATTTATCTGAGACATCTGTGTAGAACGTAATTAAAAGCTAAGTATCCCAATCAAGGGCCTAATGCCCTTCTGGGCTTCAAATCTTACCAACATTTCTGTTTTCATACTTATATTTCACCTCTATAATCTTATAAATATCGCAGGTTCCCAATACTATTAATCATCCTGCAGAATGATTCGTAATCCAAATCGAACATGTTAATAACCCTAACCATACACTCTTCCCTCAATCTAACTTTACAGAAGAGCAGGGACAGAGTTCGTCTTACAATACAGGAATGTAGGGGATCTGCCACCTGCTGAGAACCTCAAAGGTCCAAGCAGATTTGATCCCTGGAGAAGATTAGGCAGCTATGAAGGACCTGAGAGAACAAAAGTCATCTTACATCGCAAACAACCTTTCCAGGATGAAGGATTTTTTCTGAATAAGCCTCTCTCTTCTTAATGTAGAGAAGATGGACCATACCAGGCATGTGTGGAGAGTTGTTCCTGGGTGCCTATGGTTGATATACCATTCTAACTTGTGAAAGTGTCACAGGAAGTAAGGGCTGCCTCCATCTCATAGGACTATTGGAAGCAACTGTTAGGACAAAGTGGTTGCCAAGGCAGTGACCTCATTAAATTCCTGAAGGAAGTAATCTCACCTCACTTCCTTGGTGATGAAACTCTCTGAACTTGGCATCCGGGAAGCCAGGCACGCAGAGCCAGTCCCATTCCCAGTCCCAGTGGTCTCACTTGTTTGGATTTAACAAGGACAGAGTCAGTCTTTCTTGGTACCTATTGATGTGAGGATGGACAAATGTCAGGAAAGCTCTGAAGAGAGGCCTTTCCTGAGAAAGCAGGTAGTGGCTCACAGCTGGCTAGTGACAACTTCACAGATTGGGCCAATGAGACCATATCTAACACAGTACAGGAGATTTCATCAGAACATTGAATGGCCCACCAGTCAGAGGACACTCCTGATAGTCACAGACCTACTTGGGGGAAGGAGCTGCCTTTGTTTGTGTGGGTGTGGGTTTGAGGTTTTGTCTCATGTTCAGAGAATAGGTAGGAAAGGCGGTTTGTTTGTTTTGGAGTGAACTGTTTCTGGTAAGTCGTTTGACAAGGCCAGTGTCTCTTTGTCTGTGTATCCCACTGTGTCCGTGGTTTTAGACATTAGAAAAGAGAATGAATCATTGTATGTGTCCTGACTAGTAGAAAGCTTCCCAAGATTCATCTTGCCCAATTTATGAATGGACTGTGGCTTGACTTATGGGTGGGCAACTCCTACAATCTTGCTAAGTTCCTGTTATCTTCCTGGATTCTGGTCAATTTCCAGAATAGGCTCATTGTTTTGTGTCCAAAATATGTACCACCTCCAAGCTCTGAGACTTGGACATGTACTGGATAGCTGAAAGGAATGGGAGCATCTCAGAAAACTGAGATATGAGTGTGACCAGAAAATTCTAATGGAGAAACCCTGCTTTGGGCCTTTTGCTTACCAATTGTTCTGTTGCCCTGAATGTCCAGAATGCCTTTGCCTCAGGCCACACCTTTGTAGAGCCAAAAGAAATAGTTTTCAAATAGAAATGAAAGGGCATCACCAGTGGCTCTTTGCTTAATTGCTTTGAAAAGGGATGTGTCTGAATCAGCTTTTTGGCCCTGTGTGAGGCTGTGGCTTAGATTCTTAGCACCTGATGGATCTAAAGAAAGATCCCATGTGTGCATCCAAAACCAAAATGGACAAAAGAGCATTCATTTTGGATGAAGTCTCTCGCATTCCTCTGTAAGGTTCCTGACCTTCAACAAGTGAGAATAGTGATCATTTGGTTCAAATATGTTCCTCAAAACCCTGCAGAGGATAGCCCATAATTGCTTGATTTTTCTCATGACTCCAAATCACATAAAGACTCTAAATCCCACAGTCAGTAGGCCTCAAATTGGAGAAGCAGTGCCATCTTAATGGCCGGCCAATTTGATCACTCCTGGTTCACTGTAAGGATGTCCAGGCCACCCTGATTTTAGGCAAATGAGGGGTAAGGGTGGTTATTTTGGACACTGTCTTGGGCCGCACCCCTCATGGAAACCTCCAGCCAGAGGTTATGATGAGTGTGTATATAGAAAAGAAGAGTGACATGTAGGAGTGTTTTGGACTTAATTGTGGATATTTGTGTGGCAGTTGGAAGACATAACTGGGTCTACCTGGGCTTGAACTTTGTTGTGATTCCCCTTAGAGACTGAGTTAAGAAACTGACCTCAGAAAAGTATTGCCATGTATTGTGTTGGGATTAAAGAGGCCATGTATGAGAGTCACCCTTGGAAACTGAGATCTAGCCCCAGAGTGGCTTTGCACAGAGCACTGGGAATCTCAGCCAAGGTATCACATGATTTCCTTCGAAAGACTTGGCAGCCATATTTGAGAGTCAAAACACACATGGACCTCACATTGTAGACCTCAATGGGCCTGGCTTAATGTGACCTTTTTTCCACTCTTTGAGAAGCCTTGCCTGAGAGGGTTCTCCAGAGCTTTGATGAAAATAATCTTCCACACCATTTAATGGTTCCTGAATAAATTGAAACCCACAGTGCCTCCAACTTCATCCTTGAAAAATGTCTAGATAAATACCATGACATTTTTGAAATTCCCATCACTAGGTTGCACTAGAGAACCTTTGGATGTCCTGCTGCTGATCATGGATGTACCTGACAGTGCCTTGCTTGACTGGGTTTTATGAAAATGGTGTAGAAAAGAGGTCCCAGTAAGTTGCAGCCTGCTGAGAAGTGGGCCTAGAGTTGTGGTGGGCAGTAGTGTGATAAAATTTCTGTGTTGGAGCAATTTTGATCTTCCATTGGCTTATAAATGGCTTGTGGCTTACATGGTGCAGCCAGCAGACCCTTATAAGAAAAGGCATCTTGTTATATGGAGAGGATTCAGGGCAATGTTCAGAATCAGGTTGCTATGGACAAGGATGCAATGGGGCAAGCTTTGAGGGATACAAGATTGGTTGGTGCATTTTCCTGCAGACCCTGACCCACCACACGTGACAGAACTCCCTCCAGCACTGTGTCCCAGTTGAACTCCTTCTATTTTATGAAGCAAATACCAAACTACCAGTGCAGCAGCAAAAACCCCACAAAAAGTGTAGGAGGGCCAAATGGCTTCACAGTTCAACGGGGAGACACTTAGACTCCAGAGGCCACAGTTTACCTAAAAAGAAAAATATCAGCACTGCTGCCTCATGTTCATTGAAAAATCAGAAACAATGTCCTCCAGGTCTCATAGATGCAGACCCAGCTTTGATGGTCTCACTACAAAGGAAGCCAAATCTCCTGACAACAACATATATTTCAAGTGCCCTATCTCAGAGGCAGTTTCTAAAAAAGTTTTTAGGCCAGCAGAGCTCCATGTTTTTGGAGTGTTTACCCTGTCCCTTCCAAGGGACAACCTTCCAAGGTTGTGAACTCCTGAGCATTTTCCATTCCAGATATGTGTTCACTGATTTTCTAACTCTTCTCCTCTAATTGTGTCTTACTTGGGGTGAAGGTAATGTCAAGGCATTGTTCTGGATGAGAGTGGGAGGATATTTGTGCAGCATATATATGCATACAAATTGGATTAATTTTCCAATTTTCATTTTGAAATATTGAATCCCTGACACTAACCCATACCTACTAGACTCAGATAACTCATCCTAATATGATAGAGAAAAATAACCCAAACCTATAGAAATACAAGCAGTTCATTGGAGGCATGTTGTATATTTGGACTTGCCTTTTGCATTATATAAGGTAGAAGTTATAAATCTAGTCAATTTTTAATCGAAGAAGATCTCCATGAGTTTTTAAACTTAAAAAATATGAGAATTCTTGTTTCCCTTTCTCTTTAGCCTATTCACACTTGTATATTTATATGCACATATAGAATCCTACCAGGTATCACACGTACATTTTTGAGGTGGCTGACTTGGCATATACAAACTGTGAGAAGAGTTCACTCCTCCTAAACGCTGTTGGAACTGAAAATTCAACCTATAGGGGAGCTTCCTAGTAGAAGAACATTATACATAAATTCATGTTCAGTAAAATAAATACTTTTGCATCTGTGGATGATATATATTTACTGATGAATTTCGATTGGCATTTATATTGCTACTTTTAAATGTCTGTGAGTCATTGTGTGTGTGTGTGTGTGTGTGTGTGTGTGTAATATATATGTACACTCTGCAGATTTTTCAAAATATGAAATATATGTGTCTAATGTAAACTCTCTAAATTCATTCATGTTCATGTATGTGGATTTATAATCAACTTTTCACAAGATTATAATCAGAAATATTCATCCACCTGAAATACATATTTGTTTCCTAGTACTGAAAACTAACTTTAGTGAATGGTGCATACAAATCCTAATTATTCTACTGTAACTGACCCAGTCTAACATCAATGCAAGTAGATTCCTATGGGACATGATATGCAATTTGACGTTCATATGTATTCAACACTGGTACATTATTATTTCTTCAGTTTTTGCACATTTTAAGTTATACACTTCATCCACAAGTTCACAAATTTATAGGCATTTGTTTCAACTTTAATCACTTCTTGCTTCAAAACACATGTATTATCAGGGTTTCTTGACTGGTCTTTTCATGAGACTTCTTTCCAAACACATTATTTTCAATTTCCATAATCACTTTTGAAGCAAAACTCACACACTCTTCATGATAAGCCAAAACACTAATATTTCCATTAGATATATAACTGGTTGAAATGAATGATTGTATATCAATATACGATTTCCTGTAATTTTTCAGATATCAATTCAATTCATTATTTAAAGTTCAAAAAAGTTATATTATTTATTCACAGTATGGTCTATTCATGCTTTATCTGTATGTTCATAGACACAGGGTACACCTCTTTGTACCCCCAATTCTAATTTTAAACCTTCAATATATTGCTCCCAGAAATGGTGGAAGAAATACTCATGTCACCTCATTATCACAGTAATATTCTGGACAAAAAATGGAAAGGTCATACTTATGATTGTACCAAAGCCTAAATGGAAAGTGAACATAGATTACTAAAAACATCCATGTCCAGGTTGCCTAATGCTATCAATTGTCAATCCTATTGGTGACTACATATTTGTTTTTTCCTAATTTATATATTCAAACTCAACCCTGTTGAAAATGTCTAATTCTATCACTCAATTTATACTTTGCCTGATTTCGTAATGTTTCCACGGATATCTGCTTTTCTACATATTTTCCCCAGTTCATCATAGTGACTGACTCTTCATATGTACTGACATTTACATTCACTCCATAACCGAAACCCTATTGCTAAAAAACTTTTTGTCCAAATCCTATACTCACTCTTCAACCTAAAGTTACCGACTATCTTCTTAATCCTAACGACTATCCCTTTTAGTCTGGATGTTCTCTTCTAAATTCAATCATCATAGGTACAAGGTCCTATTCCCTTGTATATCGAATTATCTGAGACAACTTTGCAGAACATAATTCAAAGCTAAGTATCCCAATCAAGGGCAAAACCCTTCTGGGCTTCAAATCATACATAGATTTCTGTTTTCATACTTTTATTTCACCTCTATATTTTTGTAAATATCGCAGGTTCCCAATACCATTATTCATCACACAAAATGATTCATAACCCATATCAAACCTGTTATTAACCCTAAGCATACACTGTTCCCTCAATCTCATTTTACAGAAGAGCAGGGACAGAGTGGTTCTTACAATACAGGTATCTATGGGATCTTCCACCTGCTGAGAACCTCAAAGGTCCATGCAGAAATGATACCTG
Source organism: Callospermophilus lateralis (assembly GCF_048772815.1). Classification (NCBI taxonomy): domain Eukaryota; kingdom Metazoa; phylum Chordata; class Mammalia; order Rodentia; family Sciuridae; genus Callospermophilus; species Callospermophilus lateralis. The sequence goes on from NC_135317.1 coordinate 6,141,973, forward strand.
GAGAAGTTGTAGGCAGGTATGAAGGACCTGAGAGAGCAAAAGTCATCTTCCATGGCAAACAACCTGGTCAGGATGAAGGGATGTGTCTGAATCAGCCTCTCTCTTCTTATTGTAGAGAAGATGGACCAAACCAGGCCTGTGTGGAGAGCTGTTCCTGGGTGCCTATGGTTGATATACCATTCTACCTTGTGAAAGTGTCACAGGAAGTAGGGGAAGCCTCCATCTCATGGGACCCTTGGAAGCAACAGTTAGGACAAAGTGGTTGCCAAGGCAGTGACCTCATTCAGTTCCAAAGAAAGTGACACACCTCATTTTCTTGGTGATGGAACTCTCTGAAATTTGTATCCAAAAAGCCAGGCACCCAGAGGCAGTCCCAGTCCCAGTTACAGTGGACTCACTTGTTTGGATTTACCAAGGACAGAGTCAGGTTTCTTGGTACCTACTGATGTGAGGATGGCCTTTTGCCAGGAGAACTCTGAAGAGGGACCTTTCCTGAGAAAGCAGGTAGGGGCTCACCACTTTTTCCTGACAACTACACAGAGTTGGACAAGGAAACAAGATCTGAGAGAAGACAGGCCATTTCGGGGGAACATAGTATGGCCCACCAGTCAGAGGAAACTCCGGATAGTCACAGACCTACTTGGGAGAAGGAGGTGCCTTTGTGGGAGTGGGTGTGGGTTTGTTGTTTTGTCTCTAGTTCTGAGAATAGGTAGGAAAGGCGTTTTGTTTGGTTTGGAGTGGACAGTTTCTAGTAAGTTGTTTGACAAGGCGAGTGTTTCTGTTTCGGTGTATCCCAATGTGTCAGTTGTTGTAGACATTAAAAAGAGAATGCATTAATGGATGTGTCCTGTCTCGTATAAATCTTCCCATAATTCATCCTGCCCAATATATGAATGGACTGCAGCTTGTCTTATCGATGTGCAACACCTGCTATCTTTCTAAGTTTCTGTTTTCTTCCTGAATTCTGGCCACTCTCCAGAATAGGCTCATGGTTTTGTGTCCAAAATATGTACCACCTCCAAGCTCTGTGAAATGTCCATGTAATAGATAGCTGAAGAGAATGGCGAGCATTTCAGAAAACTCAGATATCAGTGTAACCAGGAAAGTCTCAGTGGAGAAACCCTGCTTTGGGCAATTTGCTTACTTATTGTTGTGTTGCACTGAATGTCAGGAACCTCTTTGCCTCAGGCCACCCCTTTGTGAAACCTGAAGAAAACAGTTTTCAAATACAAATGAATGGGCATCACCTGTGGCTTCTTGCTTCTTTGCTTTGGGAATGGATGTGTCTGAATCAGCCTCTTGGCCATGTGTGTGGCTGTGACTTAGATTCTCAGCACCTGATGAATCTAAAGAATGATCCCATGCATGCATCCAAAACCATAAGGGCAAAAAATCATTCATTGTGGATGAAGTCTCTTGCCTTCCTCTGTTTGATTCCTGAAATCCATCAAGTGAGAATAGGGATTCTTTGGGTCAAATGAGTTCTTCAAGTATCTGCAGAGGTGCTTGGGTTTTCGAATAACTTTAAATCACATAAAGAATCAATTCCTGAAATCAGTAGGCCTCAAATTGGAGAAACACAGAAGAATTAACGACAGGCTTACTTGATCATTCCTGGTTACAGAAACGGTGTCCAGGCCACCCTGTCATTAGGCAAATGAGGGGCAAGGGAGCTGATTTTGGACACTGTCTTGGGCTTCGCCCCTCATGGAAACCTCCAGCCAGAGGTTAAGATGATTGACTATATGGAATAAGATGAGGGCCATGTGGGAGTATTTTGGTTTTAATTTTGGTCATTTGTGTGGCATTGGAAAAAATGACTGGGTCCACGTGGGCTTGAACTCTGGTGTGATTCCCCTTAGAGACTGGGTTTTGGAAGTGAACTCAGAGAAGCATTGCCATGAATTTTGTTGGGATTTTAAGAGGCCACGCATGAAAGTCGCTCTTGGAAACTGAGACCTAGGCCCCGGGTGGATTTCTACAGAGGCCTGGGAATCTCAGCAAGGATATCAAATGATTTTATTCTTAAAGAAATGGCAGCCATATTTGAGAGTCAAAACACACATGGACCTCACATTGTAGACCTCAATGGGCCTGGCCTAATGTGACCTTTTGTCCACTCTTTGGGAAGCCTTGCCTGTGAGAGATCTTCAGAGATTTCATTGAAATGAGCTTCCTCACCATTTAATGTTTGCTGAATGAATTGAAACCCACAGTGCCTCCAACTTCATGCTTGAAAAATGGCTAGATAAATACCATAAAATTTTTGAAATTCCTACGTCCAGGTGGCACTGAAGAAACATTGGATGTCCTGTTGCTGATCATGAGTATACCAGACAGTGCCTTGATTTACTGAGTTTCATGAAAATGGTGTAGAACAGAGTTGCCAGTAAGTTGGAGCCTGCTGAGTAGTGGGTCTAGAGCAGTGGTGGGGAGGTGTTTGATAAAACATCCGTGGTAGGGCCATGTGGATCTACCATGGGATTCCAAATGGCTTGTAACTGACATGGTGCAGCCAGCAGACCCTTATATGTAAAGGCATCTTGTAATGTGAAGAGTTTTCAGAGGAAAATTAAGAATCAGGTTTATATGGACAAGGGGGCAATGGGGCAAGCTGTGAGAGATAGAAGCCTAGTTGGTGCATTCTCTTGCAGACCCTGAGCCACCACACGTGAACAGAACTCCCTCCAGCACTGTGTCCCAGTTTAGATCCTAGTATTTCGTGAAACAAATACCAAACTCACAGTGCAGCAGCATAAACACCACAAAAAGTGGAGGAGGACCAAATGGCTTCACAGTCCACATGGGGAGACACTTAGTCCCCAGTGGCCTCAGTTTACCAACAAAGAGAGGATTCAGCACTGCTTCATCTTGTTCATTGGAAAATAAGAAACCATGTCCTCCAGGTCACATAGATGCAGACCCAGCTTTGATGGTCTCACTACAAAGGAAGCCAAATCTCCTGAAAACAACATATATTTCAAGTGCGGAAGCTCAGAGGCAGTTTCTCAAAAAGTTTTTAGGCCAGCAGAGCTCCATGTTTGTGGAGTGTTTACCCTGTCCCTTAGTTTTGGAAACTCCTCTACCAACTCCAAGGTTGTGAACTCCTGAGCATTTTCCATTCCAGATATGTATTCACTGATTTTGTAACTCTTCTCCTCTAATTGCGTCTTACTTGGGGTGAAGGTAATGTCAAGGCATTGTTCTGGATGAGAGCGGAAGGATATTTGTGCAGCATATATTTACATACACATTTGATTCATTTTCCAATTTTCCATTCGAAATACTGAATCCCTGACACTAACCCATACCTAGTAGACTCAGGCTATTCATCCTAATATAATGGAGAAAATTAACCCAACACAATAGAAATACAAGCACTTCAGAGGAGACATGTTTTATAGTTGGACTAAACATTTGCATTATATAAGGTAGGAGTTATAAATCTAGTCAAATTTTAATTGAAATATTCTCCATGTGTTTTTAAACTTAACAAATATGTGAATTCATGTTTCCCTTTTCTGTAGCCTATTCACACATGTATATTTATGTGCATATATAGAATCCTATCAGGTATCACATGTACATTTTTGTGAGGTGGCTGTCTTGGCAGATAAAAATTGTGAGAAGAGTTCACTCCTCCTAAATGCTGTTGGAAATGAAAATTCAACCTATAGGAGAGCGTCCTAGTAGAACAACATTATACATAAACTCATGCTCAGTAAAATAAATATTTTTGCATCTGTGGATGATATATATTTACTGATGAATTTCGATTGGCATTTATATTGGTACTTTTTAATGTCTTTGAGTGTTGTGTGTGTGTGTGTGTGTGTGTGTATAGATATAGATATAGATATACTCTCCAAATTTTTCAAAATATGAAATATATGTGTCTAATATACACTCTCTAAATTCATTCATGTTCATGTATGTGGATTTATAATCAACTTTTCACAAGATTATAATCAGAAATATTCATCCACTTGAAATACATATTTGTTTCCTAGTACTGAAAACTAACTTCAGTGAATGGTGCGTACAAATCCTAATTATTCTACAGTAACTGACCCAGTCTAACATCAATGCAAGTAGACTCCTATGGGACATGATATATAATTTGTCATTCATTTGTATTCGACACTGGTACATTATTGTTTCTTCAGTTTTTGCACATCATAGGATATATATTTGCCAAGGCAGTGACCTCATTCAGTTCCAAAGAATGTGGCATACCTCATTTCTTTGGTGATGGAACTCTCTGAACTTTGTATCCTAGGAGCCAGCACCCAGAGGCAGTCCCTGTCCCAGTCCCAGTGGGCTCACTTGTTTGGATTTACCAAGGATAGAGTCAGACATTCTTGGTACCTACTGAAGTGAGGTTTACCAAATGCCTGGAGAGCTCTTAATAGGGACCTTTCCTGAGAAAGCAGGTAGTGGCTCACCACTTTTTCCTTACAACTTTACAGATTTGGCCAAGGAAAACAGACCTGAGTGAGGACAGGCCATTTCAGAAGAACAGAGTATGGCCACCAGTCAGAGGACACTCTGGTTAGTCACAGACCTACTTGGGGAAGGAGGTGCCTTTTTGGGAGTGGGTGTGGTTTTGTGGTTTGTCTCATGTTCTGAGAATAGGTAGGAATGGCAGTTTGTTTGTTTTGGAGTGAACTGTTTCTGGTAAGTCGTTTGACGAGGTGAGTGTTTCCATGTCTGTGTATCCCACTGTGTCTGTGGTAGTAGAGAAAAGAGAAGGCAGCAATGGATGTGTCATGTCTAGTATAAAGCTTCCCAGGATTCATCCTGCCCAATTTATGAATGGAGTGCGGCTTGCCTTATGCACGGGCAACACCTAATACCTTCCTAAGTCCCTGTTTTAATCCTGAATTCTGGCCACTCTCTAGAATAGGCTCATGGTTATGTGTCCAAGATATGTACCAAATCCAAGGTCTTTGACATGGCCATGTACTGGATACCTGAATGGAATGGCCAGCATCTCAGAAAACTCAGATATCAGTGTGACCTGGAAAGTCTCAGTGGAGATACCCTGCTTTGGGCCTTTTGCTTACCTATTGTTCTGTTACCCTGAATATCAGGAAGGTCTTTGTCTCATGCAACCCCTTTGTTGAGCCTGAAGAAAACAGTTTTCAAATGGAAATGAATGTGCATCACCTCTGGCTCTTTGCTTAATTGCCTTGGAAAAGGATGTGTCTGATTCAAGCCCTTTGCCCTGTTTTAGGCTGTGACTTAGATTCTCAGCACCTGATGGATGTAAAGAAAGATCCCATATGTGCATCTAAACCAAAATGGAAAAACGTTCAGTCAATGTGCATGAATTATATTGCCTTCCTTTGTTAGGTTTCTGAAATCCATCATGTCAGAATAGGGATCCTTTGGGTGAAATGAGTTCTTCAAATCTCTGCAGAGGTGCTTGGCTTTTCTCATGACTCCAATTCTCAAAAAGAATCTAGACCCCACAGTCAGAGAGCCTCAAATTGGAGAAGTGAAGCAGTATTAAGGGCAGGCCTATTTGATCACTCCTGGTTCACAGGAAGGGTGTCCAAGCCACCCTGACATTCGGCAAATGAGGGGGCAAGGGAGCTTATTTTGGACACTATCTTGGGATGTGCCCCTCATGAAAACCTCCATCCAGATGTTATGATGAGTATCTTTATGGTAGAAGATGAGGGCCATGTAGGAGTGTTTTGGTTATAATTGTGGTCATTTGTGTGGCAGTTGGAAGAGATGACTGGGTCCACCCGGGCTTGAATTCTGCTGTGATTCCCCTTAGAGAATGAGTTCTGGAACTGACCTCAGAGAAATATTGACATGAATTGTGTTTGGATTTTAGGAGGCCAGGAATGAGAGTTGCCGTTGGAACCTGGGATCAAGGCCCAGAGTGGCTTTCCACAGAACACTTGGAATCACAGCCAGGATATTACATGATTTTATTCTGAAAGACTTGGCAGGCATAATTGAGATTCAAAACACACTTGGACCTCGCTTTGTAGACCTCAATGGGCCTGGCTTCATGTGACTTTTTGGCCACTCTTTGGGTAGCCTTGCCTGTGAGAGTGCTCCAGAGATTTCCCTGAAATTAGCTTCCTCACCATTTAATGGTTCCTGAATGAATTGAAACCCACATTGCCTCCAAATGCATCTGTGAAAAAATGCTAGATAATTACCATGAAATTTTAGAAATTCCAATGACCAGCTGGCACTGGAGGACCTTTGAAGTCCTGTTGATGATCATGAGTATACCAGACAGGGCCTTGATTGCCTGGGTTTCATGAAAATGGTGTAGAACAGAGATGCCAGTAAGTTGGGGCCTGGTGAGTAGTGGGCCTAGAGCTGTGTTATGCAAGTGTGTGATAAAACATCTGTGGTGGGGCCATGTGGATCTTCCATTGGCTTCCAAATGGCTGTGACTGACATGGTGCAACCATCAGACCCATATATGTAAAGGCATATTTTTATATGGAGAGGTTTCAGGGCAATGTTCAGTATCATGTTGCTATTGTCAAGGGGGCAAGCTACTTGAGATAGAACCTTGGTTGGTGCATTCTCCTGGAGACCCTGCCAACCACACCTGACAGAACTCCCTTCAGCACTGTGTCCCATTTGAACTCGTTTTATTTCATGAAGCAAATACCAAACTCCAAGTGCAGCAGCAAGAAACACCACGAAAACTGGAGGATGACCATTGGTTTCACAGTCCACACGGGAAGACACTTAGCCCTCAGTGGCCACAGTTTACCTACAAAAAGAGAATTCAGCACTGCTGCCTCATTTTTATTTGAAAATAAGTAACCATTTCCTCCAGGTCACATAGATGCAGATCCGGCTTTGATGGTTTCACTACAAATAAAGCTAAAGCTCCTGACAACAACATATATTTCAAGTGCCCAACCTCAGAGGCAGATTCTCAAAAAGTCTTTTGGCCAGCAGAGCTCCACGTTTGTGGAGTGTTTACCCTGTCCCTTACTTTTGGAAACTCCTCTACCACCTCCAAAGTTGTGAAATCTGGAGCATTTTCCATTCTAGATATGTATTCACAGATATTCTAACTCTTCTCCTCTAATTGTGTCTTACTTGGGGTGAAGGTAATGTCAAGGCATTGTTCTGGAGGAGAGTGGGAAGATTTTTCTGTAGCATATATTTGCATACACATTGGATTCAGTGTCCTATTTTCAATTCAAAATACTGAATACCCGACTCTAACCCATACCCTACCAGACTCTGACTACTAATCCTAATATGATGGAGAAAAATAACCCATAAAGAATACAAATACAAGCAGTTCAGAGAAGGCATGGTGTATAGTTGGACTTGCCTTTTGCATGATACAGAGTTGGAGTTATAAATCTAGTCAATTGTTTGTTGAAATAGTTGTCCTTGTATTTTTAAGGTTAACAAATATGTGAATTCCTGTCTCCCTTTCTCTGTATTCTTATATGCACATATAGATTCCTATCTGGTACCACACGTGCATTCTCGTGAGGTAGCTTACTTGGCAGATACAAATTGTTAGAAGAGATCACTCCTACTAAACCCTGTTGGAACTGAATATTCAAACTATGGGTGAGCTTGCTAGTTGAACAGCATTATACATAAATCCATGTTCAGAAAAATGAATATTTTTAGATCTGTGGATGGAATATATTTTATAATGAATTTTGATTGACATATATATTGCTACCTTTTTGTCTGTGTGTGTGTTTTGTATATATATATATATATATATATATATATATATATATATATATATATATACACTCTCCAGATTTTTCAAAATATGAAATATATGTGTCTTATATTTACTCCCTAAATTCATTCATGTTCATGTATGTGGATTTATAATCAACTATTCACAAGATTATTCTCAGAAATATTCATTCACCTGAAATTTGCCCAATGCTCTCAAATGTCAATCCTATTTGTGACTACATATTTGTTTCTTCCTAAGATTATATATTTAAACTCAACCCTGTTCAAAATGTCTAATCCTATCACTCACTTTATACTTTGCCTGATTTTGTAATGTCTCTATTGATATATGCTTTCCTACATATTTTCCCCAGTTCATCATTGTGACTGACTCTACACCTGTGCTGACATTTACATTCACTCTCTAATCGAAATCCTATTGCTAAGAAACTTTTGTTCCAAATCTTATACTCACCCTTCTTCCTAAACTTACTGACTATCTTCCTAATGCTACAGACTATCCCTTTTTGACTGGATGTTCTCTTCTACATTCAATCATCCAAGTAAATGTGGGGCGAGCTTCAGAGGAGGAGACTACCAACAGACTATCTCATGCAACATCAAAGGGTTTATTGGGTGTCCAGCATGCTGGGGTTCAAAGCTCACCTGAATAGGGCAGATAGCCCTGAGAATAGCTGAAGTAGAGCTTATATACTTTCCCTGGAGAGGGAAGAGAGGTAGTTGTATTGATGGGTCAAGGCAAGTGGGCGGTTTGCATGCAACTGGGAGAGGGAGTACATTCTGCAGTTTGGCAGCTGGGGATAGAACATTCTGGGAACAAGATTTGCAAGCATTTCTCAAGATTTCAACAGTGTTCTGTTAAGCATGCAGAAAAACAAGAAGTGACAAGTACCTATTTTATTAACATTTCATTCCCCACTTCTTCTTCTGGCTACTTTTAATCATAAAAATGATCATTGGAGGGTGTCACATTCAATGTCTGCTAGTGGGGTATTACCATAAGTTTAACTCGTCCAATTTGAGCCAAGAGAAAAGAAATTACACGGTTGAGCAAACAGGGTTTTATAGTTAGCAATAATATGAGAATTATTATTGGACCGGCCAGGGTTGATAAAAACGTAGTTAACCAGGGGGACTGTGTGAACCAAGACTCAAGCCACCCTTTTTGGGCCTCTCTCACTTGTTGATGCTCTTCAAGGTGTCTTTTAAATTTACTTATAGATTTTATTACAACTCCAGTATAGTCAGCAGAAAAACAACATTCTTCCCTCAATGCAGCACAAAGGCCCCCTTCTCTAATGAAGAGGAGGTCCAACCCTCAACTGTTCTGTAAAACAACTTCAGAGAGAGAGGTTAAAGTTTCATGCAAAGCTCTGAAGGAGGTTTCTAATATCTTACTTTTGCTCTATTGCTGCTTCTAATTGGGACATCTTTTGTGTCCCATGGACAATGCCACTGGTTCCTCTGCCCACCCGTGCAGCAACTCCTATTCCTAATAGGATGGCTAAAGTGAGGGATATATGTTCCCAGTGGAACCGCTTGTATGCCCCCCCTATTTGATCTTCAAATGAACCTGTGTCATGATAGAGCACTCTGGGAAACATCTGCACCATTACACAATTTATCACATATCTTGACCATTTCATGAAAACATAAACAATGTTTAAGTATACAGAATTATGCTGTTGTAGGCACTGACAAAGCAAGGCACCTAAGATAGCACTCAAGAGAGGGAAACAGTCCTATTTGGTTGCATCCGGATTCAGAGGGCATTGCTTCTATTGTAATCAATTAATCCCCTGAAACTCAAGTTTAGATAGTTTCAGAATTTTGTACCCAACATATAAGGGATGGGGCTCAGAAGTTCACAGTCTTCAGAAGTTCAAAAAAGCAGTATTTGTTTCTGTTTTTCCTTCTGTTATGGGCAAGTTAACTTTTCAAGGACACCTGGGAGGAGGAGAGCTTTTTCTTCCCTTTCTTATTTTCCCCCTGCCAGCTGTTACCATGGAGCCCAGTTGGTAATTTCTTTATCTTAGAAATGTAGCCATCTCTGTGAAGCCCCAGCTGAAGGCCAGAGGACTTGTTCACATATTTTGTGAAAAACTAGTTAGGTGTTGTCTAGCTTAGAAGTACTGAGATTTTTAGCCAGTGGCCAAGTAGAACTGGGCAATACGATAGAGAAAGTTTATCTACATTAAAGTCTTTATTGGGACTGTTTTGCTGAAAGTTCAAAACTGAGCCATGGTGAAGACTTCTGAAGACGGTCATTTAAGACTTTTCTGTGGGCCTGGTACAGAGGGGGGAAGACGGGGAAAGTGGGGCTGAGAGCACCTCCGAGGATCTGAGAATGAGGGAAAAGAGAGATGTAAAAGAATAATGGGAAAGGATATTGGGAATTTCCTAGCAGCAAACTTGAGCAGTAGATCAGGTAGAGCAGAGTGAAAGACGGGAGTGAGGATCCCAAAATTCTGTGAGGGACTTTAAATTTTAGTAACCTGTTTTCAGTGATGACAAAGCAACTTTAAAGACCAATTATATTACATCTTGGATAAGGGTCTCAGGGCTCTCCTCAGCTCGTTTGAGCATTGGGTTAGCTGGTAAGAGGACCTGGTGGGACCCGGTGAGGGCACTGACAGGAGATGAGAGGAATGAGTCGGTGGAGGGGTACCTATCTACCTGCTACCTCAGCAAGGGGGCGATGGTCTGAGAAATGGTGGAGCTTTGGGTTTCTGATCTAGTAATTGGAGGGGAGAAATCAAGTTTCTGAGGTCGGAGTGACAGCAGAGAGTCTAGAGCAGAAGGCTGAGGATAAGGATCTATTGGAGAAGCATAGTTCAGGATGTGAGTGAAGGAGGGAAAAGGCTTCCACATAGGGGAATCTCCTTTCACTCTTTTGAGCACTTGCAGAAGTTAAAAATGTCACACAAAACTTGAGGATCTAGAGACGCCTCTGGGTGCCATAGTTTTTGGTTGTCTAATTGGTAATGTGGCCGATGCTGTGTACTGAATTTGATGAAGAATTGGGGTTCCATCAGGCAGCTCCTGTATGCACACATTCCCATGACATACAGAAAAAGTCGGCTTTTCCCCCACACAGCCGTTACTGTTTGTGGCTTTGATAGTCTGCCAGGCAAACTTAGTAATCTAGACTAGCCAACCTGCATCTGGCTCGTGTGTCCCTACATCCATAATGTTTGTTTTCATTATCTATGGTACAGAAGGGATTTAATGATATTTTAGTGGGATCCTCTTCATCAGGGATATCCCAATAGGAAATACCTATAGCCAGCTGACAAATGTCTGGGTGGAGAGATGGCCACCAGGTCCCTAAGGGGGCTGTATGCGAGATAGATTATAATTCTTTTCCAGTAGGATTTGTGATCAGCCATCACTGCTTAATGGGCTGATGAGGGTTAGGACTACTTGTTACCAAGGGGAGAGTATATAACTTATTCACATGGCGAATACAAAATTTGAAACTGTTACCAGTCTTTTTCAGTTTCCAGAAAGATTCTGTACAGGGAGCAGGCTTGAGATGAGAGGCATGGATCCAGGAAGTGATTCTGTTTACGTTTACCACTGTAGGTGTTATAATAGCACCTGGTATGGTCCTTTTCAGCGGGGTACCGGGGATGACACCTGATGTCATCTTACGTAGATGAAATCTCTTACTTGATATGGATGTGGAATTCCCTGGTTCCCAGTTGGGTAGGCAGTGGCCAGCTGTTTTCACAGGTATCACTGAGTTCTTTCAACTTTAAGTCTGTCAAGCAAGGGGGTGTGGAAAGGATCTTTAGGTCTTACAGTTGGGCTTAGGTCCCCTACTGGAGGAGGGCCACCATAAAGAATTTCACACGTGGTAAGGTTACTCAAAGAAACAAATGGATTTTTTCTTGCATGAAACATTGCATAAGGCAGGAGCATAGTCCAATCTTTTATGCTGGTCTCTAAGCTTAATTTCGTTAAGGTCTCTTTAATGGTTCTATTCATTCTTTCTACTTGTCTTGAACTCTGGGGTCTATAAGCACAATTTAACTTCGAATTAATCCCCAGGTTCCTGGCTAACCCCTGACTTACCTGGGCCATGAACATCGGTCCATTATCAGATACTATTACCGGCTTAGCTTCCTCCAATGGTAGAGAGGCTTAGTCAGCAGCAGCGGAATCACTTAGAGTGTGTTGTGTGTTAGGGGACGAGGGCAGGGGATAAGGAGGGGGAGAAGAGTCCAGTAGAGTCAAATCTTGTGACTCAGGGAGAACAGAGGTTGGAGGAGAAGGAGGAGGTGAGGGTTTGAGTGATCATGGGGGAAGGAGTAGGAGCAGAGGTAGGGGCAAGGAAAGGCTTCACCCATGGAGGAGGAGATTTGCAGAGGTCCTGCCAAGTTAAGATATATGGATGTTGATCTGGATGGCTATGTGTCGCTGGCTGAAAGACAATACCTCTGACTTTTTAAATTAGTGGGAAGTAGAAAGATCCTTCTAGGGGCCATATGACTCCAAAGATGGGCCATGCTGAGGCACAGAGATTCTGCCAGGTCCAGCGTTTTATTAAAAAAAGAAAGATTCTGAGCCCTTAAGCGGACTTTGGTCCAGTGATCAAGGGTCAGGGACAGAGGCATTGAAGTGCTCTGTTCTATAATGAAAGTTACACAAACAGAAAAAGCAACGACACACGACACAGATAAGACAAGACCATAAAGACAGGCAATGAACGTCCAACACTGAGACCAGGAATGAGTAGCCGGCAAAACCCAATGGGATGGCAATAACGAATCTAAAAGAAAATATCACTGAGTCGAGAAGATTATTGTTCCTTGATTTCCCGAGTTCTCTGCGGGGTCCTCCAGGGAGGTGCCCTGTGTCTCTGTGACACGTCTCTCAGCCACCGTCGGAGAGAGCCCAGGCTCTTCATCGCCAGCAATTTTGCCAAGCCCTAACAAGAAACCTGAAACCAGAAAGAGGCGCCTTACTTGCTCCGAGAGGAGCCCGTTGGGGTCTCTCGTCCGCCACTGCTGGAACTCGGTGGAACCTCAATATGTAAAGGTCAGGCGAGTGTCGGAGGAAGATACTACCAAGAGACTGTCTCATGCAACAGCAAAGGGTTTATTTGTGGTCCAGCATGCTGGAGCTCAGAGCTAAATTTAATAGAGCAGAGACCTCTGAGAACAGCTTAAGCAGAGCTTATATACTTTCCATGGAGAGGGAAGAGAGGGAAGTTTAGTGATGAGTAAGGGCGAGTGGGCGGTTTGCATGACACCGAGTGAGGGAGCACATTCTGCAGTTGGGCTGTTGGGAACAGTACATTCTAGAACAAGATTAGCAAACATTTCTCAAGATTTCAACAGTGTTTTGTTAAGCATACAGAAAAACAGGAAGTGACAAGTACCTATTTTATTAATTTTATTAACCTTTCACTACCGACTATGCTTTTTTGACTTGATGTTCCTTCTACATTAATTCATGCAACGTACAAGTTACTATGCCATTGTATATCGATTTATCTGAGACAACTCTGCAGAACGTAATTCAATGCCACGTATCCCTATCAAGGGCCCAAAGCCCTTCTGGGCTTCAAATCAGACTGAGATTTCTTTTTTCATACATATATTTCACCTATATATTCTTCTACACATAGCAAGTTCCCAATACCATTATTCATCTAGCAAAATGATTTCTAACCCAAATTGAGCATGTTTTTAACCATAACCATACACTGTTCCCTCAATCTAACTTTACAGAAGAGCAGGGAAGGAGTTGATATCACAATACAGAAATGTAGAAAAACTTCCACCTGCTGAGAACCTCAAAGGTCCATGCAGAAATGATCCCTGGAGAAGATGTAGGAAGCAATAAAGGACCTGAGAGACCAAAAGTCATCTTCCATGGCAAACAACCCGGTCAGGATAAAAGGTTGTGTCTGAATCAGATTCTTTTTTAATGTAGAGATCATGGACCAAACCAGGCCTGTGTGGAGATCTATTCCTGGGTGCCTATGTTTGATATACCATTCTAACTTGTGAAAGTGTCACAGGAAATAGGGGCAGCCTCAATCTCTTGGGACCCTTGGAAGCAACAGTTAGGACAAAGTGGTTGCCAAGACAGTGCCCTCATTCAGTTCAGGAATAAAGTGACCTCACCTCACTTTCTTGGTGATGGAACTCTCTGAACTTGGGATCCAGGAAGCCAGGCACCCAGAGCCAGTCTCAGTCCCAGTCCCAGTGGTCTCACTTGTTTGGATTTACCAAGGACAGGGTCAGTATTTTTTGGTACCTACAGATGTGAGGAAGGCCAAATGCCTGGAAAGCTCGGATGCAGGGCTTTTCATGAGAAAGCAGGTAGTGGCTCACCGTTGGCTCCTGAGAAGTTCACAGAGTTGGCCAAGGAGACAAGATCTGAGACAGGAAAGGCCATTTTGGGGGAACATATTATGGCCCACAGGTCAGAGGACACTCTGGATAGTCACAGACCTAATTAGGGGAAGGAGGTGCCTTTGTGGGTGTGGTTGTGGGTTTGTGGTTTTGTCTCATTTTCTGAGAATAGGTAGGACAGTCGGTTTGTTTCATTTGAAGTGGACTGTTTCTAGTAAGTTTTTTCACATGGCGAGTGTTTCTAGGTCTGTGTATTCCACTGTTTCCGTGGTTGTAGACATTAGAAAAGAGAATTCATCAATGGATGTGTTGTGTCTAGAAGAAAGCTTCTCAGCATTGATATTGCCCCTTTTATGAATGGACTGTAGCTTGCATTATCGATGGGCAACACCTGCTACCTTCCTAAGTTCCTATTTTCGTCCTGAATTCCAGCCAATCTCAAGAATAGGCCCATGGTTTTGTGTCCAAGATATGTACCACCTCCAAGCTCTGTGACATGGCCATGTACTGGATAGCTGTAGGGGATGGCGAGCATCTCAGAAAACTCAGATATCAGTGTGACCAGGAAAGTCTCAGAGGAGAAACCCTGCTTTGGGCCTTTTGCTTACCTATTGTTCTGTTGCCCTGAATGTCAGGAAGGTCTTTGCCTCAGGCCACCCCTTTGTGAAGCCTGAAGAAAACAGTTTTCAAATGGAAATGAATGAGCATACCTGTGGCACTTTCCTTAATTGCTTTGGAAAGGGATGTGTCTGAATCAGCCCCTTGGCCCTGTGTGTGGCTGTGGCTTAGATTCTCAGCACCTGATGGATCTAAAGAAAGTTACCATGTGTGCATCCAAAAGAAAAATCGCCAAAAGAGCAATCATTGGGATGAAGTCTCTCGAATTCCTCTGTAAGGATCCTGACCTCCATCAAGAGAGAATGGGATCCTTTGGGTCA
Organism: Callospermophilus lateralis; assembly: GCF_048772815.1. Classification (NCBI taxonomy): domain Eukaryota; kingdom Metazoa; phylum Chordata; class Mammalia; order Rodentia; family Sciuridae; genus Callospermophilus; species Callospermophilus lateralis. The sequence continues at coordinate 6,157,004 of NC_135317.1, forward strand.
AAAGAGTTCTTCAAAACCTGCAGAGGCTAGCCCATTGTGCTTGGGTTTTCTCATGACTAAAATGCACATAAAGAATCTAAACCCCACAGACAGTAGTCCTCAAATTGGAGCGGTATTAACGGCAGGCCTATTTTATCACTTTTGGTTCACAGGATGGGTGTCCAGGCCACCTTGACTTTAGGCAAATGAGTGGCAAAGGAGCTTATTTTGGACACTGTCTTGGTCTGCGCCCCTCATGGAAACCACCAGCCAGATTATGATGAGTGTCTATATTAAAGAAGATGAGGGCCATATGGGAGGGTTCTTTTTTTAATTGTGGTAATCTGTGTGGTAGTTGGAAGACATGACTGGGTCCACTTGGGCTTGAACTCTGGTGTGATTCCCCTTAGAGACTGAGTTCTGGAACTGACCTCAGAGAAGTATTGCCATGAATAGTGTTGGGATTTTAGGAGACCACGCATGAGAATCGCTTTTGGAAACTGAGATCTAGGCCCAGGATGGCTTTCCACAGAGCTCGGGGATTCTGAGCCAGGATATCACATGATTTAATTCTTAAAGACTTGGTAGCCATAGTTGAGAGTCCAAACACACATGGACCTCACATTGTATACCTCAATGGTCCTGGATTCATGTGTCCTTTTGGCCACTCTTTGGGAAGGCTTGCCTGTGAGTGTTCTTCAGAGCTTTCATTGAAATGAGCTTCCTCATCATTTAATGGTTCCTGAATTAAATGAAACCCACAGTGCCTCCAACTTCATCCTTGAAAAATGACTAGATTAATACCATGAAATTTTTGAAATCCCCATGACCAGGTGGCACTGGATAACCTTTAGATACCCTGTTGCTGATCATGAGTATAACAAACAGTGCCTTGATTGACTGAGTTTCGTGAAAATTGTGTAGAACAGAGATGCCAGTAAGTTGGAGCCTGCTGAGTAGTGGGCTTAGAGCAGTGGACTGTAGGTGTGTAAATAAATATTTTTGGTAGGACCACCTGGATCTTCCATTGGCTTCCAAAACTTGCAACTGACATGGTGCAGGCAGCAGACCTTTATATGTAAAGGCATATTGTTATATGGAGAGGTTTCAGGGCAATGTTCAGAATCAGGTTGCTATAGTCAAGGGGAAAGCTATGTGGGATAGAAGCCTGGTTCGTACATTCTCTTGCCGACCCTGACCAACCACACATGACAGAACTCCTTCCAGCATTGTGTCCCAGTTGAACTTATTGTATTTCGTGAAGCAAATACCAAATTCCCAGTGCAGCAGTAAGAAACACCCTGAAAAGTGGAGGATGACCAAATGGCTTCACAGACCACACGGGAAGACACTTAGCTCCCAGTTGCAACAGTTTACCTACAAAGGGAGATTTCAGACCTGCTGCCTCATGTTCATTACAAAATAAGGAACCATGTCCTCCAGGTCACATAGATGCAGACCCAGATTTTTTGGTGTCACTACAAACGAAGCTAAATCTCCTGACAATTACATATATTTCTTGTGCCTAACCTCAGAGGAAATTTCTCAATAAGTCTTTAGGTCAGCACAGCTCCATATTTCTGGAGTGTTTACCCTCTCCCATACTTTCGGAAACTGTTTTACCACCTCCAGTGTTGTGAACTCCTGAGCATTTTTCATTCCACATATGTATTCACAGGTTTTCTAACTCCTCTTCTCTAATTGTGTCTTACTTTTAGCGATGGTTATGTCAAGGCATTGTTCTGGATGAGAGAGGGAAGATTTTTGTGTATCACATGTTTGCATACACATTAGATTCATTTTCCTATTTTCCATTTGAAATACTGAATCCCTGACACTAACCCATACCCTACTAGACTCTGACTACTAATCCTAATATCATGGAGAAAAAAAAAAACCTAACTGAATAGAAATACAGTCCTTTCATAGGAAGCATGGTGTATATTTGTGTTTGCCTTCTGCTTTATCAAGAGTATGTGTTTTAAATTTAGTAAACTATTCATTTTAATATTTCTCCATGATTTTTTAAAGTTATCACATATGTAAATTCCTGTCTCCCTTTCTCTGTATCCTATTCAGCACATGTAATTTTTTTATGCATATACAATATCCTACCTGGTATCACACGTACATTCTTGTAAGATCACTGACTTTGGAATATAAAAATTGTGAGAAGAGATGACTCTCCCTAAATAATGATGGAACTGAAAATTCCACCTATGGGTGAGCTTCCTAGTGAAAAACATTATACATAAATCCATGTTCAGTAAAATGAATATTTTTAGATTTGTGAATGAATTATATTTCATGATGAATATCGATTGGCATATATATTGCTAAATATTAATATGTGTGTATGTGTGTGCATGTGTGTGTGTGTGTGTGTGTATTCTCCAGATTTTAAAAAAATATGGAAAATATGTGTCTTATTATACACTCCCTAAATTAATTCATATTCATTTATGTTCATTTAAATTCAAATTTTCACAAGATTATTCTCAGTAATATTCATACACCTGAAATATATTTTGGTTTCCTACTACTGAAAACTAAGTTCAGTGGATGTTGCTAAAAAATCCTAATATTTCTACAGTAACTGACCCAGTTTAACATCAATGCAAGTAGATTGCTATGGGACATGATGTGTAATTTGAAGTTCATTTTTACTCAACACTGGTACATTACTATTTCTTCAGTTTATGGAAATCATAGAATGTATTTTTTCATCCACAACTTCACAAATTTTTTTGGCATTTGGTTCACTTTCTATTACTTACTACTTCAGAACACATGTATTCCTCCATGTTTCTTTACTGGTATTTTCACTATACTTCTTTCTAAACACATTATTTTCGATTCCATAATCATTTTTGAAGCAAAACTCACTCTTCACGATAAACCGTAACCCTAATAATACCATTGCATATATAACTCGTTGGATTGATGGTATATATATCAATATAAGATTTCCAATATATTTTCAGATGCAAACTCAATCCATTATTTAATGTTGGATCCAGTTATATACTTTATTCACAATATGGTCTACTCATGCATCATCTCAATAATCATCAACACAAGGTACACCTATTTGTATCCCCAGTACTAATTTATAAGTTTTCAGAATATTACTCCCCATTATGGTGGAAGAAATACTCATGTCACCTGATCTACATAAACATTTTACCACAGTAGTATTCTGGATACAAAATGCATAGGTCACACATATGATTGTACCAAAGCCTAAGTGGGAAGTGACCATGGATTACTAAAAGCATCTATGTCCAGGGTGCCTACTGCTCTCAAATGTCAATCCTATTGGTTACTACATATTTGTATCTTACAAAGATTATATATTTAACCTCAAGCCTGTTGAAAATATCTAATCCTATCACTCAGTTTATACTTTGCCTGATATCCTAATGTCCCTATTGATATTTGCTTTCCTACATATTTTTCCCAGTTCATCATTGTGACTGTCTCTTCACATGTGCTGAAATTTACATTCACCCTCTAACTGAAACCCAATTGCTAAAGAACTTTTGGTCCAACTCCTAGACTCACTATTCTTCCTAAACCTACTGACTATCTTCCTAATCCTACAGACTATCCCTGTTTGACTGGATGTTCTCTTCTACTTTCAATCATCCGAGGTATAGGGTCCTATGCCATTGTATATTGATTTATCTGAGACCTCGGTGCAGAACATAATTCAAGCTAAGTATACCAATCAAGGGCCCAATGCCTTTCTGGGCTTCAAATCTTTCCTAGATCTCTGTTCTCATACATATATTTCACGTTTATATTCTTATAAATATCACAGATTCCCAATACCATTATCCATCCAGCAGAATGACTCCTAACCAAAATCGAACATGCTATTAACACTAACCATACACTGTTCCCTCAATCTCACTTTACAGAAGAGCAGGGACAGAGTTGGTCTTAAAATCCAGGAAGGTAGGGTATCATCCACCAGCTGAGAACCTCAAAAGTCCCTGCAGAAATAATCCCTGGAGAAGGTGTAGGCAGGTATGAAGGATCTGAGAGAGCAAAAGTCATCTTCCATTGCAAACAACCCGGTCAGGATGAAAGGATGTGTCTGAATCAGCCTCTCTCTTCTTAAAATAGAGAAGATGGGCCAAACCAGGCCTGTGTGGAGAGCTGAACCCGGGTCCCTATGGTTGATATAACATTCTAACTTGTGAAAATGTCAGAGCAAGTAGGTGCAGCCTCCATATCATGGGACCCTTGGAAGAAACTGTTAGGACAAAGTGGTTGTCAAGGTAGTGAACTCATTCAGTTCCTGAAGGAAGTGAACTCAACTCACTTCCTTGGTGATGGAACTCTCTGAACTTGGAATCCAGGAAGCCAGGCACCCAAAGCCAGTCCCAGTGCAAGTCCCAGTGGTCAAACTTGTTTGGATTTACCAAGGACAGAGTCAGTCTTTCTTTGTACCTATTGTTGTGAGGATGGCCAAATGCCAGGAAGGTCTGAAAAGTGGCCTTTCCTGAGAAAGCAGGTAGTGGCTCACCGCTGGGTCCTGACAACATCACAAAGTTGGCCACAGAGACCAGATCTGAGACAGGACAGCCCATAATGGGGGAATATATTATGGCCCACCAGTCAGAGGACACTCCGGATAGTCACAGACCTACTGGGGGAAGGAGGTGCCATTGTGGGTGAAGTTGTGTGTTTGTTGTTTTGTCTCATGTTCTCAGAATAGGTAGGAAAGGTAGTTTGTTTGGTTTGGAGTGGACTGTTTCTAGTAAGTCATTTGACAAGGCGAGTGTTCCTGTGTCTACATATCCCACTGTGTTCATGGTTGTAGATATTAGAAAAGAGAATGCATCAATACATGTGTCCTGTCTACCAGAAAGCTTCCCAGCGTTCATCCTGCACAATTTATGAATGGACTACAGCTTGCCTTATGAATGAACAACACCTGCCATCTTTCTAAGTTCCTGTTTTCTTCCTGAATTCTGGTCACTCTCCAGATTACGCTCATGGTTTTGTGTCCAAAATATGTACCACCTTGAAGCTCTGTGACATGGTCATGTACTGGATAGCTGAAGGAAAATGCGAGTATATCAGAAAACTCAGATATCAGTGTGACCAAGAAAGTCTCAGTGGAGAAACCCTGCTTTGGGCCTTTTTGTTTATGTATTGTTCTGTTGCTCTGCATGTCAAGAAGGTCTTTGCCTCAGGCCACCCCTTTGTGAACTGAAGAAAACAGTTTTCAAATGGAAATAAATGGGCTTCACCTGTGGCTCTTTGCTTAATTGCTTTGGAAAGGGATTTGTCTGAATCTGCCTCTTGGCCCTGTGTGTGGCTGTGGCTAGATTCTCAGCACCTGATGAATCTAAAGAAAGATCCCATGTGTGCATTCAAAACCAAAATGGCAAAAAGAGCAGTCATTGTGGATGAAGATTCTTGCCTTCCTTTGTTAGGTTCCTGACCTCCTTCAAGTGAGAATAGGGATCCTTCGAGTCAAATGAGTTCTTGAATGCTCTGCAGATGTGCTTGGGTTTTCTCATGACTCCAAATTGCATAAAAAAATCTATACATGACTTTCACTAGGCCTCAAATTATAGAAACAGAGCGGAATTGATGGCAGGCCTTTTTGATCACTCCTGGTTCACAGGAAGGGTGTCCAGGCCACCCTGATTTTAGGCAAATTAGAGGCAAGGGAGCTTATTCTGGACACTGTGTTTGGTTGCGACCCTCATGGTAACCTCCATCTAGAACTTTTTATGAGTGTTTTTATGGTCGAAGATGAGGGCCATGTCGGAGTGTTTTCGTTTTAATTGTAGTCACTTGTGTGGGGGTTGGAAAAGATGACTGGGTCCACCTGGGCTTGAACTCTGGTGTGATTCCCCTTACAGCCTGAGTTCTGGAACTTACCTCATAGAATTACTGAAATGAATTGTGTTGGTTTTTAGGAGGCCATGCATGAGAGTCGCCCTTTGAAACTGAGATCTAGGCCCAAGGTGGCTTTCCACAGAGCAATGGGAATCTCAGCCAGTAAATCACATGATTTTATTCTGAAAGATTTGGCAGCCATACTTGGCCCTCGGAAGCAAGCAGGAGTGGCCATACTCATATCGAATAAAATCAACTTAAAACCTAAGTTAATCAAAAGTGATAAAGAAGGACACTATATACTGTTAAAAGGTACCATTCACCAACAGGACATAAAAATTATCAATTTGTATGCACCAAACAATTTTGCTGCAAAGTCATAAAACAAACTCTCCTCAAGTTCAAGAGTCAAATAGGCTATAACACAATAATTAAGGGTGACTTCAACACACAACTCTCGCCATTAGACAGATCCTCTAGAGAAAAGCTGAATACAGAAACTATAGAACTCAATAGCACAATCAATAACCTAGACTTAACAAACATATATAGAATATATCCAACATCATAAAGTGGATACATGTTCTTCTCTGCAGCACATTGGTCCTACTCAAATATAGACCATATATTATGCCATACGGAAACTCTTAGTAAATATTAAGTTATGGAGATAATACCATGCACCATATCTGATCATAATGGAATGACACTTGAAATCAATGATAAAAGAAGGCAGAAAAAATTCTACATCACAAGGAAAATGAACAATATATTACTGAATGATCAATGGGTTACAGAAGACATAAAGGAGGAGATAAAAAATTTCTTAGAGACAAATGACAATACAGACACAACATACCGGATTCTATGGGAAACAATGAAAGCAGTTTTAAGAGGGAAATTCATTTTTTTGGAATTCTTTCATCAAAAAAAGAAAAAAAAACAACAAATAAATGATCTCACACTACACCTCAAAAACCTAGAGAAAAAGAGCAAAACAACAGCAAATGTAGTTGAAGACAAGAAAAAATTAAAATTAGAGGAGAAATCAAAGAAATTGAAACAAAAAACATTGAAAAAATAAAAGTTGGTTCTTTGAATAAATAAATAAGATCGACAGGACCTTAGCCATGCTAATGAAGAGAAGTAGAGAGAGAACTCAAATTACTAACATATGGGATAAAAATGGCAATATCACAACAGACACGACAGAAATACAGAAGATAATTAGAAAGTATTTTGAAACCCTATATTCCAATAAAACACAAGATAATGAAGATATCGATAAATTTCTTATGTCATATGATCTGCCCAGATTGAGACAGGAAGACACACACAATTTAAATAGACCAATAACAATAGAAGACATAGAAGAAACCATCAAAGGACTAGCAACCAAAAAACTCCCTGGACCAGATGGATATACAGCGGAGTTCTAAAAAACCTTCAAAGAAAAATTAATATCAATACTTTTCAAGCTATTTCAAGAAATAGAAAAAGAAGGAGTTCTTCCAAATTCATTCTATGAGGCCAACATCACCCTGATCCCAAAACCAGACAAACACACTTCAAAGAAAGAAAACTACAGACCAATATCTCTAATAAACTTGGATGCAAAAATTCTCAATAAAATCCTGGTGAATCAAATACAAAAGCATATCAAAAAAATTGTGCTTCATGATCAAGTAGGATTCATCCCTGGGATGCAAGGCTGGTTCAATATATGGAAATCAATAAATGTAATCCATCACATCAATAGACTTAAAGAGAAGAACCATATGATTATCTCGATAGATTCAGAAAAAGCATTCTACAAAGTACAGCATCCCTTTATGTTTAAAACACTATTAAAAACTAGGAATAACAGGAACTTACCTCAATATGGTAAAAGCTATATATGCTAAACCTCAGGCTAGCATCATCCTAAATGGAGAAAAACTGAAGACAGGGATGCCCTCTATCACCACTCCTATTCAATTTAGTTCTTGAAATACTATCCAGAGCAATTACACAAAGGAAATGAAAGGCATAAAAATAGGAAAAGAAGAACTCAAATTATCACTATTTGTGGATGACATGATAATATATTTAACAGACCAAAAAGGGTCTACAAAGAAATTGCTAGAGTGAATAAATGAATTCAGCAAAGTGGCAGGATATAAAATCAACACGCATAAATCAAAGGCATTCCTGTATATCAGCAACAAAACTTCTGAAATGGCAATGAGAAAAACCACTCCATTTAAACTATACTCAGAGAAAATAAAAAACTTGGGAATCAACCTAACCAAAGAGGTGAAAGATGAATACAATGAAAACTACAGAACCCTAAAGAGAGAGATAGAAGAAGATGTTAGAGGATGAAAAAATATACCCTGTACATGGATAGGCAGAAATAACATCATCAAAATGGCGATATTACCCAAAGTTCTCTACAGGTTTAATGCAATGCCAATCAAAACCCCAATGGTATTTCTTGTAGAAATAGATAAAGTAATCATGAATTTCATATGGAAAAACAAAAGACCCAGAATAGCAAAAGCAAATCTAAGAAGGAAGTGTGAATCTGGAGGTATAGCAATACCAGAGTTCAAACTGTACTACAAAGCAATAGTAACAAAAACAGCGTGGTACTGGTATCAAAACAGGCAGGTGGACCAATGGTACAGAATAGAGGACACAGAGACCAATCCACAAAAATACAACTTTCTTACATTTGAAAATGGGGCTAAAAGCATGCAATGGAAGAAGAATAGCATCTTCAACAAAAAGTGCAGGGAAAATTGGAAATCCATATGCAACAAAATAAAACTGAATCCCTTTTTCTCACAATGCACAAAAATTAACTCAAAATGAATCAAGGAGCCAGATATAAAATCAGAGACACTGCGTCTGATAGAAGAAAATCTTGGCTACGATGTACATACTGTGGGGTTGGGCTACAAATTCCTTAACAGGACACACATAGCCCAAGAGTTAATAAGAAGAATAAACAAATGGGACTTACTTAAACTAAAAAAGTTTTTTTTTTTCTCAGCAAGAGAAACAATAAAGAGAGGTAAATTGAGAGCCTACATCCTGGGAACAAATTTTTACCCCTCACATTTCAGATAGAGCCCTAATATCCAGAATATACAAAAAACTCAAAAAATTGAACAATAAGATAACAAATAACTCAATCCACAAATGGGCCAAGGACCTGAACAGACACTTCACGGAGGAGGACATACAATCAATCAACAAGTACATGAAAAAATGCTCACCATCTTTAGCAGTCAGAGAAATGCAAGTCAATACCACCCTAAGATACCATCTCACTCCAGTAAGATTGGCAGCCATTATGAAGTCAAACAACAATAAGTATTGGCGAGGATGTGGGGAAAAGGGTACACTTGTACACTGCTGGTGGGACTGCAAATTGGTGAGTCCAATTTGGAAAACAGTATGGAGATTCCTGGGAAAGCTGGGAATGGAACCACCATTTGACCGAGCTATCGCCCTTCTCAGACTATTCCCTGAGGATCTTAATAGAGAGCACTCTAGGGATACTGCCACATCAATGATCATAGCGGCACAATTCACAATAGCTAGACTGTGGAACCAACCTAGATGCCCTTAAATAGACGAAAGGGTAAAAAAAAATGTGTCATCTATACACAATGGAGTATTACACAGCACTGAAAAATGACAAAATCATAGAATTTGCAGGTAAATGGTTGGCATTAGAATAGATAATGCTAAGCCAAGCTATCCAATCCTTAAAAAACAAATGCCAAATGTTTCCTTTTATATAAAGAGAGCAAATAAGAACATAACAGGGAGGAAGAACATGAGAAAAATATTAACACTAAACAGAGATGATGGGGGGAGAGAAAGGGAGAGAGAAGAGAAAGCATATGGAAATGGTAGGAGACACTCAATGTTACACAAAATTACATATAGGAGGTTGTGAGGCTAAAGTGGGAAAACAAGGGAGAGAATTAAACAACAGCAGATGAAGTAGAGAGGGAAGATAAGAGGGGAGGGGGAATAGTAGGGGATAGGAAAGGTAGCAGAATACAACAATCACTAATATGCTATTATGTAAAAACGTGAGTGTGTAACTGATGTGATTCTGCGATTTGTTTTGGGGGTAAAAATTGGAGTTCATTACCCAATTGAGTCAAATGTATGAAAGATGATATATCATGAGCTTTATAATGTTTTGAAAAACCAAAGAAAAAAGAAAAAAAAATAATTGAATTTCCAATATTTGAGTCATTTAACAACTTTATTTTTTAATAAAATTGTCTTTTATTTGTTATCTTACTTGCTGGTATCTGCGTTTCAGTTTTTAAAAACTATGTGCTGTAGCCATTCATCCATGTAGTATGTAACAGAAAATTTTGAGTGTCTCCATACAACCAGATTGGCAAGGCATCAAGGTTTCCTTCACATACAAGATGAAGGTTTTGCCATAAGAAATTTAATATTCTGCAATACAATTTTTTTACTTTCCAATTAAATTTCCAAAAAAAATTTTAAAAAAGAAGAATCTAAATCCCACAGTAAGAAGGCCTGAAAGTGGAGAAGTGGAGCATTATTAACAGCAGGCCTATTTGATCACTCCTGGTTCAATGGAAGCGTGTCCAATCCACCCTGACTTTAGGCAAATGAGGGGCAAGGGAGCTTATTTTGGGCACTGGTTGAGCTGTGCCCCTTATGGAAAACTCCAGCCAGAGGTTATGATGTGTGTCTATATGGAAGAAAATGAGGGCCATGTGGGAGTGTTTTGGTTTTAATTGTGGTCATTTTGTGGCAGTTGGAAGAGATGACAGGGTCCACCTGGGCTTGAACTCTGGTGTGATTCCCCTTAGAGAATGAGATCTGGGACTGACTTCAGAGAAGTATTGCCATGAATTGTGTAGGGATTTCAGGAAGCCACACATGAGAGTCGCCCTTGAAAACTGAGATCTAGGCCCAGGGAGGCTTTCCACAGTGCACTGGGAATCTCAGCCAGGATATCACAGGTTTTATTCTGAAAGACTTGGCAGCCATAGATGAGAGTCAAAACACACATGGACGTCACATTGTAGACCTCAATGGGCCTGGCTTCATGTGACCATTGGGCCACGCTTTGGGAAGCCTTGCCTGTGAGAGTTCTCCAGATCTTTCATTGAAATGAGCTTCCTTAACATTTAATGGTTCCTTAATGAATTGAAACCCACAGAACCAACAACTTCATCTGTGAAAAATGGCTAGAAATATACCATGAATTTTTAGAAATTCCCATAACCAGATGGCACTGGAGAAACTTTGGATGTCCTGTTGCTGATTATGAGTATACCAGACAGTGCCTTGATTGACAGGGGATCATGTAAATGGTGTAGAACAGAGATGCCAGTAAGTTGGAGCCTGCTGAGTAGTGGGCCTAGAGCAGTGGTGTGCAGGTGTGTGATAAAACATCTGTGATGGGGCCATGTGGATCTGCCATTGACTTTCAAATGCCGTGAGACAGACACGGTGCAGCCAGCATACCCTTCTATATAAAGGCATCTTTTTATATGGAGAGGTTTCAGGGCAATGCTTAGAATCAGGTTGCTATAGTCAAGAGGGAAAGCTATGTGGGATAGAAGCCTGTTTGGTGCATTCTACTGCAGACCCTGACCCACCACACGTGTCAGAACTCCCTCCAGCACTGTGTCCCAGTTGAACTCCTTGTATTTCATGAAACAAATACCAAACTCCCAGTGCAGCAGCAAGAAACACCACGAAAATAGAGGATGACCAAATGGCTTCACAGTCCACATGGGGAGACACTTAGCCCCAGTGGCCACAGTTTAGCTACAAAGAGAGAATTCAGCACTGCTGCCTCATGTTCATTGGAAAATAAGAAACCATGTCCTCCTGGTCACATAGATGCAGACCCAGCTTTGATGGTCTCACTACATTGGAAGCTAAAGCTCCTGACAACAACATATATTTCTAGTGCCCAACCTCAGAGGCAATTTCTCAAGAAGTGTTTCGGCCAGAGATCTCCATGTTTGTGGATTGTTTACATTGTCCCTTACTTTTGGAATCTCCCCTTCTACCTGCAAGTTTGTGAACTCCTGAGCATTTTACATTTCTCATATGTATTCACAGACTTTCTAACTCCTCTCCTCTAATTGTGTCTTACTTGGAGTGACGGTTATGTCAAGCCATTGTTCTGGAAGAGAGTGGGAAGTTGTTCCTGTAGTACATGTTTGCATACACATTAGATTCATTTTTCTATTTTCCATTTGAAATACTGAATCCCTGACACCAACCCATACCCTACTAGAATCTGACTACTAATCCTAATATGATGGAGAAAAAGAAACCTAACTGAATAGAAATACAGTCCTTTCATAGGAAGCATGGTGTATACTTGTATTTGCCTTCTTCTTTATCAAGAGTATGTGTTTTAAATCTAGTCAACTTTTTATTGTAATATTTGTTCATGAGTTTTTAAAGTTATCACATATGTAAATTCCTGTCTCCCTTTCTCTGTATCCTATTCAGCACATGTATTTTTTATGCATATATAGTATCCTACCTGGTATCACACGTACATTCTTGTGAGCTCACTGACTTTGGAATATAAAAATTGTGAGAAGAGATGACTCCCCCTAAATACTGATTGAACTGAAAATTCAACCTATGCGTGAGCTTCCTAGTAAAAAACATTATACATAAATCCATGTTCAGTAAAATGAATATTTTTGGATATGTGGATGAATTATATTTTATGATGAATTTCAATTGGCATATATATTTCTACATATTAATGTGTGTGTATATATATATATATATATATATATATATATATATATATATATATTCTCCAGAATTTCCAAAATATGAAATATATGTATCTTATTATACACTCCTTAAATTCATTCGTATTCATGTATGTGGATGTATAATCAACTTTTCACAAGATTATTTTATGAAATACTCAACCACCTGAAATACATATTGGTTTCCTACTACTGAAAACTAAGTTCAGTGAATGGTGCTTACAAATCCTAATATTTCTACTGTAACTGACCCAGTTTAACATCAATGTAAGTATGGGACATGATGTGTATTTTGAAGTTCATTTTTATTAAACACTGGTACATTAAAATTTCTTCAGTTTATGTACATCATAGGATATATTTTTTTCATTCACATGTTCACAAATTTATAGGCATTTGGTTCAGTTTCAATTACTTACTATTTCAGAACACATGTATTTCTCCATATTTCTCTACTGGTCTTTTCACTTGACTTCATTCTAAACACATTATTTTCGATTCCATTATCATTGTTCAAGCAAAACTCACTCTTCATGATAAACTCTAACCCTAATATTACCATTAGAGATATAACAGGTTGGAATGAATGTATGTATATCAATATAAGATTTCATATATTTTTTTCAGATGCAAATTCAATCCATTATTTAAAGTTGGAACCAGTTATATACTTTATTTACAATATGGTCTATTCATGCATCATCTGAATAATCATCAACACAGGGTACACCTTTTCGTATCCCCAGTACTAATTTATTAGTTTTCATTATATTTCTCCCCATAATGGTGGAAGAAAGACTCATGTCACCTGATCTACATATACATTTACCACAGTAGTATTCTGGACACAAAATGCAAAGGTCACACTTATGATTGTACCAAAGCATAAATTGAAATTGAGCATGGATTATTAAAAACATCTGTCCAGGTTGAATAATGCTCTCAAATGTCAATCCTATTGTTTACTACATATTTGTTTTTTCCTAACATTATATATTAAACCTCAAGCCTTTTGAAAATATCTAATCCTATCACTTACTTTATACTATGCCTGATTTCTTAATGTCCCTATTGATATCTGTGTTTTACATATTTGTCCCCAGTTCATCATTGTGACTGTAACTTCAAATGCCCTGACATTTACATTCACTCTCTATCTGAAACCCTATTGCTAAAGAACTTTTGGTCCAACTCCTAGACTCACTATTATTCCTAAACCTATTGACTATCTTCCTAATCCTACAGACTATCCCTTTTTGACTGCATGTTCTCTTCTACATTCAAACATCCGAGATACACGGACCTATGCCATTGTATATCGATTTATCTGATACCTCGGTGCAGAACATAATTCAATCTAAGTATACCAATCTTGGGTCCAATTCCTATCTGGGCTTCAAATCTTTCCTAGATCTCTGTTCTCATACATATATTTCACGTCTATATTCTTATAAATATCACAGGTTCCCAATACAATTATTCATCCAGCAGAATGATTCCTAACCCAAATCGAACATGCTATTAACCCTAACCATACGCTGTTCCCTCAATCTCAGTTACAGAAGAGCAGGAACAGAGTTGGTCTTACAATACAGGAAGGTAGGGGATCTTCCACCAGCTGACAACCTCAAAAGTCCATGCAGAAATAATCCCTGGAGATGATGTAGGCAGCTATGAGGGACCTGAGAGAGCAAAAGTCATCTTACATGGAAAACATCCTGGTCATGATGAAAGGATGTGTCTGAATCAGCCTCTCTTTTCTTAATGTAGTGAAGATGAACCAAACCAGGCCTGTGTGGAGAGTTGATCCCGGGTGCCTATGGTTGATATACCATTCTAACTTGTGAAAACGTCAGAGTAAGTAGGTGCAGCCTCCATCTCATGGGACCCTCGGAAGGAACTGTTAGGAAAATGTGGTTGCCAGGGTAGTGACCTCATTCAGTTCCTGAAGGAAATGAACTCAACTCACTTCCTTGGTGATAAAACTTTCTGAACATGGGATCCAGGAAGCCAGGCACCCAAAGCCAGTCCCAGTGCAAGTCCCAGTGGTCAAACTTGTTTGGATTTACCAAGGACAGAGTCAGTCTTTCTTGGTACATACTGATGTGAGGTTGGCCATATGCCAGGAAGGTCTGAAGAGGGGCCTTTCCTGAGAAAGCAGGTAGTGGCTCATCGCTGGCTTCTGACAGCAACACAGAGTTGGCCACGGAGACCAGATCAGAGACAGGACACCCCAATATGGGGGAATATATTATGGCCCACCAGTCAGAGGGCACTCTGGATAGTCAGAGACCTACTGGGTGAAGGAGGTGCCTTTGTGGGTGTGGTTGTGGGTTTGTTGTTTTGTGTCCTGTTCTCAGAATAGGTAGGAAAGGTGGTTTGTTATTTTTGGAGTGGACTGTTTCTAGTAAGTCATTTGACAAGCCGAGTGTTTCTGTGTCTATATATCCCATTGTGTCCGTGGTTGTAGACATTAGAAAAGAAAATGCATCAAGTGATTTGTCCAGTCTACTAGAAAGCTTCCCAGCATTAATCCTGTGCAATTTATGAATGAACTGCAGCTTGACTTATAAATGGGCAACACTCGCCATCTTCCTAAGTTCCTGTTTTCTTCCTGAATTCTGGCCACTCTCTAGAATACGATCATGGTTTTGTGTCCAAGATATGTACCACCTCCAAGCTCTGTGACATGGCCATGTACTGGATAGCAGAAGGGAATGGCGAGTATCTCAGAAAACTCAGATATCAGTGTGACCAAGAAAGTCTCAGTGGAGAAACCCTGCTTTGGGCCTTTTGTTTCCCTATTCGTCTGTTGCCCTGAATGTCAGGAAGGTCTTTGCCTCAGGCAACCCCTTTGTGAACTGAAGAAAAGAGTTTTCAAATGTAAATAAATGGGCATCACCTGTGGCTCTTTGCTTAATTGGTTTGGAAAGGGATGTTTCTGAATCTGCCTCTTGGCCCTGTGTGAGCCTGTGGCTTAGATTCTCAGCACCTGATGGATCTAAAGAAAGATCCCATGTGTGCATCCAATACTAAAATGGCAAAAAGGGCAGTCATTGTGGATGAAGTCTCTTGCCTTCCTCCAGACAAGAGCTGAATAAAGATACTATAGAACTCAATAGCACAATCAATAACCTAGACCTAACCAACATATATAAAATATATCAACCATCATCAAGTGGATACACGTTCTTCTCAGCAGCACATCGATTCTACTCCAATATAGACCATATATTATGCCATAGGGAAACTCTTAGTAAATATAAAGGTATGGAGATAATACCATGCACCATATCTGATCATAATGGATTGAAACTTTAAATCAATGAAAAAAGAAAGAAGGAAAAATTCTACATCACATGAAAAATGCGCAATATGTTACTGAATGATCAGTGGGTTACAGAAGACATAAGGAGGAGATAAAAAAAAAATTCTTAGAGACAAATGGCAATAGAGACACAACATACCGCATTGTATGGGACACAATGAAAGCTGTTTAAGAGGGAAATTCATTTCTTGTAATTCTTTCCTCAAAAAAAGAAAAAAAACAACAACAAATAAATGAACTCACACTACACCTCAAAAACCTAGAATAGGAAGAGCAAAACAACATGAAATGTAGTAGAAGACAAGAAATAATTAAAATTAGAGGAGAAATCAACGAAATTGAAACAAAAAAAATACATTGTAAAAATTGAAATAAATAAAAGTTGGTTCTTTGAAAAAATAAATAAGTTTGACAGGCCCTTAGCCATGCTAACGAAGAGAAGAAGAGAGAGAACTCAAATTACTAACATATGGAATAAAAATGGAAATATCACAACACACACTACAGAAACACAGAAGATAATTAGAAAGTATTTTGAAACCCTATATTCCAATAGAATAGAAGATAAAGAAGATATGTATAAATTTCTTAAGTCATATGATCTGCCCAGATTGAGTCAGGAAGACACCCACAATTTAAATAGACCAATAACAGAGGAAGAAAAATAAGAAACCATGAAAAGACAACCAACCAAAAAGAGCCCTGGACCGGATAGGTATACAGTGGAGTTCGACAAAACCCTCAAAGAAGAATTAATACCAATACTTTTCAAGCTATTTCAAAAAATAGAAAAAGAAGGAGTTCCTCCAAATTCATTCTATGAGGCCAACATCACAATGATTCCAAAACCAGACAAAGACACTTCAAAGAAAAAAAAATACAGACCAATACCTCTAATAAACTTGGATGCAAAAATTCTCAATAAAATCCTGGCGAATTGAATACAAAAGCATATCAAAATAATTGTGCTTCATGATCAAGTAGGATTCATCCCTGGGATGCAAGCCTGGTTCAATATATGGAAATCAATAAATGTAATCCACCACATCAATAGACTTAAAGACAAAAACCATATGATCATCTCGATAGATGTAGATAAAGCATTTGACAAAGTACAGCATTCCTTTATGTTCAAAACACTATAAAAATTAGGGATAACAAGAACTTACCTCAACATGGTAAAAGCTATATATGCTAAACCTCAGGCTAGCATCATCCTAAATGGAGAAAAACTGAAGGCATTCCCTCTAAAATCTGGAACAAGACAGAGATGCCCTCTATCACCACTTGTATTCAATTTAGTTCTTGAAATACTAGCCAGAGCAATTAGACAGACAAAAGAAATTAAAGGCATAAAAATAGAAAAAGAAGAACTTAAATATTCACTATTTGAGGATGACATGATAATATATTTAACAAACCCAAAAGGGTATGCAAAGAAACTGCTAGAGTTAATAAATGAATTCAGCAAAGTGGCAGGATATAAAATCAACAAGAAAAAATCAAAGGCATTCCTGTATATCAGCAACAAAACTTCTGAAATTGAAATGAGGAAAACCATTCCATTCACAATATTCTCAAAGAAAATAAGATACTTGGGAATCAAGTAAAAAAGAGGTGAAAGATTTATACAATGAAAGTTACATAACTCTAAAGAAAGAGAGAAGAAGATGTTAGAGGATGGAAAAATGTACCCTGTTCATGTATAGGCAGAACTAACATCATCAAAATTGCGATATTACCCAAAGTTCTCTACAGGTTTAATGCAATGCCAATAAAAATCCCAATGGCATTTCTTGTAGAAATATATAAATCAATCATGAATTTCAAATGGAAAAACAATAGACACAGAATAGCAATAGCAGTTGTAAGCAGGAAGTGTGAATCTGGATGTATAGCGATAACAGAGTTCAAACTGTACTACAAAGCAATAGTAACAAAAACAGCGTGGTACTGGTATCACAAAAGGCAGTTGGACCAATGGTAGAGAATAGAGGACACAGAAACCAATCCACAAAAGTACAACTTTCTTATATTTGAAAAAGGGCCTAAAAGCATGCAATGGAGGAAGGATAGCATCTTCAACAAATGGTCCAGGGAAAATTGGAAATTCATATGCAACAAAATGAAACTGAATCGCTTTCTCTCGCCATGCACAAAAGTTAACTCTAAATGGATCAAAAAGCAAGATATAAAAACAGAGACACTGCATCTGATAGAAGAAAAATTTGGCTACGATGTACATAATGTGGGGTTGGGCTCCAAATTCCTTAATAGGACACCCATAGCACAAGAGTTAATAACAAGAATCAACAAATGGGACTTACTTAAACTAAAAAGTTTTTTTGAAACAAGAGAAACAATAAGAGAGGTAAATAGAGAGCCTACATCTTGGGAACAAATTTTTACCCCTCACACTTCAGGTAGAGCCCTAATATCTAGAATATACAAAGAACTCAAAAAATTAAACAATAAGATAACAAATAAACCAATCCACAAATGGGCCAAAGACCTGAACAGACACTTCACAGAGGAGGACATACAATCCATCAACAAGAACATGAAAAAATGCCCACCATGTCTAGCAGTTAGGGAAGTTCAATTCAAAACCACCCTAAGATACCATCTCACTCCAGTAAGATTGGCAGCCATTATGAAATCAAACAACAATAAGTGTTGGCGAGGATGTGGGCAAAAGGGTACACTTGTACACTGCTGGTGGGACTGCAAATTGTTGAGGCCAATTTGGAAATCAGTATGGAGATACCTGGGAAAGCAGGGAAAGGATCCACCATTTGACCCAGCTATCTCACTTCTCGGACTATTCCCTGAGGATCTTAAAAGAGCGCACTATAGGAATACTGCCACATCACTGATCATAGAGGAACAATTCATAATAGCTAGACTGTGGAACCAAACTAGATGACCTTCAATAGGCGAATGGATAAAAAAGGGGCATCTATACACAATGGAGTATTATGCAGCACTAAAAAATGACAAAAATCATAGAATTTGAAGGGATATTAATGGCATTAGAACATATTATGCTAAGCGAAGCTAGCCAATCCTTAAAAAACAAATGCCAAATGTTTTCTTTGATATAAAGAGAGCAAATAAGAACAGAACAGGGAAGAAGAGCATGAGGAAAATATTAACACTAAATGGAGATGAGTGGGGGGAGACAAAGGGAGAGAGAATGGAAAGCATATGGAAATGGTAGGAGACACTAAATGTTACACAAAATTACATATAAGAGGTTGTGAGGGGAAAGGGGGGGAAACAAGGGAGAGAATTGAACAATAGCAGATGAGGTATAGAGGGTAGATGGGTGGGGAGGGGAGGGGGATAGTAGGGGATAGGAAAGGTAGCAGAATACAACAATCACTAATATGCCATTATGTAAAAACGTGAGTGTGTAACTGATGTGATTCTGCGATTTGTATTTGGGTAAAAATGGGAGTTCATAACCCAAATGACTCAAATGTATGAAAGATGATATAGCATGAGCTTTATAATGTTTTGAACAACCAAAAAAAAAAAAGAAAAAAAAGGAATTTAATTTCCAATATTTGAGACATTTTACAACTTCATATTTTAATAAAATTGGCTTTTATTTGTTATCTTACTTGCTGTTATCTGCCTTTCAGTTTGAAAAAACGATGTGCTGTAGCCATTCATCCACGTAGTATGTAACAGAAAATTTTCAGTGTCTTCATATAACCAGATTGGCAAGGCATCAAGATTTCCCTCACAAACAAGATAAAGGCTTTTGCATAAGAAATTTAATATTCTGCAATAATTTTTTTTTTTTACTTTCCAATTAAATTTCAAAATTTTTTAAAAAAAGAAGAAACTAAACCCAACAGTAAGAAGGCCTCAAAGTGGAGAAGTGGAGCAGTATTAATGGCAGGCCTATTTAATCACTCCTGGTTCACAGGAAGGGTGTCCAGGCCACCCTGACTTTAGGCAAATGAGGGGCAAGAAAGCTTATTTGGGGCACTGTCTTGGGCTGCGGCCCTCATGAAAAACTCCAGCCAGAGGTTATGAGGAGTGTCTATGTGGAAGAAGATGAGGACAATGTGGGAGTGTTTTGGTTTTATTTGTGGTCATTTGTGTGGCAGATGTAAGAGATGACTGGGTCCAACTGGGCTTGAACACTGGTGTGATTCCCCTTAGAGAATGAGTTCTGGACCTGACCTCAGAGAAGTATTGCCATGAATTGTGTTGCGATTTCAGGAGGCCACACATGAGAGTCGCCCTTTGAAACTGAGATCTAGGCCCAGGGTGGCTTTCCCAAGAGTACTGGGAATCTCAGCCAGGATATCACATGATTTTATTCTGAAAGACTTGGCAGCCATAGTTGAGAGTCAAAACACACATGGACCTCACATTGTAGACCTCAATGCGCCTGGCTTCATGTGACCTTTTGGCCACTCTTTGGGAAGCCTTGCCTGTGAGTGTTCTCCAGATCTTTCATTGAAATGAGCTTCCTCAACATTTAATGGTTCCTGAATGATTTGAAACCCACAGTGCCTCCACCTTCATCCTTAAAATTTGGCTAGATCAATACCATGAATGTTTAGAAATTCTCATGACCAGATGGCACTGGAGAACCTTTTGATGTACTTTTGCCGATCATGAGTATACCAGACAGAGCCTTGATTGACTGGGTATCATGAAAATGTGTAGAACAGAGGTGCCAGAAAGTTGGAGACTGCAGAGTAGTGGGCCTAGAGCAGTGGTGGGAAGGTGTGTGATAAAAGATCTGTTGTGGGGACATGTGGATCTGCCATTGACTTTCAAATGTCTTGAGACAGACATGGTGCTGCCAGCAGACCATTGTATATAAAGGCATCTTGTTATATGGAGAAGTTTCAGAGTAATATTTAGAATCAGGTTGGTATGATCAAGGGGGCAAGCTATGTGGGATAGAAGCCTGGTTGGTGCATTCTACTGTAGACCCTGACCTATCACACGCAACAGAACTCCCTCCAGCACTGTGTCAAAGTTGAACTCCTTGTATTTCGTGATGCCAATACCAAACTACCAGTGCAGCAGCAAGAAACACCACGAAAAGTGGAAGATGACCAAATGGCTTCACAGTCCACATGGGGAGACACTTAGCACCCAGTGGCAACAGTTTACCTACAAAGAGAGAATTCAGCACTGCTGCCTCATGTTCATTGGAAAATAAGATGCCATGTCCTCCAGGTCACATAGATGCAGACCCAGCTTAGATGGTCTCACTATAAAGGAAGCGAAAGCTCCTGAAAACAACATATATTTCAAGTGCCCAACCTCAAAGGCAGTTTCTCAAGAAGTGTTTAGGCCAGCAGATCTTCATATCTGTGGAGTATTTCCCATGTCACTTACTTTTGAAAACTCCTCTACCACCTCCAAGGTTGTGCACTCCTGAGCATTTTTCATTGCAGATATGTATTTACAGATTTTCTAACTTTTCTCCTCTAATTGTGACTTACTTGGGGCAATGGTAATGTCAAGTCATTGTTCTATATGAGAGAAGGAAGATTTTTTTGTAGCACATATTTGCATACACATTGGATTCATTTTTCAATTTTTCATTCGAAATACTGAATCCCTGACACTAGCCCATACCCTTATAGACTCTGACTACTAATACTAATATGATGAGAAAAATAACCGAAACAGAATAGAAATACAAGCATTTCAGAAGAGGCATGGTGTATAGTTGTACTTGCCTTTTCCATGATATAAGGTAGGAGTTATAAATCTAGTCAATTATTTGTTGTAATAATTCTCCATGTGTTATCAAAGTTAAGAAATATGTGAATTCCTGTCTCTCTTTCTCTGTAGCCTATTAAGCACATGTATTTTTATATGCACAAATAGAATCCTACCTGGTTTCACACGTACATTCTTGTGAGGTGGCTGACTTGGCAGATACAAATTGTGAGAAGAGATCACTTCTCCTAAAGGCTGTTGGAACTAAAAATTCAACCCATGGGTGACCTTCCTAGATGAACAACATTATACATAATCCATGTTCAGTATAATGAATATTTTTTGATATGCAGATGAGTTATTTTTCATGATGAATTTCAATTGGCATATATATTGCTACATTATAATGTGTGTGTGTTTGTGTCTATATATTTATAGTCTCCAGATTTTCAAAATATGAAATATATGTGTCTTACTATACACTGCCTAAATTCATTCATGTTCCTGTATGGGGATATATAATCAATTTTTCACAAGATTATTCTTAGAAATATACATCCACTGAAATACATATTTGTTTCCTAGTACTGAAAACTAACTTCAGGGAATGGTGCTAAGAAATCCTCATATTTCTACAGTGACTCACCCAGTTTAACATCAATGCAAGTAGACACCTATGGGACATGATGTGTATTTTGAAGTTAGTTTTTATTCAACACTGGTACATTACTATTTCTGCAGTTTATGGACATTATAGGATATATCATTTCATCCACAATTTTACAAATTTATAGGCATTTGGTTCACTTTCAATCACTTCCTACTTGAGAAGACATGTATTCCTCCATGTTTCTTGACTGTTCTTTTCATGAGATTCTCTCCAAACACATTATTTTCGATTTCCATAATCACTTTTGAAACAAAACTCACACACTCTTCATGATAAACCGTAACACTAATATTATCATTAGATGTATAACTGGTTGGAATGAATGTATGTATATCAATGTAAGATTTTTTGTATATTTTCAGATATCAATTCAATCCATTATTTAAAGTTTGAACCAGTTATATTATTTATTCACAGTATGATCTATTAAGGAATCATCTCTATATTCATAGACCCAGGGTATACCTATTTGTATCCCCAATACTAATTTATAAGCCTTTAAAATATTGCTTTCAAAAATGGTGGAAAAAAGATTCTAGTCACCTGATATACATATGCATTTCATCACAGTAATATTCCTGACAAAAAATGCAAGTGTCACACTTATGATTGTACCAAAGCCTATATTGAAATTGAGCATGTATTACTAACAACATCCATGTCCTGATTCACTAATGATCTCGAATATCATTCCTATTGGTGACTACATATTTGTTTCTTCCTAAGATTGTATATTCAAACTCAACCCTGTTAAAAATGTCTTATCTTATCACTCACTTTGTACTTTGCCTGATTTCCTAATGTCTCTATTGATATCTGCTTTCCTACACATTTTCCCCAGTTCATCACTGTGGCTGACTCTTCACATATGCTGAAATTTACATTCACTCTCTAACCAAAACCCTATATCTAAAGCCTTTGATCCAACTCCTTGATTCACTCAAATGGGTTCTTCAAATCCCTTCAGAGGGTAGCCCAGAGGTGCTTGGGTTTTCTCATGACCCCAATTCACATAAAGAATCTATACCCCACAGAGAGTAGGCCTCAAATTGGAGAAGTAGAGCAGTATTAATGGCAGGCCTATTTGAACACCCCTCGTTCACAGGAAGGGTTTTCATGCCACCCTGACTTTAGGCAAATGAGTGGCAAGTGAGCTTATTTTGAACACTGTCTTGGGCTGTGCCCCTCATGGAAACCTCCAGCCAGAGTTTATTATGACTGTCTATATGGAAGAAGATGAGGGCCATGTTGGAGTGTTTTGGTTTAATTTTGGTCATTTGTGTTAAGGTTGGAAAAGATTTCAGGGTCAACCTGGGCTTGAACTCTTGTGTGATTCCCTTTAGAGACTGAGTTCTGGAACAGATCTCAGAGAAGTATTGGCATGAATTATGTTTGGAATTTAGGAGGCCACACATGAGAGTTGCCCTTGGAGACTGAGATCTAGGCCCAGGTTGGCTTTCCAAAGAGCACTGGGAATCTCAGCCAGGATATCACATGACTTTATTCAGAAAGACTTGGCAGCCATAGTTGAGAGGCAAAACACACATGGACCTCAATTCTAGACCTCAATGGGCCTGGCTTCATGTGACCTTTTGGCCACTTTTTGGAAAGCCTTGCCTGTGAGAGTTGTCCCGAGCTTTCATTGAAATGAGCTTCCTCACTATTTCATGGTTCCTGAATGAATTGAAACCCACAGTGCCTCCAACTTCATCCTTGAAAATTGGCTAGATAAATACCATAAAATTTTTGATATTCCTATGAACAGGTGGCACTAGAGAATCTTTGGATGTCTGTTGCTGATCACGAGTATACCAGACAGTGCCCTGATTGACTGGGTTTCATGAAAATGTTGTAGAACAGAGATTCCAGAAAGTTGGAGCCTGCTGAGTAGTGGGCCTAGAGCAGTGGTTGCAGGTGTATGATAAAACATCTGTCGTGGGGCCACATGGATCTTCCCTTGGCTTCCAAATGGCTTGTGACTGACATGGTGCAGCCAGCAGACACTTACAAATAAAGGGATCTTGTTATATGGAGAGGTTTCAGGGCAATGTTCAGAATCAGGTTGCTATGGACATGGGTGCAAGCTTTTTGGGATAGAAGCCTGGTTGGTGCATTCTCCTGCAGACCCTCACCCACCACACATGAGAGTACTCCCTCTAGGATTGTGTCCCAGTTTATCTCCTTGTACTTCGTGAAGCCAATACCAAACTCAGAGTACTGCAGTAAATAACACCACAAAAATTCGAGTATGACCAAATGGATTCACAGACCACACGGTTAGACACTTAGACCCCAGTGGCCTCAGTTTACCTACAAAGAGAGAATTCAAAACTGCTGCCTCATGTTCAATAGAAAATAAGGAACCATGTCATCCAGGTCACATAGATGCTGACCCAGATTTGATGGTCTCACTACAAAGGAAGCTAAAGCTCCTGACACAAAACAAATATTTCAAGGGCCCAAACTCAGAGGCAGTTTCTCAAAAATTTATTAGGCCACCAGAGCTCCATGTTTGTGGAGTGTTTATCCTTTCTTTTACATTTGGAAATTCCTCTACCACCTCCAAGGTTGTGAACTCCATTCATTTTCCTTTCCAGATATATATTCACAGATTTTCAAACTCTTCTCCACTAATTGTGTCTTACTTGTGGCAAAGGAAATATCAAGGCATTGTTCTGGAGGACAGTGGGAAGATTTTTGTCTAGCAAATATTTGTATACACATTAGATTTATTTTTCAATTTTCTATTTGAAATACTGAATTCCTGACACTAACCCATACCCTAGTAGACTCTGACTGTTCCCAGGTGCCTATGGTTGGTATACCATTCTAACTTGTGAATGTGACACAGGAAGTAGGGGCAGCCTCCATGTCATGGAGCCATTGGAAGCAAATGTTAGGACAAAGTGGTTGCCGAGGCAGTGACCTCATTCAGTTCCTGAAGGAAGTGACCTACCTCACTTCCTTGGTGATGGAACCCTCTGAACTTGGGATCCACGAAGCCAGGCACCAGAGCTAGTCCCAGTCCCTTTCCCAGTGGGTTCACTTTTTTGGATTTACCAAGGACAGAGTCAGTCTTTCTTGTGGATCACTAAATGCCAGGAAAGCTCTGAAGAGGGGCCTTTCCTGAGAAAGCAGGTAGTGACTCACCGATGGCTCCTGAAAACTTTACAGAGTTGGTAAAGGAGACCAGATCTGAGACAGGACAGGCCATTTCGGGGGAACATATTATGGCCTATCAGTCTGAGGACACTCTGGTTACTCACAGACCTACGTGGGTAAAAGATATGCCTTTGTGGGTGTAGATGTGAGTTTATGGTTTTGTCTCATGTTCTGAGAATAGGTAGGAAAGGCAGTTTGTTTGGTTTGGAGTGGACTGTTTTTAATAAGTCATTTGACATGGTGAGTGATTCTATGTCTGTGTATCCCACTTTGTCCCTGGTTGTAGATATGAGAAAAGTGAATGCATCAATGCATGTGTCCTGACAAGTAGAAAGCATCCCAGCACACATCCTGCCCAATTTATGGATGGACTGTGGCTTGCCTTATCGATGGGCAACACCTACTATTTTCCTTAGTTCCTGTTTTCTTCCTGAATTCTGGCCATTCTCCAGAATAGGCTCATTTTTTTTTGTCCAAGATATGTACCACCTCCGAGCTCTGTGACATGGCCATTTACTGGATACCTGAAATGAATGGGGAGGATCTCAGAAAACTCAGATATCAGTGTGACCAGTAAAGTCTCAGTAGAGAAACCCTGCTTTGTGCCTTTTGCTTACCTACTGTTCTGTTGACCTGAATGTCAGGTAGGTCTTTGCCTCAGACCACCAGTTTGTGAAGCCTGAAGAAACTGCTTTCAAATGGAAATGAATGAGCATCACCCGTGGCTCTTAGCTTAATTGCTTTAGAAAAGGATGTGTCTAAATCATCCTCTCGGCTCTGTGTGAGGCTGTGGCTTAGATTCTCAGCACCTGATGGATCTAAAGAAAGATCCCATGTGTGCATCCAAAACCAAAATGGCAAAAAGATCAGTCATTGTGGATGAAGTCTCTTGCTTCCTCTGTTAGGTTCCTCACCTCCATCAAGTAAGAATAGGGATCCTTTGGGTCTAATGAGTTCTTCAAAGACCAGAAAAGGTGCTTGGGTTTCACATGACTCCAAATCACATAAAGAATCTATACCTCACATTCAGTAGGCCTCAAAAAAGAGAAAAGGAGCATTATTAATGGCAGGCCTATTTGATAAATCCTGGTTCACAGGAAGGGTGTCCAGGAAACCCAGACTTTAGGCAAATGAGGGGCAAGGGAACTTATTTTGGACACTGTCTTGGGCTTCGCCCCTTATGGAAACCTCCAGCCAAAGGTAATGATGAGTGTCTATATGGAAGAATATGAGGGCCATGTGGTAGTGTTTTGGTTTTAATTGAACATGTTAATAACATTAACCATACATTGTTCCATCAATGTAAGTATTCAGAAGAGCAGGGGCAGATTTGTTCTTACAATACAGGAATGTAGGGGATCTTCAACCTGCTGAAAACCTCAAATGTCAATGCAGATATTATCCCTGGAGAAGATGTAGGCAGCTATGAAGGACCGGAGAGAGCAAAAGTAATCTTCCATGGAAAACAGCCTGGTCAGGATGAAGGGTTGAGTCTGAATCAGACTCTCTATCCTTAACGTAGAGGAGATGGAGCATACTGGGCCTGTGTGGATAGCTGTTCCTGGGTACCTATGGTTGGTATACCCTTCTAACTTTTGAAAGTGTCTCAGGAATTAGGGGCAGCCTCCATCTAATGGGACCCTTGGAAGCAAGTGTTAGGACAAAGTGGTTGCCACGTCAGTGACCTCATTCAGTTCCTGAAGAAATGACCTTCCTAAGTTCCTTGGTGATGGAACTCTCTGAACTTGTGATCCAAGAAGCCAGGCACCCAGAGCGAGTCCCAGTCACAGTTCCAGTGGGCTCACTTGTTGGATTTACCAAGGACAGAGTCAGTCATTCTTGGTACCTACTGATGTGAGGATGGCCAAATGCCAGGAGTGCTCTGAAGAGGGGCCTTTCCTGAGAAAGCAGGTAGTGGCTCAACACTGGCTCCTGACAACTTCACAGAGTTGGCCAAGGTGACCAGATCTGAGGCAGGAAAGGCCATTTTGGGAGAACACTGTATGGCCCACAAGTCAGAGGACACTCCGGATAGTCACAGACCTACTTGGGGGAAGAAGTTGAATTTGTGTGTTTGGGTGGGGTTTGTGGTTTTGTCTCATGTTCTCAGAATAGGTAGGAAAGGAGGTTTGTTTGGTTTGGAATTAACTGATTCTTCTAAGTCTTTTGACACTGCGAGTGTTTCTATGTCTGTGTATCCCACTGTGTTAGTGGTTGTAGACATTAGAAAAGAGAATGCATCAATGGATGTGTCCTGTCTAGTAGAAAGCTTCCCAGCATTCATCCTGCCCAATTTATGAATGGACTGTGACTTGCCTTATGGATGGGCAACACCTGCAATCTTGCTAATTTCCTGATTTCTTCCTCAATTATGGTCACTCTCAAGAATAGGCTCATGGTTGTGTGTCCAAGATATGTACCACCTCCAAGGTCTATGATATGTCCATGTACTGGATAGCTGAAGGGAATGGCCGAGCATCTCAGAAAACTCAGATAGCAGTGTGACCAGGAATATCTCAGTGGAGAAACCCTGCTTTGTGCATTATGCAAACATATTTTTCTGTTGCCCTGAATGTCAGGAAGGTGTTTGCCTCAGGCCAACACTTTTAGAAGCCTTAACAAAAGAGTTTTCAATTGGAAATAAATGTGCATCTCCTGTGGCTCTTTGTTTAATTGCTTTGGAAAGGGATGTGTCTGAATCAGCCTCTTTGCCCTGTGTGAGGCTGTGGCTTAGATTCTATGCACCTGATGGATCTAAAGAAAGATTCCATATGTGCATCCAAAACTAAAATGGCTAAAAGTGCAGTCATTGTGGATGAAGTCTTTTGCCTTCCTCTGGTAGGGTACTTACTTCCATCAAGGAAGAATAGGGATCCTTTGGGTCAAATGGGTTCTTCACAGCTCTGCAGTGGCTTGCCCATAGTGCTTGTGTTTTCTCATGCGTCCAATTCCCAAAAAGAATTTAAACCCCACAGTCAGTAGGCCTCAAATTGGAGAAGTGGAGCAGTATAAATGGCAGGCCTTTTTGATCACTCCTGGTTCATAGGAAGGGTGTCCAGGCAAATCTGACTTTATGCAAATGAGGGACAAGGAAGCTTATTTTGGACACTGTCTTGGGCTGTGCCCTCATGGAAACCTCCAGCCAGAGGTTATGATGAGTGTCTATACGGAAGAAGATGAGGGTCATGTGGGAGTGTTTAGGTTTTAATTGTGAGAGATGACTGGTTCAACCTGGGTTGAATTCTGGTGTGATTTCCCTTAGAGACTCAGTTCTGGAACTGACCTCAGAGAAGAATTGCCATGAATTGTGTTAAGATTTTTGGAGGCAACGCATGAGAGTCGCCCTTGGAAGCTGAGATCTAGTCCCAGGGTGGCTTTCCACAGTTCACTGGGAATCTCAGCCAGAGAATCACATGATTTTATTCTGAAAGTCTTGGCAGCCACAATTGAGAGTCAAAACACACATGGACCTCACATTGTAGACCTCAATGGGCCTGGCTTCAAGTGACATTTTGGCCACTATTTGGGAAGCCTTGCCTGTGAGAGTTCTCCAGAGCTTTCATTAAAATGAGCTTCCTCACCATTTAATGGTTTCTGAATAATTGAAACCCACAATGCCTTCAACTTCATCCTAGAAAATGGTTACATAAATATCATGAAAGTTTTAAAATTACCATGACCAGGTGGCACTGGAGAACCTTTGGATGTCCTTTTGCTGATCATGAGTATACCAGAGAGTGCCTTGATTGACTGGGTTTCCTTAACATGGTGTAGAACACAGATGCCAGTAAGTTGGAGTCTGCTGAGAAGTGGACCTAGAGCAGTGGTGGGCAGTTGTGTGATAAAACATCAGTGGTACAGCCATGAGGATCTACCATTGGATTCCAAATGCCTTGTGACTGACATGGTGCAGGCAGCAGACCCTTCTATGTAAAGGCATCTTTTTATATGCAGAGGTTTCAGGGCAATGTTCAGAATCAGGTTGCTATGGTCAAGGGGGAAAGCTATGTGGATAGAAGCCTGGTTGGTGCATTCTCCTGCAGACACTGACCCACCACACGTGACAGAACTCCCTCCAGCACTGTGTCCCAGTTGAACTCCTTGTATTTCTTGAAGCAAACACCAAACTCCCAGTGCAGCAGCAAGAAACACCACGAAAAGTGGATCATGACCAAATTGCTTCACAGTCCAAACGGGGAGACACTTAGCCCCCAGTGGCCACAGTTTACATGGAAAGAGAGAAACCAGCACTGCTGCCTCAAGTTCATTGGAAAATAAGATGCCATGTCCTCCAGGTCACATAGTTGCAGACCCAGCTTTGATGGTCTCACTTGAAAGAAGCTAAAGCTCCTGAATACAACATATATTTCAAGTGCCCAAACTCAGAGGCAATTCTCATGAAGTCTTTAGGCCAGCAGAGCTCCATGTTTGTGGAGTGTTTATCCTGTCCCTTACTTTTGGAAACTCCTCTACCACCTCCAAGGTTGTGAACTTCTGAGGATTTTTCATTGAATATATGTATTCACAGATTTTCTAATTCTTCTCCTCTAATTGTGTCTTACTTGGGGCGAAGGTAATGTCAAGGCATGTTTCTGCATGAGAGTGGGAAGATTTTTGTGTAGCATATATTTACATACACATTGGATTCATTTTCCAAAATTCCATTAGAAATACTGAATCCATGACACTTACCACTACATTACTAGACTCTGACTACTAATCCTAATATGATGGAGAATAAAAACCCAAACAGAATAGAAATATAAGCAGTTCAGAGGATGCATGTTGTATAGTTGGACTTGCCTTTTGCATTATATGGGGTAGGAGTTATAAATCTAGTCAATTTTCTGTTGAAATAGTTCTCCATGTATTTTTAAATTTAACAAATATGTGAATACCTGACTCCCTTTTTCTGAAGCCTATTCAGCACATGTAATTTTATATGCACATATAGAATCCTACCTGGAATCACACGTACATTCTTGTGAGATGGCTCACTTGGCAGATACAAATTGTTAGAATAGTTCACTCTTCCTAAATTGCCGCAGTCTCTGGCTGGGCACAAATCACGAGTCTCCACACAGCTTGAAGATTCAAACAGCAATTCTTTATTCCCGAACTCACACCGGCCGTCTACAAACACGCTCTGGGGGAATCCAGGTTCTCTGCCCAAATCCAATCCGCCCAAATCCACTCCTGCCTAAATCCACTCCGCATGGGCTTCTGTCTCCCAAAATATACTGTCTGACCCTAAGCACTCAAGAGGAACTCAGCAGCAGGATACGCCCTATTCCAAAAGAGGAACACCCTAATCTCCTATTACTAAACCACCCTATTCTAAAGGGGAAACACCCTACTCTCCTATTATGCTAAATTGCCCTATTCTAAAGGGGGAACACCCTAAACACGGATCCTGCCCTGGTCCTTGAGCAAGGTCACCTTTCAGAAGTCCTTCCACTAGACAGCATGGGAGTAAGCTGGCAAGGAATTTGTCATACCTACTTGGCTGATGGCTCCCAGCACTAAATGATGCTGAAACTGAAAATTCAACCAATGGGTGAGCTTCATGGTTGAACAACTTTACACAAAAACCCATGTTCAGTAAAATAAATATTTATGATCTGTGGATGATATATATTTCATGGTGAATTTCAATTGGCATATATATTCCTACTTTTTAAAGTCTGTGTGTGTGTGTGTGTATACATACTCTCCAGATTTTTCAAAATATGAAATATGTGTCTTATTATACACTCCCTAAAAAAATTCATATTCATGTATGTAGATTTTTAATCAACTTTTCACGAGATTATTCCCAGGAATATTCACACACCTGGAAAACATATTTGTTTCCTCGTACTGAGAACTATCTTCAGTGAATGGTGCATACAAATCCTTGTATTTCTGCAGTAACTTACCCAGTTTAACATCAATGCAAATAGATTTCTATGGGACATGATGTGTATTTTGAAATTCATTTTTATTCAACACTGGTACATTGCAATTTCTTCCATTTATGCACATCATAGGATATATATTTCATCTAGAAATTCGAAAATTAATAGGCATTTGTTTCATTTTCAATCACTTCCTGCTTCAGAACACGTGTATAACTCCATGTTTCTTGACTGGTCTTTTCATGATGTTTCTTTTTCGATTTCCCTAATCACTTTTGAAGCAAAACTCACACACCCTTCATGATGAACCATAACCCTAATATTACCATTAGATGTATATTTGGTTTTAATGAATGTATATATCAATATAAGATTTCCTTTATATTTTTATATATCAATTCAATCCATTATTCAAAGTTGGAACCAGTAATACTATTTATTCACAGTATGGTCTATTCATGCATTATCTCTATATTCATACACACAGGGTACACCTATTTGTACACCCAGTACTAACTTATACGTCTTCACAATATTGCTCCCAGAAATGGTGGAAGAAATACTCATGTCACCTGATCTACATGTACATGTTATCACAGTAATATTCTGGAAACAAAATGCAAAGGTCACACTTATGATTGTACCAAAACCTAAATGGAAAGTGAGCATGGATTACTAAAAATATTCCTGTCAAGGTTGCTACCACTCTCAAATGTCAATCCTATTGGTGACTATATATTTGTTTCCTCCTAAGATTATATATTCAACCTCAAGCCTGTTGAAAATGTGTAATCCTATCACTCACTTTATACTTTGCCTGATATCCTAATGTCTCTAATGATTTCTGCTTTCCTAAATATTTTCCCAGTTTATCATTGTGACTGAGTCTTCACATGTGCTGACATTTAAATTCACTCTCTAACCGAAACCCAATTGCTAAAAACATTTCCTCCAAAAGCTATAATCACTATGCTTTCTAAACCTACTGACACTCTTCCTAATCTTACCGACTATAGCTTTTTGACTGGATATTCTCGTGACATTCAATCATCCAAGGTACAAGGTCCTATGACATTGTATATGGATTTATTTAAGACATCTGTGCAGAACGTAAGTCAAAGCTAAGTATCCCAATTAAAGGCCCAATGCCCTTCAAATTTTACCTATATTTCTGTTTTCATACTTATATTTCACCTAAAAATTCTTGTAAATATCGCACATTCCCAATACCATTATTCATCGCTCAGAATGATTCTTAATTCAAATCAAACCTATTATTAAGCCTAACCAAACACTGTTCCCTCAATCTAACTTTACAGAAGAGCAGCGACAGAGTTGGTCTTACAATACAGGAATGTAGGGGATCTTCCAGCTGCTGAGATCCTCAAAGTTTTAAGCAGAAACGATCCCTGGAGAAGACAGGCAGCTATGAAGGACCTGAGAGAGCAAAAGTCATCTTCCATGGCAAACAACGTACTCAGGATGAAGCGTTGTGTCTTAATCAGCCTCTCTTTTCTTAATGTAGAGAAGAGGGACCAAACCAGGCCTGTGTGGAGAGCTGTTTCTGGATTCCTATGGTTGATATACCATTCTAACTGTTGAAACTGTCTCGGGAAGTAGGGGCAGCCTCCACCTCATGGGAACCTTGCAATCAACTGTTAGGACAAAGTGGTTGCAAAGGCAGTAAACTCACTCAGTTCCTTAATGAAGCGACCTACCTCACTTCCTTGGTGAGGAAACTCCCTGACCTTGGGCTCCAGGAAGACACAGAAGACCAAGACCCTGTCACAGTTCCAGTCCCAGTGGGCTCCATTGTTAGGAAAAACCAAGGATAGACTAAGTATTCCTTGGTACCTACTGATATGAGGATTT
The DNA here is from genome assembly GCF_048772815.1 of Callospermophilus lateralis. Lineage (NCBI taxonomy): Eukaryota > Metazoa > Chordata > Mammalia > Rodentia > Sciuridae > Callospermophilus > Callospermophilus lateralis. Next base: position 6,190,277 of record NC_135317.1, read on the forward strand.
CAAATGCCAGGAGAGCTCTGAAGAGGGGCCTTTCCTGAGAAAGCAGGTAGTGGTTCACCACGACCAGATCTGAGACAGGACAGGCCTTTGGGGGGAACATAGTATGGCCCACCAGTCAGAGGACACTCCAGATAGTCACAGACCTACTTGAATGAAGGAGGTGCGTTTGTGGGTGTGTGTGTGATTTTGTGGTTTAGTCTCTTCTTATGAGAATAGGTAGGAAAGGCGGTTTATTTAGTTTGGAGTGGACTGCTTCTAGTAAGTCGTTTGACAAGGCGATTTTTGCATGTCTTTGTAACCCACTGTGTTCGTGGTTATAGACATTAGAAAAAAGAATGCATCAATGTGTCCTGTCTAGTAGAAATCTTCCCAGCATTCATCCTGCCCAATTTAGAAGTGGACTGCCCCTTGCCTTATGGATGGGCAACACCTGCAATCTTCCTAAGTTCCTGATTTCGTCCTCAATTCTGGTCACTCTCAAGAATAGGCTCATGGTTGTGTGTCCAAGATATGTACCACCTCCAATTTGAGTGACATGGCCATGTACAGGATAGCTGAAGGGAATGGCGAGCATCTCAGAAAACTCTAATATCATTGTGTCCAGGAAAGTCTCAGTGGATAAACCCTGCTTTGGGCCTTTTGCTATTGTTCTGTTGCCCTGAATGTCAGGAAAGTCTTTGCCTCAGGCCATTCCTTTTGTGAATCCTGAAGAAAACAGTTTTCAAATGGAAATAAATGTACATCAACTGTGGCTCTGTGCTTAATTGCTTTGGAAAGGGATGCGTCTGAATCAGCCTCTTGGTCCTGTGTGAGGCTATAGCTTAGATTCTCAGCACCTGATGGATATAAAGAAAGATCCCATGTGTGCATTCAAAACCAAAATGGCAAAAAAATCAGTAATTGTGAATGAAGTCTCTTGCCTTCCTCTGTAAGGTTCCTGACCTCCATCAAGTGAGAATAGGGATTCTTTGGGTCAAATGAGTTCTTCAAAGCCCTGTGGAGGCCATTAACAGGTGGCACTGGAGAACTCTTGAATGGTCTGTTGCTGATCATGAGTATACTAGACAGGGCCTTTATTGACTGAGTTTCATGAAAATTACCTAGAACAGAGATGCCAATAAGTTGGAGCCTGCTGAGTAGTGGACCTAGAGCAGTAGTGTGTGATAAAATATCTGTGGTGGGGCCATGTGGATCTGCTATTGATTTCCAAATGGCTTGTGACTGACATGGTGTAGCCAGCAGACCCTTCTACGTAAAGGCATCTTGTTATATGGAGAGGTTTCAGGGTAATGTTAAGAATCAGGTTGCTGAGGTTAAGGGGAAAAGCTATCTGGGATTGAAGCCTGGTTGGTACATTTTCCTGCAGAATGTGACGCACAACACGTGACAGAACTTCCTCCAGCACTGTGTCCCAGTTGAACTCATTGTATTTCGTGAAGCAAATACCAATGTCCCAGTTCAGCAGCAAGAAACACCACAAAAGTTGGAGGATGAACAAATGGCTTCAGAGTCCACATGGGGCGACACTTAGCCCCCAGTGGCCACAGTTTACATACAAACAGAGAAATCAGCCCTGCTGCCTCAGGTTCATTGAAAAACAAGAAACCAAGACCTTCTTGTCACATAGATGCAGACCCAGCTTTGATGGTCTCACTAGAAAGGAAGCTAAAGCTTCTGAAAACCACATATATTTCAAGTGCCCACCCTCAGAGGCAGTTTCTCAAGAAATCATTTGGCCAACAGAGCTCCATATTTGTGGAGTGTTTACCCTGTCCCTTACTTTTGGAAACTGCTCTACAACCTCCAAAATTGTGAACTCCTGAGCATATTCCGCTACAGATATATATTCACAGATTTTCTACCTCTTGTCTTCTAATTGTGTATTAATTGGGGTGAAGGTAATTTCAAGGCATTGTTGTGGATGAGAGTTGGAAGATTTTTTTGTAGCACATATTTTCATACACATTGGATTCATTTTCCAATTTTCCATTCGAAATACTGAATTCCTGACACTAACCCATACCCTACTAGACTCTGACTACTAATCCTAATATGATGAAGAACAATAACCCAAACAGAATAGAAATCCAAGCAGTTCAGAGGAGGCATGGTGTATAGTTGGACTTGCCTTTTGCATTATATAGTGTAGGAGTTATAAATCTAATCAATATTTTGTTGACATAGTTGTCCATGTGTTTTTAAATTTAAAAAATATTTGAATTTCTGTCTCCGTTTGTCTGTAGCCTATTCAGCACATGCATTTTTATATGCACATATAGAATCCTACCTGGTATCACATGTACATTCTTGTGAGGTGGCTGACTTGGCAGATACAAATTATGAGAATAGATCACTCCTCCTAAACGCTGTTTGAACTGAAAATTTAACCTAAGGGGGAGCTTCCTAGTTGAACAACATTATACACAAATCCATGTTCAGTAAATTAAAAATTTTTGGATCTTTGGAGGATATGTATCTCTACATCAATTTCAACTGGCATATATATTGCTACATTTCAATGTCTCTGTGTGTATATGTGTCTGTTTGTGTGTGTGTGTGTGTGTGTGTGTGTGTGTGTGTGTATATATATACACTCTCCAAATTTTTAAAAATATGAAATACTTCTGTCTTCTTTTACACACCCTAAATTCATTCATATTCATGTATGTGGATTTATAATAAACTTTTCACAAGATTATTCTCAGAATTATTCATCCACCTGAAATACATATTTGTTTTCTAGTACTGACAACTAACATCAGTGAATGGTGCATACAAATCCTAATAATTCTACAGTAACTGACCCAGTTTAACATCAATCCAAGTAGATTACTATGGGACATGATGTACATTTTGACGTTCATTTTTATTCAACACTGGTACTTTACTATTTCTTCAGTTTATTCACATCATAGGATATGAATTTCATCCACAAGTTAGAAAAATTATTTGCATTTGTGTCACTTTCAATCACTTTCTACTTCAGAACACATGCATTCCTCTATGTTTCTTGACTGGTCTTTTCATGAGACTTCTTTCCAAACACATTATTTTCCATTTCCATTCTCACTTTTGAAGCAGAACTCACACACCTTTCATGATAAAATATAACCCTAATATTACCATTAGATGTATAACTCATTGGAATGAATGATTCTATATCAATATAAGATTTCTTATATATTTTCAGATATCAATTCTATTAATCCATTATTTAAAGTGGAATCAGTTATATTATTTATTCACAGTATTGTCAATTCATGCATTACTTCTATATTCATAGACACAGGGTACACCTCTTTGTACTCCCAATACTAACTTATTTTTTTTCATTTTGCATTCTTTATTAAAGTGTTTTTATATTATTTTCAACAACATTTGAAACAACAAGATTTTCTAAATAGACTTGTCTTTAGCATACCCAGATGAAAAAATATAGTTCTATTTCATATCCCTTTGTGGGATAGTGTGGGTTTTTTGTACTGGAAAAATGCTAGGAATATTAGAATATATGATCCGTTAGCCAACTTTGTTTGTTTGTTTGTTTGTTTTTGCAAAGCTAGGAATTGAACCCTAGTAGTAACTAATAATTCTACTCATTCAGAAAAGTTAGCGTGTCATTTTATTGAAATAACCATACTGGATATAAAATAGATACACATGTGATACAATAGATTGCATGGTATATAAATTTGTATCTCAGTAAAGCTGTAATTAAAATAAAATTTAAAGTATTGAAATTCAGGCAAAGGATAGGAATGATATTTGTGTCTATTTTTCAGAAGTTTATTGTCATCCATTTAAAAAATCTTTTAAAAGTGACTGCATTTGAACAAAAGGTATTGTTTAGTGTGCTTTCTCTGTATTCTTAGTGGTTCTTCAGTATTACTATTTTATACACACCCTCTTAATTTCTTATTGTTGAGCCAATTCTGCATCTAAATGTAGTGGCAAGATATATTCAGGAGTCTGGTGCAATAGTGCATGCCTGAAATCCCAGCTACTAAGACCCTTTCTCAAAACAACAAAAAAGTAGCGGGGGTGGGGAGCATGGATGTAGTTTAGCAGTCAAGTGCTTTCCAAAGCATGTGGAGCCCCTGGGTTCTATCTGCAGCACCACAAAAGCAAAATAAACAAAAGATGTATTCCAGAGATTTTGATTATTTCTGCAGGAGACATGCAGTCAAGACTAAGTAATTTGAAACGGGAGTGGCACAAGAAGAGAAAGATAAAGTATCACTTTTTTTTCTTTTTCTTTTTTTGGTTAGAATTAGTTCACTTTGCATTCCTTGCCTATGCGCCTCTACCTTTGGAACCACATTGGTAAAAGTTTGTGTAAGAATTGTTTGTTGGCATATCCTAGAGTGCTCAATTTATATGTCTTCCAAATATTGCTCCCAGAAATTGTGGAAGAAATACTCATGTCACCTGATCTACATATACATTTTATCACAGTAATATTCGGAACACAAAATGCAAAAGTCACACTTATGATTGTACCAAAGGCTAAATAGAAAGTGAACCTGTATTACTAAAAACATCTATGTCCAGGTTGCCTAATACTCTCAAATGTCAATCCTATTGGTGACTACATATTTGTTTCTTCCTAAGATTATATATTGAAACTCAACCCTGTTGATAATGTCTAATCCTATCACTCACTTTATACTTTGCCTGATTTCCTAATGTCTCTATTGATATCTGCTTTCCTACATATTTTCCCCAGTTCATCATTGTGACTCATTCTTCACATGTGCTGACATTTATATTCACTCTCTAACTGAAACCCTATTGCTAAAGAACTTTTGGTCCAAATCCTATACTCACTCTTCTTCCTAAACCTACGGACTATATTTCTAATCCTACTGACTATCCCTTTTTGACTGGATGTTCTCTTCTACATTCAATCATCCAAGTAAAGGTCGGTCGAGTGTCGGAAGAGGAGACCACCAAGAGTCTATCTCATGTAACAGCAAAGGGTTTATTGGGGGTCCAGCATGCTGGGGCTCAGAGTTCACTTGAAAAGAGTAGAGAGCCCTGAGGTTATATACTTTCCCTTGCGAGTGCAGGGAGGGAAGTTTATTGATGTGTCAGGGTGAGTGGTCAGTTTGCATGCAACCTGGTGAAGGAGTACATTCTGCAGTTTGACAGTTGGGGACAGCACATTCTGGGAACAAGATTGGCAAACATTTCTCAAGATTTCAACAGTGGTTTGTTAAGCGTACAGAAAAACTGAAAGTGACAACTACATATTTTATTAACCTTTCATTCGACACTTCTTTTTCTGGTTACTTTTAATCATAAAAATGATCATTGGGGGGTGTCACATTCTATGTCTGCCAGTGGGGTATTACCATTAGTTTAACTTGTCCAATTTGAGCTTGGAGAAAATAAATTACATGGTTGAGCAAGCAGGGTTTAATAGTTAGCAATAATATGAGGATTATTTTTGGACTGGCCAGGGTTGATAAATGCATAGTTAACCAGGGGGACTTTGTGAACCAAGATTCAAAACACCCTTTTTTGGCCTCTCTCTCTCGTTGATTCTCTTCAAGTCATCTTTTTAATTTACTCATAGATTTTTTTACAACTCCAATATGGTTGGCATAAAAACAACATTCTTCCATCAATGCAAAACAAAGGCCCTCTTCTCTCATGAAGAGGGGTTCCAATCCTCGACTGTTCTGTAAAACAACTTCAGAGAGATAGGTTAAAGATTCCTGCAATGCTGTTATGGAGGTTTCTAATATCTTTAAGTTTTGGTCTATAGCTGCTTCTATTTGGGTCATTTGTTTTGTCCCATGGACCAAGGCAGTGGTTCTTGTGCCCACCCTTGCAGCAACATGTATTCCTAATAGGATGGCGAAAGTGAGGGATATATGATCCCAGTGGAACCAGATTTTATGCCCCCCCTATTTGATCTTCAAATGAACCTGTGTCATGATAGAGCACTCTGGGAAACATTTGCACAACTACACAATTAATCACATCTGTTGACCACTTCATGAAAACATAAACAATCTTTAAGTATATAGAATTATACTGTTGTAGGGACAGACAAGGCAAGGCACCTAAGATAGTACCAAAGACAAGAAAACAGTCCTACTTGTTTGCAACCAGATTCAGAGGGCATTACTTCTGTTGTAATCAATTAAATCCCCGGAACCCCAAGTTTAGGTACTTTCAGAATTTTGTACCCAACAAATAAGGGAAAGGGCTCAGAAGTTCACAGTCTTAAGAAGTTCACAAAAAGCAGTTTGTCTTCTGTTTTTTTCCTCTGTTGTGGGAAAGTTAACTTTTCAAGGACACCTGGGTGAGGGAGAGCATTATATTCCCTTTATTTTTTTCCCCTTCCAACTGTTACCATGGAGCCCAGTTGGTAACTTCTTTATCTTACAAATGTAGCCATCTCTGTGAAGCCTCAGCTCAAGGCCAAGGCCTTGTTCACATATTTTGTGAAAAACTAGTAAGGTGGTGTCTAGCTTAGGATTGCTGATTTTTTTAGCCAGTGGCCAAGTAGAATAGGGCAACATGAAAAGAGGAAGTTTATGTACTTAAAAATCTTTTATAGGGACTCTTTTTCTGAAAGTCCTAAATTCAGCTATGTTGAAGATTTCTGGAGAAGGTCAGTTAAGATATTTCTGTGGGCCTGGTACAGAGGGGGAAGACGGGGAGGGCGCGGCTGTGAGCAGCTCCGTGGATCTGAGAATGAGGTAGGAGAGATATAAAAGAATAATGGGAAAGGGGTTTTGGATTTTTCTAGGAACAAATCTTGAGCAGTACAACAGGTAGAGCAGAGGGTAAGATGGGAGTTAGTATCCCAAAAAGCCTTTGAGGGACTTTAAATACTTAGTAACCTGTTTTCAGTGATGACAAAGCAACTTTAAAGGCCATTTACATTACATCTTGGATAAGGGTCTGAGGTCTCTACTCAGCTGGTTTGAGCTTTGTGTTAGCTGGTAAGAGGACCTGGTGGGACCTGGTGCGGGCAATGACAAGAGAAGAGAGGAGTGAATGGGTTAAGGTGTACCTCAGTACCTGCTACCTCAACAAGGGGGCAATGGTCATAGAATGGGCAGAGGTTTGGGTTTTTGATCTAGTAATTGGAGGGGAGAAATCAGGTTGCTTTGGTGAGAGTAAGAGCAGAGAGTCTGGAGCAGAAGGCTTAGGGTGAGGATCTATTGGAGAAGCATAGTTCAGGATGTGAGCAAAGGAGGGAAAGGCCTCCACATAGGGGAATCTCCTTTCACACTTTTTAGCACTTGCAAAAGTTAAAAATGTCACGCAGAATTTGAGGATCTAGAGACCCCTCTGGGGGCTATCAATTTTGGTTATCTAATTGGATATGGCCAATGCTGTGTACAGAATTTGATGAGGAGTTTGGGTTCCACCAAGCAGTCCCTGTATGCTCACATCCCCATGACTTACAGAAGAAGTTGGCTTCCCCCCAACACAGCCATGACTGTTTGTGGCTTTGATAGTCCGCTGGGCAAACATAGTAATCTAGGCTAGCCAAACTGCATCTGGCTCGCGTGTCCCTACATCCATAATATTTGTTTCCATTATCTATGGTAGAGAAGGGATTTAATGGAATTTTAGTGGGATCCACTTCATCAGGTATATCCCAATGGAAAAGACATATAGCCAGCTGACAAATTTCTCTGTGGAGAGATGGCGACCATGTCCTTAAGTGGGCGGTATGCGAGATAGACCATACTTCTTGTCCAGTAAGATTTGTGATCAGCCATTGCTGCTGAATGGGCTGATGAGGGTTAGGACTACTGGTGGTCAAGGGGAGAGTCTATAGCCTTATCCACAAGGCATATACACAATTTGAAAGGGTTACATGTCTTTTACAGTTTCCAGCCAGAGTCTGGACAGGGCACAGTCTTGAGATGAGAGGTATGGATCCAGGAAGTGATTCTGTCTACCTTTACTTCTGTAGGTGTTATAAGTAGCACCTTCTATGGTCCCTTCCAGCGGGGTTCCAGGGATGACACCTGATGTCGTCTAATGTAGACAAAGTCCCTTTCTTGATATTGATGTTGACTCCCCTCGTCCCCGGGTTGGTAGGCAGTGGCCATCTGTCTTCACATGTATCTATGTGGCCCTGGCTGAATGACAATATCTCTGACTTTTTAAATTAGTGGGAAGTAGAAAGATCCTTCTAGGGTCCATCCAAATCCAAAGGTGAGCCATTCTGAGGCACAGAGAGTCTGCCAGGTCCAGCGTTTTACTGAAAAAGAAAGATTCTGATCCCTTAAGCAAACTTTGGTGCAGTGATCAAGGGTCAGAGACAGAGGCATTGAAGTGCTCTGTCCCATAATGAAAGATACACAAACAGTAAAAGCAACAACACACGACACAGACAAGACAAGACAAGACAATAAAGACAGAATATGGAAGTCCAACACTGAGACCAGGACTGAGTAGTTGGCAAAACACGATCGGTTGGCAATACTGAATCTGAAACAAAATATCACTGAGCCATGGAGACTATTGTTCCTCAATTTTCCGAGTCCTCTATGACGTCCCCCCAGGGACTTGGCCTGTGGCTCTGTGACATGACTGTCAGCCACCGTCGGAGAGAGCTCACGCTCTTCATCGACATCCATTTTGCCAAGCCCTGACCTGAAACCTGACCAGAAAGAAGCGCCTTACTTACCCTGAGAGGAATTCATTGGGGTCTCTTGTCCACCGCTCCCGGATCTCGGTGGAACCTCCATATGTAAAGGTCCGGTGACAATCGGGATAAGAGACCACCAAGAGACTGTCTCATGCAAAAGCAAAGGGTTTATTGGGGGTCCAGCATGCTGGGGCTCAGAGCTCACTTGAATAGAGCAGAGAACCCTGAGAACAGCTTAAGAAGAGCTTTATATTTTCCTTGGAGAGGGCAGGGGGGTAAGTTTATTGATGGGTCCGGGCGAGTGAGCGGTTTGCGTGCAACCGGTTGAGGGAGTACATTCTGCAGTTTGGCAGTTGGGGACAGCACATTCTGGGAATAAGATTAGCAAACAGTTCTCAATATTTCAACAGTGTTTTGTTAAGCATACAGAAAAACTGGAAGTGACAAGTACTTATTTTATTAACCTTTCACTGCGAACTATACTTTGCCAGAATTCCTAATGTCTCTATTGTGTTTGTTAAAGTTCATTTTTATTCAAACCTGGTACATTATTATTTCTTCAGTTTATGGACATCATAAGATATATCCTTTCATTCACAAGTTCACAAATTTATAAACATTTGGTTCACTTTCAATCACTTCCTCCTTCGGAAGACATATGTTCCTCCATGTTTCTTGACTGGTCTTTTTACTAGACTTCTTTCTAAACATATTATTTTCGATTCCATAATCATTTTTGAAGCAAAACTCACACACTATTCATGATAAATGATAACCCTAACATTACCATTAGATATTTAACTGGTTGGAATGAATGTATGTATATCAATATAAGATTTTGTATATATTTTCAGATATCAATACAATCCATTATTTAAATTTGGAAGCAGTTATATAATTTATTCACAGTATGGTCTATTAATGCATCATCTCTATATTCATCAAAACAGGGTAAACCTAATTATCCCCAGTACTAATTTATAAGGTTTCAAAATATTGCTCACAGAAATGGTGGAAGAAATACTCATGTCACCTTAGCTACATATACATTTTATCACAGTAATATTCTGGACACAAAATGCAAAGGTCACACAGAACATTATTTAAGCTAAGTATCCCAATCAAGGGCCCAAAGTCCTTCTGGGCTTCAAATATTACCTAGATTTCTGTTTTCATACTTCTATTTCACCTCCATGTTCTTATAAATATCACAGGTTCCCAATATCATTATTCATCCAGCAAAATGATTCATAACTCAAATCGAACATGCTATTAACCCTAACCATTCTGTAAACTGAGATTGTTCACTCAATCTCACTTTACAGAAGAGCAGGGACAAAGTTAGTATTACAATACAGGAAGTTAGGAGATCTTCCACCTGCTGAGTACCTCAAAATCCATGAAGAAATGATCCCTGGAGAAGACGTAGGCAGCTATGAAGGACCTGAGACAGCAAAAGTCATCTTCCTTTGCAAACAACCCGATCAGGATGAAAGGATGTGTCTTAATCATCCTAACTCTTCTTAATGTAAGGAAGATGTGTGAAACCAGGCATGTGTAGAGAGCTATTCCTGGGTACCTATGGTTGGTATACCCTTCTAACTTTTGAAAGTGTCACAGGAAATAGAGGCAGCCTCCTTTTCCTGAGACACTAGGAAGCAACTGTTAGGACAAAGTGGTGGCCAAGACAGTGGCCTCATTCATTTTCTGAAGGAAGTGACCTCACCTCACTTCCTTGATGATGGAACTCTCTGAATTTTGTGATCCATGAGGCCAGGAACCCAGAGCCAGTACCAGTCCCAGTCCCAGTGGGCTCACTTGTTTGGATTTACCAAGTAAAGAGTCAGTCTTTCTTGGTACCTACTGATGTGAGGGTGGCCAAATGCCAAGAAAGCTTTGAAGAGGGTCATTTCTGAGAGGGCAGGAAATGGCTCACCACTGCCTCCTGAAAACTTCACAGAATTGGCCAAGGAGACCAGATCTGAGACAGGACCGGCCATTTCTGGGGTACATTCTATGGCCTACTAGTCAGAGGACACTCCGGATAGTCACAGACATACTTGGGGAAGGAGGTGACTTGGTGTGTGTGGATGTCAGTTTGTGGATTTGTCTCATATTCTGAGAATAGGTAAAAAAGGAGGTTTGTTTGGTTTGGAGTGAACTGTTTCTAGTAAGTCATTTGACAAGGAGACTGTTTTTATGTCTGGATATCCCACTATGTCCTTGGTTGTAGATATTAGAAAAGAAAATGGCTCAATGGGTTTGTCCTGTCTAGTAAAAAGTTTCCCAGCATTCATCCTGCCCAATTAATGAATGGACTGAGGCTTGACTTATCCATGGGCAACACCTACTATCATCCTAAGTTCTTGAATTCTACCTAAATTCTGGCCACTCTCCAGAAAGGCTCATGGTTTTTTGTCCAAGATATGTACCACCTCCAAGCTCTGTGACATGGCCATGTACTAGTTAGCTGAAAGGAATGGCGAGCATACCAGAAAACTCAGATATTGGTGTGACCAGGAATGTCTCTATGGTGAAACCTTGCTTAGGGCCTTTTGCTTAAATATTGTTCTGTTGCCCTGAATGTCAGGAAGCTCTTTGCCTTAGGCCACCCCTTTATAAAGCCAGAAGAAAACAGTTTTCAGATGGAAATGAATGGCCATCACCTGTGGCTCTTTGCTGAATTGTTTTGGAAATGGTTGTGTCTGAATCAGACTCTGGGCCCTGTGTGAGGCTGTGGCTTAGATTGTCAGCACCTGATGGATCTAAAGATAGATCCCATGTGTGCATCCAAACCAAAAATGGCAAAAAGAGCAGTCATTGTGGCTCAAGTCTCTCACCTTCCTCTATAAGGTTCCTAACCTCCATCAATTGAGAATAGGGATTCCTTAGGTCAAATGAGTTCTTAAAAGTCCTGAAGAGGCTAGCCCATTAGTGCTTGGGTTTTTTCTTGTCTCCAAATCACAAAAAGAATCTATATCTGAGAGTCAGTAGGCCTCAAATTGTAGAAGGAGTGCAGAATTAACAGCAGGCCTATTTTATCTGTATTTGTTCTCAGGAAATGTGTGCAGTACTCCCTGATTTTAGGCAAATGAGGAGCAAGGTAGCTTATTTGGACAATGTCTTGGGTTGCACACCTCATGGAAACATCCAGCCAAAGGTTATGATGAGTGTCTATATGGAAGAAGATGAGGGAAATGAGGAAGTGTTTGGGTTTTAATTGTGTACATTTGTGTGGCGGTTGGAAGAGATGACTGGGTCCACTTTGGCTTGAACTCTGGTGTGATTTTCCTTAGACACTGAGTTCTGAAGCTGACCTCAGAGAAGTATTTATATCAATTGTTTTCAGATTTTAGGAGGCCACGCATGAGAGTCACCCTTGGAAACTGAGATCTAGGCCTACGGTGGCTTTCCACAGAACACTGGGAGTCTCAGCTAGGATATCAAATGATTTTGTTCTGAAACACTTGGAAGCCATAGTTGAGAGTCAAAACACACATGGAACTCACATTGTAGACCTCAATGTGCCTGGCTTCAAGTGACCTTTTGGCCACCCTTTGGGAAGACTTGCCTGTGAGTATTCTCCAGAGATTTCATTGAAATTAGCTTCCTCACCATTTAATGGTTCCTGAATGAATTGAAACGTACAGTTCCTCCAACTTCATCCTTAAAAAATGGATAGATAAATACCATGATGTTTTTGAAATTCCCAATGACCAAGTGGCACTGGAGAACCATTGGTTGTTCTCTTGCTGATCATGAGTGTACCAGACAGTGCCTTGATTGACTGGGATTTATAAAAATGGTGTAGAACAGAGATGTCATTAAGTTGGACACTCCTGAGTAGTGGGCCCTGAGCTGTGGTGTGCAGGTGTGTGATAAATCATCTGTGGTTGCGCCATGTGGATTTGCCATTGATTTCCAAATGGCTTGTCACTGACACGGTGCAGTGACCAGACACTTATATGTAAACGTGTCTTGTTAAATGGATAGTTTTCAGGGCAATGTGCAGAATCAGGTTGCTATGGACAAGGGGGCAAGCTTTGTGGGAATGAAGCCTGGTTGGTGCATTCTCTTGTAGACCCTGAAAAACCACAAATGACAGAAATCCCTCCAGCACTGTGTTCCAGTTGAACTCCTTGTATTTCGTGAGGCAAATACCAAACTCCCAGTGCTGCAGCAGGAAACACTACGAAAAGTGGAGGATGAACAAAAGGCTTCACAGTCCGCACGGGGAGACACTTAGACCCCAGTGGCCACAGTTTACATACAAAGAGAGAATTCAGCACTGCTGCCTCATGTGCATTGGAAAGCAAGAGAGAATGTCCTCCAGGTCACATAGATGCAGACCCAGCTTTGATGATCTCACTACAAAGGAAGCTAAAGCTACTGACAACAACATATATTTCAAGTGCCCATCCTCAGAGGCAGTTTCTCTAGAAGTATTTAGGCCAGCAGACCTCCATGTTTGTGGAATGTTTACCCTGTCCCTTACTTTGGGATACTCCTCTACCATCTCCAAGTTTGTAAACTCCTGAATATTTTCCATTCCAGATATGTATTTACAGATTTTCTAACTCTTCTCCTCTAATTGTTTCTTATTTGGCGTAAAGGTAACGTCAAGGCATTGTTCTGGATGAGAGTGGGAAGATTTTTGTGTACCACATATTTGCATACACATTGGATTCATTTTCCAATTTTCCATTCCAAAGACTGAATCCATGACACTAACGCATACCCTACCAAACTCTGACTACTAACCCTAATATGAAGGAGAAAAATAACCCAAACAGAATAGAAATACAAGCACTTCTGTAGAGGCATGGTGTATGGTTGGACTTGCCTTTTTCATGATAAACTGTAGGTGTTATAAACCTAGTCAATTTTTCATTGAAATAGTTCTCCATGTGTTTTTTTTTCCTTTAATATTTATTGTTGGTTCTACAAAACATTACATAGTTCTTGACATGTCATATTTCACACTTTGATTCAAGTAGATTATGAACTTCCATTTTTCCCCATATACAGATGGCAGCATCTCATCAGTTACACATCCACTATTTTACATATTGCTATACTAGTGTCTGTTGTATTCTGCTGCCTTTCCTGTCCTCTAGTATCTCTCATCCCCTCCCCTCCAATCCTCTCTCTCTACCCCATCTACTGTAATTCATTTCTTCCCCTTGTTTTTGTCCCCTTTCCCCTCACTTCCTCTTGCATTTAATTTTGTATAACCATGAGGGTTTCCTTCCATTTCCATGCAATTTTCCTTCTCTTTCCTTTTTTCTCCCACCTCTCACCCCTGTTTAATGTTAATCATGTTCTCATGCTCTTCCTCCCAACTCTGTTCTTAGTTACTCTCCTTATATCAAAGAAAACATTTGGCATTTGTTTTTTAGTGATTGGCTATCTTCACGTAGCATAATACGTTCTAATGCCATCCATTTCTCTGCAAATTGTATGATTTTGTCATTTTTTAATGCAGAGTAATACTCCATTGTGTATAAATGCCACATTTTTTAAATCCATTCATCTATTGAAGGGCATCTAGGTTGGTTCCACAGTCTTCCTATTGTGAATTGTGCTGCTATGAACATAGATTTATCAGTGTCCCTGCAGCATGCACTTTTTGGGTCTATAGGGATTAGACCGAGAAGGGGAATTCCTGGGTCAAATGGTGGTACCATTCCCAACTTTCCAAGAAATCTCCATACTGCTTTCCAAATTGGCTGCACCAATTTGCAGTCCCACCAGCAATGTACAGGTGTACCCTTTTCCCTACATCCTCGACAGCACTTGTTGTCGTTTGACTTCAAAATGGCTGCCAAGCTTACTGCAGTGAGATGGTATCTTAGGGTGGGTTTGTTTTGCATTTCTCTCAATGCTCGAGATGGTGAGAATTTTTTGATGTACTTATTGATTAATTGTATGTCCTCCTCTGAGAAGTGTCGGTTCAGGTCCTTGGCCCATTTGTTGATTGGGTAATTCATTTGCTTATTGTTTAGTTTTTTGAGTTCTTTGTATAACTCTGGATATTAGGGCTCTATCTGAAGTGTGAGGAGTAAAGATTTGTTCCCAGGATGTAGGCTCCCTTTTTACCTCTCTTATTGTTTCTTTTTCTGAGAAAAATCTATTTAGTTTGAGTAAGTCCTGTTTGTAGATTCTAATTATTAACTCTTATGCTATGGGTGTCCTATTGAGGAATTTGGAGCCCGACCCCACAGTATGTAGATCATAGCCAAAGTTTTCTTCTATCAGATGCTGTGTCTTTGATTTGATATCAAGCTCCTTGATCCATTTTGAGTTAACTTTTGTGCATGGCGAGAGAAAGGGATTCAGTTTCATTTTGTTACATATGTAATTCCAGTTTTTCCAGCACCATTTGTTGAAGATGCTATCCTTCCTTCATTTTATGCTATTAGCTCCTTTATCAAATATAAGATTGCTGTAATTTTGTGGATTGATTTCTGTGTCCTCTATTCTGTACCATTGGTCCACCTGCCAGTTTTGGTACCAGTAACATGCTCTTTTTGTTACTATTGCTCCATTGTATAGTTTGAGGACATGTATCGCTATACCGCCTGATTCACACTTCCTGCTTAGAGTTGTCTTTGCAATACTGGGTCTTGTATTATTCCATATAAATTTCATAATTGTTTTATCTATTTCTACAAGAAATGCCGTTGGGATTTTGATTGGCATTGCATTAAACCTATAGAGAACTTTTGGTAATATCGCCATTTTGATGATGTTAATTCTGCCTATCCATGAACAGGGTATATTTTTCCATCTTGTAAGATCTTCTTCTATTTCTCTCTTTAGGGTTCTGTTGTTTTCATTGTGTAAGTCTTTCACATCTGTTGCTACGTTGATAACCAAATATATTTTTTTTTTGAGGATACTCTGAATGGAGTGGTTGTCCTCATTTCCGTTTCAGAGGATTTGTTGCTGATATTCAGGAATGCTTTTGATTTATGATTGTTGATTTTATATCATGCCACTTTGCTGAATTCATTTATTATCTCTAATAGTTTCTTTGTAGACCCTTTTGGGTCTGTTAGGTATAGAATCATGTCATCTGCAAATAGTGATAATTTAAGTTCTTCTTTTAATATTTTTATGCCTTTAATTTCTTTCATTTGTCTAATCGCTCTGGCCAGTGTTCGAGAACTATGTTGAACAGAAATCGTGAGAGAGGGCATTCCTGTCTTGTTCCAGATTTTAGAGGGAATGCCTTCAATTTTTTCTCAATTCAGAATCATATTAGCCTGAGGCTTAGCATAGATTGCTTTTACAATATTGAGGTATGTTCCTGTTATCCCAGTTTTTCTAGAGTTTTGAACATAAAGGGATGCTGTACTTTGTTGAATGCTTTTCTGCATCAATTGGGGTGATCATATGGTTCTTATTTTTAAGTCTATTGATGTGGTGAATAACATTTATTGATTTCCGTATATTGAACCAGCCTTGTATCCCAGGGATGAATCCTACTTGATCATGTTGCACAATTTTTTAAATATGTTTTTGTATCTGATTCGCCAGAATTTTATTGAGGATTTTTGCATCTAGTTTCATTAGAGAGATTGGTCTGTACATTTGTTTCTTTGAAGTGTCTTTGTCTGGTTTAGGAATCAGGGTGAAATTGGCCTCCTAGAATGAATTTGGAAGTTCTCTCTATTTTTCTATTTTCTGAAATATCTTAAAAAGTATTGGTATTAGTTCCACTTTAAAGGTTTTGTAAAACTCTGCTGTATACCCATTCGGTCCTGGACTTTTCTTAGTTGCTAATCTTTGGATGGTTTATTCTATTTTCTCAATTGACATTGGTCTGCTTAGGTTGTCTATATCCTCCTGACTCAATCTGGGCAGATCATATGACTTAAGAAATTTATCAATGCCTTCAGTATCTTCTAATTTATTGGTTATAAGGTTTCAATATAATTTCTGATTATCTTCTGTATTTCAGAAGTGTCTGTTGTGATATTGCCATTTTCATCCCTTATGATAGTAATTTGAGTTCCCTCTCTTCTTCTCTTCATTAACATGGCTAAGAGTCTGTCGATTTTATTAATTTTTCAACTTTTAATATTGTCAATTTTTTCAATTGTTTCTTTTGTTTCGATTTCATTAATTTCAGCTCTGATTTTAATTATTTCTTGCCTTCTACTTCTTTTCCTGTTGTTTTGCTCTCTTTTTCTAGGATTTTTAAATGAACTATGAGATCATTTATTTGTTGTTTTTTTTTTCTTTTTTTAAGGAAAGAACTCCAAGTAATGAATTTTCCACTTAGAACTGCTTTCAATGTGTCCCATAGATTCTGATATGTTCTGTCTGTCTTTTTCATTTATGTCTAAGAATTTTTTATTTTTCTCCTTGATGTCTTCAATAACCCATTGATCATTCAGTACGTATTGTTCATTCTCCAAGTGATGCGTGAATTTTCCTTCCTTATTTTATTGTTGATTTTCAGTTTCATTCCATTATGATCAGATAAGATGCCTGGTATTATCTATACTCCTTTAAATTGTCTAAGAGTTGTTCTGTGACATAATATATGATCTATTTTTGAGAGATATCCATGTGCTGCTGAGAAAACAGTGTAACTGCTTGATGTTGGGTGGTATATTCTATATATGTCAATTTAGTCTAGGTTATTAATTGTGTTATTGAGTTCTATAGTTTCCTAATTCAACATTTGTTTGGAATATCTGTCCAGTAGTGAGAGAGGTGTGTTGAAATCTCCCATGATTATTGTATGGTGATCTACCAGACTCTTGAACTTGAGAAGAGTTTGTTTGATTAACATAGCTGAACCATTGTTTGGGGCATATATATTTATGATTGTTATGTCTTGTTGGTGTATGGTTCCCTTGAGCAGTATGTAGTGTCCCTCTTTATCCCTTTTGATTAACTTTGTCTTGAAATCTATTTTATTTGATATGAGTATGGACACTCCTGCTTGTTTCCGAAGTCAATATGAGTGATATGATTTCTCCCAACCTTTCACCTTTAGTCTATATATGTCTTTTCCTATCAAATGTGTCTCCTGTATGCAGAAAATTTTTGGGTCTTCTTTCGTGATCCATTCTACAAGCCTGTGTCTCTTAATTGGTGAGTTTAAGGCATTAACATTTAGGGTTATTTTTGAGATATGGGTTGTTCTTCCAGCCATATTTGTTTATTTATGTTACTAAACATGGTTTGTTTTTCTCTTTGATTATTTTTCGCCCCTTTACTGTACTACCTCCCACTGTTGGTTTTCATTGTTATTTTTCATTTCATCTTCCTATAATGTTTTGCCAAGGATCTTTTGAAGAGATGGTTTTCTAGCTCCAAATTCTTTTAACGTTTCTTTATCATGGAAGGTTTTAATTTCATCTTCCATCCTGAAGCTTAAAATCGCTGGTTACACAATTCTTGTTTGGAACCCAATTTCTTTCAGTGATTGAAAAATGTTATTCCAGGATCTTCTAGCTTTCAGAGTCTGTGTTGAAAGGTCAGCTGTTATCCTAATTGGTTTACCCCTAAATGTAATCTGCTTCCTTTCTCTTGTAACTTTTAAAATTCTCTCTTTATTCTGTATGTTTGGCATCTTCATTATAATATGTCTAGGTGTTAATCTCTTATGATTTTGCACATTTGGCATCCTGTAGGCTTCTAGGATTTGGGATTCTGTCTCATTCTTCATGTCTGGAAAGTTTTCTCATATTATTTCATTGAATAGATTGCTCAATCCTTAGGTTTGGACCTGTATACCTTCCTGTATCCCAATTACTCTTAAGTTTGGTCTCTTCATGTTATCCCATATTTCTTGGATGTTCTGCTCATGGTTTCTTAACAGTCTTGCTGAGCTGTCTATGTCTTTTCAAGTTGAAATACTTTGTCTTCATTGTCTGATGTTCTATCTTCTAAGTGATCTACTCTGCTGGTAGTTTTCTCAATTGAGTTTTTAAGTTGGTTTATTGATTCCTGCATTTCTATGATTTCTGTTTGTTTGTTTTTTATATCCTATATCTCCCTGTATAGTTTATCTTTTGCTTCTTGGATTTGTTTATGTAATTAATTTTCAAAGTGATCTTTCATTGTCTGATTTTGCTGTCTAATGTCTCCCTGGAGACTCCAGATCATCTGAAGCAAGTATATCCTGAATTCTTTATCTGACATTCCATCTGCTGCAGATATTACCTCTTCTAATGTTGAGTTGACCTGCATTGCTTGTGGTCCTTTCTTTCCTTGTCTTTCCCTACTGTTCACGTTTTTTTCTGCTTGGTGAAACTTTTGTGTTATTGAATTTTACCCCTAAATGTTTATATTGCTATTGTATTCTTGAAAAGTCTCCCTCACAAGCGTAAGCAGCGGCTCTGCCCCTCCTCCAATTGGGGCAATGTGCCTACCACACCAGCAGCCCGCTGGGCCTGTTCTGTCGGTTGGTAGCTGGTCCGCCTACCTTGCAGGAGCGGGCAGTTGATCTACCCCTCTGTGGGTGCTGGTCCTATTAAGCCAGTGGGTAACAGGTCTACCTACCTTGCAGGTGCAGGCATCAGCTCTGCCCCTCCGCGCTCAGCTGGGCCTCTTCTGTCTGTGGGTTGCAGGGCTGTCTACATTGCAGGCGCGAGTGGCATCTCTGCCCCCCCCAAACCGGGGCGATATGTCTACCATGCTGGTAGGTCGCTGGGTCTGTTCTGCCTGTGGGTGAGAGGTCCACCTGCATTGCAGGCACGGGCAGTGACTCGGCCCCTCCCCAAACCTGGTTATGTGTCTAGCACCCTGGCGGGGCCTAGCGCCTG
The DNA here is from genome assembly GCF_048772815.1 of Callospermophilus lateralis. Lineage (NCBI taxonomy): Eukaryota > Metazoa > Chordata > Mammalia > Rodentia > Sciuridae > Callospermophilus > Callospermophilus lateralis. The sequence goes on from NC_135317.1 coordinate 6,209,690, forward strand.
GTCTGTCGGTGTTCGCAGGTCCGCCTACTCCGCAGGCACAGGGGCCGGCTCTGCCCCTCGGAAGGCAGCTGGGCAGCTTCAGTCGGGGGGTCACAGGTTCACCTATCTTGATGTTGCAAGGGGTGTCTCTGCCCCTCCGCGGGTGTCTGGGCCTGTTCTGCCTGTGGGTCGCATGTCCGCGTTTCTTGAAGGCGTGGCAGCGGCTCTGACCAACCCCCAACCAGGGCGATGTGTCTTTCACGATGGCGGGCCGCTAGGCCTGTTCTACGGGTGACTCGCAGGTCCGCCTACCTTATAGGCGCGGTTGGCGGCTCTGCCCCTCCCTTCTCCATGTGTTTTTAAAGTTAACTTATATGAGAATTCCTGTCTCCATTTCTCTGTACCCTATTCAGCACATGTATTTTTATATTCACATATGGAATCCTACCTGGTATCACACGTACATACTTGTGAGGTTGCTGACTTTGCAAATACAAATTGTGAGAAGAGATCACTCCTCCTAAATGCTTTTGGAACTTACAATTCAAACTATGGGTGAGCTCCCTAGTTGAACAACATTATACATAAATCGATGTTCAGAAAAATGAAGATTTTTGGATTTGTGGATGATATATAATTCATGATGTATTTTGATTGGTATATATATTTCTACTTTTTAATGTATACGTGTGTGTGTGTGTGTGTGTGTGTGTGTGTGCATATATATATATATATATATATGTATAAACTCTCCAGATTTTTCAAAATATGAAATGTATGTGTCTTATTATATACTCCCTAAATTCATTGATGTTCATGAATGTGGATTTATATTCAGCTTTTCATAAGAATATTCTCAGAAACATTAAACCACCTGAAATACATATTTGTTTCCTAATACTGAAAACTAACTTCAGTGAATGGTGCATACAAATCCTAATATTGCTACAGTAAATGACTCAGTTTAACGTCAATGCAAGTAGATTCCTATGAGACATGATATGTATTTTGACGTTCATTTTTATTCAAAACTGGTACATTAATATTTCTTCAGTTTTTGCACATAATAGAATACATATTTCATTCACAAATTCACAAATTTATAGGCACTTTTTTTCACTTTCAATTACTTCCTGCTTCAGAACATATGTATTCCCCCAGGTTTCTTGACTGCTCTTTTAATGAGACTTCTTTCCAAGCACATTATTTTCAATTTCCATAATCATTTTATAAGCAAAACTCACACACACTTCATGATAAACCATAACACTAATATTACCATTAGATATATAACTGGTTGCAATGATTGTATGAATATCAATATAAGATTTCCAGTATATATTCAGATATCAATTCAATCCATTATTTAAATTTGAAACCAGTTATATTATTTATTCACAGTATGGTCTATTCATGCATTATCTTTATATTCATATAACACAGAGTATACCTATTTGTACCCACAATACTAAATTATATGTCTTCAAAATATTGCTCCCAGAAATGGTGGAAGAAATACTCATGTCACCTGATCTATATATACATTAATCACAGTAATATTGTGGAAACAAAAAGCAAGGTCACACTTATGATTGTACCAAATCCTAAATGGAAAGTGGGCATGGATTAAAAAAAAAATCCATGTCCAGGTTGCCTAATGCTCTCAAATGTGAATCCTATTGTTGACTACATATTTGTTTCTTCCTGAAATTACATATTCAACCTCAACCCTGTTGAAAATGTCTAATCCTATCACTCACTTTATACTTTGCCTGATTTCCTAATGTCTCTATTGAAATCTGATTTCCTGTATTTTTTCCCCAGTTCATCATTATGACTGACTCTTCACATGTGCTGACATTTACTTTCACTCTCTACCCAAAACCCTATTGCTAAAGATCTTCTGGTCCAAATTCTATACACACTCTTCATTCTAAACCTACCGAATATCTTCCTAATCCACCAACTATCCCTTTTGGACTGGATTTTCTCTTCGACATTCAATCATCCAAAAGACAAGGTCCTATGCCATTGTATATCAATTAATCTGAGACACCTGTGCAGAACATAATTCAAAGCTAAGAATCCCAATCATGGGGCCAATTCCTTTCTGTGCTTCAAAAATTACCTAGATTTCTTTTTTCATACTTATATTTCACCTATATATTCTTGAAAATATCACAAAATTCCAATACCATTATTCATCCAAGAGAATGATTCCTAACCCAAATGGAAGCTGTTATTAACCTTAACCATACAATGTTCTCTCAATCTAACTATACAGAAGAGGAGGGACAGAATTGGTCTTCCAATACAGGAATGTAGGGGATCTTCCACCTGCTGAGAACCTCAAAGTTCCATGCAGAAATGATCCCTGGAAAAGATGTAGGCAGCAATGAAGGACCTGAGAGAGCAAAAGTCATCTTCCATGGCAAACAACCCGATCAGGATGAAGGGATGTGTCAGAATAAGCCTCACTCTTCTTAATGTAGAGAAGATGGACCAAACCAGTCCAGTGTGGACAGCTGTTCCCGGCTGCCTATGGTTGATATACAATTCTCAGTTGTGAAAGTATCACAGGAAATAAGGGCAGCCACCATCTCATGGGTACCGTGGAAGCAAATTTTAGGACAAAGTGGTTTCCAAAGCAGTGACCTCATTCAGTTCACAAAGTAGGTGACCTTCCTCACTTCCTTGTTGATTGAACTCTTTGAACTTAGGATCCAGGAAGCCAGGCAACCAGAGGCAGTCCCCGTACCAATCCCAGTGGGCTAACTTATTTGGATTTACCAAGAACAGAGTCAGTCTTTCTTGGTACCTACTGTTGTGAGAATGGCCAAATTTCAAGAGAGCTCAGAAGAGGGGCCTTTCCTGAGAAACCAGGTAGTTGCTCACAGCTGGCTCCTGACCACTTCACAGATTTGGCCAAAAAGACCAGATCTGAGACAGGACAGAACATTTCAGGGAACATAATAAGGCCCACAAGTCAGAGGACACTCCGGATAGTCACAAACCTCTTTGGGGGAAGGAGGTTCCTTTGTGGGTGTGGGTGTTAGTTTGTGGTTTTGTCTCATTTTCTGAGAATAGGTAAAAAAAGGCGGTTTGTTTGGTTTGGAGTGGACTGTTCCTAGTAAGTCGTTTCACAAAGTGAGTGTTTCTATGTCTGTGTATCCCACTGTGTCCGTGGTTGTAGACATTTGAAAAGACAATTCATCAATGGATGTGTCCTGTTAGTAGAAACCTTCCCAGCATTCATCCTGCCCAATTGATGAATGGACTGTGGCTTCCCTTATGGATGGGAAAGACCTACTAATTTCCTAAGTTTCTGTTTTCTTCCTGATTCTGGCCACTCTCCAGAATAGGCTCATGGTTTTGTGTCCAAGATATGTAGCACCTCCAAGCTCTGTGACAAGGCCATGTAATGGATAGCTAAAGAGAATGGCAAGCATCTCAAAAAACTCAGATGTCAGTGTGACCAGGAAAGCCTCAATGGAGAAACTCTGCTTTGGGTTTTTTGCTAACCAATTCTTCTCTTCCCCTGAATGTGAGGAAGGTCTTGGCCTCAAGACACCACTTTGTGAAGCCTGAAGAAAACAGTTTTAAAAAGGAAATAAATGGGCATCACCTGTGGCTCTTTGTTAATTGCTTTGGAAATGGATATGTCTGAATCAGTCTCTTGGCCCTGTGTGAGGCTGTGGCTTAGGTTCTCAGCACCTGATGGATCTAAAGAATGATCCCATGTGTGCATCCAAAACCAAAATGGGAAAAAGATCAGTCATTGTTGATGAAGTCTCTCGCCTTCCTCTGTTAGGTTCCTGACCACCATCAAGTGAGAATAGGGATCCTTTGAATCAAATGAGTTCTTCAAAGCCCTGCAAAGGCTATCCCATACATGCTTGTGTTTTCTCATGACTCCAAATCACATAAAGAATCTATACCCGACAGTCAGTAGGCCTCAAATTGGAGAAACAGAGCAGTATTAAAGGAAGGCATATTTGATCCCTCCTGGTTCACAGAAAGGGTGTACAGGCCAACCTGCCTTTAGGAAAATGACGGGCAGGCGAGCTTATTTGGATACTGTTGGGCTGCGCCCCTCATGGAAACATCCAGCCAGAGGTTATGAGGAGTGTCTATATGGAAGAAGATGAGGGCCATGTGGGAGTTTTTTGGTTTTAATTGTGGTTATTTGTGTGGCAGTTGGAAGCGATGACTGGGTCCACCTGGGCTTGAACTCTGGTGTGATACCCTATAGAGACTGAGTTCTGGAACTGACCTCAGAGAAGTATTGCCATGAATTGTGTTGGGATATTAGGAGGCCACGCATGAGAGTCACCATTGGAAACTGAGTTCTATTCCCAGCGTGGCTTTCCACAGAGCACTGGGAATCTCAGCCAGGGTATCACATAATTTTATTCTGAAACACTTGGCAGCAATAGTTGAGAGATAAAACACAAATGCACTTCACATTGTAGACCTCAATGGGCCTGGCTTCATGTGGCCTTTTGGCCACTCTTTGGGAAGTCTTGGCAGTGAGAGTTCTCCAGAGCTTTCTTTGAAATGAGCTTCTTCACCATTTAATGGTTACTGAATTAAATGAAACACTCAGTGCCTCCAACTTCAACCTTGAAAGATGGGATCAATAAATACCATTAAATTTTTGAAATTCCCATATCCAGGAGGCACTGGAGAAACATTGGATATCCTGTTGGTGATAATGAGTATACCAGACAGTGCCTTGATTGGCTGGGTTTCACGAAAATGGTGTAGAACAGAGATTCCAGTAAGTTGGAGCCTGCTGAATAGTGGGCCTAGAGCAAGGGTGGGCATGTGTGAGATAAAACATCTGTGGTGCTTCCATGTGGATTTCCCAATGGCTTCCAAATGGCTTGTGACTGACATGGTGCAGCCAGCAGACCCTTATATGTAAATGATTCTTGTTATATTTATAAGTTTCAGGGCAATGTTCAGAATCAGGATCCTATGGTCAAGGGGGCAAGCTATGTTGTACAGAAGCCTGGTTTGTGCATTCTCCTGCAGACCCTGTCCCACCACACATGACAGAACTCCCTCCAGCACTGTGTCCCAGGTGAACTCCTTGTATTTCATGAAGCAAATACTGAACTCCCAGTGTAGCAGCAAGAAATATCACAAAAATTGGAGGATGATCAAATGGCTTCACAGTCCACATGAGGAGACACTTAGCCCCAAGTGGCCATAGTTGACCCAGAAAGAGAGAATTCAGCAATGCTGCCTCATGTTCATTGGTAAATAAGAAAGCATCTCCTCCAGGTCACATAGATGCAGACCCAGCTTTTATGGTCTCACTACAAAGGAAGCTAAAGCTCCTGACAACAACATATATTTCAGGAGCCCAACATCAGAGCCAGTTTTTTCAGAGGTCTTTAGGCTAGCAGAGCTCCATGTTTGTGGAGTGTTTAAATTGTCCCTTACTTTTGGAATCTCCCTTTCTACCTGCAAGTTTGTGAACTCCTGAGCATATTCAATTCCAGATATGTATTCACAGATTTTCTTACTCATCTTCTCTACATGTGTTACTTGGGACGAAGTTAAGGTCAAGGCATTGTTCTGGATGAGAGTCGGAAGATTTTTGTGTAGCACATATTTGCATACACATTGGATTCATTTTCCAATTTTCCTTTCGAAATACTGAATCCCTGACTCTAACCCATACCCTACAAGACTCTGACTACTAATCCTAACATAATGGAGGAAAATAAGCCAAACAGAACAGAAATACTAACATATCAGAGGAGGCATGGTGTACCGTTGGAATTATCTTTTCCATTATATAGGGAAGGAGTTTTAAATCTAGTAAATTTTTTGTTGAAAGAGTTGTCCATGTATTTTTAAACTTATCAAATATGTGAATTCCTGTCTCCCCCATTTCTCTGTATCCTATTCAGCACATGTATTTTTATATGCACATATAGAATTGTACCTTGTATCACACATATATTCTTGTGAGGTGGCTGACTTGGCAGATACAAATTTTGAGAAAAGTTCACTCCTCCTAAATGCTGTTGGAACTGAAAATTCAACCTATGGGTGAGCTTCCTAGTTGAACAACATTATACATAAATCCATGTTCAGTACAATGAATATTTTTGGATACGTGGTTGATATATATTTTATGATGAATTTCGAATGGCATATATATTGCTAGTTTTTAATGTCTGTGTGTGTTTGTATATATATATATATATATATATATATATATATATATATATATATATATATACACTGTCAAGATTTTTCAAAATGTGAAATATATGTGTATTTTGGCCACTCTTTGGGAAGCCTTACCTGTGAGAGTTCTCTAGAGCTTTCATTGAAATGATGTTCCTCAACATTTAATGGTTCCTGAATGAATTGAAACCCACAGTGCCTCCAACTTCATCCTTGAAAAATGGCTCTATAAATACCATGAAATTCCCCTGAGCAGGTGGCATTGGAGAAACTTTGGATGTCTTGTTGCTGATCATGAGTGTACCAGACAGTGCCTTGACTGACTCGATTTCATGAAAATTGTGTAGAACAGAGATGCCAGTAAGTTGGAGAGTGCTGAAAAGTGGGCCCAGAGCTGTGGTGTGCAGGTGTATGATAAAACATCTGTGGTGGGGCCATGTGGGTCTGCCATTGACTTCCAAATGGCTTGTGGCTTACATGGTGCAGCTAGCCAACCCTTATCTGTAAAGGCATCTTGTTATATGTAAAGGTTTCAGGACAATGTTCAGAATCAGTTTGCTATGGATAATGTTGCAAGTTATGTGGGATAGAAGCCTGGTTGGTGAATTCTCCTGTAGACCCTGACCCTCCACACGTGACAGAACTCGCCCCAGCACTGTGTCCCAGTTGAACTCTTTGTATTTCATGAAGGAAAAACAAAAAGCCCAGTGCAGCAGCAAGAAACACCACGAAAATTGTAGGATGACCATTTGGCTTCACAGTCAAGACGGGGAGACACTTAGCCCGCCGTGGCCACAGTTTACCTTCAAAGGACGAATTGAGCACTGCTGCCTCATGTTCTTTTGGAAAATAAGAAACCATGTCCTCCAGGTCAGATTAATGAAGACCCATCTTTGATGGTATCACTACAAAGGAAGCTAAAGCTCCTGACAACAACATATATTTCAAGTGCCCAACCTCAGAGGCAGTTCCTCAAGAATTCTTTAGGCCAGCAGAGTTCCATGATTGTGGACTGTTTATCCTGTCCCTTAATTTTGAAAACTCCTCTAAAATGCCCAAGCTTGTGAACTCCTGAGCATTTTCCATTCCAGATATGTATTCACAGATTTTCTAACTCTTGTCCTCTAATTGTGTCTTACTTGGGTGAAGGTAATGTCAAGGCATTGCTCTGAATGAGAGTGGAAAGTTTTTTTGTAGCGCATATTTGCATACACAATGGATTCATTTTCCTTTATTTCCATTTGAATTACTGAATCCATGACACTAACGCATACCCTACTAGACTCTGACTACTAATGCTAATATGATGGAGAAAAATAACCCAAACAGAATATAAATACAAGCAGTTCAGAAGAGGCATGGTGTATAGTTGGACTTGCCTTTTGCATGATAATGCGTAGTTGTTAAAAATCTGGTTAATTTTGAAATGATATAGTTCTCCATGTGTTTTGAAAGGTATCAAATATGTGAATTCCTGTCTCCCTTTCTCTGTTGCCTATTCAGCACATGTATTTTTATATGCACAAATAGAATCCTACCTGGTACCACACTTACATTATTGTGAGGTGGCTCACTTGGCAGATACAAATTGTGAGAAGAGATCACTCCTCCTAAACGCTGTAGGAACTGAAAATTCAACCTATGCGTGAGCTTCCTAGTTGAACAACATTACACATAAATCCATGTTAAGTAAAATAAATATTTTTGGATCTGTGTATGATATGTATTTCATGATGAATTTTGATTGGCATATATATTGCTACTTTTTAATATCTCTGTATGTGTTTTGTGAAAAATCTGCACTCTATAGATTATTCAAAATATGAAATATATGTGTCTTATTATACACTCCTTAAATTCATTCATGTTCATGTATGAGACCACGGCTCATGCAACAGCAAAAGACATTTATTGAAGATCCAATCCAGCATGCTGGGGCTCCATGCTCACTCAAGAAGGGAGAGCTGCCCAGATCCCCGAGTAGAGGTTGAGCAGTGTTTAAGTACACTTTTTGGGGAGGGCGAGACTTTACATATATCACAGTCTCCTTTAACAAATCATCATACACTGTTGGAAAATCAAACAACAAATCCTAAACATGATTAGTTCATTCATTGGTGGGAACACGTCAGGCGGGAGGGATAGGTCAGTTCTAAAGCGGGGTACAGATTCAAATTGATTTGTTTAGGCCCTGCGATGCATATGTGCCAAGCCACACAGGGTCCTAGATTATTAAACAACCAGGCGATCAGGGGGAATATTTACTGGGCAGTCCAGAAATTGTCCTACAAGTTACAGAAATTTCAGATTTTTCATGTAGCATAGGAACTTAACAATACCTGGTCCTTTATATTTTAAATCAGGCCTTGAATCTTAGAAACTTTACAAACCCGGTCTTTTACACTTTAACTTTTACACTTTAATTTCAATTTCTTTTACCCTTACAGATCACTCCTGGTTCACAAGTAGGGTGTCCAAGCCACCCTGACTTTAGGCAAATGAGGGCCAAGGGAGCTTATTTTGGCCACTGTCTTGGGCTGTGCCCCTCATGGAAACCTCCAGCCATATGTTATGATGAGTGTCTTTATGGAAGAAGATGAGGGTCATGTAGGAGTGTTTTGGTTTTAATTGTGGTCATTTGTGTGGCGGTTGGAAGAGATGACTTGGTCCACCAGGGCTTGAACTCTGCTCTGATACTTCTTAGAGACTGAGTTCTGGAACTGAGTTGAGAGAAGTGTTGCCATGAATTGTGTTGGGATTATAGGAGGCCACACATAAGATTAGCCCTTGGAAACTGAAATCTAGGCCCAGGGTGGCTTTCCACCGAGCACTGGGAATCTCAGCCAGCGTAACACATGATTTTTTTACTGAAAGACTTGGAAGTCATAGTTGAGACTCAAAACACACATGTACCTCACATTGTAGACCTCAATGAGCCTGGCTTCATGTGAACTTTTGGCCACTCTTTGGGAAGCCTTGCCTGTGAGACTTCTTCAGAGCTTTCATTGAAATGAGCTTACTCACCATTTAATGGTTCCTGAATGAATTGAAACCCACAGTGCCTCCAACATCATTCTTGAAAAATGGCTATAAAAATACCATGAAATTTTTGAAATTTCCATGACCAGGTGGCACTGGAGAAACTTTGGATGTCCTGTTGCTGATCATGTGTGTACCAGACAGTTCCTTGATTGGTTGTCATGAAAATGGTATAGAACCGAGATATCAGTAAGTTGGAGCCTGCTGAGTATTGGGGCTAGAGCAGTGGACTATACGTTTGTGAATAAATATCTGTTTTGGGACCTCGTGGATCTGCCTTTGGCTTCCAAAATACTTGTGACTGACATGGTGCAGGCAGCAGACCCTTATATGTAAAGGCATCTTGTTATATTGAGAGGTTTCAGTGCAATGTTCAGAATCTGGTTGCTATAGTCAAGGGAAAAGCTATGTGGGATAGACCCATGTTTCGAACATTCTCCTGAAGACCCTAACCAATCACACGTGACAGAGCTCCCTCCAGAATTGTGTCCCAGTTGAACTCCTTGTATTTCATTAAGCCAATTCCAAACTCCCAGTGCAGCAGTAAGAAACACCACGAAAATGGAGGATGACCAAATGGCTTCACAGACCACACAGGGATACACTTAACTCCCAGTGGCCACAGTTTACCAAGAAAGAATTCAGAACTGCTGCCTCATGTTCATTAGAAAATAAGGAACCATTTCCTCCAGATCACATAGATGCAGACCCACATTTGATGGCGTCACAATGAGGAAGCTAAATCTCCTGACAACTTCATATATTTCATGTTCCCAACCTGAGAGGCATTTTCTCAAGAAGTCTTAAGGCCAGCAGAGCTCCAAGTTTGTGGAGTGTTTATCCTCTCCCTTACTTTTGGAAACTGCTCTACCACATCCAATGTTGTGAACTCCTGAACATTTTCAGTTCCACATATGTAATCACAGGTTTTCGAACTCCTCTCCACTAATTGTGTCTTACTTGGAGTGAAGTTAATGTAAAGGAATTGTTCTGGATGAGAGTGGCAAGATTTTGTGTAGCACATATTTGCATACACATTAGATTTATTTTCCTATTTTCATTTGCAATACTGATCCCTGACACTAACACATACCCTAATAAACTCTGACTACTAATGCTAATATGATGGATAAAAAGAAAACTAACAGAATAGAAATACAGGCCTTTCATAGGAGGCATGGTATATACTTAGAATTGCCTTCTGCTTTATCAAGAGTATGTGTTATAAATCTTGTCAAATTTTCATTATAATATTTCTCCATGAGATATATATATATATATATATATATATATATATATATATATATACTCTCTAGATTTTTCAAAATATGAAACACTATCTAAATTCATTCATATTCATGTATGTGGATATAAAATCAACTTTTCATAAGATTATTCTCAGAAACATTAAACTACCTTAAATTCATATTTGTTTCCTCGTCCTGAGAACTAACTTCAGTGAATCGTGCTTACAAACCCTAATATTTTTACAGTAACTGACACAGTTTATCATCAAAGCAAGTGGATTCCTATAGGACATGATGTGTATATTCATGTTCATTTTTATTCAACACTGGGACATTAAAATTTCTTCAGTTTATGCACATCGTAGGATATATATTTCCTCCACAGATTAGCAAATATATAGGCATTTGTTTCACTTTCAATCACTTCCTGCTTCAGAACACATGTATTCCTCCATGTTTCTTGACTGGTCTTTTCATGAGACTTCTATCCAAACACATTATTTTCGATTTCCTTTATCATTTTAGAAGCAAAACGGACACACACTTCATGATAAACCATCACTGTAATATCACCATTAGATGTATTACTGGTTGGAATGAATGATTATATATCAATAAAAGATTTTTTATATATTTTCTGATATCAATTCAATACATTGTTTAAAGTGTAACCAGTTATATTATTTATTCACAGTATGGTCTATTCATGCATTATCTCTATATTCATAGACACAGGGTACACCTGGTTGTACCCCCAATACTAATCTATACATATTTAAAATATTGCTCCCAAAATGGAGGAAGAAATACTCATGTCACCTGATCTACATATGCATGTTATCAGTGTAATATTCTGGACACAAAATACAAAAGTCACACGTATGATTGTACCAAAGCCTAAAGGTAAACTGAACATGGATTACTAAAAACATCCATGACCAGGTTGCCTAATGCTCTCAAATGTCAATCCTATTGGTGGCTACATATTTGTTTCTTCCTAAGATTATATATTAAACCTCAAAACTGTTGAAAATGTTTAATTTTTTCACTCACTTGATACTTTTTGCCTGATTTCCTAATGTCTCTATTGATATCTACTTTCCTACATATTTTCCACAGTTCAACATTGTGACTGACCCTTCACATGTGCTGACATTGACATTCACTCTCTAACGGAAACACTATTGCTAATGATCTTTGGTCCAAATCCTATACTCGCTCTTCTTCCGAAACATACTGACTATCTTCCTGATCCTATCGACTATCCCTTTTTGAGTGGATGTTCTCTACTACATTCAATCATCCAAGGTACAAGGTCCTATGCCATTGTATATCAATTTTTCTGAAACATGAATGCAGAACTTAATTCAAAGCTACGTATCGCAGTCAGTTGCCCAATGCACTTCTGAGCTTCAAATCTTACCTAGATTTCTGTTTTCATTGTTATATTTCATCTCTATATTCCTATAAATATTGCAGGTTCCCAAGACCATTATTCATCCCACAGAATGATTCCTAACCCAAATCGAACCTGTTATTAACCCTAACCATACACTGTTGCTTCAATCTAAAATTACAAAAGAGCAGGGACAGAGTTTGCCTTACAATACAGGAATGTAGGGTATCTTCCAACTGCTGAGAACCTCAAAGTTTGATGCAGAAATAATCCATGGAGAAGATGTCAGCAGCTATGAAGGACCTGTGAGAGCAAAAGCCATCTTCAATGGCAAACAATCTAGACAGGAAAAAGGGATGTGTATGCATCAGCCTCTCTCTTTTTAATGTAGAGAAGATTGACCTAACCAGGCCTGCGTGGAGAGCTGTTCCCAGGTGCCTATTTTGAAATACAATTGAAACTAGTCAAATTGTCAAAGGAAGTAGGGGCAGCCTCTATCTAATGGAACCCTTGGAAGCAACGGTTAGGGCAAAGTTGTTGCCAAGGAAATGACCTCTTTCAGTTCCTGAAGGAAGTGACCTAGCTAACTTCCTTGGTGATGGAACACTCTGAAATTTTGATGCAAGAAGCCAGGCACCGAGAGCCAGTCCCAGTCCCAGTCCCAGTGGGCTCACTTGTTTGGATTTACCAAGTACAGAGTCAGACCTTCTTGGTACCTACTGATGTGAGGATGGCCAAATGTCAGTAGAGCTCTGAAGAGAAGCCTTTCCTGAGATAGCAGGTAGTGGCTAACCGTTGGCTCCTCAAAGCATCACAGAGTTGGCCAAGGAGACAAGATCTGAGACAGGAGAGGCCATTTTGTGGGGAACATAGTATGGCCCACCAGTCAGAGGACACTCCGGATAGTAACAGACCTACTTTTGGGAAGGAGGTGCCTTTGTGTGTGGATTTGAGTTTGCGGTTTTGTCTCATGTTCTGAGAATAGGTAGAAAAGGTGGTTGGTTTGGTTTGGAGTCGACTGTTACTAGTAAGTCTTTTGACAAGGCGACTTTCTATGTCTGTGTATCCACTGTGTCCGTGGTTGTCGACATTAGAAAAGAGAATGCATCAATGGAGGTGTCCTGTCTAGTAAAAATCTTCCCAGCATTCATTCTGCTCAATTGATGAATGGACTGTGGTTTGCCTATGGATGGGAAACACCTACTAACATCCTAAGTTCCTGTTTTCTTCTTGAATTCTGGCCACTCTCCAGAATAGGCTCATGATTTATTGTCCAAGATATGTACCACCTCCAAGCTCTGTGACATGTCCATGTTCTTGATAGCTGAAGGGAATGGGAACATCTCGGAAAACTCAGACATCAGTGTGAGCAGTAAAGTCTCAGTGGAGAAACCCTGCTTTGGTCTATTTGCTTAAATATGGTTCTGTTGCCTTGAATGTCAGGAAGGTCTTTGCCTCAGGCCACCCTTTTGTGAAGCCTGAAGAAACAGTTTTCAAATGGAAATGAATGGGCATCTCCTGTGGCTCTTTGCTTAATTGCTTTGAAAAGGATTGTGTCTTAATCAGACACTAGGCCCTGTTTGAGGCTGTGGCTAAGATTCGCAGCTCCTGATAGATGTAAAGAACATCCCATGTGTGCATCCAAAACCAAAATGGCAAAAAGATCAGTCATTGTAGATGAAGTCTCCTGCCTTCCTCTTATAGGTTCCTGACCTCCATCAAGTGAGAATAGGATTCCTATGGGTCAAATGAGTTATTCAAATCCTACAGAAGTACTTGGGTTCTCTCATGATGCCAAATCACATAATGAATCTATTCCTGACTGTCAGTAGGCCTCAAATTGGAGAAGCAGAGCAGCATTAACGGCAGGCCTATTTGATCACTCCTGGTTCAAAGGAAGGGTGTCCAGGCCACCCTGAATTTAGACAAATGAGGGGCAAGGGTGCATATTTTGGACATTGTCTTGGGCTGCGCCCCTCATGGAAACCTCCAGCCAGAGTTAATGATGAGTGTCTATACGGATGAAGATGAGGGCCATGTGGGAATGTTTTGGTTTTAATTGTGGTCATTTGTGTGGCGGTTGGAAGAGATGACAGGGTCCACATGGTCTTGAACTCAGGTGTGATTCCTCATAGAGACTGAGTTCTGGAACTGACCTCAGAGAAGTATTGCCATTAATTGTGTTGGGATTGTAGGAGGCCACACATGAGAGTTGCCCTTGAAACCTGAGATCTAGGCCCAGGATGGCTTTCCACAGAGAACTGAAAATCTCAGCAAGGATTTCGCATAATTTTATTCTGAAAAACTTGGCAGCCATAGTTAAGAGTCAAAAGACACATGGACCTCCCGTTGTAGACCTCAATAGGCCTTGCTTCATGTGACCTTTTGGCCAGTGTTTGGGAAGCCTTGCCTATGAGAGTTCCTCAGAGCTTTCATTGAAATGAGCTTCCTCCCCATGTAATGGTTCCAGGATGAATGGAAACCCCAAAGTGCCTCCAACTTCATTCTTGAAAAATGGAAAGATAAACACCATGAAATTTTTGAAATTCCCAATGACCAGGTGGCACTGGAGAACCATTGGATGTCCTGTTGCTGATCATGAGTTTAACAGACAGTGCCTTGATTTACTGAGTTTCATGAAAATGGTGTAGAACAGAGATGCCAGTAAGTTGGAGCCTGCTGAGTAGTGGGCCTAGAGCAGTGGTGTGCAGGTGTGTGATAAAAAATCTGTGGTGGTGTCATGTGGATCTTACACTGGCTCCAAATGGCTTGTGAATGACATGGTGCAGCCAGCACACCCTTGTATATAAAGGCATCTTTTTACATAGAGAGTTTTCAGGGCAATGTTCACAATCTGGTGGCTATGATCAAGGGGGCAAGCAATGTTGGATAGAAGCCTGGTTGTTGCATTCTCCTGCAGACCCTGACCCCCCACACATTACAGGACACCCTCCAGCACTGTGTCTCAGTTGAACTCCTTGTATGTCGTGAAGCAAATACAAAACACCCAGTGCAGGAGCAAGAAATAACACGAACACTGAAGGATAACCAAATGGCTTTAAAGTCCACATGGGGAAACACTTAGCCCTGAGTGGTCACAGTTTAGCTACAAAGAGAAAATTCAGCACTGCTACCTCATGTTCATTGAAAAATAGGAAACCATGTCCTCCAGGTCACATAGATGCAGACTCAGCTTTGATGTTCTCACTAAAAAGGAAGCTAAAGCTCCTGACAACAACATATATTTCAAGTACCCAACCTCATTGTCAGTATCTCCAGAAGTCTTTAGGCCAGTAGAGTTCAATGTTTGTGGAGTTTTACCCTGTCCCTAAGTTTTGGAAGCTCCTCTAAAACCTCAAATGTTTTAAACTTCTGAGAATTTTCCATTCCATATATGTATTCACAGATTTTCTGACTCTTCTCCTCTAATTTTGTCTTTCTTTGGGCAAAGGTTATGTCAAGCCATTTTCTGAATGAGAGTGGGAAGTTATTTGTGTAACACATATTGCATACACATTGGATTCATTTTCCAATTTTCCATTTGAAATACTGAATCCCTGACACTAACTTATACCCTACTAGACTCTGACTACTAATTGTAATATGATGCAGAAAAGTAACCAAAACAGAATTGAAATACAAACAGTTCAGAAGAGGCATGGTGTATAGTTGAACTTGCCTTTTGCATGATAAAGGTTAGGCATTATAAATCCAGTCTATTTTTAATTGAAATAGATATTCATGTGTTTTTAAAGTTAACAAATATGTGAATTCCTGTCTCCCTTTGTGTGTAGCCTATTCAGCACATGTATTTTTATATGCCCATATCGAATCCTACCTGGTATCACACCTACATTCTTGTGAGGTGGCTGACTTGGCAGATACAAATTGTGAGAAGGGTTCACTCCTCGTAAACGCTGTTGGAACTGAAAATTCAAACTATGGGAGAGCCTCCTAGTAGAACAACATTATACATAAATACCTCTTAAGTAAATTGAATATTTTTGGATCTGTGAATGATGTATATTTCATGGTGAATTTCGATTGGCATATATGTTGCTACATTTTAATATCGGTGTGTGTGTGTGTGTGTGTATACACACACACTCTACAGATTTTTCAAAATATGAAATATATATGTCTTATTTACACTCCCTAAATTCATTCATGTTCAAGTATGTGGATTTATAATCAACTTTTCACCAGATTATTGTCAGAAATATTCATCCACCTGAAATACATATTTGTTTCCTAGTACTGAAAACTACCTTCAGTGAATGGTGCATACAACTCCTGTTCATAGCCGCAGCCTAAGGGGCCCAGCAAACTTCCAGCTGCCTGCAAACTTTCAGCTGCCAGCTGATGATTGGCTCACAGTGGCTCCGGCAACATCTAGCTGATTGGCTCCTCTGTGGTGATGCTCATTGGAGATGCTCATTGAGCTGTTTCCCCGCCCTTTCAGACTGCCAGCTGATATTTGGCTCACAGCGGCCCCAGCAACATCTAGATGATTGGCTCCTCTGCGGTGATGCTCATTGGGCTGCTTCCCTGCCTTTTCAGATCACAGAGCTGCTCAATGGGGGACTTTTATTACTTCACCCACATGACCCAGCCAATCGGCCTCAAGAGCAGGAGGATTGTGGGAAGTGGAGAGAGGCTTGTGTGGGAGGGAAAGGCTTGTGGGAAGCCGGTGGTGGCAGTTGGGGCTCTGAGGGTTTTTCCTGAGAGGCTCTTTTGCTTGGCGTGTGTGGTTCTAAAAATAAAGTTACTTTCTTTTGAAAAGTGGCTCCTGATTGTGCCCAGCCAGACTGCAGCATTTGGTGGCTCGCATGGGGAGCGACTGAGGTTAACTGATAAGGTAAACTGCTCGCCCCTGAGGGCAGGACGAGAGGATGAGTAGCCATTTTAAGATTCCTCTTTTGTTTTGCTTCACTTTTGCTTTAAGTTGCCTGTCCCTGGAGACTAGTGAGACGGAGGAAAAACTGCTCACATCTGAGGAAAAACTATTTGTGTCTGAGGAACAGATAGGGAGAAAAGCTATAATGATATTTTGTTGTTCCATTTTTATTTCATTCTATCTCTGTTTTGTTTGGTGTTACCTTGTTGGGTTGTATTATAGTAGAAATATGGCATCAGAAATTAGAAAAAAAAAAAACAAACTGAAAAAGTGTTAAGTAAATTGTTAGAGGAAGGAGGCATCCCAGTAAAATTAAGAGCAGTCAGGGCATACGTTGATACAATACAAAAATGTAGCCCATGCCTTTTTAAGGAGGAGTTGTTAAATATATCACAATGGAACCATCATGGTGAAGATTTAAAAACAATAGTAAAGAAAAGCCCAGGGACTCTGCCAGTTGGCACATTGCCATTGTGGACTTTCGTATCTTGTTTGTTTAGTCCAAAGCCTTCAGTTCAGACATGGTAGAGGAAGAAGAAGACATATTGATTCAAGTAAAAGAGAAGGTCTCTCAAGTTAGTCAGACAGAGGAAAAAATTCAAGTAAAAGAGAAGGTCTCTCGAACCAGTCAGACAGAGGAAAAAAATCATGTAAAAGAGAAGGCCTCTCAAGCTAGTCAGACAGAGAAAGAAAGTGTAAAACAGTAAAAGCCATCAGGGGGAAATTTACAACAGGAGACTGCTACTAACACCTTTCTATCACCAGAGGGTGTAAGTGTCCAACCAACAGAACCACCTCTACAGGAGACTGCTACTATAATTTTCAATCACCAGAGGACGTAAGTGTCCAACTAACAAGGCCACCTCCATATGCTGGGAAGCCCCCAACCCCCACAGTTGATAGTTGGGATCCTGAGACAAGATCTCAAATATTAACATGCCCTATATTTGAGGTAGGAGGGCAGCGAGTTTACCATGCTTTAAATTTCAAAACAGTGAAGCAGCTAAAAGAGGCTGTAACAACCAATGGTCCTCAAGCACCCTTCACTGTAAGCATGGTCGAATCCATTAACAACTTGAACATGAAGGCAGCGGATTGGGCTAATATGTGTAAAGTTGTGCTAAATGGAGGGCAATACCTGTTATGGAAGGTTGACAATGAGGAATTTTGCAAAGAGACGGCTAGGCAAAATGCAGAAGCTGGTTATCCTCAGAGAAATCTAGATATGTTGTTAGGAAAGGGACCTTATGAGGATCAGCAGCAACAAATTGCATATGATTCTGGTGTATGTGCACAAATTGCTGTAGATGCAATTAAGGCATGGAAGACTTTACAAGGACATGGAGGTTTACAAGGTCAATTATCTAAATTAATACAAGGAGCTAATTAACTTTATGCTGAATTTGTCGATAGGCTTATTCAAACAGGTACCAGAGGTTCTGGGAAAACAGAACAAGCAATGCTATTACTAAAAAAACTGGCTTATGAGCAAGCGAATCGTTGGTGCAGAGATATCATTAGACCATGGAAACATGAAGATTTAAACACATATATTAAATTATGTAGAGACATTAATGAACAAGAGCAAGTCGTGGCAACTGCAGTAAAACAGGCTTTAGATGCCAGAGACATTAATGAAGAAGGGCAATTTGTGGCAGCTGCACTAAAACAGGCATTAGATGCCAGGCCAAGAACATTCTACACTTGTGAACAAACAGGACAATTTAAAAGGAATTGCCCATAGGAGGAGGGTTTAACAAAATTAGGTATTAAAGGAGAAGAATACCAAGTATTTGCCCATGATGCCGTAGAGGGAGATATTGGGCTAATGAATGCCGTTCTCAAATCACCATAGAAGATACTCCATTATCAAAAAACGAACAAGGACCAGGTGTCTATGCACAATGTTGTGGAGAAAGGCTTTCGGCTCCATTGTCAAAAAATGGACAGGGGGGCCCAATGCTTCGGGTCCCAAAACCACAAATATATGGAGCATAGGCTGAACCCAGCAACCCCATCTGGTTCTTGCCCAGGACACATTGTCCATCAGATCCCTCATTACACAAACCAGAGGGAGCGCAGGGTTGGACATCTGTGCCTCCACCAGATCAGTATTAACTCCAGAGATGGGAGTTCAAATCATTCCCAGAGGGGTAAAAGAACCTCTTCCCAAAGGAACAGTATGCTTATTATTGGGACACAGCTCTTCTACTCTAAAAGGACTCATGAGAAATCCTGGGGTAATTGATCCTGATAATGAAGGTGAAATAAAAATTATTGCCAGTGCTCCAAAGGATATATCAGTAATTTCACCAGGAGATAGAATAGCACAGTTACTAATAATACCCAGCCTACATGATAAATTTTCCAGTCATACTGTAGAAAGAGGTTCCAAGGGATTAGGCTCCACAGGTGTAGATTGGGCTATGCTTTCTTTAAATTTAGATTCTTGCCCCTTGCTAAAACTTAATATTCAAGGACATGAATTTAATGGGCTACTGGATACAGGTACAGACCTTAGCATCATCTCTCGTCAAGAATGGCCAAAACATTGGCCATTATAACAAGCCACTCAAACGCTTCGAGGCCTATGAGTGGCGACTAATCCCCATAGAAGTGCAATGGTATTTGATTGGAAGGATCCTGAAGAATGTGAAGGAACTATACAGCCAGATGTATTGGATCATCTTCCCGTAAATTTATGGGGACGAGAAGTCCTAGATCAATTAGGTTTGACATTAATGAATAACATAAAAAAAATGCACCCACTATTATGACTAGACAAGGTTTTAAAAGGAAAAAGATTAGAAAAACAAGAACAAGGTATAGCAGCACCAATACAAATAGATCAAGGAACAGGGAGACATGGGTTGAATTTTCAGAAAGAGCCACTGAGACAATAAATATCACTTGGAAATCAGAAAGACAAGAATGGGTTCCTCAGTGACCCCTGACTAAAGAAAAGATACAAGCAGCCCATGACCTGGTCAAACAACAATTAGCGGAAGGACATATACAACAGGCTGTATATTCCCGTAATACTCCCATTTTTGTCATCAAAAAGAAATCTGGTAAATGGAGATTATTGCAAGATTAAAAAGACATTAATAATAAGATGGTTATTATGGGACCTGCTCAATCAGGGATTTCTCAATTCTCTGTTTTGCCAAAAACCTGTTATGTTTTACTTATAGATACTAAAGATTTTTTTTTCAATTCCAATTCATCCTGAGAATAGTCCACGTTTTGCATTTACTATCCCTGCACTGAATCATGAAGGTTCTGATCAGAGATATGAATGGAAAGTACTGCCTCAAGGGATGGCTAACAGCCCAACAATGTGTCAAATTTATTTTAACAAAGTAATCCAGCCACTTAGAAATCAAAATACTGAACTACAAATATTTCACTATATGGATGATGTATTATTAGCACACAAAGCTAAAAACATATTGCTAGAATGTTATGCCACACTTACAAACTTATTAAAAAATAATCTAGATATAGCAATAGATAAAGTACAATTAAATTTTCCAATTAATTGTTTAGGTGTTCTATTATCCTCAACCATGTACCGCAACCAAAAATTCAAACACAAGTAGATCAATTCAAATCACATAACGACTTTCAAAAGTTATTAGGAGACGTAAATTGGATAAGGCCTTATCTAGGTATACCAACAGGAGAGTTGGGGTATTTATTTGATATTGTAAAAGGTCCATCATATCCCAAATCACGGTACATATTAATGCCTGAAGCAAGAAAGGCATTAAAAATAATTGAAACATATATGGAAAATATGGAATTGGATAGAATTGATATAAGTTTGCCTTTATTATTTATTGTCTACCAACAAAAAATATTCCTACAGGAATATTTTTTGCAAGAAGGTCCATTATTAAAGATACATTTATCTTATTCTCCTAACACTATTCTTACTAGGTATCCTGAGGCTATAGGACAATTAATACTCAAAGGAATAAAAGCAGCAAAGTGAGTGCTTGGGATTTCTCCCAATAAAATTATTACTCCACATACTCTGAATCAAATTGATGAGTTAGTTAATGAGTTAAATACTTGGGCAATAATCATGTGCAAATCTAATGTTTCATTTCATAATCACTTACCATCTAATCCTTTATTTTCTTTTTGGTCATCGCATCATGTAATTTTTCCAAAATTGACAAGAAAAACACCTATCATGAATGCTCCAAATATATTCACTGATGGATCAAATAATGGTACAGCAGCAATAGTTACACCTGATCAAACCTTTACATTTCTAGTACCCAAACATTCAGCTCAAAAGGTAGAGCTTAATGCAGTATTACAAGCTTTTGTGATGTTTAAAGATTCTGTATTTAATTTATTTTTGATAGTCAGTATATAGTTAACGCTATAGTATGCCTTGAAGATGCTGGTAGGATTTCCCTTTCCTCTACTGTTTTCTCCTTGCTTTCCACTATACAAAGTATAATCTGGGACAGAAAAGATCCATTCTTTATAGGACATATCAGGGCACATACAGGATTGCTTGGAGCCCTCAGTTTGGGCAATGATTTAGCAGATAAAACTACACATGACATACATATTTTCTCTACACTAGAAGAAGCTATAAATTTTCATAAAAAGTTCCATGTCAAAGCTAATACCTTACAAAAGCCTTCTACAATAACTAAGGAAAAAGCTAGACAAATAATAAAACAATGTCAAAATTGTGTGACCATTTTACCACAAGTTAATCTTGGAGTAAATCCTAGAGGATTGATACCTAACCATATTTGGCCGATGGACATCACACACTTGCCAGGATTTGGAAAATTAAAATGTTTGTATGTTACAGTTGATACTTCTTCTGGATTTTTGATGGGCACCCTTCATGCCGGAGAAAAACTAAACATATTATCACTCATTGCTTACAAAATTTTGTCACTGTGGGCATTCCAAAACAGTTAAAAACAGATAATGCCCCTGATTATACTTCTACCTCTTTTAAACAATTTTGGTCATCATTTGGCTTTACTCATATAACAGGAATCCCATACAATCCACAGGGACAAGGCATAGTTGAAAAAGCTCATCAAACTATTAAAAATTACTTATTAAAGCAAAAAGACTCAATTGGGAAAGGGTATATATTCCCCAAAGACAAAATTAAAATAACCGTTTTTATTCTAAAATTTTAAAATTTGGATTCATCAGGACTTAGTGCTGCGGAAAGGCATATGTGTCCAAAAAATGTGCATAAGCCCAAGGTTCTTTAGAAAGATATTCTAACAGGAGAATGGAAAGGTCCTGACCCAGTAATTGTCTGGAGTCGGGGGTCTGTTTGTCTGTTTCCACAGGGAAAACAGCAGCCGATTTGGATTCCAGAGAGATTAACCAAGGTCCTGACCCAATGATTGTCTGGAGTCGGGGGCCTGTTTGTGTGTTTCCACAGAGAGAACAACAGCCGATTTGGATTCCAGAGAGATTAACTAAAGCGATTTCTACAGAACAAAAAGAAGATGATTTGACTCAAGTCCATATCAGCTGATATCCAAAATTCCAGTTTGGCTACCCTTACATCTAAGATAGACCAGGATGCTTTTTTCAATATCTATTTTATTATAGCCTTTTCCCACATTTTATTTTGTTTTTTTGAGCTCATACATAGCTAGTTTAATGTTTTGCTGATCAGTTCTATTTTTTGACAATAGAGTTTTTAAACATTGCAATGGAGATTTCACATGTAAAAAGTTATAAGGCCTTTAATATTAGGTTATGTGTTGTATGTATTATATTATGTGTGCTCACTTGTGTTTTGTGTTATATGTTTGAATGTTCGTATGTCCATATATCATATATGATGAGGGCTCATGAAAAAATTGATCCAAATATTTTTTTATTCACATTATTTAAATGGTTTAATTTAAATTGGGTAAACAGCTGTTGAGGATTGTTTTAAAATGTGAACAAAAAAGGAGGTTAACAGATCTGTTTGTTTTCTTTCACATTTCCTTTTCATTATATTTAATAATTCTCTCCAAGACAATGTAAATTGTTAAGAAAATTGTTTTCTTTCAGTGCTTTCTGGAATGTTACATAATTTTTTGTTTAGCCATTATTGCCAGAATTTCTATCTTCGTCACAGTGCTGGTGAAATCAAAGATAAAACCAATCTACAGCTTCTGCAATAGCCATCACTGAACTGCTTGCAGAACTTGCCTGGACACATTGTGAACTCACATGTATGCATTGTAAACTATCTGTTTGTGCAGCAACTTGTGGTAGTGTTGGGTTATATTTGCTGATGATGTCATTGGTGGTACAATTTTTCCAAAAGGATCCGTCAATTGGCTTGGTGTATCTTCCTCCCTTCTGCGTGTCATGATTGTCCAGCTAAAGTTTGGAGGCCATCAGAGGTGAGACAAAGAACCTCAACCCCCCCCCCGCTGGTACAAAGACCTCTCCACAGGTGTGGCTGTATACTGGACTGGTAGTCAGTGACGGGTAAGATCCAATTGCAATGGTACCCACTTAATGGTAAGGACCATATGTACTATTGGACAACCTAAGGCAGGCACTGTCCCTAAGCCACATGTAGTTTGTTTAAACAGAGAGGGGGAGATGTTGAGAGCCACAGCCAAAGGGGCCCCAGCAAAATTCCAGCTGCCAGCAAACTTCCAGCTGCCAGCTGATGATTAGCTCACATCGGCCCTAGCAACATCTAGCTGACTGGCTCCTCTGTGGTGATGCTCATTGAGCTGTTTCCCTGCCCTTTCAGACCACGGAGTTGCTCATTAGGGGACTTTAATGGCTCTGCCCACATGACCCAGCCAATCAGCCTCAAGAGCAGGAGGATTGTGGGAGGTGGAGAGAGGCTTGTGTGAGAGAAAGAGCCTTTTGGGAAGCCAGTGGTGGCAGTTGGGGCTCTGAGGGTTTATCCTGAGAGTCTGTTTTGTTTGGGGTGTGTGGTTTTAAAAATAAAGTTAGTTTCTTTTGACAAGTAGCTCCTGATTGTGCCCAGCAAGATTGTGGCATTATCCTAATATTTCTACAGTAACTGACCCAGTTTAAAAGCAATGCAAGTAGTTTCTTATGGGACATTTTTTTAATTTTGACGTTGATTTTTATTCAACACTGGTACATTACTCTTTCTTCAGTTTATGCACATCAGAGGATATATATTTCCTCCACAGGTTAGCAAATATATAGGCATTTGTTTCACTTTCAATCACTTCCTGCTTCAGAACACATGTATTACTCCAGGTTTCTTAACTGGTCTTTTCATGAGACTTCTTTCCAAACACATTATTTCCGATTTCCTTTATAATTGTTGAAGCAAAACTCACACACATTTCATGATAAACCATAACTATAATTTTACAATTAGATGAATAACTGGTTGGAATGAATGATTGTATATCAATATAATATTTCTTATATATTTTCTGATATCAATTCAATCCATTATTTAAAGGGGAATCAGTTATATTATTTATTCACAGTATGGTCTATTCATGCATTATTTCTATATTCATAGACACAGTATACACCTCTTTGTACCCCCAATACTAATTTATATGTCTTCAAAATATTGCTCCCAGAAATGGAGGAAGAAATACTCATGTCACCTGATCTAAATATGTATGTTATCACAGTAATATTATGAACACAAAATGAAAAATTCACACGTGTGATTGTACCAAAGCCTAAATGGAAACTGAACATGGATTACTGAAAACATCCATTTCCAGGTTGCATAATGCTCTCAAATGTCAATCCTATCGGTGACTACATATTTGTTTCTTCCTAAGATAATATATTCAACCTCAAAACTGTTGAAAATGTCTAATACTATCACTCACTTGATACTTTGCCTGATTTCCTAATATCTCTATGAATATCTGCTTTCCTACATATTTTCCCCAGTTAATCATTGTGACTGACCCTTCACATGTGCTGACATTGATATTCACTCTCTATCCAAAACCCTATTGCTAAAGAACTTTTGCTACAAATCCTAAATTAACCGTTGTTCCGAAATCTACCGATAATCTTCCTTATCATATTGATTATCCCTGTTTGAGTGGATGTTCTCCTCTACATTCAGTCATCCATGGTACAAGTCCTATGGCATTGTATATCGATTTATAGGAGACATGTGTGCAGAACATAATTCAAAGGTACGTATCGCAAACAATTGCCCCATGCACTTCTGAGCTTCAAATCTCACCTAGATTTCTGTTTAAATACTTATATTTCACCTCTGTATCCCTATAAATATTGCAGGTTCCCAATACCATTATTCATCTTGCAGAATGATTCCTAAACCAAATCGATTCTGTTATTATCCCTAACCATACACTGTTGCCTCAATCTAAAATTACAAAAGAGCAGGGACAGAGTTCGTCTTACAATACAGGAATGTAGGGGATATTACACCAGCTGAGAACCTCAAATTTCCATGCAGAAATGATCCCTGGAGAATATGTAGGCATCTATGAAGCACCTGAGAGAGCAAAAGCCATCTTCCAAGGCAAACACCTTGTGATAACGAAGGGATGTGTATGAATCAGCCTCTCTCTTCTTAATATAGAGAAGATGGACCAAACCAGGCCTGCGTGGAGAGCTGTTTCCAGGTGGCCATTGTTGATATACCATTCAAACTTGTCAAAGTGTCACAGGAAGTAGGGGCAGCCTCCATCTCATGAGACACATGAAAGCAACTTTTAGGACAAAGTAGTCGCCAAGGCAGTGATCTCATTCAGTTCCTGAAGGAAGTGACCTACCTAACTTTCTTGGTGATGGAACTCTCTGAAATTGGGATCCAAGAAGCCAGGCACCCAGAGCCATTCCCAATCCCAGTCCCAGTGGTCGAACTTGTTTGGATTTACCAAGGACAGAGTCAGTCTTTCTTGATACCTAATGATATGAGGATGGCCAAATGCCAGTAGAGCTCTGAAAAGGGGCCTATCCTGAGATTGCAGGTAGTGGCTCAATGCTGGCTGCTGACAACTTCATAGAGTGGGCCAAGGAGAACTGATCTGAGATAGGAGAGGCCATTTCAGGGGAACATAATATGGCCCACCAGTCAGAGAACACTCCGGGTAGTCACAGACCTACTTGGGGGAAGGAGGTGCCTTTGAGGATGTGGGTGTGAGTTTGTGGTTTTGTCTCATGTTCTGAAAATAGGTAGGAAAGCTGGTTTGTGTGGTTTGGAGTCAACTGTTTCTAGTAAGTCATTTTGCAAGGCAAGTGTTTCTATGTCTGTGTATCCACTGTGTTTGTGGTTGTAGGCTTTAGAAAAGAGAATGCATCAATGGAGGTTTTCTGTCTAGTAGGAAGCTTCCCAGCATTCATTCTGCCCACTTTATGAATAGACTGCGGCTTGCCTTATGGATGGGCAACACGTACTATCTTCCTAAGGTCGTGTTCACATCTTGATTTCTGGCCTAGCTCCAGGATAGGCTCATGGTTTTGTGTCCAAGATATGTACCACCTCCAAAATCTGTGACATGGCCATGTACTGGATAGCTGAAGGGAATGGGAACATCTCAGAAAACTCAGATATCAGTGTAACCAGTAAAGTCTCAGTGGAAAAACCCTGCTTTGGGCCATTTGCTTACCTATGGTTCTGTTGCTGTGAATGTCAGGAAGGTCTTTGCCTCAGGCCACCCCTTTTTGAAGCCTGAAGAAAACAGTTTTAAAATGGAAATGAATGGGCATTACCTGTGGATCTTTGCTTAATTGATTTGGAAAGAGATATGTCTGAATCAGCCTCTTGGCCCTGTGTGAGATTGTGGCTTTGATTCTCAGAACCTGATAGATCTAAAAAAACATCCCATGTGTGCTTGGGTTTTCTATTGCCTCCAAATCACATTAAGAATTTATTACTGACAATCAGTAGGATTAAATTGGAGAAGCAGAGCAGTATTAACGGCAGGCCTATTTGATCACTCCTGGTTCACAGGAATGGTGTCTAGGTCACCCTGACTTTAGGCAAATGAGGGGCAAGGGAGCTTATTTTAGACACTGTCTTAGGCTTTGCCCATCATGGAAACCTCCATCTAGAGGTTACGATGAGTGTCTATGTGTAAGATGATGAGGGCCATGTGGCAGTGTTTTTGTTTTAAATGTGGTCATTTTTGTGGCGGTTGGAAGAGATGACTTGGTCCACCTGGACCTGAACTTTGGTGTGAATACCCTTAGAGACTGAGTTCTGGAACTGACCTCAGGGAAGTATTGCCATGAATTGTGGTGGGATTTTAGGAGGCCACGCATGAGAGTCGCCCTTGGAAACTGAAATCTAGTCCCAGGGTGTCTTTCCACAGTGCACTGGGAATCTCAGCCAGGATATAAAACGATTTTATTCTGAAAGACTTGGCAAACATAGTTAAGAGTCAAAACACACATGGAACTCACATTGAGTAGACATCAATGGGCCTGCCTTCATGTGACATTTTGGCCACTCTCTGGGAAGCATATTGCCTTTTAGAGTTCTCCAGAGCTTTCATTGAAATCAGCTTCCTCACCAATTAATAGTTCGTGAATGAATTGAAATACCCATTCCTCCAACTTGATACTTGAAAATGGCTAGATAAATACCATGAAATTTTTGAAATTCCCATGACCAGGTGGCACTGGACAACCTTTGGGTGTCCTGTAGCTGATCATGAGTGTACCAGACAGTGCCTTGATTCACTGGGTTTCATGAAAATGGTGTAGAACAGAGATGCCAGTAAGTTGGAGCTTGCTGAGTAGTGGGCCTAGAACAGTGGTGGACAGGAGTGTGATTAAACATATGTGTTGGGGTCATGTGGATCTGCCATTGGCTTCCAAATGGCTTGTGACTGACATGGTGCAGCCAGAAGACCCTTGTATGTAAAGGCATCTTTTTATATGGAGAGGTTTCAGGGCAATGTTCAGAATCAAGTTGCTATGGACAAGGGGGCAGTCTATGTGGGATAGAAGACTGGTTGGTGCATTCTCCTGGCAGACCCTGACCCACCACTCATGACAGAACTCCCTGCAGCACTGTGTCCCAGTTGAAATCCTTGTATTTCATGAAGCAAACACCAAACTACCATTGCAGCAGCAAGAAAGGCCATGAAAAATGGAGGATGACCAAATGGCTTTAGAGTCCACACAGGAAGACACTTAGCCCCCATTGGCCACAGTTTACCTACAAAGAGAGAATTCTGCACTACTGCCTCATGTTAAAGAATAAGAAAACATGTGCTCCAGGTTACATAGATGCAGACCCAGCTTTGATGGTTTCACTGCAAAGGAAGCTAAAGCTCCTGACTAGAACATATATTTCAAGTGCCCAAACTCAGAGGCAGTTTCTCATAAGTCTTTAGGTCAGCAGAGCACCATGTTTGTGGAGTGTTTACCCTGTCCCTTACTTTTGGAAACTCTTCTACCACTGCCAAGGTTGTGAAATCCTGAGCATATTCCATTCCAGATAAGTATTCATAGATTTTCTAACTCTTCTTCTCTAATTGTGTCTAACTTGGGGCGAAGGAAATGTCAAGGCATTGTTCTGGATGAGAGTGGTAATATTATTTTTAGCAAATATTTGCATAAACATTCTATTTATTTTCCTAATTCCCATTTGAAATACTGAATCACTGACACTAACCCATACCCTACTAGACTCTAGACTCTGACTACTAATCCTAATATAATGTAGAAAAATAACCCAAAATGAATAGAAATACAAGCAGTTCAGAGGAGGTATGGTGTATAATTGGACTTGCCTTTTGCATTATGTAGGGTTGGAGTTATTAATCTAGTCAATTTTTTGTTGAAATAGTTCTCCATGTTTTTTTTTTAATTTTTGTTGTTTGTTGTTCAAAACATTATATAGTTCTTGATATATCATATTTCACACTCTAATTCAACTGAGTTATGAACTCCCATTTTTATCCCGTATACAGATTGCAAAATCATATCAGTTATGCCTCCATTGATTTACATATTGCCATACTAGTGTCTGTTGTATTCTGCTGCCTTTCCTATCCTCTACAATCCCCCCTCCCCTCCCCTCCCCTCCCATCTTCTCTCTCTACCCCCTCTACTGTAATTCATTTCTCCCCCTTGTATTTTTTTCCCTTTCCCCTCACTTCCTCTTATCCAAATTTTGTATAACCCTGAGGGTTTTCTTCCATTTTCATGCAATTTCCCTTCTCTCTCCCTTTCCCTTCTACCTCTCATCCCTTTTTAAAGTTAATCTTCTTCTCATGCTCTTCGTCCCTACTCTGTTCTTAGTTACTCTCCTTATATCAAAGAAGACATTTGACAGTTGTTTTTTAGGGATTGGCTACCTTCACTCAGTATAATCTGCTCTAATTCCATTCATATTCCTGCAAATTCTATGATTTTGTCAATTTTTAATGCAGAGTAATACTCCATTGTGTATATATGCAACATTTTTTAACCATTCATCTATTGAAGGGAATCTAGGTTGGTTCCACACTCTTGCTATTGTGAATTGTGCTGCTATGAACATCAATGTAGCAGGGTCCATGTATCATGCTCTTTTTAGGTCTTCAGGGAATAGACCGAGAAGAGGAATAGCTGGGTCAAATGGTGGTTCTATTCCCAGCTTTCCATGAAATCTCCATACCGCTTTCAAATTTGGCTACACCAATTTGCAGTCCCCCCAGCAATGTACATGTGTACCCATGTCCACACATCCTCGGCAGCACTTGTTGATGTTTGACTTCATGACGGCTGCCAATCTTACTGGAGTGAGATGGGATCTTAGGGTGGTTTTGATTTGCATTTCTCTGACTACCAGAGATGGTGAGCATTTGTTCATGTACTTGTTGATTGATTGTATTCCTCCTCTGAGAAGTGTCTGTTCAGGTCCTTGGCCCATTTGTTGATTGGGTTATCTTATTGTCTAATTGTTATCTTATTGTCTAATTTTTTGAGTTCTTTGTATACTCTGGATATTAGGGCTCTATCTAAAGGGTGAGGAGTAATGAATTGTTCCCAGGATGTAGGCTCCCTATTTACCTCTCTTATTTTTTCTTTTGCTGAGAAAAAACTTTTAAGTTTGATTAAGTCCCATTTGTTTATTCTTGTTATTAATTCTTGTGCTATGGGTGTCCTATTGAGGAATTTGGAGCCCGACCCCACAGTATGTAGATGGTAGCCAACTTTTTCTTCTATCAGATGCTGTGTCTCTGATTTGATATCATCTCCTTGATCCATTTTGAGTTAACTTTTGTGCATGGCGAGAGAAAGGGATTCAGTTTCATTTTGTTGCATATGGATCTTCAATTTTCCCAGCACCATTTGTTGAAGATGCTGTCCTTCCTCCATTGCATGCTTTTAGCCCCTTTATCAAATATAAGAAAGTATGTAGTTTTTTGGATTGGTTTCTGTGTCCTCTATTCTGTACCATTGGTCCACCCGCCTGTTTTGGTACCAGTACCATGCTGTTTTTGTTACTATTGCTCTGTAGTATAGTTTGAAGTCTGCTATCGCTATACCGCCTGATTCACACTTCCTGCTTAGCATTGTTTTTGCTATTCTAGGTCTTTTATTTTTCCATATGAATTTCATGATTGCTTTCTCTATTTCTACATGAAGTGCCGTTGGATTTTGTTTGGCATTGCATTAAACCTATTGAAAACTTTTGGTAATATCGCCATTTTGATGATGTTAGTTCTGCCTATCCATGAACAAGGTGGATTTTTCCATCTTCTAAGATCTTCTTGTATTTCTCTCTTTAGGGTTCTATAGTTTTCATTGTAGAAGTTTTTCACCTCGTTTGTTAGGTTGATTCCCAAGTATTTTATTTTATCTGAGGATATTGTGAATGGAGTGGTTGTCCTCATTTCCATTTCAGAGGATTTGTCACTGATATACAGGAATGCCTTTGATTTGTGCATGTTGATTTTACATCCTGCCACTTTGGTGAATTCATTTATTATCTCTAATAGTTTCTTTGTAGACCCTTTAGGGTCTGCTAGGTATAGAATCATGTCATCTGCGAATAGTGATAATTTAAGTTCATCTTTTCCAATTTTTATGCCTTTAATTTCTTCCGTCTGTCTAATTGCTCTGGCCAGTGTTTCGAGAACTATGTTGAACAGAAGTGGTGAGAGAGAGCATCCCTGTCTTGTTCAAGGTTTCAGAGGGAATGACATCAATTTTTCTCCATTCAGAATGATGCTAGCGTGAGGCTTAGCATAGATTGCTTTTACAGTATTGAGGTATGTTCCTTTTATCCCTAGTTTTTCTAGAGTTTTGAACATAAAGGGATGCTGTACTTTGTTGAATGCTTTTTCTGCATCTATCGAGATGATCAGATAGTCCTTATTTTTAAGTCTATTGATGTGGTGAATAACATTTATTGATTTCTGTATATTGAAACAGCCTTGCGTCCGAGGGATGAATCCTACTTGCTCATGGTGCACAATTTTTTGATATGTTTTCGTATCAAATTCGCCATTATTTTATTGAGGATTTTTGAATCTAGGTTCATTAGAGATATTGGTCTGTAGTTTTGTTACTTTATAGTGAGTTTCTCAGGTTTAGAAATCAGGGTGATGTTGGCCTCCTAGATTGAATTTGGAAGTTCTCCCTCTTTTTCTATTTCCTAAAATAGCCTGAAAAGTATTGGTATTAATTTCTCTTTAAATGTTTTGTAAAACTCTGCTCTATACCCATCCAGTCCTGGGCTTTACTTAGTTGGTAGTCTTTGGATGGCTTCTTCTATTTCCTCAATTGATATTGGTCTGCTTAGGTTGTCTATATCCTCCTGACTCAATCCTGGCAGATCATATGACCTAAGAAATTTATCGATGCCTTCACTATCTTCTATTTTATTGGAGTATAATGATTCAAAATAATTTCTGGTTATCTTCTGTATTTCTGAAGTATCTGTTGTGATATTGCCTTTTTCATCCCATATGCTAGTAATTTGAGTTCTCTCTCTTCTTCTCTTCATTAAAATGGCTAAGGGTCTGTCGATTTTATTTATTTTTTGAATGAACAAACTTTAAGTTTTGTCAATTTTTTCAATTTTTTTTTGTTTTTATTTCATTAATTTCAGCTCTGGTTTTAATTATTTCTTGCCTTCTACTTTTTTGCTGTTGTTTTCTTCATCATTTTCTAGGATTTTGAGATGAAGTATGAGATCATTTATTTGTTGATTTTTTCTTTTTTTAAGGAATGAACTCCAAGCAATGAATTTTCCTCTTAGTACTACTTTCAATGTGTCCCATAATTTCTCATATGTTGTGTCTGTGTTTTCATTTATCTCTATGAATTTTTTAATTTCCTCCTTGATGTCTTCTATAACCCATTGATCATTCAGTAACCTATTGATCATTCTCCAAGTGATGCATGATTTTTCTTTACTTTTTTATCATTGATTTTGTATTTCATTCCATTATGATCAGATGAGATGCATGGTATTATCTTTACTCCTTTATATTGTTTAAGAGTTGCCCTGTGACGTAATATATGATCTATTTTGAGAAGGATCCATGTGCTGCTGAGAAAAAAGTGTAACTGCTTGATGTTGGGTGATTTATTCTGTATATGTCATTTAAGTCTATGTTATTAATTTTTTTATTGAGTTCTATACTGTTGCCTCAATCTAACATTACAAAAGAGCAGGAACAGAGTTTGTCTTACAATACAGGAATGTAGGTTATCTTCGAACTACTGAGAACCTCAAAGTTCCATGCAGAAATGACCCCTGGAGAAGATGTAGGCAGCTATGAAGGACCTGAGAGAGCAAAAGCCATTTTCCATGGCAAACGACCTGGACAGGACAAAGGAATGTGTCTGAATCAGCCTCTCTCTTCTTAATGTAGAGAAGATGGACCAAACCAGGCATGCGTGTAGAGCTGTTCCGAGGTGCCTATTGTTGATATACCATACTAACTAGTCAAATTGTCACAGGAAGTAGGGTCAGCCTCCATCTCATAGGACCCATGGAAGCAACTGTTAGGACAAAGTCGTTGCCAAGGCAGCGACCTCATTCAGTTCCTGACGGAAGTGACCTACCTAACTTCCTTGGTGACGGAACTCTATGAACTTGGGATCCAAGAAGCCAGGTACCCATAGCCAGTCCCAGTACCAGTCCCAGTGGGCTCACTTGTTTGGATTAACAAAGTACAGAGTCAGCCCTTCTTGGCACCTACTGTTGAGAGGATGGCCAAATGCCAGTAGAGCTCTTAAGAGGGTCCTTTCCTGAAATAGCATGTAGTGGCTAACCGCTGACTCCTCACAGTTTCAAAGAGTTGGCCAAGGGTACCAGATCTGAAACAGGACAGGCCATTTCAGGGGGAACATATTATGGCCCACCAGTCAGGGGACACTCCAGATAGTCACAGTCCTACTTGGGGAAAGGAGGTGCCATTGTGGATGTGGGTGTGAGTTTGTGGTGTACCAGACAGTGCCTTGATTGACTGGGTTTTATGAAAATGGTGTAGAATAGAGTTGCCAGTAAGTTGGACCCTCCTGAGTAGTGGGTCCAAGCTGTGGTGTGCAGGTGTGTGATAAATCATCTGTGGTGGCGCCATGTAAATTTGCCATTGATTTTCAAATGGCTTGTCACTGACACGGTGCAGTGAGCACACCCTTATATTTAAAGGCATCTTGTTGTATGGATAGGTCTAAGGGCAATGTGTAGAATCAGGTTGCTATGGACAAGGGGGCAAGCTATGTGGGAATGAAGCCTGGTTGTTGCATTCTCTTGCAGACCCTGAAAAACCAAACGTGACAGAACTCGCTCCAGCACTGTGTCCCAGTTGAACTCCTTGTATGTCGTGAAGCAAATACCAAACTCCCAGTGCAGTAGCAGGGAAAACCACAAAAAGTTGAGGATGACCAAAAGGTTTCACAGTCCACATGGGGAGACACTTAGCCCCCAGTGGCCACAGTTTACCTACAAATTGAGAATTCAGCACTGCTTCCACATGTGCATTGGAAAATAAGAAAGAATATCCTCCAGGACACAGAGATGCAGACCCAGCTTTGATGGTCTCACTACAAAGCAAACTAAAGCTCCTGACAACAACATATATTTCAAGTGCCCATCCTCAGAGGCAGTTTCTCAAGAATTTTTTAGGCCAGCTGACCTTCATATTTCTGGAGTGTTTACCCTGTCCCTTACTTTGGGAGACTCCTCTACCACATCCAAGTTTGTGAATTCCTGAGCATTTTCATTTCCAGATATGTATTCACAGAATATCTAACTCTTCTCCTCTAAATGTTTCTTATTTGGGGAGAAGGTAACATGAAGGCATTGTTGTGGATTAGACTGGGAAGATTTTCATGTAGCACATATTTGCATACACATTGCATTCATTTTCCTATTTTTCATTTGAAATACTGAATCCCTGACACTAACGCATACCCTACTAGACTCTGACTACTATTCCTAGTATGATGGAGAAAAATAACCCAAACAGAATAGAAATACAAGCAGTTCAGTGGAGGCATGGTGTATAGTTGGACTTCCTTTTGCATGATAAAGTGTAGGTGTTATAAATATAGTCAATTTTTAATTGAAATAGTTTTCCATGTGTTTTTTTTGTTTAATATTTATTGTTGGTTCTTCAAAACATTACATAGTTCTTGACATGTCATATTTCACACTTTGATTCAAGTAGGTTATGAACTTCCATTTTTCCTCCGTATACAGATTGCAGCATCCCATCAGTTACACATCCACTGTTTTACATATTGCTATAATAGTGTCTGTTGTATTCTGCTGCCTTTCCTGTCCTCTACTATCTCCCATTCCCTCCCCTCCAATCCTCTCTCTCTACCCCATCAACTGTAATTCATTTCTTCCCCTTCTTTTTGTCCCCTTTCCCCTCACTTTCTCTTGTATTTAATTTTGTATAACCGTGAGGGTTTCCCTCCATTTCCATGCAATTTTTTTTCTCTTTCCTTTTTCCTCCCACCTCTCACCCCTGTTTAATGTTAATCATATTATCATGCTCTTCCTCCCAACTCTGTTCTTAGTTACTCTCCTTATATCAAAGAAAACATTTGGCATATTTTTTTAGGGATTGGCTATCTTCACGTAGCATAATATGTTCTAATGCCATCCATTTCTCTGCAAATTGTATGATTTTGTCATTTTTTTTAATGCAGAGTAATACTCCATTGTGTATAAATGCCACATTTTTTTAATCCATTCATCTATTGAAGGGCATCTAGGTTGGTTCCACAGTCTTGATGGAACTCTCTGAACTTGAGAGCCAGGAAGCCAGGCACACAGAGCCAGTCCCTGTCCCATTCCCAGTGGTCTCACTTGTTTGGATTTACCAAGAACAGAGTCTGTCTTTCTTGGTACCTAGTGATTTGAGGATGGCCAAATGCAAGTAGAGCGAGCTGTGAAGAGTGGCCTTTCCTGAGAAAGCAGGTAGTGGTCAGCACAGGCTTCTGACAACTTCGCAGAGTTGGACAAGGAGACCAGATCTGAGTAAGGACAGGCCGTTTCGGGGGAACATAGTATGGCCCACCAGTCAGAGGACACTCTGGATAGTCACAGACTTACTTTGGGGAAGGAGGTGCCTTTTTGAGTGTGGGTGTGAGTTTGTGGTTTTGTCTCATGTTCTGAGAATAGGTAGGAAAGGCAGTTTGTTCGGTTTGGAGTGGACTGTTTCTTGTAAGTCATTTGACAAGGCGAGTGTTTCTGTGTCTGTGTATCCCACTGTGTCCGTGGTTGTACACATTAGAAATTAGAATCAATCAATGGATGTGTCCTGTCTAGTAGAAAGCTTCCCAGCATTCACACTGCCCATTTTAGGAATGGACTGCAGGTTTTCTTATCGATGGGCAACACTTACTCTTTTCCTAAGTTCCTGTTTTCTTCCTGAATTCTGGCCACTCTCCAGAATAGGCTCATAGTTTTGTGTCCAAGATATATACCACCTCCGAGCTCTGTGACATGGCCATGTTCTGGATAGCTGAAGAGAATGGTGAGCATCTCAGAAAACTCAGATATCAGTGTGACCAGGAAAGACTCAGTGGAGAAACCCTGCTTTGGGCCTTTTGCTAACCTATTGTTTTGTCGCCCTGAATGTCAGGAAAGTCTTTGCCTCAGGCCACCCCTTTGTGAAGCCTGAAGAAAACAGTTTTCAAATGTAAATGAATGGGCATCACCTGTGGCACTTTGCTTTATTGCTTTGGAAATGGATGGGTCTGAATCAGCCTCTTGGCTCTGTGTGAGGCTGTGGCTTAGATTATCAGCACCTGATGGATTTAAAGAAAGATCTAATGTGTGCATCCAAAACCAAAATGGCAAAAAGATCAGTCATTGTGGATGAAGTCTCTCGCCTTCCTCTGTTAGGTTCCTGACCTCCATCAAGTGATAGTAGGGATCCTTTGAGTCAAATGAGTTCTTCCAAGCCCTGCAGAGGTGCTTGGTTTTCCTAATGACTCCAAGTCACATAATGAAACTATACCTGACTTACAGGGGCTTCAAATTGGAGAAGCAGAGAAGCATTAACATCAGACCTGTGTGATCAATCCTGGTTCACAGGAAGCGTGTCCAGGCCACCCTGAGTTTAGGCAAATGAGGGGCAAGTGAACTTATTTTGGACACTCTCTTGGGCTGCGCCATTCATGGAAACCTCCAGCCAGAGGTTTTGATGAGTGTCTATATGGAATAAGATGAGTGCCATGTGAGAGTGTTTTGGTTTTAATTGTGGTCATTTGTGTGGCGGTTGGAAGAGGTGACTGTGTCCACCTGGGCTTCAACTCTGGTGTGATTCCGCTCAGAAACTGAGTTCTGTAACTGGCCTCAGATAAGTAATTGCTTTGGAAAAGGATGTGTCTTAATCAGCCTTTAGGCCCTGAGTGAGGCTAAATATCACCACCATATGGATCTAAAAAAAGATCCTATGCATGCACCCAAAACCAAAATGGCCAAAAGAGCAGTCATTGTGGATGAAGTCTCTCACCTTCCTTTGTAAGGTTCTGAAAGTATAAAAGAAATTGAAATTGAAACGTAAAGAACCAGGTTTTGTAAAATTTACAAGCTGCACTCAGAATCTGAAATTCCTATGGCAGTTAAGACCTTTCCTGGACCTGCCCATTAGATGTGTGTGGAAATCTTCCCTGACCACCTAGTTACTTACCAACCCCTTCCCAGAAACCATGCAGCTCAGCACATAAACATCTCAGGGCTTCAACCAATCACTTTAAATGTATACCTCTTCTCAGGGCTGACCAATCACCCATGCCTGACGTGTTCCCACCAATGAAGGTGCTAATCAGGTTTTAGAGTTGTTATTTGATTTTCCTGTGGTATATGATGATTTGCTAAAGGAGGCTATGATGTATGTAAAGTCCCTGCCCTCTCTAAAGAATGTATATAAACTCTGCTCAAGTTGTTCTCAGGGCTCTTTCTTCTTTGCTCCTTTGAAGTGAGCTCTGAGCCCCAGCATGCTGGACCCCCAATAAACCCTTTGCTGTTGCATGAGAAACTCTCTTGGTGGTCTTTTCCTCTGACATTCGCCCCATCTTTTCATCTGGAGGCCCCAGGTGAGATATCTGGCAGCGGCGGACGAAAGACCCCAACGGACTCCTCTCGGGGTAAGTAAGGTGCCTCTTTCTGGTTTCGGTTTTCAGGTTAGGGCTTGGCTAAGTGGCTGTTGGTGAAGAGCGTTAGCTCTCTCTGACAGTGGCTGACAGATGTGTAACAGAGCCACAGGCCATGTCCCTGGGGGACACTCCAGAGGACTCGGGAAATCGAGAAATAGTAGTTTCCTCAACTAGGTTATATTTTGCTTCAGGATTCCATTTGACAGACCATCAGGTTTTGCCGGCTACTCAGTTTTGTTCATTGTCAGGAACTCATGTTGAGTGTACTGTCTGTCTTGATTCTATAACCCATCAGGTTTTGCCAGTTACTCAGTTCTAATCGTTGTCTTGGACTCATATTAAACGTTTACTCTTTGTCTTTGTCTGTGTCATGTTTGTGTTTTCATTGTCCCTGTTTGAGTAACTCCCATTATGGGACAAAGCACTTCCATGCCTCTGTACATTGCCCTTGATCATTGGACTGATGTCCGCTCAAGGGCCCAGAATCTTTTTTTTTTTTTTTTTCAGTAAAACGCTGTACCTGGCAGACTCTCTGTGCTTCAGAATGGCCCATCCTCGGAGTCGGATGGCCCCCAAAAGAATCCTTCACCTTCCCTCTAATCCGAAAATTCAGAGATACTGTCTTTCCGCCGGGGCCAGGTGTCCACCCAGATCAACAGCCATGTAACCCTTCCCCCACGATCCTATTATTTAAAACTTCCACTCCTCTCCCTCTTCCCTCCATTCTCTCTGAGTCACAAGACTGGATACTCTGCCTTCCACCTTATCCTCTACCCTTGCTCCCCAACCCCCAAAACGTTCCTGATGATCCTCCCACCACTGACTCAGCCTCTCCACCACTAGAGAAAATTGGGCCGGACCCAAGCCCTCCAGAGGACTTCCCTGCAGCAGCAGCAGCTCCTCCTACCCTGTAGGAAGCTGGGCCACCTAAAGGAAACCGCCAGCAACGGATAATAGAAAACTCGGAAGCCCATGTGATGCTCCCTCTCCATCCTTACGGGCCCATGAAACGACCCAACTGGGACCCCAAAACCTTTGAAGGTAGGTAGCATCTGTCCACTTATTGCCGGGCTCTAATAGCAGGTCTCCGAGCGGCCGCCAGAGGGCCGACTAATTTAGACAAGGTAAGAGAAAGTATCCAAGGGCCTAATGAGTCTTCCTCTATGTTTCTGGAGAGAATTATGGAAGCATATAGGAAATATACTCCTTTTGATCCTCAGGCAGAGGACCAAAAGGCATCTGTTGCAATGACCTTTTTTGAGTTGGCTGCCCCAGATATTAAGGGAAAGTTACAACGTCTAGATGGATCACAAGATATGACTTTAAGAGATTTAGTCAGAGAAGTTGAGAAAGTATATTATAAGAGAGAAACTGAGGAGGAGAGGGAACAGAGGAGAGAGAAGGAAAGGGAACAAAAGGAGGATGAACGGAGCAAAAGGCAGACTAAAGCATTGGCTAAGGTTTTGTTCACAGCAGCAAATATGCCAGAATTTAAAAAGCAGGGAGACAGAAAGGGATACCTGGTCCCATGCCAAAGGCTGCCCCTGGCATCAGATCAATATGTCTATTGTAAAGAAAAAGGACACTGGGCCAAAGAGTGCCCCAAAAAGAAGCAGCCACGCCAGCCCACCATGCTGACTCTAGAAGAGGACTAGGAAAGTCAGGGCTCAGATCACCTCCCCGAGCTCAGGGTAACATTAGAAGTGGAGGGGACTCCAGTGAACTTTGAAGTGGATGCAGGAGCAGTATTCTCAGCTTTTAAGACCCCACTGGGCCCCCTATCAAATGAATGGTCCCTAGTTCAAGGGGCTAATGGCAGTAGATATCGGGCTTCGACAACTAAGAGGATTATGGTCTTAGGAAAGTGAAAAGTCCACCACTCTTTCCTAGTAGTCCCAGAACTCCCAGCCCCATTGATGGGCATGGATCTGCTTACCAAACTCTGGGCTATAATAACCTTTAACTCTGATGGTCCCCAAGTGGAGTTTCTAAAGCCTTCAGTAAAAATTCCCATAGTCACGGCTTTGACTATGTCCGTAGAAGATGAACATCAACTCTTCTCGCTCCCTAGGAATGATCAAATAGGCTAACTACCACAGAAATAGATAAAAGATTATCCTAATGCCTGGTCAGAAACTCCTGGGTTAGATCTAGCCATAAAACAGCCTCCAATAGTAGTAGAATTAAAAGCCTCTGTCTCTCTAATCAGTGTTAAACAGTATCCTCTAAGCAAAGAAGCTAAGCATGGGATAAGTCCCCATATTCAGAAATACCTGGCTCTTGGGGTCCTAAGGCCCTGTCAATCAGCCTGGAATACCCCCTGCTACAAGTAGGAAAGCCAGAAACTGGGGACTACAGTCCTGTTCAAGACCTAAGAGAGATCAACAACAGAGTGAAGGACATTCACCCCACAGTACCCAATCCATATAATTTGCTTAGCACTCAGAATCCGAAGCAGGAATGTTACACTGTGCTGGACTTAAAAGATGCTTACTTATGCTTGCCCCTACGTAAAGACAGTCAGTTGCTGTTTGCTTACGAGTGGATAGACCCAGAAACTGGAACATCTGCCCAAGTAACCTGGACTAGACTCCCACAGGGGTTCAAAAACTCCCCCACTCTCTTTGATGAAGCCCTCCCCAGGGACCTCAACGACTTCAGAACTGCACACCCCGAAGTCACCCTACTCAAATTTGTGGATGATCTGCTACTGTCAGCTGACACAAAGGAGAACTATGAGTCTGGGACCCAAGCACTATTATCTGAGCTTGCTCAGCTTGGATATAGGGCTTCGGCCATAAGGCCCAAATTTGTCAGCAAAAAGTAATCGTCCTGGGTTATTCTCTTAGGGGTGGCAAACGATGGCTCACTGAGCCCAGAAAACAAACCATTGTGCAGATACCGCCCCCATCTAATAAGAGACAACTCAGAGAGTTTCTTGGGACTGCAAGCTTTTGCAGGTTATGGATTCCTGGGTTTGCATCTCTGGCTGACCCTTTATACCCGCTGATAAAGGGTGATGCCCACTTCCATTGGACCCCTGAGCACCAAAAAGCTTTTGATGATGCCAAAAAAAGGTGCTGCTATCTGCTCCAGGCTTAGCACTCCCAGATGTAGAAAAACCCTTCACTCTCTACATTGAGGAAAAGAAAGGAATAGAACGGGGATTGCTCACTCATACTTTTGGACCTTGGAAAAGGCCGGTAGCATTCTTATAAAAAAAAATGGACCCAGGTCTAGCAGGTGGCCCCATTGCTTAAGAGCTATAGCAGCAGCAGCCCTTCTAATAAAAGATGCTCATAAAGGAACTTGGGACAGAAGCTAACCATTATAGCCCCCCATGCCCTGGAGAGCATCATCTGTCAACCTCCAGAGAGGTGGCTATCAAACTCCAGAATAAACCACTACCAGAGAATCTTGCTTGACAAAGACAGAATAACACTGGAACCCCCTGCTCCACTCAACCTGGCTACACTGCTGCCAGAAGAATCATCAGGACCCGTCGCTCATGAGTGTCAACACATACTGGCAGAGGAAACCAGTATACGACGAGACTTGGAGGATCAGCCACTGCCTCGCGCTGAAGTCGTATGGTTTACGGAGGGCACCAGCTTCCTCCAAGACACTAAGCGGCGGGCTGGAGCAGAAGTAGTTAGCGAAATTAATGTCATCTTGTCCTCTGGTCTCCCAGAAGGGACATCAGCCCCAAAAGAAGAACTGATTGCTCTTACGAAAGCATTGGAACAAGCAACAGGCAAAAGGGCCACCATGTACACTGATAGCCGCTATGCATTTGCCACTGCAAATGTGCACGGGGGTATTTACCAGCAAAGGTTGCTATTAACCTTCACTGGGAAAGAAATAAAGAACAAAGATGAGATCCTCCACCTTCTCTCAGCAGTGCAGGGCCCTAAGGACCTAGCTATAGTGCACTGTCCAGGGCACCAGAAGGAAAACGACACCGTGGCGTTTGGAAACAGAAGGGCAGATGAGGAAGCTTAATTGGCAGCCCTAAACGGAGTGACTCTGTTAACTTTTTCCACACCGGGGGAACAAAAAGTGGTCAAAAAGATCCTAGAAGACATTTTTCCAAGGTTCGGCCAGCCGAAGGTAATTGGGTCCAATACCGGACCGGCATTCATAGCCCAGGTAAGTCAGGGATTTGCCAGGACCCTCGGGATTTATTGGAAGTTACATTGTGCTTATTGACCAAAGAGCTAAGGACAGGTAGAAAGGATGAATAGAACCATCAAAGAGAACTTAACGAAATTAAGCTTGGAGACCGGCATAAAAAATTCGACTATGCTCCTACCTTATGCATTGTTTCGTGCAAGAAATACCCCCTGTGCCTCTTTGTGTAACCTCACTCCTTATGAAATTCTCTATGGTGCCCCTCCTCCAGTAAGGGACCTAACCCCAACTCTGAGACTTAATGATTCCTTTCACAACCCCTTCCTTGACAGACTTAAAGCCCTTAAACAAACACAGCACCCAGTGATACCTGTGGAAACAGTTGGCCACTGCTTATCAGCCTGGAGACGAGGGGACCCCACATTGATATCAAGTGGGAGAGTTCATCTATGTGAGATGGCATCAGGTGTCATCCCTGGAACCCCGCTGGAAAGGACCATACCAGGTGCTGCGTATAACACCTACAGTGATGAAAGTGGATGGAATCACTTCCTGGATCCATGCCTCCCATCTCAAGCCTGCGCCCTATCCAGACTCCGGCTGGAAACTGGAACAGACTGGTAACCCTCTCAAGTTGCGTGTCCATCGTGTGGGTAGGGCTATGGATTCTTCCCCTGACCACCAGCAGTCCTAATCCCCATCAGCCTGTTCAGCAACAATGGCAAGCTATAAATCCTACTGGGCAAGTAGTGTGGTCTATTTCACATACAGCCCTCTTATGGACTTGGTGGCCATCTCTCTACCTGGACATTTGTCAGCTTGCATAGGCCTATCTGACTGGGATCCCACTGACTTAGAGGACCCCACACAGATCCCCCTTAAACCCAAACCAGGGCAACATAGACCACCTTACCCCTTAATTATGGATGTCATCTCCCCCAGCTCAAGTGTAAACTAGCCATTCTTGATTTTTATGTGTGCCCAGCTGATTTCTGAAGTCACAA
This sequence comes from Callospermophilus lateralis, assembly GCF_048772815.1. Classification (NCBI taxonomy): domain Eukaryota; kingdom Metazoa; phylum Chordata; class Mammalia; order Rodentia; family Sciuridae; genus Callospermophilus; species Callospermophilus lateralis. The sequence continues at coordinate 6,252,164 of NC_135317.1, forward strand.
ATAGGCCCAAAGCTGTGGAGGACCCAGTGTCTAGATCTACCAGAACCCCTCTACCATCTCATACTCCCCAGTTTCCGTTTTTGCCTACTTTCCCAGTCCAGAGTACAGCTGAATCCTCCCCCTGGGAACTAATTAAAGGAACTTTTATGGTACTGAACTCCACACACTCAGAACTCCTTGCATTTCAGCCCAGGTATTGGACAGCTCTCTAAAATATTGTGTAATGGTGCAGATACTCCCCAGGGTGCTCTATCATGTTGCAGAATCATTTGAAGGTCTACTAGGGGGACAAACAACCTGATTTCGCCGGGAGCCAGTGTCCCTTACTCTAGCCATCCTATTGGGGATAGGAGCTGCTGCAGGAGTGGATAGAGGAACAGCTGCAATGATTTGTGGTCACAAAAATTGGTCCAATTAGAAACAGCAATAGTTCAAGACTTGAAGACGTTAGAGACCAGCATCACAGTTTTTCAGGAATCCTTAACCTCTCTCTTTGAAGTTTTTTTACAGAACAGGCGAGGATTAGACCTCCTCTTCATGAGGGAGGGGAGCCATTGTGCTGCACTGAGAGAAGAATGTTGTTTTTATGCTGACCATACTGGAGTTTTAAAAGAATCCATGAGTAAATTGAGAAAATGCTTTGAAAAGCGCCAGAGAGAAAGGGAGATTCAACAAGGGTGGTTTGAGTCATGGTTTACCCAGTCTCCCTGGTTAACTACACTCCTATCAGCCTTAGCAGGACCCCTGATCATCCTTATGGTGTTGCTAACTGGGGGAACTTGTTTGCTTAACTGTATAGTTACCTTTCTCCAGGCTCAGATTGGGCAGGTAAAACTCATGGTAATCAGACAGAAATACACTACACTGGAAGAAATAGAATGTGAGACCTCGCAATAATTATGATTCATTATTTTTAAGATTAAAAGTAGTCAGAAAAAGCAGTGGGAAATGAAAGATTAAAAGAAATTGAAATTGAAACGTAAAGAACCAGGTTTTGTAAAGTTTCCAAGCTACACTCAGAACGTGAAATTCCTGTGGCAGTTAAGACAATTCCCAAAACTGCCCATTAGATGTGTGTTGAAATCTTTCCTGACCACCTAGTTACTTAACAACCTCTTCCCAGAAACCTTGCAGCTCAGCACATATACATCTCAGGGCTTCAACCTATCAGTTTAAATGTATACCAATTCTCAGGGCTGATCAATCACCCCTGCCCGACGTGTTCCCACCAATGAATGGGCTAATCATGTTTTAGAGTTGTTATTTGATTTTCCCGTGGTATATTATGATTTGCTAAAAAAGGCTATGATGTATGTAAAGTCTCTGCCCTCTCTAAAGAATGTATATAAAATGTGGTCAAGTTGTTCTCGGGGCTCTTTGCTCTTTGCTCCTCTGAAGTGAGCTCTGAGCCCCAGCATGCTGGACCCCCAAAAAACCCTTTGCTGTGGCATGACACAGTCTCTTGGTGGTCTTTTCCTCTGACATTCGACTGACCTTTTCCCCTAACAAGGAACTGAGAGAGCAAAAGTCAACTCCATGTCAACTTCCATACCAAACAACTTGGTCAGAATGAAGGGATGTGTCTGAATCAGCCTCTCTTTTCTTAATGTAGATTAAATGGACTAAACCAGGCCTGTGTGGAGAGCTTTTCCCAGGTGCCTATGGTTGATATACCATTCCAACTTGTGAAAGTGTCACAGGAAGTGGGGGCAGCCTCCATCTCATGGGACCCTTGGAAGCAACTATTAGGACAAAGTGATTGCCAAGGCAGTGACCTCATTCAGTTCCTGAAGGAAGTGACCTACCACACTTTCTTGGTGATGGAACTCTCTGAACTTGGGATCCGCGAAGCCAGGCACCCAGAGCAAGTCCCAGTCCCAGTCCCTGTGGTCTCAATTGTTTAGATTTACCAAGGACAGAGTCAGTCTTTCTTGGTACCTACTTATGTGATGATGGCCAAATGCCAGGAGAGCTCTGAAGAGGGGCCTTTTCTGGGAAAGCAGGTAGTGGCTCAACCATGACTCCTGACAACTTCAAAGAGTTGGCAAAGAAGACCAGATCTGAGACAGGACAGGCAATTTTGGGGGAACATAGTATGGCCCACCAGTCAGAGGACACTCAGGATAGAGGGATTTGCCAGGACCCTCGGCCATACTTGGGGGAAGGAGGTGTCGTTGTGGTTGTCTGTGTGAGTTTGTGGTTTTGTCTCATGTTCTGAGAATAGGTAGGAAAGGCGATTTGTTTGTTTGGTCTAGAATGTTTCTAGGAAGTCATTTGATTACACGAGTGTTTCTATGTCTGTGTACCCCACTCTATCCGTGGTTGCAGACATTTGAAAAGTGAATGCATCAATGGTTGTGTCCTGTCTACTAGAAAGCTACCTAGCATTCATCCCGCCCAATTTAAGAATGGAGAGTGGCTTGCTTAATGGATGGGCATCACCTGCTATCTTGCTAAGTTCCTCTTTTCTTCCTGAATACTGGCCACTCTCCAGGATAGCCTCATGGTTTTGTTTCCAAGATATGTACTACCTCCAAACTCTGTGACATGGCCATGTACTGGATAGCTTAAGGGAATGGGAGCATCTCAGAAAACTCAGATATCAGTGTGACCAATAAAGTCTCAGTGAAGAAACACTGCTTTGGGCCTTTTGCTTACCTATTTGTCCCTTGCCCTGAATGTCAGGAAGGTCTTTGCCTCAGGCCACCCCTTTTGGCAGCCTGAAGAAAACAGTTTTCAAATGGAAATGAATGGGCATCACCTCTGGCTCTTTGCTTAATTGCTTTGGAAAGGGATGTGTCTGAATCAGCCTCTTGGCCCTGTGTGAGGCAGTGGCTTAGATTCTCAGCACGTGATGGATCTAAAGAAAGTTTCCAAGTGTGCATCCAAACCAAAATGGCCAAAAGAGCAGTCATTGTGGATGAAGGTTCTCGCCTTCCTCTGTTAGCTTCGGCACCTCCATCAAGTGATGGAGTCAAATCAGTTGTTCAAACCCTGCAGAGGCTAGCTGATATTTGCTTAGGTTTTCTCATGACACCAATTCACATAAGAATCTATACCAGACAGTCAGTAGGCCTCATTTTGGAGAAGAAGAGCAGTTATATAGCAGGCCTATTTGATCTCTCTTGGTTCACAGGAAGGGTGTCCAGTCCCACCCTGACATGTGAGACTCTTTTGGTTTTAATTGTGGTCATTTGTGTGGTGGTTGGAAAAGATGCCTGGGTCCACCTGGGCTTGAACTCTGGTGTGATTCCCCTTTGAGACTGAGTTCTGGAACTGACCTCAGAGAAGCATTGCCATGAATTTTGTTGGGATTTTAGGAGGCCATGCATGAGAGTCGCCCTTGAAACTGAGATCTAAGCCCAGGGTGGCTTTCCACAGAGCACTGGGAATATCAGCCAAGATATCACATTATTTTATTCTTATAGACTTGACAGCCATAGTTGAGAGTTAAAACACACATGGACCTAACATTGTAGACCTCATGGGCCTGGCTTCATGTATCATTTTGGCCACTCGTTGGGAAGCCTTGCCTCTGAGAGTTCTCCAGAGCATTTCTTGAAATGTGCTTCCTCAAAATTTAATGGTTCCTGAATGAATTGAAACCCACAGTTTCTCCAACTTCATCCTTGAAAAATGGCTAGAAAAATACCATGAAATTTTTGAAATTCCCATGACCAGGTGGCACTGGAGAATCTTTGGATGTCCTGTTGGTGATCATGAGAATACCAGAGAAAGCCTTGATTGACTGGGTTTCATGAAAATGGTGTAGAACAGAGATGCCAGTATGTTGGAGCCTGCTGAGTGTGGGCCCAGAGCTGTGGTATGCAGGTGTGTGATAAAATATCTGTGGTTGGGCCATGTGGATCTGCCATTGACTTCCAAATGGCTTGTGGCTGACATGGTGCAGGCAGGAATCACTTATATGTCTGAAATCTCTCCATAAAAGGCATCTTGTTATATGAAGATGTTTCAGGGCAATGTTCAGAATCAAGTTGCTATGGTCAAGGGGGCAAGCTATGTGGGATAGAAGCCAGGTTCAGAATTTGCTGTAATTTATAGTTAAGCAAAATTATCTTTTCATGGTTCTGTGGAAAGATGGCTCCAAACTTTAATAAAAGATCAGGTTGGGTCTATCATTCCCCCCTTTTCTAATGTGTCCCTTTCAAATCATTCATAGGGTAGGGGAAGAGCACTGAGGGAATTTTATTCCCTCAGGTAACAGTCTCACTATTTTTTGAAATCACCCAAATCTGGTCTCCCTGATTTTTCCTGACTTAATTAATTACTTATATTGATAGTCGATTTATTTTTGGCTCCACTCTTGTAAGAAGAGAGGCGTCACTCATTTTGGCTTCTTCTGAGCTGAGATAGGGTGACGTGAGGGGGAACTTCATGATGGACATGAGTTGCCTTTTAGAAGTCAGTTCGGTTTGAAGTCTGGTTGGGGAAGAACCGGTTGTAAAGTCATCTGGGGATGTGTTCTTCTATGTGAGAAACAAAAACCATGAGTACTGAATAAATGTTGCAGCAGCTGGAACATGTCACTGTATAGAAGTTCCCTCAGCAGGCTTTAATATCCCCAGTTAACAGGACTGTCAACTTAATATTTAACTTTTAGTGTTACAGTTGTCCCTTCCCATAAGATACAGTTTAATAATTTAATGTCATCTGATCTTGCAAAATCTTTTTACTAGTATGACCTCTGTGTGTAAGAGAGAAACCTTTAATTCTGTTACTCAGTGCTGGATAATCGTACTAGCCAACACCAAGCCTACCCATGTAGGTTAGGAATATCTGAGGCCTTAAAATAAAAACTTCTGCCTCTAGCAGCTCCTCCTGATAGTCTCTTTTCATAGTTATCCAGCATTCCTGTCTGAGAATCCTTCTTTGTAGCCTCCAGTCTTACTTATTTTGGGAGGCTAATATAAAGTGTATACATTAAAATATTATTATTATTATTATTATTATTATTATTATTATTATTATTATTATTCAAAATGCCCAGGAATGGCTGTATTTTGCTTTCAACTGTCTTTGCTAAGTGTTTAAGATGAAGCAGTCAAACTTACTTTTGTTTCTATCTATTGTTAACAGTCAGCTGAGCTTTAATGGTTGTCATTCCTGGGGAAGCTTGAGAGCAGCTTCTTAGTTCTGCTAGTGCCATTTGCGCTAGGTGGGTCCAGGTGTTGCTTGACCATGTGGCTTCCCTCGGAAGCATCAGGGATGTCTCCCTTCTCTGATGACTCTCTTTTTCTTAGCAAATGCACTGATTGGCTTTCTGTTCTCGGGTGGTCTCATTAATCTCCCTGATGGGGAGGTTATGTGGCCCAGAGTTTATAAGCTCTTTAGAGAAGTCCCCTGTTCCCTGGATTCAGACTGACTCAGAGAGCAAGAGCCAAATATTAGTTTTCTTGGTTCTTTTCATTTAACTTTAATTTTAAATCCTAATCTTAAATATCAAGCAAATAAATTTTAACTGCCTAATATTAAGAGTACTGGGCTTTAATGTCTATAACTTTATAATAATTTATCTTTTTATTAATTGGGATCTGTATTATTTTGTCTGTTTTGTAGGTGATGACTTATTATCTTAAATTAACCCATGTTGTGTTCTTAAAGCAACACTTCTGTAAAACACTAACAGAGAATCTTTAGATCACCCATAAGGAAATTACAAAATAAAATTTTTTAACAAAAGTAAATATACTTAGTTTGCATAATAGCTACCCTGATTTTTTTTGCTTAGTTATAACTTATATCCCCTGTTTGAGATCCTAGTAATCTTGACGGAAAAAAAAAACAACTTTTGAACATAACTTTAAATGAAACATAATCTGACCTACTGTTTTCGTAGTCATTCTCACATGTAGTAAGATGGGACACAGAGCTTTATTTCAGGTAAGGCAAATCTCTTTATAAATCTTAAGGGTTTTAGTTCTAAAGCTGATCTTTTTTTAAATATCATTTTACAATGTTAACATAAATTGTTTGAGGTCACATGAACATTAGCTAACACCATATGATATCACATTTAAAACATGAATAAAAGAAAAGCTGAAAGTTTTTAACCTTTACATAGATAAGGCTCTCATTACATTAAAAATACATTTGAATTGTTCCCAATGTAAAAAGTAACATAAAACTTTACATATCTTTTTGATAACAGATAAATAAATTCTCAATATATATTTTTACCATACAACTTCAGAACGCCAGCATGATATAATGCTTTTTAAGTTTCTACCTTACAGACTTGTGTATGGAAAATATGAGCACATTAATAACATCATAATTACATTGATGTTTCTACATTAACCAAGTTTAGCTTTTAAAGTAATGGCAGTACAGTTCTCTAAAATAACAGTTCTTATTTAATCAGTTGTTTAATTTTTATGGTTACTATCTCTAGAAAAAATAAAACTTAATAAACACAATGTTATGGGTAAACTTATGTTTTAAGAAATTTTTGTCTCTTTAACACATGACTGATTTTTACAATCTTATACAGACTTTAGTACACACTTGTACAGACCTTAGTAAATAAATCAGATATCTAACAAAAGTACTCATGAATGAGTAATCCCATATCAAATTTACTTTACTTATTTATCAAAATATTAGACAAATGTATTGAAGATTGTAAACCATTTTTTTGTTGTAGGGAAAGTCGTAGAACCAAGTCATATTAGATATTTTGTAGACATTAATATTTTATTAGATATTTGAACCCCTAGAAAAACTTGTAAGATTAAATTTAAAGACTTTTATATTTATCTGTTTATCCAATTTAAATTGAACCATTTAAATCACATGAATTAACAATCATTGGATCCACTTCTTAAAATTTGTTTTTATGAGTTTTTTTTATGAACTTTGTTTATATATGTTAATTTTTGTATCATATATTTGATATACGGATATATGTATATATAGGCATGCAACACATAACAGAAGTGTGCACACATAAAAATAGTAAAGGCCTTATAGCTTTTTGCAGATTAAATCTGCATTGCAATGTTTCAAAAACTCCACAGTTGGTCAAAGATAGAACTGATCAGAAAAACATTAACTTAGGTCTGTAAAATAAAAATCATGAGCTAAAAAAAAAATAAAGTATCTAAGGAAAAAAAAAAGAGTCCTAAAAAAATGACTGGCTAGTAATTAGTAAAAACCATACAATTTGCCTTTTTTCCCCCCTTAGGCCTCAGATCAGTCTCCTACTGAGCTTGCAGGCTTCTTTTTTTTTTTTTTGCATTTTCTTTTTTTTTTAAATTTTTATTGTAGGTTGTTCAAAACATTACATAGTTCTTGATATATCATATTTCACACTTTGATTCAAGTGGGATATGCGCTCCCATTTTTACCCCATATACAGATTGCATTTCAAAATAACTCCTGGCTGAGGTCTGGAAGGAGCAGTAAAAAACTGCTATTCAGAGCAGACACATCAGGCCTAAGGCATTTTAACCATAATTTTCAGGTTAGGTTGTTGAAAATTATGATACAAGTTTAAGATATAATTCACAAAATTTTATATCTTTACATCTTGTTTTGTCAACATGTACCCTAAAATGATTTACTATCCTTGTCTAAATTAATGCACTGGTACACACAGTGACATTTTCCCAGGCTACCCAATTCAAAATTGGTGAAATAAAAGACTGAATAATTGGGAAGTTACTTGCCAACTTGGAAGTAGAATTCTTTGGTTTTCCATCATAAGTATTCAATTTCTCTGGCATGAATTATCTGAAATCATAAACTAAAAAATTACCTACACCCGACTTTTCACTGCAAGATTGTGCAATGCTTCAAAAACCCATTCAGATACCAGATTGTTACAATAACACATCATCATTTAGACACACATTCAGCTAAGATCATTCCCAAGAAACAATTTATAATATCAACACATTATTGCACATGTCTTAAAGGGCCAGAAACAAAGACACAAGACAGAAAGGAGCTCCAGACTATGGCTGACAGACAGAAGCCTTTAAAATAGAGCAGATAAGAGAAAAATATTCTACACCAGTGGAACCATAGATGTCCCCACAAGGAGACCAGATGTTTTTAGCGAGGGACAACCTGAAATGTAAAATCAAGGGTCTCCATGGTGACTTTACTGAATTTAGTATCCCCTTTTTCTTTTTCTCTTTTTTAAGAAGACAGACGTTGCATAATCTTTACAGTGCAGGGAAGGAATGAGGGAATTCCCTGAAGCAACATGGCTTTGGCAGCTGCTGGTAGTCCCTCAGTCCCTTTTTTTACTTACAGGATTAGCTCCTCTGCTTCGGATCCACCACAAGCATGCTCCATCTCCTAACATATCAGTAGTCAGCTCTCAAAAAGTTCTGGGCCAGGGGGGGCGTGGTTTATCAAAATTTGTAACTTAAAGTTTGGTTTCTTACCTGGAAGTCAATTAATGCCAATTTGATAAAGAGGACAGGGTTTTTGATAAAAAGAAAAATGGATGTTTATTGCTTTGCTAACAAAGGAGAAACACAGGGGACTCTGCCCAAAGGTTGTGACTCTCTTGATCTGGAGGTACAAGTGGTTTTAAAGGAGTTTCACTTGTTAACCTGGGAGATACTCAGTTTTTACGTCCCCAGCAGACATTGCTGTGTGCAGTGGGTGTACTCCAGGCAGCCAGCTAGGGGCTTCTCTTATCCTGCTTAACAAAGGGGGGTAATGTTCATCGCAGTTCCTTTAAACACAGTCCAAAAAGGTGTTACACTTACTTGCTTTATTACCTATTTTCACGTCCAATATCCTTAAGTTTTTACCACAGAAATCACACAACAAAATGCACAAAAACAAACAAACAAAAAACACATAGAACACAGAACAAAACAGAAAAAAAAAACAGAAATCTGGCACCAAAACAGAAAAGCAGAGGAGCAATGCAACATCTTGCGAAAGCTCCAGGGTAGGACCGCATGTGTGCATATCCGCACCTCTCTACCCATCCAGAGGAATTCCCTACATAACAGAACAGAGGACAGAATTATTCTCTTTACTGTCCCAGAAAAGAGTATATGTGAGCCTCCCCAGGCCTCCTCTCTGTCATCAGAAGAGATCTCCCTTAACCAGACATCAGATGTTATAAAGGCGCCACTTACCGCTGGAGGCCTCCTCCACCAGGTGCTTGCTAATAGTTACAGTCCAGTGGTTCATTGCAGTGCTCCCTGGACCAAAGTTTCACTCCAAGGTGTTGAAACATCTCAAGTTGCGCATCCCTTAGAGTGGCTCTGTAGCCAGGAGCCCTAGAGGGAAGGCCAGCTTCAGAATTTCCAGCAGTCTGGCCTTGTGATCCATTCGGGCAGGGTCATCTTGCTGGGGAACTGCAAAATGTTAGACCAGGACAAAAGAAAAGACCACTGACTCCAATTAAAATCAAATTAAAGCAAGTTTATTATTTCAACCGGCCGGCCAGCCTCTCCCTCACAAAACGGCAGGAACAAGACAGCAACCCCACCTTTCCTACAGCCCAGCTATATAGCCCAGAAAGTTAAACAAAAGGGGGATTACAGATAACAGAATTTTGACAAGCATCACACTAAATGTAGTTTACTTTCTATTTTTGCTGGCCCCAAAATCAGAAATTATGATGACCATTAGACCTCAGAGAGGGTTGTTGTCTGGCCAGGGAAGGCCAAAATTTATGATGTGTCACTAAAGTTTCAGAGGGGGCTGCGATCTGGTCAGAGAGATAGGCATGGGTGAGTTCAAGGCACGGGCAGACATTCCAAACAGGTTCAGAAACTGCAGTAATTTATATTAAAACCAAAATTAGCTTTTCATGGCCTTGTGGCAAGATGGCTCCCAATTTTAATAAAATATCAGGTTTGGTCTATCAACCCTGTCCCTTACTTTTGGAAACTTCTCTACCACCTCCAAGGTTGTGAACTCCTGAGAATTTTCCATTCCAGATATGTATTCACAGATTTTCTAACTCTTCTCCTATAATTGTGTCTTACTTGGGGGGAAGGTAATGTCAAGTCATCGTTCTGGATGAGAGTGGGAAGATTTTTGTATAGCACATATTTGCATACACATTAGATTCCTTATCTAATTTTCCATTCGAAATACTGAAACCCTAACACTAACCCATACCCTACTAGACTCTGACTACTAATTCTAAAATGATGGAGAAACATAACCCAAACAGAATAGAAATACAAGCAGTTCAGAGGAGGCATGGTATATAGTTGGACTTGCATTTTGCATGATAAAGGGTTGGTGTTATAAATCAAGTCAATTTTTAATTGAAATAGTTCTCCATGTGTTTTTAAAGTTAACAAATATGTGAATTCCTGTCTCCCTTTCTCTGTAGCCTATTGAGCACATGTATTTTTGTATGCACATATAGAATCCTACCTGGTATCACACGTACATTCTTGTGAGGTGGCTGACTTGGCAGATACAAGTTGTGAGAAGAGATCACTCCTCCTAAACACGGTTGGAACTGAAAATTCAAACTATGGGTGAGATTCCTAGTTGAACAAAATTATACATAAATCCATGTTCAGTAAAATAAATATTTTTGGGTCTGTGGATGATATATATTTAATGATGAATTTCAATTGGCATATATATTGCTACTTTTTAATGTCTGTGTATTTTTTGAATATATATATATATATATATATATATATATATATATATATATATATATACAATCTGCAGATATTTCTAAATATGAAATATATGTGTCTTATTATACACTCCCTAAATTCATTCATGTTCATGTATTTGGATTTCTAAACGACTTTTTACAAGATTATTCTCAGAAATATTCATCCACCTGAAATACATATTTGTTTCCTAGTGCTGAAAACTGACTTCGGTGAATGGTACCTACAAATCCTAATATTTATACAGTAACTGACCCAGTTTAACATCAATGTAAGTAGATTCCTATGATACAAAATGTTTATTTTGACGTTCATTTTAATTCAACCCTGGTACATTCCTATTTCTTCAGTTTATGCACATCATAGGATATATATTTATACACAAGTTCACAAATTTATAGGCATTTGTCTCTCTATCAATCACTTCCTGCTTCAGAACGCATGTATTCTTCCAGGTTTCTTGGCTGGACTTTTCATGAGACTTCTTTCCAAAGACATTATTTTCGATTTCTATAATCATTTTGAAGCAAAACTCACAAACTCTTCATGATAAACCATAACCCTAATATTACCATTAGATGTATAACTGGTTGAATTGAATGATTGTATATCAATATAATATTTCCTGTATATTTTCAGATATCAATTCAATCCATTATTTGAAGTTGGAAGTAGTTATATTATTTATTCACAGTATGGTCTATTCATGCATTATCTCTATATTGATAGACAAAGGTACACCTATTTGTATCCCCAACACTAATTTATATGTCTTCAAAATATTGCACACAGAAATGGTGGAAGAAATAATCATTTCACCTGATCTACATATACATTTTATCACAGTAATATTCTGGACAAAAATACAAAGATCACACTTATGTTTGTACCAAAGCCTAAATGTAAAGTGAGCATGGATTATGAAAAACATCTAATACTCTCAAATGTCAATCCTATTGGTGACTACATATTTGTTTCTTCCTAAGATTATATATTCAACCTCAAGGCTGTTGAAAATGTCTAATCCTATCACTCACTTTATAATTGGCCTGATTTCCCAATGTCTCTATTGATATCTGCTTTCCTACATATTTTCCCCAGTCCATCATTGTGACAGATTCTTCACATGTGCTGACATTTACATTCACTCTCTACCTGAAACCCTATTGCTAAAGAACTTTTGGTCCAAATCCTATACACACTCTTCTATCTAAACCTATTAACTGTCTTCCTAGTCATACCAATTATCCCTTTTTGACTGGATGTTCTTTTCTACATTCAATCATCCAAGGTACAAGAACCTATGCCATTGTATATCGATTTATCAGAGACATTTTTGCAGAACATAATTCAAAGCCAAGTATCCCAATCAAGGGCCCAATGCCCTTCTGGTCTGCAAAGCTTACATAGATTTCTGTTTACCTACTTATATTTCACTTATATATTCTTATTAATATCACAGGTTCAGAATACCATAATTCATCCTGCAGAATGATTCCTAACCCAAATTGTGCATGTTATTTACCCTAACCATACACTCTTCCCTCAATCTAACTTCACAGAAGAGCAGGTACATAGTTGGTCTTATAACACAGGAATGGAGGGGATATTTCACGTACTGATAACCTCAAGGGTCCATGCAGAAATTATTTCTGTAGAAGCCGTAGGCCGCTATGAAGGACCAGAGAGAGAAAAAGTCATCTTCCAAGGCAAACGACCTGGTAAGGATGAAGAGATGTGTTTGAATCAACATCTATCTTCTTAATGTAGAGAATATTTACTAAACCATGCCTGTGTGGAGAGCTCTTCCTGGGTGCCTATGGTTGATATACCATTCTAACTTGTGAAAGTGTCACAGGAAATAGGGGCAGCCTCCATCTCATGGGAACCTTGGAAGCAACTGTTAGGGCAAGGGTTGCCATGGCAGTGACCTAATACAGTTCCTGATGGAAGTGACCTACCTAACTTCCTTGGTGATGGAAATCTTTGAACTTGGGATCTTTGAAGCCAGGCAAACAGAGCCAGTCACAGTCCGAGTCCAGGTGGCCTCACTTATTTGGATTTACCAATGACAGAGTCAGTCTTTCTTGGTACCTACTGATGTGAGGATGGCTAAAAGCCAGGAGAGCTTTGAAGAGGGGACTTTCCTGAGAAAGCAGCAAGTGGCTCACAGTTGGCTCCTGACAACTTCACAGAGTTGGCCAACGAGATCATATCTGAGATAGGACAGGCCATTTTGGGGTAACATTGTATGGCCCACCAGTCAGAGAACATTCCGGAAAGTCACAGACTTACTTGGGGTAAGGAGATGCCTTTGTGGGTGTGGATGTAAGGTTGTGGTTTTGTCTTATGTTCTGAGAATAGGTAGGAAAGGTGGTTTGTTTTTTTTGGAGTGAACTGATCTAGTAAGTCGTTTGACAAGGCGAGTTTTTCTATGTCTGTGTATCCCATTGTATCCATTGATGTAAACAGTAGAAAAGAGAATGCATCAATGGATGTGCCCTGTCTAGTAGAAAGCTTCCCAGCATTCATCCTGCCCAATTTATGAATAGACTGTGGCTTGCCTTAGGGATGGGAAACACCTAATATCTTCCTAAGTTCCTGATTTCTTCCAGAATTCTGGCCACTCTCCAGATTAGTCTCATGGTTTTGTACCACCTCCAAGCGATGTGACATGGCCATGTTCTGGATAGCTGAAGGGAATGGCCAGCATGTCAGAAAACTCAGATATCAGTGTGACCAGGAAAGTCTCAGTGGAGAAACCCTGCTTTGGGCCTTTTGCTTACATATAGTTCTGTTTCCCTGAATGTCAGGAAGGTCTTTGCTTCAGGCCACCCCTTTGTGAAGCCTAAAGAAAACAGTTTTCAAATTGAAATGAATGGGCATCACCTGTGGCTCTTTGCTTAATTGCTTTGGAAAAGGATGTGTCTGAATCAGCCTCTTGGCCTTTTGTGAGGCTGTGGCTTAGATTCGCAGCACGTGATGGATCTAAAGAAAGATCCCATGTGTGCATCCAAAACCAAATTGGCCAAAATTGTTGTCATTGTGGATGAAGTCTCTAGCCTTCTTCAGTAAGGTTCCTGACCTCCATCAAGTGAGAATAGGGATCCATTCGGTGAAATGAGTTTTTCAAAGCCCTGCAGAGGCTAGCCCATAGATGCTTGGCTTTTCTCATCACTCCAATTCACATAAAGAATCTAAACACCACAATCAGAAGGCCTCTAATTGGACAAGCAGAGTATTATTAATGGCAGGCCTATATGATCACTCCTGGTTCACAGGAAGGGTGTCTATTCCACCCTGACATTAGGCAAATGAGGGGCAAGGGTGCTCATTTTGGACACTGTCTAGGGCTGCGCCCCTTATGGAAAACTCCAGCCAGAGGTTATGAAGAGTGTCTATATGGAAGAAAATGAAGGCCACGTGGGAGTATTTTGGTTTTAATTGTGGTCATTTGTGTGGTGGTTCGAATAGATGACTGGGTCCACCTAGGCTTGTTCTCTGGTGTGATTCCCCTTAGAGACTGAATTCTGGAACTGACCTCAGAGAAGAATTGCATGAATTTTCTTGGGATTTTAGGAGCCCACACATGAGAGTCACCCTTGGAAACTGAGATCTAGGCTCAGGGTGGCTTTCCACAGAGCACTTGGTATCTCAGCCGGAATATCATATGATTTTATTCTGAAATAATTGGCAGCCATAGTTGAGAGTCAAAACACACATGGATCTCACATTTAGACCTCAATGGGCCTGGCTTCATGTGAACTTTTGGCCACTGTTTGGGAAGCCTTGCTTGTAAGAGTTCTGCAGAGCTTTCATTGAAATGATCTTCCTCACCATTTAATGGTTCCTGAATGAATTGAAACACACAGGGCGTCCAAGATCATCCGTGAAAAATGGCTAGATAAATACCATGAAATATTTGAAATTCCCATGACCAGATGGCACTGGAGAACTTTGGACGCCCTGTTGCTGATCATGAGTATTCCAGACAGTGCCTTGATTGACTGGGTTTTATGAAAGTGGTGTAGAACAGAGATGCTAGTAAGTTGGAGCCTACTGAGTAGTGGGTCTAGAGCCGTGGTGTGCAGTTGTGTGATAAAACTTCTGTGGTGTGGCCATGTGGATATGCCATTGGCTTCCAAATGGCTTGTGACTGACATGGTGCAGCCAGGAGTCCCACATATGTAAAGGCATCTTGTTATATGGAGAGTTTTCAGGTCAATATTCAGAATCAAGTGCTACAGTCAAGTGGGAAAGCTATGTGGGATAGAAGCATGGTTGGTGCGTTCTCTTGCTTACCATGAATCACCACATGTGACAGAACTCCCTCCAGCCCTCTTTCCCAGTTGAACTCCTTATATTTCATGAAATAAATACCATATTCCCCGTGCACGAGCAAGAAATACCATGAAAAATGGAGAATGACCAAATGACTTTACAGTCCACACAGGGAGACACTTAGACCTCAGTGGCCACAGTTTACCTACAAAGAGAGAATTCCGCACTGCTGCCTCAGGTTCATTGGAAAATATGAAAGCGTTTTCTCCCTGACACTAAACATAACCTACTAGACTCTGACTACTAATCCTAAAATGATGGTAAAAAATAACCCAAACAGAATAGAAATACAAGCATTTCACAGGAGGCATGGTGTATAGTTGGAATTGCCTTTTGCATTATATATGGTAAGAGTTATAAATCTTTTTGTTGAAATAGTTCACCTTGTGTTCTTAAAGTAAACAATTTTTTGTTGAAATAGTTCACCATGTGTTCTTAATGTAAACAAATAAGTGAATTCCTGTCTCACTTTCTCTGTACCTATTCAGCACATGTATTTTTATATGCACATATAGAATACTACCTGATATCAGACTTACATTTTTGTGAGGTGGCAGAAATTTCAGATACAATTTGTGAGGAGAAGTCACTCCACCTAAACGCTGTTGGAAATTAAAATTCAATGTATGTGTGAGCTTCCTAGTATAACAACATTACTCATAAATCCATGTTCAGTAAAATGAATAATTTGTATCTTTGGATGATATATGTTTCTTGATAAATTTACTTTGGTACATATATTGCTACATTTTAATGTCTGTGGGTGTGTTTTGTGTGTGTGTGTGAGTGTGTGTTTGTGTGTGTGTGTATATATATATATATATATATATATATATATATATATATATATATATATATATATACACACACACACACTCTCCAGATTTCCAAAAGGTGAAATATATGTGTCTTATTACACACTCCCTAAATTCATTCATATACATGTATGTGGATTTATAATCAACTTTTCACAAGATTATTCTCAGAAATATTCATCCACCTGAAATACATATTTGTTTCCTAGAACTGACAACTAACTTCAGTGAATTCTGTATAGAAATCCTAATATTTCTACACTAACTGACCCAGTTTAACATCAATGCAGTAGATTCCTATGGGACACGTGTGTATTTTGACGTTCATTTTTAATAAACACTGTTAAATTACTACTTCTTCAGTTTTTGCACATCATAGTATATATACTTCATCCACATATTCAGAAATTTATAGGCATTTGTTTCACTTTCAATCACTTCCTGCTTCAAAGCACATGTATTCCTTAATGTTTCTTGACTGGTCTTTTCATGAGACTTTTTTCCAAACACATTATTTTTGATTTCTATAATCAATTTATATATATATATATAATATTCATAATTCATAATGTTCAGAATCAGGTTGCTATGATCAAGTGGGCAAGGCATGTTGGATAGAAGCCTGGTTGATGCATTCTCCTGCAGATAGATCCTGACCCAGCACACCTGACAGAACTCCCTCCAGAACAGTGTCCCTTTGAAAGTGTTGTATTTTGTCAAGCAAACACCAAATTCCGAGAGCAACAGCAAGAAAAAACACGAAAAGTGGAGGATGACCAAATGGTTTCACAGTCCACACGGGGAGAGAGTTAGACCCAGTGGCCACAGTTTCCCTACTAAGAGAGAATTCAGTACTGCTTCCTCATGTTCATTGGAAAATAAGAAACCATATCTTTCAGGTCACATAGATGTAGACCCAGCTTTGATGGTCTCACTATAAAGGAAGCAAAAGCTTCTGACAACAACATATATTTCAATGCCCAACCTCAGAAGCAGTTTCTTAAGAAGTCTTTAGGCCAGCAGAGCTCCATATTTGTGTCATGTTTACCCTGTGCCTTACTTTTATAACTCCTCTTCCACCTCCAGGATTGTGAACTCCTGAGCATTTTTCATTCTAGATATGTATTCAAAGATTTTCTAACTCTTCTCCTGTAATTGTGTCTTACTTAGTTCGAAGGTAATGTCAAGCCATTGTTCTGGATGAGCTTGGGAATTTTTTTGCGTAGTACATATTTGCATACACATTGGATTAATTTTCCAATATTCCATTCAAAGTACTGAATCTCTGACCCTGACCTATACCCTAGTAGGCTCTGACTACTAATCCTAATATGATGGAGAAAAATAACCCAAACAGAATAGAAATACAAGCAGGTCAGAAGAGGCATTGTGTATAGTTGGACTTACTTTTTGCATGATATTGGGTAGGAGTTATAAATGTAGTCAATTATTTGTTGAAATAGTTTTCCATGATTTTTTAAAGTTAACAAATATGTGAATTCCTGTCTCCCTTTCTCTGTAGTCTACTCAGCACATGTATTTTTATATGCACATATAGAATCCTACCTCTTGGGAGGTGGCTGAATTGGCAGAAACAAATTGTGAGAAGAGATCACTCCTCATAAATGCTGTTGGAACTGAAAATTAAACCTATGGGTGAGCTTCCTAGTTGAACAACATAATACATAAATCCATGTTCAGTAAAATACATATTTTGCATCTGTGGATTATATATACTTCATGATAAATTTCAATTGGCATATATATAGCTATTTTTAATTTCTGTTTGAGTGTTTTTTTAAGGATACAGAAAAACATATATATATATATATATATATATATATATATACACTCTACAGATTTTTCAAAATATGAAATATATGTGTCTTATAATATACTCCCTTAATTCATTCTTGTTCATGTATGTGGATTTATAATTAACTTTCAACAAGATTATTCTAAGAAATATTCATCCACCTGAAATACATATTTGTTTCCTAGTACTGAAAACTAACTTCAGTGAATGGTGCATACAAATTCTAATATTTCTAAAGTAACTGACCCAGTTTAACATCAATGCAAGTAGATTCCTATGGGACATGATGTGCATTTTGAAGTTTATTTTTATTCAACACTGGTACATTATTATTTCCTCAGTTTATGCACACCATTGGATATAGATTTCATCTGCAAGTTCACAAGTTAATAGGCATTTGTTTCACTTTCAATCACTTCCTGTTTCTGAACACATGTATTACTCTAGGTTTCTTGACTGGTTTTTCATGAGACTTCTTTCCAAACACATTATTTTCGATTTCCATAATCACATTTGAAGCAAACTCCCACACCATTCATTTTAAACCATAGCCCTAATATTACCATTAGACGTATAACTGGTTGGAATGAATGTATGTATATCAATATAAGAATTCCTGTATATTTTCACATATCAATTCAATCCATTATTTAAAGTTGGAACCAGTTTTATTATTTATTCAAAGTATGGTATATGCATGCATTATCTCTATATTCACAGACACAGGCTACACCTCTTTGTACCCAAAATACTAATTTATATGTCTTCAAATTTTGCTTCCAGAAATGGTGGAAAAATTACTCATGTCCCCTGATCTACATATACATGTCATCACAGTAATATTCTGGACACAAAATGCAAAGGTCACACTTATGAATGAACCAAAGCCTAAATGGAAAGTGAACATGGATTACTAAAAACATCCATGTTCAGTTTGCCTAATGCTTGAGTGGGTGGTTTGCGAGCAATTGGGTGAGGGAGTATATTCTGCAGTTTGGCAGTTGGGGACAGCACAGTCTGGGAACAAGATTAGCAAACAGTTCTCAAGATTTCAACAGTGTTTTTTTTAAGGATACAGAAAAACAGGAAGTGACAGTACCTATTTTATTAAACTTTCAATATAATCATGAAAAGAGAAATCTACGTAAGATTTGAAGCCCAGAAGGGCATTGGGCCCTTGATTGGGATACTTACATTGAATTACGTTCTGCACAGGTGTCTGAGATAAATCGATATACAATGGCATTAGACCTTGTACCTTGCATGATTGAATGTATCAGAGAACATCCCGTCAAAAAGGGATAGTCGATAGGATTAGGAAGATAGTCGGATTGTTTAGGAAGAAGAGTGAGTATAGGATTTGGAACAAAAGTTCTTTAGCAATGGGGTTTCTGTTAGAGAGTGAATGTAAATGTCAGCACATGTGAAGAGTCAGTCACAATGTTGAACTGGGGAAAATATGTAGGATAGCAGATACCAATAGAGACATTAGGAAATCAGGCAAAGTATAAAGTGAGTGATAGGATTAGACATTTTCAACAGGCTTGAGGTTGAATATATAATCTTAGGAAGAAACAAACATGTAGTCACCAATAGGATTGACATTTGAGAGAATTAGGCAACATGGACATGGATGTTTTAAGTAATCGATGTTCATTTTCCATTTCGGCTTTGGTACAATCATATGTGTGACCTTTGCATTTTGTGTCCAGTATAGTACTCTGATAAAATGTATATGTAGATCAGGTGACATGAGTTTGTTTTCCACCATATAGGATCAATATTTTGAAGACGTATAAATTAGTATTGTAGGGACAAAGAATTTTACCATCTGTCTATGAATATAGAGATAATGCATGAATAGACCATACTGTGAATAAATAATATAACTGTCTCCACTTTAAACAATGGATTGAATTGTTATTTGAAAATATATAAGAAATCTTATATTGATATACACTCATTCATTCCAACAAGTTATACATCTTAGGGTTATGGTATATCATGAAGGGTGTGTGATTTTTGATTCAAAAGTGATTATGGAAATCAAATATAATGTGTTTGGAAAGAAGTCTCATGAAAAGACCAGTCAAGAAACATGTAGGCATACATGTTTTCTGAAGCCGAAAGTGATTGAAAATGAAACAAATGCCTATAAATCTGTTAACTTGTGGATGAAATATATATCCCATGACGTGCATAAACTGAAGAAATAGTAATGTACCAGTGTTGAATGAAAATGAACGTCTAAATTCACAACATGTCCCGCAGGAATCTACTTGCATTGATGTTAAACTGGGTCAGTTACTGTAGAAATATTTGGATTTGTAAGCACCATTCACTGAAGTTAGTTGTCAGTACTAGGAAACAAATATGTATTTCAGGTGGAGGAATATTTCTGAGAATAATCTTGTGAAAATTTGATTATTAATCCACATACATGAATATGAATGAATTATGGGAGTATATAATAAGACACATATATTTCAAGTTTTGACAAGTCTGGAGAATATATATATATATATATATATATATATATATATATATATATATATATACAAAACACACACAGAGAGACATTAAATTAGCAATATATATGCCAATCAAAATTTATCATAAAATATACATCATCCACAGATGCAAAAATATTTTTTTTACTGAACATGGATTTATGGATAATGTTGTTAAACTAGGAAGCTAACCCATAAGTTGAATTTGCAGTTCCAACAGCGTTTAAGAGGAGTAATCACTTGTCACAAATTGTATTTGCCAAAACAGCCACCTCACAAGAATGTACTTATGATACCAGGTAGGATTCTATATGTGCATTTAAAAATACATGTCCGGAATAGGCTACAGAGAAAGGGAGACAGGAATTCACATATTTGTTCACCTTAAAAACACATGCAAAACTATTTCAATTAAAAATTGAAAAGATTTATAACACCTACCATTTATCATACAAAAGAGAAGTCCAACTATACACCATGATTCTTCTGAACTGCTTGTATTCCTATTCTGTTTGTGTTATTTTTCTTCATCATATTAGGAGTAGTAGTCAGAGTCTATTAGGGTATGGGTTAGTGTCAGGGATTTAGTATTTCGAATGGAAAATTGGAAAATGAATCCAATGTTTATGGAAATATATGCTACACAAATATCTTCCCACTCTCATCCACAACAATGCCTTGACATTACCTTCACCTCAAGTAAGACACATTTAGAGGAGAAGAGTTAGAAAATCTGTGAATGCATATCTGGAATGCTATACGCTCAGGAGTTCACAATCTTGGAGGTGGTAGAGCAGTTTCCAAAAGTAAAAGACATGAAAACCACTCCACAAACATAGAGCTCTGCTGGCCTAAAGACTTCTTGAGAAACTGCCTCTGAGGTTGGGCACTTGAAATATATGTTGTTTTCAGGAGCTTTAGCTTCCTTTCTAGTGAGATCTTCAAAGCTGGGTCTGCATCTATGTGACCTGGAGGACATGAATTCTTATTTTACAATGAACATGAGGCAGCAGTGCTGAATTCTCTCTTTGTAGGTCAACTGTGGCCATTGGGGGCTAAGTGTCTCACTGTGTGGACTGTGAAGCCATTTGGTTCTCCTCCACTTTTCCTGGTGGTTCTTGCTGCTGCACTGGGACTTTGGTACTTGCTTCACGAAATACAACAATTTCAACTGGGAAACAGTGCTGGAGAGAGTTCTGCCACATGTGGTTGGTCAGGGCCTGCAGGAGAATGCACCAACCAGGCTTCTTTCCCTCATAGCTTGCACCCTTGACCGTATCAACCTGATGCTGAACATTGCCCTGAAACCTCTCCATATAACAAGATACCTTTACAAATAAAGGTCTACTGGTTGCACCATGTCAATCACAAGCTATTTGGAAGCCAATGGCCGAACCACATGGACCCACCACAGATGTTGTATCACACACCTGCCCAACACTGCTCTAGGCCCACTACTCAGTAGACTTCAACTTACTGGCATCTCTGTTATACATTGTTTTCATTAAACCCAGTCAATCAAGGCACTCTCTGGTATACTCATGATCAGCAACAGTACATCCAAATATTTTCCAGTGCCCCCTGGTCATCGGAAATTCAAAAATTTCATGGTGTTTATGTAGCCATTTTTCAAGGATGAAGTTGGAGGCACTGTGGGTTTCAAGAACCATTAAATGTTGAGGAAGCTCATTTTAATGAAACTCTGGAGGTCTCTCATAGGCAAGGCTTCCCAGAGAGTTGACAAAAGGTCACATGAAGCCAGGCCCATTGAGGTCTACAATGTGACCTCCATGTGTGTTTTGACTCTCAACTATGGCTGCCAAGTCTTTAAGAATAAAACCATGTTATATCTTGGCTGAGAATCCAAGTGCTCTGTGGAAAGCCACCCTGGGTCTTGACCTCAGTTAATAAGGGCGAATCTCGTGCATGGCCTCCTAAAATCCCAATACAACTCATGGCAATACTTCTTTGAGGTCAATTCCAGAACTCAGTCTCTAAGGGGATTCACACCAGAGTTCAAGCCCAGGTGCACCCAGTCAACTCTTCCAATCTCCACACAAATGACCGCAATTTAAACCAAAACATTCCCACATGGCCCTCATCTTTTTCCATATAGACACTCATAACCTCTAGCTGGAGGTTTCTATGAGGGGCGCTGGACAAGACAGTGTCCAAAATAAGCTCCCTTGCCCGTCATTTGCCTAAAGTCAGGGTGGCCTGGACACCCTTCCTGTGAACCAGGAGTGATCAAATAGGCCTACCATTAATACTGTTCTGCTTCTCCAATTTGAGGCTACTGACTGTGGTGTTTAGATTCTTTATGTGGATTGGGGTCATGAGAAAACCTAAGCACCAATGGGCTAGACTCTGCAGGGTTTGAAGAACTTATTTGACCAAAAGGATTCACTTGATGGAGTTAAGGAACCTTACAGAGGAAGGCGAGAGACTTCATCCATAATGAATGCTCTTTTGGCCATTTTGGTTTTGGATGCACACATGGCATCATTCTTTAGATCCATCAGGTGCTGAGAATCTATGCCACAGCCTCAGACAGTGCCAACATGCTGATTCAGTCACATCCCTTCCAAAATCAATTACTCAAAGAGGGACAGGTGATGCCCATTCATTTCCATTAGAGAACTGTTTTATTCAGGCTTCACAAAGGGGTGGCCTTAGACAAAGATCTTCCTGACATTCAGTGCTATAGAACAATAGGTAAGCAAAAAGCCCAAAGCAGGGTTTCTCCACTGAGACTTTCCTGGTCACACTGATATCTGAGTTTTCTGAGATTCTCGCCATTCCCTTCAGCTATCCAGTACATGTCCATGTCACAGAGCTTGAAGGGGGTACATATCTTGGTCACAAAACCATGAGCCTATTCTGGAAAGTGGCCAGAATTCAGTAAGAAAACAGGAACTTAGGAAGATAGCAGGTCTTGCCCCTCAATAAGGCAAGCCTCCATCCTTTCATAAATTGGGCAGGATGAGTGTTGGAAAGCTTTTTCCTAGACAGGAGACATCCATTGATGCAATTTCTATTGTAATGTCTACAACCATGGACACAGTGGGATACACAGACATAGAAACACTCACATTGTCAAATGATTTACTAGAAACAGTCCACTCCAAACCAAAGAAACCACCTTTCCTACCAATTCTCAGAACACGAGACAAAAACCACAAACCCAAACTGATTTTCATAAAGGCACCTCTTTCCCCCAAGTAGGTCTGTGACTATCAGGAGTGTCCTCTGCCTGGTTGGCAATACTTTGTTCCCCTGAAATGGCCTGTTTGTTTACAAATCTGGACTCCTTGGCACACTCTGTGAAGTTGTCAGCAGCCAGCGGAGAGCCTCTACCTGCTTTCTCAGGAAAGACCCCTTTTCAGATTTTTCCTGGAATTTGGCCATCCTCACATCTTTAGGTACCAAGAAAGACTGACTCTCTGCATGATAAATCCAAAAAAGTGACACCTCTGTGACTGTTATTGGGCCTGGCTCTTGGTGCCTGGTTTCCGGGATCCCAAGTTCAGAGAGTTCCATCACCAAAGAAGTGAAGTAGGTCACTTCCTTCATGAACTGAATGAGCTCACAGCCTTGGCAACCACTTTGTCCTAACAGTTTCTTCATAGGGTCCCATGAGATGGAAGCTGCCCCTACTTCCTGTGACACATTCACAAGTTAGAATGGTATATCAACCATAGGTACCGGGGGAAAGATCTCCACACAGGCCTGGTTTGGTCCATTTGCTCTGCATTGAAAAGAGAGAGGCTGATTCAGACACATCTCTTCATCCTGACCAGGTTGTTTGCCATGGAAAATGACTTTTGCTCTCTCAGGTCCTTCATAGCAGTCTACATCTTCTTCAGGGATCATTTATGCATGGTTCTTTGAGATTCTCAGCAGGGGGAAGATCCCCTACATTCCTGAATTGTATGACCAACTCTGTCCCTGCACTGCTGTAAAGTTAGATTGAGGGAACAGTTTATAGTTAATAACGTGTTCGATTTGGGTTAGGAATCATTCTGCAAGATGAATAATGGTTTTGGGAACCTGTGATATTTACAAAAATATATAGGTGAAATATAAGTATGGAAACAGAAATCTAGGGAAGATTTGAAGCCAAGTAGGCCATTGGGCCCTTGAGTGGGATACTTAACTTTGAATTATATTCTGAACAGATGTCTCAGATAAATCGATATACAATGAAATAGAATCTTGTACCTTGTATGATTGAATAACAAACAGAACATCCAGTCAAAAAGGGATAGTCCGTAGGATTAGTAAGATAGTCAGTAGGTTTAGAAAGAAGAGTGAGTATAGGACTTGTACCAAAAGTTCTTTACAAATTGGGTTTCGCTTATAGACTGAATGTAAATGTCAGCACATGTGAAGAGGCAGTCACAGTGATGAACTAGGGAAAATATGTAAGAAAGCAGATATAAATAGAGACATTAGGAAATCAGCAAAAGTATAAAGTGTGTAATTTGTTTAGAAATTTTCAAAAGGATTGAGTTTGAATTTATAATCTTAGGAAGAAACAAATATGTTGTCACAAATTGGACTGACATTTGAGAGCATTAGGCAACCTGGACATGGATGCTTTACTAATCCATGTTCACTTTCCTTTTAAGCTTTGGGACAATCATAAGTGTGACCTTTGCATTTTTTGTCTAGAATATTACTGTGATAGAATGTATGCGTAGATCAGGTGACATGAGTATTTCTTCCAGCATTTCTGGGAGCAATGTTTTGAAGTCCTATAAATTAGTATTGTGGGTATAAAGAGGTGTACCCTGTGAGTATGAATATAGAGATAATGAATGAATAGATTACATTTTGAATAAATAATATAACTGGTCCCACTTTAAATAATGGATTGAATTGATATCTCAAATCTTATAAGAAATCTTATATTGATATACCATCATTAATTCCAACCAGCAATACATCTAAATGTAATATTAGGGTTATGGTATATCATGAAAGCTGTGTGAGTTTTACTTCAAAAGTGATCATGGAAATTGAAAATAAAGTGTGTGGAAAGAAGTCTCATGAAAAGAGCAGTCAAAAACATGGAGGAATACATGTGTTGTGAAGATGAAAGTAATTGAAAGTGAAGCAAATGCCTATAAATTTGCTAACATGTGGATGAAATATATATCCTATGATGTGCATAAACTGAAGAAATAGTAATGTTCCAGTGTTGAAAAAAAATGAACGTCAAAATACACATCATGTCCCATAGGAATCTACTTGCATTGCTGTTAAACTGGGTTAGTTACTCTAGAAATATTAGGATTTGTATGCACCATTCACTGAAGTTAGTTTTAAGTACTAGGAAACAAATATGAATTTCAGGTGAATGAATATTTTTGAGAATAATCTTGTGAAAATTTGATTATAAATCCACATACTTGAATATGAAAGAGTTTAGGGAGAGTATAATAAGACAAATATTTCATATTTTGAAGAATCTGGAGAGTATATATATATATATACACACTCTCAAACAAACACACACACAGACATTAAAAATAGCATAATACATGCCAATTAAAATTCACCATGAAATGTATATCATCCACAGATCCAAAAGTATTTATTTTATTGAACATGGATTTATGTATAATGTTGTTCAACTAGGAAGTTCACTCAGAGGTTGAATTTTCAGTTCCAACAGCGTTTAGGAGGAGTGATCTCTTACAATTTGTATCTGCCAAGTCAGCCAACTCACAAGAATGTACGTGTGGTATCAAGTAAGATTCTAAAATTGCATATAAAAATACATGTGCTGAATAGGCTACAGAGAAAGGGAGACAGGAATTTACGTATTTGTTAACTTTAATACACATGGAGAACTATTTCAACAAATTATTAACTAGATTCATAACTCCTACCCTACATAATGCAAAAGGCAATTCCAACTGTACACCATGCCTCCTCTGAACTGCTTGTATTTCTATTCTTTTGACTTATTTTATTCCATCTTATTAGGATTAGTACTCAGAGTCTAGTAGGGTGGGTGTTAGATTCAGATATTCAGTATTTCGAAAAAAAAAATTGGAAAATAAATCCAATGTGTATATAAATACGTGGTACAAAATAATCTTTCCACTCTCATCCAGAACAATGCCTTGACATTACAATCACCCAGAGTAAGACAAAATTAGAGGAGAAGAGTTAGAAAATCTGTGAATAAATATCTGGAAAGGAAAATGCTCAGGAGTTCACAACCTTGGAGATGGTAGAGGAAATTCCAAAAGAAAGGGACAGGGTAAACACTCCACAAACATGGAGCTCTGCTGGCCTAACGACTTCTTGAGAATCTGCCTCTGACGTTGGGCACTTGAAATATATGTTGTTGTCGGGAATTTTAGCTTTCTTTGTAGTGATACCATCAAATCTGGGTCTGCATGTATGTGACTTGGAGGTCATGGTTTCTTATTTTCCAATGAACATGAGGGAGCAATGTTGAATTCTCTCTTTTAGGGTAAACTGTGGCCACGGGGGGCTAAGTCTATCCACATGTGGACTGTGAAGCCATTTGGGCATCCTTCACTTTTTTTGGTGTTTCTTGCTGCTGAAATGGAATTTTTGTATTTGCTTCCCGAAATACAAAGAATTCAACTGTTACCCAGTGTGTGAGGGAGATCTGTCACGTGTGGTAGGTCAGGGTCTGCAGGAGAATGCATCAACCAGGCTTATATTCCACATAGCTTGCCCCCATGACCATAGCAACCTGATTCTAAACATTGCCCTGAAACCTCTCCATATAACAAGATGCCTTTACATAGAAGGGACTGCTGGCTGCACCATGTCAGTCACAAGGCATTTGAAAGCCAATGGGAGATCCACATGGCCCCATCACAGATGTTTTATCACACACCTGCCCACCACTGCTCTATGCCCACTCCTCAGCAGCCTTCAACTTCCTGGCATCTCTGTTCGGCACCATCTTCATGAAAACCAGTCAATCAAGGCACTGACTGGTATACTCATGATCATCCTCGGGATATCCAAAAATTCTCCAGTGCCACCTGGTCATGGGAATTTTAAAATTTCATGGTATTTATCTAGCCATTTTTCAAGGAGGAAGTTGGAGGCACTGGGGGTTTCAATTTATTCTGGAACCATTAAATGGTGAGGAAGCTCATTTCAATGAAATCTCTGGAGAACACTCACAGGAAGGTTCCCAAACAGTGGCCAAAAGGTCACATGAATCCAGGCCTATTGACGTCTACAATGTGATGTCCATGTGTGTATTGACTCTCAACTATGGCTGCCAAGTTTTTCAGGATAAAATCATGTGATATCCTGGCTGAGATTCCAAGTGCTCTGGGAAAAGCCACCCTGGGCCTAGATCTCAGTTTCCAAGGGCGACTCTCATGCATGGCCTCGTATAATCTCAACACAATTTATGGCAATACTTCTCTGAGGTCAGTTCTAGAACTCATTCTCTAAGAGGAATCACACCAGAGTTCAAGTCCAGATGGACCCAGGCATCTGTTCCAACCGCCACACAAATGACCACAATTTAAACAAAACACTCCCACATGGCCCTCATCTTCGTCCATACAGACACTCATCATAACCTCTGGCTGGAGTTTTCCATGAGGGGTGCAGCCCAAGACAGTGTCCAAAATAACCTCCCTTGCCCCTCATTTGCATAAAGACATGGTGGCCTGGACACCCGTCTTGGGAACCAGGAATGATCA